>NC_066582.1:300968519-302236019 GCF_024323335.1 Lathyrus oleraceus
TATATATATATATATATTATATATATATATATATATATATATATTATTATATATATATATATATATATATATATATATATATATATATATACGATTTTAGAAAGAAAAGAAAAAGTATAAAGTATAAAAATAAATTAATGTTTACATGATATATTAATTCAAAATATAATTTTTGTTATAAAAAAACATCGTTCAATAAGGGTATGTGTTTTAATAAGGGTAATTATATCAAACCACCATATAGTTCAACTTTCTATAATATTTTCTAATTAATGAAAAAGAAAAAAAATGATTTTAAAAGAAAAAAGTATATAAAATAAATTAACATTTTGATACTATGTGTTAATAGAAATACATGTTTGCATGGAAGGGATAGTTCAACTGGATTGAAATAGTTAAACTAACATGTACTGAAAATTTGTTATTAAAAAATTGAAATATAAATTTGGTTTAAATTTTTTTTGAAGGTTGAAGAACACCATAAAAGTTTAACGGATGAAGTGTTATATACTAATAAATAAATAATAATAATTTGTAATTAAAAATAATTGAAATACCCGTTTAAAAAAATAATTTGACAGATAAAGTTAATTCTTAATAAAAATAATGGAAAAATATTTCTGAATTGAAAAAACTAAATTTGACACATGAAGTATATAAAAACTTTCTAATTGGTTTATGATCCTTCTAAAACTGAAACTTAAAAAAAAAAATCATTCAAAGGTTAAAAATCATTCAAAGATTTTCTCCTTGTAAAAATGGAAATCAAGGTTAAAAAAGACACATCATAAAAATTTAAAAGATGAAGTGATATATAGTAACAATTAATTACTAAAAATTTGTCATTAAAAATATTGAAACAAAAGTTTGGTTTTACAAAAATAAATTTTGACCCATAAAATAATCCATATTAAAAAGAATGAAAGTATTTGAAAAAATTGAAAACATGGCTGAAATGGAAAGAATAAAAATATTTTAAAAAAATTGTTATGCATTATGCTCCTTTTAAATAAAAAAATTAATCAAAGGATAAAAAAAGTCAAACCATAGAAGTTTAAAGGATGTAGTGCTATATTATTAACAATTAACTAATACTCCCTCCGTCCACAATTCACTCATAATAAAAAAAATAAAAAAATAAAAGAGAGAATAATATTTTTACTAAAGTATCTTTATTATATATTGGAAATAATTGAAAATAATATTAATTAGAAGGTAAAATTGGAAAATACGCATTGAAAATTAAAATAAGTCATTTATTTTGGGATACTATTTTATTCTAAATGAGTAATTCATTGTGGGACAGAAAGAGTAACAATTTTCTATTAAAAGAATAAAATAATTAAAATAAAAATTTGACTCAAAAGACAATCTCTAATAAAAGGAAAGTTGGTGATTTGGAAATATAGAAAACATGGTTTATATTCAAAATTGATATCTTTTATGTATTATTTTAAAATAAATATCATTAAAAATTTAAAAAAGATGCACTAAAGAAGCTTTATATATATAGGATTACGACAAACGAAAATTCAAACAAAGTGAGGATGTCAATTTCAAAAGTTTTTGTTGTTGGTATTATATCAATCTTACTAGTTTCTTTAGTTATAGGAGAAAATCTCAAAAATTATGACAACAAAAGGCTTGTTCCATCGGGTGCAGATCCAATAAAATCACTACCAATATCAAATAAGTCTCCAACACAACTTTTTTATTTTAACTATGAAATAAAAAGGCAGGTTCCATCAGGTCCAGACCCAATAGAACCACCACCATCACAGAATAAGCCTCAAAAACAACATTCTGATTTCAACTATGAAATAAAGAGGCAGGTTCCATCAGGTCCAGACCCAATAGAATCACCACCAACACCAAATAAACCTCTAACACAACATTTTGATTTCAACTATGAAAAAAAAAGGCTTGTTCCATCGGGTCCAGACCCAATAGAATCACCACCAACACCAAATAAGCCTCAAACACAAAATTTTGATTTCAATTATGAAATAAAAAGGCTTGTTCCATCGGGTCCAGACCCAATAGAACCACCACCATCACAAAATAAACCTCAAACACAACATTTTGATTTCAACTATGAAATAAAAAGGCAGGTTCCATCAGGTCCAGACCCAATAGAACCACCACCATCACCGAATAAGCCTCAAAAACAATATTCTGATTTCAACTATGAAATAAAAAGGCAGGTTCCATCAGGTCCAGACCCAAAACAACCACCTCCATCAATCGTTCCAAGACAAAATTTGGAACTCAATTATGAAATCAAAAGACTCGTTCCTTCAGGTCCAGACCCAACAGAATCACCCTCATTACCAAATTAACCTAAACTCAAAATTCAAAATTCAAAATTCAACAATGAAATCAAATGACTTGTTCCACCCGGTCTTAACCAAAATTAGTCACCTTCTTAATCAAATAAAGCTTCAACTTAGCATTATTATTTCATCTATGTGGTCAAAAAGGCATGTGTAAAAAGGATGATATCCAATAACATCATCTTCTTTACACCACTACTTTAAATAAGCTTTAAACACCATTGGTTTAATTGTTGTTGTAATACCTCTTTTAAATAAAAGTAATAATGTCTTTTCTATGTAGTGTTATTTACGAAGTTTTGATTGAGAATCACCAATATAATCAATAAATTGTTAGTTTATGCATTTTGTTAGTTACAATGTTCGCATACATATATGTATTATATAAATATTAATTTAAATGGTTTATTCATCCATAAATCCTATCTCATTTGGTAAAATACAAATATTGTTAGGTTAGACGACAACACTAGACTTTGAGCCCTAACTCTTATGATTGTGTGTACGAATTTCTAGTGGTTATTACCACTTCGTTTATTTATCCCCAAAAATGGATAGGTAGGAAGTAAATAATATACATATATATAAATAACAAAATTATGATATCCAATAACATTATCTTCTTTACACCACTACTTTAAATAAGCTTCAAGCACCATTGGTTTAATTGTTGTTGTAATATCTCTTTTAAAGAAAAGTAATAATGTCTTTTTTCTATGTAGTGTTATTTAAGAAGTTTTGACTGAGAATCACCAATATAATCAATAAATTGTTAGTTTATGCATTTTGTTAGTTACAATGTTCGCATACATATATGTATTATATAAATATTAATTTTAATAGTTTATTCGTTCACAAATCCTATCTCAATTGGCAAAATACAAATATTGTTAGGTTAGACGATAACACTAGAGTTTTAGCCCTAACTTTTATGATTATGTGTACGAATTTCTAATGGTTATTACCACTTCGTTTATTTATCCCAAAAAATGGACAGGTATGAAGTAAATAATATACATATATAAATAACAAAATTATGAAATTTTGAATCATTCATGAAAATGACAAATGACACTAGTGTAAAAACATCACTAAAAAAATAAAGAGAATAGAAGAATTATTTTGAATCTTAAATACATTACTATTTCATTTCAAAACCTCGTGTAAGTCATTCACTCATTCCTTTTTGTTAAAAATCTTAATTTCGGAATTTTGTTTTTATCCGTTTATTATGGTTATTTTGTGGTGTTAATCCTCTAAAAGATTAATTTATATATGTTGTCATTTTAACTAAAATTTGTATTATTTTAGTTCATGGCCACTTGTCATCCAACTTAGATGATGGGACATGCATAAAGGGATATTCCATTAGCATATTTGGAACTCTTTTTTTTTCTTCCATGCATCTTCTGATTTCTACATAAAGAAATACAAGGGTGTAAGTATAAATTTGATTCGTTGGTGAAATATAGCTCTTCACTTGCATGATTAAACCATTATCATCAAAGTTCCAAAGACCTACCTCACAACACATGAAATGGATCTGTAAAAGTTCTTGACATTTTGAATAAATCTCAATTTATTTTAATTTTTCCATCGAGACAAATATAAATGTATTTTTATATAGAGGCGGAAATCATTATTATGACTAAGACTTCCTTTTTAAATGATTTTTTTGCATGAAAGTTTATCAAATTATAAAGATTTCTCCTATAAAAGTTGTTATTTTTGCATGAGATAAATTAAATATAAATTTTTATAACATCGATTTTCCATGAAACGGAAACGACTCAAATGTTGGCATATATGATTGAATTTTGAGATAATATTTTTCAAACACCTATCTCAACACATGAAAGGAACAATACTTAGTTGTTTAAGAGACTCACTAATATTTTTGATAGTGATGTAGTGACGGACATGATTATCAATTTAATATTTATTAATTATGTTAGAAGTATATGGTATACCCCGCCTTGAACCTATCATATTGTAGAATAATTCAATTGTTAAAGCATACGAAAAATCTTCATGCATTCTCTTTTCATTGAATCAGATAGGTTATTGTCTCTTGCATATAACACATCATGTGACATATACAATAATTTAAATATAAAACTATGTATATTAGATGTCTTAACACTTCATGTATAAAATCAAATGATATCAAGATGTCAAACTTAGTAACATGACACTTCCGACAACTATTTACCGCATATTCATATAATAAAATTCACCATTAGATTGAAAGTTATTATCATACAGATCATGTTTATAAAATTTAATATCAAATAGAAATCATTTGACATCTCAACAAAATATATAAAAACTAACGTCTTACAAAACGTCATGAAAATCGTTAATTTTTATCATTTTATTTAACATATCAAATAATTTTTGATTGATGCGGAAAAATCTGTATGATAATAGTTTTCAATCCTATGTTGCATTTTGTTATACAAACATAGGGTGAAGAGTTATCAGAGATGTCATGTGTTAGAATTAATTCATTTTCAGAAACTTGTAGACAAAGTTTGTTAGAGAGTATTTTAGTATTTCTAATTAAGTCCCACTTGTATTTAAGCAAGTGAATGGTGTGAACAATATTATCAATATTCCTTTTGTAGTCTGTGTAATGTAGCAATGTGTGTGCAACCATTTGTAACCTATTTTAGAATAGTGGAAGTTTGTTATTATTCTCGCTTCTCTCTCTTGTTTCCATTGTTCATCTTTATCACCTTGTGCACCAACAATTGATATCTAGAGCTCTGATTCAGATCCACAGGGAAACACCACGAGAAACACGAGTGAAACGGTGAGGCGTTGTCTGATTGATTTTTGTTCGGAGAATTCGTATTGAATTTATGATCAGAATCGTAACAGAATCACATATCTTGATTTCGGAGGGATTGGAAAACACTATGTTTAGGTGAGATCTGAGTGTATTGCCCAAGGTTGAAGATGAACAGAAACGGTAAGATGAGTACCAAGCTTCCAATGTTCGATGGAAAGAACTAGAATCATTGGATGATTCAGATGCATGTATTATTTGGAGCTCAAGATGTTCTTGATATTGTCAATGATGGTTACACTTCACTTCCAGAAAATGAAACGGATGCGTAGAGAAATGCTCAGCGTGATCTAAGGAAGAAGGATTAAAAGGCGTTGTTCCACATCCATCAATGTGTGGATGTGAATGTGTTTGAGAAAATCCTTGATTCAACGACGACAAAGGCTGCGTAGGACACACTAGTACGATGCTACGACGGTGATGTATCAATGAAGAAGGTGAAACTTCAGTCTCAATATAAGCAGTATGAGAATCTTAACATGAAGAACAATGAAAAGGTACTTGACTGCATCTCTAGAGTAATTCTGATCATAAATGAGATGAAGTCGTATGGAGAAATTCTCTCTAAAAATAGTATCATTGAGAAGGTACTTAGATCTCTTACTCCTTGGTTTGATTACATCGTTGTAGCAATTGAACATTCTAAGGATCTAAGCACCATGAGAATAGAAGAGTTGCAAAGTAGTCTAAATGCGCAAGAGTTGCATATGACCGAAAGAACCTCTGAGAGAGAGGTATAACAGGTTCTTAAAGCTTTTTTTGTCAAGAAAGACCAGAAGCAGTCTTGGTCAGAAGCCAAGAAAAAACATGGTAGGTCTCAGAGGTCAGAAACCTCAACTTTTGGGAGTCAGAAGTGAAAGGAGAAGTATGACAAGAGAAAAGTTCAATGTTACTATTGCAAGAAGTTTGACCACTTCCCTCCAGATTGTTGGTTAAACAAGGAGATGAAATAAGAAGAAGTGAATATATCCAGATGCCTTGATGATGAACATGTGTTATTAATGGCTTCTGATTCTTATAATGTGTCTCTGGAAGACTGGTGGTATATGTGTTGGTGTAAGCCCTAGAGGCCAATACTTTTGGTACTTGTATCGAATTATTTAAAGGCATTTTCTTTATTATGGTTGATTAATAAAGTCCCTGGAATAGATAGTCCGTTTAATGTATTAAGTGTGACTTAATCATGAGAACACATTAAACATAAGGACACTATTCTTAAAGTATCCGTAGTCGAGCTTTAGTGTGAAGTGGGATAACATTAAAGCATTAAGACTATTATGTTTGTAGACTGATGATCACATCTCATGGATCATGGATAAAGAGTTATCAAGTCTTAAACATAGGTATGAATATTAGGAGTAATATTTATACCGGATTGACCCGCTATGAGAATACTATATAGAAAGTTATGCAAAGTGTCATAAGTTATTCTCATGGTGATAATAGTGTATACCACTCTTCGACCTGAAACCACTATGGATCCTAGATGTAGAGTCGAGTGCTTTGTTGCTAATCTAACGTTGTCCATAACTGGATAACCATAAAGACAGTTGATGGGTACTCCACAAAGCATGCTGAGGGACATGAGTGTCCTAGATGGAATTTGCCAATCCTGCGTAACAGGATAAATGTCTATGGGCCCAATATTGAAATGGACAAGGGTGACACGGTCTATACCTTGTGTTCAATATAGACATAAGGGCAAAGGGGTAATTATACACATAATTATTATCACAGGAGGTTTTGTCAGATCACATGACATTTTCGTGACTTGGGTAGCAGTGATGTGTTGCTAGATACCGTTCATTGTTTATTATGTTAAATGTGTGATTTAATATAATTGTCAACGTCGCGAAAACCTATAGGTTCACACACAAAGGACGAATTGACGAGAGATAGAATAATTAAGGAACATCATAAGGTACGGTGCACTTAAGTGGAGACGAAATATGGTAAGGTACCAAATACTTAAGTGATTTTGGCATATTATGAGATATGGGCAAAATACACTTAAGTGGGCTTTTTGGCTTGAAGCCCACACAAGTGGTTCTATAAATAGAACCCCTTGGGTAGAAGCATTGTCACTCCACTCTGTCGCATCACGCGAAAAACCGGCGGGAAAAGAAAGAAACAACAGAGCCGCCACCGTGCGTTATTTATCCCAAAAGAAGGAAAGGAAACGCTCAGAGTAAACCTGGAAAGAACATGGTCTCGCGACCAAAGAGAATGGGTTCGGGAGTCGGTTATGCGAAGGGAAGGTATTAGCACCCCTACGCATCCGTAGTACTCTACGGGATCCACGCACAAAAGGAAGGAATATTGGTTGCTAAACACTGCTCAAACACACACACACTGGCTGAAAGAGACACAAGAAACTGACTGAAACTGACTCGGCAGGATATCGCATCCTGGGCCTACTTAGTCTATCAGGCATAGACATCAGAGTCGAAGTAGTTCGGACTGGGGAGACGACACATGCTCGCTAGGATATCGCATCCTATGCATACGTATCTTCTCGGACGAGAGAAGAATCAGAGCATTCGTAGCTCGGCTGACACGCACACAAACAAACACAGGCAAAGGCAAACGTGGAGCCTGAATGCCAATCACTGGACTTATATCAGCATCCGAACCAAAACACACACAAAGAGGCAAACGTGGAGCCTGAATGCCAATCACTGGGCTTACATCAGCATCCGAACCAAACACACGCACACTGGAACCCAAATGCCACTCGATGGACTTACATCAGCTTCCAAGCACACAACAACACAACAAGTTAATAGGGAGTCGGGGACTCGAGCCTATAACTGTCAAGCACACACTCAAACAAACAGACAACAGATTGCTAAGGAGTCAGACACTCGAGCCTAGCAACTGTCAAACAACACACACAAAAAAGAAGAAGGGCGCCCGGAGAGATCAGCTCAATCTCCTGCCTACATACTTCATCTGGTATGAAGATCAGGGCGATGTAGTTCCCCTACAGAGGGACAAAGGACTAGCCTAACCAGATAACAGAGGGAGACACAACTAGGGAGACTACGACTCGAGCCTAGATGTTATCATGCAAGATCATCCCTAAGTTAAGGTTTCTAGCTAACTGGCACAGGGAGCCAGCCTATCCTAGTCATGACTTGCACAGGGAGCAAGCCACACACACACTTAACTTGCACAGGAAGCAAGCCAAGCAAAACCTAACTTGCACAGGAAGCAAGTCTAAACTAACCCTAACTTGCACAGGAAGCAAGTCAAACAATCCTAACTTGCACAGGAAGCAAGTCAAACAATCCTACAGGCACAGATAGCACACACTATACACAAGCAAGTGGCTCAAACAAAGGTTAGGTTTTAGTCGAGGGGTCATATCAACCTCAACAAACAAACCTCTGGAACTGGGTAATGTTAGCTCTTAACCTTGCCATTGAGGGGCTAAGGTGAAGCTGATGAAGGGTGAGTGAAGATAAGGCTTCACAGCTCTTATCCCTGGCCTGGGAGAGCTCAAGACAAGAATGTGTGGGTTCAGAAAGTGGGAACCCTTCTATACATTTAAAACTGACTCAACCGTACAATTGTACAAGATCTTGGGTTTGTATCCGCAATGCATCAACACAGTGGTGTGAGCAAAGCAGATGACACACTGAATAGTGGGGGATAGATTGCATATCCCTACCTTCCACCAATTGCCTCTTCACTTAGGAGGTCTTTGACTCTATGCAAGGACAAATTAAACATACACAAACATTGCCTCTTAAGGAGGACTTCAGACAGTTGCCTGGCCAAGTAACAGGCCAGGTCTTCCAGACTACATGAAGTTAGGAAGTTATACCTCAATGCAAATTGCTTATACAAGCAAAGCAAAGCAAAAGTTCACAAGGAACTAAGCAACTAAAAGCACCTGAAACAGTCAAGCAGATGTTAGTATGCAACTTCAAACAAAGCAAAGAGAAACAGACATCAACAGTCAACAGAAGCAGATGAATGTGCAAGGCACAAGGCTTAAGGCATGTGAGCCAAGCCACCTACAAAACAAACAAGTTAGACAATGATATTTAAGCAAGCTCAATCAAAAAGAATTGGTCTCATTGGTCATTTGTTGGTCAATCTGAAAACATAAGCTCAAAGGTGAGTAACAGGACCACTAGGACAAGCCTAGGGTCAAAAATGAATGAGAAAGTCAAAACAGCAAAGGGCAAGCATCCAAAATCATGTTCAAACCATTAAGAAACACAACCAATTGGGTTCACATTCATATCAATCATCATCATCATTTCATGAATAATTTAGGTCAAGGTATAGCAAACAGAAGCTCATAGAAGTCAACAGCAAGACTTAACTCAAAAGCAATCTTAAACATTTCCAAAAATCACCAAATAAATCATGATCAATCACAACCCACAGCATGGTAAGCATGTCAAATTTCATCTCATTTGGACAAGTGGAAGGCAGTCAATGAAAATCAGAAAGTCAAAGCAATTTTGAACATGCTCAATGAAGTCAACCAAACATGCATCAACTTGAAAAATTCATAAATCAGAGATGGTGTATGATAAATGAATGGGACTAAAACCATGGCAAAGATGAGGATGTCTAGTTATCTCATGTAAAATTTCATGTCCATCCAATAAAGTATGAGAATTTCACAAATGAAATGGGAACAAGTGTCACAAAAAGTCAACATTTGACTAGGCAGGGGAGAAAATCTCAAACAATTAGGAAATGCCTCAAATAATTCCAAGAAAATTCACATGTAAACTAGACATACAAGAGTAGGTTCATGCAAAAAATCAGATCAATTGGAGGTCAGGAGGCATGGTATCAAAAATCATGAAGTTAGACATCAATGGTGTGACACAAATTGTCACACCCTAATTCAAAAAATCATAACTCACAAACCAGCAATGATAAATTCACAAACTCTACACCAAAATCACCATGAGTGTGTCTAGTTTAAACACAAAAAATTTGGGAGCCATTGGATAAAGTATCATCATTTCACAAATGTTTTGGCAAAGTGTACAAAAATTGGTCACATGTCACAAACCCTAAGGCCATTTAAAAACCACTCATCCAAAAATTCTAGAAAAATAATGATAAAAAACTAGGGATCATGAGGAAGGCAATGCAAAAAATCCCACTCAAATTGGATTAAAATTGAAGCAGTTATGATTTTTGTAAGATGGATGAATCAAAGTGAAATAATTGGAAAAAGAAATAACTTGTTTCAATGTGTCACATGCCACGAATGGCATTTTTGTAAATAATCCATCCACTAATCAAAACGACCGTGTTTTGGTCCAGGAAATGAAATGAGCTGATTGGCTGTGAGGGATTTGGGAATAGTAAAGCCCTGCACACGTGAAAATGAAGCAGAAAAATCTGGGCAGCTAGGGTTTTAATGAACAGTAACATCCTTCATCACCTTCCAAATCGTGTTTTCACAAATCTTCCCAGAAATGTCAATTGCATATATAGAAATGATCAGCAAACAACAAGCAACATGAATCCATCATTGGTTTTCACTAAATCGAGCTAGGCAACAAGAAATAAGCACAACAAGTTTGAACCATCCATCTTCATTTCAACATAACTCAACCATTACTCAACCATTTTTAAAATTAAAACCATCAATGAAATCAGCATCAAGAGACCTATCCAAAACATGTGATAGTTTTAAGAATAATGGAACTCGAAAATTTACCAAATTTGATGGACAGTAGAGATTCAGTTGTTGTTTGTTGTTGTTGAAGTGAAACAAATGAAGCACAACCCTCCAAATGGTGATTGGTGAAGAAAGCTTGGTTCAAAACAACTTGCAATGGCTTGAAACTGGGACTGTCATGGATGATGCTGTGCAAACACCAGTGCTGTTATTGCTGCTTACAGGTGGAAAATGATGATTGCCATGAGTTTAGAAAGGTGTTTGGATGATGTACCAACAATCTCCAGGCCCAGTTCTTTGGAGTTTCTTCTACTGGTTTTTAAAAATGCCAAAAGTGAGGTTTTCTAGAATGAGTGAACAAGGTTTCATGCTGTGTTCTTGTGGCTGCTAGCAGGGCTTCATATGACAGAAAAATGGTGAGGAAATAATGTATCAAGCAAGGCAAGGTTTTTCTCTTTTGAAGTTTTGGACAGATTTGGTAAATGGCCAAGAATGAGAAGGAATGAATGATGTTCTCTTTGTGTTATGATGGCTGCTAGCTGGTTTCAAAATGATGAATAGGTGTAATATTAAGCAAGGCCAGGCTCAGTTCATTATGAGTTTTTGGACAGACTTTTGAAATGCAACAGGAAGGTGAAATTTTGAGAGAGTGTTCTGTGTGCAACGTTGCCTGCTACTGGTTCAAAATGCCGCTTGGATAGTCTTTAAGGCAAGGCAAGGCTTGGTCCTTTTGAAGTTTGGACAGATTTTGAAAAATGAAGAAAATCATGGTCTTGAGAGAATGAGGTTTTTTGTGTTTTTTAGGCTGCAACTTAAGGTTCACATTTGACAGAAAATCTCTTCTACCTCTGCTGTTGGATGTTGCTTTTGTGGTAAGGCAATGCCTTGTAACTTTTGAGTTTTGACAGATTTTGTGTAAATGCCAAGATGTGGTTTTTTAGAGAATGAAGTTCTGTTTAGACCAAGTGGTTTTGTGTGTTAGATGGCTGCAATTAGTGGTTCCAAAATGATGAATGGATAGTGAAACATCAATGCAAGGCTTAGGTTCTTTGGAGGTTTTGACAGATTTTTAGAAAAAATGGCCAAAATGAAGTTTTTGAGCATGAGTCAATTTTCGTTCTGTTGTGCAGCTTCTACTGATTTCACTTGACAGAAAATCATCATAAAATCTGCTGTTTTGCTAGTACAAGGCATGGTTCATGGATTTGTGGGATAGGTTTGGTGAAATGGTACTTTCTTTCCAAAATTCAAGCAAACTAGCATGGGCTGTATGTACTGCATAAAATGACCTTGCAAACACATTTTAAATAACATTTCTGAACATATTCCAATGGCCAAGTGGTAAAAAAATGATTATATCAAAAAGTCAACCCTTGGTCAAACTTGAATTTAAATGAGACAAGTCAAAAAATGCCATTTTGATTGGCAAGGTTTTGGTACATGAAAGTTACATTTTTGGAAAGAGGGGATCAAATGTGACTTGTAGGAAAAAACCCCATCAAAATTGGCCAAATGGTTTGGGAGATATGGCCTTTTGAAGTTCAAGATTTTCTGAAATCGATTCGATCATAACTTGCCAACCACACATGGGAATTGAGAGTTCTTGGACTTTTTGGAAATGGGAGAACAAGATCTTCAACTTTCATGTTGGGCAAAAATTCATTTGAAGCTTTTATCATGATGTAATTTTTGAGGATCAAGACTTTCCATTTTTGGTAAGTTTCAGTTACAGGTCCAGTTTCCATTTTGGGAAATTTCTGATTTGGCTTCAAATTCTTCCATGATGGTGTTTGACATGATATATGAGGACTATTTGGACATGAATAAGATCTCTCAAACCATTTTCCATCAACAAATCACTGATTAAATGAACAGTTGACCAACAGTTGACTTTTCTAGGGTTTTGGATGACTGAACCTCTTCTGGTGAATTCCAAACCCTAATTCCTTGAGAACTTGACTTCAAATGATGTCCCAAGACAGATGAACTCTTGATTAATGAGCATGGTGCCCAAATTCCACAAGAATGGCCACCATCCACTACTTTGACTGACTGTTGACTGTCTAGGGTTCTTTGCCTGACTGTGCATGAACTGATGACTTCTGAACATCCAATCTTTGACCAAAACACTTCAAATGGATCTCCAAGTCATGTGAACATGTTGGACCAACCCCAGGGCCTTGGCTCCTTGAGAAACACACTTGCTTGCTTGGTTGACTGATCTCCTGATCAGTTTGACCTAATTTCTTGATTGGCTTTGCACTTGAGGCAAAAGAGGCAATGCAATGCTATGCAATGGACCATGATATGCTATGACCTAATATGAGAATGTACAATGATGGGTGCAAATTTGAGGTGCTACAGCTGCCCCTATTCAATCAGCTGGGAACCCGAATGGATGAGAGCAACGGCTGTCAGACTTTCAGGGTAAACAGGGATTGAATACCAAAGAACCGTAGAATTTGCACTCTGCTGGATATGATATAAGAGGAACCACGTCATTTACCGATGACTCCTGCAATTTACAACTTCAGAAAGGCGAAACCATTTACCGATGGTTAGAAACTGGAAATTTGATATTTACCGATATCAACTTTAGCGAGACCATTTACCGATGGCGGTTGGGAAACAGCTCTGATGTAAAAGGAAGCAAGACCATTTACCGATGGTGGCCTCAAAGAAACTTGACATTTACCGATATCAACTTCAGCTTGACCATTTACCGATGGCTACTGCAATTGGGGATCTGATATTTACCGATATCGAAGAAAACGGGGCCATTTACCTATGGCGTCTCCACTTGGGGAGGAACAAAATCTTTGTGGTGTAATCAGACAAGACGTTTACCGACGACTTCTGGGGATCTTGATTTTATCAACAAGGAACAAAACATGACCAGACATTTACCGTTGACTGGGATGAGACTCGATGTTTACAGACATCGAAAGATGATGTTTACAGACACCAAAAAGATCGACCAGACATTTACAGATGAATGGGAAAACTCGACGTTTACAGTCATCGAAAGATGATGTTTACAGACACCAAAAAGATCGACCAGACATTTACAGATGAATGGGAATACTCGACGTTTACAGACATCGAAAGATGATGTTTACAGACACCAAAAAGATCGACCAGGCATTTACAGATGAATGGGAATACTCGACGTTTACAGACATCGAAAGATGATGTTTACAGACACCAAAAAGATCGACCAGACATTTACAGATGAATGGGAATACTCGACGTTTACAGACATCGAAAGATGATGTTTACAGACACCAAAAAGATCGACCAGACATTTACAGATGAATGGGAATACTCGACTGAGGGAAAACAAATATTTGCAACTGGAAACCAGATAGGACATTTACAGATGACTCTACTGGGAATTTCTAGCTGGGGGGTTATCAGACATTTACCGATGACTGCAGAAAAGACTTGATGTTTACCGACATCGAAAGATGATGTTTACCGACATCAAAAAAATGATGACCAGACATTTACTGATGACTGGAGTGAGACTCGATGTTTACAGACACCGAAACAATGGTGTTTACCGACACCAAAAATGATGACCAGACATTTACTGATGACTGGAGTGAGACTCGATGTTTACAGACACCGAAATGATGGTGTTTACCGACACCAAAAAACGAAACACACGCGGGTGTTGGCATGACACTTACTGGTATCACAAGAACGACATCTTAGATATGTCAAGGCAAGGTTGACCACTTGCTGGGGGTCTCACTGGGGAGAAACAAACTTTCTGTCACCAACGGGTGAGGTAATAAACCTTTGTAGGGGATATCAATCCTGAATGCTGTCAAGAGCAACTGTAGCAGATTTGCCGTGCTGATGTTGAATGAAATGATCCGCCTCTGCCGGGGATACGGTCTGGTGAAGTTAACACATGAATGCATATGTTTGAATTTTTCTATGGCGTAATGCTCCATTTATGAATGGAAATGCTACGCGATTTTTGAGGATGCAATGATTACTACATGCAAAATGCAAATGGACCCTGGCTAGGGAGCCGAAATGATCAGATACTCTGACTCTGTGGGGAGACTCCTCTTGGGGAAATACTCTGCGGGGAACTCTGTTTGGGGAACGGCAAAGCGACTTCACACTCATGTTGGAGAATAGCACTGCTGCTGGGAAAAGTAAACTCCGCTGGGGATATCCTTCAGTCCACAGATAGGATAAATGTTGGAGATAAATTTCAATGAACCTGCCTCACTTGGGGAGGAAATCGGCAAATACAGGCCTGCTGGGGATAGGCAATCCTTAGATCTGTTGGGGAATAGAAGGCACTATCCGCAGACGTCTTCGCAGGGGAACATGGCTCTGATAGCTTCCAAACTTGCTTGGGGAGAATATCTGCTGAGGAAACGTCCTCACAGATGCCAACCTGAAAAACAGCACAACAAAATGCCCCCAGGGGATATATGGACAAGATACGCTCAAGTGTCCTCAACATCCAAAATGATTTTCAAATGTTTTGTCATCCTGCAAGCTATTGTTTAACCTTCATGTTTTTATATGCAATGCTTATCAAAAATTCGGACATTTTTGCAAACAAAACAGTAAAAATAAAAACAAGAGAGCCATTTATCTGAATAACGACTTTTATTGATTGAAAATGTGCCTGAAGAGGCAAATACATTGGGAAGCAATTCCTAGAAAGAGGTAACTGCGCACAAAAGGAAAAATCTATCCTAATGGCAACGTGAACACGGCATCCACTATTTCCCAGTTCTGTTATAACTCACAGATCATCAGTTTTCCTCCCAACTCCTTGCTTTCTGAGAAGAATGACTGGACAGATCACATCTTTCGAGATGGTAGACGACAAAGCTCGATGAAGTACAAACAACTCAGACTGTAGTCTTCGCTTTAATCCCTAATTTTGCCTGGATCGCCCTTTCGGGTTTTCAATCCACCGGGATACCCATTTTTGCCTAAGCCGCCCTTGCGGGTTTTCGACTTACCGGGTGTACAAATTCTTTTCATTTTATCCCTAATTTTTGCCCAAACCTTTTCTTTCTGTTTTTTTGGTTCGCCGGGATGCCCATTTTTTGCCTGGACTCTTTTTCTTTTTGTCCAGCGGGTCAATTTATGCGAAGTATTTTTTGACTACATCTGAGTTAACAGGAGACGGAAAATCTTCACCATCCATAGTTGTAAGCATCAAGGCTCCACCGGAGAAGACCTTTTTCACAACATATGGACCTTCATAATTAGGAGTCCACTTGCCCCTGTTATCTGCACCGGGAGGGAGGATCCTCTTCAAAACTAGATCACCGATCTGATAGCTTCGAGGACGCACTTTCTGATCAAAGGCTCTCTTCATCCTTCGCTGATACAACTGTCCATGACATACAGCTGCTAGTCGTCTCTCCTCGATAAGGCTCAACTCGTTAAACCTTGTTCGAATCCACTCGGCTTCGTCCAGCTTGACATCCAATAAAACTCTCAGAGAAGGAATCTCCACTTCAACAGGTAGGACAGCTTCCATACCATACACAAGGGAGTAAGGGGTTGCCCCGGTCGACGTACGTACTGAGGTACGGTACCCATGCAAAGCGAAAGGCAGCATCTCATGCCAATCCTTGTACGTAACGACCATCTTCTGCACAATCTTCTTGATATTCTTGTTTGCCGCTTCTACAGCACCATTCATCTTCGGTCTGTAAGGAGAAGAATTGTGATGTTCAATCTTGAAATCTTTACAAAGCTCTTTCATCATCTTGTTGTTAAGATTCGAACCATTGTCAGTGATGATTCTCTCAGGGACTCCATAACGACAGATGATTTCTTTCTTGATGAACCGGGTAACCACTTGTTTGGTAACGTTAGCATAGGAAGCTGCTTCCACCCATTTGGTGAAATAGTCAATCGCAACCAAGATGAAGCGATGTCCATTCGAAGCAGTAGGCTCAATCTTCCCAATCATATCAATGCCCCACATGGCAAACGGCCAAGGCGAATTCATGACATTCAGAGGGCTTGGTGGTACATGCACCTTATCAGCATAGATTTGACACTTATGGCACTTCCGAGCATACTTGAAACAATCGGATTCCATAGTCATCCAGTAATAACCCGCTCTCAACAACTTCTTAGCCATTGCATGTCCGCCGGCATGAGTACCGAAGGAACCTTCATGAACTTCCTGCATTAACATGTCTGCCTCGGGTCTGTCCACGCATCTGAGCAAGACCATGTCAAAGTTTCTCTTATACAACACATCATCCTGATTCAAATAGAAGCTTCCAGCTAGCCTCCTCAGGGTTTTCTTGTCATTCTTCGACGCACCTTCAGGATACTCCTGAGTCTTGAGGAAGTTCTTGATGTCATAATACCACGGCTTCTCATCAATCACAACAGACTCGGCTGCAAACACATACGCAGGCCTCTCGAGTCGATTCACCGCAACATGTGGCACATGATTCCACCAATGAACTTTGATCATAGATGACAAAGTAGCCAAGGCATCAGCCATTTGATTCTCATCCCGGGGGACATGATACAACTTCACCTTCTTGAAGAACGTCAGTATTCTTCTGGTGTAATCTCTATACGGAATCAAATGCGGCTGATTCGTATTCCAATCTCCATTGACTTGATTGACCACTAGAGCTGAATCTCTAAATATGTCAAGTGTTTTGATCCTCAGATCAATGGCTTCTTCTATCCCCATGATACAAGCCTCATACTCAGCTTCGTTGTTGGTGACGTCAAACGTCAATCTGGCAGAAAAAGGTATATGAGCACCTTTAGGATTGATCAATACTGCCCCAACACCATTACCGTTCATATTCACAGCCCCATCAAACATCAGTGTCCATTTTTCATCCGGGTCCGGTCCTTCCTCGACAAGAGGCTCTTCACAATCTTTCATCTTCAGATACATGATGTCTTCGTCAGGGAATTCAAACATCATAGGCTGATAATCTTCAATCGGTTGTTCGGCGAGGTAGTCTGACAGAATACTACCTTTGATGGCCTTTTGTGACGTGTACTGAATATCATATTCTGTTAGAATCATCTGCCAACGAGCAACGCGTCCGGTGAGAGCCGGTTTCTCAAAGATGTACTTCACTGGATCCATCTTAGAAATCAATAAGGTAGTATGGTTCAACATATACTGTCTCAGTCGGCGAGCAGCCCAGGCCAAAGCACAGCAAGTTTTCTCGAGCAGTGAATATCTTGTTTCACAGTCGGTAAACTTTTTGCTAAGGTAGTATATGGCATGCTCTTTTCGACCAGACTCGTCATGCTGTCCCAATACACACCCCATCGAGTTCTCAGTCACTGACAGGTACATTATCAGAGGTCTCCCTGGAACTGGAGGTATAAGGATTGGAGGTTTCTGTAAATACTCTTTAATCTTGTCAAAAGCTTTCTGACAATCATCATTCCACTTGATCGCCTGATTCTTTCTGAGCAGTTTGAAAATTGGTTCGCACGTGGCTGTTAGATGAGATATGAACCTTGCAATGTAGTTCAATCTCCCTAAAAACCCACGGACTTGTTTCTCCGTTTTCGGTTCAGGCATCTCTTGAATAGCTTTGACTTTCGCTGGATCAACCTCAATCCCTTTCTCACTGACAATGAAGCCTAAAAGCTTCCCTGATCTCACCCCAAACGTACACTTGTTCGGATTCAACCTCAGCTTGAACTTTCTCAACCGGTCAAACAGCTTCTGCAAATTAACCAGGTGCTCCTCTTCTGTCTGCGACTTCGCAATCATATCATCTACGTACACTTCAATTTCTTTGTGCATCATGTCATGAAAAAGAGTCGTCATTGCCCTCTGATAGGTAGCACCAGCATTCTTTAGCCCAAATGGCATCACCTTATAGCAGAACGTGCCCCAAGGTGTAATGAATGTCGTCTTTTCCATGTCCTCTGGCGCCATCTTGATCTGATTATATCCGGAGAAACCATCCATGAAAGAGAATACCGAGGATTGAGCCGTATTATCAACCAATACATCAATGTGAGGTAATGGGAAATCATCTTTCGGACTCGCTCTATTCAAATCCCGGTAATCGACACACATTCTGACTTTGCCATCCTTCTTCGGCACAGGAACGATGTTGGCCACCCACGGCGGATAACTTGTAACAGCCAAAAAACCCGCATCCCACTGCTTCTAAACCTCTTCCTTGATCTTAGTTGCCATGTCAGGACTCGTTCTACGAAGCTTCTGCTTGACCGAAGGACATCCTTCTCTAAGAGGTAATCGGTGCATCACAATGTCTGTATCCAAACCAGGCATATCTTGATATGACCAGGCGAACACTTCCACATATTCCTTCAGCATCTCAATCAGCCTCCTCTTGACAGAGTCCTCTAAAGCAGCCCCAATCTTGATTTCTCTTTTGGCGTCCTCAGTACCCAAATTAACAACCTCCAACTCCTCCTGATGAGGTTGGATGACCCTTCCCTCTTGCTTCAGCAATCTGACCAATTCTGCAGGGAGTTCACAGTCTTCCTCGCTCTCCTCTTCAGCTTGGTAGATGGGATTGTCGAAATCATACTGAGCAATAACAGAACTGTTCATAGTGAATGCCATAAGATCGCTTCTGCATGTTTAATGCTTTGTTTTAGAAAAAGAGTTCAAAAAAAGTCACAAAAAACAAAAACATTGCCATTTTTATTGTTTTTGAAAAAGGATGAAAACAAAAAATAGAAAGACAGGGATCACGAAGTTTGATTTCAAAAAATGTCCTTCATTAATGATAATCATTAAAACATGATGAGGCCCTACAATGAATCACTACGCCTTGGGCAGAACGTAGGATTTTCATGCAAAATGACAAAACAACAGAAAATTACTCTGTCAGAAGAGTAACTTGAACCACTTCTTCAGCCGTCCAGTTGTTGATAGACCCCCCTGGTGCACACGGGCGAACCCAGTTGTCCAGATCACAATCACTGTCACAGTCTTCACTACCGGTTGCAGAGACGTCGCCATGATTCATCAGCCCAGCGCTGGTAAAGGTACTCGGACCCGCTTGACCATTCTGCTCTGCTTGGAGAGGCTCGTAACCAACACCAAATTTGTCTTCTTTGACAGGCAAATCCACCATCTTGCCCCAGCCTTCAGCTTTGCCAGAATCAACAACCTCTTTAGCCTGCTTGTAAGAAGTAATTGAAGCACCTGGCTTCCTCTGCTCAGCGTACGCCACTTTCTCAAGAGCCACAGTCTCAAACGCCTGGCATAAGGTTTCGTGGATCTCGCCATCCACCTCAACATATTTGAACGAGGATAGATGACTCACCAGAATCTCTTCTTCACCGCACACAGTCACAATCTGACCGTTCCAGACATACTTGAGCTTTTGATGGAGAGTCGACGAGACTGCCCCTGCTGCATGAATCCATGGACGCCCCAACAAACAACTATAGGCGGGTTGGATGTCCATAACATAGAAGATGATATCGAATACCTCAGGACCTATCTTCACAGGCAAGGTAACTTCCCCACACACAGAACGTTTGGATCCGTCGAAAGCACGAACGATCAGGTCACTGGGATTAAGCACAAACCCTTCCGCATCAATCTTCTTCAGAATCTGCTTAGGCAGCACATTCAGCGACGACCCGGTGTCTACCAATACGTGAGACAACACTGCCCCCTTGCACTCCATGGTGATGTGCAAGGCTTTGTTATGGTTTCGCCCTTCAGGCGGTAAGTCCAGGTTGGTGAAACCTACACCATGCCTGGTGCTCACATTGGCCATCACACCCTCCAGTTGATTGACAGAAATCTCCTGAGGCACGTAAGCCAGATTCAACATCTTCAGCAAGGCATTACGGTGTGCCTCAGAGCACAACAACAGTGAAAGTATAGAAATCTTGGACGGAGTTTGATTCAACTGGTCTACAATCTTGTAGTCACTTTTCTTGATTATCTTCATAAACTCCTCCACGTCTTTCTCAAATGACCCCTCAGGCGCTTCCTTCTGGACAGGCTCTTCCTCAACCACAGCTTGCTTACCCTTTGCTTTGGCGAGAGCCTCAGCATTATTGTCCCTCAAAGGCTGCGGTGCGAACAGACGACCGCTTCTGGTAAAACCTCCTGGACCCCCTACATTATCCACAGCCGGACCAACAGTTGCAGGAACTCTATTCGGTAAACCAATTGTCACTGGAGTTTGATTCACTGGTCTCGTCTGACTTTCAGCCCTTCTGTAACTGCGGTGAGCATTATCATACTTCCACGGCACGGCCCTACTATTCTCAACAGCCCCTCTTCCAGACGCAACGATAGTAGTTGGAGCACTGATGGTTACAGGCACGGAAATGGTAACTGGGGTACCATTTGCTGCAGGTGCACTAACGACCCTTTGTCCACGTTCTTCAGACGGTTTAAAGTAAATGGTGATAGTTGACACTGTTCCACGATCTTTTACAGCCCTACTGAATTGCAAACAACCCTCATCCATCATACCCTGGATACCGGCCCTTAACTGGTCGCAACCATTCTCAGATTCTGCACAGCCCAAACAATCCTCATCACAGCCCGAGTAGACACCCCCATTCAGCAGACGGCCCTTCACAACTAGCAGAGAAGTCTGAACATCATCAACATTAACAACCAGATCTTCAGCTTCTTTCCCCTCAATATTGTTCACTCTATGCCCACCATGCTGAGGCATAGGGTTGTTTACGACATTAGGCACTGGAGCGAAGTTGATTGCCTTGGCATCGATCAAATCTTGGACTTGTGCTGGAGAGCCCGACACTTCTCAGTATGATGTCCTGGTGCCCCAGAGTGAAAGTCACAACGGACGTTGGCGTCGTACCCAGGGGGCAATACTGTAGGCGGAGCCATTGTACGCAGCTCAACCATCCCCAACCTGAGTAATTCGGGCAGCAGTTCGGCGTACGACATGGGTATCGAATCAAAACGTCGATCAGGCATCCTTTGTTTGGGCTGATACGGACGTTGTTGTTGTTGTTGTTGTTGCGGTTGTTGAACTCTTTGTTGTTGTTGCTGACGAGGTTGAGGTGCCGGAATGGTTACTGCAGCAGCTTGACGGTATTCACTTCTATTCTGATCTCTGCGGTGTTGAACAGCATTAGTTTCACCCTCTCTTCGACGAGGTGCCCCAGCAAATGGCTTCTTAGAGGAAGAGGAACCAGCATCTTGGATCTTCCCAGTTTTAATCAAGCTCTCAGTCCTCTCTCCACAAATGACAACATCAGAAAAACTACCGAATGGGCAGCTCCCCATCCGGTCCATAAACACACCCTGAAGAGTACCGATAAACATATCTGTCAACTCCCTCTCCAGCATAGGGGGTTGAACTCTAGCAGCCAGTTCACGCCACCTCTGAGCGTACTCCTTGAAGCTCTCATTGGATTTCTGACAAAGACTCTGCAGCTGAGTCCGGCTAGGCGCCATGTCCATGTTGTGTTTATACTGCCTCAAGAAGGCCTCACCCAGATCTCTCCAGCATCGGATCGAATCTCTCTTCAATTCCATGTACCAGTCCAAAGAAGCCCCAGATAGACTATCTTGAAAAAAAATACATCCACATCTTTTCATCATCGGTATACGCAGAGATTTTTCGATAATAAGCCTGCACATGGGTGCGAGGGCAAGAAGTACCGTTGTATTTATCGAAGGACGGTGCTTTGAACTTGTGAGGGATTCTCAAACCTTCCACCAACCCCATATTGGTAACATCAAAACCGAGAGAATTCTGACATTCCATAGCACGGATCTTCTCAGCAAGAGCCTCAACTTTGCGGTCTCTCTCATTAACCCTTCCCAGAACGTCTTCGTCTTCACTGAGCAGAGAGAACATATCCTCTTGTCTGTCAACAATCGGAACAGGATTACGGGCCGGGGCACGGACTACTCTGGCATTAGCGGCATCTGGAGCAATAGGTTGACCGTTGATTCGAATACCCCCCAACTCATCACCTACAGCATAGTTGTTGACGGGTACAGCAGCAGCAACATTGTTATCATTGACCGGGCCTCCCTCTGGCGGAGCATGGTTGATCGGTGGATTTGCAGCCTCTTGTCTCTGAACCATGGCTCGGAGTTCTTCTTGACCTTGTGCAACCCCTTGCATCATATTCATAAACTGGGCCATGCTAGCCTTCATCTCAGCCAACTCAGCTTGAAATTGATCCATACTTCTCTGTTGATTCAGTCTTGTTGAGTAGCGGTGCGGACGTTGATCAGCTATCCTGCCTAAAACAGGAACCAGAGTGAGAAGCCACGACCAAGAACACCTGTTATGCAAAATGATATGAGTATGATGCTAATGATGCGTATGATGCACATGATATGCTCATTTCTCAGGCATTCAAAGAGCCTGACCCATCCTGAAAAGATGGCAACCTGCAGCAACAAGAGAACAAACAGATACAAGGAAAATGAGAACAACAGGGAAATACTGACCACCTTATCCATACATAAGGGTAAAAAGGTCAATACCACCGAGTCAACAGAAAATTCGCATAAACAGAGTACAAAGAAATGAATCCCATCCAACAAGCCTGGAGGTGATTCTCAACAATGAAGATCCAAAGATGGAGTACAAACAAATGAATCCCATCCAACAAGCCTGGAGGTGATTCTCAACAAAACACAAACAAAGATACAAACTAAGACAGACGGTCTTCTGGAATGAGGGTCTTCAGGTAATGGCACTGGTCTATCAACAGTGTGCATTCTGAACATTCTGGTAGAGGGGTGATCTTCTCCTTCAACTGTCTTCTGAGCTCCAAGACTTCTCCTCCAAGATAGGCCTCTGATTTCTGTCTCAACTCCATCTCCTTCTTCAACTGAGCGTCTTTGTCTCTGAGTTGCTTCTCTAGGTCTCTGATCTTCTTCTGATAGTTGGCTTCTGCTCTCTGCAGTCTCAAGCGCTCCCTATGCTCCTCATCCAACATAGACTCTATCTCCTCATATGATCTCTTCTTGCTCCTTGCTCTGCTAGCATCTTCTCCTTGCACTTCCCTGAGTTGATGGGCCATGTGCAACCTATCAGCTTTAGCTTTGTATAACTCCATATGGGTGTCTTGCTCCTTCTCCCTCAACCGACGACTCTCCATCAGAGCTTGCTTATAGTGCTCAGCAGGCACACTATCAGCAAGAATCAAGGGTGGTTGCTCTTGCAACGGTTCCATCCTATCGTAGGGTAGCAACAAAGTTTCCACTCTCTTCTTTACCCAATCAGTGTAATCAGGCATGGCTATGGCAAACTTCTTCCCTAAGACGGATCCATCTCTGACACCAATGGACTTCCAAGCTCTTCCAATCTGCTCCAACCTAACAGGGTCATCCTTCTTCTCAAAGTACACACTCTCAGCTATCTCAGCTTCAAGTGGTCTTCTACTCATAACAAAACCTAACTGGCGAAGAGAAAGAACTGGATTATAATTTATACAACCCTTGGTCCCCACGAGTGGCACATTCCGGAATTCTCCACAGCTCATAATAACATTCTTCACATTCATCCGGTAAGATTGCCATCTGATGTCATAAGAGGTGAGCGACATGACCCTCTGAGTCCACTTGAGAGTGCTCTGAGTGTCCACAAAGGGTCCACTACCAGGCAGGAGTGACATGAACCATCTAAACAGGAGAGGTAGACAGCACCTGATGGCTCCACCCTTACCATGCCTATTGTGGATGGCATAGTAAGTATCAGCTAACAAGGTGGGGACTGGATTTCCTCTGATGAAAATGTTGATGGCAGCATGGTCAACAAAATTTGGCATACTGGGAAATAGGATGATTCCATATATCAAGGCGGCAAGCTGTGCGTGAAAAGCTTCCCAATTTCCCTTCTCTGCTTCATCTCTGGCTATTCTCAGAAGAAACTTCAACGGCAGACCCACAACTCCCCCACTGGGCTTCCAATTATCACAAACTTCCTTAACACTCAACCGGAGAGCTCTGGCAACAACCTTAAAGTCAACCTCCTTTGGTACGTCCAAGAAAGGAACCTGATGCTGAATCGGGATGCTCAACAGTATAGAATACTCCTCGAGAGTAGGTGCTAACTGATAATCTTGGAACGTGAAACATCTAAGCTCCGGGTCATAGAACTGAAGAAGTGTCTGCAACGGCACCGGGTCAACTACTGTCTTCAATACTGTCAGGATATCCCCATACTGATTCACGAACCCCCCCAGACGATCACTGGTCACAAGACTGCCCAACTCAATCAGAGGCGTCAAAGGCTCCCGGTGAAAAACGTAGATACAAGTCTTCCGCTTCGGCTCTGGGACTGTTGCCATCTCTATCGGCGAATCAAACTCTGGAATGTACCTGAGAAATGATATGCATGCGGAGATTAGTTTTTTTTTCTTTCTCTTTTTTTTTCTTTTTTTTTTGTTTTTGTTTTTTTTTTTTTTTATCTTTTGAAAATAAATATGCTATGATGCACATGATGCAGACACAACTGGCTGGCGGTGCATCTCTGATCACAAAGTCGAAGCTTCGGTCTAAACTCAGAACCCAAATCCAACTTGAAAACCCAAGGTCAACTGAATATACTGTTGTCTGAACCCAAAGTCACCAACAGAACCATAAGTCACCAACAGTACCTGTAATGATGAACCCTTCCCCACTCACGGGTGTAGTCTAGGCCAGGGTAAGGTCAAGAGAAACGCAGGATAAACAACCCTTTCAAGAATATCATCCTGTGCACACTCGATGTATGCACCGATAATACCCCATCAGAGTCTGAACTGCTCGTGATATCAATGTTCCGCTAAGTGGCGTACACCACCCGCTTCCCATGAATCACTCTATTCCTAGGTTTCCTAGATTTCACTCATGGTCTGGGTATTGGACCTTTTACCTCAACTGACTCCCACCCCACAAAGAAAAACAGACAACCAGCCAGGAAGAATGAATAATGAATATGAATGCAAACATTAATGCACACAATAAATGCAAACAATAAATGAAATGAACAAATAATGAATGCAATAAATAAACACAGCACAAAGCAACCAAAACCCTAACCTAGAGAGCGCTAGGAGAGACTCGCTCAGGGAAGATGGACCAGCACAGGTCAACTTCTCTAGGTCCCCAGCAGAGTCGCCAGCTGTCGCATCACGCGAAAAACCGGCGGGAAAAGAAAGAAACAACAGAGCCGCCACCGTGCGTTATTTATCCCAAAAGAAGGAAAGGAAACGCTCAGAGTAAACCTGGAAAGAACATGGTCTCGCGACCAAAGAGAATGGGTTCGGGAGTCGGTTATGCGAAGGGAAGGTATTAGCACCCCTACGCATCCGTAGTACTCTACGGGATCCACGCATAAAAGGAAGGAATATTGGTTGCTAAACACTGCTCAAACACACACACACTGGCTGAAAGAGACACAAGAAACTGACTGAAACTGACTCGGCAGGATATCGCATCCTGGGCCTACTTAGTCTATCAGGCATAGACATCAGAGTCGAAGTAGTTCGGACTGGGGAGACGACACATGCTCGCTAGGATATCGCATCCTATGCATACGTATCTTCTCGGACGAGAGAAGAATCAGAGCATTCGTAGCTCGGCTGACACGCACACAAACAAACACAGGCAAAGGCAAACGTGGAGCCTGAATGCCAATCACTGGACTTATATCAGCATCCGAACCAAAACACACACAAAGAGGCAAACGTGGAGCCTGAATGCCAATCACTGGGCTTACATCAGCATCCGAACCAAACACACGCACACTGGAACCCAAATGCCACTCGATGGACTTACATCAGCTTCCAAGCACACAACAACACAACAAGTTAATAGGGAGTCGGGGACTCGAGCCTATAACTGTCAAGCACACACTCAAACAAACAGACAACAGATTGCTAAGGAGTCAGACACTCGAGCCTAGCAACTGTCAAACAACACACACAAAAAAGAAGAAGGGCGCCCGGAGAGATCAGCTCAATCTCCTGCCTACATACTTCATCTGGTATGAAGATCAGGGCGATGTAGTTCCCCTATAGAGGGACAAAGGACTAGCCTAACCAGATAACAGAGGGAGACACAACTAGGGAGACTACGACTCGAGCCTAGATGTTATCATGCAAGATCATCCCTAAGTTAAGGTTTCTAGCTAACTGGCACAGGGAGCCAGCCTATCCTAGTCATGACTTGCACAGGGAGCAAGCCACACACACACTTAACTTGCACAGGAAGCAAGCCAAGCAAAACCTAACTTGCACAGGAAGCAAGTCTAAACTAACCCTAACTTGCACAGGAAGCAAGTCAAACAATCCTAACTTGCACAGGAAGCAAGTCAAACAATCCTACAGGCACAGATAGCACACACTATACACAAGCAAGTGGCTCAAACAAAGGTTAGGTTTTAGTCGAGGGGTCATATCAACCTCAACAAACAAACCTCTGGAACTGGGTAATGTTAGCTCTTAACCTTGCCATTGAGGGGCTAAGGTGAAGCTGATGAAGGGTGAGTGAAGATAAGGCTTCACAGCTCTTATCCCTGGCCTGGGAGAGCTCAAGACAAGAATGTGTGGGTTCAGAAAGTGGGAACCCTTCTATACATTTAAAACTGACTCAACCGTACAATTGTACAAGATCTTGGGTTTGTATCCGCAATGCATCAACACAGTGGTGTGAGCAAAGCAGATGACACACTGAATAGTGGGGGATAGATTGCATATCCCTACCTTCCACCAATTGCCTCTTCACTTAGGAGGTCTTTGACTCTATGCAAGGACAAATTAAACATACACAAACATTGCCTCTTAAGGAGGACTTCAGACAGTTGCCTGGCCAAGTAACAGGCCAGGTCTTCCAGACTACATGAAGTTAGGAAGTTATACCTCAATGCAAATTGCTTATACAAGCAAAGCAAAGCAAAAGTTCACAAGGAACTAAGCAACTAAAAGCACCTGAAACAGTCAAGCAGATGTTAGTATGCAACTTCAAACAAAGCAAAGAGAAACAGACATCAACAGTCAACAGAAGCAGATGAATGTGCAAGGCACAAGGCTTAAGGCATGTGAGCCAAGCCACCTACAAAACAAACAAGTTAGACAATGATATTTAAGCAAGCTCAATCAAAAAGAATTGGTCTCATTGGTCATTTGTTGGTCAATCTGAAAACATAAGCTCAAAGGTGAGTAACAGGACCACTAGGACAAGCCTAGGGTCAAAAATGAATGAGAAAGTCAAAACAGCAAAGGGCAAGCATCCAAAATCATGTTCAAACCATTAAGAAACACAACCAATTGGGTTCACATTCATATCAATCATCATCATCATTTCATGAATAATTTAGGTCAAGGTATAGCAAACAGAAGCTCATAGAAGTCAACAGCAAGACTTAACTCAAAAGCAATCTTAAACATTTCCAAAATCACCAAATAAATCATGATCAATCACAACCCACAGCATGGTAAGCATGTCAAATTTCATCTCATTTGGACAAGTGGAAGGCAGTCAATGAAAATCAGAAAGTCAAAGCAATTTTGAACATGCTCAATGAAGTCAACCAAACATGCATCAACTTGAAAAATTCATAAATCAGAGATGGTGTATGATAAATGAATGGGACTAAAACCATGGCAAAGATGAGGATGTCTAGTTATCTCATGTAAAATTTCATGTCCATCCAATAAAGTATGAGAATTTCACAAATGAAATGGGAACAAGTGTCACAAAAAGTCAACATTTGACTAGGCAGGGGAGAAAATCTCAAACAATTAGGAAATGCCTCAAATAATTCCAAGAAAATTCACATGTAAACTAGACATACAAGAGTAGGTTCATGCAAAAAATCAGATCAATTGGAGGTCAGGAGGCATGGTATCAAAAATCATGAAGTTAGACATCAATGGTGTGACACAAATTGTCACACCCTAATTCAAAAAATCATAACTCACAAACCAGCAATGATAAATTCACAAACTCTACACCAAAATCACCATGAGTGTGTCTAGTTTAAACACAAAAAATTTGGGAGCCATTGGATAAAGTATCATCATTTCACAAATGTTTTGGCAAAGTGTACAAAAATTGGTCACATGTCACAAACCCTAAGGCCATTTAAAAACCACTCATCCAAAAATTCTAGAAAAATAATGATAAAAAACTAGGGATCATGAGGAAGGCAATGCAAAAAATCCCACTCAAATTGGATTAAAATTGAAGCAGTTATGATTTTTGTAAGATGGATGAATCAAAGTGAAATAATTGGAAAAAGAAATAACTTGTTTCAATGTGTCACATGCCACGAATGGCATTTTTGTAAATAATCCATCCACTAATCAAAACGACCGTGTTTTGGTCCAGGAAATGAAATGAGCTGATTGGCTGTGAGGGATTTGGGAATAGTAAAGCCCTGCACACGTGAAAATGAAGCAGAAAAATCTGGGCAGCTAGGGTTTTAATGAACAGTAACATCCTTCATCACCTTCCAAATCGTGTTTTCACAAATCTTCCCAGAAATGTCAATTGCATATATAGAAATGATCAGCAAACAACAAGCAACATGAATCCATCATTGGTTTTCACTAAATCGAGCTAGGCAACAAGAAATAAGCACAACAAGTTTGAACCATCCATCTTCATTTCAACATAACTCAACCATTACTCAACCATTTTTAAAATTAAAACCATCAATGAAATCAGCATCAAGAGACCTATCCAAAACATGTGATAGTTTTAAGAATAATGGAACTCGAAAATTTACCAAATTTGATGGACAGTAGAGATTCAGTTGTTGTTTGTTGTTGTTGAAGTGAAACAAATGAAGCACAACCCTCCAAATGGTGATTGGTGAAGAAAGCTTGGTTCAAAACAACTTGCAATGGCTTGAAACTGGGACTGTCATGGATGATGCTGTGCAAACACCAGTGCTGTTATTGCTGCTTACAGGTGGAAAATGATGATTGCCATGAGTTTAGAAAGGTGTTTGGATGATGTACCAACAATCTCCAGGCCCAGTTCTTTGGAGTTTCTTCTACTGGTTTTTAAAAATGCCAAAAGTGAGGTTTTCTAGAATGAGTGAACAAGGTTTCATGCTGTGTTCTTGTGGCTGCTAGCAGGGCTTCATATGACAGAAAAATGGTGAGGAAATAATGTATCAAGCAAGGCAAGGTTTTTCTCTTTTGAAGTTTTGGACAGATTTGGTAAATGGCCAAGAATGAGAAGGAATGAATGATGTTCTCTTTGTGTTATGATGGCTGCTAGCTGGTTTCAAAATGATGAATAGGTGTAATATTAAGCAAGGCCAGGCTCAGTTCATTATGAGTTTTTGGACAGACTTTTGAAATGCAACAGGAAGGTGAAATTTTGAGAGAGTGTTCTGTGTGCAACGTTGCCTGCTACTGGTTCAAAATGCCGCTTGGATAGTCTTTAAGGCAAGGCAAGGCTTGGTCCTTTTGAAGTTTGGACAGATTTTGAAAAATGAAGAAAATCATGGTCTTGAGAGAATGAGGTTTTTTTGTGTTTTTTAGGCTGCAACTTAAGGTTCACATTTGACAGAAAATCTCTTCTACCTCTGCTGTTGGATGTTGCTTTTGTGGTAAGGCAATGCCTTGTAACTTTTGAGTTTTGACAGATTTTGTGTAAATGCCAAGATGTGGTTTTTTAGAGAATGAAGTTCTGTTTAGACCAAGTGGTTTTGTGTGTTAGATGGCTGCAATTAGTGGTTCCAAAATGATGAATGGATAGTGAAACATCAATGCAAGGCTTAGGTTCTTTGGAGGTTTTGACAGATTTTTAGAAAAAATGGCCAAAATGAAGTTTTTGAGCATGAGTCAATTTTCGTTCTGTTGTGCAGCTTCTACTGATTTCACTTGACAGAAAATCATCATAAAATCTGCTGTTTTGCTAGTACAAGGCATGGTTCATGGATTTGTGGGATAGGTTTGGTGAAATGGTACTTTCTTTCCAAAATTCAAGCAAACTAGCATGGGCTGTATGTACTGCATAAAATGACCTTGCAAACACATTTTAAATAACATTTCTGAACATATTCCAATGGCCAAGTGGTAAAAAAATGATTATATCAAAAAGTCAACCCTTGGTCAAACTTGAATTTAAATGAGACAAGTCAAAAAATGCCATTTTGATTGGCAAGGTTTTGGTACATGAAAGTTACATTTTTGGAAAGAGGGGATCAAATGTGACTTGTAGGAAAAAACCCCATCAAAATTGGCCAAATGGTTTGGGAGATATGGCCTTTTGAAGTTCAAGATTTTCTGAAATCGATTCGATCATAACTTGCCAACCACACATGGGAATTGAGAGTTCTTGGACTTTTTGGAAATGGCAGAACAAGATCTTCAACTTTCATGTTGGGCAAAAATTCATTTGAAGCTTGTATCATGATGTAATTTTTGAGGATCAAGACTTTCCATTTTTGGTAAGTTTCAGTTACAGGTCCAGTTTCCATTTTGGGAAATTTCTGATTTGGCTTCAAATTCTTCCATGATGGTGTTTGACATGATATATGAGGACTATTTGGACATGAATAAGATCTCTCAAACCATTTTCCATCAACAAATCACTGATTAAATGAACAGTTGACCAACAGTTGACTTTTCTAGGGTTTTGGATGACTGAACCTCTTCTGGTGAATTCCAAACCCTAATTCCTTGAGAACTTGACTTCAAATGATGTCCCAAGACATATGAACTCTTGATTAATGAGCATGGTGCCCAAATTCCACAAGAATGGCCACCATCCACTGCTTTGACTGACTGTTGACTGTCTAGGGTTCTTTGCCTGACTGTGCATGAACTGATGACTTCTGAACATCCAATCTTTGACCAAAACACTTCAAATGGATCTCCAAGTCATGTGAACATGTTGGACCAACCCCAGGGCCTTGGCTCCTTGAGAAACACACTTGCTTGCTTGGTTGACTGATCTCCTGATCAGTTTGACCTAATTTCTTGATTGGCTTTGCACTTGAGGCAAAAGAGGCAATGCAATGCTATGCAATGGACCATGATATGCTATGACCTAATATGAGAATGTACAATGATGGGTGCAAATTTGAGGTGCTACACACTCAGACAGAAATTCAAGTAGAGACTTGGAATTTTGTTTCCCTCTTTCTCTCACTCAAAGCCTTCATTCATAACAGCTAGCACTGCGATTGAAGGAATCCGTTCGTGTGGACTGAGTAGAGACGTTGTCATCGTTCAACGTTCGAGATCGCCCCGTGGATCTGTATCAAAGGTTTTGATCATTATCAGAGATCTGCACCAAAGGTTTGAATCGCCACAAGAGGTAACGATTCTATCACTGATCATGCCCATTCGTAAGGATCACTAAATGGAGAAATTTTTAAATTCCGCTGCGCCTTGGATGGTTATTCTCCTACAGTGGTATCAGAGCCACTTACGAAACCATGAATCTGATAACTGTTTTTGTTCTGTAATAATATGATTAAAGACAAAATGAATCAAAGGTTAAATTGAGATCGATCAAGTTACATATATGTGATATATGTAACCCTGATGCAAAATACATTATATATGATATAGTGTTCTTGTTTCGTTCATTCAAACCCTCGATGATTGTTTTCCTTTGAGCGATCAATGGTCGTTTGCTTCTTGATCCGACATTAGTATGGTGAAGCAATGACGTGTTGATCAATCATACTGAATTAACAATCGAGATGTGTTTGACGGTCTGAAATTGGTGCATCAGGGTTAGTGACGACACAAGGGTTGTGTTGTCAGAGAGTTATGCGATTGGGGTTTGAACGCACAAGAGTTGTGCTTCCTAAACACTTTTCCGAACAGTGTTAACCGGTTAACGCGTATGGTTAACCGGTTAACGCAATACGAAATAATTTTTTTAATTTTGGAACAGTGTTAACCGGTTAACGCATATGGTTAACCGGTTAACGGAATGCAAAATAAATTTTTTGAGATTTTCAAACAGTGTTAACCGGTTAACGCATTTGGTTAACCGGTTAACGCAAGGCGGAAAACAGTTTTCCAAGACATTTTCAAACAGTGTTAACCGGTTAACGCATATGGTTAACCGGTTAACGCAAGGCAGAAAAGAATTTTCTAAAAGTTTTCAAACAGTGTTAACCAGTTAACGCATATGGTTAACCGGTTAACGCAAGGAAAAATTCACCGGTTCGGCTAGAAAAAGTGCTTTGAAGTATCAAGTGTTGATACGAAAGACGACGTCAATTTTAAATGAATTGTTCATTAAAATTTTCGAGCAGGGGCGCTTCCCCTTAGACCCCGCAAGGGGCGCTGCCCCCTTGCCCCTGTCCGCTGAACGGGCAGCGGAACACCCGTTCCCGCTGTCCGGGCAGCGGACCCCCGGCTAACTCTGCATAGTATGATCGGTCGTCGAAATTTAATTTGATTTTAATTAATTAAAGGAATTAATAATAATAATAATAATAATAAAGTGTTTATTATTGTCTTGTGGTGATCGGTTATGGCCTTAGTTTTTCTTTGTTTTGTTTTGGGTTTTTAAAATACGACCTGCGTGTCGTACCTCTCTCTTAATCTCCCAAATGTAACTTCTTTTCTCATCTCACTCCCTCGTATGTAAAACGAGTTTCTTTCATGTAATGTAATGATATGAAGAAAGCAAAGAAGTCAGTGCCAAAGGAGGACAACCTTGAAGATCTTGCTTGGAGAAGCTTAGATCGTTGTAGGTTAGCTTAGGTTCTCTCATTGGCTTGGGAGAACAATTGCGCTAGGGGCCATAACTGTTTCATTATGTATGTATGTATGTTGATGCATGTGAATGTATGTTGATGCATGTGAGAGACGGTTTATATGATAAACAAGCCGGTGAGATCAGAAAAATTGCAATTCCCTCAAAATAAATATTAAGTTTTAAGCTTTCCAAGTTTTAACACTCATTAAGACTAGTATCGAATAATGTAGGTTTCGCCTATGCGAGGTGCATGTTCTATATTAGTAAGGTGCGATGGGATAATTGTAATATCCAACTGTTAAAACAATGGGTCAAACTTAACTAAACAAATTATAATAAGATTATATATATGTTTAGAAGCAAGAGTTGGGAATGATCCATATGATGGATTGGAATAAGGAGTTATTCACCCAACTGAAATTTTCGAGAGTTGTATGAGATACAATTCGAAGGAGTTCCCACCTAAATAAACTAGTTTTGTGTAATCCGCCTACGCGGACTTAGAACGAAGTGAAATATGGATCTCGACCCACTAGAAAATCTTCCAACGGGATTTTCCGAATCAAGTGATGAGGGTCATTTGTTTTGAGTAAAATAGTGGGAGCATGTTTAATTAAAGGCCTAATTAAATATGTCAATGATACTTATATTTTCATTAATCCTTATGTAGATTGCCATGACAGCAAACACCTCTAATAACATCCTGCGATCAATCCTTGATAAGGAAAAATTGTCTGGGACAAATTTTCTGGATTGGCACCGAAACCTGAGGATTGTCCTCAAACATGATAAAAAAGCTGTATGTCTTGGAGACACCTGTTCCTGAAGAGGAACCTCCTAGCTCTGCACCTAAGGCAGAAAGAGATGCTTATAAGAAGCATGTCGATGATGCCAATGAAACTGCTTGTCTCATGCTGGCTACCATGAACTCAGAATTGCAAAAGCAACATGAGAACATGTCAGCGTTCGATATGATCGAACACCTAAAGTTGCTCTATCAAGAGCAAGCAAGGCATGAGAGGTTTGAAGTTTCAAAAGCCCTTTTTCAAAGCAAGTTAGCTGAGGGAGCCCCTGTAGGTCCCCATGTACTCAAGATGATTGGGTATGTGGAAAACCTTGAGAGATTGGGTTTTCCCCTCGAAAAGGAACTTGCAACTGATTTGATCTTGCAATCGTTGCTAGATAGTTTCAGTCAATTTTTCCTAAATTTCAATATGATTGATATGGACAAATCTCTTCCTGAACTGCTCGCCATGTTAAGAAGTGCCGAGCAGAATCTGAAGGCAAAAGGGAAGTCCATTCTGATGATCGGAAATGGAAAGAGACAGAACAAAAGGCCCACTAAGTAGAGTGATAAGGGGAAGGGCAAGGAAGTTGCCAATCCCAGACCCACTGCTGCTTTGAAGCCTAGTGGAGGCATAGCAAAAGAAGGCACCTGCTTCCATTGCGGTAAGACCGGACGCTGGAAGAGGAACTGCCCAAAGTACCTGGAAGATAAGAAGAATGGAGTAGAGACTTCAACTTCAGGTATTTTTGTTATTAATTTATCTACTTCTGCATCATGGGTATTAGATACTGGATGCAATTCTCACATTTGTACAAATGTGCAGGAACTAAAAGGGAGTAGAGATTTGGCAAAAGGTGAAGTCGACCTACGAGTTGGCTATGGAGCAAAGGTTGTTGCTTTAGCCGTAGGAACTTTTGTATTGACTTTACCTAGTGGTTTAATAATTCAGTTAGAGAACTGTTATTATGTACCTGCAATTAGCAGGAATATTATTTCCATTGCTTGTTTGGACAAGTTTGGTTTTTCATTTATAATAAAGAACAATTGTTGCTCAATTTATTTGAATGATATATTCTATGCTACTGCACAAATGAACAATGGACTATATGTCCTTGATCTTGAAATGCCTATTAATAACATTAATACAAAAGGGTGAAACCTAACAAGTTAAAACCAACTAGGTAAGAATATTAAAACTCTTCGATCAGATCGAAGTGATAAGTATTTAATCCTAGAGTTTGATGACCATCTGAAAGAGTGTGGGATCCTATCCCAACTTACTCCTCCTGGAACATCCCAATGGAAGGGTGTATCTGAGAAAAGAAATCGAACCCTGTTGGACATGGTCCGATCCATGATGAGTCACACCAATCTTCTAAACTCCTTTTGAGGACATACACCATTAACATCAGCTTACACACTTAACCGTGTTCCATCCAAAAGGTTGAAAAGACACCATATGAGATATGGAGTGGTGAGAGACCACATATGTCTTACATGAAGATTTGGGGTTGCGAAGTTTATGTGAAACGACAAATTTCAACTAAGCTTGAGCCCAAATCTGACAAATGCTTATTTGTGGGGTATCCTAAAGAAACAAGAGGATATTATTTCTACAATCCTTCTAAGGGCAAAGTGTTTGTCGCTCGAACTTGAGTTTTCCTAGAAAGGGATTTTATTTCCAAAGGAATCAGTGGGAGGAAAGTAGAACTTGAAGAAATTCAAGAATCACAAAGTATCGATACACCTATGGAGGAATTAGAGCAGGAAACACAAGTAGTTGTGTAAGAGCAACCTGCTCAAATAGAACAAGACCAGCGTAGGTCGGGCAGGATACGTCACCTACCTGAGATATATGGATATCTGATCAAGGTGATGTATTACTCATGGATCAAGATGAGCCTGTGACCTACTCATGGAATCTTCATTTTGATGAAACAGTAAAACTGTATGGATTCATCAAGAACGAAGATGAGACTTGTGTCTACAAGAAGGTTAGTGGGAGCATGATCGTATTCTTGATATTATATGTAGATGACATATTACTCATTGGAATCGATATCCCTACCCTGCAACAAGTAAAGTCTTGGTTGGGGAAATGCTTTTCTATGAAGGATCTGGGTGAAGCAGCCTATCAGAATCTATAGAGATAGATCATGAAATGCTTGGCCTAAGTCAGAGTACATAGACAAAGTGCTGAGACGCTTTAATATGAATGATTCCAATCTGGTTATGTGTTTTGCTTAAATGGTGGCACTGTGAGCTTGAAAAGTTCAACGCAAGATGCAGTTGCTGATTCTACAACTGAGGCCGAGTATATTGTTGCCTTAAGTGCAGCAAAGGAAGCTGTTTGGATCAATAAACTTGGCATAGTCCATAGCATTGTGGATCCCATTGGTCTCTATTATGATAACAATGGTGTTATCGCACAAGCTAAGGAGCCTAGATCTCACCAACGATCCAAATACATACTTAGGCGTTGTGCGAAAATATGTAAAGTACCTACACTTGACAATGTTGCTGACCCACTGACAAAGCCTCTTGCGCAGCAGAAGCATGATGGCCATACTAGATCAATGGGCATACGGGGTATGTCTGATTGGCTCTAGTGCTAGTGGGAGATTGTTGGTGTAAGCCCTAGAGGTCAATACTTTTGGTACTTGTATCGAATTATTTAAAGGCATTTTCTTTATTATGGTTGATTAATAAAGTCCCTGGAATAGATAGTCCATTTAATGTATTAAGTGTGACTTAATCATGAGAACACATTAAACATAAGGACACTATTCTTAAAGTATCCGTAGTCGAGCTTTAGTGTGAAGTGGGATAACATTAAAGCATTAAGACTATTATGTTTGTAGACTGATGATCACATCTCATGGATCATGGATAAAGAGTTATCAAGTCTTAAACATAGGTATGAGGGACATGAGTGTCCTAGATGGAATTTGCCAATCCTGCGTAACAGGATAAATGTCTATGGGCCCAATATTGAACTGGACAAGGGTGACACGGTCTATACCTTGTGTTCAATATAGACATAAGGGCAAAGGGGTAATTATACACATAATTATTATCACAGGAGGTTTTGTCAGATCACATGATATTTTCGTGACTTGGGTAGTAGTGATGTGTTGCTAGATACCGCTCACTGTTTATTATGTTAAATGTGTGATTTAATATAATTGCCAATGTCGCGAAAACCTATAGGGTCACACACAAAGGACAGATTGATGAGAGATAGAATAATTAAGGAACATCGTAAGGTACGATGCACTTAAGTGGAGACGAAATATGGTAAGGTACCAAATACTTAAGTGATTTTGGCATATTATGAGATATGGGCAAAATACACTTAAGTGGGCTTTTTGGCTTGAAGCCCACACAAGTGGTTCTATAAATAGAACCCCTTGGGTAGAAGCATTGTCACTCCACTCAGACAGAAATTCAAGTAGAGACTTGGAATTTTGTTTCCCTCTTTCTCTCACTCAAAGCCTTCATTCATAACAGCTAGCACTGCGATTGAAGGAATCCGTTCGTGTGGACTGAGTAGAGACGTTGTCATCGTTCAACGTTCGTGATCGCCCCGTGGATCTGTATCAAAGGTTTTGATCATTATCATGGATCTGCACCAAAGGTTTGAATCGCCACAAGAGGTAACGATTCTATCACTGATCATGCCCATTCGTAAGGATCACTAAATGGAGAAAATTTTAAATTCCGCTGCGCCTTGGATGGCTATTCTCCTACAATATGGAGATTGGTTGTTCAAACCATCTTACTGGAATTAAGAAATGGATGGTTGATTTTGACTTTTATAAGAGGACCAAGATCAGATGTGCTAATGATAAGTATTCAAATGCTGAAGGAATGAGGAATGTTAGAGTGATTATGAATAATGGCAAATCTTCATTAATTCAGAACATCTAGTATGTTCTTGGCATGAAGAGAAATATGATGAGTGTAGGTCAATTAATAGAAAAAGGATTCTTAGTTACCATGAAGGACAATCTTTTGAAGTTGTATGAATCTAATCAGAAGTTGATTATGGAGTCAGAACAAGGAAGCAATAGAACATTTAATGTGAATGTTAAAACTGCAGGCTCTGAATGCCTTAACGCAAAAAGTATTGTGAAGGAAAGTGAGTTGAGGCCTAAAAGATTTGGTTATTTGAACTTCAGAAGCTTATGGCATCTGAATTCAAAGAAACTGGTACATGGAATCCTGCAATTAAGAAACCAGAAAAGTCATGCAATGTGTGCGTGTGAGGGAAGCAACCAAGACTGCCATTTGCATCAAAAGTAGCTCCAAGAGTAAAACATGCTTTGAGAGTAGTGCATTATGATGTGTGTGGACCATTTCCAGAACCTTCACTAGGAAGGAATAAATTCTTTTGTGTCATTTGTGGATAAGTTCACAAGGATGACATATGTATCCCTTATAAACTTCAAACACGAGGTGTTTTCTGAATTTGAGAAATTCATAATCAAAAGGATGAGAAACAGAGTGGTCAGACTTTGAAGATTCTCAGAACTAATGGTGGAAGTGCGTATAACTCTACAGAGTTCAAGAAGTTATGCGAGGAGAATGGAATTAAGCATGAAATGACTGATCCATATAATCCTCAACACAATGGTCTTGCTGAAAGGAGAAACCTAACTTTTCTTGATATAGCAAGAACTATGTTAAAGGAGAAGAAGCTTCCTAACACTTTATAGGGAGAAGTTGTTGTCACTGAAACATATGTGCTCAACAAGTGTCCAACCAAGAAGCTGAAGGAAATTGTTACTTTTGAGAGGTGGATTAGAGATAAGAAAAGTGTGATCCATTTTAGAATTATGTATGTTATAAACACGTTCCAGATGCTACTAGAAAGAAGCTGAATGATAAAAGAAAGGTGATGTTACTGGTGGGGTATCACAATACACGTGTTTATAATCTTTATTGTCCATTCACTAATAAGGTTGAAGTCAACATAAATGTTGTTGTGAAAAAGTCATAAGTATGAGATTGAAGCAAGTCTCAATCCAACTCTGGTTCATAGTTAACTTCTGAAGATATTGATTCTGATTCTGAAGATGAGTCAGAGCCTGAAAATGATTCTGGGAGGGAATTAGAATCAGAAGGCGATATTGATTCTGAGGAAGAATCTGATTCTAATCTAGATTCTGATCATATTCTGGTGATCCAAATTCTAATGGTGATTCAGATTCTGGTGGTAGTCCATATTGTGGGAATATTCCAGATTATGAAGGTGGTCATGCTTCTGAAGTCAGTTATTCTTGAGTTCCAGTATCTGATACTGTTCTAGAATCAAAAGATTCTGAGCAATTTCAGAGGCCACAAAGAATCAGAAACATTCCAAGAAGGTTTGTAGAGTTTGACATGCTGCAAGATACTGAAGTAGATTCTGAAGGGGAAGTTATTCAGTGTTTCATGTTAGTAGACTCTGAACTTGTGAGTACGAAAGAAGATCTCAAGCAGAAAGTCTGGCTAAAGGCCGTGAAAGAAGAACTTGATTCCATAGAGAGAAACAAGACTTGGAAGTTGACAGAACTTCCAAAGAACAAGAAATCCATCAGCGTGAGATGGGTTTATAAGGTGAAGCTAAAGCCAAATAGATCAATTGGCAAACACAAAGAAAGGTTAGTTGTGAGAGGTTTTCTACAGAAACCTGGGTTAGATTACTTTGAAGTGTTTGCGCCTGTAGCAAGACATGAATCAATCAGGCTGGAGATTGCGATAGCTGCTAACAGGAATTGACCTCTGATACATTTAGACGTGAAATATACATTTCTGAACGGTCAATTAGAAGAAAAGGTTTATATGTCACACAACCTCCTAGATTTGAGAAAAAGAATCAGGAAGAGATAGTGTACATATTACACAAAGCTTTGTATGGACTAAAGGAAGCCCATACAACTTGGAATCTGAAAATTGATTCATTTTTCAAGAACCAGGGATTCAGAAATGTGAGATAGAGTATGATGTCTATGTTCAACATTCTTCTGAAGAAAATATGATTCTGGTGTGTATGTATGTTGATGACATATTACTAACAGGAAGTTGTGAACATGAGATAACTAAGTTCAAAAAGGATCTGGCGAATGAGTTTGAGATGATTGATCTAGGAAATATGGTTTATTTTCTAGGGATGAAGATTATGTACTCTGAGAAAGCATAATTTTACATCAGCTGAAATATGAAATTGAGCTTCTAAAGAGATTTGAGCTGCTGAATTGTAAAGTTATTGTCACACCTGCTGATACAAATCATAAATTGGATTCTGATTCTAATGGTGATGATGTAGATGCGAAAACATTCAAGAAGTTAGTAGGTTCTCTGAGGTATTTCTGTAATACCATACCTGATATTTGCTATACACTTGAAATGGTCAGTAGGTTTATGAGTAAATCGAAGTGGTCTCATTACCAAGCTGCTGCTAGAATTCTGAGATATATAAAGGGAACTTTGAAGTATGGAGTTTTATTCCTTTCTGGTGCTGAAACTGACTCAAAACTTCTGAGTTACTTAGTTTCTGATTGGTGTGGAGACAAAGTTGATAGAAGAAGCACTTCTGGATACCTGTTTAAGTTTCTGGGAAGTCCTATTTCTTGGTGTTCTAAGAAGCAACCAGTTGATGCTTTGTAAACCTGTGAAATATAATATATTGCAGATGTTGTGACTGCATGTCAAGTTGTGTGACTTCTGAATCGACTCTAGGATCTAAAGATCAAAGTAAATAAGCCTATGAAGTTGATGATTGATAATAAGTCTGCAATCAATCTTGTCAAGAACCTAGTGTTGCATGGGACAAAACAAGCATGTTGAGACTAAGTATCACTTTCTGAGAAATCGGATTCAGAATGGAGTGCTAGAAGTTATGCAATGTAGCATCCAGAAGCAGCTGACAGATGTTCTGACGAAGGCGATCAAGACTGACCAATTTCTCCGCATGAGGGATGAAATTTGTGTTGTTAGTTTTGGTTAAGCTAAATATGACGTAAGGGATGATATTAGAATTACTTCTTTTTAGAAACTTGTAGACAACGTTTGTTAGAGGGTATTTTAGTATTTCTACTTAACTCCCACTTGTATTTAAGCAAGTGAGTGGTGTGAACAATTTTATCAATATTCCTTTTGCAGTCTGTGTAGTGTAGTAGTGTGCAGTGTGTGTTCAACCATTTTTAACCGTTTTTAGAGTGGTGGACGTTTGTTATTATTCTTTCTTCTCTCTCTCTTATTTACATTGTTCATCTTTATCATCTTGTGCACCAACAATGTTACTTAGTCGGTGTGATTAGATCTTAATTATATATATATATATATATATATATATATATATATATATATATATATATATATATATATATATATATAGTCATGATCAAATGACATCAAAATGTCAAACTTAGTAACATGACAAATCCGATAACTCTTCACACTTTGTTTGTATAACAAAATTCACTGCTGAATTGAAAACTATTATCATATAAATCACGCTTATAAAATTTCACATCAATAAAAAATCATTTGATATGCTAAAGAGAATGATAAAATTTAATGATTTTCATGAAATTTTGTAAAACATTAGTTTTTAAGTATATCGTTGACATGTGAAATGATTTTCGATTGATATTAAATTTTATAAAAATAAATTATATGATAATAACTTTGAATTCAACGATGGATTTTATTATACGAATATGTGATAAAAAAATTATCGGAGGTGTCATGTTATTAAGTTTGACACCTTGATATCATTTGATCCAAACTCTCTCTCTCTCTATATATATATATATATATCTATCTATCTATCTATCTATCTATCTATCTATCTATCTATCTATATATATATATATATATATATATAATTGAGATGTATCAACAATCGATCTTTATAAATTTTGATTCCGAAATTTTATTTAGAGACATTTCCTTGATCATGTGTTAGATAGAAAAATTATTTTGGTCATAGTAGGTAATCCACATACTATACAAAAGTAAGATATATACTCCCTTTAACTTCCTTATGTATATAAGATTTGTTTCCTTGATTAATTCAAGTCTTCAAACAACTTCAATAATATATACAAATAAGTCAATTCAAAGAAGCTTTCTCTAATTGCTAAAGAGATTTCCCAGCATATAATTTTTTTTCAACATCCTCTCGATTCACTAAATTCTTTACATGTGCCACATATACATATGTGAGGTCATTATTAAGATATGGAACTTCATTACCTATGAAACCAAATACTATAGTTAATGAAACATGGCATTACATTTTGGACCTAAGTTGACTTTGATTTGAGTCAATGGTATATATGTGCTTCTGAAATACATTTCCAATTTACCGCTGCTTATCCTTTAACTCTTTCTCTCTATATTCAAAGACTCAGTTAAAAAGGATAGTAGACAGTTTATGTATACACAATGAATCATGTCTTATTTATGATTACAAAGGTGAGTCTACTAAACAATAACAAAAATGACAAAAGCTGAATTGGAGAAAAAAAAAACAAGCATAAAATGACACACTAAGCAAAACAACATTTTTGTGCAAGTATCAAAAAGCTAATTTTAAGTGAAAGGCGTAATGCTAAAAGAATGTATCATATAGCAGTTTTAGGTAGCATATGCCTTTTAAAACTCCAGCCAGAGATTAAGCATTCTGAAATGAGGCTAAGAAATTTCTGAAAGTCAAATGAATCGAAGATCATAATGGAGGACTCTCATGCACGGTTGAATTGATAGATGGAGATTCCACTCCGAGTGTTTTCCTTAAGAAGGACTTTTCCTGAAAAAAAAGTGTTAAAAAAATGGTTAGTATAGGGTCAGGTCAAATTTTGATATATACTAGTAACTATTCATGTAAATTTTGTCACAATCAAATCAAACAACTTATATTATAATAGTATTAAGAATATTAACATTCATTTTAAGCTTAATGCTAACAAACAATCATCATCAAGCTGGAGCAAACATGTGATATGCACCAAACTTGACCCTCAAGTCTTGTAAAGGATTTTGCAAATAGATATCAAGCAAAGAAACATAATAGTGATCACTCAGTTTTATTGAAGATATAACAGGATCACACAATGTGTTATAATCTCCAAGTTTATGGGTGACTTACACTTTCTGAAAACTTTGGGCTGGGAATTTCTTCAGCCAAGGATCTGAAAATAGGGGTCGCTGGAAGAGAGAAATACTCCGTTCTTGATGAGGCATTTATCTGTTCCTCACAATATGGTGACCTATCTGCTACATAATAAATATTGTATTACAAATTCTGGTACATTGAAATGAGAGAGAGATAAAGAACATAGATATTACCTTGTTCCACTTTTTCAGTAGAAAGAATCCCTTCCAATTCAGGTCCAATAACCTGATTCAATGAGATTTTCAAATTATCCTCACTTGATTTAGGCGGCGGAGTTGATCTTGGACTGCATTCGGAACTTTCTGAAGAGTCTTTGCTTGGTTCCATTTGCCTAAACAAAAGGTATTAAACTGAAAAAGAGAAACAAAGAAATGTGACAATTACTCTCTTTACCATTAAACAAAACCAGAAACACAATTCAATGCAAGAACTCGAAAATCGGCAATGAAGAATGGTACATAAAATTGAGGAGATTTGAGAATGTGAATGCTACGGATGATCGAAATCTGATACAATTTGTTTTGCGATGGTTTCAAATGAAAATGAGGGAAGGAGATTTAGGGTTTAAAGAAATGGAGAAGTAGATTCATACCTCAACTCGAATGCGAATGCTAAGATGTTCGAAATCCGATACACTTTGTTGTGAGTTGGTTTTGAATGAAATCGCGCTTCAACGAATGTGGTTTGGAATTGCAAGAATCTCAAGTTTGTTTCAAGATTTTAAAGACGGTTCGCAAATAACAAACACACTCATAAACTATAGAGTGAAAGAATTAGTTTTTTTTGAATTTAGATGATTTTGTGTTTATTAGACGGTTGCTTACCTTTTTTTTCTTGCTCGTATTTTAAAACGATCGTCTGATTTGGTTGTTTTTTTTTTTTTTTTATAAAGACAAGTTACCCAATAATAAATAAAAAACAAAAAACAAAAAGATTAAGAAAGTCAAATCAATCGAACTGATTCCAATCTTTATTTCTCTCATGATTAACCACCTTCAAGGTTCAAGCATACTCATCACTTTAAATTTTCTATTATAAGATTCAATTTTTTTCCTTTAATTACTTTTCTTTCAACTTTAACTATCACTTTTTTTATTTATTTCTTTTATCAATTACTTTCAACGTTTGAGAATGATTTAATTAATTTTTTATTTTAATTTTTTTTATCACATATCTTACTTAAATGAATTATATTTCAATGATTGACTTATCTCAGTATCAAATATGTTTTGTATCTGATAGATGTATCGTGTCTGTGCATCATAGATGTTGATCCCTTGTTCTTCCAGATGGATGAGGATTTCCAACGTTCTAAGACTGAGTCTCTCCCATTTCGGTATTTAGGGTTTCCCGTTGGAGTCAATCATATATTAACATCCACTTGGGACCTCCGTTGGATCTGGTCTTGAACAGACTTAATTCTTGGTCTCTTAGGTATGTTAGCTTATGTGATATAGTTATTCTCCTTAGCTTTGTGCTTAATGTTATTCCGATGTTTTTCCTGTCCATTCTTACGATGTTTGTTAAAATGTGGAAGAAGTTGGTTAAGATCCAAAGGAGGTTCCTATAAGGAGGGGTGAAAGGGATATTTGAAATTTCTTGGATTATGTGGTCTGAAGTGTGTATGCACAAGAAGTTTATGGGTCAAGGTGTTAAAGATCTCCGGTTGGTTAATCTAGTCCTTCTAGCCAAGTGGAGATGGAGACTTCTGATGAGTTCCTCAAGTCTTTCGTCTGACATTCTCTATGCTCATTATGGTGCTCCTATTATCTCGTCCTAGTGTGAGGGTAGGTCTTTGGGCAACTATTCCTTCTCCTCCTGGTGGAAACGAATGTCTCTTCTCATATCCAAGAAATATGATCCTTTGAATTGGTTTGAGTTGTCCATGTCTAAAAAGGTTTGGTCAAGTAGTATCACCTTCTTCTAGAAAGACACTTGGTTAGGCAGAACTCCACTTAAGAATAGATTTTCGAGACTTTTCTCTATTTCCCAAATTGAAAATGGTATTGTGTGAGAGGTAGAGATATGTGATCAGGGGACGATTAGTTGGGAACTTAGATGGAAACGACCTTTTTTCGTTCATGAAGAGCCAATGGTTGTCGAGTTCTTACCGGTTTCTTCAAGAGGTTCAGTTTAATGCGAAGAATGATAGATTGGTGTAGAGACATGCTAGAGACGGCTCTTTTACTATTGCGTCTTCTTATCAAACCCTTTGTGTATGTGGTCCTATTGGGGTTGACTATATAGAAAATGTGTTCTCATTTATCTTAGTGATTTGGGAGAGTTGGGCCCTCTCTACGGTGGTAGTTTTTTCTTTGTAACTTCTGTGTGATAGATTTTCTTCTAAGAAAAATTTATTCAAGAAGAAGGTCATTATCGATCATGAGGGAACCTCTTGTACTTTTGTAGGGATCTCGTAGAGTTAGCCTCCCATTTTTTATTACCAGTAGCTTCGTTTCCACTGCCTAGTATATGATTTTTAGGTGGTTAGGGGTGTATTCGGTTCTTCCTTGTGATCTTAAATTTGTTTTTTAATTTTTCCTTTCTTTAAGTCCTAGGGATAAATTTAGGGGTATATTTATTATGATTTGGAATGATTTTGTATAGACTATCTAGTATGTTCGTAATGATAGCCTTTTTACTAGATCATTGGCAAATGTGAAAGAGTTCGAGCATAAAAGTATCTTCTTGGTGTGGACTTGGTGTCTTCAAAAAACCTAGTTGAACTCTCTATCCTTCACCGATTGGCTTCAGTATCCTATCATGTATCTGAGTCAATAATGGATCGAGATTCTTGTCCCGACCCCTAGTACTCGTAGATTTGTTGATGCTTCCTTGAGACTTTAGTATGCTTTTAGTGGCTCTATTGTCTGAGATCTAACTTGGTCCTAATTTATAACATCCACAAATATATATATATATATATATATATATATATATATATATATATATATATATATATATATATATATATATATATATATATATATATGTGTGTGTGTGTGTGTGTGTGTGTGTGTGTGTGTGTGTGTGTGTGTGTGTGTGTGTGTGTGTGTGTGTGTGTGTGTGTGCGCGCGCGCGTGCGTGCGTGTAAAAACCTTACAAAATACTAAATAATAATTTAACTTTTTGTGAGTGTATAAATGTTGTTATATTTGTGGATGTCGTAAATTAGGGCACCCTCGCCTGGGAATCATATCTCCTAGGCGATGACTCAGAGATCTGTTCAGAGGTATTTATGACGTGTGAATCAAGAAAGAGGGAGTATCCATTAATTCATGAAACATAGGTGGTTAATAACCTCCCCTGTTAAAAGGAGGGCGGTTGACACCACTGAGGAGTAGTCACTCCCTAGGTTCAAAGAGCGTTTATAAATACCCTTTCCCCGAAGGGGAGAAAGAGAGGTTATTCTTTACATCCAAAAAGAGCATAACACTTACTATAGTCCCAACACCATGACTAACCATAACCATAACCTTGCTCCCAACCATCACCGATCATCTGCAGAGCCATTCACCTTACACAAGCAGAACTCCTAAACTACCTCAGAACACCACCGTGCAAAGCTTATATTCGTCTTGGACAAACCCTAACCACCATATCATGTTATAAACCTATTGAGGCTTGTTAGTCTCCCTTCACTGGAAGGGGTAACACGTACACCTGTACTTTTTGACCAGTACATTGGCACCCACCTTGGGGCTCAGGGTAAAACTAACCCGGGCCACACCCTCTTTAACTATCTCCCTTCTCGTTGTTACCCTTCACTCCTATACTTATCAACCTTCATCTATCGTTAATAGTCCAACCCCTACCTCGAAAGGTACCAGCAATAGTGGTGATGGTGACGCCCTGGAGGAGATGCGTGCCTCCATGGATGAATTACGCCTTCACAACTAAATGTTGGAAGACGACTTCCACAACATGAGACAACACCAACAAGATTCCAACCCCAAAAAGAGATGGAATTTTTGGATCCCTACAAATCTCAATCGAGATTTGAGGGGCGTTTGTCCTAGAGGGTTTCAAACCTTCCTCCATAGACAAGTTTGATGGGCACAATGATTCCTACGAACACGTTGCATCCAACAATATAATGGAGGCCATCATAGGAGCACCTAACTCCCTAAAATGCAAAGCTCATATCTGGAACTTTTAGGGACGTCACCTACTAATTGTATATGGGTTTACCCATTGCTTCCATCAACAATTACCAGGAACCGGTACACCAGTTCACCATCATTCTCTATAGAGCTCTTCGGAGTCCATACCTTGGTCCATCAGGTCCAGACCCAATAGAATCACCACCATCACCAAATAAGCCTTAAACACAACATTTTGATTTCAACTATGAAATAAAAAGGCTTGTTCCATCAGGTCCAAACCCAATAGAGTAACCACCATCACCAAATAAGCCTCAAACACAACATTTTAATTTCAACTATGAAATAAAAAGGTTTTTTCCATCAAGTCCAGGCCCAAAACAACCACCCCCGTCAATGGTTCCAAGACAAAATTCGGAACTCGTTTATGAAATCAAAAGACTTGTTCCTTCAGGTCCAGACCCACTAGAATCACCCCTAACACCAATTAAACCTTAAACACAAAATTTAAAATTCAACTATGAAACAAATGACTTATTCCATCAGATCTTGATCCCATATGATCACCTTCTTCACCAAATAAACCTTCAACATAGCATTATCATTCAACTATGTGGTCAAAAAGGCTTGTGAAAAAAGGATGATATCCAATAACATCACCCTCTTTACACCACCACTTTAAATAAGCTTTAAGAACCATTGGTTTAATTCTTGTTGTAATATCACTTTTAAAAAAAAGTAATAATGTTTTTCTCTATGTAGTATTATTTAAGAAGTTTTGACCGTGAATTACCAATATAATAAATAAATTGTTAATTTATGCATTTTGTTAGTTAAAATTTTCGCATACATATATGTTCTATATAAATATTGATGTATTTTTGCACGAGAATGAAAAACAAAAACAAAAAACTATACAATTTAAATGGTTTATTCGTCCGCGAATCCTATCTCAACTGACAAAATGCCAATATTATTAGGTTAGACGACAACAATTGAATTTAAACCCTGACTCTTATTGTGTGTATGAATTTCTAGTGGTTAATACCACTTCGTTTACTATAAAAAAGGACAAGTTTGAAGTAAATAATATACATATATAAATAAAAAACTTATGACATTTTGAATCATTCATGAAAATGACAAATTACACTGGTGTAAAACACCACTAAACATATAAAGAATAAGTAGTCAAAGAAAAGAGAAACATTATTTTGAATCTTATGTCCATTACAATTTCATTTCAAAACCCTGTGTGAGTCATTCGCTCATTCCTTTTTGTTAAAATTGTTAATTTTTTAATTCTATTTTTGATCAGTGTAATATGGTTACTTTCTAGTGTTAATCCTCTAAAAGATTAATTTGTAAATGTTGTCATTTTAACTAAAGTCTCTATTATTTTAGTTCATGACCACTTGTCATCCAACTTAGATGATGGGGCGTGTATAAAGGGATATTCCATTAGCATATCAAGAACCCCATTTTTTTGTTGGTCTTCCACATGTTGTTAGCCATGTCTTATGGACCTTCCAACGAGTCTGATTTTCGACCAAAGTCTTTCAACTTTTAAAATTTTCAAAACTTTCATCGTTAGTCTTTTGGATGAATACCCATAACTTTCTGGAATAATCTTCAACTATGGGTAGAAAATAATTTGCACCTGAGTGTGAAGGATTCCTTGCAGGCCCCAAAAGATCAACATGAATGTAATTAAGGTATCCATCTGTTCTTTGTTTTCCTTTGTTAAAATTCACACTGCAGGATTTACCAAATATACAAAGTTCACAAAATTTTATTTTTCCAACTTTGTCACCACCTATAAAATTCGGCTTTCCTAATTCGACGAGACCCATTTCACTGACATGGCACAATCTCATGTGCCAAAATTCTATCTTCGACAAAGGTTTCGCGGAGGCAAAATATGCTTATCCTCTTACAACCTTAGCCTTAAAGGTATACAAGCCTTTTTTTCTTCACGCCTCTCAAGACTTTCTTCAACTCTGTCATAACTCTTAGAATACCTTACTCTCCTTTAAAAACATATCCATTATTGTTAAATTCACCAAGAGAAATTGAATTTCTCTTAAGATCAGGTACATACCTGACACTAGACAACAACTTTATTAACTCATCATGGAGCTTGAATCTCATAGATCAAATTCCTGTAATTTTGTAGGCTTTGTTGTTTCCCAACAACATTCGTCCACCATCTTGTCACATAATTCCTCAAACACATATTTGTTTGGAGTCATGTGCCAAGTGTAACCTGAATCCATGACTGCATTCCCATATTCGTTGCAATAGTTGTTGCACTAAACTACCAGGACATCAGGCGATTCAAAATCATCTTGAACAATGGCTGCATCCCCATTATCCTTACCACTATGATCATTCAGGCATTCAAGGTACACCTTTGTTATATAACCCTTAGACTTACAGTGGTAACACCTAATTCTAGGAGCATCACCATCATAAGACTTCTACTGACCTTTACCATTCTTCTTCTCAAACCTACCATATTTCTTCAAGAATCTCCCTTTAACAGACAAACCTTTACCAATAGACAATGACTTGTGCTTCGTTCGTTCGTTCAAATTCTTAAAGTACAAGGCTGATTGAACTTCTTCAAAGGTCAGGGAATCTCTTCCATACAAGAGAGTTTCTTTTAAATGAGCATGATGCCTAGGTAAAGAACATTCAATAATAACGCTTGATCTTCATCATTGACACTAACCTTGATATTCTCTAGATCAAGAATACAGGGCCTGCTTCAGGTACATACGATTTACCAAGGATTAGTCATGTACAACCTTTCGAGTTTGCTCCACACACATGCTACCATCTTCTCCTTTGAGGCCTGCTGGAGAACCTTATCACTAAGGATGAATATGATGACATTGTGGGCTTTTTCGATCATCGCCGTCTTCTCCTTTTGCATTAGGGCAACATCCATGTTCTTTGATCCTTTCAATTCTTATAATAAACTCCGCTAAACCAAAAGAGCTTGCATTTTCAAACGCCATAAACCGAGATCATTCACTCTAGTGAATTTCTCTATATCATACTTCATTGACGACACTTTGATCCATGCTCACTGCACCAGTTTGTTGTGACAAACGCCACATCAGGAACAAACAAAAACTATGAGAAAGATTAGGTTTCTTTAACAAACACAAGAAATTCTTTTAGTTTTTTGAAAGAGAGAAAAGAGGGAAGAAAAATAACAATAATTAGACAAGACCATTTTATTTTCTATTCACTTTTCCATTTAGGGAAAACGGTCACAAGTGAATAACAACAACCAACGCTTAATCATTCTCTTAATAACCTATAAGAGCAACCTATTTATAGACTACTAACTAACTTAAGCACTAAACTAACTTAACTAAGAAGCTAACTTATATAACTGCATGTTAGAACATGCTTCGACTACAACACACACATCTTCGTCTCTTGCATGCCTGAACATACTTTGACTAAAACATGCACAACTCTGTCGAAACATGAAACTATCCCTTTTGAGACTAGAGTTCGATCAAAAATATCACAATGTTGTTTATTGTCTCTTGGATATAACACATCATGTGACATATACATAATTTTAACATAAAATTATGCATATTAGATGTCCTAACACTTCGTGTGTGTGTGCGTGTATATATATATATATATATATATATATATATATATATATATATATATATATATATATATATATATATATATATATATATATATATATATATATATATATATATATATATATATATATATATATATATATATATATATATATATAGGAAAAGGGGGGATGCACTAACAGTGTAAATATATTTTATACTATCAACAATTGACGACCATGCATCTCGCCAAGTCAGACTAAAATTTTTAAAATACTGATATGATATGGCGAAATGATATATTTTTATTGGATGACAGTGTCAAACTATTTTACACTGCCAGTACATCATATATATATATATATATATATATATATATATATATATATATATATATATATATATATATATATATATATATATATATATATATATATATATATATAATTGAGATGTATGAACAATCGATCTTTATAGATCTTGATTCATAACTTTTATCAACAGACATTTCCTTGATCATGTGTTACATTTAAAATTATTTTGGTCATTAGTATTTAATCCACATACTTTACAAAAGTAAGATATATACTCCCTTTAACTTCATTATGTATATAAGATATGTCTCCTTTATTAATTCAAGTCTTCATACAAATTCATTAATATAAACAAATAAATTAATTCAAAGAAGCTTTCTCTAATTGCTAAAGAGATTTCCCGACTTATAAACTTTTTTCAACATCTTCTCGATTCACTATATTTTCTTCATGTGCCACTTATACATATGTGAGGTCATTATTAAGATCCCAAAAGAATGTATCATAGCCTTCTTGGGTAGCATATGGCTTTTACAACTTAAGCCAGAGAGATTAACCATTCTCAGATGAGGCTAAGAAATCTCTGAAAGTCAAATGAATTGTAGATCATAATGGAGGGCTCTCATGCACGGTTGCATTGATAGACGGAGACTCCACTCCTAATGTCCTCCTTAAGAAGGACTTTTCCTGAAAAAAAGTGTTTAAAAAATGGTTACTATAGTAGTATTACAATAAATATATTTAATTAGCATTAATCAAAGAAATGGTATAGTATTAAGAATATTAACATTCATTTTAAGCTTAAAAAATGGTTACTATAGTATAGTAGTATTACAATTTGTTATGTGATGGTTTCAAATGAAATTCAGGGAAGGGAATGTGGTTTGGAACATCAGGGAATGTGGTTTGGAATTGCAAGAATCTCAAGTTTCTTTAAGATTTTAAAGATTGTTCTCAAATAACAAACACGCTCAAAAACTATAGAGTGAAATAATTAGGGCCTGTTTGAATTGATTTTCAAAAACTGTATTTTAGTTTTCAAAAATTATAAAATTAAAAATTTGTTTGATAAAACTTTTTTTGTGATAGAATTTTCAAAATTAATTTTAGTATTATGTTTTTAAAAACTAAAAATTGAAAACATCTTTTAGATGTTTTTCTTTTCTATTTGGTGTTTTGAAAATATTCGAAAAATAGTGATTTTTCATTAATGGTATTATCGTAAATATGTTAAATTTTTTGTTTTTTATTTTTTTTTTGCAAGTTTGTGAATTTTTTTAATACAGCATCAGGATAACAACGTTATGTGTTTTTCTAATTTTGTTTTAACATATTTGTGATTTTTTTTTATTGTATCATACGTTTTATCCATTTTTAATCGTATAAAAAAATCCACTTTAATATAGAACTCTCTCAATTGATTATTTTTAATAAAAAGTAAAATTTATAAAAATATATTTAAATTGGTAAAGTTTATCTTTTTTAATATAGTCCATATTTGATGACTCATGAGAATTATTATATCTTTTTTTTTGGTATTATTTATTTAAAGTCTTAAGTATATTTAAATTTTATTTTAGATCCCTTAATTTTTATTGCTTCTATGTTGCTCCGTTATATTACAATACCAAAAACTTTAGTACTTTAATTTTTATTTTGATATTTAATTTATTTTAAAAATTACTGTAGATTCTAAAATAAATTAAATAAAATTGATTTGAATGTTATAAAAAAATTAAATTAATTATAAATAAATATATTATATATGAGTTTTGCTAAGATAGAGCAATTTAATTTTTAACGAGTATATATATATATATATATATATATATATATATATATATATATATAATATATATATATATATATATATATATATATATATATATATATATATTCAAATTATTAATAAAATATTAAAATAGAAAATCTTAAATATTCAGATTGTTTATTAACTTATCTTATCCGATCGATAAAATTATATATAGTTTTGATTTGTATTAGAGTTATTTTACTATGAAACTTAAAAGATTAGATTTTAGGTTCTTTTAGATATTCATTTTTAAAAAAATTTAGAAATCAAAAACAATTTTTCCAAACAAGTTTTTAAATTTTTAATTTTTAAAACGATTTTTAAAAACAGAGCTACCAAACAGATTTTATTCCATTAATTTTTTTTAAAACAATTTTTTAAAACTGATTTATAAAATCATTTTTAAAAATAAAAAATCAAAACTCAATCAAACGAGCCCTAAATTCTTTTTTATGTAGTATACCTTTTCTTTATGTAGTATAAATTCTTTTTTTTTTCAAGTTTATTGAATAATTAATCGAATAGTTATTGTATGATGACTACTATATAGGTTAAATATATTGAATATTTAATCAATCAAAAAAGTAAAATGTTTTTTTTATAATGGGACATGTTAAATAGTAATATATTATTATTTTTTTTTTTAAATTAAAAAATATGATTATTTATATTAATAAAGTTTATACAGAAATAGAAAAATGTTATTATTATTATTATTATTATTATTATTATTAGAATAATGCTAACTTGTGCCCTTAGAACACAAGATAAGAAACTTATTTATAGAAAGTTCGTATCGGAGAAAATAATTTAAAAAATAATTTTATAATTTTATTAAAATAATGCATAATTTCCAACCCAACATTACTTTCTTTAATTCTTAACTTGTGCCTTTAGAGCACAACTTAACATTATTATTATTATTAATATTATTATTATTATTATTATTATTATTATTATTATTGATATAAATATTATTAGAATAATTTATTTTCATTATTTTGTTTACTAATATGACACTTAAGTCATCAATAATAATAATAATCGAATATACTTTTTTAAATGATACATCTTCCGGTCTTATTTATAAATAAATGTCTTCTAAATTTTTTGGTCCTAAATATAAGTAAATGTCAACAAATCTATATATATTTAATATTTTTATATTATCCCTATTAATTATTGAATATTATTAGTGGACGACAATTTAATTCAGAGTATATTAATAATTGTGTTATTTATTCTATATGAAATAAAAAAGTTAAATATATTTAATTTTTTTAATAATAATCATGAAATTCATAAATTAGGCCAAACTTATATGATTTTGAAATTCATTCCAAAACATCTTAGTCATTGCACCACCTCCTCTTCTTATCATCTCAATACACATCCTCAACCTCCAATGACATTGACACTTTATCGGTTACCACTCAACTTTCAATCAGGGCACCCTAGAAATTCCATTTTGCTTTTGCCATCAATAATGTCAAATCATTCATACCGGCTTAGTTAGACAAAGATTCCAATCTTTAACTCTCAGGGTCAACCATCTTCAAATTTCAAGCACATGTTCATAACGTACCAAACGGCGGCCACTACCTAGACCAACGTACCAAAACTAATGTATGCCCTTGTAGCAGAAGACATCTCTAACTCTATACTTAATTATCTGAAATAGTTATTTTATTCCAATTCAAAGTTTTGGTAGAGGTAAACTACCCCAAAATCTCCATTAATGTTAGAAAATATCATTCGTAAGACAAATCCTAATTAAAAATTTTCTTTCTGTTCTTAATTCGCTATACAACAAAGTTACTATTAAAATCGATCCATTTCGTTTTTAGATGGAGATGGAACAAATGAGATGTGAGAGCCGATGAAAGATATACTCAACCACCATCTCCATCACCACAAATAATCAAGCCAAAGTTTTATATATATATATATATATATATATATATATATATATATAGATAGATAGATAGATAGATAGATAGATAGATAGATAGATAGATAGATAGATAGATAGAGAGAGAGATTAATTAATATACACTCTCAATTCATCACCATCACCAGTTTGCATTACTTTATAGATTTTAAAAATAAAAGTCAAACTTATTCAAATATCCAACGGTTATAATTTACTGACTGTGTAAAATTCCTTTACACTGTCAGTGTGTATCAATTAAATATATATATATATATATATATATATATATATATATATATATATATATATATATATATATATATATATAAATTAACCTTATAAATTACTATATGATAATTTAATTTATTCCGTGTGCATATGTGTTGATCATTATTGTGATATATTTTTTTTATATATTTAATTAATAACAAAAGTATATATAATTAAATTTTAATAGATTCTAAAATATCATAATTTAACTATTCATTTTATAAATAATTATTTTAGAGTTTAAATAGTATTTTTTTTAAAATAACCATTTAAATAAAATAAAAAATAACAAATATTTAAAAAAAAAAAACCAAAATAACCACTTTTAGAAGAGGATGTGCCACAGATGAACTGACGCATCCCTTAAGCATCAAGAGGAGACGCCCAAGGCATTCACACATGCATTGGGCTCCTCATGAGGAGGCGCCAATGCTCTTGACGCATGCATTGACCCTTATGAGGAGGTGCCAATGCCCCTGGCGTCTGAATGGTGCATTAAGTGGAGGCAGCAATGCCTTTAGCGCTTGCATGTTGTGTCATGTTGGGCGTCTGACCTCTTGGCGCATGCATTTTATGCCATCTCTGTATAAATACCATACCTTGGATGCAATATTTTTCACACAAAATCATCCCTTACTACCATATTTTCTCTAATTCAACCCCACCCACCTTCAAGTTTTTGTGTTTTAACCATGTCTGCATACATTCAGAAGCAGAATGCCGATGTAATATTTTCCGCCGTTGCGGCACAGATTCGAATTTGGAACACATATACGTTTGAACGTCTTAATCGGGCGTTGTACAATTGGTTAGAGGGAGAAATTGGAGAGGATGAAAGAATTAGAAGACCGACCAAGTTGCTCGTAGGATGATGCATTAGATGTTCAAAATTGTTTTGATGGTTGTAATCGCATAGTTCTTGTATTCTAGTTGTTTTAATTGTTTGTGTTATTGTTTATATAATGGTACTTTCGTCACAAACGTCTAATATGAAATAAATTTAATTTTTCATATATTGCAATAGAGGTACATGTGAATTTATCTGGTTGTACTCGTTCCAACACTAGGACAGTTATTACGATTGTGACCTGGCTGACGACATATCTAACCATTTTGTTCTCCGTATCCATTTCGATTTGAATCCGGGTACTGTTTGGGCGACCTTTTTTCTTCCATCGCATAACTTCGTTGTGTCAGACGATGTTCCCTTGATATTCTAGCCAGTAATCCTCTTTTGCCACTACGGAAAAACTAATTTTGTAAACATTTGATAGGCTGATGACTTTGTAAACTTCAGATAGCAAGTATGATGGATGTAACACCCCTTTTTCTACCCCAAAATACTTAACATATAATCAGAGTAAATAAGCACGCATATAAACAAAAGGGCGTCACATCGACGTTTTCAAAAACTAGAAGCTTTCAAAAACCAACATCATTCATCATCAACATACAATACACCTGGTCATTTAAAATAACACACTTCAATTATCATGAATATTCACGCATATGCGTTCGCAGCGGAAAATAATGAATACTCATGCATTTCATCAAATGATCCATGTCCCATACCATGATCATCTCTCAATAATCTCTTCAAAATAAACTGAAACCATAATCACAATATTTGTCACTATGGCCTCTCAACAGCAATTGCAAATAAGCATGTTCACAAGTAATAACATAATACTTATCCAAATAGGATACGAGTTCAATACTACTAATCTACCCAGTGTTACATGACCAGAGCATTGACTCATTACCTAGTCTTCAAACTAAAATACGGAAACTCTCCGGCTAAATCTCAAATGAGCTACCTTCCACTTACTTCAGCGATACTACTCCTGAGTATCTGCACGATACCCATGTAAAGGTAACATTCAAACAGAAAGGGTGAGAATTCAAATTATTATGAAGAAGTATAATAAGGCACAATGATTAAATCAACAATTAAAGGAATTCATCACACTTCATATAACCAGGTAAATAATATTAATCAACATTTATTTCACATGTTTCAAACATCCATCAAAACTCAAGAAGTATAATACTCAAATCCAATATTATATTCACAAATATACACACAACTACCATTATCACATAATCACATATTCTACCAATTATGTATCCAAACATCACCAAATTCAATTACCATATCTCATACGCACATAACAATCACAACAATGCATACACTCAATTATCACATGACTCTAATGTGACTCAATGCAACACATGTGACTCTATGCATGCGGTACCTCAATGTGAACCCAATGTTTCACCGCTTTCCGATTCAATATCTAGAATCTAAGCCACGCTTCTGATCCGGACAAGATCAAAGCCACTACCACGCCTATTTCCAATTAAGGATCAACGTGTGCTATGTCTATTTCCAATTAAGGATCACCGTCTATCTACCACGCCTATTTCCAATTAAGGATCAACGTGTGCTACGTCTATTTCCAATTAAGGATCACCGTCTATCTACCACACCTATTTCCAATTAAGGATCAACGTGTGCTACGTCTATTTCCAATTAAGGATCACCGTCTATCTACCACGCCTATTTCCAATTAAGGATCAACGTGTGCTACGTCTATTTCCAATTAAGGATCACCGTCTATGTGAACCCACAGTTTCACCGCTTCCACTATGAAGCCGACCATGCCATGAATGAATGTACAAATACCAATACATATGCAATTAAGATCATCTCTACCATCTTAACATTCCACATATCACCACAATTCAACTCTATGAATTATCCACCAATGATACATATACACATTCATAACAAATACACCATTCACAAATCCACCAATGGTACATATACACATTCATAACAATATATCATTCACAATCCACCAATGGTACATATACACATTCATAACAATATATCATTCACAATCCACCAATGGTACATATACACATTCATAACAATATATCATTCACAAATCCACCAATGATACATATACACATTCATAACAATATATCATTCACAAATAAAATCTCAATTTTTCACTTTTCAACAGTGGTAACCGGTTAACGCTCGGTGAGTAACCGGTTACTGTAAAACAGAATTAACAAATTTTTAAGCAAGTAACCAGTTAATATTCGGTGGGTAACCCGTTACTCAGTTTAACAGAATGCAGATTTTTAAGCATGTAACCGGTTAACGCTCGGTGGGTAACCCGTTACTCAGTTTAACAGAACGCAGACTTTTAAGCAAGTAACCGGTTAATGCTCGGTAGGTAACCCGTTACTCAGTTTAACAGAATGCAGATTTTTAAGCAAGTAACCGGTTAACGCTCGGTGGGTAACCCGTTACTCAGTTTAACAAAATGCAGATTTTTAAGCAAGTAACCGGTTAACGCTCGATGGGTAACCGGTTACTGTAAAACAGAATGCAGAATTTTCTGCGTTTTTCATCGTTGGAGGACTTTCGGACCTCCGATTTCGATTCCGTAAAAAGCTACACGTTCAGAAAATTATAACTCATACAATACCATAATTATATAACGTTAATTTTTAGTTTTAACACAATTAAATCACCACAATCAAGAGTACTCATCAAACCTAACAATTCCAAACAACCATACAACATTAGGGATTTTAACCTAAACATACATCTACCCATTGACCAATCATACTAACCCATAATAATAAGGATTCCCCCCTTACCTCTTCAATTTTCTGGAAACCCTAGCTCCTCTCTTGTTCTTCCCTTCTTCTCCTCACTTTTCCTCTTCTCTTTCTCTATTGTTGTCAAATGATCAAATGAATCCTAATTCTCACTCTCCTTACCTCTTATATACTAGTATTATATTTGGGCTTAAAGAGTGATACCTCTAATTTAATTAATAGGCCCAATAAGACCTAATATTTAAATATCTCTAATTAGTTCAATTAAATTAAACTAATTCAATATGCACACCAAGCTAATTAATTCCATTATTCAATTATATCTCATATCAACTAAATAATCAATTAACACACCAAATTAATTAATATAATTAATTATTATACCACCTAACAACCAATTAATTAATTAACACTCCAAATAAATAAAATAAAATAAAATAATAATAATATACTAATTAAATACTAAAATTGGGTTGTTACAATGGATCCCTTCAAACCTTTCAGCATGCTGCAATGACATGGGAGCAGGGCGTACGAAAGGCTTGGAACTTTCCGCAGTCGCACCAACCTCTATCTAGTTCGACTCTGTACTGTCCCATCGACATGCCCTCATTGTGATCCATGGACTCGGCAACACTATACCAACCTTTAGTGCGGTCAAACACCGTGACTACATGTGTGTTTGCTTTGCCAGCTTCATGTCTAATGAATTTCATTGAAGCATCACTGAACAACTGCCCAGATTGCAACACTGAACTCCATTTGGAACATAGGCTCTCAAATAGCGTCCCTAGCCTGAAATATGTTGCCTGCACCAAAGCGGTTATAGGTAGGTTACAGATGCCTTTGAAGACAGAGTCCATTGATTCCATAAGATTTATTGTCATGTGGCCCCAACGTTGACCGTTGTCGTATGCCCTAGTCCACTTCTCCAATGGAATACTATCGATCCACCGTACTGCATCTTCGTTTGACAATCTTATTTCTTCGTGGTAGTGTTTGAAAGAAGGTTCTGATAATGTGTAACCTGCATTGACAACCTTCTTCCGCAACGTCTTATCTTTGATTTCCCGCATGAAATTCTGAGCAATATGTCTAATACAGAAGACATGCGTCGAAGGAGGATTTTTCCAGCCATTATCAATGTTATTATATGCACTGATGATTGAAGGGTGTCTGGGATTTTTCCAGCAATATGTTCCCCATCCAACACCTATGTCAAACCACCCAAACCTAACAATCAACCTCACAACATCAACCTATCACATACACACAACAACCAAACACCCAACCTTGCAACCCGTTCATGCCATCCATCCAACAACCAACCATCCAACGTCGCAATCCGTTCATACCACCCACCTAATCACAAAACCAAGAATCAAACCCTGCAACCACAACCGTCTATAGCCCAGATGATTCATATGGGTCACTTCATCGTAGCCCCCCCCACCAATGACCACTAAAACATCTCATCACCAAAACACACAACCATTGTTTAACTATAGTACGCCCTAGGAACCATTGATTCGTTTCCAAAACGATTCAATGTCCCAATTTGGGAAACGATACCGTCCCTAATCCACCTAACCCTAACGATCTAACTACGATGACATGGGCACCGAACTCCATTACGGAAGCACCGTTGGCCAGAGCCTCTCCGGATATTGGGAACAAATGATGACACATTTGTCAAATACGACTGAAACTTCTGCCGGACCTTCCCACCAACCATCATTCGATCAGGTCAGCACACAAAGACCTCAAACACCTCAAGAAAATCGTGAGAGACCTCGGAGACAAACAAACGCACTTGGACGTGGAATAGAGGGACGTTTCGATCGGGCCGATCATTAAATTTTTGTCAATCCAATGTAACCAATTATTACCATATGAATAATTTTTTTTACATTATTCTTTTTTATTTGATAAATAAACAAAATTAAAAAAATAAAAATAAAATAAAAAAATAATACAAGGGTGTATGCACCAGATGAATTGGCGCATACACCACATGCACCATTCAGGCATTAGGGGCATTGGCGCCTCCTCATGAGGAGCCTAATGCAGGCGCCAATGCCTTGGGCGCCTCCTCTTGATGCTTAAGGTGAACTGGCGCATCCTCTTCTAAAAGTGATTATTTTGGTGTATTTTTTTGAAATATTTGTTATTTTCGATTTTGTTGTTAAAAATGGTTATTTTAAAAAAAATTCTTAAATAGTCTTTTAATTTTTGTAACGTATTTTTTATTTTCGTCCATGAATTTTTTTCTTCTTGAAAATAGTCCATAAATATTAAAATTATGTTGGTTTTAATCTCTAAAGTTAAAATTTGCACAAAAATCTGTATGAAAATCCGTAGAAAACTTATAGAATTTCTTGCAGATTTTAACTTTAGAGACTAAAATCAATGTGGTTTTAACCTTCAAAGACTATTTTTAAGAAAAAAAATTCAAGAACGAAAATAAAAAATATGCAAATTTATCTGGATCAAAAATTATTAAAATCTTATTTTAATATACTTGTGAATAATATTTTTAATTTTGTTTATTGTGGTACTTTTATTATACTTATTATAATTTAAAAAATTAATATTAAGTGTTGATATTATAATTTTGAATTTTATTATTTTAATATAATAAATGTTTCTCTTTTAGTATTTCCTTATCGTGATGATTTAATATTAAATGTTGACTTAAATAGTATTTTACTATAAAAAATCTTGAGATGATGTTTTTTTTTTAGTGATGCTGTTTTTTCTTTTAGTTGTAAAGAAATAAAATAAGTTAATTCTTTTATATATAACTTTAAAAATGCATAAAATGAATAAGTGGGCTTTCTACTAGTACACACTTCCATTTTTTAAATGAGTTGTTATTCGCACCCCCTTGAGAGGTTAACACAGCAAACATGCTTCTTCTTTATCGTGAAAACTAACACTTTTTTTCTTCTATATTCCTCAAATGTCTCTTTTCACATGCGACCATTACAATAGCTCTCATGAAAATCAAGACCATGTTCGTGAATCTTGAGATCTCCTCTTTCATTTACATCATCAATAATCATTTAAAATGTCTAATTTCTCTCTGACAAAAATCACACCACCACCCATGGATTGATTTTCCATCCACTATGGTTGTCGATATAAAAAAGTAAGAATGTATTTGAACTCCACGCAAAATCCTCTTTCATTTTGTATATTAGAAATCATCAACTGTTACATTTTAAAAAACGAGATTTTTAGTGTCGATGCAGTTGTTTTTCCTGATTATGATCCATTCGTTTGTTGTTTCAAAAAATGATATAGTTTTTGGAATACTTGCATTAAAACCTATAAGAAACACTCTGTTTGTTCAATACTCAAAAAATGGCATCAGACTCTTTCGGTGTACTGGAATCTAGGTGAGACATTTCAAATATTTTGTTGTTTCATTTTGACTTTTATATTTGTTTTTGATTTTTTTTAATTATTTAACACTAATTTTTATGTTCTAAATAATTTATCAACCATGGTCTATCAACTTAGAGAAAATCTCGTTGCTTTTCGAACTTGCGACTCAGATCTGGGGTCGTGGTTTGACACTTTTTAAAGGTCAATTTTTTTTTCTGGTTACCCCCCTCCATCTGCAGGCTCACACAACAGTATGCATCGTCGAGGACGAAGTTGGAGGCAGGTGTATCAACTTGTTTCTCAAATACTATAGTGGTGATCATTACCTGATGGGAAATGAGTTGTACGTCTATAAAGGGAATGACCTTTCTCAAGAAGAGATGTATTTGAAGAAGTGGATGATGGGCTTCGTCAAATATTTGGGTTACCCAGAGGCGTTATTCCTCGGGATGAGGCTTTTCGAAAAATCTTGAAAAGCCTAATCAACACCTATTTACTAATGGACGTCCATATCTAGGTAGAGACGAAGATTTTTTTTTGGGTATGTTTTGGACGCCCTTGGCTTCTTAGTTATCAACTCGCTTTATTATAATGTTCTTACTCCGCTAATGATTGTCTGTAGATTCAATGAAGGATGAAGAGGATCTTCACCTTTTAAGGTGGGGAATCTTACCAATGCAAACTATAATGGGTCCTTCAACTGCTTCAAAGTAGGTAAATGCTTCATTCACCCTTGAAGTCCTCTAGGAATGTTGTTGCGCATCTGACGGAGTTGGGCCCTCACTCGTCTAAATAATTCAGGCTTCTCCTTTAGATGAAGACTACTCTTACCTAACCAACTTGGCATGGGATGCTCTTGAGGAAGAACTGAGGAATCTAGCTCATTACTCTTGAGTCCCATCTACTGCTCTAGACCTTTGTGCAGCTGGTTGTTGAGAAGCTATTGTTAGAACAAGATTTTGGTTCTACAATATATCTCTAAGCTTTGATGATAACAAAGAATGAAACAATTTGGTATCCTAATAACTTTCTCTAAGTGTGCAGGTTTCTAAGAAAAAATGAATCTGAGGAAAACAATATCTGGCTCCTAAGGTAGTCCAGAAAAGCTGATCCAGAAATAAAGATATCATGTCTAGCTCTGCACAAGAACTCTTCTGATAGAATTATACACAAAATCTGTCATTGAATCTCACATCTAAATACTCATATGATTTAGACTCTGAAGACTGTACACCTGAAGACTCAGAAGACTGTACATCAGAAGACCTCTATGTGAAGACAAGTCAAGTTAACACTGAAGACGGCGTATCAAACAACTATCTGAAGAATACAAGCTCTTCTCAAAGACTCTGAACTCCACTCACTCTGATTCGCGCCCAACAAATCATCTGACTCATAAAAAATTAGAAACTTAATCAAGAAGTATTCTAAGTATGGTATGAATCTATATAAGGATAATATTGACTACACTTCAAGACTGCTATGGAAAGGACAAGAAAATTAATTTCATTAAGCCCTATAATTATCAAGATATCTCCATAAATTTTCTCTCCAACGGTATCATCTCCAAGCTTTATATAAAGGCCTCATTACCATCATACCAAAACACGAAGCATTTACACCAGAATTCTGCAATACACCTTGAACCACATACGAAATACTTGTTATTGTAAAATTCAGTAATCACACAAGAGTTGTTGCTCATAGTGTGGTCATTGATCATCTGTTCTTAATTGTGTTTATATTGCTTGTCTAGAATCACTAAAGCAAACACTTGTATTTCTGTAGAGTTGTTGATTTTCCTCAAGTGACTTGTTGAAGTCTGTAGACTTGAGAGGGCTAAGAGATTGTTGAAGTCTTAGACATTGTTGTAATCTCTTGAGATTATTGGATTAAGTCCTTATTGAAGGCGAAATCACATTGGCCGGGTGGACTGGAGTAGCTTTGATTTTCAAGCGAACCAGGGTAAATTTCTTGTGTTGTTAGCATTTATCTTTCATGTGAGTGGTGTTGCAAAAGTTTTTGATTACTGTGAAAACAATTCAAACCCCCTTTCTTGTTTTTCTCTACCTTCAATTGGTATCAGAGCTACGACTTTGTTATTGATTTTTGAATCAAACACCTAACAGTGGAGAGAGATCCAACGTGAGAAAAACATCAATGGCTAACACAGATGAATGAGATATCTACAATGCTAAACCTCCAATTTTTGATCGAGAAAAATTTGACTACTAGAAGGAAAAGATGGAAAGCTGCTTTCTAGGCCACGACGCTGATCTATGGGACATTGTTACAAATGACTATGAACCACCCATTTCTACTCTTGGTATCGTTTTTCCAAGAAGCAGAATGAGTGATGATCAGAAGCGTGATTTCAAGAATCACCATAAATCCAGAACTATTCTGTTGAACACAATCTCCTATAATGAGTACGAGAAGATCACCAACAGGGAAACAACTAAGAAATCTTTAATTTCCCGAAGATGACTCACAAAGGTAATAATCAAGTCAAAGAGACTAAGGATCTGGCCTTAATCCAAAAGTATGAAGCGTTCAGAATGGAAGATGATGAAGTTGTTGAGGTAATGTTCTATAGATTCCAAACCTTAGTTGTAGGACTCAAGGTTCTGGACAAAGGATACATTACGGAAGATCATGTCAAGAAGATAATCAGAAGTCTTTCAAAGAAATGTAGGTCGATGGGTATTACTCTAAAGTTATCTAAATATTTGAACAACATAAGCCTTGGAGAATTCATCATCTCCCTCAGGAGCCATGAGATAGAGCTAGAGGAAGATGAACCTAAAATGAAAAGCAAATTAGTAGCTCTAAAGTCCAGATCAGAAAGAAGAAAGCCAGAAAGGAACAATGCCTTTCAAGCTGAAGAAGAAAATGAAGATAACTCTAAGAAAGAAGATTCTGATGATGAAGAGGAGTTATCTCGTATGTCAAGAAGAATCAAACAACTCTAGAGAAAAAGAAACAACAACATCAGAAGACCCAGACAGAAGGGAGATCGTCCAGAGTCAACCTTCAGAGGCAGACCCAACAAAGAGGTAACCTACTATGTGTAACACCCCAAAATTTTCCCTCCTCATTCATGCATTTATTTAGCATTTCATATTGCATTTCAGCATGTCAATCAGAATTAGATCCAAGAAACTTTAAAAAAAAAAAAAAAACGAAAGATAAAACGAAAAAAAAAATTTTTTACAAAAAAAAAAAAATAAAAAAAAAAATAAAAAAAAATATAATAGAAAAACTTGGACTTGGACCTCTCTCATTTGAGCCCACAAAACCATGAAAATCAAGTTATAAAAGAGGGAGATCAGACAGAAGAAGGGAAGCAAAAATACTCTGAGGTTTCCTTGGAACAAAACCCTGGACAAAACCTGAAGAGAAACCTGACAGAGAACTCAGAGCAACCCCCAGGAAGCTTTGAAGAATTCAATCTGACTCACACACTTTCATCTCACGCAAACCCTAACATTGCCTTGCAAACCCAACCGTGCCATTTGATTTCAACCGGTCTCTCCCATCAGGTTTGCCTCATTCCCATGATTTTATGCTCTTAATTTGGATCATCTGAATGTATGAGGTATGATGGATGAATTTCATTATATTTTTTCCCACGGGTTTAATTATGCATGAATGGGTGAAACCTATGCCTTGAATGTTTAATCACATGATTTCTGAAATGTATGCCACAGGGTTTGAGGTTTCTGAAACCATACTGTTATCCATGAAAAAAATGCTTATCGTGTTTCACTAACCCTTTTGTTGAGTTTTTGTGAGGGCTCACAGACTCTTGCAGAGATGGTTTGCGTGGTTTCCCACTTTATTTGTGGGATACCCCCTGGAGGTTCATTCCGATTACCTGTACTGAGTCACCTTTCTTTGATGGCATCAGCTTGGGAGATCCCTGGGTTTCTTACTCCTTTAATTCCTGTTACTTCGGATCTTTATCCGTGTGGTACTTTTACCTCTTTTCCGTATTTTATCGCTTTCTTAGCTGGAAGACCTTGATAGGAGGCATTTGTTTTCTTTTGTTTATTTACTTCTGAGCCCCTTGTTGGCACATTTACTTTATACATGTTTGTTTTGTATGTGTTCGTATCCCTGCAGGTAGCGCGGTTCCTTCGTCAAGGACTGCCTTTTTGCCCTTGAGCATCCCAAACCCTAAAACCCAAAGCAACACGTTAACTCCTTCTACTACAGGCGAGTAAGTCTCCAAAGGTCGAGCATCCGGTAGATTGCGTAGTGACGTCGTTCGTCCAAAACCCAATCCATAACCCCGTAGTTAGCCGAACTACGGCTTGCTCTGATTCTCATTCCATATGAGATACGTAGGCATAAGACGCGATGTCTTAGCGAGCACACATCCCCCCAACCCATAGGTCAACCGAGCTACGAAGACTCTGATTCTCATACTCAGATGAGATACGTATGCAGTGGATGTGACATCCGCGCGAGTCATTTTCATTTAACCCCCTTTTTTTAGTAAATAACACATTAGATAAACCCACACCCTTTAGACAAGAACTACAAAAGTGGATCCCGTAGAGTACTACGGATGCGTAGGGGTGTTAATACCTTCCCTTCGCATAACCGACTCCCGAACCCAAGATTTGGTTGCGAGATCCCGTCTTGTCCTTTCCTTTTTCAAGTTTACTTCGAGCGTTTCCTTTCCCTCCTTTGGGATGAATAACGCACGGTGGCGACTCTTCTGTCATTTTCTTTCGCCGGTTGTTTTTTCGCGCACTGTATTTTTCAGGTTGCGATAGCTGGCGACTCTGCTTGGGACTGAAAGAAGTTGACCTCTTGTTGGTCCATCTTCCCTAAGAGAGTCCCTCCTAGCTTGTGTGATTTCTTATTTATTGGGTGTTCATGCTTTTGTACCTTTATTTGCTTACCTGCTGGCATGCATCTGTTGTATCTGTTGGATCTGTTTGTTTGTTTGTTGGGATGGGGTGTTCTATGAGAGATAAGCCCATTACACAGGCTTGAGTGTACACACAGGTTTTAGAGTGGATAATCATGAGGCTTGCGTGGCGTGTTGTTACGTTAAGTCGTTCGTGAAGAACCACACCCAGACGAGGTTTCTTTTGGATATATTATGTCTTATGGGTGTTCCGTAACGGCAGGATGTTCCTCTAGAAATCGTCGACTCTGGTGACCATTTCCCGAGAACTCAGTCGAGGCCTCTCCTCCAAGACGTGATTATGTTAGCTCTGGTGGGCGCATTCTCGCTGCTCAATCCGAGGATCCCGAGACTGGGAACTTGCTATTAGGATGTCCTGTTGAGGGGAGTCAATGGAGGTCTTTTGTCCCGTAATAATACCAAACCTTCAGTGGTAAACGTATTATTCGCGACTGAAGGGCTGAAGCTGACGAACTTCTGATCTTAGAACCTACTAGTGAGGGGCGGGCTAAATTCAGGAAACCTTAACCTCCAACCAACCCGGTTTTCTGGAGCAGAGTTTTGGTCTTGTATTATATTCCTCAGTGAATTTCTCTCCAGGCAGTGCAACCTGACAGATGTTCAAGCGGATCCATCAATTCTGATTGAAATGTCTTTGCATTGCATAACATCATCTGCATATTTGCATCCAACATCTCATGCTTATTCATTTGCAGGGTATTCCCTTTCAAAACGGGGGTGCCTTAAAACTGAACAAGCAGTGCATCGCATACCATGCATATTAACCCTTGTCTATTTTGCAGGTGTCACCGCAGTGTCTAATGTTTGTTCCCTGTATCAGGCAGTTATTGGTCCCAAGCGAGTCCACAGGTACTCGACAAAGGAAAATCGTCCACAGCTAGCGATGGACCAAGTACAGAAAGAGCTGGCTGATATGCGTGAAAGGATGGATCAGTTCATGACATTGATGACTGGTATGGCAGAAGGCCAGGAAAAGCTGAGGGAATTGGTTGAGCAACCGAGACCCGATCTGGAGGTGGAGATACCAAATGCTGAGGGAAACCCTGGTAACCCTGGGAACGCTGATAACCCTGTGAACACTGGTAACGCGGGTAACGCAAATGCTGATGGAAACCCGGGTAATGTTGGCAACACAGGGAATGTTGGAAATGGTATTGGCGGAAGGTACAATGTGAATCAAGGAATTCGGATTAACGGGCGCCCCGTTACTGAAGATTATCAGTATGATCAATTTTCTTTGCACGACGAGGCCCTCGAGACCACTCTCCGTATGGATGAGCTTGCTGAGAAGCTCAAATCTTTGGAGTCTCAAAATTCCTTAGGCTTTGATGTCACAAATCTTGGTCTGGTTCAGGGAGTAAGGATTCCTCACAAGTTCAAACCCCCTACTTTTGAGAAATACAACGGGGCTTCTTGCCCACGCACTCATCTCCAATCTTATCTGGGGAGGTTGGGAGCTCACACGGAAGATGAAAAGCTGTGGATGTACTATTTTGAAGACAGCCTAACTGGAGCTTCTCGTGAATGGTATTCTCATTTGTCTCGTACTACCATCAAGAGCTGGAAAGACTTGGCAGAGGCTTTTGTCAAGCAATATCAATACAACTTGGACATGGCTCCAAATCGGACCTTGTTGCAAGGTATGTCTCAGACTGCCAAGGAAACCTTTAGAGAGTATGCTCAGCGTTGGAGACAAATTGCTGCGTCCGTCCAACCCCCTATGTCTGAAAGGGAGATGGCGGACATGTTCATGAACACTCTTCAAGGCAATTATATTGAGAGATTGGCTGCTTGCCCGTCAATCAGCTTTGCAGAGATAGTAATTGCTGGAGAAAGAATCGAGAGTCTGTTGAAGATGGGCCGAATTCAAGACAATAGTGCTTCCAACTCATCAGGTCTCAAGAGACCGTTTGCTGGTAACGGTCAGCGAAGAAAAGAAGGCGAGGCAAGCGTTGTGTATGCCGGCAGAGGCAGGGGTAGAGGATGTCCTAATTATTATCAAGATCAAGTGGCCGCAGTCACTATTCCAACACCTGTTCCTCAACCGCAATATCATCCGCAACAACAACCCAGGTACAACAATCAACAACAAAGAGGTAATCCGGGTCAGCAGAGACACTATCAACAACGTCCAAGGCAGACAGACCGGGTCATCGAGCCAATCCCAATGCCTTATTCAGTATTACTTCCCAAGCTGATTGACATGAATCTGGTTACATTGAGAACTCTGGCCCCACCAATCGATCCCAATAATGTGCCTAGAGGTTATGATGTCAACGCCAGATGTGCTTTTCACTCCAACGCACCTGGCCATACTACAGATAATTGCAAGGCTCTCCAGTTAAAGGTACAAGATTTGAGAGATGCCCAAGCTATCAATTTTGCTCCGGTGCCTAATGTTATCCAGAACCCGATGCAGGCTCACGGCGGGCAGAGGATTAATGTTGTTGATAGTGGGGAAACTTTGAATTTGGTTTCTGATGTGACTAAGGTGAAGACTTCGCTATCGGTGGTTAAAGACCGACTTCTGAAAGGATAGATTTTTTCGGGCTGTGGGGAAGAATGAAGAAATATTCAAGCTGCCGTAAACGGATGTGATAGTTTGAGAAGGGGTATTCAGCAACTGATAGATGAAGGTTGTCTTCAGTTCGATCAGGCCCGTCCAGTGAAGAATGATGTATCGACGGTGACGTTTTATTTCACTCCTGAAGAAATATATGTTCCCGAGAGACTCGCTCCGACAACAATATATTTCCCAGAAAGTACAGAACCAGCAGCGGTGAACATCGAAAGTTCAACACCAATTGCAATTTACTCTGACAGCCCTCAACCGACTTTGGTTGGTCCGATCACCATCACAATACCAGGACCCGTTCCGTATGAGAAAGACAGTGCTATCCCGTGACACTATGGGGCTGATATCTACTGCCAGGGGCAGAAAGTTAACGAAGAAGACATTGACATTGGTAGCTCCGCTGTAGACAATGTTGGAGGGGTTGGTGGCTTCACTCGTAGTGGACGCCTATTTGCACCATCAATATTACGCACGAATACTGAAGCCGAGGCAGCTGCCAAGGCTAAAGGGAAACAGATGGCCGCCGAAGAGGTTACTACTGAGGAAGATCCTCCTAAGACCGCGTTCGAGAAGGAAGTGGATGAGTTTATGAGGATTATCAAGAAAAGTGACTACAAGATAGTCGACCAGCTAAATCAGACACCCTCAAAGATCTCCATTCTGTCACTATTGATGTGCTCTGAGGCGCACAGAGCAGCCTTGTTGAAAGTACTGAATATGGCTTATGTTCCCCCGGAGATAACTGTTAACCAGTTGGAGTCGGTAGTTTCCAATGTAAACGCTAGCCGGGGGCTAGGTTTCACCGATAATGACCTGACATCTGAGGGCAGGAATCACAACAAAGCCTTGCATATCACAATGGAGTGCAAAAGGGGGATGCTTTCCCATGTTTTGGTTGATACAAGCTCTTCTCTGAATGTTCTTCCAAAGAAAGCCTTAATGAAGTTGGATTGCGATGACACCATCCTGAGGCCAAGTAACTTAGTTGTGAGGGCTTTTGATGGCTCTAAGAGAGTTGTCTTTGGCGAAGTTGAGTTGCCAGTTAAGATTGGACCACAGGTGTTCAAGAGCACCTTTTATGTGATGGATATCCAGCCTGCCTATAGTTGTTTGCTAGGTCGGCCCTGGATTCATGTTGCCGGTGCTGTTACTTCTACCCTCCACCAGAAGCTCAAATATGAACTAGAAGGTCAGGTCGTCACTGTCTGTGGTGAAGAGGATATTTTTGTTAGCCACCTGTCTACATTTAAGTATGTAGAGATGGACAGCGAAATGCACGAGATGCTGTGTCAGGGCTTCGAAGCCATAAACATCAATGAGGTCGCGCCCGAAGCTGTCTTTTCACCTGAGTTTGAGAAGGTCGGGACTTCTATCTCTTCATACAAGCAAGCTGTCGAAGTGGTTAAAGCTGGTAATGCCCAAGGCTGGGGCAAATTTGTGGAGCCAGTCATCAAAGAAGACAAGTTTGGATTGGGGTATGCTCCGGGATCTCAGAAGAATGAAACCGGTACTCTCTCCAGCGGGGGTTTGGTTTCTCCCCACATCGTCAATGCTGCAGATGAAGACAAGGCTGACAGCGACTGTGACTTAGATAGCTGGATTCGCCCGTGTGTCCCGGGAGAAAAGCTCGACAATTGGTCGTCTGAAAAAACCGTCCGGGTTACTCTACTGAAAGAGTGATTTTTATTGTTTTCCTTTATTACATGCATAATAAAGTCTTACACTTTGCCCAAGGTGTAACGGCTCATTTGTAGGGCCATCCATTTAGTTACATTTCGCAATTATTTTTATCATCAATAAAGGACGGCTTTTGCAAACAATTTTGTGTTCTCTTTCTTTCAGTTTTTTTCTACTTTTACAAAAAAAATGGCAATGTTTCTTTTTTCGTTTTTTCTTTCTTTCCAAAAAAAAATCTCTCATTCTAAGGTAGAGCATGATCCTCCATCATGCAGAGCGGACCACCCGGATCTCACTACTAACGACACTGCTATGGCCAAGTATGACTTCGACAATCCTATCTATTAAGCCGAAGAAGGGGTTGAGGAAGATTGTGAATTTCCTGAAGGGTTAGCCAGATTGTTGAAACAGGAGGACCGAGCTATTACACCTTATCAGGAGGTGATTGAGACCGTCAACATCGGTACCGCAGACGACAAGAAAGAGATCAAGATCGGGGCAAGTCTACAGGCCGAGAGGAAAGACCGTTGATCATGTACTTGACTGTGTTAGAAAGGTCAATGGGTTGTGTGCCCGGTCAGCATGACGAGTCAGGTCGAAAAGAGCATGCAATATACTACCTTAGCAAAAGTTTACCGACTGTGAACAAAGATACTCATTGCTCGAGAAAACTTGCCGCGCTTTGGCATGGGCTGCTCGCCGACTAAGACAGTATATGTTGACTCACACGACTCTATTGATATCAAAAATGGATCCAGTCAAGTATATTTTTGAAAAGCCAGCACTTACCGGAAAGGTTACTAGGTGACAAACGATACTGACAGAGTATGACATTCAATACACTTCACAAAAAGCCATCAAGGGAAGTGTCTTGTTAGATTATCTTGCAGAGCAACCGATTGATGATTACCAACCTATGAGGTTTGACTTTCCTGATGAGGACATCATGTTTCTCAAATCGAAAGATTGAGAGGAACCACTCCCGGAGGAGGGGCCTGACCCTGAATCCAAATGGGTTATGATGTTTGATGGGGCGGTCCACGTCAATGGTCGCGGAGTTGGTGTAGTGTTGATCACACCGGAAGGGGGTTCATATTCCATTTGGTGCTAGAATAACTTTTCCCTGCACCAACAATGAAGCCGAATACGAAGCTTGTATCCTAAGACTTGAGGAAGCCGTCAATATACAGATTAAAACCCTGGATGTATACAGGGATTCAGCTTTGGTCATCAATCAAACCAACGGGAAATGGTGCTATGCTGGAACTACATACCCAGAATTGACGTATCTCGGTCAGAGACGAATGAATTTGGTCAGAAAGTGCGCCTCGGGGGTATCAAGTCGGTGAATTGGTACTCAAAAGATTTCTTCCTCCCAACACAGATCACAGAGGCAAATGGACACCGAACTATAAGGGTCCGTACGTGGTTAAAAGGATTTTCTATGGCGGAGCTTTGATGCTAACAACCATGGATGGCGAAGGATTCCCGTCCCCTATTAACTCAGACGCAGTTAAAAAAAAATACTTCGCATAAAATAGACCCGCTGGACGATAAAAAGAATAGTCCAGGCAAAAAAAGGGCATCCCGACGAACAAAAAAAAAAGAATAAAGAGGTTCGGGAAAAAATTAGGGATATAAAAGAAGAGTACACCCGGTGAGTCGAAAACCCAAAAGGGCGGCTCAGGCAAAAATGGGTATCCCGGTGGATTGAAAACCCGAAAAGGGGGCGATCCAGGCAAAAGTTAGGGAATAAGCGAATGACTGTGATCTGAGTTCATCAGTGTTATATCACCGTTTCATTCAATCCGACAATCTTCGAAGGTTAAAGATCGACTAATCATCCACTTCAGAAAGCAAGATGAGCAGAGCGTCTTGAGGACATACGAGCCATAACAGAGTCGAAACTCGATGGGACCCCGTATCCCCATTGCCATTAGGATAGTTCTCTTTTTGTAGCGATCACCTCTTTTCAGGGATCAGCTTCCTGATACCCTCGCCTATTCCTGGCACAAATTTTCTCCCCAGTAAGAGTCGAATAATTCAGTTAAAGAGCCTCTTTATTTTTCATTTATCAGTTTGTTTGCAAAAATGTCAGAATTTTTGATAAAACATATTGCATATGAACATAATGGTGGCTTTTGCAGATGATTTGCATAGGAAAACATTTAAAATTGCTTTGAATGTGCTTAATCCCGGATGGTGAATTCAAACCGAGTAATTCCCCCGAGGCATACGTGTATTTTTGGTTGCAGGTCACAGGAACCGGATGCCAAGTCATGAATCCTCATCCCCAAGCGGTTGACAAAGTCTCTCCTCAGCAGAGCATGTTCCCCAGCAAAGTTGACAGTATCCAGACTATATATCCCCAGCGGAGTTGACAGTGTCAGACTGTATCTTCCTAGCAACAGCGGAGTGGTTGCATAACCAACAGATGAGAGGGTGGTGTTCCCAGTGTTCATCTCATTCCCCAGCAGATTATTTTTAACAGATTTGTTAATCCCCAGCTTGAGGGCGATTAGCAAGTTCATATCCCCAGCAAAGGTCGTTTCCTACGACATTTCCCCAGGAAGTGTTTTCCCCACAAACTCTCCTCACAGAGCCTCGCCGAACAAAGTTTCCATAGTTGATACTCCCCCCGCAAGGTCAACTTTTCAAGCAGCCAATTTATTTTTTGGTGGCTCATTGGTCCCGGCAGACGGATCATTCCCCACAGAGCATTCAAGGATTGATACATCGATCTGTTCCCTACCGGAGTTTGCATTCCCCAAGCAGATTTCTTTTTACACCATGCATAACATTTGCATTTGCATGCATATCATATCAAGCATGCACATAAGCTGATAAACAGGTTCTTCCAAGCAGACTGAAGAATTACTTTACAACCAAGGTCATGAGATCCAGCCAGAGGATCAAACGTGAGTGATCCAGCCTGAGGGTCGTTTTGAAGATTCAGCCTGAGAATCATTTTCCAGTGATCCAGCCTGAGGGTCATTTCGAAGATTCAGCCTGAGAATCATTTTCCAGTGATCCGGCCTGAGGTTCATTTTGAAGATTCAGCCTGAGAATCGTGTTCCAGTGATCCAGCCTGAGGGTCATTTCGAAGATTCAGCCTGAGAATCATGTTCCAGTGATCCAACCTGAGGGTCATTTCGAAGATTCAGCCTGAGAATCGTGCTCCAGTAAGCCAGCCTAAGGCTCAATTTGAAGATTCCCCAGTGAAGTCGCCTACAAGCTTTATTTCCCCAGCAAGCCCAAGTCTAATTGAGGAGTCGTTACAACATGTTCTAGCCCGAAGAATATGTACGAAGCCCAAAAGTGGAATATTCTCGAAGCTGCATATCTAATATGAAGGTTGGGTGTAGATTTCAAAAGAGGGTCAACCAGCGCATGCCTCAGATGCGGGATCCTAATGATGGGAATTTATCATCAAAACAATCCAGATCTAGCCAGAAGATTGAAGTAGATTCAGCCAGAGAATCGAAACAAAGAAGATCTAGCCAGAAGATCGAAAATCGCAATAATTCAGATCTAGCCAGAAGATCGAAGTAGATTCAGCCAGAGAATCAAAGGAAATAGATTCAGCCAGCGAATCGAAACGAAGGAGATCTAGCCAGAAGATCGAAGAAGATCTAGCCAGAAGATCAAAATCGTATCCAGCCCGAGGATCAAAATTAATATCCAACCAGAGGACTAAATTGAGTATAGGTTCGGCCAGAGGATCGAAACTCCAGATTAAGCCAGAAGACTGATTCAGATCCAGCCAGAGGATCGGAAGAAGAATAAACAGCGCGGTGTATTTCCGCGTTTTTGTGGTGTTCTCGGAGCGCAAATTTTCGGTCTGTCTTTGGTATTCAATCACAACTCACCCCGTTTGTCTGATAAGCTGTTCGCTTTCATCCTACTCGGGTTAGCTGATGATTGAATAGGGGCAGCTGTAACACCCCAAAATTTGCCCTCCTCATTCATGCATTCATTTAGCATTTCATATTGCATTTCAGCATGTCAATCAGAATTAGATCCAAGAAACTTTAAAAAAAAAAAAAAACGAAAGATAAAACGAAAAAAAAAAAAGAAAAAAAAAAAAATTTTACAAAAAAATAAAAATAAAATAAAAAATAAAAAATAAATAAATAAATTATAATAGAAAAACTTGGACTTGAACCACTCTCATTTGAGCACACAAAGCCATGAAAATCAGGTTATAAAAGAGGGAGATCACACAGAAAAAGGAAGGGAAGCAAAAATACTCTAAGGTTTCCTTGGAACAAAACCCTGGACAAAACCTGAACAGAAACCTGACAGAGAACTCAGAGCAACCCCCAGGCAGCTCTGAAAAATTCAATCTGACTCACACACTTTCATCTCACGCAAACCCTAACATTGCCTTGCAAACCCAGCCGTGCCATTTGATTTCAACCGGTCTCTCCCATCAGGTTTGCCTCATTCCCATGATTTTATGCTCTTAATTTGGATCATCTGAATGTATGAGGTATGATGGATGAATTTCATTATTTTTTTGCCCACGGGTTTAATTATGCATGAATGGGTGAAACCTATGCCTTGAATGTTTAATCACATGATTTCTGAAATGTATGCCACAGGGTTTGAGGTTTCTGAAACCATACTGTTATCCCTGAAAAAAATGCTTATCGTGTTTCACTAACCCTTTTGTTGAGTTTTTGTGAGGGCTCACAGACTCTTGCAGAGATGGTTTGCGTGGTTTTCCCACTTTATTTGTGGGATACCCCCTGGAGGTTCATTCCGATTACCTGTACTGACTCACCTTTCTTTGATGGCATCAGCTTGGGAGATCCCTGGGTTTCTTACTCCTTTAATTGCTGTTACTTCGGATCTTTATCCGTGTGATACTTTTACCTCTTTTCCGCATTTTATCGCTTTCTTAGCTGGAAGACCTCGATAGGAGACATTTGTTTTCTTTTGTTTATTTACTTCTGAGCCCCTTGTTGACACATTTACTTTATACATGTTTGTTTTGTATGTGTTCGTATCCCTGCAGGTAGCGCGGTTCCTTCATCAAGGACTGCCTTTTTGCCCTTGAGCATCCCAAACCCTAAAACCCAAAGCAACACGTTAACTCCTTCTACTACAGGCGAGTAAGTCTCCAAAGGTCGAGCATCCGGTAGATTGCGTAGTGACGTCGTTCATCCAAAACCCAATCCATAACCCCGTAGTTAGCCGAACTACGGCTTGCTCTGATTCTCATTCCAGATGAGATACGTAGGCATAAGACGCGATGTCTTAGCGAGCACACATCCCCCCAACCCATAGGTCAGCCGAGCTACGAAGACTCTGATTCTCATATTCAGATGAGATACGTATGCAGTGGATGCGACATCTGCGCGAGTCATTTTCATTTAACCCCCCTTTTTTAGTAAATAACACATTAGATAAACCCACACCCTTTAGACAAGAACTACAAAAGTGGATCCCGTAGAGTACTACAAATGCGTAGGGGTGCTAATACCTTCCCTTCGCATAACCGACTCCCGAACCCAAGATTTGGTTGCAAGACCCCGTCTTGTCCTTTCCTTTTTCAGGTTTACTTCGAGCGTTTCCTTTCCCTCATTTGGGATGAATAACGCACGGTGGCGACTCTTCTGTCATTTTCTTTCGCCGGTTGTTTTTTCGCGCACTGTATTTTTCAGGTTGCGACACTATGAATGAAAAGAACCTAGACACTACATAAATGAATGTCTAAAGCTCAAGAAAGACATCTCCAAAAAGAAAGGATTCAAGAAAAATTCCTTCAAAGCAAAGAAGAAGGGACTCATGGCAACATGGGACAACTCTGAATCTGAAGCTTCAGAATCTGATTCTGAAGAGGAGTAGGCAAATGTTGGATTCATGGCCACCACATTTGGAAGTTCATCCGAAATAGAATCTGACTTTGAAGAGGTATTCTCCGACTTTTCTCGTTCTGATCTGGAAGCCTGTTTATCAGAATTTATGAGCTTGTATCAGAAGCTTCAACTGAAATTCAAGAGCCTGAAAAAGGTTCATGAAGAGACACTTGAAGAGTGTGATAAGCTTGAGAAAGAAGTTTCTAAACTTAAAGAAAACAACTTTATCCTTGAAAAGGAAAATGATTTTTCAACCAAAAGGCATTCCATTCTAGTAAGTGAGATTGGAAGTCTCCCCCCTTTGTGTGGAAACTTGGCATTTTTTCCTTCCTATGAAAGATGTCTTGGTTCAAGGATTCATGCTTGTGAATAGAGGGTTGAGTGTTATCCAAAGAATGACTTAATCAATTGAAAAACAAAACTCCACTAACATCTAATCCACTAACATTTGACTAAGTATTATTAACTTTGCTTTACTTTCAAGTCATTTACTTTATCCAATTTAAATTCAAGTCATTTACCATTCATTTGTCATTTATATAACATTTAAATTATTTATGTTTATGTCATTTTCACTTTGCTCATTTGAGCCATATATTGTGATTATATATATTTGTTTGTGTATTTTATTTATGTTTGTGGTCTTAGGACCTTAAGACACTTAATAAACAACAAAAACCCTAAAAAATGTTTGTGTGGACTGTTGGATTTGATTTGAGCTTTTGGACTTAGAATTAGGCAACATTTCATATGCAAAAGGACTTGGCCAATGCCAACATTTCTGAGACCAAGTTATTGTGATTTGAGCTGCCATTTGATGTAAGTATTGGGTTCCACATGACTTCATCTGCTACATGGTTTTGATGCAACTGTTATTTTGGTCTCATGCTATACCTTATTCTGAGCAAAAATCAAGAAGTATTTCATATGATACTTGAAGATGAAGAAGATTGTTAGCTGTGAAGTTGCTTGCTTGGATGTGACCATATTTATTTGATGCCTTGCTCTTAATATTGCTAATTTCTTGCTAATTATTGCTTGATTCAAAAGTCCAAAGGGAAAGTGGGTATTCTATATGACATTCTTGTCCGTTGGATTGCATCCCATTGGTCAGATCTTTTCAACTCTCAACTTTTAATTTTTTGCTTAGGATTAGTCTCTTCATCTCCTCCCACTTATTAAATTTTAAAATCTCTCCCCCTTTTCAAAAACTTTATTTTCTTGTGATTTCAAAACTTAGACTTTATTGCAAATTAGAAACTTTGGTCCTATGCCATTGCATTTTTAAAAAACCCTTTTCCTAAATCAAACTTGTAAATAAATCTAATCATATTTACTTAAAATTTCAAAAGACAAAAAAAACTAACACTCATTCCAACTTTTGGGCCCTTTGTGCCTCTTTTAAATTTAAACTTTTGTTAAAAGCAACTCACTCATTTTGAAATTGATACCACCAACTACGAGGTTTTGATCCCTCAGTTTTATCTTGGTACGTAGGCATAAGTCTGAAGGTCTTATCAAACACAAAAATATAATTAATGAATTCTTTTCTCTATTTATTGCAAACATCCTTTATACCAAAAACACATGCACACATAAAAAAGGGCTCCCTAGGATACTTTGGGTGCTAACACCTTCCCTCTGTGTAACCAACCCCCTTACCTGTAATCCCTGGCATTTTATTAGTTTTGATTTGAAAACTTCTTATCTTTGGGTTTTATTCATACTTTTCCCTTTTCCTTTAGAAACAATAAAAGTGCAGTGGCGACTTTGGTTTTATTGACGTTAAGTTTATCCATAGATTAATGATCATGAATTTACCGCTACAGAAATTAAGTGATGACTCTGCTGGGGAGTAGTCCTCAGTGGGTTTAGCCTACTTTTTTATGTGTATATAATTGTATATTTGATTGTTTGTATACTTGTTTGTGTGATATAATCTGCTTGTTATGCTTGGTGATCTCTCAGTGGTGAGATAAGTTCTAACACGAACTTGAGTGAAATTAAGATAGGAGGATGATATAGTCATGTTCAACTTGTGTGTAGTAGTCCTTAACAAGTTGGCTTGATACCCATCTACTTAGTGGAGACCCTTTTGGAGTTACTAATTTCACACAAGTTATTTGTGGTTAGGCATTACTTTCTCTGACTTGGGGTCCGAGAAGCTGAGGACCATAGAACATTTAACCCAACTTGGCCTATTTAGGACGTAGTGCGGAGACTGTTCAGGTGTAGAATTAATAACAGTTGTTACACGATACTACACTCAGACGAGTTTCTCTTGAGAATATTATAGGTTGATGAGTCAGTCATCCTATCCTATAATATCCGACAGATGGAATTAAGACTCTGGGAACACTTTTTTAGAACATGATCTACAGGTTTTATCCTTAGTACACTCCTTTGGGATGGTTCTTAACCTGACTCCATGCTCGTGACTCACAATAAACCCTTTGATTATTGGTTGATCCAATCAAGTCTTGTCAATATCAATGGAACTTGGGTATTGATAAGGTGAAAACCATAATCCACCAAAATGGATGATTGATCTTGACAATGACTTGATTCATCCCTTGACCGTTGTTTATTTGCCTTGTGTGTGATCCCTTATTTGTTATTGTTGCATTCATGCATTCATGCACATCATAACATTCATCACACGAAAACTAGCTTCAAGGAACTGAGGTTTTATTCGCAAATAATTCTAGACCATGGATTATGGACGAAGGAACACTAAGAAGTACAGTTTCAGATGTCCTGATTTAAAAGAGCTAAGGAAGTTATCATCTTTTGTATTAGATCCCTTGGACTTCAAGCGACGTCATGGGAAGCTTCTATCTGTGTTAACTACTGATGTGGTTGAAGGACTCTTGAGTGTGTTGGTTCAGTTTTATGATCCTCTCTACCGTTGCTTCACTTTTCTCGATTATCATCTTATGCCTACGTTAGAGGAGTATGCCCATCTCTCGGGGATACCTGTTTCTGACAAGATTCCTTTTAGTGGATTGGAGGAGATTCCCAAATCTCATATTATAGCTGAAGCTCTTCATCTGAAGAATTCTGAGATTGAGGCTCATTGGGTGAAGAAAGAAGGATAATTTGGGTTGACTTCTGAGTTTCTCATAGGGAAATCTATTGTCTTTGCTCAAGCCGGTAGTATGGACGGTTTCGAAGCTATCTTTATGTTTCTCATCATTGGTTTAGCTTTGTTCCCTAATATTGACAATTTTATTGATGTTAACGCCATTATAATCTTCTTGATTGGGAATCATGTGCCTAATTTGTCGGGTGATATGTACTTCTATTTTCATTTGAGGAATTCTAAAGGCGGTGGGACTATTGTGTGTTGCGTTCCTCTTTTATACAAGTGTTTTATTTCGCACTCGCCTCATACACCTACTTTTGTGGAGAACAAACAATGTCTACGGTGGTCTCAGAGACTTATGAATCTCACTAATGATGACATTGTTTGGTATGATTCTATGTTTAGTAGCTTGGATATCATTGATAGTTGTGGTGAATTCTCTAATGTGCTCCTCATTGGTACACAAGGAGGAATCAATTACAACCCTGCTTTGGCTCGTCATCAACTTGGGTTTCCCTTGAGAGACAAACCTAATAACACTCAGTTAGAAGGTATTTTCTACCAAAAGGGTAAAGATCCCTAACAATTGAAGTAGAAGATGATACATGCTTGGCGTAACGTGCATAGGAAAGGAAGTTCCATGCTTGGTCTGTGCAATTGTGTAGCTTTGGATGCTTACACTACTTAGGTGAAGAAGAGAGCTTTGGAGTTGAAGATGCCATATGCCTGTGAGAGACCTATGTCCTTGGTTGTGGCTGAGCCATTAACTCTCCCTAACCAAGATGTAGAGGAGTTGGAAGACGCACTCGCCAAGATGAAGCAAGAGAGAGATATGTGGAAAAGCGTTTCCATGCTTTGAGCCGAAAGCATGAGGAGTTGCAACTTGAATCAAAGGATAAAGACGCACTTATTAAACTTCTTGAAGATTGAGCAGTGAAGAGACAGAGAGAGCCAGAGGGTCCATCTTCCTCTAGTACGCCTCAACCTTCCGGTGCTTGGAAGAAGATTGTTGATCAGCTTGTCCTTGAGAAGGCTCCGATGAAGACATCTTTTGAGACTGAGATCCGACGCATCCGAAGGAAGTACGTTCCCACAGCCAGATAATCTGACACTGTTGTTAGAGTATCCTTAGGATGATTAGTTTCCTTTCCTATTGTATTTGTACTTTGGTTTCTGAAATTGTACTCAGTGTAATCCTTCCGAATTATATGAATATAAGATATTTTTATGGTCAATCAAATTGTTATTATTGTTATTATTTAAATTTTTCAAATAGAACTTCGAATGTTCCTTGAAATTAAAAAACAAACAAAAATATTGCATTTCATGCATCATTTGCATAACAGGTTTTCTTCTTCCAGATGTCTTATCAGTTATTCTTCTGTGCTTCAGCCAAGTTGACTCACCGATACAACACTCGTGCCAATCAACCCAGAATTATGGAGCATTTGGAACAAGAGAACAGAGAGCTGAAGGATGAGATTGCCCGGTTGACTGCTATGGTGGAGTCTATTCTTGCTGCACAAAATCAGTCTTCACCAACTCCCGTAATTCCTCCCTAGAGGACTATCATCTCCGAGGTTGCTACCTAACCATTCCTGTTGGTGCTACTCAATCTGGTCCAACTATGCCTGCAGGATTCCTGTGGGGGATGCCACCAAATTTCATGCCTGAAGGGTTTGTTCCTACATTTGCTTCTATGTTGGTATCTAGCCCGGTCATGTCTGTGCCACCTCCATTTGTTCATACCTTGCCTCGTGTTGAGGATACCATCTACCATTCTGAGCCATCTGAGGGCCCATATGTTTATTAGAAAATGGATAAAATGAAGGATCAGTTCCTTGAGCTACGCAAGGAGTCAAAAACATTGAGAGGAAAAGACATGTTTGGTAAGAGTGCTGCTGAACTCTGCTTAGTACCAGATGTGAAGATCCCAATGAAGTTCAAAATCCCTAACTTTGAAAAGTATAAGGGAAACACTTGTCTGTTAAGTCACCTTGTTATGTATTCCAGAAAAATGTCAACTCAAACTGATAATGGTCAGTTATTAATTCACTACTTTCAAGACAGTTTGACTGGTGCTGCTCTATGATGGTATATGGGGCTAGACAGTGCAAGTGTTCACATGTTCAATGATTTGGGTGAGGCTTTTGTGAAGCAGTACAAGTATAATGTGGATATGGCACCTGATAGAGACCAACTGAGGTCTATGTCTCAGAAGGATAAGGAGATATTTAAAGAGTATTCTACAAGATGGAGAGAACTTGTTGCTCAGATTAATCCCCCATTAGAAGAGAAGGAGATGATGAAGATTTTCCTGAAGACCTTGAGTTTGTTTTATTACGAATGCATGATTTCCAGTGCCCCCAGTGAGTTTACCGAGATGGTAAACATGAGGATGAGTTTAGAGGAAGGAGTCTGTGAAGCACGTCTGTCCAAGGAAGAAGCTTCGACCAATAAGAAGTATGGGAGTGGTTTTTCCAGAAAGAAGGACGGGGAAACCAATGCAGTGTCCGTGGGGATGCAGAGGATGCCTCATGTCAGAAGAAATCCTCAACCGCGTTAGCATCAACATCAAGTTTCCTCAGTAATTCCAGTGTTTTCTAATGATTCCAACAATCAATCAGTTCCGATTCAGCAATCACAACATCAACAACAACCACAACAAAGAACCAACTACTACAACAACAATAATCAACAACAAAACATTGAGAGGAGGAAGGTCTCTTTTGACCCTATTCCCATGTCATACACCGAACTCTACCCATCTTTGGTTCTTAAGAACCTACTTCAACCAAGAAATCCACCTCAAATTCCTGAGCCACTTCCATGGTAGTATAAGCCTGAACTTTGTTGTGCCTTTCATCAAGGAGCTCCTGGCTATGACATTGAGAACTTCTATCCATTTAAGTATGAGGCACAGAAGCTCGTGAAAAGTGGGATGGTGTCCTTTGAGGACCGTGCACCGAATGTGAAACCAATTCGTTACCCGCTCATGGTAACTCCTCTGTCAACATGGTAGATGGTTGTCCTGGAGAATATAAGGTTTATGATATTCGCCATATCAGACAGTCTTTGGTTGCAATTCATAAAGATATATGTTTGGTCAGTGATTGTGAGCATGAATAGGATGGTTGTATGCAACATGAACCCTCGAGGATGTGTCATTGTCAAGAGGGACATTCAGAGATTGATGGATGAAGGGCTTATCCAAATTTGTCAGTCAAGGGAAGTAGATGATGTCAATGTAATTGTGCTAGTTTTTAAGACCCCTGAGTGGGTAGTAATTCAATTTGACAGTAGCAGCAACAACAATGTTAGATTGGTATCGCCGTTGGTAATACGGTTAGCGGGCCTTGTCACATATGCATCCGATAAAGCTGTTCCTTATCAATATAATGCCATAATGGTGGATAATGGTCAAGAGGTTCTGTTACCTATGGAAATTCTGTTGTGAATATAGCTGATATAGCAAAGGTGACCCATAGAGGTCGTTCTTCGATCCAGTCTTTTCGAAGGAGGTAGAAGAGGCTACATTCAGAAAGAAGGTTAATGTGCCTGTGGTGAATCCAGTTACCACTCCAGTGTGTCAGTCTGGTGAATCCAGCAAACTGAAGCCTAACGATGATGATGAAGTGTTAAGATTGATTAAGAAAAGTGAGTTCGATATGGTGGAGCAGCTGCTCCAAACTCCGTCGAAGATTTCAGTACTGTCTCTGTTGATGAATTCTGAAGCACATAGAGAAGCATTGCAAAAATTGTTGGAGCAAGCCTACGTTGAGCACGACGTTATTGTGGATCAATTTGACCACATTGTGGCTAACATTACTTCTTGCAACAATCTGAGTTTTTGTGATGAAGAACTTCCCGAGGAAGGTAGAAATCACAATTTGACACTTCATATTTCAATGAACTGCAAGGAGGATGCGTTGTCCAATGTGTTAGTTGATATCGATTCTTCTCTGAATGTACTCCTGATATCAACTCTGTCCAGATTATCCTATCAAGGCGCTCCGATGAGGTATAGTGGCGTGATCGTTAAAGCGTTTAATGGTTCTCGAAAAACCGTCATTGGAGAAGTGGACCTTCCAGTCAAGATAGGTCCGAGTCATTTCCAAATTACTTTTCAAGTAATGGATATCCCCCTAGCCTATAGCTGTTTATTGGGAAGGCCATGGATTCATGAAGCAGGAGTTGTAACATCAACTCTACACCAGAAATTGAAATTTGTGAAGAATGGCAAACATGTCATTGTTGGTGGAGAGAATGCGCTTTTGGTGAGTCATCTGCCATCTTTTACATATGTTGAAGCTGAGGAGGAGGTTGGAACTCCGTTCCAAGCCTTGTCTATTTCTGAAGTGAAGAAAACTGGGGCACCCATGTCTTCTTTCAAAGATACTCAGAAAGTTATTGAGGCAAATAATACAGATCAGTGGGGCCATATGGTAGAAGTTGTTGAGAACAAGAATATGGCCGGATTGGGTTTTTAGCAAGGGTCGTCCAACGTCAAAACTGGAGAAGTACAACCAAGTTTCCATAGTTGAGGGTTCATTCATGGTAATGAACAACAGTTAGCTGTTGTAATTGAGGATGATGAAGATGAAGACTGCGCCAACTTTGTGACGCATGGCAACACTTGTAACAATTGGGTTGCTGTTGATATTCCTGCTATTGTCCATCTCTCTAAGTAATTTGGTTTTCATGTTTTAAGAAACATCATTCTCCTATGCCTAAGGGAAAAGTGAACATTGATAGGTATTTTCAATTATCATTAATAAAATGAAATTTTATTCATCCACATCTATGATGTATTATTTTTACTTTTTTCCGTTTTGAAAATGGTAATCACAAAAAACATAAATAAATAAATAATAATTGTCCATCTGCATAATATTTGGTCACAATTTACTCCTATAAAATCAAAATATCAAATCATTATGCAGGTTGGTTCTCAAACCCATTGAATACAATGATTCTACTCCCTCTTCAAACTTTGATTTCCTAGTGTTTGAGGCTGAGGAAGAGACTGATGAAGAGGTATCTGATGAATTATCTCGTCTACTTGAGCATGAAGAAAAAGCCATTCATCCATTCGAAAAGCAAATTGAGCTAGTCAACTTGGGTTCCGAAGATGATGTTAAGGAAGTCAAGATTGGGTCTCAACTGTTTCCAAAGGCTAAGAAGGGGTTGATTGATCTTTTTTGAGAGTATTCAGATGTGTTTGCTTGGTCCTATCAAGACATGCCTGGTTTAGATTATGAGATTATGGAGCATAGATTACCGTTAAAGCCAGAATGCCCACCAGTCAAGCAAAAGTTGAGGAGGCCTTATCCCGATATGGCAGTAAAAATCAAGGAAGAAGTGTAGAAACATATTGATGTTGGTTTCCTTGTTACCGTTGAGTATCCGCAGTGGGTGGCCAATATTGTGCTTGTTCCGAAGAAATATGGAAAAGTATGTCTGTGTGTCGATTATAGAGATTTGAACAAAGCTAGTCTTAAAGATGATTTCCCTCTGCCACACATTGATATGTTGGTAGACAATACAACTAAATTCAAAGTCTTTTCGTTTATGGACGAATTTTCCGATTATAATCAAATCAAGATGGGACTCGAAGATATGGAGAAGACCACATTCATTACACCCTGGGGAAAATTCTGTTATAGAGTGATACCTTTCGGTTTATAGAATGCTGGTGCAACTTACCAGAGAGCTATGACCATTCCTTTTCATGATATGATGCATAAAGAGATTGAAGTCTATGTTGATGTTATGATTGCTAAATTTAGTGATGAAGAAGAACATGTTGAGCATTTGTTGAAATTATTCCAACGTTTGAGGAAGTACAAGCTCCGCTTGAAGCCCAATAAGTGTACATTTAGTGTTCGCTCTGGTAAGTTGTTGGGCTTTATGTCAGTGAGAAGGGTATTGAAGTTAATCTAGGCAAGGTCAAAGCAATACAATAAATGCATGCACCCAAAACTAAGAAGCAAGTCATAGGTTTTCTCGGCGCTTGAATTATATCTCAAGATTTATATCGCATATAACTGCCACGTGTGTGCCTATATTCAGGCTTCTTCGGAAAGATCAGTCTTGTGATTGGACTGAGGATTGCCAGAAAGCTTTTGATAGTATCAAGGAATATCTGCTTGAACCTCCGATTCTGTCTCCACCTGTTGAAGGAAGACCGTTGATCATGTATTTGACTGTGCTTGAAGAGAGTATGGGTTGTGTTCTTGGTCAGCAAGACGAAACTGGAAAGAAAGAATATGCAATTTACTACCTTAGTAAGAAATTCACCAACTGTGACACTCGGTATTCTATGCTTGGAAAGACTTGTTGTGCACTGGCTTGGGCTGCTAAGCGTCCGCGCTAGTATATGTTAAATCATACTACTTGGTTGATATCCAAAATGGATCCAATCAAGTATATTTTTGAGATGCCTGATTTAACTAGGAGGATTTCCGGTTGGCAGATGTTGCTATCCGATTATGATATTGAATATCAATCTCAAAAAGTTATTAAAGGTAGTGTCTTGGCTGACCATTTGGCTCACCAACCGATTGAATATTATCAGTCAGTGCAGTATGATTTTCCTGACGAAGAGATTTTGTACTTGAAAATGAAAGATTGTGATGAACCATTGCTTGAAGAAGGGCAAGAACCTGGTTCCCGTTGGGGCATGGTATTTGATGGAGATATAATCAATATGGTAATGGTATTGGGGAAGTGATTATTACTCCTCAAGGCACTCATTTTCCATTTACAATTAGATTGACTTTCAAGTGTACGAACAATATGGCTGAGTATGAAGCTTGCATTATGGGGCTTGAAGAGGCCATTGATCTCATAATCAAATATCTTGATGTTTATGGAGATTCAGCTTTGGTTATGAATCAGATCAAAGGTGAATGGGATACAAATCAACCCGGTTTGATACCATATAGAGATTATGCAAGGAGGATTTCAACTTTCTTTACAAAGGTTGAGTTTCATCATATCCCTCGAGATGAAAACCGGATGGCAGATGCTCTTGCAACGTTGGCTTTAATGATTATGGTGAAGTTCTGGAATGAAGTTCCTAATTTGACTGTGATGCGTCTTGATAGGCCAACTCATGTGTTTGCTGTTGAAGAAGTCAAAGATGAAAAGCCGTGGTATTTTGATATCAAGTGTTTTCTCCAAAGTTAGATCTACCCGCCTGGGGCATCTTTGAAAGATAAGAAGACTTTGAGAAGATTAGCTGGCAATTTCTACCTAAATAGTGATGTACTTTACAAGAGAAACTTTGATAAGGTTCTGCTCAGATGCGTGGATATACACGAGGCAGACTTACTTATGACTGAGGTCCATGAAGGTTCCTTTGGTACTCATTCCAATGGACATGCTATGGCTAAGAAGATGTTAAGAGACTAGCTCATGTATTTGCTATCGAAGATATCAAAGATAATAAGCCATGGTACCATGATATTAAGTGTTTCCCCCAAAGTCATATTTACCCGCTTGGGGCATCTTTGAAAGACAAGAAGACTTTGAGAAGACTAGTTGGCAACTTCTACCTGAATGGTGATGTGCTTTACAGGAGAAATTTTGATATGGTTTTACTCAGATTCATGGATAGAGACGAAGCAAACCTTTTGATGACAAAAGTCCATGAAGGTTCCTTTGGTACTCATTCCAATGGACATGTTATGGCAAAGAAGATTTTGAGAGCAGGTTACTATTGGATGGCAATGGAATCCGATTGTTGCAAATACGTGAAGAAATGCCACAAGTGTCAAATCTCTGAAGATAAAATTCATGTTCCTCTAACACTTTTGAATTTCATTTCCTCTCTATGGCCATTCTCCATGTGGGGAATTGATATGATTGGCGTGATAAAGCCCAAGGCATCAAATGGACATTGTTTCATTTTACTGGCTATTGACTACTTCACGAAATAGGTTGAAGCGACATCGTATGCTACTATAACCAAGCAAGTTGTTGTGAGGTTTTTCAAGATTCAGATCATATGCCGATATGGTGTGCCAAGTAAGATCATTATTGATAATGGATCAAACTTGAATAACAATATGATGGAAGAGCTCTGCAAAGAATTCAAAATAGCACATCATAATTCTTCTCCCTACAGATCCCAGATGAATGGGGTTGTTGAAGTTGCGAATAATTCTTCTCCCTCCCGTTTTCTTTGCATAGGTATTGTACATCCTTCAGCACTTTGACAGGGGCAACCCATTTCTCTCTTGTTTATGGCATGAAAGTTATGCTCCCCGTGGACGTTGACATCCCATCAATGAGTGTGTTAATGGTAGCCAAGTTGACTGAAGTTGAATGGTATCAAAGCAGATATGATCAGTTGAATTTGATTGAAGAGAAAAGATTGAATGATGTGTTATGGTAAGTTATATCAGCAGGGAATAAAAAAAACTTTTGATAAGAAGGTCAAACCTCGTGTGTTGTCAAGAGAGTCTTCTTAGGTGGTGTCTTGATTCTTACAACTATGGATGGTGAAGAGTTAACTCATCATGTGGATGATGATGCAGTCAAGAATACTTCATCCAAAAAAAGAAAATAATAACTCACTAAGTTGAAAACATGAAAGGGAGGCTTAGGCAAAAATGAGCGTCTCGGTGGATTGAAAACCCGAAAAGGCGGTCCAGGAAAAAATTAGAGACATAAAACAGAAAATACATCCCGGTAGATTAAGTACCCCACATTGGGAAAATCTAGCCAAAAATTAGGTATTATGGAAAGTAACTGCATCCGGCTAGACCCGATCGTTGAAGCATTGCCAGTTATTTGGTTCTGATTCATCATTTTCAACCAAGGACAAAGCACAAGTGGATTTCAAATCCGGTAGGGAGAGTAGTGGCTATTGTGTTCAATGTAGCCTTTTTCCATGTATATTACCATTTTCAAACTTTGTAAAGATCTATGGAGTCTTGCCATTTGCGGACTACCATTCTATTAAATAAAGTTAAGCCTTTATCCAATTGATTGTTATTCTTATTTGTTTCTATTTAATAAAAATTTTATTTTTATGACGATAATTTTGAAATAAATAAATCAATGAATAACCATTTTTCTTAAAATAATAAGGCATTTACTTTAAGAACATTGAATTCGAAAAAGGAATGTCAACAACAATCTGAGAATGGTAAGTCTTGAGGAGTGAAGTATTATTGTCTTCCTTGGGCAGTGTTTAGAGGTGTTTGCTCCCCAAACAGTTTGTTGTTTATCCCCGATAGAGTTGATGTGTTATTCTCCTTGTAGTTCATCATCTTTCTCAAGTTGAAATCCTTTGTGGATTTTCATCCTCGGCTTGCATATTTTAAGATTGAATCCTGGATCTCTAGTAAAACCTTTATTTGGTTTTCAGATCCCCAACACCTTTATTTGGTTATTGCATAGTCGTGGCATTGTTTCTCCCTTAGTGAGTTCCTGCAATTATGGTTGATATTTGGAACCTTGGAATTGGTTTATTTCTGAATCCCCAAGAAGAGTCTTATGACTGTTTGTTTTCCTTTTTAGGAATCTGTTTGCATTTCGCATCCCCGTGCGACGTTTATTTCTTTGTTAGAGATAATCCACACACATGATTTATCTTGACGGATTTTAATCCCCATTGAAGTCCCCAGATAGTTGATCTTGATTGATGCAATATCCAGTTATAGTTTGTCTTCTCACCGGTTCCTCACTCGGAGTTTTATCTCTTGTTGTGACGTGGATTCCCCATAGAGTTTCCTCTTTGGTGAAAGATCTCCCCATTCAGACAATATTAGATTCTGAACAGTATTGGTGTAGCCGCCTTCTGTAGGGTTGTCTCCCATTTGACATGTATACACACACATATATATATATATATATATATATATATATATATATATATATATATATATATATATATATATATATATATATATATATATATATATATATATATATATATATATATATATATATATATATATATATATATATATATATATATATATATATATATATCCCTTAGCTTGAAATGTGGATCCTCAAAATATGCCTCTTATCCTTAGCATGTTGGTTGATATAATCAGCAATGCTTTTGTCTCATGCGAATTCCCAAGCTATATTTTCTCCTCTCCCAGAGAGTTTGAGCTTTAAGCAAGATTTTTGTCAATTATTGCTTATTACCTAGCAGTTATTCCTCCTCTCCTGAGATTCGAGTTTTGAAGTTGGATTTGTTCTAATCCCCACGATTGCTACTGATATATATATTCTTCATTTCCTCTAAGCTTTGAGTCTTCATGAGTTTTTGGTCAGATGCATGTTCTCCATGTTTTCCCAACCAGAGTTAAGCGTTGAATTTGGATTATGATATCCACAACCTTCCTTGAGTACATGGTTGTGTATTATCCATAGGGAATTGAATATTTGAAGATAGGGTTTATATCCTCGATGATTTATTTTCATCCCTGGAAGGTTATCCAATTGGTGTTCCCATCTTGTTGAGATTAGTCGAGTATCTAGTTGTGATGATTAGGTCTTCATGTTTGTATCCTTTGTGCTTGTTTGTCAGCATAATCATATACATACTCATGCATATACATGCATAAACATAGCATCACATATTTCATTGTGCCTTTTTATGCATTGACCTGATTTTTATGATCCCCTACTTTGGTGATATCATTTCCCCATGCAGATATGGTATGTTTGTCCTCCTTCAATGTAGAGTGTCATCCCCTTAAGTAGAAAAAACTTTATTTTTTCTTCTCCCCCACTAAGTTATTTACTCGTGGATGAGTATTATTTTTGTTTCCTTCCTAGTTCATTATCTGGATGGAACCACTCCCCCCGAGTTATATCCTCATTGGGTTGAGTCTTGTTTGACCATTTATTTCTAGTTCTTACCTAGATATATATTTTGGTCCTCTGAGAGTTTATCACCCAGTAACTGGTAATATCCTTCTTGATGTTGAGTACTTTACCTATTTTAATTTACCCAGTAAACGGTAAAAGGTAATTTACTTATTTTATTTCCCCAACGGGTTATCTTTTCTTTTCACCAGTAGATTATCATTGCTCAATTACCCAGTAACTGGTAATTGTTTATCCTCTTTTCAGCTGGTCATTTTTCTGTTATCTACCCAGTAACTGGTAGGTAACAAAAATTCTCATTGAATTTTCCCCCGACAGTTTATCCTTGATATGTTACCTAGTAACTGGTAACAAATATTCTTCTTTTGGTCTTCTACCCAGTAACTGGTAGTTGTAAATCCTGCTTTTGGTCTTCTGCCCAGTAACTGGTAGTTGTAAATCTTGCTTTTGGTCTTCTACCCAGTAATTGGTAATTGTAAATCCTACTTTTGGTCTTCTACCTAGTAATTGGTAGTTGTAAATCCTGCTTTTGGTCTTCTACCCAATAACTGGTAGTTGTGAATCCTACTTTTGGTCTTCTACCCAGTAACTGGTAGTTGTAAATCCTACTTCTTCATTTCCCTAGTAGGCTATCCTTACCCAGTAACTGGTAATGGATATTCCTCCTTTTGAGTATATTGCTCAGTAATTAGTAATATAACTCTTTCTTGTGGTTGATCACCTTTGTTAAACTGCCCAGTAATTGGTAGTTGGTGATTCTTCCTCTTTTTTTCTCAACGAGTCATCCTTGATATGTTGCCCAGTAACTGGTAATGGATGTCCCTCTTCCTGAGTATATTATCTTCCTTTTTAAACTACCCAGTAACAGGTAGTAGATAATATATCTCTTTTTCTCATGCGTTGAAGTTTGACTTCCCTAGTTTAGTCCAGGTTCGTATTTCCTTGTGAGATCAAACTTTCTTTCCCTAATGGATAGTTTCCTACAGTGCTGGCAATATCCCGATGCATGCATATTTTTCTCCAGTTTGAGTCTTTCCATTGATTTATTTTCATGGAAATCCCCTCGCGTCTCCAGTAGTTTTTAAGTCGTAGTCTGACCTACGCATAGCTTATTACCCCAAGAGTCTTTGTTCTCTCATTGATTTTTCCTTATGGAATGCATTGTGCTCCTGTGGACTTTCAATTTCTTCCGGATTCTATTCCTTTATGGAAACATATCCCCCATGAAGATTATATTTTGCATTCACATCATATGCATCATGAGGTCTCTTAGGGACAAAGTTTGTTTCTTGTTTTTAATATTTAAGTCCATTCTACCACATTCATACAAATATTTTAACCTTCACATCTCTGGATAGAATGACCTTAAATAAGGGAAGCTGTAAGACCCCAATTTTGACCCCTAAGATCCCTCAAGCCATCTCATAACTTTGCATTGGCATTGGGACCACACCTTGGTATTCTTCTCACCTATCATTCATTAGGTTTGCATTGGGAGAGATCACCAAGCATATATGATTGTATCATACTTTATTTTCTTTATTTACTAACCAAAATACAAAAATATGTTTAGTGTAGCTTTGTTTCATTTGTAAGTAGTGTGTGTGTTCATCTATGCCTCACCAAGCTCACAACTAGGGTGTTAGACCCTCAATGCAAGAGATAAAGCAAGAAAAGGTCCATATTGGTTCTAAACATCATATATGGAACCCCATGTTCTTTATTTTTAATTTTGATCAAGATTTCATCAAGAGTTTTAAGCTTGTTTGTCAAGGAATCCGTTATTCATTTGGGTATCTTGGGTGCCTTCCTCAGCAAGTTTCTTCAACAAATGGTTAAAGATAGCAAGGGATACTTAATTTTACATCATCATAAGCATATATTTTCCTCCATGATCCCATAATAGCAAAGTAGCTTCAAGTGTGCAAGATGGTTCAAGGAAGTTAACCAGAAAAGTTAACTTGTCAAATCTAGGGCTTCCTAGACCCTGTCTCCTACAATTTTTGTCATAAGAAAATGATTCCAAGAGCAACGTTACACTTTGTGGAATTCAAAACATATTTCATGTTTTCCTAAAGAGATAATTTTGCTTGGAAGGTCATTTTTTTATGGTGAAATAGTATAGGTCATTTTGTCTATGCCCTAGATAGAAGGTCAACTTCCAAGAGTCATAACTTCCTCATTTTGTATGATATGAAGATGATCCAAGTTTCATGATTAATTTTAAGATGTGTTATTCAAATTTTATTCTTTGATAAAGATCAAATTTTACTTTTAAGGTCATGTACCAAGAAGAAACATTATAGGTCCATTTTGGTCATCATCATTGAACAAGCAAATTTCCTCAACTTCTAAAATCCATAACTCCATCATCCAAACAATAAATAGTGCCAAATTTGTGGTCAAATTGAAGATAGTTGAAAGAGTTACAACTTTATAGAAGGATCTAAGTTCATTTTAAGCTCAAATAAAAATTTATTCAAGGTGGAAAGAGAGGTCATTTGGCTTATAAGTTAGAAAAATTTCTAAGTATGTTTGATTCCTCCATCCTCAATGCCAACTTTCTCCAATTTCCAAGCTTCAAATTGAAAAAGTCCCAACATCAAAGTTGTTCCTTATGTTGAAAGAGTTCCAAAAAGTTCAAGATCATATGATTTGTATGAGAATTGAAGGAATTGCGCATGAGTTATGTCCATGGCTTGTTTTAGCAAGTTTCAAACTCCAAACTGTAGCACCTCAAATTTGCACCTATCATTGTACATACATTTTCATATTAGGTCCTAGCATATCATGGTCCATTGCATAGCATTGCATTGCCTCATTTGCCTCAAGTGCAAGCCAATCAAGGAATTAGGTCAAACTGATCAGGAGATCAGTCAACCAAGCAAGCAAGTGCATTTCTCAAGGAGCCAAGGCCCTAGGGTTTGTCCAACAAGATCACATGACTTGGGGGTCCATTTGAAGTGTTCAAGTCAAGGGTTGAAGGCTCAGAGGTCATCAGTTCACACACAGACAGTCAAAAACCCTAGACAGTCAACAGTCAGTCAAAGCAGTGGATGGTGGCCATTCTTGTGGGATTTGGGCACCATGATCAATAATCAAGAGTTCATACAACTTGGGACATCATTTGAAGTCAAGTTCTCAAGGAATTAGGGTTTGGAAGTCATCAGTCAATGCGCAGTCAGCCAGAAACCCTAAAAGTCAACTGTTGGTCAACTGTCCATTTAATCAGTGATTTGATGACTGGAATTGGTTTGTGAGAGCTCATTCATGGCCAAATAGTCCTCATATATCATGTCAAACACCATCATGGAAGAATTTGAAGCCAGAGCAAAAATTTCCAAAAATGGAAACTGGGCCTGTAACTGAAACTTACCAAAAATGGAAAGTCTTGATCCTCAAACTTACATCATGATACAAGCTTCAAATGAATTTTTGCCCAACATGAAAGTTGAAGATCTTGTTCTCCCATTTCCAAAAAGTCCAAGAACTCTCAATTCCCATGTGTGGTTGGCAAGTTATGATCGAATCGATTTCAGAAATTCTTGAACTTCAAAAGGCCATATCTCTCAAACCATTTGGCCAATTTGGGTGGGGTTTTTTCCTACAAGTCACATTTCATCTCCTCTTTCCAAAAATATAAATTTCATGAACCAAAACCTTGCCAATCAAAATGGCATTTTTTGAACCTAGCATATGTGAAATTCAAGTTTGACCAATGGTTGACTTTTTGAATTATGCATTTTTAACACTTGGGGCCAATTGGAACTTGCTTGGAATGTTATTTGCAGCATGTACAAAGTCAAATTCGTGCAAGTACTTGCACCCATCACATAGCCATGCCTAGTTGCTTGAAAATGGGAAGAAAAGTACAATTTGCAACCACCATATCCCACATATCCATGAGCCATGCCTTGTACCACAAAGGCAGCAGAATTGTCCATGATTTTCGGTCATGAGAAGTCAGTAATAGCAGGCAAAACCAACAGAAATTCATTCATACAAAAAATCACTTTTGGCCATTTTGCAAAGAGGCTGTCAAAACTAAAAAAAAAAAGGGCAACATCCAACAGCAGAGGTATGGCATTTTTCTGTCAAGATAACACTGCTGGCAGCCAACCATCCAACAGCAGAAACCCTTGCTCACACTCATTTCTCTCAAGCTTCATCTCTTGCTCATGATGAACTGAACCTGCCTTGCTTAACACAATATCTCCTCATCATTTTTCTGTCAAAAAATGAAACCCTGCTAGCAGCCATTTGACAACAGACCAAAACACTCGTTCACTCCTCTAAAAAACTCATCCTTGGCACTTGTTCCAAAACCTGTCAAACCCCCAAAAGAACAAAGTCCTGCCTTGCTCAACACAACATTTCCTCAACATTTTCCATCAAATGAAACCAACTAGCAGCAGCCATGACACATGAGAAGACAGAAATCATTCATTCTAAAAAAGGCTTCATTTTTGGCATTTCAAAGAGTCTGTCAAAAAACTTCTAAAGAACTCAAGAATCCCTTTGTTGTTCTATCATCTGGCCATCATTTGGAGGTTACTTGCAGCACCATTCATCAACTGGGAGTTCATTTGCCAGCACTGTTCTAAAGAAGCATACAGCCATGGCAGAGTTTGTTTAAGGTCATTCCAAGCATCCACAAGCCAAAGCTCTTCAACCAATCAACACTTGGAAGGCCTTACTTCATCTGTCTCACCATTAAAAGGCCAAAACCACACTGTTTCTCATTCTGCTTCAATTTTTGGTATGGATTCGACCCCCCCCTTTTGTTTAATCAATACATGATTTTAAAAGGTCTTTTGATGCTGAGTGTCATGATGCCTTTTCTTTTGAAAATGGTTGTGTATTCATGAAGTTGTGATGAAAACAAGTTTGATGTGGAAATATGTTTATGCTCGATTCATGAGTGTGTTTGTGTTTTAATAAAAACCAATGATAGATTCTTGTTTGCCATTGCTTGATGATCATGTTGATGTCCTCAATTGAGATTTCTGGGCAAGTTTGTGAAATTCGATTTGGGGAAGGGATGAGACATTGCTGCTACAGTAGAAACCCTAGTTCTTCATTGCATTTTTCCAGATTTTCTTCCATTTTCACGTGCATGGCCTGGCTTGTTTCCAACAGCCAATCAAAACATTTCCTTGCAATGGCCAAAACGGCATCGTTTAGATTAGTGGCGCAAACAATTACAACATTGCCATTATCCTTTAATTAATCCATTTTTATTCCATTTTAATTTCACATTTTATAACCAATCTTCCAAAAATCATAAATGCTTCAATTTTAATCCAATTTGAATGGGATTTTTTTGTGTTGTGTTCATCATGATCTCTACTTTTTTATCATTATTTTTCCAGAATTTTTGGATGAGTAGTTTTTAAATGGCCTTAGGGTTTGTGACATGTGACCAAATTTTGTACACTTTGCCAAAACATTTGTGAAATGATGAGAATGTATCCAATGGCTCCCAAATGTTTTGTGCTCAAACTAGACACACTCATGGTGATTTTGGTGTAAAGTTTGTGAATTTATCATTTGTGGTTTGTGAGTTATGATTTTTTGAATTAGGGTGTGACAATTTGTGTCACACCATTGATGTCCAACTTCATGATTTTCATAGCCATGCTTCTTGACCTCAAAATGGATTGAAGTTTTGCATGAACCTACTCTTGTATGTCTAGTTTACATGTGAATTTTCTTGGAATTATTTGTGGCATTTCCTAATTGTTTGAGATTTTCTCCCCTGGTTAGTCAAATGTTGACTTTGTGTGACACATGTTCCCTTTTCATTTGTGAAATTCTCATACTTTATCGGATGGACATGAAATTTTACATGAGATAACTAGACATCCTCATCTTTGCCATGGTTTTGGTCCCATTCATTTATCATACACCATCTCTGACTTATGATTTTTCTAAGTTGATGCATGTTTGGTTGACTTCTTTGAGCATGTTCAAAATTGCTTTGACTTTCTGATTTTCATTGACTGCCTTCCACTTGTCCAAATGAGATGAAATTTGACATGCATACCATGCTATGGGTTGTGAATGATCATGATTTATTTGGTGATTTTTGGAAATGTTTAGGATTGCTTTTGATTCAAGTATTGCTGTTGACTTCTGTGAGCTTCTAAATGCCATGTTTTGACCTAATTTGATCATGAAATGATGATAGTGATTGATATGAATGTGGACCCAATTGGTTTTGTTTCTTGATTGTGTGAACATGATTTTGGATACTTAACCCATGCTGTTTTGACTTTTCTTATTCTCTTTTGACCCTAGGCCTTCCCTAGTGGTCCTGTTACTCACCTTTGAGCTTGTGTTTTCAGGTTGACCATCAAATGGCCATTGAGACCAATTCTTTTGATTGAGCTTGCTTAAATATCATTGTCTAACCTCTTTGTCTTGTAGGTAGCTTGGCTCACATGCTTTAAGCTTTGTGCCTTGCACATTCACTAGCTTGTGTTGACTGGTTGATGTCTGTTTCATTTTGATTTAACTCTGACTAGTATACTAACTGTGCTTGACTGATTTCAGGTACTTTAGTTGCTTTTAGTTCCTTGTGAACTTTTGCTTTGCTTTGCTTGTATAAGCAATTTGCATTGAGGTATGTCTCTTTTACTTCATGTAGTCTGGAAGACCTGGCCTGTTACTTGGCCAGGCAACTGTCTGAAGTCCTCCTTAAGAGGCAATGTTTGTGGATGTTTAATTTTGTCCTTGCATAGAGTCAAAGTCCTCCTAAGTGAAGAGGCAATTGGTGGAAGGTAGGGATATGCAATCTATCCCCCACTATTCTTGTTGTGTCATCTGCTTTGCTCACACCACTGTGTCGACGCATTGCAGATACAAACCCAAGATCTTGTACAATTGTACAGTTGAGTCAGTTTTAGATGTGTAGAAGGGTTCCCACTTTCTGAACCCACACATTCTTGTCTTAAGCTCTCCCAGGCCAGGGATAAGAGCTGTGAAGTCTTATCTTCACTCACCTTTCACCTGCTTCACCTTAGTCTCTCAATGGCAAGGTTAAGAGCAACATTCACCCAATTCCAGAGGTTTGTTTGTTGAGGTTGATATGACCCCTTGACTAAAACCTAACCCTTGTTTGAGCCACTTGCTTGTGTATAGTGTGTGCTATCTGTGCTTGTATGTTTGACTTGCTTCCTGTGCAAGTTAGGATATGTTTGACTTGCTTCCTGTGCAAGTTAGGATTGTTTGACTTGCTTCCTGTGCAAGTTAGGATTGTTTGACTTGCTTCCTGTGCAAGTTAGGTTTTGCTTGGCTTGCTTCCTGTGCAAGTTAAGTGTGTGTGTGGCTTGCTCCCTGTGCAAGTCATGTTTAGGATAGGCTGGCTCCCTGTGCCAGTTAGCTAGAAACCTTAACTTAGGGACGAAGTTGCATGATAACATCTAGGCTCGAGTCGTAGTCTCCCTAGTTGTGTCTCCCTCTGTTATCTGGTTAGGCTAGTCCTTTATCCCTCTGTAGGGGAACTACATCGCCCTGATCTTCATACCAGATGAAGTATGTAGGCAGGAGATTGAGCTGATCTCTCCGGGCGCCTTTTCTTTTCTTTTGTGTGTGTGCTTGACAGTTATAGGCTCGAGTCCCCGACTCCCTATTAACTTGTTGCGTTATTATGTGCTTGGAAGCTGATGTGAGTCCATCGAGTGGCAGTTAGGTTCCAGTGTGCGTGCGTTTGGTTCGGATGCTGATGTAAGTCCAGTGATTGGCATTCAGGCTCCATGTTTGCTTCCTTGTGTGTGTTTAGGTTCGGATGCTGACATAAGTCCAGTGATTGGCAGTCGGGCTCCACGTTTGCCTATTTGTGTTTGTTTGTGTGCGTGTCAGCCGAGCTACGAATGCTCTGATTCTTCTCTCGTCCGAGAAGATACGTATGCATAGGATGCGATATCCTAGCGAGCATGTGTTGTTCCCCAGTCCGAACTACTTCGACTCTGATGTCTATGCCTGATAGACTAAGTAGGCCCAGGATGCGACATCCTGCCGAGTCAGTTTCTGTCAGTTTTCTTGTGTCTCTTTCGGCCAGTGTGTGTGAGTGTGAGCAGCGTTTTAGCAACCATTTTCCTCCCTATTGTGCGTGGATCCCGTCGAGTACTACGGATGCGTAGGGGTGCTAATACCTTCCCTTCGCATAACCGACTCCCGAACCCATTCTCTTTGGTCGCGAGACCATGTTCTTTTCCAGGTTTACTCTGAGCGTTTCCTTTCCCTCTTTTGGGATAAATAACGCACGGTGGCGGCTCTGTTGTTCTTGTTTTCCCGGCGGTTTTTCGCGTGATGCGACAGCTGGCGACTCCACTGGGGATATAGAGAAGTTGACCTCTGCTGGTCCATCTTCCCTGAGCGAGTCTCTCCTAGCGCTCTCTAGGATTAGGGTTTTGGTTGCTTTCTGCTTGTTGTATTTTATTGCATTCATTGTATATATGTACATTTATTGTTTGCATTGATTGTGTGCATTGATGTTTGCATTCATATTCATTATTCATTACTGGCTGGCTGTCTGTTTTTCTCTGTGTGGGGGGGAGTCAGTTGAGGTAAAAGGTCCAATACCCAGACCATGAGTGAAAATCTAGGATGATTAGGAATAGAGTGATTCATGGGAAGCGGGTGGTATGGCGCCACTTAGCGGAACATTGATATCACGAGCAGTTCAGACCCTGGTGGGATACTGTCGTTACATACTTCGGGTGTGTATATGATAGTATTTCTGCGAAAGGTTATTTATGCTGCGTTTCTCTCAGCTTTACCCTGGCCTAGACTACACCCGTGAGTGGGGAAGGGTTATTTCATTACAGGTACCGTTGGTGACTCGGTTCTGTTGGTGACTTGGTTCTGATGGTGACTTTGTGTTCAGACAGTGTTCAGTTAACCTTAAGTGGGATTTATGTTCCGATTTTGACTGAAGCTTCGACCTAGTATCAGAGTTTGCACAACCAGCCAGTCCAGTCTGCATCATGTGCATCATAGCATATTTATTTTTCAAAAGAAACGCATTGAAAAAAAAATCAAAAAAAAATCATCAAAAAAAAAGAGAAAAAGAAAAAACTAATCTCTGCATGCATATCATTTCTCAGGTACATTCCAGAGTCTGTCTACTGATAGAGATGACAACAGTTCTTGAGCTGAAGCGGAAGACCTGTTCCTACAGTTTCCACCGTGAGCCGTTGACTCCGCTAGTTGAGTTGGGTAGCCTCGTGATAGATGACCGACTGAAGAGTTTTGTTGGGCGGTACGGAGATATCTTGACAGTATTGAAGACAGTAGTAGATCCAGTGCCTCTGCAGACACTACTTCAGTTTTATGACCCAGAGCTCAGGTGCTTCACTTTCCAGGATTATCAGCTTGCACCCACTCTCGAAGAGTATTCTATCCTATTGAGTATCCCTATTCAGCATCAGACTCCCTTCTTGGACGTCCCAAAGGAGGTCGACTTCAGATTGATTGCCAGAGCTCTCCGGTTGAGTGTTGAGGAAGTTGGTGAGAATTGGAAGCCCTGTGGAGAGGTTGTAGGTCTGCCATTGAAGTTCCTGTTGAGAGTAGCCAGAGTTGAAGCAGAAAAGGGGAATTGGGAAGTTTTTCACGCACAGCTAGCTGCCATGATCTATGGGATCATCCTATTTCCCAGTATGCCAAATTTCATTGACTTCACTGCTATCAGCATTTTCATCAGAGGGAATCCAATCCCTACTCTTCTAGCAGATACTTACTATGCCATTCACAGCAGGCATGGTAAGGGAGGAGCCATCAGGTGCTGCCTGCCTCTTCTGTTCAAATGGTTCATGTCTCTTCTGCCAGCCAGTGGACCATTTGTGGATACCCAGAGTACTCTGAAGTGGACTCAGAGGGTCATGTCGCTCACTTCCTATGACATCAGGTGGCAGTCGTACCGGATGGATGTGAAGGATGTCATCATAAGTTGTGGTGAATTCCGGAGCGTGCCACTCATAGGGACCAAAGGTTGCATCAACTACAATCCAGTCCTTTCTCTTCGCCAGCTAGGGTTTGTTATGAGTGAAAGACCGCTCGAAGCTGAGATGGCCGAAAGTTTTTGTTTTGAGAAGAAGGATGACCCTGCTAAGTTGGAGCAGATAGGGAAAGCCTGGAGAGATGTGGGAGTGAAGGATGAATCCGTCTTAGGGAAGAAGTTTGCCATCGCAATGCCTGATTACACTGAGTGGGTAAAGAAGAGAGTGGAAACTTTGTTGCTACCCTACGATAGGATGGAACCGTTGCAAGAGCAACCACCCTTGATTCTTGCTGATAGTGTGCCTGCTGAGCACTATAAGCAAGCTCTGATGGAGAGTCGTCGGTTGAGGGAGAAGGAGCAAGACACCCATATGGAGTTGTACAAAGCTAAAGCTGATAGGTTGCACATGGCCCATCAACTCAGGGAAGTGCAAGGAGAAGATGCTAGCAGAGCAAGGAGCAAGAAGAAATCATATGAGGAGATAGAGTCTATGTTGGGTGAGGAGCATAGGGAGCGCTTGAGACTGCAGAGAGCAGAAGCCAACTATCAGAAGAAGATCAGAGACCTAGAGAAGCAACTCAGAGACAAAGACGCTCAGTTGAAGAAGGAGATGGAGTTGAGACAGAAATCAGAGGACTATCTTGGAGGAGAAGTCTTGGAGCTCAGAAGACAAATGAAGGAGAAGATCACCCCTCTACCAGAATGTTCAGAATGCACACTGTTGATAGACCAGTGCCATTACCTGAAGACCCTCATTCCAGAAGACCGTCTGTCTTAGTTTGTATCTTCATTTGTGTTTTGTTGAGAATCACCTCCAGGCTTGTTGGATGGGATTCATTTGTTTGTACTCCGTCTTTGGATCTTCATTGTTGAGAATCACCTCCAGGCTTGTTGGATGGGATTCATTTCTTTGTACTCTGTTTATGCGAATTTTCTGTTGACTCGGTGGTATTGACCTTTTTACCCTTATGTATGGATAAGGTTGTCAGTATTTCCCTGTTGTTCTCATTTTCCTTGTATCTGTTTGTTCTCTTGTTGCTGCAGGTTGCCATCTTTTCAGGATGGGTCAGGCTCTTTGAATGCCTGAGAAATGAGCATATCATGCGCATCATACGCATCATTAGCATCATACTCATATCATTTTGCATAACAGGTGTTCTTGGTCGTGGCTTCTCACTCTGGTTCCTGTTTTAGGCAGGATAGCTGATCAACGTCCACACCGCTACTCAACAAGACTGAATCAACAGAGAAGTATGGATCAATTTCAAGCAGAATTGGCTGAGATGAAGGCTAGCATGGCCCAGTTTATGAATATGATGCAAGGGGTTGCGCAAGGTCAAGAAGAACTTCGAGCCATGGTTCAGAGACAAGAGGCTGCAAATCCACCGATCAACCATGCTCCGCCAGAGGGAGGTCCGGTCAATGATAACAATGTTGCTGCTGCTGTACCCGTCAACAACTATGCCGTAGGTGATGAGTTGGGGGGAATTCGAATCAACGGTCAACCTATTGCTCCAGATGCCGCTAATGCCAGAGTAGTCCGTGCTCCGGCCCGTAATCCTGTTCCGATTGTTGACAGACAAGAGGATATGTTCTCTCTGCTCAGTGAAGACGAAGACGTTCTGGGAAGGGTTAATGAGAGAGACCGCAAAGTTGAGGCTCTTGCTGAGAAGATTCGTGCTATGGAATGTCAGAATTCTCTCGGTTTTGATGTTACTAATATGGGGTTGGTGGAAGGTTTGAGAATCCCTCACAAGTTCAAAGCACCGTCCTTCGACAAATACAACGGTACTTCTTGCCCTCGCACCCATGTGCAGGCTTATTATCGAAAGATCTCTGCGTATACCGATGATGAAAAGATGTGGATGTATTTTTTCCAAGATAGTCTATCTGGGGCTTCTTTGGACTGGTACATGGAATTGAAGAGAGATTCGATCCGATGCTGGAGAGATCTGGGCGAGGCCTTCTTGAGGCAATACAAACACAACATGGACATGGCGCCTAGCCGGACTCAGCTGCAGAGTCTATGTCAGAAATCCGGAGAGAGCTTCAAGGAGTATGCCCAGAGGTGGCGTGAACTGGCTGCTAGAGTTCAACCCCCTATGCTGGAGAGGGAGTTGACAGATATGTTTATTGGTACTCTTCAAGGTGTGTTTATGGACCGGATGGGGAGCTGCCCATTCGGTAGTTTTTCTGATGTTGTCATTTGTGGAGAGAGGACTGAGAGTTTGATTAAAACTGGGAAGATCCAAGATACCGGTTCCTCTTCTTCTAAGAAGCCATTTGTTGGGGCACCTCGCCGAAGAGAGGGTGAAACTAATGCTGTTCAACACCGCAGGGATCAGAACAGAAGTGAATACCGTCAAGCTGCTGCAATAACCATTCCGGCACCTCAACCTCGTCAGCAACAACAACAAAAAGTTCAACAACCGCAACAACAACAACAACAGCAACGTCCGTATCAGCCCAAACAAAGGATGCCTGATCGACGTTTTGATTCGATACCCATGTCATACGCCGAGCTGCTGCCCGAATTACTCAGGTTGGGGATGGTTGAGTTGCGTACAATGGCTCCGCCTACAGTATTGCCTCCTGGGTACGACACCAACGTCCGTTGTGACTTTCACTCTGGGGCACCAGGGCATCATACTGAGAAGTGTCGGGCTCTCCAGCACAAGGTTCAAGATTTGATCGATGCCAAAGCAATCAACTTCGCTCCAGTGCCTAACGTCGTAAACAACCCTATGCCTCAGCATGGTGGGCATAGAGTGAACAATATTGAGGGGAAAGAAGCTGAAGATCTGGTTGTTAGTGTTGATGATGTTCAAACTTCTCTGCTGGTTGTGAAGGGCCGTCTGCTGAATGGGGGTGTCTACCCGGGCTGTAATGAGGATTGTTTGGGCTGTGCAGAATCTGAGAATGGCTGCGACCAGTTAAGGGCCGGTATCCAGGGTATGATGGATGAGGGTTGTTTGCAATTCAGTAGGGCTGTAAAAGATCGTGGAACAGTGTCAACTATCACCATTTACTTTAAACCGTCTGAAGAACGTGGACAAAGGGTCGTTAGTGCACCTGCAACGAATGGTACCCCAGTTACCATTCCCGTTCCAGTAACCATCAGTGCTCCGACTACTATCGTTGCGTCTGGAAGAAGGGTTGTTGAGAATAGTAGAGCCGTGCCGTGGAAGTATGATAATGCTTACCGCAGTAACAGAAGGGCTGAAAGTCAGACGAGACCAGTGAATCAAGCTCCAGTGACAATTGGTTTACCGAATAGAGTTCCTGCAACTGTTGGTCCGGCTGTGGATAATGTAGGGGGTCTAGGAGGTTTTACCAGAAGCGGTCGTCTGTTCGCACCGCAGCCTTTGAGGGACAATAATGCTGAGGCTCTCGCCAAAGCAAAGGGTAAGCAAGCTGTGGTTGAGGAAGAGCCTGTCCAGAAGGAAGCGCCCGAGGGGTCATTTGAGAAGGACGTGGAGGAGTTTATGAAAATAATCAAGAAGAGTGACTACAAGATTGTAGATCAGTTGAATCAAACTCCGTCCAAGATTTCTATACTTTCACTGTTGTTGTGCTCTGAGGCACACCGTAATGCCTTGCTGAAGATGTTGAATCTGGCTTACGTGCCTCAGGAGATTTCTGTCAATCAACTGGAGGGTGTGATGGCCAATGTGAGCACCAGGCATGGTGTAGGTTTCACTAACCTGGACTTACCGCCAGAAGGGCGAAACCATAACAAAGCCTTGCACATCACCATGGAGTGCAAGGGGGCAGTGTTGTCTCACGTATTGGTAGACACCGGGTCGTCGCTGAATGTGTTGCCTAAGCAGATTCTGAAGAAGATTGATGTGGAAGGGTTTGTGCTTACTCCCAGCGACCTGATCGTTCGTGCTTTCGACGGATCCAAACGTTCTGTGTGTGGAGAAGTTACCTTGCCTGTGAAGATAGGTCCTGAGGTATTCGATATCATCTTCTATGTTATGGACATCCAGCCCGCCTATAGTTGTTTATTGGGGCGTCCATGGATTCATGCAGCAGGGGCAGTCTCGTCGACTCTCCATCAAAAGCTCAAGTATGTCTGGAATGGCCAGATTGTGACTGTGTGCGGTGAAGAAGAGATTCTGGTGAGTCATCTATCCTCGTTCAAATATGTTGAGGTGGATGGCGAGATCCACGAAACCTTATGCCAGGCATTTGAGACTGTGGCTCTTGAGAAAGTGGCGTACGCTGAGCAGAGGAAGCCAGGTGCTTCAATTACTTCTTACAAGCAGGCTAAAGAGGTTGTTGATTCTGGCAAAGCTGAAGGCTGGGGCAAGATGGTGGACTTGCCTGTTAAAGAAGACAAATTTGGTGTTGGTTATGAGCCTCTCCGAGCAGAGCAGAATGGTCAAGCGGGTCCGAGTACTTTTACCAGCGCTGGGCTGATGAATCATGGCGACGTCTCTGCAACCGGTAGTGAAGACTGCGACAGTGATTGTGATTTGGACAACTGGGTTCGCCCGTGTGCACCAGGGGGGTCTATCAACAATTGGACGGCTGAAGAAGTGGTTCAAGTTACTCTTCTGACAGAGTAATTTTCTGTTGTTTTGTCATTTTTGCATGAAAATCCTACGATCTGCCCAAGGCGTAGTGATTCATTGTAGGGCCTCATCATGTTTCAATGATTATCATTAATGAAGGACATTTTTTGAAATCAAACTTTGTGATCCCTGTCTTTCAATTTTTTGTTTTCGTCTTTTTCAAAAAACAATAAAAATGGCAATGTTTTTGTTTTTTGTGACTTTTTTGAACTCTTTTTCTAAAACAAAGCATTAAACATGCAGAAGCGATCTTATGGCATTCACTATGAACAGTTCTGTTATGGCTCAGTATGATTTCGACAATCCCATCTACCAAGCTGAAGAGGAGAGTGAGGAAGACTGTGAACTCCCTGCAGAATTGGTCAGATTACTGAAGCAGGAGGAAAGGGTCATCCAACCTCATCAGGAGGAGTTGGAGGTTGTTAATTTGGGTACTGAAGACGCCAAAAGAGAAATCAAGATTGGGGCTGCTTTAGAGGACTCTGTCAAGAGGAGGCTGATTGAGATGCTGAGAGAATATGTGGAAGTATTCGCCTGGTCATATCAAGATATGCCTGGTTTAGATACAGACATTGTGGTGCACCGATTACCTCTTAGAGAAGGATGTCCTTCGGTCAAGCAGAAGCTTCGTAGAACGAGTCCTGACATGGCAACTAAGATCAAGGAAGAGGTCCAGAAGCAGTGGGATGCAGGTTTTTTGGCTGTTACAAGTTATCCCCCATGGGTGGCCAACATCGTCCCTGTGCCGAAGAAGGATGGCAAAGTCAGAATGTGTGTCGATTACCGGGATTTGAATAGAGCGAGTCCGAAAGATGATTTCCCATTACCTCACATTGATGTATTGGTTGATAATACGGCTCAATCCTCGGTATTCTCTTTCATGGATGGTTTCTCCGGGTATAATCAGATCAAGATGGCGCCAGAGGACATGGAAAAGACGACATTCATTACACCTTGGGGCACGTTCTGTTATAAGGTGATGCCATTTGGGCTAAAGAATGCTGGTGCTACCTATCAGAGGGCAATGACGACTCTTTTTCACGACATGATGCACAAAGAAATTGAAGTGTACGTAGATGATATGATTGCGAAGTCGCAGACAGAAGAGGAGCACCTGGTTAATTTGCAGAAGTTGTTTGACCGGTTGAGAAAGTTCAAGCTGAGGTTGAATCCGAACAAGTGTACGTTTGGGGTGAGATCAGGGAAGCTTCTAGGCTTCATTGTCAGTGAGAAAGGGATTGAGGTTGATCCAGCGAAAGTCAAAGCTATTCAAGAGATGCCTGAACCGAAAACGGAGAAGCAAGTCCGTGGGTTTTTAGGGAGGTTGAACTACATTGCAAGGTTCATATCTCATCTAACAGCCACATGTGAACCAATTTTCAAACTGCTTAGAAAGAATCAAGCGATCAAGTGGAATGATGATTGCCAGAAAGCTTTTGACAAGATTAAGGAGTATTTACAGAAACCTCCAATCCTTATACCTCCAGTTCCAGGGAGACCTCTGATAATGTACCTGTCAGTGACTGAGAATTCGATGGGGTGTGTATTGGGACAGCATGACGAGTCTGGTCGAAAAGAGCATGCCATATACTACCTTAGCAAAAAGTTTACCGACTGTGAAACAAGATATTCACTGCTCGAGAAAACTTGCTGTGCTTTGGCCTGGGCTGCTCGCCGACTGAGACAGTATATGTTGAACCATACTACTCTGTTGATTTCTAAGATGGATCCAGTAAAGTACATCTTTGAGAAACCAGCTCTCACCGGACGTGTTGCCCATTGGCAGATGATTCTAACAGAGTATGACATTCAGTACACGTCCCAGAAGGCCATCAAAGGTAGTATTCTGTCAGACTACCTCGCCGAGCAACCGATTGAAGATTATCAGCCTATGATGTTTGAATTCCCTGATGAAGACATCATGTATCTTAAGATGAAAGATTGTGAAGAGCCTCTCGTCGAGGAAGGACCGGATCCTGATGACAAATGGACACTGATGTTTGATGGGGCTGTGAATATGAACGGTAACGGTGTTGGGGCGGTATTGATCAATCCTAAAGGTGCTCATATACCTTTTTCTGCCAGATTGACGTTTGACGTCACCAACAACGAAGCTGAGTATGAGGCTTGTATCATGGGGATAGAAGAAGCAATTGATCTAAGGATCAAAACTCTTGATATATTTGGAGATTCCGCTCTAGTGGTCAATCAAGTCAATGGAGATTGGAATACGAATCAGCCGCATTTGATTCCGTATAGAGATTACACCAGAAGAATACTGACGTTCTTCAAGAAGGTGAAGTTGTATCATGTTCCCCGGGATGAGAATCAAATGGCTGATGCCTTGGCTACTTTGTCGTCTATGATCAAAGTTCATTGGTGGAATCATGTGCCACATGTTGCGGTGAATCGACTTGAGAGGCCTGCGTATGTGTTTGCAGCCGAGTCTGTTGTGATTGATGAGAAGCCGTGGTATTATGACATCAAGAATTTCCTCAAGACTCAGGAGTATCCTGAAGGTGCGTCGAAGAATGACAAGAAAACCCTGAGGAGGCTAGCTGGAAGCTTCTACTTGAATCAGGATGATGTATTGTATAAGAGAAACTTTGACATGGTCTTGCTCAGATGCGTGGACAGACCCGAGGCAGACATGTTAATGCAGGAAGTTCATGAAGGTTCCTTCGGTACTCATGCCGGCGGACATGCAATGGCTAAGAAATTGTTGAGAGCGGGTTATTACTGGATGACTATGGAATCCGATTGTTTCAAGTATGCTCGGAAGTGCCATAAGTGTCAAATCTATGCTGATAAGGTGCATGTACCACCAAGCCCTCTGAATGTCATGAATTCGCCTTGGCCGTTTGCCATGTGGGGCATTGATATGATTGGGAAGATTGAGCCTACTGCTTCTAATGGACATCGCTTCATCTTGGTTGCGATCGATTACTTTACCAAGTGGGTGGAAGCGGCTTCCTATGCTAACGTTACCAAACAAGTGGTTACCCGGTTCATCAAGAAAGAAATCATCTGTCGTTATGGAGTTCCTGAGAGAATCATCACTGACAACGGTTCGAATCTCAACAACAAGATGATGAAAGAGCTTTGTAAAGATTTCAAGATTGAACATCACAATTCTTCTCCTTACAGACCGAAGATGAACGGTGCTGTAGAAGCAGCGAACAAGAATATCAAGAAGATTGTGCAGAAGATGGTCGTTACGTACAAGGATTGGCATGAGATGCTGCCTTTCGCTTTGCATGGGTACCGTACCTCAGTACGTATGTCGACCGGGGCAACCCCTTACTCCCTTGTGTATGGTATGGAAGCGGTCCTACCTGTTGAAGTGGAGATTCCTTCTCTGAGAGTTTTATTGGATGTCAAGCTGGACGAAGCCGAGTGGATTCGAACAAGGTTTAACGAGTTGAGCCTTATCGAGGAGAGACGGCTAGCAGCTGTATGCCATGGACAGTTGTATCAGCGAAGGATGAAGCGAGCCTTTGATCAGAAAGTGCGTCCTCGAAGCTATCAGATCGGTGATCTAGTTTTGAAAAGGATCCTCCCTCCCGGTGCAGATAACAGGGGCAAATGGACTCCTAATTATGAAGGTCCGTATGTTGTGAAGAAGGTCTTCTCTGGTGGAGCCTTGATGCTTACAACTATGGATGGTGAAGATTTTCCGTCTCCTGTTAACTCAGATGTAGTCAAAAAATACTTCGCATAAATAGACCCGCTGGACAAAAAGAAAAAAGAGTCCAGGCAAAAAAATGGGCATCCCGGCGAACCAAAAACAGAAAGAAAAGGTTCGGGCAAAAATTAGGGATAAAATGAAAAGAATTTGTACACCCGGTAAGTCGAAAACCCGCAAGGGCGGCTTAGGCAAAAATGGGTATCCCGGTGGATTGAAAACCCGAAAGGGCGATCCAGGCAAAAGTTAGGGATTAAAGCGAAGACTACAGTCTGAGTTGTCTGTACTTCGTCGAGCTTTGTCGTCTGCCATCTCGAAAGATGTGATCCGTCCAGTCATTCTTCTCAGAAAGCAAGGAGTTGGGAGGAAAACTGATAATCTGTGAGTTATAACAGAATTAGGAAATAGTGGATGCCGTGTTCACATTGCCATTAGGATAGATTTTTTCCTTTTGTGCGCAATTACCTCTTTCTAGGAATTGCCTCCCAATGTATTTACCTTCTCAGGCACATTTTCAATCAATAAAAGTCGTTATTCAGATAAATGGCTCTTCTGTTTTTATTTTTACTGTTTTGTTTGCAAAATGTCCGAATTTTTGATAAGCATTGCATATAAGAACATGGAGGCTACACAATAACGTGCAGGACGACAAAACATTTGAAAATCATTTTGAATGTTGAGGACACTTGAGCGTATCTTGTCCATGTATCCCCTGGGGGCATTTTGTTGTGATGTTTTTCAGATTGGCATCTGTGAGGACGTTTCCTCAACAGATATGTTTCCCCAAGCAAGTTCGGAAGCTATCAGAGCTATGTTTCCCTGCGAAGACGTCTGTGGATAGTGCCTTCTATTCCCCAGCAGATCTGAGGATTGCCTATCCCCAACAGACCTGTATTTGCCGATTTCCTCCCCGAGTGAGGCAGGTTCATTGAATTTTATCTCCAGCATTTATCCTATCTGTGGACTGAAGGATATTCCCAGCGGAGTTTACCTTTCCCCAGCAGCAGTGCTATTTTCCAACATGAGTGTGAAGTCGTTTTACCATTCCCCAAGCAGAGTTCCCCGCAGAGTATTTCCCCAAGAGGAGTCTCCCCACAGAGTCAGAGTATCTGATCATTTCGGCTCACTAGCCAGGGTTCATTTGCATTTTGCATGTAGTAATCATTGCATCCTCAAAAATCGCGTAGCATTTCCATTCATAAATGGAGCATTACGCCATAGGAAAAATCAAACATATGCATTCATATGTTCGAAACCCCATTAGACCGTATTCCCTGCAGAGACGGATTTTTGTTCAACCTGTGCAACGCATTTGTTACAGTTGCTCCAAACAACAATTGGTGTTGGTAATCCCCATAGAGGTTTATTTCCTCATCCGTCGGTGAAAGGAAATCCTGTTTCTCCCCAGTGAGACCCCCTGCAAGTGTTCAGCCTTGCCCGGTCATCTTGAGAATGTTAGTATACCCTGTCAGCACCCGTGTGTGTTGTTTCCTTGGTGTCGGTAAACACCATCTTTCGGTGATTCCCAGTCGTGCGTAAGTGTCTGGTTTTCTTTTGATGTCTGTAAGCATCATCTTTCGATGTTCGTAACATCGTTATCCCTTCCCTAGTGAAGGTTACTCCTCTCCGTTGGTGTCGATAAACGTCGAGTTTTTTCCTAGTCATCCGGTGATGTCTAGTTGTACCCTCCCCATGTGGACTTACCTCTCCGTTGGTTTCGATAAACGACGAGTTTTTCCCATTCGTCCGTTGACGTATGGTTGTGTTTCTCTTATTCCCATACATCTGTAAATGTCTGGTCGATCTTTTTTTGGTGTCTGTAAACATCATCTTTCGATGTCTGTAAACGTCGAGTTTTCCCATTCATCTGTAAATGTCTGGTCGATCTTTTTTTGGTGTCTGTAAACATCATCTTTCGATGTCTGTAAACGTCGAGTTTTCCCATTCATCTGTAAATGTCTGGTCGATCTTTTTTTGGTGTCTGTAAACATCATCTTTCGATGTCTGTAAACGTCGAGTTTTCCCATTCATCTGTAAATGTCTGGTCGATCTTTTTTTGGTGTCTGTAAACATCATCTTTCGATGTCTGTAAACGTCGAGTTTTCCCATTCATCTGTAAATGTCTGGTCGATCTTTTTTTGGTGTTTGTAAACATCATCTTTCGATGTCTGTAAATGTCGAGTTTTCCCATTCATCTGTAAATGTCTGGTCGATCTTTTTTTGGTGTCTGTAAACATCATCTTTCGATGTCTGTAAACGTCGAGTTTTCCCATTCATCTGTAAATGTCTGGTCGATCTTTTTGGTGTCTGTAAACATCATCTTTCGATGTCTGTAAACGTCGAGTCTCCCCATTCATCAGTAAATGTCTGGTCGATCTTTTTGGTGTCTGTAAACATCATCTTCCGATGTCTGTAAACGTCGAGTTTTCTCCCATTCATCCGTCGATGTCTGGCCGAGTCCTCCCAGTCATTCATTAATGTCTGGCTACCTCTCCGTTGGTTTTGATAAACGTCGAGTTTTTCCCATTTCGTCCGTTGACGTATGGTTGTATCCCTTCCGGTCATTCATTAATGTCTGGTTACCTCTCCGTTGGTCTTGGTAAACGTCGAGTTTTTCCTAGTTGTCCGTTGACATCCAGTTGTGATTTCTTTTCCCATTCATCGTCGTTGCGATGTCTGGATGTGGCTGTACCCTTTAAAAACAAAACCCAAAAAATATATACCCAGCAATAAATATCAAATCCCAGTGGACGTTTCCATTGGCGGATCCCTGTATTGTGCAAATTCTACGGTTCTTAGTATTCAATCCCTGTTTACCCTGAAAGTCTGACAGTCGTTGCTCTCATCCATTCGGGTTCCCAGCTGATTGAATAGGGGCAGCTGTAGCACCTCAAATTTGCACCTATCATTGTACATACATTTTCATATTAGGTCCTAGCATATCATGGTCCATTGCATAGCATTGCATTGCCTCATTTGCCTCAAGTGCAAGCCAATCAAGGAATTAGGTCAAACTGATCAGGAGATCAGTCAACCAAGCAAGCAAGTGCATTTCTCAAGGAGCCAAGGCCCTAGGGTTTGTCCAACAAGATCACATGACTTGGGGGTCCATTTGAAGTGTTCAAGTCAAGGGTTGAAGGCTCAGAGGTCATCAGTTCACACACAGACAGTCAAAAACCCTAGACAGTCAACAGTCAAAGCAGTGGATGGTGGCCATTCTTGTGGGATTTGGGCACCATGATCAATAATCAAGAGTTCATACAACTTGGGACATCATTTGAAGTCAAGTTCTCAAGGAATTAGGGTTTGGAAGTCATCAGTCAATGCGCAGTCAGCCAGAAACCCTAAAAGTCAATTGTTGGTCAACTGTCCATTTAATCAGTGATTTGATGACTGGAATTGGTTTGTGAGAGCTCATTCATGGCCAAATAGTCCTCATATATCATGTAAAACACCATCATGGAAGAATTTGAAGCCAGAGCAAAAATTTCCAAAAATGGAAACTGGGCCTGTAACTGAAACTTACCAAAAATGGAAAGTCTTGATCCTCAAACTTACATCATGATACAAGCTTCAAATGAATTTTTGCCCAACATGAAAGTTGAAGATCTTGTTCTCCCATTTCCAAAAAGTCCAAGAACTCTCAATTCCCATGTGTGGTTGGCAAGTTATGATCGAATCGATTTCAGAAATTCTTGAACTTCAAAAGGCCATATCTCTCAAACCATTTGGCCAATTTGGGTGGGGTTTTTTCCTACAAGTCACATTTCATCTCCTCTTTCCAAAAATAAAAATTTCATGAACCAAAACCTTGCCAATCAAAATGGCATTTTTTGAACCTAGCATATGTGAAATTCAAGTTTGACCAATGGTTGACTTTTTGAATTATGCATTTTTAACACTTGGGGCCAATTGGAACTTGCTTGGAATGTTATTTGCAGCATGTACAAAGTCAAATTCGTGCAAGTACTTGCACCCATCACATAGCCATGCCTAGTTGTTTGAAAATGGGAAGAAAAGTACAATTTGGAACCACCATATCCCACATATCCATGAGCCATGCCTTGTACCACAAAGGCAGCAGAATTGTCCATGATTTTCTGTCATGAGAAGTCAGTAATAGCAGGCAAAACCAACAGAAATTCATTCATACAAAAAATCACTTTTGGCCATTTTGCAAAGAGGCTGTCAAAACTCAAAAAAAAAAGGGCAACATCCAACAGCAGAGGTATGGCATTTTTCTGTCAAGATAACACTGCTGGCAGCCAACCATCCAACAGCAGAAACCCTTGCTCACACTCATTTCTCTCAAGCTTCATCTCTTGCTCATGATGAACTGAACCTGCCTTGCTTAACACAATATCTCCTCATCATTTTTCTGTCAAAAAATGAAACCCTGCTAGCAGCCATTTGACAACAGACCAAAACACTTGTTCACTCCTCTAAAAAACTCATCCTTGGCACTTGTTCCAAAACCTGTCAAACCCCCAAAAGAACAAAGTCCTGCCTTGCTCAACACAACATTTCCTCAACATTTTCCATCAAATGAAACCAACTAGCAGCAGCCATGACACATGAGAAGACAGAAATCATTCATTCTAAAAAAGGCTTCATTTTTGGCATTTCAAAGAGTCTGTCAAAAAACTTCTAAAGAACTCAAGAATCCCTTTGTTGTTCTATCATCTGGCCATCATTTGGAGGTTACTTGCAGCACCATTCATCAACTGGGAGTTCATTTGCCAGCACTGTTCTAAAGAAGCATACAGCCATGGCAGAGTTTGTTTAAGGTCATTCCAAGCATCCACAAGCCAAAGCTCTTCAACCAATCAACACTTGGAAGGCCTTACTTCATCTGTCTCACCATTAAAAGGCCAAAACCACACTGTTTCTCATTCTGCTTCAATTTTTGGTATGGATTCGACCCCCCCCTTTTGTTTAATCAATACATGATTTTAAAAGGTCTTTTGATGCTGAGTGTCATGATGCTTTTTCTTTTGAAAATGGTTGTGTATTCATGAAGTTGTGATGAAAACAAGTTTGATGTGGAAATATGTTTATGCTCGATTCATGAGTGTGTTTGTGTTTTAATAAAAACCAATGATAGATTCTTGTTTGCCATTGCTTGATGATCATGTTGATGTCCTCAATTGAGATTTCTGGGCAAGTTTGTGAAATTCGATTTGGGGAAGGGATGAGACATTGCTGCTACAGTAGAAACCCTAGTTCTTCATTGCATTTTTCCAGATTTTCTTCCATTTTCACGTGCATGGCCTGGCTTGTTTCCAACAGCCAATCAAAACATTTCCTTGCAATGGCCAAAACGGCATCGTTTAGATTAGTGGCGCAAACAATTACAACATTGCCATTCTCCTTTAATTAATCCATTTTTATTCCATTTTAATTTCACATTTTATAACCAATCTTCCAAAAATCATAAATGCTTCAATTTTAATCCAATTTGAATGGGATTTTTTTGTGTTGTGTTCATCATGATCTCTACTTTTTTATCATTATTTTTCCAGAATTTTTGGATGAGTAGTTTTTAAATGGCCTTAGGGTTTGTGACATGTGACCAAATTTTGTACACTTTGCCAAAACATTTGTGAAATGATGAGAATGTATCCAATGGCTCCCAAATGTTTTGTGCTCAAACTAGACACACTCATGGTGATTTTGGTGTAAAGTTTGTGAATTTATCATTTGTGGTTTGTGAGTTATGATTTTTTGAATTAGGGTGTGACAATTTGTGTCACACCATTGATGTCCAACTTCATGATTTTCATAGCCATGCTTCTTGACCTCAAAATGGATTGAAGTTTTGCATGAACCTACTCTTGTATGTCTAGTTTACATGTGAATTTTCTTGGAATTATTTGTGGCATTTCCTAATTGTTTGAGATTTTCTCCCCTGGTTAGTCAAATGTTGACTTTGTGTGACACATGTTCCCTTTTCATTTGTGAAATTCTCATACTTTATTGGATGGACATGAAATTTTACATGAGATAACTAGACATCCTCATCTTTGCCATGATTTTGGTCCCATTCATTTATCATACACCATCTCTGACTTATGATTTTTCTAAGTTGATGCATGTTTGGTTGACTTCTTTGAGCATGTTCAAAATTGCTTTGACTTTCTGATTTTCATTGACTGCCTTCCACTTGTCCAAATTAGATGAAATTTGACATGCATACCATGCTATGGGTTGTGATTGATCATGATTTGTTTGGTGATTTTTGGAAATGTTTAGGATTGCTTTTGATTCAAGTCTTGCTGTTGACTTCTGTGAGCTTCTAAATGCCATGTTTTGACCTAATTTGATCATGAAATGATGATAGTGATTGATATGAATGTGGACCCAATTGGTTTTGTTTCTTGATTGTGTGAACATGATTTTGGATACTTAACCCATGCTGTTTTGACTTTTCTTATTCTCTTTTGACCCTAGGCTTGCCCTAGTGGTCCTGTTACTCACCTTTGAGCTTGTGTTTTCAGGTTGACCATCAAATGGCCATTGAGACCAATTCTTTTGATTGAGCTTGCTTAAATATCATTGTCTAACCTCTTTGTCTTGTAGGTAGCTTGGCTCACATGCTTTAAGCTTTGTGCCTTGCACATTCACTAGCTTGTGTTGACTGGTTGATGTCTGTTTCATTTTGATTTAACTCTGACTTGTATACTAACTGTGCTTGACTGATTTCAGGTACTTTAGTTGCTTTTAGTTCCTTGTGAACTTTTGCTTTGCTTTGCTTGTATAAGCAATTTGCATTGAGGTATGTCTCTTTTACTTCATGTAGTCTGGAAGACCTGGCCTGTTACTTGGCCAGGCAACTGTCTGAAGTCCTCCTTAAGAGGCAATGTTTGTGGATGTTTAATTTTGTCCTTGCATAGAGTCAAAGTCCTCCTAAGTGAAGAGGCAATTGGTGGAAGGTAGGGATATGCAATCTATCCCCCACTATTCTTGTTGTGTCATCTGCTTTGCTCACACCACTGTGTCGACGCATTGCAGATACAAACCCAAGATCTTGTACAATTGTACAGTTGAGTCAGTTTTAGATGTGTAGAAGGGTTCCCACTTTCTGAACCCACACATTCTTGTCTTAAGCTCTCCCAGGCCAGGGATAAGAGCTGTGAAGTCTTATCTTCACTCACCTTTCACCTGCTTCACCTTAGTCTCTCAATGGCAAGGTTAAGAGCAACATTCACCCAATTCCAGAGGTTTGTTTGTTGAGGTTGATATGACCCCTTGACTAAAACCTAACCCTTGTTTGAGCCACTTGCTTGTGTATAGTGTGTGCTATCTGTGCTTGTATGTTTGACTTGCTTCCTGTGCAAGTTAGGATATGTTTGACTTGCTTCCTGTGCAAGTTAGGATTGTTTGACTTGCTTCCTGTGCAAGTTAGGATTGTTTGACTTGCTTCCTGTGCAAGTTAGGTTTTGCTTGGCTTGCTTCCTGTGCAAGTTAAGTGTGTGTGTGGCTTGCTCCCTGTGCAAGTCATGTTTAGGATAGGCTGGCTCCCTGTGCCAGTTAGCTAGAAACCTTAACTTAGGGACGAAGTTGCATGATAACATCTAGGCTCGAGTCGTAGTCTCCCTAGTTGTGTCTCCCTCTGTTATCTGGTTAGGCTAGTCCTTTATCCCTCTGTAGGGGAACTACATCGCCCTGATCTTCATACCAGATGAAGTATGTAGGCAGGAGATTGAGCTGATCTCTCCGGGCGCCTTTTCTTTTCTTTTGTGTGTGTGCTTGACAGTTATAGGCTCGAGTCCCCGACTCCCTATTAACTTGTTGCGTTATTATGTGCTTGGAAGCTGATGTGAGTCCATCGAGTGGCAGTTAGGTTCCAGTGTGCGTGCGTTTGGTTCGGATGCTGATGTAAGTCCAGTGATTGGCATTCAGGCTCCATGTTTGCTTCCTTGTGTGTGTTTAGGTTCGGATGCTGACATAAGTCCAGTGATTGGCAGTCGGGCTCCACATTTGCCTATTTGTGTTTGTTTGTGTGCGTGTCAGCCGAGCTACGAATGCTCTGATTCTTCTCTCGTCCGAGAAGATACGTATGCATAGGATGCGATATCCTAGCGAGCATGTGTTGTTCCCCAGTCCGAACTACTTCGACTCTGATGTCTATGCCTGATAGACTAAGTAGGCCCAGGATGCGACATCCTGCCGAGTCAGTTTCTGTCAGTTTTCTTGTGTCTCTTTCGGCCAGTGTGTGTGAGTGTGAGCAGCGTTTTAGCAACCATTTTCCTCCCTATTGTGCGTGGATCCCGTCGAGTACTACGGATGCGTAGGGGTGCTAATACCTTCCCTTCGCATAACCGACTCCCGAACCCATTCTCTTTGGTCGCGAGACCATGTTCTTTTCCAGGTTTACTCTGAGCGTTTCCTTTCCCTCTTTTGGGATAAATAACGCACGGTGGCGGCTCTGTTGTTCTTGTTTTCCCGCCGGTTTTTCGCGTGATGCGACACAAACATTACACAACTTTGCATGGCTTTGTGTGATTACTTCAGCAACCTCTTGGCACGATTTCAAGTGGATTTAAATCATGAATTAGGCCTTCCCATGCAACCATGCACCCATGCACAAAAGTTACTCAATTTCATTCAAATTTAGAAAGGTGCACTTATCACTTTCCTTGGCCTATAAATCAAGCAGCATTGGCTCAGAATTAAAGGGGAACCTTGCCCAAGCTTTGCCAACCATTTCCATAGCCTCACTCTATAGAACACTTTGAAAATTTCTTTGAAATCTAGTTTTTGTTCAACTCTAGTGTGGGAACAGAAACTCCAAAGGTTCCTTTCCATTTCCATTCCATTAAACTTCTGCAAGCAAGAGGATGAGAAACCACTTGGAATTGCATCAAGATCCAAGCTCAAAAGTTTTTGACAGAAGGTGAATTTCATCAAACTTCAGCTCTTCGATTATCCCTCAATACTCTAGATTTGGACTCATATTTGTGATGGGTGAAGTCCTACCAATGTAGGCAATGTGACTGAGTTATTTTGAGCTTGATTGGAAGCAACTCAGGTTAAACACCTCAATTTTCATCTCAACTTTTCTAATTATAGAGTGAGGGATGGAACAATTGGAGGTGAAATCTGTGATCCTTACAATTTTCTCATTAAAATAATGTATGATCCATCAATTACTCGACATGTTTGATCATGCTAGTTCGATGACCCTGACAAGAGAAGATGATCGGAGCTATTGCTCCGATGGTGGCGTGGCTTATCCCTCACCCTTGGATCTTCATTCCACGTTTTATTCCTGGCTTTTGGTTTTAATTACCTTGCGTGTGCTTGTAAGACCCCAATTTTGATCCTAAGATCCCTCATGCTATCTCATCATATGCACTGGCATTGAGATCACACCTTGGCATCCTCCTTACCCCTCATTCATTGGGTTTCATTGGGAGAGGTCACCAAGCACTTTTAATTGTATCATACTTTGTTTTTAATTATTTTACTAACCAAAATACCAAAAATATGTCAATGTATAGTTTGTTGCTTTTGTAGGTAGTGTGTGTTCACCTATGCTCTATCAAGCTCATATCTAGGGTTTAAGACCCTCAATGCAAGGAGCATAATCAAGAATTGGTTTACATTGGCTATAAGCATCATATATGGATCCCCATGATTTTCACATGTTATTTTGAACAAGAAATTATCAAGAGTTTGGAGTTGGTTTGCCTTGGAAACCCTAATTCATCTAGGTATCTTGTGTGACTTCTCCAACAAGTTTCTTCAACAATTGATAAAATATTTCAAGGGATACTTCATATTACATAATCTTATGCATATATTATCCTCCATGAGTCCCAAAAGTCAAGATAATGTCAAGCTAGCAAGTTGGTTTATGGTGGTTGATTAGAGAAAGTCAATTGGTCAAAACTGGGGTTCCCTAGACCCTATCTCCTACACGTTTTGTCATATGAAAATTATTCCAAGAGAAAGGTTACTCAGAATGACATTCCAAACAATTTTCATGTTGAGTTCAAGATCTAGTTTTGCTTGGAAAGTCATTTTTTATGATGAAAAATTATAGGTTATTTTGTCTGCATCCTAGTTTAGAGGTCAACTCCCCAAGACCATAACATGCTCATTTTTTATGATATGGAAGCCATTAAAATTTCATGATCAAATTAAATATGTCTAATTCAACTTTTATATTTGTAGTAAGTGCGAATTCAACATTCAAATGAATGTGCCAAGAAGAAACATTATAGGTCATTTTGGGCCACTACCATTGAACAAGTGATTTTCCTCAACTTCTAAAATGCATAACTCCTTCATGCCAAATCCAAATGAGGTCAAATTTGTGACCAAATTGAATAGGTTTGAAATAGATACAACTTTTATGAAGGAGAATTTCTCATTTGAAGTCCATAGAAAAAGTTATTCAAGGTGGAAAAAGTGAACATTTGACTTGGGACTTAGAAAATTGTCAAATATGTTTGATTTCCCAAAACTCCACCTCAAAATTCATCATGATCCAAGCTTCAAATGAAAAAGTGTTCAACATGAAAGTTGTTTCCCTTGGTCTCACCATTCCAAAAAGTCCAAGATCATCTAATTTGGCCAAAGTATGAGGGACTTGCGCATGGGTGTAAGTTAAAGGACCATTTGGATAATTTCAACTTCCATTTTTCATACACATTTGCATGGCCTTCCAACATGGTTTCAGCAAGATTAACATTCAATTATGGATCAGATCACATCATTTCGTGAGCTTAGCACACGCCCATGCAACCATGCAAAGGAGAATTTCAAAATTTTCCAAATTTGGAAGTGTGCAAAAATAAATCTCATGGCCTATAAATAAGACCCTCATTGCTCAGAATTAAGGACCTCATGCCCAAGCTTTGAACCTGCAACCCCAATCCCTCACAATTGAAGGATAAGCTTTGAGATTTTCCTTGAAAATCGAGTTTCAAATATCCAACTGTTTTGAGATTGAAACTCAAAGAGTCCATCCCTTTCTTTGATCCATTTCACTTTCATCAAGCATCTAAAGCAAGGCCAAGCATAATTGAAAGCAAGATCGTGCCAATCTGAAGCTCCATTGAAAGTGTTTTTCAGAAATTTCATCTCTTCGATTCTCCCTCAATTCTTCACCATTCTTGTTGATTTTTGGTTGTCTGATGTCCTATCAATGTAGGCAAGAAGATTGAGTTGCTTTGAGGTCAAATCGAAGCAACTCAGTTCACGGTCGTCAAAATTCAAATCCCTGTAACTTTTTATATACTTAGAATTGGATAAAATTGAGGCCAGATTCGTGCTCCTGAGCATTTTTTCTTCAAATTAGTGTACTCACTTTTCATTTTTCATGAGGTTTGAGTTGGACCAGTTCGTTGTCCTCGCCGGAGAAGATGATCGGAGTTAGGGCTCCGGTGGTGTGCTGGATCAATCTAGGCCATTTGATCTATTTGAATTGTTTTAATCTCATGCATTGCTTATGATTACCATGAGTGTACACGCATTGACTTGAGAACACGTGGAACGTGCGTTTCCAACCATATGATCTGCCACCTCAATTAATGAGAGAGATCAGATGGCTCTCCTTGTTATGAATTTCTGATTATTTCATTTAATCCATTATTTTTAATTAATTCATATAAATTTCATTTTTAATCCAAAAAATATGGGTCTTTCACGAAAAAAATTCGAATATTTTCCTCTTTCATTTTGTGAATTAAAATTATTTTTTGCATTAATTTTGATATTTTTCATGAATTAATTGTTTTTTTGCAGATTTTTAATTGTTTAAAATTACTTATGACTTTTCAAAAATAATGAATTTTTTTGTCTAAGGTCCTTTGACCTTGTTTGACCTAGGATAAATCTCTTGGATATTTAATTGGTGTTTTAAAGAGGTTTTAGGTTTTTGATCAAACATAATTTAATTTAAATGCATTTTAGTTTGATTTTTAATTGATTAATTGTGTAGAAATTCTGTTGAGCCATTTTTATTGACTTGTGAAGTCATACTATATGTTTGGGCCTTGGTCAAGGTTGATTTGACTTTTGTTGGATTAAAATCATTGGATTTAAGGGATTGGTGAAATGTAGATTTCATCTCCCAAAATGAATGAATGGTTTTAATTTGATTAAATTCCTCGCGTGACCAATTTGTGTTTGTCTCATCTCCCCTACCTCTTCATCTTCAATCCCATTCTATCACATCCCTTTAATTGACCAATGAAGTCTTAATATCCTAAGGCTAATTAGTTTATCAATAACTTCATGTTAGATGAACCAATACAAGTATGGATAAGATTAGGTTCATCCTTTGATCATTTTCTTTTTTTGTGTGCTATGTTTTAGGAGTATGGTTCATTATACCATATCTCTAACATGCATTAACACCAAAATTTCTATTGGATTTGATCTAAACAATGTTTTTATGGACTGTTGGATTTGATCTGAGCTTTGGACTTAGAATTAGGCAATATTCCCTATGCAAAAGGACTTGGCCAATGCCAACTTTTCTGAGACAAAGTTATTGTGATTTGAGCCTCCATCTGATGCAAGTATTGGGATCCACATGAATTCATATGCTACATGATCTTGATGCAAAATTTACTTTGATCCTGTGTCTAATGTCTTATTCTGAGCCAATCAAGGAGTAGTTCATCTGATGCATGGGAAGATTAAGAAGAAGACTATGAAGTTGCTTTCGTGGAGGTGACCATCTTTATTTGATGCCTTGATCTTCATCTTGCTACTTATTTATTGATATTGCTTGTTCCTAAAGTCCAAAGGAAAAGTGGGTTTCTATATAATATTCTTGTCTATTGGATTGCATCCCATTGGTCAGATCTTTTCAACTCTTAACTTTTAAATTTTTGCTTAGGATTAGTCTCTTCATCTCCTCCCATTACTTAAATTTCAAATCTCTCCCCCTTTTCAAAATCTTCTTTGCTTGTGATTTCTAAACTTAGACTTTTTATTTGCAAATTAGAAACTTTGGCCTTATGCCATTGCATTTTTAAACTCTTTTCTTAAATCAAACTTGTAATGAACTTAACCATATTGACTTAAAATTTCAAAAGAAAAAAAGAACTAACACTCATTCAAACTCTTTTAGGCCCTTTGTTCCTCTTTTTAAATTTAAATTTTGTTAAAAGCAATTCACTCACTTTGAAATTTATACCACGAACTACGAGGTTTTGATCCCTCATTTTATGTTGGTACGTAGGCATAACACCGAAGGTCTTGTCAAACACAAAAATATAATTAATGAATTCTTTTCTCATTCCCACACTCTCTTTATTAAAAACATCATTTTATACCAAAAACACATACACACATAAAAAAGGGCTCCCTAGGAGTACCTAGGACATTTTGGGTGCTAGCACCTTCCCTCTGTGTAATCTCAGGCATTTTATTAGTTTTGATTTGAAAACTTCTTATCTTTGGGTTTTGTTTGTACTTTTCCCTTTTCCTTTGGAAACAATAAAAGCGCGGTGGCGACTCTGATTTTATTGACGTTAAGTTTACCCATTGCTTAATGGTCATGAATTTACCGCTACAAAAATTATGTGGCGACTCTGCTGGGGAGTAGTCCTCAGTGGGTTTAGCCTACTTTTTGATGTGTATATAATTGTATATTTGATGTTTGTATACTTGTTTGTATGATATAATCTGCTTGTTGTGCTTGGTGATGCCTGAATGGTGAGATAAGTTCTAACCCGAACTTGAGTGCAATTAAGATAGGAGGATGGTATAGTCATGTTCGACTTGTGTAAAGTAGTCCTTAACAAGTTGGCTTGATATCCATCTGCTTAGTGGAGACCCTTTTGGAGTTATGAATCTGACACAAGTTATTTGTGGTTAGGCATTATTTTCTATGAATTGGGGTCCGAGAAGCTGAGGACCGTAGAACATTTAACCTAACTTGGCCTATTTAGGACGTAGTGTGGAGATTGTTCTAGTGTAGACTTGATAACATTTGTTACACGATACTATACTCAGACGAGTTTCTCTTGAGAATATTATGGGTTGACGAGTCAGTCATCCTAACCTATAATATCTGATAGATGGAATTAAGACTCTGGGAACTTTTTAGAACATGATCTACAGGTTTTTATCCTTAGTACACTCCTTTGGGGATGGTTCTTAACCTAACTCCATGCTCGTGACTCGTAACAAACCCTTTGATTCTAGGTTGATCCAATCAAGTCTTGTCAATATCAATGGATCTTGGGTGTTGATAAGGTGAAAAACATAATCCACCAAAAAGGATGATTGATCTTGACGATGACTTGATTCATCCCTTGACCTCTAATTTGTGTTTGCCTTGTGTGTGATCCCTCATTTGTGATTGTTGCATTCATGCATTCATGCTCATCATAACATTCATCACACAAAAAATAGCTTCAAGGAACTGAGGTTTTATTTGCAAATATTTTCAGACCATGGATTATGGACGAAGGAATGCTAAGAAGTACAATTTCAGATGTCCTAATTTGAAAGAGCTAAGGAAGCTATCATCTTTTGTATTAGATATCTTGGACTTCAAGCAACGTCATGGGAAGCTTTTATCCATGTTATCTGCTGATGTGGTTGAAGGAGTCTTGAGTGTGTTGGTTCAGTTTTACGACTCTCTCTACCGTTGCTTCACTTTTCCCAATTATCAGTGTATGTCTATGTTAGAGGAGTATGCCAATCTCTTAGTAATACCTGTTTCTGACAAGGTGCCTTTTAGTGGATTGGAGGAGATTCCTAAATCTCATCTTATAGCTGAAGCTCATCATCTGAAGAAATATGAGATTGAGGCTCATTGGGCGAAAAAAGGAGGAATGTTTGGGTTGACTTCTGAATTCCTTATCGGGAATGCTACTTCCTTTTCTTAAGCCGGTAGTGTTGATGATTTTGAAGCCATCTTTGTGTTGCTTATCTATGGTTTGGCTTTGTTCCCTAACATCGATGGTTTTGTTGATGTTAACGCCATTAGAATCTTCTTGATTGGGAATCATGTACCTAATCTGTTGGGTGATGTGTACTTCTCTTTGCATCTAAGGAATTCTAAAGGTGGTGGAACTATTGTGTCCTGTGTTCCTCTTCTGTACAAGTGACTTATTTCGCACTTGCCTCAGACGCATGCTTTTGTGAAAAACAAATAATTTCTACGGTGATCTCAAAGACTTATGTCCCTCACTAATGATGATATTGTTTGGTACGATCCTTCATTGAGTAGCTTAGATATTATTTATAATTGTGGTGAATTCTCTAATGTGCCTCTCATTGGTACACAAGGAGGAATCAACTACAACCCTGCTTTGGCTCACCGTCAACTTAGGCTCCCCTTGAGAGACAAACCTAATAACACTCAATTAAAAGGTCTTTTCTATCAATAGGGTAAAGATCCCCAACATTTGAAGCAGAAGATGGTACATGCTTGGCATAATGTATATAGGAAAGCAAGACCCGAGCTTGGTCCGCGCAACTGTGTAGCTTTGGAGGCTTACACTACTTGGGTGAAGAAGAGAGCTTTGGAGTTGAGGATGCCTTGTGCTTGTGAGAGACCTATGTATATGCTTACGGCTGAGCCATTAACTCTCCCTAACCAATATATATGGATGTTGGAAGACACACTCGCCAAGATGAAGCAATAGAAGGATATGTGGGAAGAGCGGTTCCATGCTTTAAGCTGAAAGCATGAGGAGTTACAACTTGAGTCTAAGGACAAATATGCGCTTATTGAACTTCTTGAAGACCGAGCGGTAAAGAGACAAAGAGAGCCAGAGGGTCCATCTTCCTCTAGTATGGCTCAACCTTCCGGTGCTTGGAAGAAGATTGTTGATCAGCTTGTCCTCGAGAAGGCTCAGATGAAGACATCCTTTGAGTCCGAGATTCGACGCATCCGAAGGAAGTATACACCTGCTGCCAGATCATCTAACACTATTGTTAGCGGATCCTTAGGATGATTAGTTTCCTTTTTTCTTGTATTTGTATTTTGGTTTCTGAAACTGTACTCAGTGTAATCCTTCTAAATAAAAGAGATTTTGTGGTCAATCAGATTGTTACAATTATTATTATTATATATTTGCAAATAAAATAGTATGTTCCTTGAAAACAAAAATAAACAAAACATTGCATTTCATGCATCATTTGCATGGCAGGTTTTTTCCGCCAGATGTCTTATCGGTTATATTTTTGTGCTTTATCCAAGCTGACTCACCGATACAACACTCGCGCCAATCAACCGAGAATCATGGAGAACTTAGAGCAAGAGAACCGAGAATTGAAGGATGAGATTGCTCGTATAACTGCTATGATGGAGTCTATTCTAGCTACCCAGAATCAGTCTTGTCCAACTAACGGAACTCCTCCTCCTCAGAGGACTGTCATCTCCGAGGTTGCTGCATCAATTGTGCCTGTGGCTGCTACTCAATCTGGTCCGACTATGCATGTTGAATTCCCATAAGGAATGCCACCAAATTTCATGCCTGAAGGGTTTGCACCCACCTTTACTTCTATGCCAGCATTTAGCCCGGTCATGTGTCTGCTGCCTCCAGTCGTTCACACTCTGCCTCGTGTTGAGGACACCACCTACCATGTCGAGCCGTCTGAGGGTCCGAATGTTTATGAGAAGATGGACGAGATGAATGATCAGTTCATTGAGCTGCGAAAGGAATTGAAGACGTTGAGAGGAAATGACTTGTTGAGTAAGAGTGTTGTTGAACTTTGCTAAGTGTCGAATGTCAAGATCCTGATGAAGTTCAAAGTCCCTGACTTTGAAAAGTATAAGGGAAATACTTGTCCACTTAGCCATCTTGTTATGTATGCCAGGAAAATGTCAACGCAAACTGATAATGACCAATTATTAATTCACTACTTCCAAGACAATCTGACTGGTGCCTCTTTGAGATGGTACATGGGGCTAGACAGTGCAAGTATTCGCACGTTTAACGATTTGGGTGAAGCTTTTGTGAAACAGTATAAGTACAACATGGACATGGCGTCTGATAGAGACCAGCTGAGGTCTATGTCTCAGAAAGATAAAGATACATTTAAAGAATATGCCCAGAGGTGGAGAGAGCTTGCTACTCAGATCAATCCTCCGTTGGAAGAAAAGGAGATGACCAAGATTTTCCTTAAGACCCTGAGTTCGTTTTATTACGAACGAATGATTGCTAGTTCCCCCAGTGATTTTACCGAAATGGTAGACATGGGGATGAGGTTGGAAGAAGGAGTCTGAGAGGGAAGTCTTTCTAAGGAAGAGGTGTCATCGAGCAAGAAGTATGGAAGCAATTTCGCCAGAAAGAAGGAAGGAGTAGTGTCAGTAGGGAGGCAGATGAGGCCTTATGTCAAAAGAAATACACAACCGCGTCAGCATCATCACCAAGTTTCATCGGTTAATCCAGTATTTTCAAACAACTAATCAATGTCAGTTCAACAACAATGTCAACAATAGCCGCAACAAAGAACAAACAACTACAACAACAATAATAATCAACAACAACCAAACTTCGAGAGGAAGAAGGTCTCTTTTGACCCTATTCCTATGTCATACACTGAACTCTATCCATCTTTGGTTCTCAAGAACCCCCTCCAGCCAAGAAATCCTCCTCAAATTCCAGAACCACTTCCATGGTGGTATAAGCCCGAACTCCGCTATGACTTTCATCCACGAACTCCCGACCATGATATTGAAAACTGTTACCCGTTGAAGTATGAGGTTCAGAAACTGCTAAAGAGTGGGATGGTGTCCTTTGAAGACCGTGCGTCGAACGTGAAAGCGAACCCATTTCCCGCTCATGGTAATTCCTCTATTAACATGGTAGATGGTTGTCCAGGAAATCTCAAGTATTCGATGTGCGACTGTAGCAAGGTAATCGTTACCTTTAGATTTATTGACTAAATTAAAAGTAAATCATACAATTCGAGTCGCCACCGCACTTCTATTTATCCAAAGGAAAGGTTAGAAAGCGAACAAAAACCAAAAAGTTTTATCAATTCAAAAACTAATAAAAATGCCAGAGATCTGGGTAAGGGGGTTGGTTATTCAATGGGAAGGTTTTAAGCACCCAAAACATCCTTAGTACTCTAAGGGAGCCCTTTTTACAAATGTTGTATGGTAGGTTGGTATTTGTGAAAATATTTGTGCAAACATGATTGGGGAGATGAGAGAAGAATATACAATATTTTCAATTTTATTGTTTCAATGGATAAACCCATTGCCTACGTACCATCACAAAGGTAGGATCAAAACCTCGTAGTTCGGGGTAAAAATCTCAAAATATTGATGAATGGATTTGATCAAAAGCCTTAAGGTCTTTTGTTATCAAAGGGAGAAAACTCAACCTAAACCAACAATCCACCATGTGAGGAGAGCTTCAACATACTAGTGAGGGATCCACCCTATAATAAGTATGGAAGACTTATAGTCCAATCACTAAGGATAAGGTGAGGTTTACATCAAACACTATGATAACTCAAACCTATGGCTAATGTTTATGAAAAGTTTTAACAAAGGTGGCCATTGGAACCACAAAAGATTTTGAAGTGAGTTGGATTTACCAATTCGAAGTATTCACAAAAGGAAGTCAAAGTTGACTTAAGGTTCAATTCAAAATAAGTGTTATGAAAAGAGTTTGAAAAAATCAAAGGTATAGTGTCTAGGTTTCTAATTTTGAAAGCAATGTTAATGTTTGCACAAAAAGCTTGGCTTGGGTTAGAGTGGAGATAAGAAGAGAAGGGCTAGGTCCTAAACATGCAAAGTTGAGGCAAGAGAAATAAAACCCTTGGAGTTCCTTTCTTGAGATCATAAAGATGACCCAAGTTGCTCCTTTCCTTTGGACATAGCAAGCAATAAGCAATTAAATCAAGCAATCAAAGCAAATATTCAATCAAGCTCCTAGGATCCTCCAAAGTGGACTTGTCTCTCTTATCTTGGATGTTCATGAAAATGGTCCTTCTAATTAGCTCAAGTTTGGGATCCCTATCACACAAGAACAAACAAATCAAAAAGTTCCACAATGCAATAGAAAGAATGGACAAAGAGAGGGTTTAGAATAGGGGTCCTTTCAATTCAACTTCAAGACATAAGCATTCTAAAGGCATGAGGCCTAGTTGCTCTTCAATATATTTAGCATTCTAAAGGCATGAGGCCTAGTTTCTCTTGAACTCCATTTAGCATAGGTAAGGTCCTAATTCTAAGTCCTTTCTCCTTTTGCATTAGTTCACAAAAACAAAACAAAACAAACACAAGGCAATAGTATATACACAATAATGTGCTCAAGTGAGCAAAAGGCAAATGACATAAACAAAACATGAGCTCAAGTGAGCAAAGGACAAAGACAATTTGAATAAATGAGCAAGAAATTAAATTGCATTAAAGTAAATTGCAAGAATTAAATGCGTGAATTAAAAGTTAGTCATTAGTAGTTAGTGTTAGTGTGCCATAAGGCAATTTAGTGCTATGTTAAGCAATCGTAAGTGGACTAATGTAGTAGTCACACCTATCTGAGGTCGGTCAATAAAACTATAGGCAAATAAACACAAGTTAGAGACCATGACTAGTAAGCCAAGCTCCTACAACTTGCCAGGACAAAAGAAAAGAAGAATGACCTTGTATGGATTTTAGGTTTTTTGCTTGACCAAGAAGCAACCTATCTTGGACACAAAGCAATTCACTTGATCTTTGATCAAGATGAATTTGATTTGGATCAAAGAAGGTTAAGCCTCTCATATGTCAAGGCTAACCACAAATCATTAACTCATTGGTCAAAAGAAAAAGAAGAAGAAGAAGATAGAAATGGAATGTACAAAATGAAAAGTTAAATGACATAACCAACACACATTGATCAAACATGAATGGAATCAACATCAATCAATAGTAAACAGAAGTGAAATGAATATTAGAAGTCAAGAAAGGTCAAACATATTTTTGGTATTTTTTGGAATTAAAATAATACATGAAATAAAATGAACAAATAAAGGTCAAACTTCAAATCCAATTCAAATCAACTTGGATAAGTCCAATTGGATCATCATAAGTCTAACATGGTCAAACAAGGTTTGACAAATTTTCTCAACATTTTTTTGAAAACAGAAACTAATTTTAAACAATTAAAAATGAAGAAAAAATAACATAATTGAAATAAAATCTCAAATAAATCTCAAATCAATTAAAAAATTGGTGAGAATATTTTTCATAGATCCATCATCATCCAAAGATGTTAAGAAAATATTTTGGCATTTTTTGAATATCAAAAAGCATTTTAAATGAATTAAAAACAATCAGAAATGAAATAATTCACAAAAAATATTAAATGGAATCACAAAAATAATTAAAAATCATTTTATGAAACTAGAATTTAAGAGATTTTTTTTGCAATTGGTCCCATATTTTTGTGAATCCAAATAAAGAAGTTATGAATTTTTAAAAATAATTGGAATAAAAGAAAATAAAATGGAAATTCAGAAATTGGAAAAATCCACAGGCGTCAGATCCCACTTCATCAATTGACGTGGCTGATCACATGGTTGGGAAGCGTACACACATGGTACATATTAGTCAACAGCGTGGCATTCAACATTAAATAAAGTCATAACAATCAACAACCAAGATTAGATCTGAGGTTCATCATTCAATGGCCAGGGTTTGGACACGTAGGGACGGTGGTGGAAACCACCGTCTTCTCCGGTGAGAAGCCATAATCCGGCCACCAGTTGCAGGTTTTTAAACCTCAACCATAGCACGCGATCCATATACCATTCGAAAGCTGGGGTGATGTACATCACCCCTGTGACCTTAGTTTCTTCTCAAGATTCTTATGGAGGAGGAAATCTGAGGTTGAAAAATGAGGTGTTCAATCTGAAGTTGACTAATTCTCAAAATTAAAACCACTAATCAATTGCCTCTCACATGAGGACTTCAGAGATGCAAACCAAACTAAGCAATGCACAATATTCAAAGAGATTCGAAGGAAAAAAGTTGGAGAATAAACCTTTGCAGAGCAGCTTTCAATGGCACAATTCAACCAATCCTTTGCTTGCAGCTTGATCTGGATGCTTGGTATGAGAGTTAGGCTTAGGAATTGGTGATGATAATCAACTGATGTTGTTGAAAATCACACTTGAAAAATGAAAGTGAAATTGCAAATTCCTTTGATGAGAGAGTAGGGAATCAGTTCAACAGAGTTTCAGGCGCCTTCAGGTTGCCAATTGAATGAAATGAAGCTTCTATTTATAGCCACAGCTGATGCAAAGATGTGAAGAACTCGTGTGTGCATGAACTTGGGTCCTCCATGCATGGGCCCGTACAGGCGCATGTGAGGCCCAAAAGCAATTGCAATTGAGTACTAAACATCAACCAAAGTGAAATGGACGTGCAAATTGCAATGCATTAGCTTGTGCATGAAGATTTAACATGTTATGCATAATTGATCATAAAGCTTCACCTCTTCGAAAATGCCAATTGGAAAATTGAACCATAAGCATGTGGGTAATGGTTGGAAAGGTTTTGACATAAGGAACAAATTTTATGTTGAACAAAAATTTATTTGGAGTTTGGAAAATATTGAAAACTGGCCATGAAGTTCAAGGTACAAAACATGTATTTGAAAATTTTGCCAAAAATGACCAACTTCAAGCCCTTCTGTTTCAATGATGTAAGCCTCAAATGACAAAACCTTCAACATAAAATTTGTAGATATTTCCAATAAAAGCAATTTGGACTTAAATTTTGCATCATTTTAATTTTTTATGAGAAAGTTATGAGCACTTGAAGTTGGACTTTTTCACATTTCAATGGCTTTGGTCCAAAGTGACCTATAATGTTTTGTATTATCACATGTGTTTCTTTTAGGATTATGAAATTTTGTCCAACATAAAAATTTAAGTAGACATCTTAAAATTTCCAATGCACTTGGTATCACCCCAAAATCGTAAACAAGGAAGGAGTTAGGTCCTTGGGAAGTTGACCCAAAATTAGGGTTTCAGTCAAAATGACCTATAATGTTTTGAAATGAATGATGACCTTAAAAGATTCAAATGTATTTTTGATGAACATGAAAGTTGTTCATATGGTTCTTAAGAACATTTGTTCTCTTGGGTCATCATCATTTGACAAACACATAAAAAGTTAGGTCTCAGTGGATTTCAGAATAGTCAGATGAATTGACAGGTCAACTTCTCAAAGCCAAACTTCAAATCTTAATGAATAAATGATTGAGGACACTCACATAGGCTCATGTATGTACAAAATGATGAATGAAAGAAATTCCCTTGATTTTATTTGATCATAGGTTGAGGTTGCTTCATGAGCAAGGCACAGTCAATGCACAGTTGAATTAGGGTTTCCTTGGAAAACAATCCTTAAGCCCTTTGGTTTATCTTGATCAAATTGACAAATTGAGATACTTGGGAGGCATATATGATGATTGAGAGCTTTGGGAATTATTGTCATGCTTGCTTTCATCTTTATCTGGCCATATCAATGAGCATGGGGGCCTCCTAAGAGCCTTGGATCACATGACTGCTCAAGCTTCTAAACAAAAGATGTTAGTGACATATTTTTGTGCTTTTGGTTAGTAAACAAAAATATGAAAAGCAATAATATACAATTCAAGCATGCTTGGTGGTCTCAAACCACTCACACAAGTCCCAACTCAAGGGTAAGGAGCCAAGATGTTATGATCCTTGAGGAAAATGCAATGAGCAATGATATGATGCCATGAGGGATCTTAGGGTCAAAATTAGGGTCTTACAGCGACGTATTCGTAGGTCCTTGGTGGAGATGCATAGGACCTTGTGTACCATCAGTGATTGTGAGCACGACCATGATGGTTGTGCAATTTGTAGTGTAAACCCCCGTGGGTGTTTGATCATCAAGAGAGATATCCAGAAGTTGATGGATGAAAATTTAATCTAGATTCAACAGTCTAGGGATATAGATGATGTGAATGTGATAATACCAGTGTTTAAGACCCCGGAGCGGGTAGTAATTCAGTTTGACAGCAGCAGCAGTAACAACGTCAACAGATCGGTATCGCCGTTAGTAATACGGTTAGCGGGACCCATCCTATATACATCTGATGGAGTTGTTCCGTACCAATATAATGCTGCCATGGTGGAGAACAGTCAAAAGGTTCTGTTTCCTACGACAAATTCTGTTGTGAACATCGTTGATATTGCGAAGGTGACCCGTAGCAGTCGTGTTTTTGGATCTGTCTTTTCGAAAGAGGTGATAAAAGATGTGTCTGTTGGTAAGAAGGTTGATGTACCTGCAGTAAATCCAGTTAGTGCTCCAATGTTTCAGTCTGGTGAATCTAGCAAATTGAAGCCTAATGATGACGATGAAGTGTTGAGATTGATTAAGAAAAGTGAATTTAATATGGTGGAGCAGTTGCTCCAAACTCCTTCGAAGATTTCAGTGTTGTCTGTTCTCATGAATTCTGAAGCGCACAGAGAAGCATTGCAAAGTGTGTTGAAGAAAGCCTATGTAGAACACGATGTAATTGTGGATTAATTTGACCACATTGTGGCTAATATCACTTCCTACAACAACTTGAGCTTTTGTGATGAAGAACTTCCTGAGGAAGGAAGAAATCACAATCTAGCACTGCATATATCAATGAACTGTAAGAAGGATGCATTGTCAAATGTGTTGGTTGATACCAGTTCTTCTTTGAATGTACTCCTCGAGTCAACTCTGTCAAGGTTATCCTATCAGGGGCCCCCGATGAGGTATAATGGTGTAATCGTCAAAGACTTTGATGGTTATCGCAAGACTTTTATAGGAAAAGTGAACCTTCCAATAAAGATAGGTCTGAGTGATTTTGAGATTACTTTTCAAGTAATGGATATCCACCCGACCTATAGCTGTTGGTTGGGAAGGCCATGGATCCATGAGGCTGGAGCTGTGACGTCTACTCTGTGCAGCGGTAAATTCATGATCATCAAGTTATGGGTAAGCTAGACATCAAATAGCAAGAGTCTCCACCGTGCTTTTATTGTTTCCAAGGGAAAAGGGAAAAGCATGAACAAAACCCATAAATAAGAAGTTTTCAAATCAAAACTAATAAAATGCCAGAGATTACAGGTAAGGGGGTTGGTTACAAAAGGGAAGGTGTTATCACCCAAAGTCTCCTAGGTACTCCTACGGAGCCCTTTCTTGTGTGCATATGTGTTTTTGTATAAAATAATGTTTGCAATAAATAGAGTGTGGGGATGAGATGAGAATTCATTAATTATATTTTTGTGTTTGACAAGACCTTCGGACTTGTGCCTACGTACCAACATAAAAATGAGGGATCAAAACCTTGTAGTTCGTGGTATAAATTTCAAAATGAATGCATTGCTTTTAACAAAAGTTAGGTTGAAATACACAAAGGCCTAAAAATGGTTTGAATGAGTTAATTCTTTTTGGCTTTTGAAAATTTTAAGTCAAGTATAATTAAGTATATTTACAAGTTTGATTAAGAAAAGGAATTTGAAAATGCAATGGCATAAGGCCAAAGTTTCTAGTTTGCAATATGGTCTAAGTTTTAAAAAAAACAAAGACAATCAAAGAAGTTTTTAAAAGGGGGGAGATATTTTGAAATTAAAGAAATGGAGAGGAAATGAAGAGACTAATCCTAAGCACAAATGTAAAAGTTGAGAGTTGAAAAGATTTGACCAATGGGTTGTAATCCAATAGACAAAAATGTCATATAGAAACCCAAATTCCCTTGGACATTAGAATAAAGCAACAAAAAATGCATAATATATACACTTGAAGAGCAAGGAATCAAATAAAGATAGCCACATCCAAGCTTAGCAACTCCATGATCTTCTTCAGATTTGCCCAATTAGAAGATGAATTTCAAGATGCCTTAAGTCACAGGTTCAAAATAATAGCTTCATAATGATCATGTTACAGATGAACTCAAATTGATCTTCAATGATCTATGAGATGAAGTTTCAAATCATAAGCACTTGGTTACATGAAAGTTGGCATTGGTCAAGTCCTTTGCATAGTGAGTGTTGCCTAAATTCTAAGTCCAATAGTCTAAGATCAAACCAACAGTCCACACGATATATTTTTTAGGGTTTTTGTTCTTATTATGCACATTAATGGTCAAAGACCACACAATCAAACACAATATACACAAACAAAATATATCACAAAATATGGTCCAAGTGGACAAAGTAAAAATGACATTAACATAAACAATTAGAATGGTATGAATAATGGAAAATGAATAAGACTTAGAAAATAAAGTGCATTAAAGTAAATGACTTCAAATTAAATGTTAGTTGTTAATGAGTTAGAAGTTAGTATTACTTTTGCTTTGCTTTTGTTTTAAGTCATTCTTTGGAGAACACTCAACCCACTTATCACAAGCATGGATCCTTGAACCAAGTCATCTTCCAAAGGAAGGAAAAAAAGGCCAAGTTTCCACATAATACCATGAAAGAGGGGAGATTTACAATCTCACTAACTAGAATGCTATGCCTTTTGTGGCAAAAATATAGCTCTATGTTAAGCAATCATAATTGGACTTATGTAGAAGTCACAACTATTTAAGGTCGGGAAATAAAATTTTGGTGTTAATGCATATTAGAGACATAGTATAATGGACTATGCTCATGAAACATACCACACACAAAAAGAATATGCAAAAGTGGGGGCCTAATCTCATCCATACTTATGTCAATTGTGCAACCAACTAGCCTTAGGATATTGAGATATCATAGGTCCATGACATGAATGCATAAAGAAGGGGAATGAGATGAAGATGGAGGGGAAATGGATCAAACTCAAATTGGACAAACGAGGAATTTTACCAAACTAAGATCATTCATTCATTTTGGGAGATGGAATGTACATTCCGTCAATCCCCTAAATCCAATGATCTTAACTTAACAAAGTCAAATCAACCTTGACCAAGGCCCAACAACACAAGTCAAACTTCCAAAGTTAATCAAAATGGCTCTACACAATTTATTTGGCAGTAATCAATTAAAAGTATTAAAATGATGCATTAAATTTAAATATGGTTGTCAATTTCCTAAAACCTCATCAAAACACCAAAGAAATGGCCATGAGAATTATCATAGGTCAAACAAGGGTAAAAGACCTTGGAGAAAATTTTTCAAAATTTGTGGAGACTTCAACGTATTTTTAAACAATTAAAAATATTCAAAAAATCAATTAAATCATGAAAAATATTAATAATGATCCAAAAAATAATTTTAATTCAGAAAATGAAAGAGGATTTTATTTAAATTTTTTTGGTGGAACTCTCATATTTTTTTGGATCAATATTAAAACTAATATGAATTAATGAAAATCAAAGGAATAAAAATTAAAATTAAAAAATCAAAAAAACGTGGACCACATGATCTCCCTCATTAATTGAGGTGGCATATCAAGTGTATATGAGCGCGCGTTCCACCATACACCAAGTCAAATGTTCCACACGCATGGTAATCACTTTGGACGCCCTAGATTAAAACATTTTAAAACACATCAATGGTTCTGAACCGTTCCACCTCACTGCCTGAGCCAAAGGCCTGTCATCTTCTCCGATGACCCTGGCCGAACTAGTTCAATCATCACCATAACATAAATGAAAAAGGAGGACATGATCTGAAAGATAAAATGGTGTAGATCACGAATATCACCTCAATTTTAACTAACTCCAAATATATAGAGAGATATGTGGAGTTGAATTTTGAGGTGTGTCAACTGAGTTGCTTCAATTTGACCTCAAAGAAACTCAATCTTCATGCCTATATTGGTAGGAATTGAGACAACCAAAGATCCAAGAGAATTGATGAGAATTGAGTGAGAATCGAAGAGAAGAAAAAATCTGGAAAATACCTTCAATGTTATGCAGAACCTGATCTCTCTTGCTTCAATTCGTATTTGATCTTGCTCAGGTAGGTTGCAGAAGTGGCTTAGGATTGGTACAATGCTTTGGATCCTGGGGTTTTTGAATCTCCAAACAGTGAAATTCAAACTCAATTTTCAAATGAAAATTCTCAGATTTTCCTTTTAAATGTGAGGGTTTGAAGTGTGGAGGCAAAGCTGGCGCGTAAGGGTCCTTTGAAATGAGCACATATAGTCTCTATTTATAGCAAAATGGAATGTTATTTGCACACTTCAAAATTTGTCCAAATTTAGCAATGCTATGATCATGCTTGCATGGGCGTGTACAGGCCCATGAAGCAACTCAAGTAAGTCCAAAATCAACTATGTTGAGGTCTGAATGAAGCTTGAATGGCAAGGCAAAGTTAAATGATCATTTGAAGCTTGAATCTTGCCAACAGATACAACTGTGTTTACACCATGCGCAGACCCCTCAAACTTCATCCAAAATGAATGAATTAGGACTCTTTGGAAAGCTTAGATCAAGAGGAACAACTCTTTTGTTGAATACTTTTCTATTTGGAACTTGTATCATGGTGAGGATACATTATAGGTCATTTTGAGGTGGAAGTTTGGAAATTTCAACATGTTGAAATTTTTTCTAAGTGTCAAGTCACATACTTCATTATTCCACCTTGCTTAACTTTTTATGTGAGCTCCAAATGAGAAACGTGTCTTCATAAAAGTTGTAGAGATTTCAAATAAGTTTAAAATGGTCACCAATTTTACATCATTTGGATTTAGAATGAGTGAGTTATGCATTTTTGAAGTTGAGGAAAATCACTTGTTCAATGGTATTGGTCAAAAATGACCTATAATGCATCCTCATATAACATGCTCATAAAAGTTGATTTATCTCTCACTCCAAACATAAAAGTTGAATTAGACATATTGAATTTTATTTTTCAACTTGGAAACCTTTCATCTCACAAAAATTGAGCAAGTTATGGTCTTAGGAAGTTGACTTTCAAATTAGGGTTTAGACAAAATGACCTATAATGTTTCAACATAGAAAATGACTTTAAAAGCAAAATTAGCTCTAGACCTCAACATGAAAGTTGTTTATAATGTCATTTAGAGTAATGTTGCTCTTGGAATCATTTACATATGATGAAAAGTGTAGGAGATAGGGTCTAGGGAGACCTAGTTTTGATCAGATGAATTCATCTGGTCAACCACCATCAACCAACTTGCTAACTTGCAATTCTCTTGACTTTTTTAGGCTCATGGTAGATCATATATGCATAAGATGATGAATTTTTGAAATGTCCCTTGAGAAATTTGATCAATTGATGAGGAAACTTGTTGAAGAAGTTACACAAGATACCCAGATGAACTAGGGTTTCCAAGGCAAACCAATTTCAAACTCTTGAAGAATACTTGATCAAACTAACATGTAGAGATCATTGGGACTCATATATGATGCTTAGAGCCCTTGTGGATCATTCCTTAGTTGTAATCTTAGCAATGAGGGTCTTAAACCCTAGATGTGAACTTGATAGATTAAGGTGATCATGCCCTACCTACAAAAGAGTTAGGAAAATGCAAAGACATATTTTTGGTATTTTGGTTAGTAAAAAAATGATAAAATACAAGTATGATACAATCACATGGTACTTGGTGACCTCTCCCCAAACAAACCCAATGAAAGAGGGGTAAGAAGAATGCCAAGGTATGATCCCAATGTTAATGCATATGATGAGATTGCATGAGGGATCTTAGGGTCAAAATTGGGGTCTTACAACTGCCCCTATTTAAGGACATTCTAACTGAGGAAGTGAAGGTTAAAATCTTCGTATTTTCTCAGTAGAATGGGCTTAAATAACAACATATAGAAACAAATTTTGGTCCCTAAGAGACCTCATGATGCATATGATATGAATGTTAAAATAAATCTTTGTGGGGAAATGTTGCCACAAAGGAAAAGAAATCAGAGAGACCGAAGGTCCGCCGGAGCATAATGCATTCCATAAGGGAAAATCACTAGGGAGACAGAGACTTTGAGGGGATAGAAGGGTTGTGCGTAGGCCAGGCTACGACTTAGAAACTACTGGGAGACTAGAGGAATTCAATGAAAAATGGAAAGACTCAGCCGGGGAAATAAAAACATATGTAGGGGAAGCAAGTAGATCAAGATAAAACTGACTTACTTGGATAATGCAGGAAAAGTGATTTCACTAAGGAAATACACACTCAACTCAACTAGGGAAGAAATAAACTTCAACATAGGAGGAGAGAAAATCTATTATCCACTACCGGTTACTGGGTATGGAGATAATAGAGATCTAACAAAGAGGACACTCCTCATCGTTTAAGATGAATATATCAAGGATGACTCACTAAGGGCCACCAAGAGGGTGTATTCTTTACCAGTTACTGGGTAAGAATAGCCTTGCTGGGGAAAAACTGCAGAAATAGGATTTACAATTATCCGTTACTGGGCAGAAGACCAAAGATGAGAATACCCGTCACCGGTTAAGGTGACCATATCAAGGATAGACTCAAAGGAGAGAAAATTTGTCATCGTTTAAGATGAACATATCAAGGATAGACTTGCATGGGGATGTCAAGGAGGATACCCGTCATCGGTCAAGATGAACATATTAAGGATAAACCACCTGAACAAAAAGTAGGAATTACATCTATCGAATGCTGGATAGAATACCAGCAAAGAGAATATTCGTCACCGGTTAAAGTGAATATATCAAGGATAAACTCTGGGGAAGAAAAAAAAGCAGGATTTTCAACTACCGGTTACTGGGCAGAAAACCGCAAAGAGAAGAAAACCTTTCATCGGTTAGGATGAACATATCAAGGATTAACTCTCTGGGGAGCAAAATAGGGATTACAACTACCTTTTTACTGGGTAGAATACCAAAGATGAGAGTATCCGTCATCGGTTAGGATGAACATATCAAGAATAAACTTAAAGAAGGGGAAGAAAATATCCGTCATTGGTTAGGATGAACATATCAAGGATATACTTCCTGGGGAAACATAAAAATGAATCCGCTAGGGAGAAAAGGGTTACTTTTGCCGAGTATTGGGCAAGAAGTAACAAACTGCAAACTAAGAAGAATATTACCAGTTACTGGGTAATAGACTCTTAGGGGACCCAAAGCATCTATCTAGGTAAGATCTAGAAAGAAACGGTCGATAAAGACTCAACCCAATGAGGTTATAACTCAAATAATAATCATCCATGAGGAAATAAATTAGTGGGGAAGGGAGAAAGGTTAAAGTATTTCTGCTTACGGGGCTGACACTCTACAATTGAGGGAGGACAGATAACCAGCTCTGCACGGGGAAAAAGTAAACCACCATAGCTGAGGATCAAAACGAAAAATGAATCATAAGTGCAATAATGTAATAATGAAACCATATGAGTGTATATGTATATGTATATGTGTATATGATGATTATGCTGACAAAACAACCGCAAAGGATACAAAGGTGTCACAGACTTGAATCATCGATACAATTCTCGGTCAATCCACAAAGGAGGGAGACAACTGCTGGAGAAAGGAGAGAGATCAACATCCCAAAGGCTCAACCCTAGCTGGGGAAAGATAAGATCTGCTGATAAAAACTGTTATCGCGCCTGCGGGGAATTTTAGATCAACACCATATCAAATGGGAGACAACCATGCAGGGGATAAACACATATAGCTGCTCAGAAACCGGGAAGAAACTCTGACTGGGAGCGAATCTGATGGCTATGGGTGGGGAAACCGAAGTTCTGTCACAACTATGTGAACTGCCGAGGAAACCTGTTCTTACTCTACTAGAGACCAAAGTCGGTCGGGGAATGAATATCAAACTCTGCAGGGGACTAATCCACCTGGTCATTAGTGATCAACAAACACCGAATGCGGAATAATGTTGTCGGGGATGAAAGAGAAATGTGCCTACTGCTTGGGGAGAACCAATAATGCTCCACACTTAGGGCTTACTGCTTTCGGACCACTGTTGATATTCCTTTTAAATGAAATCGATTGCTTAAAATTTATGCTTTCATATGTTTAATGATTTTGATTTAAAAAATTTAATTTCAAAAATGATCATAATAAAATTTAAATCTATTTGGCTGAAGTAATTAAGAGTAGAAACAATTAGATAAAAGCTCAACTTTATTTAATAGAATGGTAGCCTGTAAATGACAAGACTCCATAGATCTTTTAAAAGTTGAAAATGGTAATTTAAATGGGAAAAGGTTACATTGAGTACAATGATCACTAATCCTTCTACCAACTCTTGATATCCAGTATGCTCTTGGCTGACGCTAAGGATAATGAATCACCAACGACCATTATGCTTAAGAACGTTTCCAACACTGAAGATCAGGAGGATGTAGTTACTTGTCATAATCCCTAATTTTTGTATAAATTGCCCAAGGTGGGGTGTTCAATTTATCGGGATAATTCTTTCTGTTTTATGTCTCTAACTTTTGCCTGGATCGCCCTTTCGGGTTTTCAATCCACCGAGACGCTCATTTTTGCCTAAGCCGCCCTTTCGGGTTTTCAACTTAGCGAGTTGTTCTTTTCTTTTTAGGCGAAGTATTTCTTGACTGCATCTGCATTCATAGGACGAGTGAACTCTTCACCATCCATATTTGTAAGGATCAAAGCACCACCTGAAAAGGCTCTCTTGACAACATATGGGCCTTCATAATTAGGAGTCCATTTGGCCCTAGAATCTAGTTTGAAAGACAAAATCTTTTTGAGCACAAGGTCACCTTCTCTGAACACGCGAGGTATGACCTTCTTATCGAAAGCTTTCTTCATTCTCTGCTGGTACAACTGACCATGACACATGACAGTCAACCTCTTCTCTTCAATCAAATTCAGCTGGTCAAACCTGGTCTGACACCATTCGGCCTTAGTCAACTTGACTTCCATGAGCACACGCAATGATGGGATCTCAACCTCTACGGGGAGTACTGCTTCCATACCATAAACAAGAGAGAAAGGGGTTGCCCCTGTTGAAATGCAGATAGAGGTACGATACCCGTGCAAAACAAATGGGAGCATCTCATGCCAATCCTTATATGTTACAACCATCTTCTGAATAATCTTCTTGATGTTCTTGTTTGCAGCTTCAACAACCCCATCCATCTTGGGTTTGTAGGGAGAAGTATTATGATGTTCTATCTTGAAGTCTTTGCAAAGAGCTTCCACCAGATTGTTATTCAAGTTTGATCCATTATTAGTAATGAACTTACTTGGCACACCATAACGACATATGATCTGATTCTTGATAAACCTTACAATAACTTGTTTGGTTACATTCGCATACGATGCCGCTTCAACCCATTTTGTGAAGTAACCAATCGCCACTAAAATGAAACGATGTCCGTTCGGAGCTTTGGGCTCAATCATGCCAATCATGTCAATTCCCCACATGGAGAAGGGCCATGTGGAGGAATTGACGTTCAACAGTGTCAGAGGAACATGAATCTTATCTACATATATTTGACATTTGTGGCATTTCTTCACAAACTTACAACAGTGAGATTCCATTGTCAGCCAATAGTAACCTGCTCGCAACATCTTCTTCGCTATTGCATGTCCATTGGAATGAGTACCAAAGGAACCTTCATGGACTCAGTCATCAATAGGTCTGTTTCGTGTCTATCCACGCATCTGAGTAAAACCATATCGAAGTTTCTCTTGTAAAACATATCACCATTTAGGTAGAAATTGTCGGCTAATCTTCTCAAAGTCTTCTTATCTGCATGTACCACGACTTTTCGTCTTTGATCAATTCAACAACAAACACATGGGCTAGCCTATCAAGACGCATCACAGTTAGATTGGGAACTTCATTCAAATACTTTACTACAATCATTGATGCCAACGTTACAAAAGCATCTGCCATCTGTCATACCCCAATTTTGTCTGAACTACTTTTTGTGTTAAAAAAAAAGAGAATGGCTTAAAAGGCAAAGAGATGTATGGCTTGAATAGTTGGTTTTATACTCCCACTTTAAAAAATATTTGGTTTCATTAGTGATTTGAGGTGCGCCGAGCATAACCTTAAACCTATTAGGATTGTGCCGTTGGTGGAACACCTTCGCATGTCTGGTGAACTAATTATCTTGGGGGCATCCAAACAAGCATGATTGTTTTTTTTAGGGTTTATCACATGTACTACCGACCAAGATGTTCACCCGGGCCTCGTACTTCATAACATTATTAGGCCCAAATTCCTTTAGGACCGGTCATTAATTTTGGATCATGTATTTCTAGTGTACGAATCATTGATACATGCAGACGTTCGTCATGGCTCAACCTAATTCAAGGATTCGGATACCGACATTCCACGTTCGTCACAAATTCCATTGTTTAAAGTTGATTTCGAATATCCTATTTTTATCTTGGAAGTTTGGTTTGGTTTTGCAAAATTTTTGTGACAATTAGTGGTAAAAAATCATCGCCACTTTAGGCATCCCAGGCCAATTTCAAGAGGGAAGTTCTAAATAAGTATGAGAATTGCTTCAAGCCCGGGTTTACATTACAAATTCCAAATCACTACTCACAAATGGCAAAGTAAAAGTGCCCAAGGGGACACCTGTAGGCATCAAAATCACGGGATAGCAATTAAAATTACAAGCATGTAATAATTGTTCTATAAGTTAACCCATGTTCTATGTGTGCTACACAATGTTAACACCGTGTTACATTACTTGAGTCAAGAAAGATTAAGTTCTGAATAAAGGGCGTCTAATTGTTGATCTTCAATGTCTGGTCCATTCTCGTTAAGTTGTGCATCCACCTGTATAAGATGTCTTAACCTGTCCAAAACCAATTCAAAACCTGTCAGAAATTCAACATAACAGTTTGCCTACACTCAAAGCAAACGTAAACAACATTTGAGCAACAATATGAAAAACATGTGAGCAACAATATGAATAACATGTGAGCAACAGTGGAAGATCAATACAAACATTTGGCATCCTATGGAAGTCGTGTAATGTGACAGAGGCATTTTCTGAAGACGAAGCCATAAGCCATGAAGACATACGCAATGACGACGTTGATGATAACTCAATGCATTATTAAAGTAGCAGTTGGAAGATAATGAAGCGCATACACAGGAACATAATAAAGGTTGTGTTAGTGTTCCGGCTGTGTTAATGTCCCGGCTGTGTTGATGTATTTCAAAAACAAAAACAAATTGATAACAATGAAGTGGACTGATCAAGCAACACTTCTGCTCCCTGAGACATTAGGAACTTTATAAAGAAAAATTGGAATAAGATTGCAGAAACACTAAATACGCAAGGTTTGGATCCGCAGATAAAAGATTTCAGACTTAAAACATGTACAGACATGTTACAGCATCATGATGCGTGAAGAAGAGACCTTGGTCCACAACTATTCATGCCGCCATAAGTTAGTCTGTCTCGATAACCATGAACCTGCAATACTAACAACGCCAGAAATAACAAGTTGAAGAAAAAGTTACAGTGCATAGGTCCATAATAGATGAAACCACCCTGGGAATTCTCTCATGCTGTATGCGTCAACCGAGATACATTCACCAGCCGAATGTCACATCCGTACCAAAACTGTCATCACTACGCCAAATAAGGGAAAAGAGGGCGCTTTTTTTGGCCTATAACAGCGCTTTAAAGCGCCCTCTAATCTAGCGCTGGCATAGGTAAAGACAACATTTTTTTTCCTGGTGAAAGCGCTCTCTAAAGTGGCTCTTTAAGCCCTTTAAGGGCCACTTTAGAGGGCGCTTTTTAAAGAAAGCGCCCTCTAAAGTGGAAACTTTTAAGGGTTTAGAGGGCGCTTTTACTGGAAAGCGCCCTCTAAAGTGGAAACTTTTAAGGGTTTAGAGGGCGCTTTTACTGGAAAGCGCCCTCTAAAGTGGAAATTTAAAGGGTTTAGAGGGCGCTTATTTTGGAAAGCGCCCTCTAAAGTGGGTGGTTATTTAAATTTTTTTTTTAAAAAGCGCTATATTTATTTATTTATTTTAGACAACCTGTATATTGAAGCAGTACACCTAAAACTGTATAATTTGAAGCCCTTTTTCACACATTGCATTCAACAAGCCTTATATACAACAATCCATACATATACAACAATCCACTGATATATAATCATTTAACTTCTAAAGATTCTAAATATACAACCAATTCATAACTTAAAAAGAAATAAAAGTAAGTAGCAAAAGCATCTTTTTGCTAGCCGCAGTCTTCTTAGCAACAACCTCTTTTTGTTCAATATCAATAGCATGAACCTAAAATATCATAAAATTAGTTAGGTGAAGTATAAGATCAAGAATTAACATTTTCTATGCATAAATATCATATAATTGTGTTTATACCTTTTTTTTTGATGCAACTGACTCGATTTGCTGTAATAAAAGCCATTTTACCTGTAATAAAGAAAACAATTAAAATCATTTGACCTGTACCTTTTTCACTAAGTTCTCTTTCTTTTCTTGGTTGGAATATGTTCTACATGTCTCTTAACAACACGGACGGTTGGATTGATCCAAATACCCTCATTATGATCATTTCTAATATATGAATCATTTGATATAATATTCTCATCTTGATCATTTCTGGTAAACGATTCAATCTCAACATCAATATCACCTTGATCTCCAGTGTTTTCATCAATTACTTTGTTGGAAAAAAGAACTATAGACCATTTCGTACTTTTCGGATCATTGACATAGAACACTTGTCTAGCTTGAGAGGCTAGAATAAAAGACTCATCTTTGTATCCCACCCTATTAAGATCCACTTGCAAAAATCCTGACTTATCCATTCGAATGCCGTTATTATTTTCAACCCACTTGCAACCAAATATAGGAATCTGAAACTTCTCATAATCAAACACCCAAATGCGCTCGATAACACCAAAATACGACAGATTTGCAAATTTGGGGTTTAAGTCCTTCACACTTGATATGTGCATTGCTTCAGCTACCACAGTGACACCACTATTCTGCATAGTACTTTTATCATCTTGTTCTTTGGTATAAAATGTGTATCCATTAATCGCGTATGCGCTATAAGAAAAAACATGGAAACTTGGACCATATGCTAAGCATCTCAACCTTTCTGTTATTGAAGCGGGATCTGAATAATACTTTGAATAAATATGATCCTTAAACCAAGGTATAAAACATCGATTGTGCTCTCGTACTATCCAATTTTCATTTCTATTGGAATTTAAACCTCGGAGAACATCCTTGTGAATTTCAACATACGACTCAACCTCATTCTCATTGTGCAGAACATACAAATGCACTTGATCCCGTTCGACCCTTGATACTGCCACGATTTTATTTCCAATTAGATTTTTTCCTTCTTTCTTTTTGACAAGCTGAGACTTGGGGAGTCCGATTGACTGAACATTAGACAAATATTCAGTACAAAACTCAATCGCTTCTTCAACAATGTATCTTTCAACCATACAACCTTCTGGTCGACTTCGGTTCTTCACGTACCCTTTTAATATTTTCATATAACGTTCAACAGGGTACATCCATCTCATATAAGCTGGTCCACACAATGGTGTCTCTTTCACAAGATGAACAACTAGATGTACCATTATGTCAAAAAATGATGGAGGAAAAAACATTTCAAGCTCACACAAAGTAATAACGATTTCTTTTTGCAACATTGGTAAGATCGCAGGATCGATCACCTTACTGCAAATTGACTTGAAGAAAGAACACAACTTAGTTATAGAGCTTCTTACTTTTTCTGGAAGAATAGAACGTATACCTATTGGGAGAAAATGTTCCATTATAACATGGCAATCATGGGTCTTTAAACTCTTTAACTTGAGGTCTTTCATAGACACAAGTCTTCTAATATCTGAAGAGTACCCTTCTGGAACTTTAACTTCACTTAGAACAATTCTCGTTACTTTTCTCACCATGCAAATTCCAACATGTATAACTTCGATCAATTCCATGCCTCATTAGATGTGATGTCAACTGAACTGCGTCAACCCGTTTCCCATAACAACAACCCCAGCAAGGACATATCATTCTTCTGGGGTCTTCGGCATGCGCAACGACAAACTTAACAAATTCTGATACCCCATTCTCGTACTCTCTCGACAATCGATTGGAAGACATCCATGTATTATCCATTACTAATTAGAATAAACAAAAAACAATTTCAGAAGAGAAACCAAAAATGGGATGAGACAAAACAATTTCGCTTTATTGAGTTAGTCTCTGTGCAGGGCATTCATGTCTCCAACAACAACCCAAAACTAAAACAATTTTGGTTTATTGAGTTAGTTTCTCAACATTTTCAGATATCTCTGACTTCAATAGCATGAGAATGTATGAACCATGCATTAAGCATTAATGGTATGCACTAATTTGTAGCATAGTTATATATCATCATATAGTTTTTACAAAAGATAAACATTGACTAGAAAATATATATGTAGAATTGTATAATGGTCTAACTGAAAGCTAACAGAAGAATAGTCAACTCTAATTTACTCTATCAAATAACATCCATACCTAAACTTCTTAAGTTACTAGCTACGCTATGTATGCTAGAATAAATACACTCATAAGCTGCATAGTGTACCTTTGATTGGTAGAAGGTGTTTTAGATATTGCTGCCTCCTTTTTCTACATCGAGAAACAAATGGAACAGTTGGTGAAATTTAACCCATAATGCCTAGTCTCCATTGCTAGCATTGCAACACAATAATTATTGTTGAGAATACTCAATAAATGTATGAACCAAGAAAAATGAAACCAAAAATGAACAATAGCGAACGTCAGAAGAGAAACCAAGTAATATGAAGATTAGAAAAATACCTATGGTGTCAAAATCGAACAGCTAACAACGAATTAATAGAAGGAGGAAACGTCGTAGATCTAACAGAGGTGGAAGGAGAACACCTTAGAAGTAGCGAAAATCGTAGCAGTGAGAACCCTAACGTGAAAAAGAACGAAAATAACAGAGAGTGAAATAACAAAACGCGCAGTATGTAATAATTTTAATGTTTACTAAAGGGGACCTTAGAGGGCGCTTGTGGAAAAAAAGCGCCCTCTAAAGGGGGCCTAAGAGGGCGCTTATGAAAGCGCTCTTTAAGGCTTTCCAAAAGCGCTTTATAAACTGGAAATGCACATGGACTTATAGAGCGCTTTTTTAAAAGCGCCCTCTAAGGGTAACCTTAGAGGGCGCTTTCTAAAAAGCCCCCTGTATTAGTGTCCCTCTATCTCCTCCTTATTTTTTCGCTTCACCTTAGAGGGCGCTTTATTACAAAAGCGCCCTCTAAAGTGCGCTGTCTATTCCAGTTGTTCGCTCCTTATTTTTTCGCTTCACTTTAGAGTGCGCTTTTGTAATAAAGCTCCCTCTAAGGTGCGCTGTCTATTCCAGTTTTTGGCGTAGTGCATGACATAGGCTACGTCGGTAAAATCAACAATACCTGTTGCAAGATACTCACTGTCATGAAATTGAAAGGCAACACATAAAAACGAAACAAAGATGCAAATGGCCTAGAGGTTAGCTACTGCAGAAAGCATACTCGGTTGCAACCGTGATGTGAAGTCTTAGATTCTACATACAAGACAAGCTAAAGTCCAAGGTCATTACAAAATGCGAATTGCTACGCTTATCTTGTGAACCAACATGATAAAGTGTGCATCACCCCTGCAGTGTCAACGTTCCTTCGAGAAACCGCACCAGACTGAGTATCAACGGCATAATGAAATCATGGCTTATCACTTCGCGAGCAGTGGTAGCTAATGCTGCAAGCCAAGGCTATGAACAAGAGGTGACTATGGTATACCGACTGGGAATTATAAGACCTTGTGACCAATGTCCTGCATTATCAGGCAAACCTGCAATGGGCATAACAGGCCAACAATCAGGACTTAATTATTCAGTCAAAATTCGACACGGAGCAAAGCCATGAATATACGTTGTTAAAACATGATGCACAGGAAATATGCTAACCAAGTGAGAAGGTTGCTGCATAAAAGTTTGCCACAAAGTCACAAAATGAAGACATGAACATGCTTAATACAAACACAATTATTGTCTAAATTATACAACCTTCCAAACCTTGTAGGCATGCACATGTCACAACATAAACCTATTGAAAAATCGGAGACAAAGCCTACAACCATTGGCCAAACCGCATCGATACGTGAATATTGTAACAAAGACCTGCAGAAACCAATCCTAGCCTACATCAAGCCAAATAATGCAGACAAATGGTACAAAAAATAGCATGGCAGTATCTGTGTCATGGGGGCATTCACATCCACTACATGGATTAATTAAGCGGACTAGTAATACATATCCTGAACAAAACCAACATGATCCTGCAATCAGCAACAACAGTGTAATGTTGTGTCAAGGGAAAACCCAAAGCTATGGCGCAATATAAGTAAGAAGGAAGAAAGTGATGCTTCATTTGAATGACGTCTGTGGCCATTTCTCAGGATGTACCAAGGTGTTCCAGATCTGCAAGATTCAAACACCAGTAAAAAAACCTGTTACGAAAAGTCAGTACGCCAGTAAAATAGAGCAGTTACCGCAGTGAAAGTTGAAGTAAATAGTTACCGCAGAGCATCATCAAGAAATTCTTGCAAGCGCCACGTAATCGCAGAAGATAAGTTCTCACTCACTACGGACAAAACAGAAACAAATTTCACCACCTTCATTCCTGGGACCACACCAAAATCTAGAAAGGATTTGATCCTAACGGATTTTTGGAATCTTTGCCAGCTCAGGAGTGAGAAACCTCTACCTCCAAAGCTCTATATAAAGAGCATCCACCACTAGGATAAAGGGACCTTTTCCAGCACCGTTACTCTACAGAAATAGAATCAAAACATCGCTAAAGCTCTAATCTTCCTTTTGAAGTTTGTTGAAATTTCATAATGAAACTCAGCAAACTCGAGCTAAAGCCCCAGACTACCCTAAAACGGTTACTACCGCCATAGCAGCGATGTAAGAAGGAAAGAGAAGGAGAAGAAGTGAAGAAGACGGAAAGTTCAGAAGAAGGAAGAAGGAACCTCGAAAGATGCTAAAGAAATCGTTTACCTCGCCTTGACCGGAGTCGAACGTCGGACTAGCTCCAATTTGGTATTTAAACTTCTCCTTTGCATGATTCGAGGTTACCACCTTGTTCACATCGCCTCATATACCATAACCCCCATGATTATCACATGAGATTTCTGTTGTATTAAGTTTAATTTGGAGTTGAAAATTTAGGTCTCTTGCTTGTTTATGCTTTGATCTGGATCCTTTGTTTTCGTTGTTTTCTGGCTTCGGTTCTTTGGATCTTTGTTTTGATTTGGAAACTACATGGCTAGATTTGGGTTTTTAAGTATTTGCTTGGATAAGGGTAGGATTTTCCTCTGAGTTATGAGCGCTCACAACTTGCCACCACGGCTACACAGAAGTATCGTCGGAGATTCCTGTTACCACCGTCGTGGTTAATCCAATATTGATGGTGGTATTAGAACAGAGGTGGAGAAAATGAAAAGCAGGGAGAGAGTGTGAAAAGAGTATTTTAATTAGAGGAGACAAGAGGGAGTTCGTTCGTGCTTCTCTGCTGATTGTTTTTCTTTTATGGATTTATTGTTGCTCAGATTAACCTTGTTTTAAATTAAAATATTAATTAACGTGTGGAAGCTTGGGGAGTTCGTTGACCGTGTTTTCTTTATGATTGCCTTACCAAGAAAAAAGGCATTCATTGTTCTGATAAATGCTGACAACTGTTGGTTTTCTCAAAAGAACCTTATGAAATTCCCATTTAATCATGTGAGTAGTGGCCGCCAGATGTCAGGAGGGAGGTTGAGGCCATTAGCCTCGCTCCTTTTCGTCTGTTACCTGAACTAGGTCTTACTAGTTGGACTGGATTCAGTCCTTTGGCCCAATCCGGTGGGCAGCTGCAGCGCTTGGGCCTCATGGGCCCTTGTGGTTTGCTAAACTCGTTAAAAAACCCCCTAGTTCAAATTCATACCCTGCTTTATTTGTTTTATTTATTTTTAAGTTTTAATGCTTATTTAATCTTCCCAACAAGAAGATGACATCAATAATAATAGTCAGAAATAGATTAATTTTCCAATTAAATATTTTTCCTTATTTTGTGTAGATTTTTATATATTCTTTAGAATATTGCGATTAAAATATTAGTTAGATGTTAATATCGGTAAATGATACCAAATCATTATACCTTATTGTAAAAATAATTAAGCCTTGGTCTAACACCAAGTAATTTCTCTCGAATCAGATTAATTCTAAAAAATTTCAAATTCAACACATTTAATTAATAAACTCTCCCAAATTATTTAAATTAATTTTGAATGAAAAGGAGAATAGTAAGCTTCCGCTTCACTATCTCTCGGCTATTCGAATAATTGGCGTACGCCATATTGCTCGGATTTTCATCATTCAATTAAAACCCTATAAACTCTACAAAATTAAAATCGCTTCCTCAAATTAATTATAAATTCTAAAAGCTTTATTTTAATAATTAATCATTGAATGAAAAGGAGAATAGTGAGCACCCGCTTCATTATCTCTCGATTATTCGAATAATTGGTGTACGCCATATTGCTCGGATTTTCATCATTCAATTAAAACCCTAATAATCATACAAAATACAAATCATCTTTTTAAATTAAGGTAATACTCAAAATATATCTTTTTGTAAACTTGGGATGAAAAAGAATATAGGAAGCGTACGCTTCGCTATTTCTCAATTTCTCGAATAAATGGCGTACGCCATATTGCTCGAGTTCTTGTCGCCCGATTAACACATCAAACCATAATATTTCAAATCATTTCTTTTAAATCAACTACAAATTCCAAATTCTTTTTAAAATTTCCGATAATTAAGGATAGGAGGCGTTCGCCTCACTATCTACCGATTATTCGAATAATTGGCGTACGCCATATTGATCGAATTCTCGTCGTCAAAACTAAAACGCGATCGGATAAATTCAAATCATCTTTTATAACAAATACAACATTTAAAAACTTTTCTTCTTAAATTAAACTTCGGATGATAAAAGATGGGAGGCGTTCGCCTCACCATCTCTCGATTGTTTGAATAATTGGCGCTCGCCATATTGCACGAATCATCGACTTCCGATTAATACATTTTAAATAAACTTGGATAAAGGAATAAGTGGCGTACGCCTCATTATTCTTTGAATAAGCAAGTAGGAGGCGCACGCCTCGCTACCGTGCATATTCAACATCCACAAACAAACTTTCAAAATAATCGAACGAAAAAGGGGTAGAAGGCGTTCGCCTTATTATTCCTCGAAAGAATTGGACGATTGGTGTGCACCACATTGCTCAATCTTTCGTCGTTCTTCAAAACACCTTAGCAAATCAAATTACTGTCTCGCCCCCGTGCGACCAACAACTTAAAAATTCTTTTGAAAAGAACACTGTTAATCCTTTCTCTTATAACTTATATAACTTATATATTTGCAAACACATTCAATAATGAACCTTACTTTAATGTAGATATTATTGGTGCTGTTAGTGAGATAAACCATATCCAATCCAACACTCCGGGGAAGAAAGTTGTTGTTTCTGTTGTGCTGAAAGATTTGAAGTAATGCGCATTATTTTCATAACTTATGTGTTCGATAAATTTATATATTTTGCATCACTGAATCCCATCATATAATATTGTTTATTTATATTGCAAAATAGGGGCAATTGCATAAATTGCAATTTATGGGAAATCTATGGATCAAAATTTTTGGCTTACTACAATGATCCTAAAAACAATGGAGCTATTGTAATTCTGCTCACTCATGCAATGGTAAAAGATGGCCAAGGTATTACATTAACAAACTTTATAAAGACATAGCTGATTTGTATTTTTCATTATACGTTCAATAATTTTTATATTAATTATACAATTTACAGTGTCAAATGCATGGAGTGGTTCCAAATTGTTGATAAATGAAGACATCCCTGAAATTCAAGATTTTATGTCTAAGTATGGGTTTTATTTATTTATTTATATTCAGATTATTATACATAATTTTTAATTTCAAAAACAATCTTATTTCTATAGGTTGCCTACTAATGAACAGAAGGAGAAGCCTACTCAATCTGCAAAATCTTTTTCTAATTGGTCTGGTGGTTCTCAGTATTCGCCAGTAGAAAGGTTTGTTCATAATGCGAAATGTATGTCCTTAAGTCAGTTCTGCAAAATCAAACATGTAAGTTGAATACTATAGAGCCGAATTTATCTTTACTATTACAATTATATTGTTTGCTTTTTGAAATTAATATCATTTTTGATTTGCTTTTAGGAAACTTTATGTGTTACTGTAGCAACCACATTGAAATTTGCTGTCTCAAAGTATGGATGGTTTTATTATGGCTGCACAAGGTGTTCTTCGAAGGCACCTAATCCTGAAAAAGCTTATGAATGTTCATGTGGGCAAAAAGTCGAACAGCCTATACCAAGGTACATATAATCTAGATGAATTGCAAATAAATTTGGTAATGGATTTGTTATTAATCATATTATTTTCTTCGTTTAAAATACTATAGGTACAAGATTGAGATATATGTTAGCAATGGTGAATCAAAATATCGATTTGTATTCTGGGATTCCGAATGTGCTGCTATACTTGGAATGACTGCTGAATTTATGCATAACTCTATGGTGGAGGTACATTGTTATACATAAGTTAAAATGTTAATAGTTTATCGAGTTGTAAAGTTCAGATTATCACTCATGGTTGATATTTTATTTTTCCATTAGAATGGAGAAGATGATCCAATGGTTTATCCTGATGAGCTTGAAATGCTGTTGAATAAGAAAATGGCTTTTAGAGTTAAGGTGCAGCCAACGTTTTCCCAAGCGTCTGTTTGGAAGCTTTGTGATGATGAAACCTTTGTTAAAGAGATTGAAAATGACTACATAGTAGAAGACGTATAATATTCACTTAATTCATGTATTATTTAAACATTTAACAAGTATAATAAATATTCGATGTTTCAATGTGCAGAATCAGTCTAAAACTGAATATGCAAAGTTGGTCCCTAACAAAGAAAATTTGGAAACTTCCGCAGTAAGTATCTTCATTTGTTAACATAATAATTTTCTATGATAAATATTGTATTATTATAATTCATTTTATATCTGACAATTAATTTTTTATATTGCAAGCAAACATTATTTGCATCTGGTGAAAATGATCCAGAATCAATCATTCTAATGACTCCGGCTAAGGATGTTGTAATTGCTGACAAGGGTGAAGAAGTTGATTTTGAAGCGTCTGGCACTACGCAATTATCAGGCACCAAACCATCCAAGAAATTAAAGATAGAACCATCTTCTTAATTAGAATTTTCGGAAATTTGATATTGAAATATATTTTATGAACTTTTTAGCACCAGAATGAGTTTAAGTATGAAGTTGTTAAGAACATCATATGTTTTGGTTGTAGGATGTGTTCTTACTTTTTTGAAGTGTTTATTTTGTGGGATTACAATTGACATTTATATTTCATGTATGGTTTAAAGGATAATAATGAGTATTTAATTCATGTGTGTGAAATTATTCAAAATCCTATGTTGTTATGTTGAACATTGTGTTTTGTGTGTTCTTTCAACTACAAAATTTATATGAGTATCATATCTTCAAATGTTAATAAGTATTTTAGATTGATAACAAAATACGTTGTCATCTTATGAAATATGTGTAGACGACTAAATTATAAATAGATTATTGCATGTCATGTTTGGTTTCAGCATGCCTAATGGTGTTAGAAATTAAAAAAAACAATTACATAAAAATTTATTATGAAATCCTTCAAAACTAATTATAGAAAACACATAGAAACACATTTTTTTACAATTTTTTTCAAAGTCTAATACATATGTTAAAATTGCAGGTAGTTCAGAAATGTTGGAGCAATGTTTGAATCTTGCATTCAACTGAATTAAGGATTTATAAAAAAAACAAGGTATAATTATCATATACAGTGAATTGTCTTTTGATTGGTAATGGAAAATCTACATTGTTTGTTTGAAATGATTAAGTTAGGAATGCAACTATACTTTTTACCAATCTCACGTCATCATATATAGTATTATAACTCAACATATTTAAATTATTTATTTGCCAAAATATAGTTGGGGGTTGAAATGAATAATTATGTCCACTGCCTCCTTTCTATTGGCTAGGTCAGTGGAGTATTAAAATAATTCAGCCGTAAGATAATTAATGTTATGCATGATTTGTAATAAATCAATAAGAATATCAATTCTTTATACATTTAGTTGTACAAGAAAATGATTGTAAATAATTAAAGTGGGCTAAGAAAATGGGGCCCACTAAATCCCACTATATATTATATAAAATATAATTAAAAAATTGATTCAAATATATCAAAATACATTAAAAGAGAGTTTTTCATTGGGTAAGGTGATGTATGATATGAGTAATTTCCAATGGGTGAATTATTTTATGGATTTGGGATAAAAAGAGAATTTTGAAATCTTGAATTATGGTGTGGATTTGGAATAAGAGGTGGATTTCCAAAATATGGGGTGTTTTGTTGATTTGGGATACAAAGAGGACTTCCATCATTTTGCATAAAATTGGAGCATGTGTTATGTTGATTGAGGTTCATTTTAAAATGAAATGTGTACACACAAAAATTAAAAATAAATAAAATAAATTGGTCAAATTTAGACTAGATGTGAGTGAAAAATGTGATAAAATAAATTACCTATTTATACTACTAAAAAATATTACCGTTATTTTATTGTTGTTGCAATCTTATCATTCCAAAATGAAATCAATATCCTGAAATCAAATTAGTTATTATTGTAGTTTTTTAAGGTTGCGGGCAGGTTTTGAATCATCACTTCCTAAAAGGTTGCGGGCATGTTTTGTATAAACCCAGTTTTTTAAGGACCAAAGAATTGTACGAAGTTAAATCATTTTTGTTGCTGGACTTATTTATCACAATTTTAACTAAAATTGTGAACCTTTTGTTTCAATATCTTTTGTTGCATTAAACCTTATTGTATCAATTGCAATTAATTTCAACATTTGGTAGTATTCATTACTATATTTTAAAACAAATGAGGTTCTGGTATTTCTTTTACATGGTTTATGTATTTTGGTTAAATAATCATTTATTATGAAGGTTAATATTTGCGCTTTTATACCTCAAATTAGTAACAGATTGGAAAATTTCATCCATTACTAAATAAATATATTTTTACTTCTTATGTCCAAAATCTCAATGATAAATGGAATGTTTATTCATAACATTAACAATGGAATGTTTATTATATATCAATATATCAATAAATTATAAAAATATTTTTGTATTATATTTTTTGATTATTTCCTTAATATAGTATACAAAAAAATTAAGCAAATTATATTACTATAAATTAATAATGTTTTACTTTATTATGTCCCAAACTGGAAAAAGTTATTTGTGGAAATTTTTTGAATCCATTTATTGATCATTAAACATCCATTACATTAAAAAAAACTCTTATGCAATAAATTTGTGTACGTTGATCCAACCATATATATATATATATATATATATATATATATATATATATATATATATATATATATATATATATATATATATATATATATATATATATATAAACAAAAAAATATATTATATTTTAATTTTTTTAAAATAAATTATTGCACTTGTTCGCACGGGTCCTTTACTAGTTATTCCTCGAAAGAATTGGACGATTGGTCTGCACCACATTGCTCAATCTTTCGTCGTTCTTCAAAACACCTTAGCAAATCAAATTACTGGCTCGCCCCCGTGCGACCAACAACTTAAAAATTCTTTTGAATAGAACACTGTTAATCCTTTCTAATGCGCACCACCAACCAATGCTTAAGCCTCCGCCGAGAGTAGACAAGCCAGCGTTTAGTCTTTAGAACGCAATCTACACAGTCGTTCATTAAAAGACACCAACAAAAACCGTAGTTCCCCGAACTACGAATGCTCTGATTTCCTTACTGCACCATAAGGATACGTAGGCAGGAAGATTGCTGTATCTTCGCGAGCACACTAATAAAAAACCTCCCCTTTCCCCTTCTGAGGTCTTCATCTATCTCTATTATCAACTCTAATTACTCGAAGAAAACAAATAACATTTAACTAACATTCAAATAGCAAATTAGACTAAAAGGTTCCCGTTGAGTACAACGGACGTGAGAGGTGCTAATACCTTCCCCTTGCGTAATCGACTCCCGAACCCGAATATGGTTGCGACGACCATTATTCCATTTTCTAAAAGGTTTTATCGATATTTTCCTATTCCTTCATTGGAATAAATAAAGTTCGGTGGCGACTCTGTTCGAACTAATTTTTCCGCGACCATCGCGAGGAATCGTATATTTCGAGATGCGACAGATGGCGACTCTATTCGGACTAAATTTTTTCCGCGACTATCGCAAGGAATCATATTTTTCGAGATGCGACAGATGGCGACTCTGCTGAGGACGTAGCTCCAAGCAAGAGAGAGTCAAGCCTAACTTAGTCAATTTGCTATGGATGTTAGAATACCGCTTTTTATTTGTTTCTGTATATCTTGATGTATTATTTATGCTATGTAATTTATTTTGCTATTGTGTTGGGTAATCTATGGTATTTGACATATGTTATGAGATAAGCTCCGTACCCGAGCTTTGAGAAGAACTTAGAACCCGGAGTTGTGTAGTATTAAACCGGGGGGTGTACACCTCATTGAGACATTACGAGAATTCCACCTAGAGTAGATCTGTTCAGAATTTCCATCATAATATGGCTAGCCCATTATTGCGAGGAAACGTTGAACATGGTCCATGACTCTGGGAACCTCATCTTAAACTGAATTCCGTCTTCATGATTGACGATCGTGTAGTATTGAACCGAAGGGTGTACACCCTGTTCGAACAATATGAGGATCCCATTTTGAGTAGACCAATTCAAAACTTCCATTTCAATGTGGCTAGCCCATTATTGCGATGGAAGACTGAACTTGGTCCATGACTCTAAGTTCTTATCATGAAAATGTATAACCTTAGGAGCAATCCTTGATGTGTGGGGTAAAAGACATAAAACCGCTGTTAAGTTGAACCTTGTGATATATGTGAAACCTGGATCCCTGTCATTGCATAAACATCATATTGCATTCATTATGAGCATAGCAAAATCATTTACACACTTTTTATTTTCAGGGAATTTCAAAATTTTCAGTTAATTAAGCATTCAAGAACAAATGGAGTCAGAAAACAAAAAAACATTCCAAATTAAAGCTAAGGTGCCATGTGTGAAGGGGTTCATTGCATTCAGAGATGGGTTGACTAATATCCGTCGAGACGCATTCACACTCAAATATGGGAAGATTCTACACTTGTTGTCTGTACCGGTACAGAAGGATGCTATTACCGCATTAGCCCAGTTTTATGATCCACCACTCAGAAGTTTCCTCTTTAGAGATTTTCAGTTGGCCCCGACTTTGGAAGAATTCAGAAGAATATTGGACTCTCCTAAGCAGAAGAAGGGACCATAAAAGGGGTTAGGTCAAATCCCCAAACCTGAAGAGTTGGCAGAAGTATTAGACATCCCAGTCAAAGATCTAACCCCTAACATCAAAATTTGGGGGAAGGTACAAGGAATTCCACAAGAGTACCTGGAGAAAACTGCTCAAAGCTTTGCTGAAGCCCAGAAGTGGGAAGCCCATGATACTATTATGGCTTTACTTATTTTTGGATTGGTGTTATTTCCTAATATGGAGAAGTTAATTGATGCAGCAGCTATCAGCGTGTTTTGGCCCGTCAAGGTTAAGAATGAAGGGAGGACTGATGTTATATTGCATACCATTCCTTTACCAATGGCTTGTCTCTCATGTGTTCAAAGAGGTTGATACAATTGAAAGTATGGATGGATATGAGTGGTCTCAAAAGCTAGTAGGACTCACTGAGAATAACATTATTTGGTATCCTCATGGTTTGAATGTGGGAGATACAATTACTAGTTGTGGAGAATTTCCGAATGTACCATTAATAGGGTCAAAAGGATGCATTAACTATAATCCTGTTTTAGCAATAAGGCAGTTGGGTTATCCTATCACATACAAGCCAGATGACCAGTTGTTAGAAGGTTTTGTGTTCCATGATATGGAGGATCCCGTTATGCTGAGAAGGGTTATCCGAGCCTGGGAGAAAGTTCGCTTCAGAGGACAAGACAAAGGAAAGGGTGTCATAGGGGATAGAGAACCATATCATCAATGGGTCACCAGAAGAAGTCAAGAGATCAAGCTGCCATTCATCCTCGATCCTCCAACTCAACCTCCACCACCAGAACCCATCCCTGTCTCCATGGAAGAAGTAGAAGCGTTGAGAGCTACTATAGCAAGACTTGGACGAGAAAATGAATAGCTACAGACCAACTTCCAACAAGTTTCAAATGAAAGAAATGAAATAAAGTGGGAACTAGAGAGGAAGAAGGCCCAGCTTGAAGCGACTGAGGAAAAGGTCGACAAGGAAGAACATAAGAGAAAGAAAGTGAAGGTAGGCATGAAACAAGCTGATCACTGCCTAGAAACCATTAAAGAGCAGTTGAGACAAGTTGAGAAAGAATGCCAAAAGAATAAGCGATGGTGGCTACGAGATACAGAAGAGAAAAAAGAAGTTAGAGAGATATTGGAGGCTAAAATACAAGATCTCACTATCTCCCTCCATAATGCTGAGACCCAAGCCGAGCTCGAGCGCCGACTTAAGGAAAGAGCCCTTGAAGCTTCTCGAGTCACACCTACAACTTGGGCCGAGAAATTTCAAGAAGCAAAAGATGCTAGAGAAGTTGCTCAACATTGGAAAGATAGATTCGAGGCATTCCACCAAGACAGTGTGATATGGCTAAGGGAAAGAGAGCAAGTCATTGAGGATTACGATACCTTTAGGAGAACTATCAATTTCTTGCAAGAGGACAAAGATGGGTACCGTGCAAAGCTCAACAGTTTGGTACAATTCTACAACTAGACGACCCAAGAAATGCCTTGGAGGTTGAGAGAGGCAGTGGAAGGATTGGACCAACATGGCACACATCCCGCTGTAATCCATTTTGTTATGATGTGTGAGGGGATGGTGAAGAGGTTCAAGTTTGAATTAGAAGAACTCATAACTCGAAAGACTGCTGTGTGATTCTTTTATATTCAGTTTAGTATTTGAGTTGTATCAATTTGGGCGGTTATGCCTTTGTACTCTGTACTTTAAACATTTGAATAGAGGAGGATGATCCTCATTTTTATTTCCTGACTTTATGTTTTCTTCAAATGATTAATATAACTACAACAGTGATGAAAATTCCCTGAAAGTAAAATATGCATGACATTCGCATCCTCATTATGCATCATGCTTCATAAAAACGCAAAAACTTACCCAACCTTTTGACCTCTATCCAGTAACACTGACTAATCAACACCAATACGAGACGGGAAGCAACTACAAGATGACGTTAGAGCAAGTGGAGGCTAACCAAGCCACCATGAGGTCAGACATCAATACGATCCAAGAGAAAATGGATCAACTGCTAGAAACAATGCTCGCCATCGCCCAGAGAGAGAGGGTTGCAGATGCAGAAGCTGGGGCTAGGAGGAATGATAGCACATCGGGTTTGGTCCACCAAGACGAGAGCTTCGTCCATGCCAAGAAGAGTCTGGTTCATATACCAGTAGGAAGCAAAGGAGATGGGGATCGCGCAGAGCCTTCTGAGGCGCCTTCTCATTATGGGCCTAAAATGGGAGATGACCCGTATGAAGCTTTCTATGTGCCTGATCAACCAAAGCCTAAGATACTTCCAGACACTGCTGTAGATAGGCTTCGTGCCTTGGAAAAGAAGATCAAAGCTATCGAAGGGAATAATATCTTCGGCGCCTCTGCCATGAACATGCGTTTAGTATCAAATTTGGTCATCCCGACTAAATTTAAAACTCCTAATTTCGAGAAATACAAAGTCCAGACTTGCCCATGAAGTCACCTAGTGATGTACTTCAGGAAAATGGTTGCTCATACCGAAAATGACAAATTGCTTATACACTGTTTCCAAGACAGTTTGAGTGGAGCGTCTCTAAGATGGTACATGAGCTTAGAGCAAGGGCGGATTCAAAACTGGGAAGATTTGGCTGACGCATTTCTCTGCCAGTACAAATATAATCTAGATATGGCGCCTGACCGAATGCAGTTACAAGGGATGACAATGAAAGAAAATGAGTCCTTTAAAGAATACACCCAGCAATGGAGAGAGTTGGCTGCTCAGGTAGAGCCACCATTGTCTGAGAAGGAAATGACTGGGATATTTGTGGACACGCTGAAGGACCCATTCTTTGATAGATTGGTGAGTAGTGCAGCCTCCGATTTTGCGCATCTAGTCACAATCGGAGATCGCATCGAAAAGGGTTTGAGGGATGGAAAGATTTCAGGAGCCGTGGCAACCCCTGGCGCACCGAAAAAGTATTCTGGAGGCTTTCAGAAGAAAAGAAAAGGTGAAACGAATGTTATATCTAGAGGCTATAAGGGGAAGCAATAGGCTTCATATGGCCATGTCGCCGCCGTGGTACCCATACCTTATCAACAACCCATACAACAACAACCAGTGTATCAACCACATCATCAACAACCTCGTCAACAACAGAACACAGCACCACCAAGACAATTCAGGCCAAGGCCTCCAAGAAGTCAACTTGACCCTCTACCAGTACCTTATAGCCAAATATTCCCATATTTGCAAAAGGAGGGCCTTCTGACATTGAGGGAGCCAAAATCGGCTGTCTTTCCATATCCACCAGGATATGATGCTAACGCCCATTGTGAATTTCACATGGGAGCGCCCGGCCATACCCTGGAGAATTGTTTTGCATTTCAAAATAGGGTACAAGACCTAATTGAAGCAAAAGTTGTTACCTTCACTCCGAGACGCCCGAACGTGAACACGAATCTCATGCCAACACATGGAAATGCTTCCATCAGTGCCATTGAGGAGAGTGATTAGGGAGAACTGATTCTTAAAGTTGAAGAGATTCAAACCCCTATCGCTAGGATAGGGGCACAGCTGTTAAAAAGTGGTCTAGTCCCGGAGGAGCTAGTCAATGATGAGAATGATAAAGGGTTGAGGAATTTTATACAACAAATGCTAGACCAAGGCGAGTTACAGATAAATCTCCGTGTCAAGAACAAGGGAGAGGAAGAGATAACCTTCGTGGTGGACATCCTTTATGATGAGGTTAACGTGGACATTCCTTTTGATGACGTTAATGTGGACATCCCTTATGATGAGGTTAATGTGGAAATCCCTATAAACCCATTGGAGATAGAGTTTCCAGCACCGTTCGCGTATAAAGAAGAGAAGGCGGTACCATGGATATATCAGCCCAGAGCTTTTAAGCAAGGGCAGGAAGACCAACCCGTGGTAATCAATGAACCAAACGTCACCTCAATTATGGGGCCAGCTGGAATGTCGCGTAGTGGCCGAGTGTTCGCGCCAAGGAAGCCAAAGGGAAAGAAATTGCTACTCCTGTCCAAATCCCTGTCCCTAATCAAGAAATGCAAGACTTGCACCTATCTCCTAAAGCCGCAGTCACTCGCGAGGAGGCCGAGGAGTTTCTAAGGATAATCAAGAAAAGTGATTATAAAGTAGTGGACCAGTTCAATCAAACACCTTCAAAAATCTCCATGTTATCTCTGTTGCTCAACTCGGAAGCACACAGGAATTCGTTATTGAAAGTGTTAAGCGCAACACATATCACGAAAGACATAACGATAGAACAATTTAATGACGTGATAGCGTGCGTAACCACTGGATTTTTTTTGGGGTTTAACGATGATGAATTGCCAGTTGAGGGGAAGAACCATAACAAGGCCCTACATATCTCCTTGAAATGCATAGACACAATACTATCAAGGGTATTAGTAGACACAGGTTCCTCACCGAATCTCATGCCAAAAACCACTTTGATAAAGCTGCCAATGGAGGGGATGAATATGAAGCCCATTACCCTAATTGTGAAAGCATTTGATGGCTCGAGATGAGCAGTGATAGGGGAGGTTGACCTGCCAATCAAAATAGGCCCAACTTTTTTCGATATAACATTCCAGGTTATGGACATACATACCGGTTATAGTTGCCTACTTGGGAGACCATGGATCCACTCTGCAGGCGCCGTCACCTCCACTTTACACCAAAAGCTAAAATTAATTACAAATGACAAGATGATTGTGATTGGAGGGGAGGAGGATATCTTGGTTATCCACTTAACATCTTTCCGATATATCGAGGTGGATGGCGAGATAACCGAGACACCATTCCAGTCCTTGGAAGTGGTAAATATGTTGGCTATCCAAAAGACATTAGAGACTCCAAAGTCAGGACCGTCCATGGCCTAGTGGCAAGGAGCTAAGGCTGTGATGGAAAGTGAAAATGCTCAAGACTGGGGCAAAGTGGTGGAAGTGAACCAGAAGCGAGACAAGTTTGGGTTAGGGTATGACCCATCGCCAATTGAAGCCGGTAACCAACATGATAAGGAGCAGACCCCTCCTGTAGAGGAAACGTTCACCAGCGCTGGTCACATTTTTGGCAACCAGGTGGCAATGATCAATGTTGAAGATCATGAGGAAGGGGTGTCTAGCTGGATACGACAAGCCGCGTGAAATTCTGGTGTAGTCAGAGTTTAGATGTTCTACTCCAAGTAATGACATCTGATCTAACATTGTAACTAATACAGCAAGATAGTTATACAAATTACAACCTAGTACTGATATGCACACATTCACAGATGTCACGACATCTGCTACTATATCACCATAGAATGGAAGAACACCCAGTTCTGTCCATCTGGTACACAGGCACAGCAGAGATCAAACATAGCACTTACTTCTGTTGAGCCTGCACAGTTATCAGCATGATGTCTCAACATTGATTTGAACATCATCTGTTACAGCATTACAGGTTTACCTTATTTTATAACAGACAAAATTATAACATGCAAAAGGTAAAAACACAAGTAATTGTTAACCCAGTTCGGTGCAACATCACCTACGTCTGGGGGCATACCAAGCCAGGAAGAAGATCCACTATTAGTAGTATCAATTCAAAGCTAAAGTCACCCGTTTACAACTTATCACTTAATCCCTACCCAATGCAATCTATACCTAGGAACTCCTAGATAGAAACCTCCAGTTTCCATTCCTATCACCACAATTACAATGTAATGCTAAACAACTTGAACTTGCTTCACAACTTCGTTCAAGAACATAATCACTCTTGCCTACAGGCTTTGAGTTACAAATACTCTCAGCTTTGAACACTGAGAAAACAACTTGAACTGGCTTCACAACTTTGTTCAAGAACATAATCACTCTTGCCTACAGGCTTTGAGTTACAAATACTCTCAGCTTTGAACACTGAGAAACACATGGTAACCATCCCACAGGTTGGGAGGTTTACCTCACACACACCCCTAAATTTTCATTCTAGGAGGCTTACAAAAACTAGGTTACAATATGCTATTTATAACCTAATCACCCAAGTGGATTTGGGCCTTCAGAAATCGCAGCAAACTTCTCCTTTGCTGTTACAACATCAGCAGAAACTTTCTGCTACAAACAAGGTCTTCAATCTTTTAGTTCCTAAAATATCTCCATATTTAGTTCCTAAAATATCTCCATATTTAGTTCCTAAAATATCTCCATATTTAGTTCCTAAAATATCTCAAGACCTCCACAAATAATGCCACATAGGATTCTAACTAATTTCCACATATTAGTGTGCTAACAAATAGGCTATTTGTTAGGTTCCTTAATTATAGCTTGGTTGTTGGTTTCCTGGATTTTAGCCTGAGAAAAATGCTGAAATAGAAAAACTAAATAACCTACAATCTAGCATATGCTGTCAGGAATGAATGTTACAACATTCAGCTTGACATCAAGGACCATATGCTAAGTCTGTTTTTCCTGAAAGCAGACTGTACAAGTTTGCTGAACTGTACAGGACCAAACTGTCCATTCTATAGTAACAGCTTACATTAATACATGTCAACGCATCCAATTTGACATTTACACATTTAGCCTTAAGTCAGTTCTGTTATCCTCTTGGAGAACAAACTAAGAAACATACTGAAGTGTAGCAGAACCCCACTCTGTCTATTATTCAGTATATACTGTCCATGATGAATGTCATAACATCCTGTTTGACATTCATACAGTAGGCCTTATGCCAGGTCTGGTTCTTCCTTGATAACCAGACTGCAAATGAATACTGAGCTCTAACAGAACACCAACTGTTCTATTCCTCAGTAGCTGCTGACAGGGATGAATGTCACAATCTCCAGTTTGACATTCAATAAATCCTGTATTAGCTAATCCTGCAGTAACTACTCAAGTGTGTCATGACATCAGTCAAGACATTAGAGTACAGTTAGATATTCTAACCTACAATGCAGTCACACATACACACCATGTCATGACATCAGTCAAGACATTAGAATCCAGCTAGTGTTTTACCATATAATGCAGCCAATTAAACACCTACAAACTCCCCCTTTGGTAAATTTTTGGCTAAAACACTTTGATCCCCATAACAGAGTTCATAGCAGCGGAATCACACATCTCGCAGGAAATAAACCTAGCTAATACACTCAGAGTGGCAACACACTCACATACATGGAAGTTAAATAAAAACTTCACAAGGCAGCATACATACAGAGGAGCAGAAGTTAAATACAAAACTTCAACACACATCAGCTGCAGGGGAGGAATCTTTGAATCTGTCATGAACGTCTGTTTTCACAGACCAATCTGTTGTTTGGGGCATCACCACCTGTTACTCCCCCTTTTTGTCAAAAATGTTGCCAAAGCCAACAACATCAACAGAAAAAGAATGATAGATTTACAGACTTGGTTTTACTTCACAGTTTCAACCAAGTTAGTACTCACTTGATCTTGCTTCACAGCTTTGATCAAGTAATCACCCACTTTTGCTTTACTGTAGGTACACCCATATCAGATTCTATGACTTTGAGTCTGACATCTTGATCCACTCCTGCATGAACACTTTCTTGAACTCCAGCAGGCACATAAGATATCTTATGTTAAGACATCACATATGACATCTTGTGAATACTCTGTCCTTTTTGTTCACAAGGCAAACTATCAGCAGTTTAAACCACATAATAGTAGTTTAATCAGTAACAGAAGCAAAAACAGTTACTAGTTATGACTACTAGTAGTACACACATGCACAAGGGTACTTCTCCTCCCCCTAAATCTTTGCACCAATCAGAATTACTAGTTATGGATGCAACTAGTAAGACACACAAATGTACAATGCACAAGGGTACTTCTTCTCCCCCTGTCATGAACAACCCACTCTCCTCTTAAAACTGGGAGATCACACATGATCATATCCAACATCCCAAGGTTGGACCTTCACATACTTCCTGATTCAAAGAGAATCCAAACCACTTGATGAATGGAAAACATAAGACGCATCTTCATGTCTTCAAGAGCACACCCTCTGTTCAACCCTCTTAGCTGAACACATTCACACTCTGTGTCAATCTCTCTTCTAACCAGAACAGAAGACCACTTCACAAGATGTTCTAACATCAGCTGGGACATCCTTCATAACAGGACAAGGCACACCATCTGATAGTCTTCAGATATCACCGAGTCACCGGCTTGATCAAGAAGAACCCAGACATACATTGGGACATATACATTTTCGTCCCATTACAAGAGATAATCTTCCATAGATGGCTCAGAACTCCTACCACAAGCTCCAAGGGATGAATAGAAAACACCTCCTTTTGTCTTCAACTTACTACTTTTCTGCTCAAAAGTAATTTGTCTCAGACTTTCCTCAAGAATAATCAGCTGCCATATGTTGATTATCTTGATTCTTCGAACTCACTTCTGAGGTAGACCAACTGCCACTGGTTGATTACCTCCTTCATGAATCCTCATATGAACAAGTCAAATGCCACTTTTTGACCTCTCCAAGTTTATCAGGCTTCTCCCAAAGATATTCTGACCTTCCAAGTGAGATTTGAACTTCAAGCCTGTTGAAGTGTCCAATCTACAACCCTGCAGACCCTTCTATCTCAAGTTGATGTGCCACTTCACCAACTAAGAATCTGATGTTGAACCAAATGTCACAACATTGTGTTTTGACATCCAGCTGTTGAATTCAGCTCCTTCTTCTGCCACTTGAAAGAGCTTCCTCCCTTCACAGAACAAGAGTTCAATGTTCTCATAGACTTGATTGTGGAACCAAGTTTGAGTAAACAACCTCCATCCTGCAAGTTTGCAGTTAAGTCATCCAAGTTCACACCTTGATGAATCCCTGCTTCTTCTCCAAAGACATCAGACATTTTGATGTATGAGTCTTCAGAAGGAACAGTTAGAAACTATCCCTTCAGCTATGCCAAGGATTCCTCTTCCTAAAGTAAGGCTGTTTCCATGATGTTAACAAAGCTGCCACTTGTTCTTAACTTCATAGTGTGCATTAGCCAATGCACTTCCTTACCTAGATCAGGAATAAGCTGATCCAAGTAACCACCATCAAGACTATGATGTCTTCTTCTTCTTGTACATACCAAGGCTGAACATGTTTCTTGCCAGGAAACCTTTTCAGAGATCATATGCTTTCGCTGCCACCAAAGAGATAGATCATACACCAATGTACTATCCTTCCTGTGATTCTGCACAGGATCTTGAAGAAGAGATGTTCCAACATCTTTAAGAACATCAGTTATCTTGAGCTCCAAGGATAATCAATTAAATACTTGTACTTGGCACAAGTAGACATTGATCTTAAATCCTTTCCCAATTATCCTTTCAGATACTTCCATCAAAAGAATATTTTGAAAATACTCTTCTTGTGTCAGCATCTTCTGCTTGCAAGCACCTCAACAGATTTGAGAATCTTTCCAGATTAGATTCACCCTTAGGAATGAGAGAGATGAATCCTTCCTTGCAAATGTGTCACACAACAATCAGAACCCACGTGACACAGGTCAACAACCAACCAGACCCTAGGCTGACCAAACGTGAGGAGGTTAACCAACACTCCCCCTCAAATTAACAATCATGGAAACTTCACACCAATATCCATGCATTGTACAGACATGTCTCAACATGACATACACCATCCCTACCAGTGGCAACTAACTCTATGAGTTATACCTATACATACTCCAATCACACCAATCAGACTCCAGCTGACCATAAGTACTAGTGATACAAAACAGCACCAGTCAATGGTAAATATGCATTGCTAGAGCATACTACCTCAACTAACCTCTGAATCTTCATATTCTCACTCCTCGAAAGAACTGCCACTTCTAAAACATGGTGTTTGAATAACAAGATTCATGGTTCCAATCCTCTTAAATGGTATAGCAACCAGGTTATCCCATTATTGACTACTAACATCCAGGGGACTTGTCTTCCAACACAACATAGTACTTTAGGGAACAACTATCCAACCCTGATCAATCAACAGGAATATGCCAAACAGCAGGAGATTGCACAATGTCACATCTCACCCAGCTCAACTTCTAGAGATCAGACTTCTAAAGGTGACCTTCTTGAGCACACACACAGTTGACCCTACCCTTGTCAACTTAGCACACACAGATGTCTCCTCTTCCAGGTCAGGAGTAAGTTCCAAACAGAAGTATCCCTTTGTTTGATACCTAAAAACATCTGCTCTTCAACCAGTAGCTGCATACTTGTTGAACAACATGTTCTAACATCGCATAGAACATTAGTTCCACCTCCTTGGAACAAACCTTCCTTGAAGGTCGTCAAGGTCTTCATACACCCTACTCAAGTGAGTAAAAGAATCAGTGATTAAGTGATTCTTACCATCCTGAAGTGAGAACGTCATGATGAGTGGACTTGAAGAGACTCAAGTATCTTTGACATCTTTAGTAGATTATGATGAGATCTTGAATACAGCAGCCTTTCATCCACATGAGGGGAAACAACATCAGAGTTTGAGTTTTGCCAAGTATTATGCAGCGGAAATCATAATACAACTCAACCGATGAACACACACTTCACCAGATCAGCCTCCAAGACCATACCAAGTTTGAATGTGATTTAATACTGGCACAGCTGTCCCACACACAGGCCAATTGCCACCCTCCAGAGACAGGTACACACCATTCCTGTCATGAATAGTCCATCCACCTACTTCAAGGGACCATTCAGGGTAATCACAGAACCTTCCACAGGTTCCAGCATCAGTACTAACATAACTCCTTGCAAGATACCAGAAAGTATCACCCATGGATCTCATCCAGAAACAGAACAGGATGCCTGCTCTGATACCAATTGAAATTCTGGTGTAGTCAGAGTTTAGATGTTCTACTCCAAGTAATGACATCTGATCTAACATTGTAACTAATACAGCAAGACAGTTATACAAATTACAACCTAGTACTGATATGCACACATTCACAGATGTCACGACATCTGCTACTATATCACCATAGAATGGAAGAACACCCAGTTCTGTCCATCTGGTACACAGGCACAACAGAGATCAAACATAGCACTTACTTCTGTTGAGCCTGCACAGTTATCAGCACGATGTCTCAACATTGATTTGAACATCATCTGTTACAGCATTACAGGTTTACCTTATTTTATAACAGACAAAATTATAACATGCAAAAGGTAAAAACACAAGTAATTGTTAACCCAGTTCGGTGCAACATCACCTACGTCTGGGGGCATACCAAGCCAGGAAGAAGATCCACTATTAGTAGTATCAATTCAAAGCTAAAGTCACCCGTTTACAACTTATCACTTAATCCCTACCCAATGCAATCTATACCTAGGAACTCCTAGATAGAAACCTCCAGTTTCCATTCCTATCACCACAATTACAATGTAATGCTAAACAACTTGAACTTGCTTCACAACTTCGTTCAAGAACATAATCACTCTTGCCTACAGGCTTTGAGTTACAAATACTCTCAGCTTTGAACACTGAGAAAACAACTTGAACTGGCTTCAAAACTTTGTTCAAGAACATAATCACTCTTGCCTACAGGCTTTGAGTTACAAATACTCTCAGCTTTGAACACTGAGAAACACATGGTAACCATCCCACAGGTTGGGAGGTTTACCTCACACACACCCCTAAATTTTCATTCTAGGAGGCTTACAAAAACTAGGTTACAATATGCTATTTATAACCTAATCACCCAAGTGGATTTGGGCCTTCAGAAATCGCAGCAAACTTCTCCTTTGCTGTTACAACATCAGCAGAAACTTTCTGCTACAAACAAGGTCTTCAATCTTTTAGTTCCTAAAATATCTCCATATTTAGTTCCTAAAATATCTCCATTTTTAGTTCCTAAAATATCTCCATATTTAGTTCCTAAAATATCTCAAGACCTCCACAAATAATGCCACATAGGATTCTAACTAATTTCCACATATTAGTGTGCTAACAAATAGGCTATTTGTTAGGTTCCTTAATTATAGCTTGGTTGTTGGTTTCCTGGATTTTAGCCTGAGAAAAATGCTGAAATAGAAAAACTAAATAACCTACAATCTAGCATATGCTGTCAGGAATGAATGTTACAACATTCAGCTTGACATCAAGGACCATATGCTAAGTCTGTTTTTCCTGAAAGCAGACTGTACAAGTTTGCTGAACTGTACAGGACCAAACTGTCCATTCTATAGTAACAGCTTACATTAATACATGTCAACGCATCCAATTTGACATTTACACATTTAGCCTTAAGTCAGTTCTGTTATCCTCTTGGAGAACAAACTAAGAAACATACTGAAGTGTAGCAGAACCCCACTCTGTCTATTATTCAGTATATACTGTCCATGATGAATGTCATAACATCCTGTTTGACATTCATACAGTAGGCCTTATGCCAGGTCTGGTTCTTCCTTGATAACCAGACTGCAAATGAATACTGAGCTCTAACAGAACACCAACTGTTCTATTCCTCAGTAGCTGCTGACAGGGATGAATGTCACAGTCTCCAGTTTGACATTCAATAAATCCTGTATTAGCTAATCCTGCAGTAACTACTCAAGTGTGTCATGACATCAGTCAAGACATTAGAGTACAGTTAGATATTCTAACCTACAATGCAGTCACACATACACACCATGTCATGACATCAGTCAAGACATTAGAATCCAGCTAGTGTTTTACCATATAATGCAGCCAATTAAACACCTACACCGCGCCTAATGAAGAACTGACAAACTGGAAGGCTGTGGAAGTCCCTCAATTTTTTCAAAAGTAATTTTATTATTTTAGACGAAACCCTGTGCTCTGCCCAAGGCACGGTGGCATGTTGTAGGGCCTCCTTTATCTTTTTTAAGTGTTTTTTATATCAATAATAAATGGAGATTTACATTCAATTTTTTGTTCCTTTCCTTTTGTTTTTTTTACAAAGAAAATGGCATCAATTTTTATGCACGTACTTTCTAAATAAACTGCATAAATCGTAACATGCAGAGACACCACCGAGACCATTGATAACGACACTGCTAGGGTCTGGCATGACTTTGATTGTCCAATCTACCAAGCTGAAGAGGAAGTGGGGGAAGATTGCGAACTCCCTGAAGAGTTGGCCAGATTACTCAGACAAGAAGAGAAGGTCATTCAACCAAACCAGGAGGACGTTGAAGTTATCAACCTGGGATCAGAAGAAGACAAAAGAGAAGTAAGGGTAGGCGTTGCGCTTCAAGATGCAGTGAAGACTAGATTGATAGAGCTCCTCCACGAATATAACGATGTGTTTGCATGGTCATACCAAGATATGCCCGGATTAGACACTGATATCGTGACCCACAAGCTTCCCCTTAAAGAAGAATGCTATGCTGTCAAACAAAAGCTAAGAAGAACTCGACCGGATATGGCCCTCAAGATCAGAGAAGAGGTGAGAAAGCAGTTTGACGCTGGTTTCCTGGAAGTCTCTAAGTACCCACAATGGATTGCCAACATTGTACCGGTACCAAAGAAAGATGGAAAGGTCCGCATGTGCGTAGATTAACGAGACTTAAATAGAGCTAGTCCCAAAGACGATTTCCCATTACCTCACATTGATGTATTGCTAGACAACACAACCCAGTTTTCTGTATTTTCCTTTATCGATGGTTTCTCTGGATACAACCAAATTAAAATGGATCCCGAGGACATGGAGAAGACCACGTTCATTACCCCTTGGGGAACCTTTTGTTACAAGATAATGCCGTTTGGATTAAAGAACGCTGGGGCAACATATCAACGCGCTATGGTGACTCTCTTTCGTGACATGATTCATAAAGAGATCGAGGTGTATGTTGACGACATGATTGCCAAATCCCAGACAGAAGAGGAACATATCACTAATCTGGAGAAACTGTTTACTCGTTTGAGGAAGTTTAGGTTGAGACTTAATCCAAACAAATGCACATTTGGGGTTCGATCTGGGAAGCTTTTAGGTTTTATTGTAAGCCAAAAGGGAATTGAAGTAGATCCCGACAAGGTTCGAGCCATTCAGAACATGCCTGCACCAAGGACTAAGAAGGAAGTCCGGGTTTTCTTGGGAAGACTGAATTACATCGCCCGATTTATCTCTCATCTTACTGCCATGTGTAAACCGATATTCAAGCTTCTAAGGAAGAATCAAGGCGTGGAGTGGAATGATGACTGCTAAATAGCCTTCGACAAAATCAAAGAATACTTACAAGAGCCGCCGATTCTGATGCCCCCTACAGAAGGGAGACCCCTCATCATGTACTTAACAGTGCTCGACGATTCCATGGGTTGTGTATTGGGACAACAAGATGAGACTGGTAGAAAAGAGCATGCCATATATTATCTGAGCAAGAAGTTTAATGATTGCGAGACCAGATATTCCTTACTCGAAAAGACTTGTTGTGCACTCGCATGGGCCGCTAAGCGTCTCAGGCAGTACATGCTAACTCACACGACTTGGTTGGTATCTAAAATGGATCCCATCAAGTACATATTCGAGAAATCAGCTCTTACCGGTAGGATTGCCCGATGGCAGATGTCGTTATCAGAGTACGATATTCAATATGTTGCACAAAAGGCAATCAAAGGAAGCGTACTAGCAGACCATCTTGCCCACCAACCGTTAGAGGATTACCAACCTTTGAAGTTTGACTTCCCAGATGAGGACATCATGGTTGTCAAGGATGCTGAAGACTCCGAACAAGAGGAGGATCTCGAGCCAAAAGCAGGCTGGACTCTCATGTTCGACGGCGCCTCAAATGCAATAGGCCATGGAATTGGGGCAGTGCTGATGTCTCCCAAGAATTTCCATCTACCGTTCACTACAAAGCTCTGTTTTACCTGCACAAATAACATGGCTGAGTATGAAGCTTGCATACTAGGGTTGGAAGAAGCTATTGAGTTGAAGATCAAGGTGCTAGAAGTATTTGGGGATTCCGCCCTAGTGATACATCAGATCAGAGATGATTGGGAAACAAGACACGCCAACCTAATTCCATACCGGGATTACATGCTGAAGTTACTCCCAAAATTCGACAAAATCACTTTCTCTCATATTCCTCGAGAAGAGAATCAGATGGCAGTTTCTTTAGCAACCTTGGCTTCCATGTACAAGTTGATATGGCCCAACCATCAGCCTCACATTGAAATTAGGCGTTTTGATGAACCCGCGCATTGCCTAACGACAGCAGAAGAGCCAGATGGTAAACCCTGGTTCTTTGACATTAAACAGTATCTAGAGAAGCAGGAATACCCGGCAGAGGCCTCTAGCCTTGACAAAAGGACCCTCCGGAGGCTGGCATCAAAGTTCCTCTTGAATGGGGAGGTATTTTACAAGCAGAATTATGACATGGTTTTGTTAAGGTGTGTGGACGAACACGAAGCTAATCAGCTTATGAAGGACATACACGAAGGGTCTTTCGGTACACACGCAAATGGGCTCTCCATGGCGAAGAAAATCCTGAGGGCAGGTTACTACTGGTTAACGATGGAAGCTGACTGCTATCATTACACCAGAGCCTGCCACAAATGCCAGATCAATGCTGACAAAGTCAATGTACTGCCTACCCCGCTGAATGTTATAGCATCACCTTGGCCTTTCTCTATGTGGGGCATCGACATGATCGGGATGATAGAACCCAGAGCATCTAATGGACATAGATTTATCTTGGTGGCCATTGACTACTTTACTAAATGGGTGGAAGCCGCATCATATGCGAATGTCACAAAGCACGTAGTCGCCCGTTTCCTAAAAAATAACATCATATGTCGATATGGGATTCCCAACAAAATCATCACTGATAATGGGTCCAATCTCAACAACAAGACCATGGAGGAGTTATGCATAACGTTCAAGATCGAGCATCACAGCTCGTCACCATATCGACCTAAGATGAATGGGGCTGTTGAAGCTGCGAACAAAAATATCTAGAAGATCATCCAGAAGATGGTGGTCACATATAAGGATTGGCATGAGATGCTACCTTTTGCGTTACATGGTTATCGTACGTCAGTACGAACTTCAATAGGGGCAACCCCATACTCCTTAGTATATGGCATGGAAGCAGTTCTTCCCATAGAAGTGGAGATTCCCTCGATGAGAGTCTTGATGGAGGCTAAATTAGACGAGGAAGAATGGGTTCAATGAAGGTTCGACGAGCTCAACCTTATCGAGGAGAAACGCTTAAAAGCTTTAGGCCACGGTCAACTCTATCAGAGGCGCCTTAAAAAGGCTTTCGACAAGAAAGTTCGTCCCAGGGTGTTTCAAGAGGGTGATTTGGTGCTGAAGAAAATCTTGCCCATGTACAAGGACTCTAGGGGGAAGTGGACACCAAATTATGAAGGTCCATTTGTGGTGGTTAGAGCGTTTTCCTGAGGTGCTCTAATCTTGGCAACTATGGATGGTGATGAATTGCCACTTCCTACCAATGCTGATGCTGTTAAAAAGTACTTTGCCTAGAAAAGTGGAATGATAAAAAGCCGCTAAATTGAAAACCTGAAAAGGCGATTTAGGCAAAAATGGCTATCCCGGTGGATTGAAAACCTAAAAGGGCGATCCAGGCAAAAATTAGGGATAAAAATAAAAAATTTGACCCGCTGAGTTGAAAACCCGAAAGGGCGGCTCAGGCAAAAATGGGTATCCCGGTGGATCGAAAACCCGAAAGGGCGATCCAGGCAAAAGATAGGGATTAATTCCAAGGCAAAGAACTGTACTTTCAGGCATTTAGCATATCCCTCGAAGACAAAGAATCAATCTACCTGACTTTTCCAAAGGCGAGGTGCTCGGATTATCAAAGACATAAGGATCATAGCAGTGTGGAGACTCAATAGGAACTCAGTTTTATTGCCGCTTTGTTTCTACACACAGCAATTACCTTATTAAGGAATTGTATCTTTATGCACAATCGCCCATTCAAGGGTCAAATCAATAAAAGAGAAATTTTCTCGACAAAAGTTGTGCCCAAATTATTTTGTATTTTATTTGTTTGTTTGCAAAGCATCTTTATTTTTGATAACATTACTCTTAAAGATTTTGGAGAAAATAAAAACACGCAATTGAATGAAGTAATAAAATTGCTTTTGAAATAATAAAAGGATAAACCTCCTAGTCTCCGAGTTTGCTCTTGTTTTTCATAGAGGTGTAGGACTGTTTCCAGGCACCTATGTTCATTCCAATTGCTAAACAACACCTCTCATAGATATACTCATGGTATAGCCAAACCGGGGCAAGTCTCTAATACATTTCCAACAGAAACATTAAATCATAGTTGGAGTATCGCATGTTGAGAAGTCTGAACCCTTCAGTGGCTTGGGGCACCCCAAATATATTCCCAAAATCACCCAGTGTGGCGTCAAATTTTGATCTCCATCATGACAAAAGTCCACACTGTTGGCATCATCACCAAAGCAGAAACGCCCTAACTAGGGCAAATCCCAATTACCCATTCGCATACCCGCATGCATCACATGCACCATGTGCATCAATTACATACATAATTTTCCTACCAAATAGGAAGATTCACCAAGAAGTAATCATACCAATCATTGGCATACATATGCATAGCCTTATATGATTCGCATCCCTATATGCACATCTTAAATATCCCCAGCAATTGCATAATGCATACACTTCATGCATCCTCCCATGCATGGAATTTCCACCCAAAGTGGAACATCGCACAAAAAATTGAACATAAAATATAAGGACCTAAGGTCATTCATGTCTATCTTAGACATTCCTCATTTCCCAAATAAAGTTATTACCCTACGTACGCTCATGGAATCATTTCCTGACCAGTCATTTCTCTCAACTTCGTGGTTGATAGTGATATTCCCAGCATTTTCTTTGCTACCATTGCTCCCCAAGCAGAGGTTACCATAAAAGTCTCTTGTGAGCTTCTTCCCTGCAGAGCTTCTTCAGCAGGTTTCCTCCAAAAGGAATCTTTTCTAAAAATATCCCCCCAACAGACATTCATTCTTTGAGATATTACTTCATTTATATGGAGAATCTCACTTTCTTTACTGTTTGAGATGCTACCTCATCAATATGAGGAGTCCCATTCTAGTTTTTCTTTTGAGATACTGCTCTCGTATCCTCGAAGAGTCTTAGATTCAATTAAGGTATCATTCCCTTGTTCAGAATATCTTAATTCTATCATATGAGATGCTGCTTCGACTCGATACATAGAATCTCATCTTTTGCTGTTTGAGATGCTGCTTCATCAATATGAAGAGTCTCATTCTAGTTTTTCTTTGAAGATACTGCTCTAGTATCCTCGAAGAGTCTTAGATTCAATTAAGGTATCATTCCCTTGTTCGGAATATCTTAATTCTATCATATGAGATGCTGCTTCGACTCGATACAGAGAATCTCATTTTTTGCTGTTTGGGATGCTGCTTCATCAATATGAAGAGTCTCATTCTAGTTTTTTTTTTGAGATACTTCTCTATTATCCTCGAAGAGTCTTAGATTCAATTAAGGTATCATTCCCTTGTTCGGAATATCTTAATTCTATCATATGAGATGCTACTTCGACTCGATACAGAGAATCTCATTTTTTGCTGTTTGGGATGCTGCTTCATCAATATGAAGAGTCTCATTCTAGTTTTTCTTTTGAGATACTGCTCTAGTATCCTCGAAGAGTCTTAGATTCAATTAAGGTATCATTCCCTTGTTCGGAATATCTTAATTCTATCATATGAGATGCTGCTTCGACTCGATACAGAGAATCTCATTTTTGCTGTTTGGGATGTTGCTTCATCAATATGAAGTGTCTCATTCTAGTTTTTCTTTTGAGATACTACTCTAGTATCCTCGAAGAGTCTTAGATTCAATTAAGGTATCATTCCCTTGTTCGGAATATCTTAATTCTATCATATGAGATGCTGCTTCGACTCGATACAGAGAATCTCATTTTTGCTGCTTGGGATGCTGCTTCATCAATATGAAGAGTCGCATTCCAGTTTTTCTTTTCAGATACTGCTCTAGTATCCTCGAAGAGTCTTAGATTCAATTAAGGTATCATTCCCTTGTTCGGAATATCTTAATTCTATCAGATAAGATGCTGCTTCGACTCGATACAGAGAATCTCATTTTTGCTTTTTGAGATGCTGCTTCATCGACATGAAGAGTCTCATTCATTTTTAGAAACATTGTTCTGCTTATTACCAGACAATCTTGGATACAGTTGGGGTATCATTCCTTTAATGGGATACCTCGATTATAATTATCCAAGATGCTGTGCTGGCGATTCCTCCTCGTACTGTATTTCTCACTACATTTTCTATTTATGAATTTATTCTTTGGACAAAACTCGGGTCTTCTTGTATTTAATTATCTTTCACTATGAATGCATGAACACTACTGTCATTTTGCTTTCTAGTTCACGATAATTAAATAGGGGCAGCTGTCATACCCCAATTTTGTCCGAACTACTTTTTGTGTTAAAAAAAAAAGAGAATGGCTTAAAAGGCAAAGAGATGTATGGCTTAAATAGTTGGTTTTATACTCCCACTTTAAAAAATATTTGGTTTCATTAGTGATTTGAGGTGCGCCGAGCATAACCTAGAACCTATTAGGATTGTGCCGTTGGTGGAACACCTTCGCATGTCTGGTGAACTAATTATCTTGGGGGCATCCAAACAAGCATGATTGTTTTTTTTAGGGTTTATCACATGTACTATCGACCAAGATGTTCACCCGGGCCTCGTACTTCATAACATTATTAGGCCCAAATTCCTTTAGGGCCGATCATTAATTTTGGATCATGTATTTCTAGTGTACGAATCATTGATACATGCACACGTTCGTCATGGCTCAACCTAATTCAAGGATTCAGATACCGACATCCCACGTTCGTCACAAATTCCATTGTTCAAAGTTGATTTAGAATATCCTATTTTTATCTTGGAAGTTTGGTTTGGTTTTGCAAAACTTTTGTGACAATTAGTGGTCAAATATCATCGCCACTTTAGGCATCCCAGGCCAATTTCAAGAGGGAAGTTCTAAATAAGTATGAGAATTGCTTCAAGCCCAGGTTTACATTACAAATTCCAAATCACTACTCACAAATGGCAAAGTAAAAGTGCCCAAGGGGACACCTGTAGGCATCAAAATCACGGGATAGCAATTAAAATTACAAGCATGTAATAATTGTTCAAAAGTTAACCCATGTTCTAAGTGTGCTACACAATGTTAACACCGTGTTACTTTACTTGAGTCAAGAAAGATTAAGTTCTGAATAAAGGGCGTCTAATTGTTGATCTTCAATGTCTGGTCCATTCCCGTTAAGTTTTGCATCCACCTATATAAGATGTCTTAACCTGTCTAAAACCAGATCAAAACCTGTCAAAAATTCACAATAACAGTTTGCCTACACTCATAGCGAACGTAAACAACATTTGAGCAACAATATGAAAAACATGTGAGCAACAATATGAATAACATGTGAGCAACAGTGGAAGATCAATACAAACATTTGGCATCTTATGGAAGTCGTGTAAAGTGACAGAGGCATTTTCTGAAGACGAAGCCATAAGCCATGAAGACATATGCAATGACGACGTTGATGATAACTCAATGCATTATTAAAGTAGCAGTTGGAAGATAATGAAGCGCCTACACAGGAAGATAATGAAGGTTGTGTTAATGTTCCGGCTGTGTTAATGTCCCGGCTGTGTTGATGTATTTCAAAAACAAAAACAAATTGATAACAATGAAGTGGACTGATCAGGCAACACTTCTGCTCCCTGAGACATTAGGAACTTTATAAAGAAAAATTGGAATAAGATTGCAGAAATACTAAATACGCAAGGTTTGGATCCGCAGATAAAAGATTTTAGACTTAAAACAGGTACAGACATGTTACAACATCATGATGCGTGAAGAAGAGACCTTGGTCCACAACTATTCATGCCGCCATAAGTTAGTCTGTCTCGATAACCATGAACCTACAATACTAACAACGCCAGAAATAACAAGTTGAAGAAAAAGTTACAATGCATAGGTCCATAATAGATGAAACCACCCTGGGAATTCTCTCATGCTGTATGCGTCAACCAAGATACATTCACCAGCCGAATGTCACATCTGTACCAAAATTGTCATGACATAGGCTACATCGGTAAAATCAACAATACCTGTTGCAAGATACTCACTGTCATGAAATTGAAAGGCAACACATAAAAACGAAACAAAGATGCAAATGGCCTAGAGGTTAGCTACTATAGAAAGCATACCCGGTTGCAACCGTGATATGAAGTCTTAGATTCTACATACAAGACAAGCTAAAGTCCAAGGTCATTACAAAATATGAATTGCTACACTTATCTTGTGAACCAACATGATAAAGTGTGCATCACCCCTGCAGTGTCAACGTTCCTTCGAGAAACCGCACCAGACTGAGTATCAACGGCATAATGAAATCATGGCTTAGCACTTCGCGAGCGGTGGTAGCTAATGCTGCAAGCGAAGGCTATGAACAAGAGGTGACTGTGGTATACCGACTGGGAATTATAAGACCTTGTGACCAATGTCCTGCATTATCAGGCAAACCTGCAATGGGCATAACAGGCCAACAATCAGGACTTAATTATTCAGTCAAAATTCGACACGGAGCAAAGCCATGAATATACGTTGTTAAAACACGACGCACAAGAAAAAATGCTAACCAAGTGAGAAGGCTGCTGCATAAAAGTTTGCCCCAAAGTCACGAAATGAAGACATGAACATGCTTAATACAAACACAATTATGGTTTAAATTACACAACCTTCCAAACATTGCAGGCATGCACATGTCACAACATAAACCTATTGCAAAATCGGAGCACAAGCCTGCAACCATTGGCCAAACCGCATCGATACATGAATATTGTAACAAAGACCTGCAGAAACCAATCCTAGCCTACATCAAGCCAAATAATGCAGACAAATGGTACAAAAAATAGCATGGCAGTATCCTTGTCATGGGGGCATTCACATCCACTTCATGGATTAATTAAGCGGACTAGTAATACATATCATGAACAAAACCAACATGATCCTGCAATCAGCAACAACAGTGCAATGTTGTGTCAAGGGAAAACCCAAAGCTATGGCGCAATATAAGTAAGAAGGAATAAAGTGATGCTTCATTTGAATGGCGTCTGTGGCCATTTCTCAGGATGTACCAAGGTGTTCCAGATCTACAAGATTCAAACACCAGTAAAAAAACCTGTTACGAAAAGTCAGTACGCCAGTAAAATAGAGCAGTTACCGCAGTGAAAATTGAAGTAAATGGTTACCGCAGAGCATCATCAAGAAATTCTTGCAAGCGCCACGTAATCGCAGAAGATAAGTTCTCACTCACTACGGACAAAATAGAAACAGATTTCACCACCTTCATTCCTGGAACCACACCAAAATCTAGAAAGGATTTGATCCTAACGGATTTTTGGAATCTTTGCCAGCTCAGGAGTGAGAAACCTCGTACCTCCAAAGCTCTATATAAAGAGCATCCATCACTGGGATAAAGGGACCTTTTCCAGCGCCGTTACTCTGCAGAAATAGAATCAAAACATCACTAAAGCTCTAATCTTCCTTTTGAAGTTTGTTGAAATTTCATATTGAAACTCAACAAACTCGAGCTAAAGCCCCAGACTACCCTAAAACGGTTACTACCGCCATAGCAGCGACGTAAGAAGGAAAGAGAAGGAGAAGAAGCGAAGAAGACGGAAAGTTCAGAAGAAGGAAGAAGGAACCTCGAAAGACGCTAAAGAAATCGTTTACCTCGCCTTTACCGGAGTCGAACGTCGGACTAGCTCCAATTTGGTATTTAAACTTCTCCTTTGAATGATTTGAGGTTACCACCTTGTTCACATCGCCTCATATACCATAACCCCCATGATTATCACATGAGATTTCTGTTGTATTAAGTTTAATTTGGAGTTGAAAATTTAGGTCTCTTGCTTGTTTATGCTTTGATCTGGATCCTTTGTTTTCGTTGTTTTCTGGCTTCGGTTCTTTGGATCTTTGTTTTGATTTGGAAACTACATGGCTAGATTTGGGTTTTTAAGTATTTGCTTGGATAAGGGTAGGATTTTCCTCTGAGTTATGAGCGCTCACGACTTGCCACCACGGCTACACAGAAGTGTCGTCGGAGATTCCTGTTACCACCGTCGTGGTTAATCCAATAGGGATGGTGGTGTTAGAACAGAGGTGGAGAAAATGAAAAGCAGGGAGAGAGTGTGAAAAGAGTATTTTAATTAGAGGAGACAAGAGGGAGTTCGTTCGTGCTTCTCTGCTGATTGTTTTTCTTTTATGGATTTATTGTTACTCAGATTAACCTTGTTTTAAATTAAAATATTAATTAACGTGTGGAAGCTTGGGGAGTTCGTTGACCGTGTTTTTCTTTATGATTGCCTTACCAAGAAAAAAGGCATTCATTGTTCTGATAAATGCTGACAACTGTTGGTTTTCTCAAAAGAACCTTGTGAAATTCCCATTTAATTATGTGAGTAGTGGCCACTAGATGTCAGGAGGGAGGTTGAGGCCATTTGCCTCGCTCCTTTTCGTCTGTTACCTCAACTAGGTCTTACTAGTTGGACTGGATTCGGTCCTTTGGCCCAATCCGGTGGGCAGCTGCAGCGCTTGGGCCTCATGGGCCCTTGTGGTTTGCTAAACTCGTTAAACAACCCCCTAGTTCAAATTTATACCCTCCTTTGTTTATTTTATTTATTTTTAAGTTTTAATGCTTATTTAATCTTCCCAACAAGAAGATGACATCAATAATAATAGTCAGAAATAGATTAATTTTCCAATTAAATATTTTTCCTTATTTTGTGTAGATTTTTATATATTCTTTAGAATATTGCGATTAAAATATTAGTTAGATGTTAATATCGGTAAATGATACCAAATCATTATACCTTATTGTAAAAATAATTAAGCCTTGGTCTAACACCAAGTAATTTCTCTCGAATCAGATTAATTCTAAAAAATTTCAAATTCAACATATTTAATTAATATACTCTCCCAAATTATTTAAATTAATTTTGAATGAAAAGGAGAATAGTAAGCTTCTGCTTCACTATCTCTCGACTATTCGAATAATTGGCATACGCCATATTGCTCGAATTTTCGTCATTCAATTAAAACCCTATAAACTCTATAAAATTAAAATCGCTTCCTCAAATTAATTATAAATTATAAAGCTTTATTTTAATAATTAATCTTTGAATGAAAAGGAGAATAGTGAGCACCCGCTTCATTATCTCTCGATTATTCGAATAATTGGTGTACGCCATATTGCTCGGATTTTCGTCATTAAATTAAAACCCTAATAATCATACAAAATACAAATCATCTTTTTAAATTAAGGTAATAATCAAAATATATCTTTTTATAACTTGGGATGAAAAAGAATATAGGAAGCGTACGCTTCGCTATTTCTCAATTTCTCGAATAATTGGCGTACGCCATATTGCTCGAGTTCTTGTCGTCCGATTAACACATCAAACCATAATATTTCAAATCATTTCTTTTAAATCAACTACAAATTCCCAATTCTTTTTAAAATTTCCGATAATTAAGGATAGGAGGCGTTCGCCTCACTATCTACCGATTATTCGAATTATTGGCGTACACCATATTGATCGAATTCTCGTCGTCAAAACTAAAACGTGATCGAATAAATTCAAATCATATTTTATAACAAATACAACATTTAAAAACTTTTCTTCTTAAATTAAACTTCGCATGATAAAGGATGGGAGGCGTTCGCCTCACCATCTCTCGATTGTTTGAATAATTGGCGCTCACCATATTGGACGAATCATCGACTTCCGATTAATACATTTTAAATAAACTTGGATAAAGGAATAAGTGGCGTACGACCTCATTATTCTTTGAATAAGCAAGTAGGAGGTGTACGCCTCGCTACCGTGCATATTCAACATCCACAAACAAACTTTCAAAATAATCGAACGAAAAAGGGGTAGAAGGCGTTCACCTTCTTATTCCTCGAAAGAATTGGACGATTGGTGTGCACCACATTGCTCAATCTTTCGTCGTTCTTCAAAACACCTTAACAAATCAAATTAATGTCTCGCCCCCGTGCGACCAACAACTTAAAAATTCTTTTGAAAAGAATATTGTTAATCCTTTCTAATGCGCACCACCAACCAATGCTTAAGTCTCCGCCGAGAGTAGACAAGCTAGCGTTTAGCCTTTAGAACGCGATCTACACAGTCGTTCATTAAAAGACACCAACAAAAACCGTAGTTCCTCGAACTATGAATGCTCTGATTTCCTTATTGCACCATAAGGATACGTAGGCCTGAGATTCCTGTATCTTCGCGAGCACACTAATAAAAAACCTCCCCTTTCCCCTTCTGAGGTCTTCATCCATCTCTATTATCAACTCTAATTACTCGAAGAAAACAAATAACATTTAACTAACATTCAAATAGCAAATTAGACTAAAAGGTTCCCGTTGAGTACAACGGACGTGAGAGGTGCTAATACCTTCCCCTTGCGTAATCGACTCCCGAACCCGAATATGGTTGCGACGACCATTATTCCATTTTCTAAAAGATTTTATCGATATTTTCCTATTCCTTCATTGGAATAAATAAAGTTCGGTGGTGACTCTGTTCGAACTAATTTTTCCGCGACCATCGCGAGGAATCGTATTTTTCGAGATGCGACAGATGGCGACTCTGTTCGGACTAAATATTTTCCGCGACTATCGCGAGGAATCGTATTTTTCGAGATGCGATACCATCCAGTTTTCATCTCGAGGGATATGAGGAAACTCAACCTTTTTAAATAAAGTTGAAATCCTTCTCGCATAATCACTATATGGTATCAAACCGGGTTGATTCGTCTCCCATTCACCTTTGATCTGATTCACAACCAAAGCTGAATCTCCATAAACGTCTAAATACTTGATTCTGAGATCAATAGCCTCTTCAAGCCCCATAATACAAGCTTCATGCTCAGCCATATTGTTTGTACACTTGAAAGTTAATCTAGTTGTAAATGGAAAATGAGTGCCTTAAGGAGTAATGATTACTGCCCCAATGCCATTACCATATTGATTAACAGCTCCATCAAAAACCATGCCCCAACGGGAACCAGGTTATGGCCCTTCTTCAAGGAATGGCTCATCACAATGTTTCATTTTGAAGTACAAGATCTCTTCATCAGGAAAATCATATTGCACTAACTGGTAAGCTTGAATTGGTTGGTGAGCCAAATGGCATCCAAGACACTATCTTTGATTGCTTTCTGAGATCGGTATTCGATATCATACTCTGACAACAACATTTGCCAACGGGAAATCCTCCTAGTTAAAGCAGGGTTCTCAAATATATATTTGATTGGATCCATTTTGGATATCAACCAAGTGGTATGATTCAACATATACTGACGCAGACGCTTAGCAGCCCAAGCCAATGTGCAACAAGTCTTCTCTAGCATAAAATACCGAGTCTCACAGTCGGTGAACTTCTTACTGAGGTAGTAAATTGAAAATTCTTTCTTTCTAATTTCGTCTTACTGACCAAGAACACAACCCATACTATCTTCAAGCATAGTTGTTGATTATAAGTATTGGCAGCAATTTTGGTAAAACAAAGAGTGTTCACAAGATGTTATGTGTGATGTCTTAACATGAGATATCCTATGTACCTGCTGGAGTTCAAGAACATGTTCATGCATGATTGTTTCAGAATGTCAAATACAATGACAAGGCTTCTGATATTGGATGTACCTGCTGGAGCTTAAATGAAAGACATGTTCATGCAGGATTGTTTCAGATGACATACACAAGGTCATGGAATTTGAGATGGCTGTACCTGCTGGAAGTTATAAAAGGAGTTATTGGATTATGTAGGATTTTATCAGGATGTCAGACCCGATGTCATGACATCCTGTACACAGAACATTCAGTATGAATGTTTGGTGTTTTGTGATTGCACAATTAATGGCAATCATGGATTATAAAAAGATTTGATTGGAAAATAGATTTAGGGTTTTCAAGATGTCCAAGCCCAGCTGAAAGCTTCTATAAAAAGGGACTTAGAAAACCTGTTTGAACACACAACCAATACTGAGCGAAATATAGAGAGAGAGCTAGGGTTTGTGTCTGTTTAGTCGTGAGACTTATAGGTCATTCAAGTCATCCATTGATGATTGAATTGAACTGATTTGTGGTTGTAATTTGTCACTCTAAAGCTGTTAAGCAAGAATGTGTGTCTTCTTGATCAAAGCTGTGAAGCAAGATCAAGAGTGTGTCTTCTTGATTGAAACTGTGAAGTAAAATCAAGAGTGTGTAATTGAAAAGTATTTTCTTTTCTCAAGAGATTTATGTTTAAAATCCCTGGTGTGTGATTGTAGGGAAGTGAGTGGGTTCTCATATCTAAGAGTGCTTAGGTAGAAATTGCACGGGTAGAGATTAGGTGAGAAAGACTGTAACTTGTTGAAGTGTACGGAGAGTCTTTGAACTAATTCTATTTTAGTGAATTTCCTTCCTGGCTTGGTAGCCCCCAGACGTAGGTGAGTTGCACCGAACTGGGTTAACAATTGCTTGTGTTATTTGCTTTACCATTCTGTATTTTTTATCCATTGTGTGTTAACAGATATTAGTGTCGTGACATTACCTTCGACATCTTATATCTGATACCAGAATTTCAATTGGTATCAGAGCAGGCATCCTACTCTGGTTCTGGGTAAGATATAGGGGCAATACTTTCTGGTACAATGGAGAGAGATAGTGGAGCTGTTCATAGGCCACCAATTTTGGATGGTTCTAACTATGACTATTGGAAACCTCGAATGGTAGCATTTTTGAAATCCCTTTATAACAAGGCTTGGAAATCTGTGTTAACAGGTTGGGTGTATCCCGTCATTACTAAAGAAGGAGAAGCCACTACTGAGAAGAAGCCTGAAGAACAATGGTCCAAGGAGGAGGATGATCTTGCTCTTGGAAACTCTAAAGCATTGAATGCAATATTCAATTGGGTAGACAAAAATATGTTCAGGCTGGTAAACAACTGTGAAGTGGCCAAAGATGCTTGGGACATTCTCAAGACCACTCATGAAGGCACCTTTAGGGTAAAGATGTCTAGACTTCAGCTGCTCACCTCCAAGTTTAAAAACTTAAGGATGAAAGAAGATGAAAACATTCATGAATTTCACATGAGTATCCTTGAAATTGCTAATGCTTCAGGATCCCTGGGAGAGAAGATGACAGATGAAAAACTGGCAAGAAAAATACTCAAGTCACTCCCTAAGAGATTTGCAATAAAGGTGACAGCCATAGAAGAGTCTCAAGACATTTCCAACATGAGGGTAGATGAGCTAATTGGTTCCCTCCAAACCTTTGAGATGGGATTGAATGATGGAACTGAAAATAAAAACAAAAGCATTGCCTTCATATCAAACACAAAAGAGGAAAACAGTCAAGATGAGGATAAAGAGTGGGCCAATGAAGTTGCAATGTTGGGGAGACAGTTCAACAAATTGTTAAAGAAAATGGATGTAAGAGCCAAGGCAAATGTCAAGAACATCTCACCTGACATCAGCAATGGAAGAAGAGTATGGTCAGAGGAGAAGCCCAAAGAAGAAAAAGAAGTAAAGTGCTATGAATGTGATGGGTATGGACACATTAGAACTGAATGTGGAACCTACCTCAAGAAGCAGAAGATGAGCCTTGCTGCCACCTGGTCAGATGAGAGTGATACAGAGGAGGCTGCAAATCTTGTGACTGCTTTGACAGGAAGATGGGGATCTGATGAAGACTCAAGTGATGGTGAAGTAACCTTTGAGGAATTGGCCTCTACCTACAGAGAGTTGTGTCATAAAAGTGTAGAGCTGAGCAAGCAGGTTTTAAACCAGAAGAAAGAAATAACTCAACTTAAGAATGAGAAGGTAGAATACTTGGAAACCATCTCCAAGTTACAAACAGAAGCAGTGGTTCTGAATGCCAAGCTAGTTGAAAATCCACAAGCTGAAAGTCAGAAGATAGCACATCTGGAAAGAGAGAAGGCAAACCATATGAAAACCATCTCTAAGTTTAAAACTGAAGTCATGTTTCTAAATTCTAAACTAGAAGAGATGAACAAGTATGTAAGGATGTTAAGCAATGGATTTGACTCCTTAGACAAGATTCTCCAAACTGGACAAATAACAGGAGACAAATCTGGCATTGGGTATAATGACTCAAAGCCTGAGAGCAGTTACACTGGTGCCAAATCCCAAGCCAAACCTAAGTGCATCTATAATAAAAGTAAACCTGTGATGTCACATCATATGTTCCAACATCAGAGGAGAAAATAGCAGAAAGGGAAACACCAGAGATGGAGATGCCATCACTGTGGGAAGTTTGGTCATCTGAAGCCTTTATGCTGTAAACTGTATGGTTATCCTAGGCATACTCATCATCAGAATCACTATCAATCCAGACCCAAACAACACAGGCCTATAATTAAGAAACAATGGATTCCTAAGACTAATGTTACTAGTCTGATAGCTCACATTCCCCTCAGAATCTCTGCCAAAGAAGAATGGGACTTTGATAGTGGATGTTCCAGACACATGACTGGAAACCAAGACCTGCTAACTGATCTGCATCATCATGCCATAAGCCATGTAACCTTTGGAGATGGAGCAAGAGGTGAAATGAAGGGAACAGGTAAGCTTGATTGTCTTGGAGTTCCTAAACTTGACAAGGTTCTACTAGTCAAGGGCCTGACTGCAAATCTAATAAGCATCAGCCAACTATGTGATCAAGGTCTGAATGTTAACTTCACCAAAACTGAATGTCTAATCTTTGACAAAAATAGTGAAGTGATTATGAAAGGAATCAGGACCAAAGACAACTACTACATGTGGAGCTCTCAAATGGATTATCCCTTAAAGTATTGGATGAGTATAGATGCTCTCAAGAGTGATGAAAATCAAGTCTGTGGGAAATGTCAGACAAAGATGTCACACCAGAAGCTCAGAGGAGAAAGGGCTATGATGGCTCAAAAAACTGAGAGGTTAGATCAAATAGGTGGACATATGACCAGTCATAGGCAGTATGGAACTATTGGGACTAGGCCACAGGGGACTTTATGCTTATCTCGAAGCAAAAAGACCAAGAACAATGTGAAGAAGATTGGAATGACACCTGCTTCTTCACATATGAAAACTATAGAAGATGGAAGCAGTTGGGCTCAACTGGGTTGGATGAAACTAGTGATGATAGCATATAATGTCACACACGATGTCATGACATTATATTATGATAACCTGAATGCTGAAAACTAGGTCCAAAAATCAGACTCAGCACAGATGGACAAAGTACTATTTTTGCTATTATCACTTCATTAGAAAATTGAATATGAGGGAGGAAAATTAGGGATTTGGACTCTTGTGAAATTATGGCAATTAAAGTGGAAAAATAAAAGAAATAAAATTAGTGTCTGCCCTTTTAAAAGAAAGAGCCACATTAATGACAAATCATTCCCTAGCATTGAAAATAGTATCTATCCCCTTAGCACACGCTACCTAAACTCAGCAATCTCCATTTCCATTCAACTTCTCAGAGAAGCTCAACTAGGGCAAAGAAACTTTTCTCAAAAGTCCTACACCATGTCTCAACATCCATCATCATCTGGTTCAAAATCCTCTCACCATGCAAAGACTCCCTCCATGGAGTTTGGAGATGAAGACGTAATGGACGTTACTCCACTTTGCATGATACCAGGCGACACCCCAGGTCCCTCCTCCAAGGCTGGAGATAAGCAAGGTAATACCTCTGGTAACTCCTCTCTTCCAAAAGACATGTATTATGCTGATCGTGCCATAAGAAACCTAGTCACTAGGATTCTAAGTGAAGGGCATAAAGTCGAAGGGGTTTCTACCCCTCTGTCCAGAAGTGATCCCTCTCATGAGGAAGAACCTCATGCTGATAAAGATGATGACTCATCTAGATCAGAAAAGGAAGTTGCTGCTGAAAGGCTATGCTCTCTAGGTAAAACCCTACCTAGCAAGAAATCAAATGTGTCTCAGGAAAAGGTCATTGACCTAGAGGAAGAAAGCTCTGAAGAAGAGGATGATCCTTTGTCCATCTGGTAAAACCTAGTGTAGCTGAGAAACTGAGAACTAGGAAAGGGAAAAGTGTGGCTAAAATGAGAAAAGCAAGGGTGAAAAAGGCTGTTGTTGTAGGACCCTCTAAATCCTGGAGCAAGGTTGAGGTTAAGAAAAGGAAAGAAAGATACATTTCTGATTCTGAGGAGGATGTAAAAGACGATGTCCCAGACATCTCCCCTGCAAAAAGGAAGGTTGTTCAGAAGTCTCCTGGCAAAGCTGCTGCTGTGCACCTAGACAATATCTCCTTCCATTTAGAAGATGGTGCAGCAAAACGGAAATTTATCATTCAGAGGAGAGTATCTATTGAAACCGAGCTTGGAAAAGAGGCTGTAGAGGTAAAGGAAGTAATTGATTTAATCAAAAATGCTGGACTAATGAAGACTGTGGTAGCTCTACCCCAAAGTTATGAGGGGTTGGTAAAAGAGTTTATTGTTAATATCCCTGAGGATATTTATGAAAAGAACAGCAGGGAGTTCTGCAAGGTGTTTGTAAGGGGAAAATGTGTGAAATTCTCACCAAGTATTATCAACAAGTTCCTAGGAAGAGGAACTGATGGAGGAGTGGACCTAGAGACTACAGACAATGAGGCCTGTAGGGTTATCACAGCTGGCCAAGTTAAGGAATGGCCTAGTAGGAATCACTTATCCGCTGGGAAGCTCACTGTTAAATATGCCATCTTACACAAGATTGGTTCAGCTAATTGGGTGCCTACTAATCATGTCTCTACGATCTCCATTAATCTTGGAAGAATCATTCATGCAATTGGAACAAGGGTTAACTATGATTTTGGCAAGTTCATATTTGATGAAACCATCAGACATGCCTCTACAAATGCTGTGAAGTTACCCATTGCCTTCCCCTCCCTTATTTGTGGCATTATCCTGAGCCAACAACCAGGCATCCTAAGTACAAGTGACATTCCTAGCAGGAGAAAATCCCCTCTATCAATTCACTATAAGCTTTTTGAGGGAAGTCATGTCAAAGATGTTGTCATGACATCTTCCAGAAGGGAACCTGCATCTCAAGGGAGCTTAATTGACCAACTAAAAGATACCTGCAAGGAATTGGAGAATGGTATGAAGGTGGCCAAGGAAAGAAAATAAGCTTTGGAAGCTCTTATTTGTAGCCTGGAAAAGGAGGAGATAGAGAAGGCTGGGAAGGATTCAGATGCAAAAGCACAATCCAGTGGCAGCTCTGGAAGCTCTGAGGGCTCTGAAGATGAAGATGAAGGTGAAGGTGATACTTCTTCCTCTGATTGATGGTTCCCCCTCCTGTTTGTTAAAGACTGAAGACTGTATGAGGTGTGCTGTGAAGATTGTGAAGCCGTTGTGGGTGATGTTTTGTTGGTGCTGTATGGATGCTGAAGTTTGTTTTGTTTTTTTTGCAATTGTGTAATGTGTGGCAGTCCTCATTGATGCCTGTTTTGTAATATTTAGGGATCTTAAAGAATTCCTTGGATTTGTTCATTATCTCAGCTATCATAGCTGTGTATAATGATGGTTTGTACTTCTTGAATATTATGTTTTAACATGCTTAATGTTATAACATCTAATTTAACACTCTCTGCTAGGCTAATAGACATTTATTTTGTCTGATTGGTCACCTTTGGTCAATTTTGACTAAAAAGGGGGAGAAGTGGATATATGGAAGCTGTTGTGGGAGTTGTGATATGTATGTGGCTGGACAGAAGGACAACTATTATTAGTGCATAGGAGGTGTTAAAACAGAATGCTACTCTGTTTACAGATGTCAAAGAGGATGTCGGATATGGTGCAGATGTGTTGTTGTTGAAGCAGATGTCAGAATGACATTCTGGATGGTACAGGTGTTGGAGTTACAGTAGCTGTTATGTTCATGAAGGCTGTTTGTTGTGTGCATAGATTTAGGGGGAGAAGGAGTACCCTTATGCATTTGTGTGTCTTACTAGTTGCATCCATAACTAGTAATTCTGTTTGTTGCACATATTTAGGGGGAGGAGAGTACCCTTGTGCATGTGTGTATTACTAGTAGCCATAGCTAGTAATTGTTTTTCTTCTGCTGCTAATTAAACTACTGTTAAGTTGTTTAAATGCTGATAGTTTACCTTGTGAACAAAAAGGACAGATATATGTTTTAGCCAAAATTTGCCAAAGGGGGAGTTTGTTGATTCTAAGTGTTGGCAGCAATTTTGGTAAAACTAAGAGTGTTCACAAGATGTTATGTGTGATGTCTTAACATGAGATATCCTATGTACCTGCTGGAGTTCAAGAACATGTTCATGCAGGATTGTTTCAGAATGTCACATACAATGACAAGGCTTATGATATTGGATGTACCTGCTGGAGCTTAAATGAAAGACATGTTCATGCAGGATTGTTTCAGATGACATACACAATGTCATGGCATCTGATATGGTTGTACCTGCTGGAAGTTATAAAAGGAATTATTGGATTATGCAGGATTTTTTCAGGATGTCAGACCCGATGTCATGACATCCTGTACACAGAACATTCAGTATGAATGTTTGGTGTTTTGTGATTGCACAATTAGTGGCAATCTTTGTGTGATTGAAGATCTGATTAGCTGGCGCATTCAATCATGGATTACAACCAGATTTACTTATTTTCCAAGGGGATCTAACCAGCTGTTATAAAAAGATTTGATTGGAAAATAGATTTAGGGTTTTCAAGATGTCCAAGCCCAACTGAAAGCTTCTATAAAAAGAGACTTAGAACACCTGTTTGAACACACAACCAATACTGAGCAAAATATAGAGAGAGAGCTAGGGTTTGTGTCTGTTTAGTCGTGAGACTTGTAGGTCATTCAAGTCATCCATTGATGATTGAATTGGACTGATTTGTGGTTGTAATTTGTCACTCTAAAGCTGTTAAGCAAGAGTGCGTGTCTTCTTGATCAAAGTTGTGAAGCAAGATCAAGAGTGTGTCTTCTTGATTGAAATTGTGAAGTAAAATCAAGAGTGTGTAATTGAAAAGTATTTTCTTTTCTCAAGGGATTGTTGTTTAAAATCACTGGTGGTGTGTGATTGTAGGGAACTGAGTGGGTTCTCATATCTAAGAGTGCTTAGGTAGAAATTGCACAGGTAGACATTAGGTGAGAAAGACTGTAACTTGTTGAAGTGTACGGAGAGTCTTTGAACTAATTCTATTTTAGTGAATTTCCTTCCTGGCTTGGTAGCCCCCAGACGTAGATGAGTTGCACCGAACTAGGTTAACAATTGCTTGTGTTATTTGCTTTACCATTTTGTATTTTTTATCCATTGTGTGTTAACAGATATTAGTGTCGTGACATTACCTTCAACATCTTATATCTGATACCAGAATTTCAATAGTTAAATACATGACAAACAGTCTTCCTTCAATAGGTGGAGACAAACACGGAGGCTCAAGCGGATATTCTTTGATACAATCAAAAGCTTTCTAGCAATCTTCGGTCCAATCACAAGACTCATCTTTATGAAGAAGCTTGAATATAGGCGCATATGTGGCAGTCATGTATGAAATGAATCTTGAGATATAATTCAAGCGGCCGAGAAAACCTCTGACTTGTTTCTCAGTTTTGGGCGCACACATCTCTTATATTGCTTTGACCTTGGCAAGATCAACTTCAATACCCTTCTCGCTGACAATAAAGCCCAACAACTTACCAGAACGAACACCAAATGTACATTTATTGGGATTGAAGCGGAGTTTATACTTCCTCAAATGCTGGAATAGCTTCAAAAAATGCTCAACATGCTCCTCTTCATTAATTGATTTGGAAATCATATCATCAACATATACATCAATCTCTTTATGCATCATATCATGAAAAAGAGTAGTCATTGCTCTTTGGTAAGTTGCACCAACATTCTTTAAACCGAAAGGCATCACTCTATAACAGAATGTTCCCCAGGATGTAATGAATGTGGTCTTCTCCATATCCTCGGGTGCTATCTTGATTTGATTATATCCAGAAAATTCATCCATAAACGAAAACACTTTGAATTTAGTTCTATTGTCTACTGTGTGGCAGAGGGAAATCATCTTTTGGATTGGCTTTATTCAAATCTCTATAATTAACACACATGCGGACTTTTCCATCCTTCTTCGGAACAAGCACAATATTGGCCACCCATTGCGGATACTCAGCGGTCTCAAGGAAATCGGCATCAATTTGCTTCTGCACTTCTTCTTTGATCTTTACTGCCATATCAGGATGCGTTCTTCTCAACTTCTGCTTGACTGGCGGGAATTCTGGCTTCAACGGCAATCTATGCTCCATTATCTCATAATCTAAACCAGGCATGTCTTGATAGGACCAAGCAAACACATCTGACTATTCTCGGAGAAAATCAATCAACCCCTTCTTCACTTCAGGATACAGTCGAGACCCAATCTTGACTTCCTTCAGATCATCCTCGGAGCCCAAGTTGACTAACTCAATCTTCTCTTCAAATGGCTGAATGGATTTTCCTTCATGCTCAAGAAGACGAGACAATTCATCACTCACTTCTTCATCACTTTCCTCCTAAGCCTCAAACACAGGGAATTTAGAATTTGGAGAAGGGAAAGGATCATTGTATTTAATAGGGTTAGAAACCAACCTGTAAAATGAATTGATATTTTGATTTTAGAGAAGTGAATTTGTGACCAAATATTATGCAGATGGACAATTATATTGTTTATTTATGTTTTTTATGATTACCATTTTCATAATAAAGCAAAAAGTAAAACAAAACATCATAGATGTGGATGAATAGAATTATACTTTATTAATGATCAAATTTGAAATGCCCAAACAATGTTCACTTCTCCCTTAGGCATAGGAAAAGGATTTTCAAAACAAATAAAAGCAATTACTTATATCGATGCATAATAATAGGAATATCAACGGCAGTCCAATTGTTGCAAGCCTTTCTATGCGTCACAAAATTGGTGCAGTTTTCCTCTTCGTCGTCCCCTAGCACATCAGCTAAGTGTTATTCATTTCCATGAATGAACCCTCTGCTACGGAAGCTGAGTTGCATACCCTCTGTCCTAGCAGCTGTCGAACCTTGTTGAAAACCCATACCGATCCTATTCTTGTTATCGGAGACCTCTACCACTCGTCCCCACTAATCAGCATGCCCATCTTCCACAATCTTCCTTGCATCTTTCGATGAGGACATAGGTGCCCCAACTCTCTTTTTAGCAGCAATAGACAAGGCTTGGAACGGAGTTCCAACCTCATCCTCAGCTTCAACATAAGAGAAAGATGATAGGTGGCTGACTAACAGTACCATCTCCCCGCCAACAATCACTAGCTTTCCATTCTTAACAAACTTGAGCTTCTGATGCAACGTGGAGGTAACAACTCCCGCCTCGTGAATCCGTGGCCTTCCTAACAGACAACTCTAGGTTGGGTGGATATCCATTACTTGAAAAGTAATCTGGAAGTCACTCGGACCTATCTTTACTGGAAGGTCCACTTCACCAATCACCGTCTTGCGTGAACCTTCAAAAGCTTTGACGATTACACCACTATATCTCATAGGTGCTCCTTGGTATGATAGTTTTGACAATGTTGACTTTGGCAGTATGTTCAACAAGGATCCGGTGTCAACTAGTACATTGGATAAAGCGTCATCTTTGCAGTTCATGGAGATATGCAAAGCCAAGTTATGATTCCTACCCTCCTCGGGGAGTTCTTCATCACAAAAACTGAGATTGTTGCAGGAAGTGATGTTAGCCATAATATGATCAAACTGATCCATTGTAACATCATGTTCCATGAAAGCTTGCTCCAGAACTCATTGCAATGCTTTTCTGTGCGCTTCCAAATTCATCAACCGAGACAGTACAGAAATATGTGAGGGCGTTTGAAGCCGCTACTCAACCACATTGAACTCACTTTTCTTTATCAACAGAAGTACCTCATTGTAACACCCCAAAATTTGCCCTCCTCATTCATGCATTCATTTTTAGGTCATTTAACATTAGATACATTGCATTTTATCATGTCAATCAGAATCAGATCCAAGAAACTTTATTTAAAAAAAAAAAAAGGAAAAAAAAAAAGGAAAACGAAAAAAAAAATAAAAATAAAAAAAATAAAAAATTAATAAAATAAATAAATAAATAAAATAAAATATAACAAAAATTTTTTTGGACTTGAGTCTCTCCAATTTGAGCCCACAAAGCCATGAAATTCAGTCTATAAATACCAAGGCTTCACTTGAGAAAAAGGAAGAGAAGCAAAATACTCTGAGGTTTCCTTGGAACAAAACCCTGGACAAAACCTGGAGAGAAACCTGACAGAGAACTCAGAGTAGCCTCCAAACCCTGAAGGGAATTCAACTGCACAGAATCACCTCTGCCTCACATAAACTCTAAAGATTGTTTTGTAAACCTCACGGGTGCAACTCAATTTCAATAAAGCTCTCCAATCAGGTTTGCCCTTATTCCCGTTACCCTTATGCTCTTAATTTGGATCATCTGAATGTATGAGGTATGATGGATGAATTTCATTAGGTGTTTGCCCACGGATTCATAATTATATATGAATGTATAAATAATGTCTTGAATGCTTAATCGTTTAATTTCTGAAGTGTATGCCGCAGGGTTTGAGGTTTCTAAAACCATACTGTTATCCATGAAAAAAATGCTTATCGTGTTTCACTAACCCTTTTGTTGAGTTTTTGTGAAGGCTCACATGACTTTTGCAGGGATAGCTTGCCTGGTGTTCAACTTTATTTGTGGGATACCACCTGGAGGTTTATTCTGATTACTTGTACTGACTCACTTTCTTTGATGGTGTTTAGCTTGGAAGGATCCTTGGGTTTCCCATTCCTCTAATCGCTGTTACTTTGGATCTTTATCCGCGTGGTACTTTTACATTTTTCCCGCATTTTACTGCTTTCCTAGCTGGAAGACCTCGATAGGAGGCAATGTTCTTGTGTGTTAATTTTTTTACAAGTTCCTTCGTCCAGGACTCCTTTTGCATGAGCATCCCTAACCCTACCAACTCATTGATTTTTCTTCTCCTAAGAACACGTTAACTCCTTCTACTACAGGCGAGTAAGTCTCTAAAGGTCGAGCATCCGGTAGATTGCGTAGTAACGTCGTTCGTCCAAAACCCAATCCATAACCCCGTAGTTAGCCGAACTACGACTTGCTCTGATTCTCATTCCAGATGAGATACGTAGGCATAAGACGCGATGTCTTAGCGAGCACAATTACCCTTAGCCCATAGGTAGCCGAGCTACGAAGACTCTGATTCTCATATTCAGATGAGATACGTATGCAGTGGATGCGACATCCGTGCGAGTCATTTTCTTTTGACCCTTTTTTTTAGTAAATAACACATTAGATAAACCCACACCCTTTAGACAAGAACTACAAAAATGGATCCCGTAGAGTACTACGGATGCGTAGGGGTGCTAATACCTTCCCTTCGCATAATCGACTCCCGAACCCAAGATTTGGTTGCGAGACCCTGTCTTGTCCTTTCCTTTTTCCAGGTTTACTTCGAGCATTTCCTTTCCCTCCTTTGGGATAAATAACGCACGGTGGCGACTCTCCTATCTTTCTTCGCCGGTTGTTTTTTCGCATTCCATTTTTCAGGTTGCGACAGCTGGCGACTCTGCTGGGGACCCGGTTTCCCTAAGCGAGTCCCTCCTAGCTTTTGTAGGTTGCTTGTTTATTGGGTGTTTATTCTTTTGTACAGTTATTTTACTTTCACCATTTACCTGCTTTATTGCATTGTGTACATATGACTGCCGTATGTGCTGGTTCTGTTTGTGAGATGAGTTCTATACCCGAACTCGAGTGCACTTAGGATAGGAGAATGGCATAGTCTTGTTGACTTGTGTGGAGTTATTCCTTAGCAAGTTGATTTGCAAGCCCATTCACTTGGTGGAGGTCATGTTGGGATCAATAATGTCACACAAGTAAGTTGTGGTTAGACATTACTTTTTCTAATATAGACCTTAGAAGCCAAGAACCTTAGTTTACCAAACCCATCTTGGCCTATTCGTAGGATGTAGTGCGAAAGTCGTTCAAGTGTAAGATTTGATACGATTGTTACGCGATACTACACTCATAAGAGTCTCTCTTAAGAATATTTTTGGAATACGAGTAGTCGTTCCTCCGATAATATCCGAAAGATGGGATTATGACTATGGGAACCATTTGTAGAACATGTTTGGCAGGTTTAAACCTTAGTACTCTCCCTTTGGGTGGTTCTTAACCTAAACTCCATGCTCGTGACTTGCAACAAACCCTTGATTCATGGTTGATCCGTTCAGGTATCCTTAATATCAATGAAACTTGGGTGTTGATAAGGTGTAAACTATAATCCACCAAAAATGGATGGTTGATATTAAAGATAACATGATCCATCCCATGACCTTTGTTTGGTGTGCTTTGCTTGATCCTCTTAATTTCTCTCCAGGCAGTGCAACCTGACAGATGTTCAAGCGGATCCAGCCATCCTGATTGACATGCCATTGCATTGCATAACATCATTCGCATATTTGCATCCAACATCTCATGCTTATTCATTTGTAGGGTATTCCCTTTTTAAGGGGGGGCCTTAAAATTGAATAAGCAGTGCATCGCATACCATGCATACTAACCCTTGTTTGTTTTGTAGGTGTCACCGCAGTGTCTAATGTTTGTTCCCTGAGTCAGTTAGTTATTGGTCCCAAGCGAGTTCACAGGTACCCGACAAAGGAAAATCGTCCACAACTAGCAATGGACCAGTTACAGAAAGAACTGGCTGATATGCGTGAAAGGATGGATCAGTTCATGACATTGATGACTGGTATGGCAGAAGGCCAGGCGAAGCTGAAGGAATTGGTTAAGCAACCAAGGCCCGATCTAGAGGTGGAAATACCAAGTGCTGAGTGGAATCCTGGTAACCCTGGGAACCCTGGTAACCCTGGGAACGCTGATAACCCTGTGAACACTGGAAACGCGGGTAACGCAAATGTTGATGGAAACCCGGGTAATTTTGGCAACACGGGAAATGTTGGGAATAGTATTGGTGGAAGATACAATGTGAATCAAGGAATCCGGATTAACGGGCGCCCCGTTACTAAAGATTGTCAGTATGATCAATTCTCTTTGCACGACGAAGCTCACGAGGCCACTCTCCGTATGGATGAGCTTGCTGAGAAGCTCAAATCTTTGGAGTCTCAAAATTCCTTAGATTTTGATGTCACCAATCTTGGTCTGGTTCAGGGAGTAAGGATCCCTCACAAGTTCAAACCCCCTACTTTTGAGAAATACAACAGGGCTTCTTGCCCACACACTCATCTCCAATCTTATCTGGGAAGGTTGGGAGCTTACACTGAAGATGAAAAGTAGTGGATGTACTAATTTGAAGACAATTTAACTGGAGCTTCTCGTGAATGGTATTCTCATTTGTCTCGTACTACCATCAAGATCTGGAAAGACTTGGCAGAGGCTTTTGTCAAGCAATATCAATACAACTTGGACATAGCTCCAAATCGGACCTTGTTGCAAGGAATGTCTCAGACTGCCAAGGAAACCTATAGAGAATATGCTCAGCATTGGAGACAGATTGCTGCATCCGTCCAACCCTCTATGCCTGAAAGGGAGATGGCGGACATGTTCATGAACACTCTTCAAGGCAATTATATCGAGAGATTGGCTGCTTGCCCGTCAATCAGCTTTGTAGAGATAGTGATTGCTGGAGAAAGGATCGAGAGTCTGTTGAAGATGGGCTGAATTCAAGACAATAGTGCTTCCAACTCATCAGTTTCCAAGAAACCGTTTGCTGGTAACGGTCAGCGAAGAAGAGAAGATGAGACAAGCATTATATATGCCGGCAGAGGCAGGCGCAGAGGACGCCCTAATTATCATCAAGATCAAGTGGCCGCAGTCACTATTCCTACACCTGCTCCTCAACCGCAACAGCAACCGCAGTATCATCTGCAACAGCAACCCAGGTACAACAATCAACAACAAGGAGGTAATCTGGGTCAGCAGAGACCCTATCAACAACGTTCAAGGCAGGCGGACCGGGTCATTGAGCCAATCCCAATGCCTTATTCTGTATTACTTCCCAAGCTGATTGACATGAATCTAGTTACGTTGAGAACTCTGGCCCCACCCGTTGATCCCAACAATCTGCCTAGAGGTTATGATGTCAACGCCAGATGTGCTTTTCACTCCAACTCACCTGGCCATACTACAGATAATTGCAAGGCTCTCCAGCTAAAGGTACAAGATTTGAGAGATGCCCAGGCCATCAATTTTTCTCCGGTGCCTAATGTTATCCAAAACCCGATGCCAGCTCATGGCGGGTAGAGGATTAATGTTGTTGATAGTGGGGAAACTTTGAATTTGGTTTCTGATGTGACTAAAATGAAGACTTCGCTATTGATGGTCAAAGACCGACTCTTGAAAGGACGGATTTTCCTGGGCTGTGGGGAAGAGTGCAGAAATTGTCAAGACGCCGAGAACGGATGTGATAGTTTGAGAAGGGGTATTCAGCAACTGATAGATGAAGGTTGTCTTCAGTTTGATCAGACTCGTCCAGTGAAGAATGATGTGTCGATAGTAACGTTTTATTTCACTCCTGAAGAAATATATGTTCCCGAGAGATCCGCTCCAACAACAATATATTTCCCAGAAAGTCCAGCACCAATTTATTCTAACAACCCTCAACCGACTTTGATTGGTCCGGTCACCATCACGGTACCAGGACCTGTTCCGTATGAGAAAGACAGTGCTATCCCGTGGCACTATGGGGCTAATATCTACTGCCAAGGGCAGAAAGTTAACGAAGAAGACATTGACATTGGTAGCTCCGCTGTAGACAATGTTGGAGGAATTGGTGGCTTCACTCGCAGTGGACGCCTATTTCCACCATCTACATTGCGCACGAATGTTGAAGCTGAGGCAGCTACCCAGGCTAAAGGAAAACAGGTATCCACCGAAGAGGTTACTACCGAGGAAGCTCCTCCTAAGACCGCATTCGAGAAGGAAGTGGATGAGTTTATGAGGATTATCAAGAAAAGTGACTACAAGGTAGTCGACCAGCTAAATCAGACACCCTCAAAGATCTCCATTCTCTCACTATTGATGTGCTTTGAGGCACACAGAGCAGCCTTGTTGAAAGTACTGAATATGGCTTATGTTCCCCTAGAGATAACTGTTGACCAGCTGGAGTCGGTAGTTTCGAATGTACACACTAGCCATGCGCTAGGTTTCACCGATTATGACCTAACATCTGAGGGCAGGAATCACAACAAAGCCTTGCATATCACGATGGAATGCAAATGGATGGTGCTTTCCCATGTTTTGGTTGATACAGGTTCTTCTCTGAATGTTCTCCCAAAGAAAGCCTTAACGAAGTTGGATTGCGATGAAGCCACCCTGAGGCCGAGTAATTTAGTTGTAAGGGCTTTTGATGGCTCTAAGCGAGCTGTTTGTGGCGAAGTTGAGTTGCCAGTTAAGATTGGACCGCAGGTATTCAAGAGTACCTTTTATGTGATGGATATCCAGCCTGCCTATAGCTGTCTGCTAGGTCGACCCTGGATTCATGCTGCCGATGCTGTTACTTCTACTCTCCACCAGAAGCTCAAATATGGACTAGAAGGTCAGATCGTCACCGTCTGTGGTGAAGAGGATATTTTTGTTAGCCACCTGTCTACATTAAGTATGTGGAGATAGATGGCGAGATGCATGAGATGCTGTGTCAGGGCTTCGAAGCCATAAACATCAGCGAGGTCGCGCCCGAAACTGTCTTTTCACCTGAGTCTGAGAAGGTTGGGACTTCTATCTCTTCATACAAGCAAGCTGTTGAAGTGGTTAAGGCTGGTAATGCCCAAGGCTGGGGCAAATTTCTGGAGCCAATCATCAAAGAAGACAAGTTTGGATTGGGGTATACTCCGGGGTCTCAGAAGAATGAAGCCGGTACTTTCTCCAGCGGAGGTTTGGTTTCTCCCCACACCGTCAATGCTGCAGATGAAGACAAGGCTGACAGTGACTGTGACTTAGATAGCTGGATTCGCCCGTGTGTCCTAGGAGAAAAGCTCGACAATTGGTCGTCTTGAAAAGTCGTCCGGTTTACTCTACTGAAGGAGTAATTTTTATTGTTTTCCTTTTATCACATGCATAATAAAGTCTTACACTTTGACCAAGGTGTAATGACTCATCTGTAGGGCCATCCATTTAGTTACATTTCACAATTATTTTCATCATCAATAAAGGACAGATTTTGCAAACAATTTTGTGTTCTCTTTCTTTCAATTATTTTTACTTTTACAAAAACGGCAATGTTTCTTTTTCATGTTTCTTTTTCGTTTTTCTTTCCAAAAAAACACCTCGTAAAACTGATCACCCGGATCTCACTGCTAACGACACTGCTATGGCCAAGTATGACTTCGACAATCCTATCTATCAAGCCGCAGAAGGGGATGACAAGAAAGAGATCAAGATCGGGGCCAGTCTACAGGCCGAGAGGAAAAGACCGTTGATCATGTACATGACTGTGTTAGAAAGGTCAATGGGTTGTGTGCTCGGTCAGCATGACGAGTCAGGTCGAAAAGAGCATACAATATACTACCTTAGCAAAAAGTTTACCGACTGTGAACAAAGATACTCACTGCACGAGAAAACTTGCCGCGCTTTGGCATGGGCTGCTCGCCGACTAAGACAATATATGTTGACTCACACGACTCTATTGAGATCAAAGATGGATCAAGTCAAGAGTATTTTTGAAAATCCAGCGCTTACCGGAAGGGTTGCTAGGTGGCAAATGATGCTGACAGAGTATGACATCCAATACACTTCACAAAAAGCCATCAAAGGAAGTGTCTTGTCAAACTATCTTTCCGCGCAACCGATTGATGATTACCAACCTATGAGGTTCGACTTTCCTGATGAGGACATCATGTTTCTCAAATCGAAAGATTGCGAGGAACCACTCCCTGAGGAGGGGCCTGACCCTGAATCCAAATGGATTATGATGTTTGACGGGGCGGTCAACGTTAATGGTCGCAGAGTTGGTGCAGTGTTGATCACACTGGAGGGGGTTCATATGCCATTTTGTGCCAGAATAACTTTTCCCTGCACCAATAATGAAGCCGGACGAAGCAGAATGGGTCCGTTCTCGATACAATCAGCTAAGCCTAGTTGAGGAAAAGAGACTAGCAGCTATATGCCATCGCCAACTATATCGGAGACGGATGAAGAGAGCATTTGATCAGAAAGTGCGCCCTCGGGAGTATCAAGTCGGTGAATTGGTACTCAAAAGAATTCTTCCTCCCAACACAGACCACAGGGGCAAATGGACACCAAACTATGAGGGTCCATACGTGGTTAAAAGAAGACTTCCCATCCCCTGTCAACTCAGACGCAGTTAAAAAAATACTTCGCATAAAATAGACCCGCTGGACAGTAAAAAGAATAGTCCAGACAAAAAAGGGGCATCCCGACGAACCAAAAAAAAGAATGAAGAGGTTCGGGCAAAAATTAGGGATATAAAAATCAAAAAACGTGTACACCCGGTGAGTCGAAAACCTGAAAGGGCGGCTCAGGCAAAAAAGGGTATCCCGGTGGATTGAAAACCCAAAAGGGCGGTCCACGCAAAAGTTAGGGAATAAGCGAATGACTGCGATTTGAGTTCATCCATGTTACATCACCGTTTCATTCAATCCGACAATCTTCGAAGGTAAAAGATCGACTAATCATCCACTTCAGAAAGCAAGATGAGCAGAGCGTCTTGAGGACATGCGAGCCATAGCAGAGTCGAAACTCGGTGGGACCCCGTTTCCACATTGCCATTAGGATAGTTTCTCTTGTTCAATTTATAACGATCGCCTCTTTCCAGGGATCAGCTTCCTGATGTACTCGCCTATTCCTGGCACAAATTTTTCAACCAACAAAAGTCGAATAATTCAGTTAAAAAGCCTCTTTATTCTTCATTTTTCAGTTTGTTTGCAAAAGATGTCTGAATTCTTGAGGAAACATATTGCATCTGAATATAATGGTGGCTTTTGTAGATGATTTGCACTGGAAAACATTTAAAATTGCTTTGAATGTGCTTAATCCCGGACGGTGAATTCAAACTGAGTAATTCCCCGGGGCATACGTGTATTTTTTGGTTACAGGTCACAGGAACTAGATGCCAAGTCATGAATACTCACCCCTAAGCGGTTGACAAAGCGTCTCCTCTGCAGAGCAGGTTCCCCAGTAGAGTTGACAGTATCTAGACTGTATATCCCCAGTAGAGTTGACAGTATCCAGACTGTATATCCCCAGTAGAGTTGACAGTATCCAGACTGTATATCCCCAGCGGAGTCTACAGTGCCAAACTGTATCTTCCCAGCAACAGCGGAGTAGTCGCATACCCAACGGACAAGAGGGTGGTGTTCCCAATGTTCATCTCATTCCCCTAGCAGATTATTTTTTTTAACAAATTTGTTTTAATCCCCAGCCTGAGGACGATTAGCAAGTTCATATCCCCAACAAAGGTCGATTCCTACGACATTTCCCCAGGAAGTGCTTTCCTCACAGACTCTTCTCGCAGAGCCTCGCCAAGGAAAGTTTCCATAGTTGATACTTCCCCAGCAAGGTCAACTTTTCAAAAAAGGCCGATTTATTTTTGGTGGCTCCCCCGTCCCGGCAGACGGATCGTTCCCCACAGAGCATTCAAGGATTGATACAGCGATCCGCTCCCTGCCAGAGTTGCTTCCCCAAGCAGATTTCTTTTTTTCTTTTACACCATGCATAACATTTGCATTTGCACGCATATCATATCAAGCATACACATAAGTTGATAAACAGGTTCTTCAAAGCAGACTGAAAAATTACTTTACAACCAAAGTCATGAGATTTGGCTAGAGGATCAAGTGTGTGTATGACCCAGCATGAGGGTCATTTCTAAGATTCATCCTGAGAATCGTTTTCCAAAGATCCAGCCTGAGGGTCATTTCGAAGATTCAGCCTGAGAATCGTTTTCCAGAGATCCAGCCTGAGGGTCATTTCGAAGCTTCAGCCAGAGAGTCGACTACGAGCGTTATTTCCCTAGCAAGCCAGCTGGAGGAATAGATTGACAGCTCAACAGAAAATCAACCTACAAGAGGATCCAGCCCGCAGATCGCATTTAAAAAACAAAGTTTAATCGAAGAGTCGTTATAACATGTTCTAGCCTGAAGAATATGTACGAAGCCCAAAAGTGGGATATTCTCGAAGCTGCATATATAACATGAAGACCGCAGATTTCGATAGAGAGTCAACCAACGCATGCCTCAGATGCGAGATCCTGATGATGGGAATTTATCATCAAATCAATCCAGATCTAGCCAGAAGATCGAAGTCAGGTATAGCCCGAAGACCGGAAATAGATTCAGCCAGAGAATCGAAACAATTCAGATCTAGCCAGAAGATCGAAATAGATTCAGCCAGAGAATCAAAGAAAATAGATTCAGCCAGAGAATCGAAACAAAGGAGATCTAGCCAGAAGATCGAAGAAGATCTAGCCAGAAGATCGAAGTCAGGTCTAGCCCGAAGACCGGAAATAGATTCAGCCAGAGAATCGAAACAATTCAGATCTAGCCAGAAGATCGAAGTAGATTCAGCCAGAGAATCAAAGAAAATAGATTCAGCCAGAGAATCGAAACAAAGGAGATCTAGCCAGAAGATCGAAGAAGATCTAGCCAGAAGATCGAAAAAGATCTAGCCAGAAGATTGAAACTGTATCCAACCCGAGGATCAAAATTAACATCCAACCAGAGGACTAAATTGAGTATAGATTCAGCCAGAGGATCGAAACTCTAGATTAAGTCAGAAGACTGATTCAGATTCAGCCAGAGGATCGGAAGAGAAATAAACAGCACGGTGTATTTCAGCATTTTTGTGGTGTTCTCGGAGCGCAAATTTTCGGTCTGTCTTTGGTATTCAATCACAGCTCACCCTGTTTGTCTGATAAGTTGTTCGCTTTCATCCTGCTCGGGTTAGCTGATGATCGAATAGGGGCAGCTGTAACACCCCAAAATTTGCCCTCCTCATTCATGCATTCATTTTTAGGTCATTTAACATTAGATACATTGCATTTTATCATGTCAATCAGAATCAGATCCAACAAACTTTATTTAAAAAAAAAAACGAAAAAAAAAACAAAAACGAAATAAATAAATAAAATTTAATTAAATAAATAAATAAATAAATAAATAAAATAAAATATAACAGAAAAAAAATTTGGACTTGGGTCTCTCTCATTTGAGCCCACAAAGCCATGAAATTCAGTCTATAAATACCAAGGCTTCACTTGAGAAAAAGAAAGATAAGCAAAATACTCTAAGGTTTCCTTGGAACAAAACCCTGGACAAAACCTGGAGAGAAACCTGACAGAGAACTCAGAGTAGCCTCCAAACCCTGAAGGGAACTCAACTGCATAGAATCACCTCTGCCTCACATAAACCCTAAAGATTGTTTTGTAAACCTCACGGGTGCAACTCAATTTCAATCAAGCTCTCCAATCAGGTTTTCCCTTATTCCCGTTACCCTTATGCTCTTAATTTGGATCATCTGAATGTATGAGGTATGATGAATGAATTTCATTAGGTTTTTGCCCACGGGTTCATAATTATGTATGAATGTATAAATAATGCCTTGAATGCTTAATCGTTTAATTTCTGAAGTGTATGCCGCAGGATTTGAGGTTTCTGAAACCATACTGTTATCCATGAAAAAAATGCTTATCGTGTTTCACTTACCCTTTTGTTAAATTTTTGTGAAGGCTCACATGACTTTTGCAGGGATAGCTTGCCTGATGTTCCACTTTATTTGTGGGATACCACCTGGAGGTTTATTCCGATTACCTGTACTGACTCACTTTCTTTGATGGTGTTTAGCTTGGAAGGATCCCTGGGTTTCCCATTCCTCTAATCGCTGTTACTCTGGATCTTTATCCGCGTGGTACTTTTACATTTTTCCCGCATTTTACTGCTTTTCTAGCTGGAAGACCTCGATAGGAGGCAACGTTTTTGTGTGTTTATTTTTTGTACAGGTTCCTTCATCCAGGACTCCTTTTGCATGAGCATCCCTAACCCTACCAACTCATTGATTTTTCTTCTCCTAAGAACACATTAACTCCTTCTACTACAGGCGAGTAAGTCTCCAAAGGTCGAGCATCCGGTAGATTGCGTAGTAACATCGTTCGTCCAAAACCCAATCCATAACCCCGTAGTTAGCCGAACTACGACTTGCTCTGATTCTCATTCCAGATGAGATACGTAGGCATAAGACGCGATGTCTTAGCGAGCACAATTACCCTTAACCCATAGGTAGCCGAGCTACGAAGACTCTAATTCTCATATTCATATGAGATACGTATGCAGTGGATGCGACATCCGTGCGAGTCATTTTCTTTTGACCCCTTTTTTTTAGTAAATAACACATTAGATAAACGCACACCCTTTAGACAAGAATTACAAAAGTGGATCCCGTAGAGTACTACGGATGCGTAGGGGTGCTAATACCTTCCCTTCGCATAATCGACTCCCGAACCCAAGATTTGGTTGCGAGACCCTGTCTTGTCCTTTCCTTTTTTCAGGTTTACTTCGAGCGTTTCCTTTCCCTCCTTTGGGATAAATAACGCACGGTGGAAACTCTCGTGTCTTTCTTCGCTGGTTGTTTTTTCGCATTCCATTTTTCAGGTTGCGACACTCATCATCATCGTTAGTCTTCAAATTATTGGATTCACCAGACTGACGCTTCGGAGCACTAACTGGATCTACTGCAGGCACTTCCACTTTCTTAATGACTGAACAATCTTCTACCTCCTTTGGGAACACCGGCCCAAACACTCGACCACTGCGAGTCACCTTAGTAACATCAGCAATGCTTACGACAAAACTGGTCGTAGGTAATGGAACCTCTTTACCATCTTTCAACATAGTTGCATTGTACTTATAAGTAACAGCTTTATCAGATGCGTACGGGACTGGACCCACACACCGTATGACCAACAGTGATATCGATCTCTTGGTGATACTGTTACTGTTGCTGCTATCAAACTGAATCACCACTCTCTCTGGTGTCTTGAATACTGGCACTATTACATTAACATCATCATCTATGTGACGGGATTGAGCAATCTGTATCAAGCCTTCATCCATCAACCATTGGATGTCCCTTTTCACAATCGTACAACCTCTAGGATTAACACTGCATATAGCACAATCATCATGGTCATGCTCACAATCGCTCACCAAACAAATATACTTGTGCATCGTCACCAAGGACCTTCTAATGAAGCGGACGTCGAATACACTGAACTCCCCTGGACAACCGTCCACCATATTAACAGGTGAATTTCCATGGGCAGGCAGTGGGTTAACTTTCACATTGGGTGCACGATCCTCAAATGACACCATTCCACTCTTTACCAGCTTCTGAATTTCATATTTAAGGGGGTAGCAGTTCTCAATATCGTGTCCGGGAGCTCCTTGATGGAAAGCATAATGGAGTTCCAGTTTGTACCACCAGGGAAGTGGTTCGAGTATTTGTGGAGGATTTCTTGGTTGTAGCAGGTTCTTGAGCACCAATGATGGATATAGCTCTACATATGTCATCGGAATAGGGTCGAAAGAGACCTTCTTCCTCTCAAAATTCTATTGCTGATGATTGTTGGTATTGTTGTTGTTGTAGGTGTTTGTTCGTTGTTGTGGTTGTTGTTGTTGACGTTGTTGTTGTTGAATTGGTGCTGATTGGTTGTTTGAAAACATGGGAATTATGGAGGATACTTGATGATGATGTTGATGGGTTGGTTGACTTCTTTTGATTTGAGTCCTCCTTTGTCTCCCACTCGAAATTTCATTGGCTTCACTGTCCTTCTTCTTACCAAAATTGTCGTCGTACCTCTTGCTGGACGACACCTCCTCTCTAGACAACCATCTTTCTCGGACACCTTCTTCTAGCCTCATCCCCATATTTACCATTTCAGTAAAATCACTGGGGGCACTGGAAATCATCCACTCATAGTAAAATAAGCTCAGGGTCTTCAGAAAAATTTTAGTCATCTCCTTTTCTTCTAGAGGAGGCGTAATCTGAGCAGCAAGCTCCCTCCATCTCTGAGGTTACTCCTTAAATGCCTCTTTGTCTTTCTGAGATAGTGATCTCAACTGATCTCTATCGGGAGCCATACCAAATTTGTATTTATACTGCTTCACAAATGTTTCGCCCAAGTCGTTGAATATGCGGAAGCTCGCACCATCCAACCCCATGTATCATCTCAACGCAGCACCTGTCAGACTGTCTTGAAAGTAATGGATCAACAACTGATCATTATTTGTTTGCGTAGACATCTTGCGTGCGTACATCACCAAATGGATGAATGAACATGTATTCCCTTTGTATTTTTCAATGTCAGGCACTTTGGGCTTCACTTGAATCTTCACATTCGGCACTAAGCACAGTTCAGCAGCACTCTTCCCAAATAGGTCTTTACCTCTCAAGGTTTTCAACTCCTTGCGCAGCTCAAGAAATTGATCTTTCATTTCATCCATCTTCTCATACACATTCGGGCCCTCGGACGACTCAGAATGATAGATGGTGTCTTTCACACGAGGCAAGGTATACACGACAGGCGGTGGCACAGACATGACCGGGCTAGATGCCGGCATAGAAGCAAATGTAGACGCAAAGCCTTCAGGCACAATTTTTGGCGGAGTTCCCCACGGGAATGCGACAGGCATGTTGGGTGAGAAATAAGCAGCAATCACAGGAATAGTAGAGGTAGCCACCTATGAGATAACAGTCCTCTGAGGTGGAGTTGCAGGCGTTCGAGAAAACTGGCTATGTGCAGCTAAAGCTGACTCCATCATGGCAGTCAGGCGGGCGATCTCCTCTTTCAATTCTTTATTCTCTTGCTCAAGATGTTCCATAACTATGGAGTGATTGGCGCGAGTATTGTACCGATGAGTCAGCTTGGCTGAAGCACAGAAGAAACACCAACGAGACATCTGGCGAAAGAGAAACCTACTTATGCAAATGATGCATGAAATGCAATGCTTGATTATTATTTTTTTATTTTCAAGGAACTTACTACATTGTTTACAAATATGTATGTATATATATATATATATATATATATATATATAACAACAAGTGAAACAATTTGATATGACCATAAGAAAAATCTCTTTTATTTATAATTGGAAGGATTACACTGAGTACAATTTCAGAAACCAAATGAAAAAAATATAAAAGAAAAGGAGACTAGTCATCCTAAGGATCCCAAATAACAATGTCAGAAGATCTGGCTGTAGGCGCGTACTTCCTTCGAATGCGTCGGATCTCGGTCTCAAAAGAAGCCTTCATCTGAGTCTTCTCGAGGACAAGCTAATCAACAATCTTCTTCCAAGCAACGGAAGGCTGAGGCATGCGAGAGGAAGATGAAACCTCCTACTCTCTTTGTCTGTTTGTCACTCTATCTTCAAGTAGCTCAATAAGTGCATATTTGTGCTTAGACTCAAGTTGCAACTCCTCATGCTTTTTGCTCAAATCTTGGAAATGCTCTTCCCACATATCCTTCTCTCGCTTCATATTGTTGAGTACGTCTTCCAACTCCTCTTCATCTTGGTTAGGGAGAGGTAATGGCTCAACCACAACCATAGGTCTCTCACAATGGTAAGGCATCTTCAACTCCAAAGCTCTCTTCTTCACCCAAAGAGTGTAAGCCTCCAAAGCTACACAATTGCACGGACCAAGCTCGGATCTTCCTTTTCTATGCATATTATGCCAAGCATGCACAATCTTATGCTTCAAATGTTGGGGATCTTTACCCTCTTGATAGAAAAGACCTTCTAACAAAGTGTCATTAGGTTTGTCTCTCAAGGGGAACCCAAGTTGACGACGAGCCAAAGCAGGGTTGTAGTTAATTCCTCCTTGTGTACCAATGAGAGGCACATTAGAGAATTCACCACAACAATCAATAATCTCCAAACTGCTCAAAGAAGGATCATACCAAACTATATCATCATTAGTGAGAGACATAAGTCTCTGAGACCACCGTAGACATTGTTTGTTCTCCACAAAAGCAGGTGTCTGAGATAGTGCGAAATAAACCACTTGTACAGAAGAGGAATGCAACAAACAATAGTTCCACCACCCCTAGAATTCTTTAGATGCAAAGAGAAGTACATATCACCCAACAAAGTAGGCACAGGATTCCCAATCAAGATAATTCTAATGGCGTTAACATCAGCAAAACCGTTAATGTTAGGGAACAAAGATAAACCATAAATGAGTAACACAAAGATAGGTTCCAAAGCGTCCACGCTACCGGTTTGAGAAAAGGGAGTGGCTTCCTTGATGAGGAAATCAGATGGAAACCCAAACAAACCTCCTTTCTTCACCCAATGAGCCTCTATTTCAGACTTCTTCAAGTGAAGAGCTTCGGCAATGAGATGAGATCTGGGAATCTCTTCCAATCCACTAAACGGTACTTTGTTAGAAACGGGTATCCCCAAGAGATGGGCATACTCCTCCAACGTAGGCACTAGATGATAATCGGGAAAGGTGAAGCAACGATAGAGAGGATCATATAACTGCACTAACACACTAAAAAGTCCTTCAATCACATCAGCAGACAAGATGGACAGAAGCTTCCCATGACGTTGTTTGAAGTCCAAGGGATCTAATACAAAAGATGCTAGCTTCCTTAACTCTTTCAAGTCGGGATATCTAAAACTGTACTTCTTAGTGTTCCTTCGTCCATAATCCAGGGTCTGAAAATATTTGCAAATAACACCTCAATTCCTTGAAAATTTTGTGTGATGAATGTTATGATGCGCATGAATGCATGAATGCAACAATCACAAATAAGGGATCACACACAAGGCAAACAAAGGTCAAGGGATAAATCAAGTCATTGTCAAGATCAATCATCCATTTTGGTGGATTATGGTTTACACCTTATCAACAGCCAAGTTCCATTGATATTGACAAGACTTGATTGGATCAACCAAGAATCAAGGGTTTATTGTAAGTCACGAGCATGGAGTTTGGGTAAGAATCATCCCAAAGGAGTGAACTAAGGATTAAAACCTGTAGATCATGTTCTAAAAAGTTCCCAAAGTCTTAATTCCATCTATAGGATATTACAGGTTAGGATGACTGGCTCATCAACCCATAATATTCTCAAGAGAAACTCGTCCGAGTGTAGTATCGCATAACAACTATGATCAAGTCTACACTTGGTCAGTCTCCGCACTACGTCCTAAATAGGCCAAGAGGGGTTAAATGTTCTACGGTCCTCAGCTTCTTGGACCCCAAATCAGAGATAGTAATGCCTAACCACAAATACTTGTGTGACATTCATAACTCCAAAAGGGTCTCCACTGAGTATATGGATCTCAAGCTTACTTGTTAAGGACTACTCCACACAAGTCGAACATGACTATACCATCCTCATATCTTAGTTGCACTCAAGTTCGGGTTAGAACTTATCTCACCGCTCAAAGATCACCTAGCACAACAAGCAGATTATATCCCACAAACAAATATAAATACATCAAATATACAATTATATACACACAAAATTAGGCTAAACCCACTGGAGACTACTCCCCAGCAGAGTCGCCACTTAATTTTTGTAGCGGTAAATTCATGTTCATCAAGCAATGAATAAGCTAGACATCAAATAACAAGAGTCGCCACCTCGCTTTTATTTTTTCCAAGGGAAAAGGGAAAAGTACGAACAAAACCTATAAATAAGAAGTTTTCAAATCAAAACTAATAAAATGCCAGAGATTACAGGTAAGGGGGTTGGTTACACAAAAGGAAGGTGTTAGCACCCAAAGTGTCCTAGGTACTCCTAGGGAGCCCTTTCTTCTGTGCATATGTGTTTTTGTACAAAATGATGTTTAAAATAAATAGAGTGTGGGGATGAGATGAGAATTCATTAATTATATTTTTCTGTTAGACAAGACCTTCGGACTTGTGCCTATGTACCAACATAAAAATGAGGGATAAAAACCTCGTAGTTCGTGGTATAAATTTCACAGTGGATGCATTGCTTAAAACAAAAGTTAGGTTTGAAAGGCACAAAGGCCTAAAAATGGTTTGAATGAGTTAATTCTTTTTGGCTTTTGAAAATTTTAAGACAAGTATAATTAAGTATATTTACAAGTTTGATTAAGAAAAGAAATTTGAAAATGCAATGTCATAAGGCAAAGTTTCTAGTTTGCAATATGGTCTAAGTTTAAAAAAAAACACAATCAAAGAAGTTTTTAAAAGGGGGAAGAGATTTTGAAATTAAAGATATGGGGAGGAGATGAAGAGACTAATCCTAAGCACAAATTTAAACGTTGAGAGTTGAAAAAATCTGAACAATGGGTTGCAATCCAATAGACAAGAATGTTATATAGAAACCCAAATTCCCTTGGACATTAGAATCAAGCAACAAACAATGCATAATATATCAACTTGAATAGCAAGACATCAAATAAATATAGCCACATACAAGCTTAGCAACTCCATGATCTTCTTCAAATTTTCCCAAGTAGCAGATGAATTTCAAGATGCCTTAAGTCACAGGTTCGAAATAACAGCTTCATAATGATCATGTTGCAGACGAACTCAAATGGATCTTCAATGATGTATCAGATGAAGTTTCAAATCATAAGCACTTGGTTACATGAAAGTTGACATTGGCCAAGTCCTTTTCATAGGGAGTTTTGCCTAAATTCTAAGTCCAATAGTCTCAGATCAAACCAACAGTCCACACAAGATATTTTTTAGGGTTTTTGTTCTTATTATGTACATTAATGGTCACAAACAAACACAATATAAACAAAGTATATCAGAAAACATGGTCCAAGTTGACAAAGTGAAAATGACATTAACATAAACAATTAGAATGATATGAATAATGGCAAATGAATAAGGCTTAAAAAATAAAGTGCATTAAAAGTAAATGACTTGAAATTAAATGTTAGATGTTAATGAGTTAGATATTAGTATTGCTTTTTCTTTTTCTTTTTTGTTTAAGTCATTCTTTGGAGAACACTCAACCCACTTATCACAAGCATGGATCCTTGAACCAAGACATCTTCCAAAGGAAGGAAAAAAGGCGAAGTTTCCACACAATACCATGAAAGAGGGGAGACTTACAATCTCACTAACTATATTGCTATGCCTTTTGTGTCAAAAATTTAGCGTTATGTTAAGCAATCGTAATTGGACTTATGTAGAAGTCACAACTATTTGAGGTCAGGCAATAGAATTTTGGTGTTAATGCATGTTAGAGACATAGTATAATGGACTATGCTCATGAAACATACCACATACAAAAAGAATATGCAAATGCGGGGGCCTAATCTCATCCATACTTATGTCAATTATGCAATCAACTAGCCTTAGGATATTGAGATATCATAGGTCCATGACATGAATGCATAAAGAAGGGGAATAAGATGAAGAGGGAGGGGAAATGGATCAAACTCAAATTGGACAAACGAGGATTTTTACCAAACTAAGATCATTCATTCATTTTGGGAGATGGAACGTACATTCCATTAATCCCCTAAATCCAATGATCTTAACTTAACAAAGTCAAATCAACCTTGACCAAGGCCCAACAATACAAGTCAAACTTCCAAAGTCAATCAAAATGGCTCTACACAATTTATTTGGCATTTAATCAATTAAAAGTATTAAAATAATGCATTAAATTTAAATATGGTTGGTCAATTTCCTAAAACCTCATCAAAACACCAAAGAAATGGCCATGAGATTTATCATAGGTCAAAGAACGTAAAAGCACCTTGGAGAAAAAATTTCAGAATTTTTGGAGACTTAAAAGTATTTTTAAACAATTAAAAATATTCACAAAATCCGTTAAATCATGAAAAATATTAATAATGGTCCAAAAAGTAATTTTAATTCAGAAAATGAAAGAGGATTTTATTAAAAAAAATTTGGTGGAACTCTCATATTTTTTGGATCAGTATTAAATTTAATATGAATTAATGAAAATCAAAGGAATATAAATTAAAATAAAAAAATAAAAAAAACGTGGACCACTTGATCTTCCTCATTAATTAAGGGGGAAGATCAAGTGGATCTGAGCGTGCGTTCCACCATACACCAAGTCAAATGTTCCACAAGCGTGGTAATCACTTTGGACGCCCCCGATTAAAACATTTTAAAACACATCAATGGTTCTGAGTCGTGCCACCTCACTGCCGGAGCCAAAGGCCGACCATCTTCTTAGATGACCCTGGCCGAACTGGTTCAATCATCACCATAACATAAATGAAAAAGGAGGACATGATTTGAAAGATAAAATGGAATAGATCACGAATATCACCTCAATTTTAACTAACTCCAAATACATTGAGAGATGTGTGGAGCTGAATTTTGAGGCGTGTCAACTGAGTTGCTTCGATTTGACCTCAAAGCAACTCAAAATTCTTGCTTACATTGGTAGGACTTCAGACAACCAAAGATCCAAGAGTGAGAATCGGAGAGAAGAAAAAATCTAGAAAATACCTTCAATGTTGTGCAGAACTTGATCTCTCTTGCTTCAATTCGTGTTTGATCTTGCTCAGGTAGCTTGCAGAAGTGGCTTAGGATTGGTACAAAGCTTTGGATCCTAGGGTTTTTGAATCTCCGAAAAGTGAGATTCAAACTCAATTTTCAAGTGAAAATTCTCAGGTTTTCCTTTCAAATGTGAGGGTTTGAGGTGTGGAGGCAAAGCTAACGTGCAAGGGTCCTTTGGAGTAAGCATAGAGGGTCTCTATTTATAGCAAAATGGAATGTTATTTGCACACTTCAAAAATTTTCCAAATTTAGAAATGCCATGTTCATGCTTACATGGGCGTGTATAGGCCCATGAAGCAACCCAATTAAGCCCAAAATCAACTACGTTGAGGTCTGAATGAAGATTGAATGGCAATGCAAAGTTAAATGATCATTTGAAGCTTGAATCTTGCCAACTATACAACTGTGTTTACACCATGCACAAACCCGTCAAACTTCATCCAAAATAAATGAATTAGGACTCTTTCGAAAGCTTAGATCAAGAGGAACAACTCTTATATTGAAAACATTTCCATTTGGAACTTGTATCATGGTGAATTTTGAGGTGGAAGTTTGGAAATTTCAACATGTTGAAAAAATTTCTAAGTGTCAAGTCACATACTTAATTATTCCACCTTGCTTAACTTTTTATGTGAGCTCCAAATGAGAAAAGTGTCTTCATCAAAGTTGTAGCTCTTTCAATGACCTTAAAAATGGTCAATAATTTTACATCATTTGGATTTAGAATGAGTGAGTTATGCATTTTTTAAGTTGAGGAAAATCACTTGTTCAATGGTATTGGTCCAAAATGACCTATAATGTATCCTCATATCACATGCTCATAAAAGTTGATTTAGATATCACTCCAAACATCAAAGTTAAAGTAGACATCTTGAATTTGATTGTGCAACTTGTAAACCTTTCATCTCATACAAATTGAGCAAGTTATGGTATTAGGAAGTTGAGTTTCAAATTAGGGTTTAGACAAAATGACCTATAATGTTTCAACATAGGAAATGACTTTCCAAGAAAAATTAGCTCTAGACCTCAACATTAAAGTTGTTTGGAATATCATTTAGAGTAACTTTTCTCTTGGAATAATTTTCATATGATGAAAATTGTAGGAGATAGGTACTAGGGAGACGCAATTTTGAATAGATGAATTCATCTGGTCAACCACCATCAACCAACTTGCTAACTTGCAATTCTCTTGACTTTTTTAAGCTCATGGTAGATCATATATGCATAATATGATGAATTTTTGAAGTTTCCCTTGAGAAATTTGATCAATTGATGAGGAAACTTGTTGAAGAAGTTACACAAGATACCCAAATGAACTAGGGTTTCCAAGGCAAACCAATTTCAAACTCTTGAAGAATACTTGATCAAACTAACATGTAGAGACCATTGGGAATCATATATGATTCTTAGAGCTCTTGTGGATAATTCATTAGTTGTACTCTTAGCAATGAGGGTCTTAAACCCTAGATGTGAACTTGATAGATCAAGGTGATCATGCCCTACCTATAAAAGAGTTAGGCAAATACAAAGATATATTTTTGGTATTTTGGTCAGTAAAAAATGATAAAATACAAGTATGATACAATCACATGGTGCTTGGTGATCTCTCCTAAAGCAAACCAAATGAAAGAGGGGTAAGGAGAATGCCAAAGTATGATCCCAATGCTAATGCATATGATGAGATTGCATGAGGGATCTTAGGGTCAAAATTGGGGTCTTACACTCTGCACCAAAAATTGAAATTTTTGAAGAATGGAAAGCTTGTCATTATGGGTGGAGAGAAAGCGTTGTTGGTGAGCCATTTGTCGTCTTTTTCATATGTGGAAGTTGAGGAGGAGGTTGGAACTTCGTTCCAAGCTCTATCTATTGCTGAAGTGAAGAAAACTGGGGCACCCATGTCCTCTTTCAAAGATGCGCAGAAAATTATTGAAGATGGCAGTTCATATCAGTGGGGCCATGTGGTAGAGGTCACCGAGAACAAGAATAGAGCCGGATTGGGATTTCAGCAAGGGCCATCTCATGTTAAAACTGAAGATATGCAACCGAGTTTATGTAGTAGAGGGTTCATCCATGGTAATTAACAACACTCAAATCATATTGTGACTCATGGGCTTGCAACAATTGGGTTGTTGTTGATGTTCCTGTTATTGTCCATCGCTCTAAGTAATTTACTTTTTCATTATTTTGAGGAAATCCTTCTCCTATGCCTAAGGGAGAAGCGAACATTGTTGGGTGTTTTCAAATTGTATCATCAATAAAATGCAATTCTATTCATCAACATCTATGATGCTTTTATTTTTACTTTTTGCTTTTCTGAAAATGGTAATCGCATAAAACATAAATAAATATATAATAATTGTCCATCTGCATAATATTTGGTCACAATTCACTTCTCTAAAATCAAAATATCAAATCATTATGTAGGTTGGTTTCCAAACCCATTGAATACAATGATACTACTTCTTCTCCAAACTTTGAACCCCCTGTGTTTGAGACTGAGGAAGAAAATAATGAAGAAGTGTATGATGAATTATCTCGTCTACTTGAGCACGAGGAAAAAGGCATTCAACCATTCGAAGAGCAGGTTGAGTTAGTCAACTTGGGTTCCGAAGATGATGTGAAGGAAGTCAATATTGGGTCTCAACTGTGTCCCGAGGTTAAGAAGGGGTTGATTGATCTTCTTCGAGAGTATTTAGATGTGTTTACTTGGTCCTATCAATACATGCGTGGTTTTGATTCGAGATTGTGGAGCATAGATTGTCGTTGAAGCCAGAATGCCCGCCAGTCAAGTAGAAATTGAGGATGACTTACCCTGATATGGCAATAAATATCAAAGAAGAAGTGAAAAATCATATCGCCGTCGGTTTTCTTGTTACCGCTGAGTATCCGTAATGGGTGGCCAATATCGAGCCTATTCCGAAGAAGGATGGAAAAGTCCGCATGTGTGTCAATTATAGAGTTTGAACAAAGCTAGTCCGAAAGATGATTTCCCTTTGCCACACATTGATATATTGGTAGATAATACAACTAAATTAAAAGTCTTTTCATTTATGGATGGATTTTCCGGTTGTAATCAGATCAAAATGGCACCCAAAGATATGGAGAAGACCACATTCATTACACCCTGGGGAACATTCTATTATAGAGTGATGCCTTTTAGTTTAAAGAATGTTCGTTCAACATACCAGAGAGCAATGACCACTCTTTTTCATGATATGATGCATAAAGAGATTGAAGTCTATGTTGATGATATGATTGCTAAATCCAGTAATAAAGAAGAACTTGTTAAGCATTTGTTAAAGATATTACAGTGTTTGAGGAAGTACAAACTCTGCTTGAATCCTAATAAGTGTACATTTGGTGTTCGCTCTGGTAAGTTATTGGGTTTTATTGTCAGCGAGAAGGGTATTGAAGTTGATCCTGCCAAGGTCAAAGCAATACAAGAGATGTCTGCGCCCAAAACCGAGAAGTAAGTCAGAGGTTTTCTCGGTCGCTCGAATTATATCTCAAGTTCATATCGCATATGACTGCCACGTGCGCACCTATATTCAAGTTTCTCCGGAAAAATCAGTCTTGTGACTGGATCGAGGATTGCCAGAAAGCTTTTGACAGTATCAAAGAATATATGCTTGAGCCTCCGATTCTGTCTCCGCCTGTTGAAGGAAGACTGTTGATCATGTATTTGACTGTGCTTGAAGAAAGTATGGGTTGTGTTCTTGGTCAGCAAGAAGAAACTAGAAAGAAAGAAAATGCAATTTACTACCTCAGTAAGAAATTCATCGACTGTGAGACTCGATATTTTATGCTTGAAAAAACATGTTGCACATTGGCTTGGGATGCTAAGCGTCTGCGTCAGTATATGTTGAATCATACCACTTAGTTGATATCTAAAATGGATCAAATCAAGTACATTTTTGAGAAGCCTACTTTAACTGGGAGGATTGCCCGTTGGCAGATGTTATTATCTGACTATGACATTGAATACCGATCTCAAAAAGCTATTAAAGGTAGTGTCTTGGCTGACCATTTGGCCCACCAACCTATTGAAGATTATCAGGCAGTGCAATATGATTTTCCTGATGAAGAGATATTGTACTTTAAAATGAAATATTTTGATGAACCATTGCTTGAAGAAGGGCTAGAACCTGGTTCCCATTGGGGCATGGTGTTTGATGGAGCTGTTAATTAGTATGGTAATGGCATTGGGGAAGTGATTATTACTCCTCAAGGCACTCATTTTCCATTTATATCCAAATTGACTTTCAAGTGTACGAACAATATGGCTGAGTATGAAGCTTGCATTATGGGGCTTGAAGAGGCCATTGATCTCAGAATCAAGTATTTGGATGTCTATGGAGATTCAACTTTAGTTGTGAATCAAATCAAAGGTGAATGGGAGATGAATCAACCCGGTTTGATACCATATTGTAACACCTCAAAATTTGCCCTCCTCTCTTGGGACTAGTTTAGCAAATTGCATTTCATGTTTTAGGATATTAGGCATTTGCGTGTCGCATATCATGTGAAATAAACAAGTCATCCTCTAAGGTCTTGTCAGAGATGGAAAAGTTGTATGGTTCAAGCCTGAGGGTCTTATTGAATTGATCACCAACCATCTGAGGGTTTGTGTTTCAATTAGGGTTTTCTTGGTTCTTCAAAGGTGAAGCATTATCTTGTTTTCAAGGGTATATTACCATCATCATGGTTATGTCATCCTCAAAGGCTTCACGGTGCATGCTCAAGTTCCTTGGGATTAGGGTTTTGACCTTTGGTCAACCCTAATCAATGCATCCTTCTAGTCAGGGTTTATCAAGGAGATGAGGTATTTGTTGATGATGAAGATCACATGGTTATGTGGAGAGCTTATATGGGCTAGGGGTTTCATTTCTCAGCCGTTTCCTCAGGTGATAGAGGCTCAAAGTCCACAGTGCATTTTCAAGTCATCTGGGGCCCATAAAAGTCAACAAAAAGTCAACTGAGGGCTAGGAGGTGGAGAAATGGTTGGAGGCATTTCATTCATGTCCAAAAGAGGTTTATTCATCATGTCAAATATCAATCATGAAGAATTTGAGGTCATATCAAAAGTTTCCAAAAATGGAAAGTGACCTGTAATTGAAAGTTTCCAAAAATGGCAAGTTTTTGGACCACATTCAACTTGACTTTCCAACATCAAAGAAGCTTCAAATGAATTTTGTCCAACATGAAAGTTGAAGATCCTTCTCTCCCATTTCCAAAAAGTCCAAGATCATGGGCATCTGATGAATGGTTGAGAAGTTATAAGCAAATGATCACCAAGTGTGCATAAAACTTCAAAGTGCCATAACTTTTGACTCAAAACTCCAAATGAAGCCACTCTTTTCGCAAATTTCTTGTCTTGACCAATGTTTTCCAAATCCATCATTGCATTGCATGAAATAAAATTACATGATCATGTGTCCATTCATATGCTTTTTGGAGGGAAATTGGGGAATTTAAATTTGGTGCAAGCTACAAGCCTAATTCCAATCCCATTGTGTTTATTAGGTGATTTTGAGTGAAATTGGATCATTGCATGCTACTGCTCACGTCCAAACTAAGCCATGCACCTTCATTTTTCATTTTTTGCAAAACACTCCAAATGTCCTTAATTATGATTAGTGCATGTCTAATTGTGATTACAATGTCATTAGGACAGAGTATAAATGCTAAATCATAACAGAATTTTCTTTTTTCACAAGTTCTAGATCTAGATCTCATTTTCCCTCCAAATTTTTCTCTCATTGGAATTCAAATTTTCTCCACACAAACACATGATTTCTTCATAGATCCTTCATTATCATGGAGTTTTGAGCAAGATTCATCCCTAATTCGTGGAAATTGAGCAAGATTTGGAGTTGTTCAAGCACATGAACATATCAATGGAAAGTTGAAATTCGTCAAGATCCAAGTTCTTTCATCCATCAATTTTTGCACAAAGCTTGTTTAGAAGGATATTGGAGCAGATTTGGAGGCTTAGGAAGCTCGAATACACTGTTTCTCACCAATGTCATTCCAGGTTGGTGAAAATTCGAAGCTCTTAATTCTAAATTTTATGGACATGATATTGTAGATCTTTGCATGCTGATGATTCTGATCTAAATATTATTGAATTTGGATGAAAATTGAGAGAGTTATGTTGAATTGAAGTTTGAATGGTGAAACTTATTTCCTTCGATCTGCTTGATGTGTGATGATTTAGGCTTAACTATTTGTGGATTCATGATCTACTAATCAAGACCTTTCCATCCATATAATTTTCATGAAAATCTGGAAAAATTTTGGTTGGCATGCACTGTAGCGCCACCGTCTTCACGAAGAAGACGGTGGAAACCACCGCTTGCGCCACCGTCTGGTGAATCCTAGGGTTTGTTGTGTCATCAGCCATGCATGCATCCACGTGCGTCCTGTTGTCCATTTGTTTGGTTGTTGTTTCGTTGACCAATTCCACATGTACTTGGACTGATGATGTGGACGCCACTTCAATTAATGAAGTGATGCATTTTGGTTCCAAATCCCTTCGATTCCTGGCCAATGCATTTTGGCATTTATTTGTTCTCATGCGCTTCTATTTTTTATGCACACAGTTCGATTCCCACCGGTTCCATTATTTCAAATATTTTCTCCAACTTCCAAAAATCATAATAAATTGAAATTTAATCCAAATCACTTCCAATTTTTTGCTACATATTCATATGTATGTCTATTATTTTGTGATGCTGATTTCATGATTTTATCATTTCTGGAATTTTAATTGTGTTGTCTTCTTTGGACATGTATGTAAATGTGACATGTTGTACCAATTCTATTGTGAAATGCTCATACATTAGCCAATTGATTTGAAATTTAGTATGCTGATTCCGAACATGTTGCTTAATTTTTGAGGCTTGGTTGTGCATTTTTAGCATTCTTCATCTCTGTTTAGGCACATGAATGTATTGTGTGACAATGTGTGTCACACATTTGGATGTTGATTTTGTTCATTTTCATTTCCATGCCAATTGAGCTCTGTTGATTCTAATTTTTTACATGATGCTTGTGTTTAACATGTTGTGTGCACATAAATTTTTTCATGATTGTTTGATTCATTTCTGTTTTAATATGGAATTTTGATTCTTGATGTCCAATTGTGTGCTTTGTAATTGTCTTTGCCATATCTTGCTCATGTGATGACCTTGGCTAATGCTTTAGACTTGGTCCTTGTTAGGACATGTTCTTGCTTGAATAAATGTGCTTTATGTTGAATATTGGTTGCTTTTTTGACCTTTTGCTTTACTTTTGACCCTAGTCTTGGACTAGTGGTTTGTACTCATCTTTTGAGTTTTGTATTTCAGGTTCAAGCTATTATTCCTAATGGTTGATGTTGGTCTCATGACTTGAGATGAAAAATTCTTTGTCCACTAACCTTTGTTATGTGTAGGTTCCTTGAGTGTGGTGGAATTCCTTGAATGCTTTCACATAGAGCATGACATTGTGTACATATAGTAACACTGTTGACTGTTTGTTGGATTTGTCTGAATGTGAATATTGACTTGTTTGACTTTCTTACAGGTACTTTAGTTGCTTTAGCTCATTGTTTGAGTTGCTTTGCTTGTGGTTGGCATACCACCTAGGTAATCATCGTCTAACTCCATGTAGTCTGGAAGCCCTGTCGTTTCTATTTGGCAGGCATTTGGCTGAAGTCCTCCTTAAGAGGCAATGTCTGTGATTGTTTACTTTTGTGCCATGTACTTTAAGTCCTCCTAAGTGAAGAGGCAATTGGCAGATAGAAGGGACAAGTAGCCAGTCCCCTGTTAATCGTTGAGTCGTCCATTATGCTCGCACTACGTGCTGATGCTCTTGGACATGTCCCCCAGATCTTATACAGTGTCAGTCAAGTGGAGCAGGGTCCCTCATTTTGGACCCCACGTTTTCATTGATTCAAGCGCACCCAGGCCCGGGTTAAGAGCTATGAGGTCCAACCCTCATTACCTTTCATCTGCTCACCCTGACGGTCAATGTCAGTGGTTAAGAGCCTCAGACACCCTTTCCAGTGTTGGCTTGTTTGTCGAGGTTGATATGACCCCTTGACTAAAGCCCAGCCTTGTATGAGCCGCTTGTTTGCATATAGCGTGTGATGATTGCTTTTGATGTTTATTTTCTTTTGCTTCTCATCTCATTTCTGTAGGAGTCGTATGATCAACTTTCGAGGAAGTTGAACGTACATAGAGATAGACTTGAGTTGACTCACTGCCTGTGTGAGTCAAACTCTTGTTAGAGACCTCAACCTAGGGTTATAATTTGCATGATGACTATTAGGCTCGAGTCAGCCTCCCTTTTAGTCCGTTATTCCTTTGGTCTCTGGTTAGGAGAAAGTTTCTCCCCTGTTAAGGGGAACTACGTCGCCCTGATCCTCATACCAGATGAGGTACGTAGGCAGGAGATCATGCGAGATCTCTCCGGGCGCCCTTTTTCTTTTTTGCGTGTGTTTTGCTTGACAGCTACTAGGTCCGAGTACCAGACTCCCTATTAGGCTGTGTGTTCCGCCCCTTTTCTTTTTTTTCAACCCTTTTGTGTTGTGTGTGTTAGGAGATGGATGTAAGCCCAGCGATTGGCATTCCATTTCCTGCCGTTGTTGTCTGTTTGTGGAGTCTGATATAAGCCCAGCGATTGGCATTTGGTTTCCTGTTTGTGTTTCTCTTGTTCGGAGTCGGACGTAAGGCCAGCCATTGGCAGTCTGTTTCCATTTGCGAGTTTCTTTGAAGTCTCAGCGTCTTTGCGTGTGTTTTGTTTCGGCGTGCGTTAGCCGAACTTTGGTAGCTCTGATTCTCATTCCAGATGAGATACGGAGGCATAGGATGCGATATCCTAGCGAGCCCGTTTCCCATTTCCCCGAACTACGTCGACTATGATGTTTGTTTCTGACAAATTACGTAGGCCCAGGATGCGACATCCTGCCGAGTCACCTTCCTCCATTTTCCTTCACCTGTGTTTTATTCCAGTGTGTGTGCATTCTTTGAGCAGTTATTCAGCAACCTTATTCTATCCTTTTGAGTGTGGATCCCGTCGAGTACGACGGACGTGAGGGGTGCTAATACCTTCCCCTTGCATAATCGACTCCCGTACTTTGTAATCTCCGGTCGCAAGACCATTTCCTTTCCAGGTTTACTTCGAGCGTTTCCTTTCCCTCCTTTGGGATAAATAATGCACGGTGGCAGCTCTGTGTCTTTTTCCGCCGGTTGTTTTTCGCGTTGCGACAGCTGGCGACTCTGCTGGGGAAACTTGAAGTTGACCTTTTGCTGGTCCATCTTCCCTAAGCGAGTCAATCCTAGCGCTCTCTAGGATAGTTTGGGTTGCTTTTGCTGCTTTATTTATTGCATTCATGATTATTATACTGCTGACTGTATATATTTGCATATATGTTTGCATGCATCATATTATCATTGTGCTGGATTCTGTACAGGTTGGTTCCTCTGATTTGGGGTGGGTGTTCTGAGTGGGGCTAAAACCCAGGCCCGAGTATACACCTAGGATTAATGTGGTCTCACGTTGCCTCACATGTTGGATCAGCATGTTGTTGCGACGTGACATACCACAAGCCGGACGAGGTTCTTTTGAGAGAGTTCTTCCGGGTGGAGTATTCCACTTTGGTTGGGTTATCTCTTTAGAGTTGTTGACTTAGGTGACCGATCTTTCCCGGATCTTTGGTCTAGACGGTCTTATAAGAGCTGCAGCGGCACACCCGAAAGGGCAAACCCGTTGAGTATCTCGTCCGATTGTCGAGACCATTATCCACCTTAGGATGACCTGATTATAATTCACCTGTGAGGGGAGGGTTTGATTTCTACAGATGCATGTTCTGATGGTGACTCTTTAATGGTGACTATTGATTCAGTTCTTGATCTGGGTCCTATTTATGAGTCAGATTTATGGATTTATTTCTGAGACGCCGGAGTTCTGTCCGTGGTATTTATCAGTGGGGATCCGTTTATTTCAGGATTCCCTGGGTTGGTACAGATGATTTTGTTGCTATCAGATCAGTGGATGTTCCTATGATGATGGTGGTATATCCTTCGGTTCCGTTTATTTCGGAACCCTGAGGTGGATTTATGATTGCTCAGTACCTCAGATGGTTGTGATCAGTTCAGAGACCGGAATCTAGTGCAGTTGATGATCAGATGACTTGGAGGATGGCACAGTGCATTGCATTCATGCATCAGCATCATTCTCATTTTGCATTTATCCGCATCTAACTCATGTTTATCCATATGCAGGGGACATTCTTGATTGAGATCCTGGTTGAGAGACTTCTTTGCTCCAGATATGAGGCCCGGCTTGAAGAATGATGTTGTATATAGAGTTTCTTTGATCCAGAGATTGATGCACTGAAAGAGATGATAACATTAATTACACCTGACCATGTGGGGATGTTCCGTGAGGCTTATGGGGGTATTGTGAAGGTGGTTTTCAGGCTTACAGATGATGATAGGAGCGCCATCCATACTTTTCTCCAGTTTTATGACCCGGGTTTGAGATGCTTTGTGTTCCTGGATTACCTGTTGGGGCCTTTGATGGAGGACTATGCTAGTATCCTGGGTATTCAGATCAGGAACCAGATTCCTTTCTATGTCACTAAGGGGGAACCTGATGTTGGTGAGATTTCTCGTGCTCTTTATTTGAGCCCGGAGGTGACTAAAGGGGGTTTGAAGGAGAAGGGGAAGTTGCCCGGTTTCCATCTGAGTTTCTTGGAGGCTCAAGCCAAGGAGCATGCTGTTTTGGGTGATTGGAGGGCCGTTTGTGCTTTGATTGCGGTAAGCATTTATGGGATCATCCTGTTCCCCAATCAGAAAAACTTTGTAGACATTAATGCCATCCGGTTGTTTGTGCAGGGGAATCCTATTCCTACCCTGGTTGGGGATGTCTATTACTCGGTCCATAATCGGAACGAGAAGCGGCGGGGTGGTTTGATCAGATGTTGTGCTCCACTGTTGTACAAATGGTTCATGGGATATTTGCCTTCCAGGGGTGCCTTTGTCTTTCTTGACCATACTGTAAACTGGGCGACCAAGTTGATGGGTTTGCGAGCTAAGGACATAGCTTGGACTCACAATGGTGTGGCTGGACGAGACTTCATTTACAGTTGTGGGAGCTTTCCTAATGTGCCTCTCATAGGAGTTCAGGGTTGCATTAATTACAACCCGATGCTTCTTAGGAGACAAATGGGGTTTGCCATGGAGGTTCCTCCTCTTAAGTGTGAGATTCAGGAGTCTTTCTACTTCCCGGCTGAGGGTAATCCGACACAGTTGAGGCAAGTGTCCGGAGCATGGCATAACATTCAGAGAAAGGGAAAGGTTCTTTTTGGTAGGGTTAATAGTAGGTCTTTTCCTCTGTTTGGTGATTGACTCAGAAAGAGGATTGAGCTCACGCATCTACCATTTCCTGGGGGTGATCCTTGGTGTCCATTGATTGAGGGGCCATGTTCTTCTGTCAGTATGGAGGAGTTCCTTGAGATGAAGAAGGCTAGAGATCAACTGCAGGCAGAGAAGACTGAGTTGGAGATGAGTGTTGCTAGAATCCAAATGGCTAATCAGGAAATCAAAGGGAAAATAGAAGACCAGGATAAGAGGCATGCCTTGGAGGTGAAGCGCTTTGAGATAGACACCGCCTATTACCGCAAGATCAGCCAAGCTTTGGAGTCATCTACGAAGGAGCATGACATCACCAAGGAGGAGTTGGCTAGAGCTTTGAGAGTCATTAAAGATGAGAAGAGGAGGCAGATCCTTGTGAAGACTCAGAGGGAAGCTAGAGCCAAAGTCCTTACCACAGAATGGGAAGCTGAGAAAGCGAAGATTATTGCTGAGAGAGATCACTATCTTGCTGAGAGGGACCATTATTTCCGACAGATGAAGATTCATCAGAAGGAGGTGGGGAGATTGCAGCAGGAGAACACTGAGCTCAGGTTCGCCATGAAGTTTACCAGGGTGGTTGATGATGCAGAGCCTTCTGTGGGACCTTCTTCGGTATTGACATTTGTTGTTATTGTGTTGGATTACCGTCAGGCGTGTTGACGGAATTCACTTGCTTGTATTTTCTTTCTGATTCTGGAAAATTGTAATTTGATTTGTATCAGCCTGATGTATGACTCTTGCACGTGTAGTGCACTTTTGATATACATTGGTTATTATCATTCAGTGATTGATCTTCAAAGCTTTATTTGCTTTTCTGTGCGCACTCACATAACACACACATGGTCGGGTGATATCTTTGCTAAATCATAATTCTCTGCTCTGTATGGTGAAATCAGATGATTGACATCAGAATGTTGCTGTCAGATTATTATCTGTCTCGATGAAACTAGGATCAAAAGACAGAGTGTTCCTCATATGGATAGACATTGCATTCATGCGTGAGTCATAATAACCTGTCTTCTGTTTTGCAGGTGTTAGTTTCTAACATGCTTGATTGACTCAGGAATAACGAACCCACCCAACGTTGACATTCTCGAGCTGAAAGAGAAGATGAGTGAGCTGATCAATGTCATGCAAGAGTTCGCCTTGGGGCAGAAAGCAATCGCCAAGAAGGTGGAGAGGATTGAGAGTTGGCTGAAGATGGGGAAGATACAAGGAAATGCTTCATCGTCTGGAGTAAAGAAGCCCTTTGGCGATGGTCAGCGTGAGAAGGAGGTTGAATCAAGTGATGTGTTTGCCCAAAGGGGACGCGGTAGGGATCGTTATCACCCGTATGCTGCTACAGTAACGATTCCTGCTGGCAATCAATCTGTACGACAACAACAGCAGCCACCTCAACAGAGAACACCGAGAGCTGGGTGCCAAGCGAGAAGAAGGATGACTGATCGTCAGTTTGATAAGCCACCCATGGCGTATGCTCTTCTGTTTAAGAGGTTGAAGGATCTTGGGTTGGTTCAGCCGAGGACGTTGGCTCCGGTAGGATCAGACCAAAGGCTTGCAGGTTACAAAGAGAACATCAAGTGCGAGTTCCATTCTGGTGCACCCGGGCATAGCATTGAGGGTTGTAAAGCTTTTAAGCATGTCGTTCAAGATTTGGTGGATTCTAAAGCCATCAATTTCGCACCGACATCGAATGTTAAGGCTAACCCCATGCCGGTGCAGGGTCCTATGGGGGTGAACGTGATGTCAAAAGATAAGAGAAAAATAGAGGTGACAAACGTGGATCAGCTGAGGACTCCAATGTCTGTGGTCAAGAGACATTTGATGAAGAGTGGAGTTTTCCCTGGCTGTGATAATTGTTGTGCTGCTTGCACTGTCACTGCGAATGGGTGTGTGATGTTGAGGGAGACGATTCAGAGAATGATGGATGGGGGACGTCTCCGATTTGAGAAAGTTGATTAGGGGGAAGAAGATATCTTTGTCAACCAACTGTCATCGTTCAAATATGTTGAAAGGGACGGTGAAATATTCGAAACACCGAGTCAGGCGTTCGAAACCGTCAAGGTGGAGAATGCCGTTTTTGCTAAGGAAGAGAAGAAGTCGTCCATTTCTTCGTACAAACAGGCCGCCGAGGTGGTGAAGAGCGGGGAAGCCCCAGGTTGGGGGAGGATGATTGATATCGCCGCCAAAGAAGATAAGTTTGGGGTTGGTTATCAGTCGGGCCAGGGCTCGTCTGGACAGAGTAGAGGACATCGTCGACCATTCACGATTCACTAGTGCTGGAATGCTGGATCCATATCGCATTTGTGCGGTGGGTGAAGAGATCGACAGTGACTGCGAGCTCGATGGTTATATAAAACCGTGCGTACCAGGGATGGAAGTCCAGGACTGGAAGGCCGAAAAGATCATCACTGTCACTCTACGTGAAGAGTAATATTTCTGTTTTTCAATATTGTTTGCATGAAAGCCATACGTTTTTCCCGAAACGTAATGGTTCATTGTAAGGGCCACCTCATGTGTTTCATTTTGCAACATTTTGCATTAGTAATAAATGGATGTTTTTCACATTAAAAGCGGTGTTCCCTGTTTTTCATTTATTTTTGCAGTTTAAAAACAAAAATAAAAATGGCAATGTTTATTTTCATTTTTCTTTCCTTTTGATTGGCTTCGTTCCGACTGTTGTATTCTCCGGATCTCATTGATAACAATTCGGTTACACCTTTGTATGACTTCGACAATCCGATCTATCATGCCGAAGAAGAAGGCGAAAAAGATTGTGAATTGCCGGAGGAATTAGCCAGGTTGTTAAAACAAGAGGAGAAGGTGATTCGGCCGCACGAGTGTAACATCCCAAAATTTGCCCTCCTCATTCATGCATTCATTTAGCATTTCATATTGCATTTCATCATGTCAATCAGAATTAGATCCAAGAAACTCTTTAAGAAAAAAAAATTAATAAATAAAAATAATAATAAAAAAATAAATAAAATATAACAAAAAAATTTGGACTTGGAAAAAGGAAGGGAAGCAAAATACTCTGAGGTTTCTTTGGAACAAAACCCTGAGGAAAAAGATAGTGAGAGAAGAGCTAACAAAGTTCAGATCAGCCTCCAAACCCTGAAGGGAAATCAACTGCACAGAATCACCTCTGCCTCACATAAACCCTAAAGATTGTTTTGTAAACCTCACGGGTGTAACTCAATTTCAATCAAGCTCTCCAGTCAAGTTTGCCCTATATCCATCATCTCTATGCTTTCAATTTGAATTTTCTGAATGTTTGAGGTATTATGGGTGAATTTGATACCATTTTGATGCATATGTTTAACAAGAGGTTTAGGCCTCCTACCCTTGAATGCTTTTTGTGAGCTTTTTGTGAATTGAAAAGGCATGATTCATGTGGTTACATTTTGATTTGGGGGCAACTCTTGGTTACCCTATCTTGTTTCTCTAACCTGTTTGTTGAGTTTTGTTTTGTGAGGGCTCACAGACTCTTGCAGAGATGGTTTGCGTGGTTTTCCCACTTTATTTGTGGGATACCCCCTGGAGGTTCATTCCGATTACCTGTACTGACTCACCTTTCTTTAATGGCATCAGCTTGGGAGATCCCTGGGTTTCTTACTCCTTTAATTGCTGTTACTTCGGATCTTTATCCGTGTGGTACTTTTACCTCTTTTCCGCATTTTATCGTTTTCTTTTGTTTATTTACTTCTGAGCCCCTTGTTGGCTCATTTACTTTATACATGTTTGTTTTGTATGTGTTCGTATCCCTGCAGGTAGCGCGGTTCCTTCTTCAAGGACTGCCTTTTTGCCCTTGAGCATCCCAAACCCTAAAACCCAAAGGAACACGTTAACTCCTTCTACTACAGGCGAGTAAAGGTCGAGCATCCGGTAGATTGTGTAGTGACGTCGTTCGTCCAAAACCCAATCCATAACCCCGTAGTTAGCCGAACTACGGCTTGCTCTGATTCTCATTCCAGACGAGATACGTAGGCATAAGACGCGATGTCTTAGCGAGCACACATCCCCCCAACCCATAGGTCAACCGAGCTACGAAGACTCTGATTCTCATATTCAGATGAGATACGTATGCAGTGGATGCGACATCCGCGCGTGTCATTTTCATTTAACCCCCCTTTTTTAGGAAATAACACATTAGATAAACCCACACCCTTTAGACAAGAACTACACAAGTGGATCCCATAGAGTACTACGGATGCGTAGGGGTGCTAATACCTTCCCTTCGCATAACCGACTCCCGAACCCAAGATTTGGTTGCAAGACCCCGTCTTGTCCTTTCCTTTTTCAGGTTTACTTCGAGCGTTTCCTTTCCCTCCTTTGGGATGAATAACGCACGGTGGCGACTCTTTTGTCATTTTCTTTCGCCGGTTGTTTTTTCGCGCACTGTATTTTTCAGGTTGCGACAGCTGGCGACTCTGCTGGGGATTGAAAGAAGTTGACCTCTTGCTGGTCCATCTTCCCTAAGCGAGTCCCTCATAGCTTGTGTGATTTCTTGTTTATTGGGTGTTCATGCTTTTGTACCTTTATTTGCTTACCTGCTTGCATGCATCTGTTGTATCTGTTGGATCTGTTTGTTTGTTTGTTGGGATGGGGTGTTCTATGAGAGATAAGCCCATTACCCAGGCTTGAGTGTACACACAGGTTTTAGAGTGGATAATCATGAGGCTTGCATGGCGTGTTGCTACGTTAAGTCGTTCGTGAAGAACCACACCCAGACGAGGTTTCTTTTGGATATATTATGTCTTACGGGTGTTCCGTAACGGCAGGATATTCCTCTAGAAATCGTCGACTCTGGTGACCATTTCCCGAGAACTCAGTCGAGGCCTCTCCTCCGAGACGTGATTATGTTAGCTCTGGTGGGCGCATTCTCGCTGCTCAATCCGAGGATCCCGAGACTAGGAACTTGCTATTAGGATGTCCTGTTGAGGGGAGTCAATGGAGGTCTTTTGTCCCGTAATAATACCAAACCTTCAGTGGTAAACGTATTATTCGCGACTGAAGGGCTAAAGCTGACGAACTTCTGTTCTTAGAACCTACCAGTGAGGGGCGGGCTAAATTCAGGAAACCTTAACCTCCAACCAACCCGGTTTTCTGGAGCAGAGTTTTGGTCTTGTATTATATTCCTCAGTGAATTTCTCTCCAGGCAGAGCAACCTGACAGATGTTCAAGCGGATCAATTAATTCTGATTGACATGTCTTTGCATTGCATAACATCATCTGCATATTTGCATCCAACATCTCATGCTTATTCATTTGCAGGGTATTCCCTTTCAAAACGGGGGTGCCTTAAAACTGAACAAGCAGTGCATCGCATACCATGCATATTAACCCTTGTCTGTTTTGTAGGTGTCACTGCAGTGTCTAATGTTTGTTCCCTGTATCAGGCAGTTATTGGTCCCAAGCGAGTCCACAGGTACCCGACAAAGGAAAATCGTCCACAGCTAGCGATGGACCAAGTACAGAAAGAGCTGGCTGATATGCGTGAAAGGATGGATCAGTTCATGACATTGATGACTGGTATGGCAGAAGGCCAGGAAAAGCTGAGGGAATTGGTTGAGCAACCGAGACCCGATCCGGAGGTGGAGATACCAAATGCTGAGGGAAACCCTGGTAACCCTGGGAACACTGATAACCATGTGAACACTGGTAACGCGGGTAACGCAAATGCTGATGGAAACCCGGGTAATGTTGGCAACACAAGGAATGTTGGAAATGGTATTGGCGGAAGGTACAATGTGAATCAAGGAATTCGGATTAACGGGCGCCCCGTTACTGAAGATTATCAGTATGATCAATTTTCTTTGCACGACGAGGCCCTCGAGACCACTCGCCGTATGGATGAGCTTGCTGAGAAGCTCAAATCTTTGGAGTCTCAAAATTCCTTAGGCTTTGATGTCACAAATCTTGGTCTGGTTCAGGGAGTAAGGATTCCTCACAAGTTCAAACCCCCTACTTTTGAGAAATACAACGGGGCTTCTTGCCCACGCACTCATCTCCAATCTTATCTGGGAAGGTTGGGAGCTTACACGGAAGATGAAAAGCTGTGGATGTACTATTTTGAAGACAGCCTAACTGGAGCTTCTCGTGAATGATATTCTCATTTGTCTCGTACTACCATCAAGAGCTGGAAAGACTTGGCAGAGGCTTTTGTCAAGCAATATCAATACAACTTGGACATGGCTCCAAACCGGACCTTGTTGCAAGGTATGTCTCAGACTGCCAAGGAAACCTTTAGAGAGTATGCTCAGCGTTGGAGACAGATTGTTGCGTCCGTCCAACCCCCTATGTCTGAAAGGGAGATGGCAGACATGTTCATGAACACTCTTCAAGGCAATTATATCGAGAGATTGGCTGCTTGCCCGTCAATCAGCTTTGCAGAGATAGTAATTGCTGGAGAAAGAATCAAGAGTCTGTTGAAGATGGGCCGAATTCCAGACAATAGTGCTTCCAACTCATCAGGTCCCAAGAGACCGTTTGCTGGTAACGGTCAGCGAAGAAAAGAAGGCGAGGCAAGCGTTGTGTATGCCAGCAGAGGCAGGGGTAGAGGACGCCCTAATTATTATCAGGATCAAGTGGCCGCAGTCACTATTCCAACACCTGTTCCTCAACCGCAATATCATCCACAACAACAACCCAGGTACAACAATCAACAACAAGGAGGTAATCCGGGTCAGCAGAGACACTATCAACAACGTCCAAGGCAGACGGACCGGGTCATCGAACCAATCCCAATGCCTTATTCAGTATTACTTCCCAAGCTGATTGACATGAATCTGGTTACGTTGAGAACTCTGGCCCCACCAATCGATCCCAATAATTCGCCAAGAGGTTATGATGTCAACGCCAGATGTGCTTTTCACTCCAACGCACCTGGCCATACTACAGATAATTGCAAGGCTCTCCAGTTAAAGGTACAAGATTTGAGAGATGCCTAGGCTATCAATTTTGCTCTGGTGCCTAATGTTATCCAGAACCCGATGCCGGCTCACGGCGGGCAGAGGATTAATGCTGTTGATAGTGGGGAAACTTTGAATTTAGTTTCTGATGTGACTAAGGTGAAGACTTCGCTATCGGTGGTTAAAGACCGACTTCTAAAAGGACAAATTTTCCCGGGCTGCGGGGAAGAATGCAGAAATTGTCAAGCTGCCGAAAACGGATGTGATAGTTTGAGAAGGGGTATTCAACAACTGATAGATGAAGATTGTCTTCAGTTCGATCAGGCCCGTCCAGTGAAGAATGATGTATCGACGGTGACGTTTTATTTCACTCCTGAAGAAATATATGTTACCGAGAGACTCGCTCCGACAACAATATATTTCCCAGAAAGTACAGAACCAGCAGCGGTGAACATCGAAAGTTCAACACCAGTTGCAATTTACTTTGACAACCCTCAACCGACTTTGGTTGGTCCGATCACCATCATAATACCAGGACCCGTTCCGTATGAGAAAGACAATGCTATCCCGTGGCACTATGGGGCTGATATCTACTGCCAGGGGCAGAAAGTTAACGAAGAAGACATTGACATTGGTAGCTCCGCTGTAGACAATGTTGGAGGGGTTGGTGGCTTCACTCGCAGTGGACGCCTATTTGCACCATCAACATTACGCGCGAATACTGAAGCCGAGGCAGCTGCCAAGGCTAAAGGGAAACAGATGGCCGCCGAAGAGGTTACTACTGAGGAAGATCCTCCTAAGACCGCATTCGAGAAGGAAGTGGATGAGTTTATGAGGATTATCAAGAAAAGTGACTACAAGGTAGTCGACCAGCTAAATCAGACACCCTCAAAGATCTCCATTCTGTCACTATTGCTGTGCTCTAAGGCGCACAAAGCAACCTTGTTGAAAGTACTGAATATGGCCTATGTCCCACCGGAGATAACTGTTAACCAGCTAGAGTCGGTAGTTTCCAATGTAAACGCTAGCTGGGGGCTAGGTTTCACCGATAATGACCTGACATCTGAGGGCAGGAATCACAACAAAGCCTTGCATATCACAATGGAGTGCAAAGGGGTGATGCTTTCCCATGTTTTGGTTGATACAGGCTCTTCTCTGAATGTTCTTCCAAAGAAAGCCTTAACGAAGTTGGATTGCGATGACACCATCCTGAAGCCAAGTAACTTAGTTGTGAGGGCTTTTGATGGCTCTAAGAGAGCTGTCGTTGGCGAAGTTGAGTTGCCAGTTAAGATTGGACCGCAGGTGTTCAAGAGTACCTTTTGTGTGATGGATATCCAGCCTGCCTACAGCTGTCTGCTAGGTCGGCCTTGGATTCATGTTTCCGGTGATGTTACTTCTACCCTCCACCAGAAGCTCAAATATGAACTAGAAGGTCAGGTCGTCACTGTCTGTGGTGAAGAGGATATTTTTGTTAGCCACCTATCTACATTTAAGTATGTAGAGATGGACGGCGAGATGCACGAGATGTTGTGTCTGGGCTTCGAAGCCATAAACATCAATTAGGTCGCGCCCGAAGCTGTCTTTTCACCTGAGTTTGAGAAGGTCGGGAGTTCTATCTCTTCATACAAGCAAGCTATCGAAGTGGTTAAAGCTGGTAATGCCCAAGGTTGGGGCAAATTTGTGGAGCCAGTCATCAAAGAAGACATGTTTGGATTGGGGTATGCTCTGGGATCTCAGAAGAATGAAACCGGTACTCTCTCCAGCGGGGGTTTGGTTTCTCCCCACATCGTCAATGCTGCAGATGAAGACAAGGCTGACAGCGACTGTGACTTAGATAACTGGTGTAAGACCCCAATTTTGTCCCTAAGATCCCTCATGGCATCATATCATATCATTCATTGCCTCAAGGATCATTGTGCACCTTGCCTCCTTCCCTGTGGGTGGGTTATCTTTTTGAGAGTGATTCTTGATCACCAAGCATGTTTTGCATTTGTATATCATTGTTTTTTCTTTTTACCACTAACCAAAAGTACAAAAATATGTCATCTAAGCTTTGCCTTGCAGATGAAGCAACCAACAGTCAAAGTAGTCAAAGGCATTCATTGAGCAATAGATGGTAGCCATTCTTGAGAATTTGGACCCCACAATCATTCACAAGAGCTTACATGAGCTATGATATCATTTTGAATCAAAATCCCAAGTGGTAGAGGCTTGAATTTCATATGAACATTGCCAGGTCATCTGAAGACCTAGAAAGTCAACTGCCAAGTCAACAGTTGGATTTGGAGGTGGGAAGTGATTAGGAATACTTCATTCATGTTCAAACAAGTCTCATTTGACATTTCAAACATCAACATTGAAGAAAATAAAGTCAGGTCAAAACTTTCCAAAAATAGAAAGTGACCTATAATTCAAATTTGCCAAAAATGGAAAGGTTTTAACCTAACTTCAACTTCAAATTACATCATCAAGAAAGCTTCAAATGAAATTTTGTTGAACATGAAAGTTGTAGATATTTCTCTCCCATTTCCAAAAAGTCCAAGATCATCAATTTCTCATGTGTGGTTAAGGAGATATGATCAAAACATGGCAAAGTGTACTTGAAGATTCAAATGTGCATAACTTCTCAACCAAAACTCCAAATTGGATGGCTCTTTTTGCATTGTTCTTATTTTGACCTTTAGTTTCCAAATCATGCATCATATTACACCAATTATCATCACATGAACATTTTCCATTTCACTTGATTTTTGGAGGGAAATTTTAAAGTTTAAAACTGGTGCATTATTTGAACATTCTATCATTGCCAATAGCTCCAAAACAGTTTTTTAAGTGAAATTAAATCAAATTTTCGTGCACTATTCACCATGCATTTCATGCATAGGGTGAAAATCATATTTTGTACATACACCACATTCTTGCTAATTCACTTAACATTTGGCTAAACATGATTAGAAGAGTGATTAGTGGGAGGTATAAAACCAAAACCCTAACTGTTTTCAGCATGACAATAATCACAATTTCAGATCTAGATCTAGAACTCTCAAATTTTCTCTCAAAATTTTCTTGAAATTTCTTCACATTCAATCCATTCTTCTTGATTAATTCTTGTTGCTGAAGTGTTTTTGAGCAGGATCACACGTGGAATTGAAGGAAACTGTGCCTATTTTCTTCATCATTTAAGCTTGAAAGCATCCATGGCAATGTCAAATTCTGTTGGATTCAAGAGCAATTAAGCTTCGATCTCTCCCCCAATCACTTGTACAAGCATATTGGAGGAACACTGAAGCATCACAAGGCCTGAATTCATCCAGTTCCAATTCTGCACTTCAAGAGGTCACATAATCAATCTCTTTATTTCTTGAAATTATTATGCTATCGTTGTAGATCTTGTGATGCTGGTTACTCTGAGCTTTAAACCATTGAATTCCATGCAATATCGAGTGAGTTAGATCAAATTAAAGTTCCATGCATGAAAATAGATGTACTCGATTCTATCTTAATATGTGGATTTATGCTTAGTTATTCATTGATTGTGAACCTACATTGAATATGCTACATGATGATGTCTTCAATTTGGATTTCTGGAGATTTTGTTCTTAATGTTCTTGATGCATGGTACTGTACATGAAACGCGTGAGGAAGAAGATGATACTGATCCATAGGCCACGCTTTGATCCTTTAGAGAACACTTTTACTACGCTTGCATGTGTTTGTATAAAACTCGCTTCTGATTGGTCCATGCACATTGCTATGCTTGCTTCTGATTGGTCCGCTTGTTTGACCATGCGCCTTGACTTACACGTATTAAATGAAACGTTGAGTTTCATTCAGCTGAGGCGCGCCATTATTTGAATCGCCTCCCACTTCGATTCCGCGCCATGCATAATATTCAAATGCTTCATGATTTCTCTTATTTCCCTCCTATTTCATATACATGCTTCATATTACATTTTTTTATTTTTTCTCCATCTTTAAAAAATTCATATATAATTGAAAAATCATCCAAAAAATATGTGGTTTTTTGCATTGCATTCCATTTTCTGTCTAGTATTTTTTGATCATTTTTCAATAAATTGTGCCTGGCTGAATTTGATTTTGTGCTTGGGTTTGTAAACATGTATGCATTTTGTACTTTGCCTTGCTATATTATTTGTGAAATGCTGGTTTTTAGTCCAATGAATCTGAAAATTTGCATGATGAAACTAGACTCTTTGCTTGACATTTCGGTGTTGATTTGGTACTTTTACCATTTATCGTTTCTGTTTTATGCTTGTGCTAAGTTGGTGCGACAGTTTGTGTCACACCTTTGCTTGTTCAATTTATATGATGTGTTTGCCATGCCATTTGATCTCTAATTGTCCTGATCTTTTTTATGATGCATGTTATGGATGTTGTGATTGAGCATGAATTTTCTTGGAATTATTTGAATCATTTCTGATTTAATTGAGATTTTTTCATTCTGGTTGGTCACATTTGAGCTTTAAAATTGCCTTGAACTTCAATTGAACATGAAATGGATTTTGTAATTGATATTGATATGAGACCTTTTGGATTGTTTCAAGATGTGTTTGAAGTTTATTCATGTTAATTTTCAGCTTCTGTTTTGAATTTTTCTCCATCTTTGCCCCTAGGCTTTGACCTAGTGGTTTGCCTCTCATGTTTGAAGCTTTGATTTCAGGTTGAACATCCAAGTTCCATAGTTGTTGATGCTTCATCGCTTGAGCATTGATGTTTGCTTTTGGTTACTAATATTTGTGTGTTTTATAGGTTGATGTTGTCTCATTTGAGTTTGACTTTGGCTTATGCATTGTGTACATTGGGATTGCTTGATTGCTTATTGACTGTTGTTTAATTGTCTGAGTTGTGTACTGATTTGTTTGATGTTTCCACAGGTACATTAGTTGCTTAAGTTCTTTTTGAACTTTGCTTTTGCTTGGTTGCTTAACCACTTAGGTATAACCTCTCTTCTTCATGTAGTCTGGAAGATCTGTCCTGTTATATGGGCAGGCACCTGTCTGAAGTCCTCCTTAAGAGGCAAAGCTTGTGATTGTTTATCTTTGTGCCAAGCAGGAAAAGTCCTCTTATGAGGCAATTGGCAGATAAAAGAGATGTGTAATCCATCTCCTGCTATTCAGTGTGTCATTCCTTTGCTCACATAACATGTTGATGCATTGTGGATATTAACCCAAGATCTTATAGAGTCAAATCACTTGTGGAGAAGAGTTCCTACTTTCTGAACTCCCACACATTCTATTGATCAAAGCTCTCCCAAGCCAGGGATAAGAGCTATGAGGCACACCCCTCATCTCCATTTCATCTGCTTCACCCTAACTCTCAATGTTAGGGTTAAGAGCACAACATACCCCATTCAAGTTGACTGTAAAGTCTAACCTTGCTTGAGCCTAATTGATTGTATATAGTGTGTGCTATTTGACTTGTTTGATTGATTACTTGACTCATCTGTGCATATTTGCTTGAGTGTGCCTTTGTGCATTTATCCTCATCATTTGTATATCATTTCATAAACTTTGCTTTATAGCATTTAGCTTTGTCCATGGAGGAGACAAGCATAAGTCCATTACTTGGCAGTTGTTCCTATGATATGGTAGGAGACTAGTATAAGTCCATTGATTGGCCTCTGGTATCCTTGTTTCTTTGTTTTGTGAGACTAGTATAAGTCCATTGATTGGCATCTGGTATCCATGTTTTGTTTTAGGAGATTGGAATAAGTCCATTTATTGGCATCTGATATCCATGTTTTGTTTTAGGAGATTGGAATAAGTCCATTTATTGGCATCTGATATCCATGTTTTGTTTTAGGAGATTGGAATAAGTCCATTTATTGGCATCTGATATCCATGCTTTGTTTTAGGAGATTGGTATAAGTCCATTTATTGGCATCTGATATCCATGTTTTGTTTTAGGAGATTGGTATAAGTCCATAGATTGGCATCTGATATCCATGTTTGTTTTTGGAGATTGGTGTAAATCCATTGATTGGTATCCGATATCCACCTTTGTTTGTGAGATTAGTGTAAGTCCATTGATTGGCATATGATATCCATGTTTGTTTTAGGAGATTGGTGTAAATCCATTGATTGGTATCCGGTATCCACTTTTGTCTTGTGAGATTGGTGTAAGTCCATTGATTGGCATCCGGTATCCATTTGCTTTGTTTACTTGTTATTGCTCATTGCCTATTCCAAAGGAATCACTTGGATCATCTACATATGAACTCAAGAGGTGAACATCTAAGAAGTTTTACTTCCTCACCCTCCATCCTTTTGTTTCTTTAAAACCTCCATCTTTGCATGTTAATCCAAACCTGAAAACTTTGTGCAAACATTTTCACTTCTTTTCAAACTAGAAACTTAGGCCTTAAGCCTTTGACTTTTTCAAACTTCATTTTCATAATACTTCTTTGAATTGAATTCTAATCATACTTTGACAATCTTTTTGTGAATAAATTCTAATTGGTTAATCCAACTCATTCAATTGTTTTGTGGCTTTGTCCATCCTTGATAAGTTTTCATACATTAGCCATAGGTTTGATTTATCCTAGTTGGTTGATGTTAATCTCACCTTTTGTCCTTAGTGATTTAATTGTAAGACTTCCTTGCTTATTATAGGGTTAACCCCTCACTAGCAAGTTGAAGCTTTTCTCACATGGTGGACTTGTTGTTTGTATAAGGTTGAGTTTTCTCCCGTGGATAACGAAAGACCTTAGGGCTTTTGTTTTAAAATGAACCCACTCATATTTTGGAAATCTTTTAGCCGAACTACGACGTTTTGATCCTTACCTTCCATGGAAAGGTACGTAGGCAACGGGTTCATCCGTTCAAACACAAAAATAATAAATTGTATATTCTTTTCTCATCCCCTCCATTCATGTTTGCACAATAAACATTTTCATAAACAAATAACATTTCATTCAACAAGTGTGAAAAGGGCTCCCTAGGAGTACCTAGGACGTTTTGGGTGCCTAACACCTTCCCATTGCGTAATTTACCCCTTACCCAGATTCTCTGATCTTTTCATTAGTTTTCTATGTGTAAAACTTCTTAGGCTTTTGTTCGCTTTTTAGCCATTCCTTCGGATAAATAAAAGTGTGGTGGCGACTCGATTTCTTTGTATGCTTTGCTTTTGGTTTAATCAATAAATCATAAAGTGACGAATACACCGCTACAAAAAAGTGGCGACTCTGCTGGGGAACCTCTCGCCTTGGTGGTTTTGCCTACTTTTCACCCTTGTTGTATGCTATTGTTTATTTGTTATATGACATATTTTTGTACAATTTGGGATGACTGTATTGATTGTAATGTTTGAATTGCTTGATATACAATTGCTGTTTGCTTGGTGAACTCTGTGAGATGAGTTCTATACCCGAAATCGAGTGCACCTTAGGATAGGAGAATGGCGTAGTCTTGTCGACTTATGTGGAGTATTCTTTAGCAAGTTGACTTGCGAGTCCATTCACTTGGTGGAGGTCATGTTGGATTAATAATGTCACACAAGTTATTTGTGGTTAGGCATTATTCTTTCAATCATGTGCCTTAGAAGCCAAGGACCTTAGTTTACCAAGCCCATCTTGGCCTATTTTTAGGACGTAGTGCGGAGGTCGTTCAGATGTCAGATCTGATGCGATTGTTACGAGATACTACACTCATAAGAGTCTCTCTTGAGAATATTTTTGGAATACGAGTATTCGTTCCTCCGATAATATTCGAAAGATGGGACCATGATTATGGGAACCTCTGGTAGAACATGTTCAGCAGGTTTAAACCCTAGCACACTCCCTTTGGGTGGTTCTTAATCGAGACTCCATGCTCGTGACTCTCAGCAAACCCGTGATTCATGGTTGAGTCGTTCAGACAACCTTAATATCAATGGAACCTGGGTGTTGATAAGGTGTAAAGCCTAATCCACCAAAACGGATGGTTGATATTAAGGATGATTGAGCCGGTTCATGTACCGTTAATATCAATGGAACTTGGGTGTTGATAAGGTGAAAACCATAATCCACCAAAATGGAAGATTGATATTAAGGATACTATGAGCTTTCCCATGACCTTTGTCTAGTGTGCTTTGCTTGATCCTTGAGTGTGATTGTTGCATTCATGCATTCATGCATTCATCTGTATTCATGTCATCAGAAAAATGAGAAAATTTTCAAGGAACTTAAAGGGTTTATTTGCAAAATTTTCAGACATGGAAAGACCACAAAGGCATACGAAGAAGTACAGCTTTAGACAGCCTGATGTGAAAGAGTTAAGGAATCTGACATCCTATGTATTAGATCCCTTGGGTTTCGAAGCTCGTTATGGGAAGCTTCTACCTATGTTGACTACTCAGGTTGACGAAGGGTTGATGAGTATTTTGGCACAGTTTTATGATCCTCTGTATCACTGCTTCTCTTTCCCGGACTTCCAGCTGTTGCCTACCTTAGAGGAGTATGCTCATCTTGTGGGTATTCCCGTTCTGGATCAGGTGCCGTTCAGTGGCTTAGAGAGTATTCCGACTTCTCGAGAGATTGCAAACTTATTGCACATAGATGAATCTTTGATTAAAGCTAATATGACTACCAAAGGTGGAATTCAGGGTCTTCCTTCCGAGTTCCTCATCGCTCAAGCTACCGTTTATGGGAAGGCCATGAGTGAGGATGCCTTTGAGGCTTTATTTGTGCTGCTCATCTATGGTTTGGTATTGTTCCCCAACATCGACAAATTTGTGGATGTGAACGCCATTAGGATCTTTTCTGTTCTTAATCCCGTTCCGACTCTGTTGGGTGATGCCTATGTCTCTTTGCATCTGAGGAATGCAAAAGGTGGAGGAGTTATTGTGTGTTGTTTGCCTCTGTTGTATAAGTGGTTTATTTCTCACTTACCGCAGACGGTCGCTTTCAAGGAGAACAAGGGATGTCTACGGTGGTCTACGAGACTCATGTCTCTCACTAATGATGATATCTCTTGGTATGATCGCGTGTATGATACTGTTCAGATCATTGATTATTATGGTGAATTACCTAATGTGCCTCTTCTTGGTACATGTGGTGGAATCAGCTACAATCCTATCTTAGCACGTCGTCAGCTTGGGTTCCCCCTAAAGGATAAACCTCATAACATTCTGTTAGAAGGTGTGTTCTTTCAGGAGGGTAAAGATCCCCAAGGCCTGAAAGCCAGGATGGTCCGCGCTTGGCGCAATATTTACAAGAAGGGTAGAAACGAGTTGGGTCCGAAGAACTGGATTGCTTTGGAGCCTTATACTTCTTGGGTCAGACAGAGAGCATCAGAGTATCTTATGTCGTACGATTATCCGAGACCTACACCTTTGGATGTGGCTGGGCCTTCAACTCTCCCCAACCAAGATGTAGAGGAGTTGAGAGAAGAAGACCTTTCACGTGCTTGGATCCGTGAAAGAGAAGAGTTGCTTCATCAGCTTAAGGAGAAGGACGCTCTGATTGAGTTCCTCGAGCATCAGGTGATCGATGATCCGAATGATACTTGGACTTCTCTGCTTCCTCAGTCTTCCAAGTTCTGGAAGAGGAAGTATGATCAACTTGCGAAGGAGAAAGCGGATATGGAAGCAGCCTATGAGAGAGAGATCAAGAAGCTGTGTGTATCTCGTCTTCCAGCATCCCGAGCTTCTAGGGATCCATAGGATGTTTATTTTCCTTTTCCCTTGTAATAATCAACAATGCTGTACTTCTTTGTTTCGAATATATATTTGATGAGATATTTTCCATATGAAATTATATGCTTAAATATTCAAAATTGCAAATAGAACCCTAAAAGTTCCTTGAAGATAAAAACAAAGCATATGCACAAACATTGCATGCATCATTTTGCATAAGGAGGTTGTGTTAGTCTTCTTGTCTGTGGCCTAAATCTGTGCACTTCATTTATTTTGAAGACAAGCTGACTCACCGGTACTATACCAAAGCCAATTCTGCAAGAGTGATGGATCAACTTGAACAAGAGAACAGAGAGCTGAAGGAAGAAGTTGCCAGACTGGGTGCTCTGATGGAGCAATTATTGTCTGCCCAGAATCAACCTTCTCCACCGCCTGCAACTCCTCCTCAGAGGACTGTTATATCAGAAGCGGTTGCTCCGACTGTGCCAGCTGCTAATGCCCATTTCATGCCGAATGCCATGCCAGCCGGATTTCCGTGGGGTATGCCTCCTGGTTTCATGCCAGACATTCCCGCTCCTACCTTTGCTTCCATGCCAGCATCTAGCCCGGTCCTTGCTGCTCCTCCTCCTGTCGTGCATACCGTTCCCAGGGTAGACGACACCATCTATCATTCCGAGCCGTATGAGGGCCCAGATGTTAATGAGAAGATGGATGCGATGAATGATCAATTCCTTGAGCTCCGAAAGGAATTGAAGACCCTCCGAGGGAAAGATCTGTTCGGCAAGTCTGCTGCTGAACTCTGCCTGGTTCCCGGTGTGAAGATTCCGGTCAAATTCAAAGTCCCTGACTTTGAGAAATATAAAGGGAACACCTGCCCTCTTGCTTACCTGGTTATGTACGCCAGGAAAATGTCTACTCAAATCGATAATGATCAACTTCTGATTCATTACTTTCAGGATAGTTTGTCTGGTGCAGCTCTTCGTTGGTATATGAGCCTTGATAGCGCAAACATCCGATCCTTCAACGATCTTGGCAAAGCCTTTGTCAAGCAGTATAAGTACAATGTTGATATGGCTGCTGACTGTGATCAACTCAGGGCCATGTCCCAGAAGGATAAAGAGACATTTAAGGAGTACGCCCAGAGGTGGCGAGAGTTAGCAGCTCAAATTACTCCTCCGCTGGAAGAGAAAGAAATGACTAAGATCTTTTTGAAGACTCTTAGTTCATTTTATTATGAGCGGATGGTCGCGAGTGCTCCCTCTGATTTCACCGAAATGGTGAACATGGGGATGCGTCTGGAGGAAGGAGTCCGTGAGGGACGTCTGTCTAAAGATGAGAGCTCTTCTAAACGATATGGGGCATTTAAGAAGAAAGATGGGGAGGCACATGCTGTGCAATCCCATGCTAAACCAAGAAGACCCTCTGATAAGAGGAAGTCAGTGCATCATCAGCACCAGGTGGCTCATATAGCACCTGTTTTCAGAGATAATCATCAGCATCAGCAACAACCTCAGTATCAACAGCAACATCGTCCATAGCAACAGGCTTACCAGCCTCGTGGCAGCACCAATAATCAGGCCAATCTGAATTATGATAGGAAGAAGATCAGTTTCGATCCCATTCCTATGTCATATGCTGAATTATATCCTTCCTTATTGGAGAGGAAACTGGTTACTCCAAGGGAGCCTCCGGCTGTGCCTGCTAACCCGCAGTGGTGGTACAAGCCAGATCAGCATTGTGTTTATCATTCCGGTGCTCCGGGATACAATATTGAGAATTTCTATCCGTTGAAGACCAAGGTTCAGGACCTTATGCGATGCGGCATACTGAGCTTTGAGGACTCAGGCCCGAATGTTACAAAGAACCCATTGCCCGAGCATGGGAAATCAGTGAACATGGTCCAGGGGTGCCCTGGCAAATATAAAGTCCAATATGTGAGTCATATTCGACAGTCATTGGTCGAGTTGCATCGTTTGTTGTGTCAATACAGTCATATGGAGCATGACCATGACAAATGCCGCATCTGCTCTGTTAACAGATTGGGTTGTCGCCAAGTGCGAAGAGAACTTCAAGAGCTATTGGTTGAGGGAACCATAGAGATTCTTCAGAATCGAAATGTTGATGAAGATGAACCAGAAGTGAATGTTATTTCTCTTGTGTTCAAATTACCCGAGCCTGTTGTCATCCGTTATGATGGTAGCAAGCCGAAGGTCTCCCCTTCATTAATGATCAAGCCTGCAGGCCCTATGCCTTATTCTTCGGATAAAGCAATTCCTTTTAGATATAATCCAGTTGTTGTGGAAAATGGGAAAGAAGTGTCGTTGCCTTCGACTTCGGTTGTTAATATTGCTGACGTGAGCGGGTTGACCCGTAGTGGTCGTGTGTTTTCTGCACCCCCGAAGCCTCAGGCTAGAGCTGTTGTTTCTGATTCTGCTGAGCATCCGGTTGGGACTGTTGTGAATGTTCAGAATCCGGCACCTGTTACCAAACCCTCCTCTGTACAAAAGACTCCTGCTTCTTCTGTTGGACCGAGTGGCATTGTGAATGAAGAATGTGATGAGATGCTGAAGCTCATCAAGAAGAGTGAGTACAACGTTGTAGACCAGCTTCTACAAACGCCGTCCAAGATATCCGTGCTATCTTTGCTTCTGAATTCAGAACCCCATAGGGAGGCTCTGTAGAAAGTATTGGACTTGGCTTATGTTGATCATGATGTCACGATAGAACAGCTTGACAGTATAGTTGCAAACATTACTGCTTACAACACTTTGAGTTTCTGTGATGCTGATCTCCGTGAGGAGGGAAGAGACCACAACATGGCTTTACATATTTCTATGAACTGCAAGACTGATGCCATGTCCGACGTGTTGGTGGACACTGGATCATCTATAAATGTATTGCCAAAGACCACTCTTTCGAGATTGTCATATCAGGGACCTCCCATGAGGCAGAGTGGTGTTATTGTGAAGACTTTTGATGGGTCACGTAAGACCGTGATTGGGGAAGTTGATCTCCCAATCAAGATTGGACCAAGTGATTTCCAAGTTACCTTTCAGGTTATGGATATCCACCCATCTTATAGTTGTCTCCTTGGCAGACCATGGATTCACGAGGCTGGCGCCGTGACATCCACCCTACACCAGAAGTTGAAATTCGTCAAGAATAAGAAACTGGTTGTGGTAGGGGGAGAAAAGGCTCTCCTGGTTAGCCACTTGTCTTCTTTCTCATATATTGATGTTGAGGATGAAGTTGGAACTCCGTTCCAAGCTTTATCTATTGCTGAGCCGATTGAGAAGAAGTCTCCTTCATTTGCTTCCTACCGTGATGCGAAACTGGCCATTGAATGTGGTGCAGTTGCTGGTTTGGGGAAGATGATTGAGCTTGAAGACAACAAATCCCGGGCTGGCATTGGCTATTCTTCCGGGGAATTCAACGAGCAAGGTTTGTTCAAGAGTGGAGGTTTCATCCATGTTGATCAAGTTGAGGAAGCTGCTGCTATCTTGGAAGAGGACGCAGAAGATTTGAGCAACTTCATCATACCTGGTGGTGTCTGCCACAATTGGGTCGCTGTAGATGTTCCTACAGTCATTCATAGATCAGAGTAATGGTTCACTTTGTTCAAAACCCTTCTCCCATGCCAAAAGGAGAAGTGATGACATTGTTGGCAAAGCATTTATACAATGATATTTCATTCAATAAATGCATTGTTAAACATTTGTTTTTCCATTTGTTTTCACTTTTTGCTTTTTGCATGAAATCAGTGATCACAAAAAACCCTAAAAACAAGAATAAAAGCAAACTTTTTCATCTACATAATGGTTTGCTTGTTTAAATTCTAAAGTTTTTTATTAACCAAAATCATTATGCAGGTTGATTCTAAAACCTATTGAACATAATGATCCAACGCCATCTCCCAATTTTGAATTCCCTGTATTCGAGGCAGAAGAAGATGATGTTGAAGAGATTCCTGATGAGATTACCCGTCTCCTTGAGCACGAGAAGAAGATCATTCAGCCGCATCTCGAAGATCTGGAAACAGTCAACTTGGGGTCTGAAGATTGTGTTCGCATGGTGAAGATTGGGGCACTTCTTGAAGAGTCTGTTAAGAAGGGGTTGATCAGTTTGCTACGAGAATATTCCGATATCTTTGCTTGGTCGTACGAAGACATGCCGGGTTTAGATACAGATATTGTGCAACATTTCCTGCCTTTGAAGGCTGAGTGCGTGCCTGTGAAACAGAAGCTCAGAAGAACTCATCCAGATATGGCAGTGAAGATCAAAGAGGAAGTTCCGAAGTAAATTGATGCGGGGTTTCTGGTGACTTCTACATATCCTCAATGGGTGGCCAATATTGTGCATGTGCCTAAGAAAGACTGAAAAGTCCGTATGTGTATTGATTACAGAGATTTGAATAAAGCTAGTCCGAAAGATGATTTCCCTCTACCACACATTGATATGTTGGTAGACAATACAACTAAATTCAAAGTCTTTTCGTTTATGGACGGATTTTCCGGTTATAATCAAATCAAGATGGCACCCGAAGATAGGGAGAAGACAACATTCATCACACCTTGGGGAACATTCTGTAATCGAGTGATGCCCTTCGGTTTGGAGAACGTCGGAGCCACGTATCAACGAGCTATGACTACCTTGTTTCATGACATGATGCACAAGGAGATAGAGGTCTATGTTGATGATATGATTGCTAAGTCCCGAACGGAAGTTGAACATGTTGAACATTTGTTGAAGCTTTTTCAGCATTTGAGGAGGTTTAGGCTTCGTCTCAACCCGAACAAATGTACATTTGGAGTCCGTTCCGGCAGGTTGTTGGGTTTTGTGGTCAGCGAGAGAGGTATTGAAGTTGATCCTGCCATGGTCAAAGCAATACAAGAGATGCCTGCACCCAAAACTGAGAAGCAAGTCCGAGGTTTTCTTGGCCGCTTGAACTACATTTCCAGATTTATATCCCACATGACCGCCACATGTGCGCCGATATTCAAGCTCCTCCGGAAAGATCAGTCTCATGATTGGACCAAGGATTTCCAGAAAGCTTTTGACAGTATCAAAGAATATCTGTCTGAACCTCCGATCTTGTCTCCACCTGTAGAAGGAAGACCTCTGATTATGTATTTGACTGTTCTTGAAGACTCGATGGGTTGTGTACTCGGTCAGCAAGATGAATCAGGGAAGAGAGAATCCGCTATCTACTACCTCAGTAAGAAGTTTACTGATTGTGAGTCTCGATACTCTATGCTTGAGAAGACGTGCTGTGCTTTGGCTTGGGTTGCTAAGCGTTTGCGCCAGTACATGATAAATCATACAACTTGGTTGATATCCAGAATGGACCCGATCAAGTATATTTTCGAGAAGCCTACTTTAACCGGGAGAATTGCCCGTTGGCAGATGTTGTTGTCTGAGTATGATATCGAGTATCGAGCTCAGAAAGCTATCAAAGGTAGTATCTTGGCTGACCATTTAGTGCACCAGCCGATTGAAGATCATCAGTCTGTTCAGTACGACTTCCCAGATGAGAAGATTCTGTATTTCAAAATGAAAGATTGTGATGAGCCTACACTTGCTGAAGGTCCAGAACCTGGTTCCAGATGGACGATGGTGTTTGATGGCGCTGTAAATCAGTATGGAAATGGAATTGGGGCAGTAATCATTACTCCTCATGGTACGCATATTCCGTTTACAGCAAGGCTAACTTTCAAATGCACGAATAATATGGCTGAGTATGAGGCCTGTATTATGGGACTGGAAGAATGCATTGATTTGAGAATCAAGCATCTTGATGTGTATGGTGATTCGGCCCTGGTTGTCAATCAGATCAAGGGTGAATGGGAGACGAATCAGCCTGGTCTCATTTCGTATAGAGATTATGCGAGGAGGATTTCAACGGTCTTTACAAAAGTTGACTTTCATCATATTCCTCGAGAGGATAATCGGATGGCAGATGCTCTTGCTACGCTTGCTTCCACGATTGTGGTCAAGTATTGGAATGAAGTTCCCAATATTGCCGTGATGCGCTTGGATAGACCAGCTCACATATTTGCAGTTGAAGAAGTGAATGATGACAAGCCTTGGTATTTTGATATCAAGAATTTCCTCCAAAACCAGGTCTACCCGCCTGGGGCATCTGTGAAAGATAGGAAAACTTTGAGAAGGTTGTCAGGTAGTTTCTACCTCAATGGTGAAGTGTTGTATAAGAGAAATTTTGACATGGTTTTGCTCAGATGCGTGGATAGACACGAAGCAAACCTGTTGATGACTGAGGTCCATGAGGGTTCATTTGGTACTCATTCCAATGGACATGCCATGGCTAGAAAGATGTTGAGAGCAGGCTACTATTGGCTGACAATGGAGTCTGACTGCTGCAAATATTTGAAGAAATGCCACAAGTGTCAGATTTACGCGGATAAGATTCATATTCCTCCGACACTTTTGAATGTGATTTTATCACCGTGGCCTTTCTTTATGTGGGGAATCGACATGATCGGCATGATTGAACCGAAAGCGTCCAACGGACACAGGTTTATTCTCGTAGCAATTGACTACTTCACCAAATGGGTTGAGGCCGCTTCGTATGCGAATGTGACCAGGCAGGTGGTTGTGAAGTTTATCAAGAATCAGCTGATTTGCCGTTATGGTGTGCCAGATAAGATTATTACTGATAATGGATCTAATCTGAATAACAAGATGATGGATGACTTGTGCGCCGAATTCAAGATTGCACACCATAATTCCTCTCCTTACAGACCTAAGATGAATGGGGCTGTTGAAGCTGCTAATAAGAATATCAAGAAGATTATCTAGAAGATGACAGTTACGTACAAAGATTGGCATGAGATGCTGCCATTTGCTTTGCATGGTTATCGTACATCTGTCCGCACTTAAACAGGGGCAACCCCTTTTTCTCTTGTTTATGGCATGGAGGTTGTTCTCCCAGTAGAGGTGGAGATCCCATCAATGAGAGTCTTGATGGAAGCCAAGTTGACTGATGCTGAATGGATTCAGAGTCGTTACGACCAGTTGAATTTGATTGAAGAGAAGAGATTGACTGCCATGTGCCATGGTCAGTTATATCAGCAGAGAATGAAGAAAGCATTCGATAAGAAAGTCAAGCCTCGTGTGTTCCGAGAAGGTGACCTCGTGCTCAATAAAGTCTTGTCTTTCGCGCCCGATTCCAGGGGTAAGTGGACTCCAAACTACGAGGGTCCATATGTTGTTAAGAGAGCCTTTTCAGGCGGAGCTTTGATGCTTACAACAATGGATGGGGAGGATTTCACTCGTCCTGTGAATTCAGATGCAATCAAGAAATACTTTGCCTAAAAAAAAGTATATAAAAGAAAAACAGAATAGCTCGCTATGTTGAAAACCCGAAAGGGCGGCTTAGGCAAAAATGAGCGTCTCGGTGGATAACCCGAAAGGGTGATCCAGGCAAAAGTTAGAGACTTCAAAAAAAAGAATATTTGCATCCCGCTAGATTGAGTACCTCGCCCTGGGGCAATCTAGGCAAAAATTAGGGATTTGGCAAGTAACTGCATCCTGACAAGACTTTCTGTTCCACAGCTGTCTGTTCGTCAGAGATTCTCGATTCGTCGTCAACTGAAGCTTCGAATACATCGAGATTCAAATTGGTAGAGAAAGGATCATGATGTTCAATGTAGCCCTCTTCCAATATACATCACTGATTTCAAATTTGTACAGATCTATGGAGTCTTGCCATTTGCAGGCTACCATTCCATCAAATCAATTTGAGCTTTTATCCAATTATTTGCACTCTTATTTGTTTCAATTCAACAAATGTTTTGCATGTTTTAATTGATAAAATGTCATTGTTTTAAACAAATAAAATTTTTCAAATTGTTGTTTTAAACAAAGTGAACATTCACAATGATGAAAGGATACTTAAGAATTTCTCAGTGCTCTCCCAAGGGTGGCATGATTTCCAACAGGTAAGACATTTGTTCATATTCCTGGCTTGGTTATATCCTCTTTCTCCAGATTTGTTGTTGGGGTTGTTCCCCAAGCAGAGCTTTTGTTAGGGTTGTTCCCTAAGCAGAGTGTTTGTTGAGACTTCATAGTCCTCTCCAACAGTATTCTCTCCCCAGCATGGGTGTTTTCCTTTGGAAGATTCAGTGGTTGGTGGGTTAACATCCCGGTACTTTACCACTTTCCTCAGCACAATCACTAGCAGAGGTGTTGATATGATATACTGCATTTTATGCTATATTCCTCCCCATCAGAGCGTTGTTGAGGTTTTCACCTCTTATCTCCTTCAGCAGAGCAGTATTTGTTTTCCTCCTTAGCAGTTGTTGGGTTTCTTTTGGAAGGTTCAGCATTTGGTGGTTGATCCCCAGCTCTCCTCCTCATCCCCGGTGGATTCCCCAGTGCATTTCCCAGTAAAGCCGCCAGTAGATTTATGGTATAGTGGATTGTAGCTGTGATTTCCCTAGAGTCCCCAACAGAGTCAGGATCCCCGCCGGAGTTGTTTTCCCCAGTAGGGTCGGTTGGTGATCTATCATCCAGAGATTTGGTTGATTCCCTGATGCTTTTGATCCCTGGTAGAGTGGCTTGTTGCAGAAACTACTTGTGTGATCTTTTTTTCCCTTAGTGGGTTTATCCCCGATGGAATGGCTGACAGTATGCCCAGTAGAGTTGCTTGTGAAGTTAGATTCTACATGGATGATCTGTTCTCCCTTTGGGGGTTGTTCCCCAGCGGAGTTATTTGGAGTTGCTTTCGTGGCAGTTCTCGCCTGTGTAGTGAACTCTTGTTTCCCAGTTGATGCTGAGAATCCCCCTGCAAATATCTCGGGATTTCTCCTTTTTCCCAACAGATTTGTCTTTGTGGCTGTTTCTGCCTGTTGTGACTTCTGTTCCCCTAGTTGGGTTGATTTTTGATTCATCACTCAGAGATTTGGTGATTTTCCTGATATCTCTGATTCTTTTGCCTCCCCGCAGATCTTTGCTTTTCAGCATGTGGATCTCCAGCAGTTTGGCTTTCCAGTTGGTTCTTCGATTTTCCGTCTGGAGTGTAGTATCGGGCGTTTGATTCCTGGACTCTGTTTGTGTTAGATATGTCTGTTTTGTCAGCATTCATCAAACATAAATCACGCATATTCATGAGTGCTTTTTTTGCCATATATCTTTTGTTTGTTGTTCCCTGCTTTGGGTGTTATAGATCTCTTCATTAGATCTCCCCAAGCAGATGTCGGGTGTTTTAATCTCTCCATATAGAGTTAGCCCCATAGGCAGAAAAGGTCTGTTTTTCTTTCTGCAGTTCCCCACTGAGATATATCCTCGTGGATGACGGTTTCTTCCGTTTCCTCCCAACACATATATTGGGATGGAGCTTCTTATTGAGTTATATCCTCATTAGGACGAGTCTTGATTCAATCTGTTTGTTCGGATTGATCCTGAATTGGCATTTGTCAACTGTTTCTTGTGCTTCCCTGTGGAGTAAATGAATAAATTGCCCAGTAACCGGCAATAATTCTTTTTATCCTCAGCGGAGTTTAGGCCTCTATCCTTATACAGGTAGTTGTAAGTCCTATGTTCCTTTCCTCTTGGCGAAATTTGTGGTTATATACCTTTTATTCCTCGGCGAGAGTCGATGGTTTTCTACCCAGTAGTCGGTAGTCGTAAATCCTATTTTCCTGCTCTCCAGCAGTGTGTGGTTTGTTATAAACCCTCTTTTTGTTCCCGTGCGGATTTGTGATTTCCTTCATTCCCCACGCGGAGTTGTTGGTTTTCTACCCAGTGTGCGATAGATGTAAACCCTACTTTTTATCCTCATCAGAGTTTGTTGGCTACTACCCCGTATTCGGTAGTTGTAAGTCCTATCTCTTTTCCCCTAGCAGAGGTAACCTTTGTGGTTCGTTCTGGTTGATGGTGGATTTTGTGCTGTTGTGGTTTTATCCCCAACAGAGTCTGAGTCTCCCTGTGGAATAAGTTGAATAATTGCTCAGTATTCAACAATCACTCACCCTATCCCCAGCTGAGTCTTTTGTTTTCTACCCAGTAGTCGGTAGTGGTAAACCTTTTGTTTCCTCAGCCAGAGTTTTGGTCTTCTACCCCGTATTCGGTAGCTATAAACCCTAATTTCTCCCCTTTGCAGAGTTAACCTTGTTGTTCATCCTAACCTATGATGGTTACTCTTTGTGGTTATCTTCATTCAATATCCGATGTTGATATTCCCTCCTTGCTCCTGGACAATTGCCGGTTGCTAGCAATTGTATCCCCAGCAAGTCCTTGTGGATAATTGTTGTTTATGCAATTCATCCCCAGTGGGTCTTCTTTCATTTACCCTTTTTGTTGGTAATGTTGTTGCTCCCTTTGATTGGTCATCATTATATACCTAGTTTTGGTATCCCGATGCCTTTCTTTTCGGTTGATTTATCCTTTATTAACCCAGTAACCGGTTGTGGATAATCTTCCATGCGAGTATACTATCCACGTTCTGACGGTAATGGATAATATATCTCATGCACTCTTCAGTCGAAGCCTGTTGTGTTTCTCTAGTCGAGTAAGATTCGTGTTCCTTTTGCGGAATCGAATATCCTTTGTTTCTTGGATAATTGTCGGATGCTTGCAATTTATCCCTTGTGAGTTATCTTTCGTTTACCCAGTTGTTGTTGGTAACGATTGTCTCTCTTTTTGGTTGACCACCTATTATATACCCAATAACTGGAATCTCTGGTGCCGTTAGATATTTTCACTCACTTGAAGGTTGTGATGTGAATCTTTTTGACGAAAGATCCCCATGGAGTCCGATCAGGGACGAGGAATTGACGAATGGTGAAAAGACGGCGAGAGAATCGCGACGATCCTTGAATGTTAATCAAGAAGACTCTTCAAAGTCTGAGGACTGGAGAGTTGGCCCGAATCTGCGGAGATCGATCTCGGAGTAGAGAGAAGTCGAAAATACAGGGTGATGAATCAAGAAGACTCTTCAAAGTCTGGAAAAATAGAAAGTTAACACTTTGGACGGAGGATGAACACTAGTTCGACGAGCCGACATGTGTTCCATGTCAATATTCCGTATTCTCCCTAGTAGGGTCGGGATTGTTATCTCCCCAACAGGTTCGAGATCGGTGTTTCCTCGGCATCCAGGTCTGAAGGTTGTCGTTTCCCCTAGCATGTTGGAGCTTGTTAGTTCCCCAGCAAGTCGAAGATTGTTGTTTTCCCCGCCGAGTGTGTTGGTGGTTTCTTCCCCAGCGAAGTCCCCAAGTGGATCGGGTTCAGTGGAGGTCATCCCTGGTAAGCGTTGTCCTTTCCCCAGCAGCAGTGCTATTCCCCCAGCAAGGTGGAGGTTGGAGTGGTATCGAGTTCCTCAGCAGAGTGCCTCGAGCTCCCCAGTAGAGTCCCTTGAGGGGATGTTTTTTATGTATTCATCATTTAGAAGATCATAGCATATTGCATAGTTAATTGCGTAGCATTTCCATGGTTATGAAGCATTAACGCTAGAAAACTCATGCATCAGCATTGCAAGTATAAGCTAGTCTCAAGTCGTGGTTACCGTTTGAGAATTGGTTTCGCTGGTTGGAAGATCAGCATCAGCATTGCGAGCATCAGTTAGTCTCGAGCCGTGGTTACCGTTTGAAAGTTGGTTTCACCGGATCGTGAAGATGTTACTCCGATGAGTTTAGCATCATGACGTTGAAGATGTGACTCAAGCCGTGGTTACCGTTTGAGAGTTGGTTTCACCGGATGGTGAAGATGTTACTCCGAGGAGTTTAGCATCATGACGTTGAAGATGTGACTCAAGCCGTGGTTACCGTTTGAGAGTTTGGTTTCACCGGATGGTGAAGATGTTACTCTGAGGAGTTTAGCATTGTGACGTTGGGTCAACGGTATTCCCCAGTAGTGCGATATTGGAGGAGATTTCTGTCGTGCGAGATGGAAGTTGGAAGATGTTACTCTGAGGAGTTTAGCATCGTGACGTTGGGTCAACAATATTCCCCAATAGTGCGATACTGGAGGAGATTTCTGTCGTGCGAGATGGAAGTTGGAAGATGTTACTCTGAGGAGTTTAGCATCGTGACGTTGGGTCAACGGTATTCCCCAGTAGTGCGATACTGGAGGAGATTTCTGTCGTGCGAGATGGAAGTTGGGAGATGTTACTCTGTGGAGTTTAGCATCGTGACGTTGGGTCAACGGTATTCCCCAGTAGTGCGATACTGGAGGAGATTTCTGTCGTGCGAGATGGAAGTTGGAAGATGTTACTCTGAGGAGTTTAGCATCGTGACATTGGGTCAGCGGTATTCCCCAGTAGTGCGATACTGGAGGAGATTTCTGTCGGGCGGAGATGGAAATGATAATCAAAGATGTTCCGGGGTTCAAGAAAAGAAAAAAATCAGAAAGTTGTGGGGTTCAAGAAAAGCGAAAAAATATATATAATAATCCCCAGCGGAGCGCAAATTGTTCGTCTGTTCTTGGTATTCAACCACTCTTCACTCTGATCATCTGAAAGCCGAGGCTGTTCATATCGACAGGTTCACAATGGATTGAATAGGGGCAGCTGTAACACCTCAAAATTTGCCATCCTCTCTTGGGACTAGTTTAGCATATTGCATTTCATGTTTTAGGACATTAGGCATTTGCATGTCGCATATCATGTGAAATAAACAAGTCATCCTCTAAGGTCTTGTCAGTGATGGAAAAGTTGTATGGTTCAAGCCTGAGGGTCTTATTAAATTGATCACCAACCATCTGAGGGTTTGTGTTTCAATTAGGGTTTTCTTGGTTCTTAAAAGGTGAAGCATTATCTTGTTTGCAAGGGTATATTACCATCATCATGGTTATGTCATCCTCAAAGGCTTCACTGTGCATGCTCAAGTTCCTTGGGATTAGGGTTTTGACCTCTGGTCAACCCTAATCAATGCATCCTTCTAGTCAGGGTTTATCAAGGAGATGAGGTATTTGTTGATGATGAAGATCACATGGTTATATGGAGAGCTTATATGGGCTAGGGGTTTCTTTTCTGAGCCATTTCCTCAGGTGGTAGAGGCTCAAAGTCCACAGTGCATTTTCAAGTCATCTGGGCCCCATAAAAGTCCACAAAAAGTCAACTGAGCGCTAGGAGGTGGAGAAATGGTTGGAGGCATTTCATTCATGTCCAAAAGAGGTTTATTCAACATGTCAAACATTAATCTTGAAGAATTTGAGGTCAGATCAAAAGTTTCCAAAAATGGAAAGTGACCTGTAATTGAAAGTTTCCAAAAATGGCAAGTTTTTGGACCACATTCAACTTGACTTTCCAACATCAAAGAAGCTTCAAATGAATTTTGTCCAACATGAAAGTTGAAGATCCTTCTCTCCCATTTCCAAAAAGTCCAAGATCATGGGCATCTGATGAATGGTTGAGAAGTTATGAGCAAATGATCACCAAGTGTGCATAAAACTTCAAAGTGCCATAACTTTTGACTCAAAACTCCAAATGAAGCCACTCTTTTTACAAATTTCTTGTCTTGACCAATGTTTTCCAAATCCATCATTTGCATTGCATGAAATAACATTACATGATCATGTGTCCATTCATATGCATTTTGGAGGGAAATTGGGGAATTTAAATTTGGTGCAAGCTACAAGCCTAATTCCAATCCCATTGTGTTTATTAGGTGATTTTGAGTGAAATTGGATCATTGCATGCTACTGTTCACGTCCAAACTAAGCCATGCACCTTCATTTTTCATTTTTTGCAAAACACTCCAAATGTCCTTAATTATGATTAGTGCATGTCTAATTGTGATTACAATGTCATTAGGACAGAGTATAAATGCTAAATCATAACAGAATTTTCTTTTTTCACAAGTTCTAGATCTAGATCTCATTTTCCCTCCAAATTTTTCTCTCATTGGAATTCAAATTTTCTCCACACAAACACATGATTTCTTCATAGATCCTTCATTATCTTGGAGTTTTGAGCAAGATTCATCCTTAATTCGTGGAAATTGAGCAAGATTTGGAGTTGTTCAAGCACATGAACATATCAATGGAAAGTTGAAATTCGTCAAGATCCAAGTGCTTTCATCCATCAATTTTTGCACAAAGCTTGTTTAGAAGGATATTGGAGCAGATTTGGAGGCTTAGGAAGCTCGAATACACTGTTTCTCACCACTGCCATTCCAGGTTGGTGAAAATTCGAAGCTCTTAATTCTTAATTTTTAGGACATGATATTGTAGATCTTTGCATGCTGATGATTCTGATCTAAATATTATTGAATTTGGATGAAAATTGAGAGAGTTATGTTGAATTGAAGTTTGAGTGGTGAAACTTATTTCCTTCGATCTGCTTGATGTGTGATGATTTAGGCTTAACTATTTATGGATTCATGATCTACTAATCAAGACCTTTCCATCCATATAATTTTCATGAAAATCTGGAAAAAATTTGGTTGGCATGCACTGTAGCGCTACCGTCTTCACGAAGAAGACGGTGGAAACCACCGCTTGCGCCACCGTCTAGTGAATCCTAGGGTTTGCTGTGTCATCCGCCATGCATGCATCCACGTGCGTCCTGTTGTCCATTTGTTTGGTTGTTGTTTCGTTGACCAATTCCACATGTACTTGGACTGATGATGTGGACGCCACTTCAATTAATGAAGTGATGCGTTTTGGTTCCATACTCCCTTCGATTCCTGGCCAATGCATTTTGGCATTTATTTGTTCTCATGCGCTTCTATTTTTTATGCACACAGTTCGATTCCCACCGGTTCCATTATTTCAAATTAAATCAGCCTTTTCTATTTCCCTCCAACTTAACATGTGATTTCTTCATTTATTTCAAATATTTTCTCCAACTTCCAAAAATCATAATAAATTGAAATTTAATCCAAATCTCATCCAATTTTTTGCTACATATTCATATGGATGTCTATTATTTTGTGATGCTGATTTCATGATTTTATCATTTCTGGAATTTTAATTGTGTTGGCTTCTTTGGACATGTATGTAAATGTGACATGTTGTACCAATTCTATTGTGAAATGCTCATACATTGGCCAATTGATTTGAAATTTGGTATGCTGATTCCCAACATGTTGCTTGATTTTTGAGGCTTCGTTGTGCATTTTTAGCATTCTTCCTCTCTGTTTAGGCACATGAATGTATTGTGTGACAATGTGTGTCACACATTTGGATGTTGATTTTGTTCATTTTCATTGCCATGCCAATTGAGCTCTGTTGATTCTAATTTTTTACATGATGCTTGCGATTAACATGTTGTGTGCACATAAAAAATTTCATGATTGTTTGATTCATTTCTGTTTTAATATGGAATTTTGATTCTTGATGTCTAATTGTGTGCTTTGTAATTATCTTTGCCATATCTTGCTCATGTGATGACCTTGGCTAATGCTTTAGACTTGGTCCTTGTTAGGACATGTTCTTGCTTGAATAAATGTGTTTTATGTTGAATATTGGTTGCTTTTTTGACTTTTTGCTTTACCTTTGACCCTAGTCTTGGACTAGTGGTTTGTACTCATCTTTTGAGTTTTGTATTTCAGTTTCAAGCTATTAGTCCTAATGGTTGATGTTGGTCTCATGACTTGAGATGCAAAATTCTTTGTCCACTAACCTTTGTTGTGTGTAGGTTCCTTGAGTGTGGTGGAATTCCTTGAATGCTTGCACATAGAGCATGACATTGTGTACATATAGTAACACTGTTGACTGTTTGTTGGATTTGTCTGAATGTGAATATTGACTTGTTTGACTTTCTTACAGGTACTTTAGTTGCTTTAGCTCATTGTTTGACTTGCTTTGCTTGTGGTTGGCATACCACCTAGGTAATCATCCTCTAACTCCATGTAGTCTGGAAGCCCTGTCGTTTCTGTTTGGCAGGCATTTGGCTGAAGTCCTCCTTAAGAGGCAATGTCTGTGATTGTTTACTTTTGTGCCATGTACTTTAAGTCCTCCTAAGTGAAGAGGAAATTGGCAGATATAAGGGACTAGTAGCCATTCCCCTGTTAATCGTTGAGTCCTCCATTATGCTCGCACTACGTGCTGATGCTCTTGGACATGTCCCCCAGATCTTGTACAGTGTCAGCCAAGTGGAGCAGGGTCCCTCATTCTGGACCCCCACGTTTTCATTGATTCAAGCTCACCCAGGCCCGGGTTAAGAGCTATTAGGTCCAACCCTCATTACCTTTCATCTGCTCACCCTGACGGTCAATGTCAGTGGTTAAGAGCCTCTGACACCCTTTCCATTGTTGGCTTGTTTGTCGAGGTTGATATGACCCCTTGACTAAAGCCCAACCTTGTATGAGCCGCTTGTTTGCATATAGCGTGTGATGATTGCTTTTGATGTTTATTTGCTTTTGCTTCTCATCTCCTTTCTGTAGGAGTCGTATGATCAACTTTCGAGGAAGTTGAACGTACGTAGAGATAGACTTGAGTTGACTCACTGCCTGTGTGAGTCAAACTCTTGTTAGAGACCTCAACCTAGGGTTATAATTTGCATGATGACTATTAGGCTCGAGTCAGTCTCCCTTTTAGTCCGTTATTCCCTTGGTCTCTGGTTAGGAGAAAGTTTCTCCCCTGTTAAGGGGAACTACGTCGCCCTGATCCTCATACCAGATGAGGAACATAGGCAGGAGATCCTGCGAGATCTCTCCGGGCGCCCTTTTTCTTTTTTGCGTGTGTTTTGCTTGACAGCTACTAGGTCCGAGTACCAGACTCCCTATTAGGTTGTGTGTTCCGTCCTTTTTCTTTTTTTTCAACCCTTTTGTGTTGTGTGTGTTAGGAGATGGATGTAAGCCCAGCGATTGGCATTCCGTTTCCTGCCGTTGTTGTCTATTTGTGGAGTTTGATATAAGCCCAGCAATTTGCATTCGGTTTCCTGTTTGTGTTTCTCTTGTTCGGAGTCGGACGTAAGGCCAGCCATTGGCAGTCTGTTTCCATTTGCGAGTTTCTTTGACGTCTCAGCGTCTTTGCGTGTGTTTTGTTTCGGCGTGCGTTAGCCGAACTACGGTAGCTTTAATTCTCATTCCAGATGAGATACGTAGGCATAGGATGCGATATCCTAGCGAGCCCGTTTCCCATTTCCCCGAACTACGTCGACTCTGATGTTTGTTTCTGACAAACTACGTAGGCCCAGGATGCGACATCCTGCCGAGTCACCTTCCTCCGTTTTCCTTCACCTGTGTTTTATTCCAGTGTGTGTGCATTCTTTGAGCAGTTATTCAACAACCTTGTTCTATCCTATTGAGTGTGGATCCCGTCGAGTACGACGGACGTGAGGGGTGCTAATATCTTCCCCTTGCGTAACCGACTCCCGTACCTTGTAATCTCCGATCGCAAGACCATTTCCTTTCCAGGTTTACTTCGAGCGTTTCCTTTCCCTCCTTTGGGATAAATAACGCACGGTGGCGACTCTGTGTCTTTTTCCGCCGGTTGTTTTTTGCGTTGCGACACATATAGATATTATGCGAGGAGAATTCCAACTTTCTTTACAAAGGTGGAATTTCATCATATCCCTCGAGATGAAAACCGGATGGCAGATGCTCTTGCAATGCTGGCTTCAATGATTATGGTAAAATTCTGGAATGAAGTTCCCAATTTGACTGTGATGCGTCTTGATAGGTCAACTCATGTGTTTGCTGTTGAAGGGATCAAAGATGAAAATCCGTGGTATTTTTATATCATGTGTTTTCTCCAAAGTCAGGTTTACCCGCCTAGGGCATCTCTAAAAGATAAGAAGACTTTGAGGAGGTTAGCTGGAAATCTCTACCGGAATGGTGATGTGTTGTACAAGAGAAACTTCGATATGGTTCTGCCCAGATGTGTGGATAGACACGAAGCAGACTTATTGATGGCTGAAGTCTATGAAGGTTCCTTTGGTACTCATTCCAATGGACATGCTATGGCTAAGAAGATGTTGAGAGCAGGTTACTATTGGTTGACAATGGAATTTGATTGTTGCAAGTTTGTGAAGAAATGCCACAAATGTCAAATATATGCAGATAAGATTCATGTTCCACTAACACTAATGAATGTCATTTCCTCCCCATGGCCCTTTTCCATTTGGGGAATTGATATGATTGGAATGATTGAGCCCAAAGCTTCGAACATACATCGTTTCGTTCTGGTGGCTATTGACTACTTCATAAAGTAGGTTGAAGCGGCATCGTATGCAAATGTAACCAAGCAAGTTGTTGTAAGGTTTATCAAGAATCAGAATGTATGTCAGTATGGTGTGCCAAGTAAGACCATTACTAATAATAGATCAAACTTTAATAATAATATGGTGGATTCTCTTTGCAAAGACTTCAAGATCGCACATCATAATTCTTCTCCCTACAGACCCAAGATGAATGGGGTTGTTGAAGCTGCAAACAAGAACATCAAGAAGATCATTCAGAAAATGGTTGTGACGCACAAGGATTGGCGTGAGATGCTCCCATTTTCTTTACATGGGTATTGTACATCCATTCGCACTTCAATAGGGGCAACTCCTTTCTCACTTTTTTATGGCATGGAAGTTGTGCTCTCGGTAGAGGTTGAGATCCCATCACTACGTGTGCTGATGGAAGCCAAGTTGACAGAAGCTGAATGGTGTCAGACCAGATATGACTAGCTGAACTTAATTGAAGAGAAGAGGTTAACTGCCATGTGTCATGGTAAGTTATATCAACAAAGAATGAATAAAGCATTTGATAAGAAGGTCAGACCTCGTGTATTCAGAGAAGGTGACCTTGTGCTCAAGAAAATCTTATCTTTCAAACCAGATTCTAGGGGCAAATGGACTCGTAATTATGAAGGCCTATATGTTGTTAACAAAGCCTTTTCAAGTGGTTCTTTGATTCTTACAACTATGGATGGTGAAGATTTCACTCGTCCTATGAATGCCGATGCAGTCAAGAAATACTTCATCTAAAAAGAAAAGAACATCTCGCTAAGTTTAAAACCCAAAAGGGTGGCTTAGGAAAAAATGAGTGTCTCAGTGGATTGAAAACCTGAAAGGGCGATCCAGGCAAAACTTAGAGACCTAACATAGAAATATTTATCCCGATAAATTGAGTACCCAACCTTGGGGAAATTTATGCAAAAATTAGGGATTATGGCAAGTAACTGCATCCTGTTGATCTTCAGTCTTGAAGACATTCTTGAGCACGTCATTTGGTTCTGATTCATCTTCAACCGAAGCCAAGAGCACATTGGATGTCAAAGTTGGTAGAAGGAGTAGTGATCATTGTATTCAATGTAGCCATTTTCCATGTAAATTACCATTTTTCAACTTTTGTAAGGATCTATGGAGTCTTGTCATTTACAGACTATCATTTTATTAAATAAAGTTGAGCTTTTTATCCAATTGTTTCTACTCTTATTTATTCAGCTGAATAGAATTAAATTTTATTATGATCATTTTGAAATTGAATTTAAAAATCAAAATCATGTTTTTCTTAAAATAATAAAAGCAATTACTTTTTAAGAGCAATCCATTACATTAAAGGATCATCAACAGCAGTCTGAGAATAGGTAAGTCCCAAAATGTGAAGCATTGTTGGTCTTCCCCAAGCAGTTGGTTCGGTCATATTTTCCAAACAGAAACTCAACTTCCCCAGCCGAGTTTTGTTTGTTTCCCCAACTGAGTTCATATTTGCCTCCCTATATTTGAGTTGTAGGCGCATCGACTCAACGGTTTGCATAGACTCAACACAGATTGTTACCCCACTCAAGTCGTTAACAGAGTTTGTGCCTGATCCCTGTTAGCACTGATTCTTGAGCAATATTTCTGGTCCTGTACAAGGTTGTCTCCCATTTGATATGGTATTGACCTAAAATTCCCCACAAAGTTGATGGTGCAGGTCCTCAGCAAATCTGTCCTCTTTCCCCAGCCAGGGTTGAGCCTTCGAGACGGATAATTCATGTTCATCCTTAACATCTCTTTCTCCAGTTGATGCCTCCATCCTATTGAGATCGGCTGAGTGTTGTAACGATGATTCAGACCATTGACATTAATATCCTTGTGATTGTTTTGTTAGCATAATCATCATATATACATAGACATATACATTCATATATTTCATTATTACATTTTTATTGCATTTTATGATTCATTCTTTTTCTGATCCTCTGCTATGGTGGTATCCTCTCCCCCATGCATATTTGGTGTATTTGTCCTCTTTCAATTGTAGAGTGTTAGCCCCCTTAGGCAGAAAGAGTTTAACCTTTCTCATTCCCCACTGAGTTATTTCCTCGTGGATGATCATTATTTCAGCTTCCTTCCTAGTTGATTATCTGGATGGAACCAGTCCCTTTGAGTTATATCCTTATTGGGTTGAGTATTTGATTGAATTTTTCTTTCTAGATCTTGCCTAGATAGATACCTTGATCCCCCGAGAGTCTGTTACCCAGTAAATGGTAATATTCTTCTCGATTTGCGAGTGCTTTACTCTTACCCAATACCCGGTAATAGTAATCTATTTCTTCTTATTTTCCCCAGCGGATCCGTTTTCACGTTTCCCATGAAGTTTATCCTTGATATGTTCATCTTAACCGATGACGGGTATTCTTCTCTTTGAGTATATCCTTGATATGTTCATCTTAACCGGTGACGAATATTCTCGTTTTGTTATTCTACCCTGTAAAAGGTAGTTGTAATCCCTATTTCATTCCCCAGAGGGTTAATCCTTGATATGTTCATCCTAATCGATGACGAGTTTCCTCCTCTTTACGATTTTCTACCCAGTAACCGGTAGTTGTAAATCCTGATTCTCCATGCGGAGTCTATCCTTGATATGTTCATCTTAACCAGTGACAAATATTCTCTTTCTGGTTTTCTATCCCGTAACCGATAGATGTAATTCCTATATATACCCTCAGATTCTATCCTTGACATGTTCATCCTAACCGGTGACGGATATTCTCTTTTCGGTATTCTATCCAGTAACTGATAGATGTAATTCCTACTTTTCCCCGGCAGTCTATCCTTGATATGTTCATCTTAAATGATGACGGATATTCTCCCCTTTGAGTCTATCCTTGATATGTTCACTTTAACCATGGACTGATATACTCTGTCTTTGCGGTCTTCTGCCTAGTAACCGGTAGTTGTAAACCCTATTTGGCTTTTCCCCAACTTGTTATTCTTACCCAGTAACTGGTAATGAATACACCTTTTGTTTCCCTCGATGAGTCATCCTTGATATGTTTACCCTAACCGGTAACGGATGTCCTCTCTGTGAGATTATGTTATCTCCTTACCCAGTAACTGGTAATGGATAATATACTTCTATCACTCCTTTGTAGAAGTTCATTCTTACCCAGTTGAGTTTGACTGTTTTTCCTTAGTGAAATTGTCGTTTCCTGTTTGGTTCGAGTATTTCAGTTTCGCGCTGATTTACGCGTTTCCCCTGCAATTTTCCCTTTTATCCCCGACTCAGTCTTCCCATTGATTTATTTTCATGGAATCCCTCGTTTCCCCCAGCAGTGTTAAGTTGTAGCCTGGCCTACGCACAACCTTTTATCCCCTAGAGTCTTTATCTCCCTAGTGAGTTTTCCTTATGGAATGCATTATGCTCCTACGGACTCTCAGTCTCTCCAGATTCTTTTCCTTTGTGGCAACATTTTCCCCACAAAGGTTATTTTTAACATTCATATAATATGCATCATGAGGTCTCTTAAAGGACAAATTTTGTTTCTATATGTTGTTATTTAAGTCCATTCTACTGAGTCGATATGAAGATTTTAACCTTTATCTCCTCAGCTAGACTGTCCTTAAATAGGGGCAGCTGTAAGACCCCAATTTTCATCCTAAGATCCCTCATGCTATCTCATCATATGCATTGGCATTGGGATCACACATTGGCATCCTCCTTACCCCTCATTTATTGGGTTTTATTGGGAGAGTTCACCAAGCACTTTTGAATGTATCATACTTTGTTTTTCATTATTATACTAACAAAAATACCAAAAATATGTGAATGTATAGTTTGTTGCTTTTGTAGGTAGTGTGTGTGTTCACCTATGCTCTATCAAGCTCATATCTAGAGTCTAAGTGTAAAGGCAAAGAGTCAGACAACATACGATCGCAAGTTTCGATGTTGACAAATGACCAGCATGCACGTCTACAAACAAATGCAACACATTACCTATCATATCCTTTCCTATGCCTATCTAAATCTGTTATAATTCTTAAAAACATATGTCGACAAAGTGTGATCATGACGAAATGCATGAAAATCACAAAACACAAATTTTTGCAGATTTGAAGACTTTGAGTCGACCATAAGGGTCGGCGCATAGCTCACGGGTCAGCGCATAACTCAGACAAATTGGAGATTGGTTAGCGCATGCGTGCTTGAGTCGACCATAAGGGTCGGCGCATAGCTCACGGGTCAACGCATAACTCAGACAAATTGGAGATTGGTTAGCGCATGCGTGCTTGAGTCGACCATAAGGGTCGGCGCATAGCTCACAGGTCAGCGCATAAAACCCTTGTGTCGACCACAGGTCGGCGCATGGCATAGTGATGCTATCCATGGGCCAGCGCATGAAACCTTTGTGTCGACCATAGGGGTCGGCGCATTTCCCACGGGTCAGCGCACGCCGACCTATGGTCGACCGCTCGTGCGTAAACTCAGTTTTCTGAGTACTTTCCACTGTTTGAAAAGCTGTTATTTTTGGTTGGTTTGCTAGTTACTATAAATAGAAGTCAAAACACTTTTATCAACCAACATTTGTCAATTTGAATTCAAGTGTTCAAGGAAACAAGAAAGAGTGAAAAAGGTGTCCAAGATTCATCATCTTCATCTTCAACATTTCACAACACACCAACTACACACAATCATTTTTGATGTGGTTCGTGATCGGTTAAAGGTGATAAGGTTCGAAGCTGTGATTGGAGAATCCGGTTCGGGTTGAAGCTTGTGGATGGTTCTTTCTTGAATAAAACCGTTAGGGTTTTGTCCTCCAAGACCGGTTTGTGTTTGGGGGTTTTTGGACGAATTGCTTCATCAATATTCAGTTGAGCGAAGGTGATTGAGAAGAGGAAGTCTACATCAGTCTAGTAGCGGATTCGGTGATATTGAAGTGAAGGATTCGGGTTCGATTCGTTGTGTTTGAGATCAGTCGGGCCGAGGGTTTGAAGAACGGAAGATTCTTCAGCAAAGGGGCTGGAATCGAAGGTCTAGCAACAACGAGCGAAGGTCTTGATTCATCTTGAATCAAGGAGCAAGGATAGGAAGCATCATTCAACACATTGGGAGTTCTGTTGTTTACTTGCTTTGCAATCCTTGTATAAACGGTTAAATTTCACAGGTGATATCTAATTAAATCATCTCAATTCTAAGTTTAGAATTGAGGGCAGACATACCCCGAAGCGAGGACGGCGGGGGAACTGCCTCATCAAATCTCTGTCTTCTTTAATTTTCTGCATAATCGTTTTTCAGCTTAAAAATTAAGTGATTTTAGTTTAAGCTACTTTTTCAAACGTTGATATAAGTTGAGTAAGAAATTAAAACTGCTGTTTGAATCCAAAGTACAATAGTATATTGTACTAGATAAATTTGAATTACTTACTCAACACAAATATCACTTGGAGTGTTTATGCACACCAAGTGTTTGAGAAATTGCCTAAACCAAAGTTGTCTTAAGTTTGTAACTAGTTTGATTTGGTATTTTGGATCATTGGAACTAGGATTCCTAGTAAGTGAAACATATCATTGATTGTGCAATTAGTGTAGTGATTTGTATTTCACTTTATCTCTAATCCATTAGCTTAACGCATATCCGGTTTTCCAATAACGGTTCGTTTTAGACTAAAATTTTCCTCGGCTGCTTCCCCACTTGAAACAATTTTTCAAAACCAATTTTTTTAAATTGGTAGCGCCGACTCAAGTTTTTAATTGGGATCTATTCAACCCCCCCTTCTAGATCCGTGCCATAGTCTAACAAGTGGTATCAGGAGCTCCGGTTCACTCCGTGCTTCAAAATATAACTTTGATAGAAAATGGCTAACGAACCTAAAGGGGCTTATAATAGAGCTCCCGTTTTCAATGGTGAAAATTATAGTTATTGGAAAGACAGTATGCGGGTGCACATAAATTCCATAGATAGAAAAATATGGAACGTTATTCTCAATGGTCCAATTGAAATAACCATGACCAATGAGAACAATGAATTAGTGCCTAAGCCTGAAGCACAATAGACCGATGATGATGAAAAGAAATACAATTATGAATGGAAAGCCAAAAATATCCTAATCTCCTCACTAGGTGTAGATGAATACTATCGTGTATCCCATTGTCCTACTGCTAAGGCCATGTGGGATTCACTACAAATTGCCCATGAGGGGACGAACAATGTTAAGTTGGCTAGAATCAATACACTAACACAAGAGTTTGATCTCTTTTTCATGGAGCAAGGGGAAACCATTGCTGACATGCAAAAGAGATTCACTCATCTCATCAATCGATTACATTCACTTGGTAGGCCTGTTTCCAATGATATTGCTACTAATAAGATCTTGAGATGTCTTAACAGGGAATGGCAGCCGAAAGTGACCGCCATCAAAGAGGCAAATGATCTTACCACATTGGACTTGACAACATTGTTTGGTAAACTACAAGAGCACGAACAAGTTCTCTTGAGCCTGGAACAACACGAAAAGACAGATAAGAAGGACAAAGCAAAGGTGAGTGAAAAGAAATCAATAGCTCTAAAGACTTCCTCCTCAAAGTCTCAAGCAAAAGAGTAAAGTGATTATTCATCGAGCGACGAATAAGAAGAGGACAAGAGTGAAGATATGGGGCTGTTCGTTAAACGCTACAACCGTTACGTGAGAAAGAACGACATCCAACATTCTGAGAAGAACTTGGTAAACTTCCGGAAACAATCTAGGTACTCCAAAAATGATGACTCAAAAGGAAAAATGACTAGAGGGTCGTGCTATAAGTGTGTAAAGCCGGGTCATTACAAACCGGACTGTCCGATGAACAAGAAGACAAAAGAAAAAGAATCATACAAATCACACAAGAAACCATCAAAGCCAAGGAGAGCATACATAGCTTGGGAGAGCGATAGCGACTCCTCCGATGATGAAAGTTCTAGTGATGAAGATGAAAATGCAAACCTATGTCTCTCTGCTCATCAAAAGAACAAAAAGAAACAGGTACGACATGCTAAATATGAAAAATCCTCTAGTATGTCTCATCATGAATTGCAAAATGCTTTTGATACTTTACACTGTGAAGCGAAAGAGGCCTTTAAAAGGCTTGCCTCAAATAAGAAATTTTTTTCACATTTGGAACATAAAATTCAACAATCCGAAAGGAAACTTGAGGCACTTAAAGCTTCTACAGTGGAGAGCACAAAAACAAGTTATGAGGACCTTAGAAGTAGAATGATGAACTTTGGGTGTGATACTTGTTACATTTGGCAAGGTGAAGTAAGAAACCTAAAGGCCAAACTTGACAAGGCTCTTGAGCCCAAGATTACTTTTGCTATCGACAAATCAAACTTTCGAAAAAGTATGGTTAATCCATATCAAAAATATAAATATGTTATAAAGGATGAAGATAGCAAAAGCAATCTAAATGTAAATTTATCTTGTCTCTATTGTTGCAAGAAAGGCCACTCCATTGCTAAATGTAGATTTAGGAGATTTTTAGTTCCTAAAGGCATTTATCAATGGATGCCCAAATGCAACCATTTCGTTCCTCACCATTCAGGACCCAATAAGCCATTGGGTACCTTCTCTTGTTAATTATATTGCCATAGGTACAATACCTCGAGACTACCGAGAGAAGATGGGTTCTCGACAGTGGATGCTCAAGGCACATGTCAGGAGACATATCTCTCTTCATTGACTTCGTGGCTAAGAAGAAGGGATATGTAACTTATGGTGACAACAACCGTGGAGCAATACTTGGTAAAGGTAGTGTAGGTAACCCCTCTTCTACTACTATTTCTGACGTATTGCTTGTCGAAGGTCTTAAACATAATCTACTTAGCATCAGTCAATTATGTGACAAAGGATACAATGTATCGTTTTCAAAAGATTGTTGCAAAATTGTACATAATGATGATAAGAAGAGTATGTTTAATGGCTTGCGTGTGAACAATGTCTATATGCTTGACTTAAATGAAGTATCGTTAACAAGTGGCAAATTCCTTGTAACAATGAGTGAAGATTCATGGTTATGGCATATGCGTTTAGCACATGTTAACTTTGACTTACTAAACAAAGTAGTCTCAAAAGATCTAGTCCTAGGTCTCCCCAAAATTAAGTTCACCAAGGATCACCTTTGTGATGCTTGTCAAAAGGGGAAACAAACGAGGATCTCATTTAAATCCAAAAATATCGTTTCAACAACGAGACCTCTCGAGCTTCTTCATATGGATTTATTTGGGCCATCTAGGATTAAAAGTCTAAGAGGAAACTATTACGGTTTCGTAATAGTGGACGACTTTTCTCGATTTTGTTGGACTATTTTCTTAGTAAGCAAGAGCGATACGTTCGCCGCCTTTGAAAGATTTGCTAAGCTTTCCCAAAATAAACTAAATACAAACATTGTTGCAATTAGAAGCGATCATGGGGGTGAGTTCGAAAATCACTTATTTGAAGAATATTGCGGTAACCATGGTATTGATCATAACTTCTCCGCTCCACGTACTCCTCAACAAAATGGGGTTGTGGAGCGTAAAAATCGAAGTCTGGAAGAATTGGGAAGAACAATGATCAACGAAAGTGGCTTACCGAAATTTTTTTGGGTCGACGCCATTAGTACGGCTTGTTATGTTCTGAATAGGGTGCTCATTCCCCCCATTCTAAACAAAACACCGTATGAACTTTTAAAAGGGCGAAAGCCAAATGTTTCTCACTTACATGTCTTTGGTTGCAAATGTTTTGTATTGAATAATGGAAAGGAAAACTTGGGAAAATTCGATACCAAGGCTGACGAAGGTATCTTCCTTGGATACTCTCAATCTAGCAAAGCATATAGAATATACAAAAAACAATTACTTGCTATAGAAGAGTCTGTACATGTCACTTTTGATGAATCCAATCCGAGAAACGTCGGAAAGGGTAGTGTTTTTCATGGTGCAGGTACATCTACCGAAGACATACTCAAAGGTGGCGAGCCGGGGATCGATCAACCCGACATAGTCAAAATTGAGGAGGAAAAAGATGTACACCATGAGGAAACCGAGGTAGCTCATCCGCCTTCAAACGATCATCTCTCTCAAGCTTGGAAGTCTTCCAAAGACCATCCAATCGACAACATTCTCGGAGATATCTCAAAGGGTGTAACAACTCGATCTAAGCTAAGTAATTTATGTTATCACTTCGCTTTCGTTTCGCAAATGGAACCTAAAAACCCTAAAGAAGCCCTACTCGATGAATATTGGTTTTTGTCAATGCAGGAGGAACTTAATCAGTTCACCAGAAATGAGGTTTGAGACCTTGTCCCTCCTCCGCGAGATCATCGAGTAATCGACACTCGATCGGTGTTTAGGAACAAGCTGGACGAAAACGGGGTAATAACTCGTAATAAGGCGCGTTTAGTCGCGCAAGGGTATAACCAAGAGGAAGGCATCGACTATGAGGAAACTTATGCGTCGGTTGCCCGACTTGAGGCTATACGCCTTCTCCTTGATTTCGCCTGTGCGAAAGACTTTAAATTATTTCAAATGGATGTTAAGAGTGCGTTCCTTAACGGTCACATAAATGAAGAGGTTTTTGTCGCACAACCTCCGGGTTTCGAATCCCATGAGTATCCTGATCATGTTTATAAACTGAAAAGGGCTTTGTATGGCCTCAAACAAGCTCCTAGAGCTTGGTATGAGAGACTAAGCAAATTCTTACTCGATCAAGGCTACTCAAGAGGAAAGGTTGACACAACCCTCTTCATTAAACGTCAAGGAAAGCACTTGATATTAGTGCAAATTTATATAGATGATATCATATTTGGGTCTACTAACATGAATCTTGTGAGAGAGTTTTCAGACCTTATGCAGGGCGAATTCGAGATGAGTATGATGAGGGAGCTCACATACTTTCTCGGTCTGCAAATTAAACAGCTCAAAGAAGGAACTTTCGTGAGCCAGACAAAGTACTGTTTGGACCTTATCAAGAGATTTGACATGGCAAAAGCTAAGGCCATAGACACCCCCATGCCTACTTGTACAAACTTGAACAAAGATGAAGCGTAAGGAAGTAGATGTAAAACGGTATAGAGGTATGATTGGTTCACTCCTTTATCTTACTGCTTCTCGTCCCGATATTATGTTTAGCGTATGCATGTGCGCAAGATATCAATCATGTCCCAAGGAATCCCATTTAAAAGCCGTTAAACGAATACTTCGATACCTATCCGGTACTCCGAAGTATGGACTATGGTATTCCAAAGGTAATGATTGTTCATTGGTAGGCTTCTCCGATTCCGATTTTGCCGGTTGCAAATCAGATAGGAAAAGCACCAGTGGCACTTGTCACTTATTTTCAAACTCTTTGGTCAGTTGGCATAGCAAGAAACAAGTTTCAGTTGCTTTGTCAACCGCCGAAGCGGAATACGTTGTCGCCGGTAGTTGTTATGCTCAAATCCTATGGATTAAGCAACAACTATTGGACTTTAACCTCAAACTTGAACGTATTCCTATTTTCTTTGACAATACAAGTGCCATTAACCTTACCAAGAATCCTGTGCTGCATTCTCGCACCAAACATATCGAAATTCGACACCACTTTCTTCGGGATCATGTAGAGAAAGGTGACATTGTATTTGAACATGTTAATACTGAAAATCAACTAGCGGACATTTTCACAAAGCCGCTAACCACTAAACCTTTCTTTCATATTCGCCGAGAACTTGGTATTCTCGATATTTCGGAACGGGCACCATAATCTGCTGTTTTACCTTATTCCATATAAGACTATAATCTTGTACTTCTAACAAGTCAATGTTGTTGCAAGCACAAGCTTACTGTTCACCGAGTCACTCCGGCATCGAGGTGATACTGTTCCTCTCTCTCTCTCTGCAAAGTCTCATGGTTAAAATAGTTATACCTCATAATGATAGTGTATATATAGGCATGATGTATCTCTTTGGATGTTTATTGCTGCATGGCATGTTATTTATGCATCAAACCTGTCAACGCATGTGCAAAACTGTGAAAAATTGAAATTCTGACTGTATGAGTCGACCGCAGCAGGGCTATGGTCGACGCACGATTAATATTTTCTGTATTTTCTCAAAAATCAAACAGTATGCATCGACGCATGCAGGGCTATGGTCGACGCATCGCTCGAAAATTTTGTTTTTCTACATAAAAATTTGAACCGTTTCATGCATCTACATTCAAAAACCATCATTAAGTGTGCATTTACATTCCATCACCTTTCAAACTACCCACTACCTTGTAACCTGCATCTACCTAATGTCTATTATCCCTTGATCCTTCATCTTCCCAAAACCCTAACTTCTCATCTACAAATAGGGAAAAACCTCTGTCTAGCAAAATCACTCTCAAAAACCCTCACAAACCTTCTCTCTCTACCCACACACACTTAGCTTCAAACCTGCTCAAATGGCTTCCACATCACGCAAACCTACCGGCAAGAGATCCCAAGAATCATCCGCCGCATCTCTACCTATCTCCGCTGTGTCGTTAGTTCCACCAGCTCGTGTCGAATCCTTCAACAAAGATATCGGCAAAAGAGGAGTTGTACAACAACATGCGTTCTACAAACTTACCGCCGAACGCATGCACCTCGTAGAAATCATGTCTCTGCTACAGCATCAAGGCTTTGTCAAATTCCTGGAGTGCAATGCTAATTACAGCGAAGACCTAGTCCGGGTGTTCTACGCCGGCATTCATGATAAGTTTCGCGGGCACAAGTTTCATTCCAGAATCGGCACAACAAAGGTATCACTTAAGTCAAATGTCTGGAACCAGTATTTTGATATGTCATTGGATGATGCTGAAAATCCTCTAGCTGAGGTAACTGACTCTCACCAAATAGAAGGTTACGAGTTTAAGAGTGCATTGAATGACATGCTGAAACGACCATACCCTGATCAGTTTGTGAACAGTGACGCGTTCCCACGAACTGTCACTGCCGGCAAGCTGAAAGCCGGAGAACGGATTCTTCAGTGGATTGTATCACGCATCCTGCGACCAAAGAAGGGCGGTCTCTCCAGAGTTGAACAGGCTGAGGTTCATCTCATTTACATTCTGAAAAATAAGAAGAAAATCAACTGGCCCTACTACATTTCCAGTAGGATGTTCAGTCTACGTGATTCCGGACGAGGAACGGCTCTTGCCTACGGATCCTTCATTCAAGAAATCCTTACTGCAGCCGATGTCAATCATCCGTCCTTCCCGTACACTTCCATCTCATCTGACAAAGAGTTCAGCCCAAAAACTCTGTCTATGATGGGATGTTTTTGGTGCAATGAGCGGAGAACGTATAAGTTTGTTCGAAGAGGAAATGTTCCTGCACCTGTTGCTACAGATGATGACAGTGATGAAAGCAAAGAAGAAGGAGATGAAGAGGAAAATGAAGAAGAGGAAGTCGGGCACGCTTTTGATCACAATGGTGGAGATGATAGTCCTCCACCCGTTGACACTCACGACTACTCTGACTCCGCTTGGGCTCAGCAGTCGCATTCAACTGAAGAAGATGTTCCACGCTGGGGTGGCTGGGGTGACTGGCAACATACGGGTTGGTCAACTCAACGTCAATTCTACCGACCGTATCACCAGGACGATGAAGAATCTCCTCCGTCCCCTCCACAGCAAGCAGACTCTTCAGAATTGTTGGATATGATGCGCAATATGCAGATCGCTCAACAGTCCATCATGAAAACTCAAGATGAGCGTTATGCTCATATTAACGAGCAACTTCAAGCCCAAAATGAGCGTCTCGACACCTTCTCTACAAGCATGAATAACCGGTATGCAGACTTTTCGGCATCATTTGAACGTCAGGAACGGTCGATCGACAAGAGTCTCAAGCATCTAAACGGTGTTACCGAATACCTATCATCTCTGGCTGACCCCTACAAAAACTCGGGAATTTGTTACCATCCAGGACACCGCCATTAGGACATAGACATTCACATGCACTTTGTAGTTTGATTGTTATTTTGGTTGTATTCAGTTCTCTGTTTTACTTGTTTATCTTCATGTGTTGTTCTTAATTAATGACTATTGCTCAGAAATGATATTGGTGTGATATTATTATCTGTTTGTGTTATTTTCTGTGAAATTTCCATGTTATGTTGTATAATCATTTTGTGTCTCTTTTTGATGTTGTCAAATGGGGAGAAAAGTGTACAAAGCAGGCATGTCCACAACTAACAATCGCTTTCTGCGGATAGCCTTAGATTACAAAAGAAAGGGGGAGTGTGCAAAAGGTTTCAATACCGCATGCTGTTTGTCTCGTTGGTTTATACAGGTTGTCATCATCAAAAAGGGGGAGTATGTAAAGGCAAAGAGTCAGACAACATACGATCGCAAGTTTCGATGATGACAAATGACCACCATGCACGTCTACAAACAAATGCAACACATTACCTATCATATCCTTTCCTATGCCTATCTAAATCTGTTATAATTCTTAAAAACATATGTGGACAAAGTGTGATCATGACGAAATGCATGAAAATCACAAAACACAAATTTTTGCAGATTTGAAGACTCTGAGTCGACCATAAGGGTCGGCGCATAGCTCACGGGTCAACGCATAACTCAGACAAATTGGAGATTGGTTAGCGCATGCGTGCTTGAGTCGACCATAAGGGTCGGCGCATAGCTCACGGGTCAGCGCATAAAACCCTTGTGTCGACCACAGGTCGGCGCATGGCATAGTGATGCTATCCATGGGCCAGCGCATGAAACCTTTGTGTCGACCATAGGGGTCGGCGCATTTCCCACGGGTCAGCGCACGCCGACCTATGGTCGACCGCTCGTGCGTAAACTCAGTTTTCTGAGTACTTTCCACTGTTTGAAAAGCTGTTATTTTTGGTTGGTTTGCTAGTTACTATAAATAGAAGTCAAAACACTTTTATCAACCAACATTTGTCAATTTGAATTCAAGTGTTCAAGGAAACAAGAAAGAGTGAAAAAGGTGTCCAAGATTCATCATCTTCATCTTCAACATTTCACAACACACCAACTACACACAATCATTTTTGATGTGGTTCGTGATCGGTTAAAGGTGATAAGGTTCGAAGCTGTGATTGGAGAATCCGGTTCGGGTTGAAGCTTGTGGCAGGTTCTTTCTTGAATAAAACCGTTAGGGGTTTGTCCTCCAAGACCGGTTTGTGTGTTGGGGTTTTTGGACGAATTGCTTCATCAATATTCAGCTGAGCGAAGGTGATTGAGAAGAGGAAGTCTTCATCAGTCTAGTAGCGGATTCGGTGATATTGAAGTGAAGGATTCGGGTTCGATTCGTTGTGTTTGAGATCAGCCGGGCCGAGGGTTTGAAGAACGGAAGATTCTTCAGCAAAGGGGCTGGAATCGGAGGTCTAGCAACAACGATCGAAGGTCTTGATTCATCTTGAATCAAGGAGCAAGGATAGGAAGCATCATTCAACACATTGGGAGTTCTGTTGTTTACTTGCTTTGCAATCCTTGTATAAACGGTTAAATTTCACAGGTGATATCTAATTAAATCATCTCAATTCTAAGTTTAGAATTGAGGGCAGACGTACCCCGAAGCGAGGACGGCGGGGGAACTGCCTCATCAAATCTCTGTCTTCTTTAATTTTCTGCATAATCGTTTTTCAGCTTAAAAATTAAGTGATTTTAGTTTAAGCTAGTTTTTCAAATGTTGATATAAGTTGAGTAAGAAATTAAAACTGCTGTTTGAATCCAAAGTACAATAGTATATTGTACTAGATAAATTTGAATTACTTACTCAACACAAATATCACTTGGAGTGTTTATGCACACCAAGTGTTTGAGAAATTGCCTAAACCAAAGTTGTCTTAAGTTTGTAACTAGTTTGATTTGGTATTTTGGATCATTGGAACTAGGATTCCTAGTAAGTGAAACATATCATTGATTGTGCAATTAGTGTAGTGATTTGTATTTCACTTTATCTCTAATCCATTAGCTTAACGCATATCCGGTTTTCCAATAACGGTTCGTTTTAGACTAAAATTTTCCTTGGCCGCTTCCGCACTTAAAACAATTTTTCAAAACCAATTTTTTTAAATTGGTAGCGCCGACTCATGTTTTTAATTGGGATCTATTCAACCCCCCCTTCTAGATCCGTGCCATAGTCTAACACTAAGACCCTCAATGAAAGGAGCACAATCAAGAATTGGTTTACATTGGCTCTAAGCATCATATATGGATCCCCATGACTTTCACGTGTTATTTTGAACAAGAAATTATCAATAGTTTGGAGTTGGTTTGCCTTGGAAACCCTAATTCATCTAGGTATCTTGTGTGACTTCTTCAACAAGTTTCTTCAACAATTGATCAAATATTTAATGGGATACTTCACATTACATCATCTTATGCACATATGATCCTCCATGAGTCCCAAAAGTCAAGATAATGTCAAGCTAGCAAGTTGGTTCATGGTGGTTGATCAGAGAAAGCCAACTGGTCAAAACTGGGGTTCCCTAGACCCTATCTCCTACACTTTTTGTCATATGAAAATTATTCCAAGATAAAGGTTACTCAAAATGACATTCCAAACAACTTTCATGTTGAAGTCAAGATCTATTTTTTTTATGGAAAGCCATTTTTTATGGTGAACGATTATAGGTCATTTTGTCTCCATCCTAGTTTGAAGGTCAACTTCCCAAGACCATAACATGCTCATTTTTTTATTATATGGAATCCATTAAAATTGCATGATCAAATTTAAGATGTATACTTCAATTTTATGTTTGTAGTAAGTGCAAATTCAACTTTCGAATACATGTGCCAAGAGGAAACATTATAAGTCATTTTGGGCCACTACCATTGAATAAGTGATTTTCCTCAACTTCTAAGATGCATAACTCCTCCATGCCAAATCCAAATAAGGTCAAGTTTGTGACCATATTTAAGAGGTTTGAAAGAGGTACAACTTTTATGAAGGAACATTTCTCATTTGAAGTCCATAGAAAAAGTTATTCAAGGTGGAAGAAGTGAACATTTGACTTGGGACTTAGAAAATTTTCAAATATGTTTGATTTCCCAAACTTCCACCTAAAAATTCATCATGATCCAAGCTTCAAATGAAAAAGTGTTCAACATAAAGCTATTCCCCTTGGTCTCACCTTTCCAAAAAGTCCAAGATAATGCGATTTGGTAAAATTATAAGGGACTTGTGCATGGGTGTAAGTTAAAGGACCATTTGGATAACTTCAACTTCCATTTTTCATACACATTTGCATGGCCTTCCAACCTGGTTTCAGGATGATTAACATTCAATTATGGATCAGATCACATCATTTCATGGGCCTAGCACATAACCATGCAACCATGCAAAGGAGAATTTCAAAATTTATCAAATTTGGAAGTGTGCAAAAATCAATCTCATGGCCTATAAATAAGACCCTCATTGCTCAGAATTAAGGACCTCATGCCCAAGCTTTGAATCTGCAACCCTAAACCCTCACCATTGAAGGATAAGCTTTAAGATTTTCTTTGAAAATTGAGTTTCAAATCTCTAACTGTTTTGAGGTTGAAACTCCAAGAGTCCATCCCTTTCTTTGATCCATTTCACTTCCATCAAGCATCTGAAGTAAGACCATGCATAATTGAAAGCAAGATCGTGCCAATCTAAAGCTCCATTGAAGGTGATTTTTCAAAAATTCCATCTCTTTGATTCTCCCTCAATTCTTCACCATTCTTGTTGATTTTTGGTTGTCTGAAGTCCTATCAATGTAGGCAAGAAGATTGAGTTGCTTTGAGGTCAAACCGAAGCAACTCAGTTCACGGTCCTCAAAATTCAAATCCCTGTATCTTTTTATTTACTTGGAATTGGACAAATTTGAGGCCAGATTCGTGCTCCTGAGCATTTTTCCTCCTAATTAGTGTACTCACTTTTCATTTTTCATGAGGTTTGAGTTGGACTAGTCTGGTGGTCCTTGCCGGAGAAGATGACCGGAGCTAGGGCTCCGGTGGTGCGCTAGATCAATCCAAGCCATCTGATCTATTTTAATTGTTTTAATCTCATGTGTTGCTTATGATTACCATGCGTGTACACGCATTGACTTGAGAACACGTGGAGCGCACGTTACCAACCATCTGATCTGCCACCTCAATTAATGAGAGAGATCGGATGGCTCTCCTTTTTAGGAATTTCTGATTATTTCATTTAATCTATTATTTTTAATTAATTCATATCATTTTCATTTTTAATCCAAAAAATATGGGACTTTCACCAAAAAAAAATCAAATATTTTCCTCTTTCATTTTCCAAATTAAAATTATTTTTTGGATTAACTTTGATATTTTTCATGAATTAATTGTTTTTTTGCATATTTTTAATTGTTTATAAATACTTCTGATTTTTCAAAAATAATGATTTTTTTTTGTCTAAGGTCATTTGACCTTATTTGACCTAGGATAAATCTCTTGGCCATTTATTTGGTATTTTGAAGAGGTTTTAGGTTTTTGATCAAACATAATTTAATTTAAATGCATTTTAATTTGATTTTTAATTGATTAATTGTGTAGAAATTATGTTGAGGCATTTTTATTGACTTGTGATGTTTGACTATGTGTTTGGGCCTTGGTTAAGGTTGATTTGACTTTTGTTGGATTAAATTCATTGGATTTAGGGGATTGATGAAATGTACATTTCATCTCCCAAAATGAATGAATGATTTTAATTTGATAAAATTCCCCCCATAACCAATTTGTGTTTGTCTCATCTCCCCTCCCTCTTTATCTTCAATCTCATTTTATCCCATCCCTTTCATTGACCACTGAAGTCTCAATATCCTAAGGCTAATTGGTTCATCAATAACTTCATGTTAGATGAAACAATACAAGTATGGATGAGATTAGGTCCATCCTTTGATCATTTTCTTTTTGTGTGTGGTATGTTTTAGGAGTATGATTCATTATACCATATCTCTAACATGCATTAACACCAAAAAATTTATTGCCCGACCTCAGATAGTTGTGACTTCTACATAAGTCCAATTACGATTGCTTAACATAGCGCTAAATTTTGACCCAAATACATAACATTCTAGTAAGTGAGATTGTAAGTCTCCCCATTTCCTGGTATTGTGTGGAAACTTGGCCTTTTTTCCTTCCTTTGGAAGATGTCTTGGTTCAAGGATCCATGCTTGTGAATAGAGGGTTGAGTGTTCTCCAAAGAATGACTTAATTAATTGAAAAGAAAAACTTCACTAACATCTAATCAACTAGCATTTGACTAACTTTTATTATTATTGCTTTTAATTTCAAGTCATTTACTTTATGTAATTTAATTTCAAGCCATTTAACATTTCATTTTCCTTTTACATATCATTTAACTTGTTTATGTTTATGCCATTTTCACTTTTCTCACTTGATCCATATCTTGTGATTGTATATATTTGTTTGTGTATCTTGTTTGTGTTTGTGGTCTTAGGACCTTAAAATACCTAATAAACAACAAAAAAACCTAAAAAATGTTTGTGTGGACTGTTGGATTTGATCTGAGCTTTGGACTTAGAATTAGGCAACATTCCCTATGCAAAAGGACTTGGCCAATGCCAACTTTTCTGAGACCAAGTTATTGTGATTTGAGCCTCCATCTGATGCAAGTATTGGGATCCACATGAATTCATCTGCTACATGGTCTTGATGCAAATGTTACTTTGAACCTGTGTCTAATGTCTTATTCTGAGCCAATTAAGGAGTGGTTCATCTGATACACTAGAAGATTAAGAAGAAGACTATGAAGTTGCTTGCTTGGATGTGCCATCTTTATTTGATGCCTTGCTATTCATCTTGCTACTTGTTTATTGATATTGCTTGATTCTAAAGTCCAAAGGAAAAATGGGTTTCTATATGACATTCTTGTCTATTGGATTGCATCCCATTGGTAAGATCTTTTCAACTCTTAACTTTTAAATTTTCGCTTAGGATTTGTCTCTTCATCTCCTCTCATTTCTTAAATTTCAAATCTCTCCCCATTTTTAAAATCTTCTTTGCTTGTGATTTCTAAACTTAGACTCTTTATTTGCAAATTAGAAGCTTTGGCCTTATGCCATTTCATTTTTAAACTCTTTTCTTAAATCAAACTTGTAAATTAACTTAACCATATTGACTTACAATTTCAAAAGATAAAAAGAACTAACACTCATTCAAACTCTTTTAGGCCCTTTGTGCCTCTTTTTAAATTTAAATTTTGTTAAAAGCAATTCACTCACTTTGAAATTGATACCACGAACTACGGGGTTTTGATCTCTCATTTTATGTTGGCATGTAGGCATAAGACCGAAGGTCTTGTGAAACATAAAAATATAACTAATGAATTGTTTTCTCATCCCCACATTGTCTTTATTACAAACATCATTTTATACCAAAAACACATACACACATAAAAAAGGGCTCCCTAGGAGTACCTAGGACACTTTGGATGCTAACATCCTACCTCTTTGTAACTAACCCCCTTACCTGTAATCTCTGGCATTTTATTAGTTTTAATTTGAAAACTTCTTATCTTTGGGTTTTGTTCGTACTTTTCCCTTTTTTTTTGGAAATAATAAAAGCGCGGTGGCGACTCTGGTTTTATTGACATTAAGTTTACCCATTGTTTAATGGTCATGAATTTACCACTACAGTGCTTGCATTGACTAAGGAATTGGTGGAACACGCCTTGTGGACCATCAAATGTACCACCTCAATTAATGATGGAGATCTGATGGCTCTGTTTTTTCCAGTTTTATTTTATTTTCTAAAATGATTTTGAAATAGACATTTCTTCAAAAATTCACTATATATACATTTTTTATCCAAAAATTATGTGACCAACATAAAAAATTCACAAACATTTTCCTCTTCCCATGTTTTATTTAAAATTAATTTTTAGATTAAGTTTGATAGTTTTGGTGAATTTTTTTTATTTTTAACTTGTTTTAATTAGTTGGTAATTACTTATGACTTTTGAAAAATGCCAAAAAAAAAATAGTAAATGCTCCTTTGACCTTACTTGACCTATGATAAATCCCTTGGTCATTTCTTTGGTGTTTTGAAGGGATTTTACGTTTTTGAACTTTGAAAACTTATTTTCTTCATTTTTAAAATGTTTTAAAAATAGTTTAATTGATTTAATGCTTTGTTGAGCTTTTGTTTTGACTTTGTATTGACATTACTTCTGTTTGTACTTGGTCTTGGTTGAATTGGATTTTGACTTGGTCAACACCATTGAATTTAGGGATTTGATGAAGTTTGAACTTCATCCCTCAAGATGAATGAATGGTATTGATCAAGTGAGGTCCATCCCTTGGCCAATTTGGGATCTCCTTCATTTCATCTCTCCATTTTCATCTCATTTCTTCCTTAATCATCTCTTGGCCAATGACTTCTCATGTATCATTAGATAGTTGATTAATCAATGACCTTGATTGAGATAGGCATATCCCCTCTTGTTTTTGTGTGTGGTATGCTTTAGGAGCTTGGCCTTGAATACCTTGTCTCTAGCATGCATTAACACCAACATTATTATTGACCGACCTCAGATAGTTGTGACTTCTACATAAGTCCAATTGCGATTGCTTAACATAGTGCTAAATTTGCATCAATGCACCAATTAGCATACTAACTTGACAACTAGCATTTAACTTTCTTGTCATTTACTTTAATGTAATTTAAATTCTTGAACTTTATCATTCCTTGTCATTTCCATTCATGCAAATTGTTTATGATTCAGTCATTTGCTTTTTTCCCACTTGGGCCTATGTTTATGCTTCAGTTATTTTCATTTTGCTCACTTGAGCCATTATATTTTGTGTTTGTGATATTATTGTGCTTGTGATCAGATTTTGTTTGTGGTCCTAAGACCTTAAAACACTTAATAAAAACAAAAACACTAAAAAAATTATGGTGGACTGTTGGATCTCTGTCTATGACCTGATTTGGACCTATGGACTTAGAGTAGGCAACATTCCTGAGCTATGGAAGAATACTTGGCCAATGCCATTAATTTGAGACCAAAAACATGGCCAATGTCATTCATCTGACACAAGCTTAAGAGACTCCCTTGGGTTTATCTGATACACTCTTTCTCTTTGTTTAAATTGTTATTTTGATATTATTGTTATTATTTGATGTTTTCTCTTTGAGTATGTATCAAAGGATTTTTCATCTGATACACATAGAGGACATTGGAGATTGCTTGCTTTAGAGTGCTAGCTTGGATGATTGGTTATCTTTATTTGATACCATGGAGTTTCTTATTAATTGCTTGGATGATTATGGCTTTATTGTTTGCTTGACAATCCAAAGGAAATGGGTTTCTATCTGACACAATTATCTTTTGGATGCTTCCCATGGGTTAGATATTTTCAACTCAAAACTCTTAATTTTGTCTAGGATAACCTCTTCATCTTCACCTCCTTCTTCTTAAATTTCAAAATATCGTTCTCATTTTTAAAACTTCTTTGCTTGTTATTTTTCAACTTAGACTTGTTTTAATAAGTAGAAACCTTGGCCTTATGTCATTGATTTTCAAACTATTTTCTTAATCAAATTTGTAAAAAAGACTTAATTATTTTGACTTTATTTTCAAAAAGACCAAAAAGAACTAACAACCTCGTCTAATCATTTTGGCCACTTTGTGTCTTTTTCCTTTTAAACTTTTCAAAAGAAAGCATTTAAATTTGAGTTATCCTTGGTTGAGATGTAATTCTCCCATTACATGATATGTTAGGTGTAAGATTTTCCATTTACTAGGGGTTAATGGCATACTTGATGATTTAATCCAAGTTAGAGCACTCCCTCTTAAATGTTGTAAAGCCCTCATTACCGATGGATGTATGGTTGAGTATTCTCTCATAGATGACAAAAGATCTTTAAACTTTTGTTAAAATCAATCCATCCATCACTAAATTTTTTACCACGAACTACGAAGTTTTGATCCCTCATTTATGTTGATACGTAGGCATAAGACCAAAAGTATTGTCAAGCACAAAAAATGTGAATAATGAATTCTTTTATCTTCCTCTCATTCTATTTTTAAACAAACATTTTTTCAACCAAAACAAATCCATACAAAAAGGGCTCCCTAGGAGTACATAGGACATTTTGGGTGATAATACCTTCCCTCTGTGTAACCAACCCCCTTACTTGTAATCTCTGACATTTTTTTAGTTTTGATTTGAAAACATCTTATCTTTGGGTTTTGTTCGTACTTTCTCCCATTTCCTTTGGAAATAATAAAAGTGTGATGGCGACTCTGATTTTAATGACGTTGAGTTAACCAATAGCTCAGTGGTCATGAATTTAGCGCTATAGGATCTTAGGGTTAAAAATTAGGGTATGATAGCAGGCATGTCTTGAATTAATTTGACTTTATCAAGATCTACTTCAAGACCTTTCTTGCTGACAATGAAACCCAACAGCTTTCCTGAATGGACACCAAAAGTACATTTATTAGGATTCAACCGGAGTTTAAACTTTCTCAATTGCTGAAACAGCTTCAACAGATGCTCAACATGATCTTCTTCAGTCTTTGAGTTAGCAATCATATCATCAACATAGACTTCAATCTCTTTGTGCATCATGTCATGGAAAATAGTAGTCATAGCTCTTTGGTATGTTGCACCAGGATTCTTTAAACCAAAAGGCATCACTCTATAGCAGAATGTTTCCCAAGGTGTGATAAATGTTATCTTTTCCATGTCTTCGGGCACCATTTTGATCTGATTATAACTGGAAAATCCATCCATAAAGCAGAAGACATTGAACTTAGTTGTATTATCTACCAACATGTCACTGTGTGGTAGAGGAAAATCATCTTTTGGACTAGCTTTCTTTAAGTCTCTATAATCTACACATATCCGAACTTTACCATCTTCCTTCCGAAAAAGCACAATGTTGGCCACCAATTGAGGATACTCAACAGTAACAAGGAATCTGACATCAATCTGCTTTTTCACTTCCTCTTTAATCTTGACATCCATTTCAGGGTGAGTTCTTCTCAACTTCTGCTTAACCGGAAGACATTCTAGCTTCAACGACAATCGATGCTTCACAATATCAGTATCAAGACCTAGAATATCTTGATAAGACCAAGAAAACACATCCACATATTCTCTAAGAAGCTCTATTATCCTCTTTTTAACATCTGGCCAAAGAAGTGCCCCAATCTTGACTTCTTTCTTGTTATCTTCGGACCCCAGATTAATCACTTAAAATGGCTTTGTATGAGGTTGAATGGTGTTTTCTTCGTGCTCAAGAAAAAGGCAAATCTCATCAGGAATTTCTTCAACATCCTCTTCTTCCATTTCAAATACAATGAATTCAATGTTGGGAGAGGGCATACGGTCATTACTTTCAATGGGTTAAACAATTAATCTGCACAGTGATTTTATGTGTGATTTTAGAATATGAACAAATAAACACACATTGCGATGCAGATATAAAACCGATTATTATCTTTCTTTTTATGTTACCTTTTTTTCAGAAAAAATAAAAAATAGAAAACTTAATATGGATACACGAAATAACATTTTATTAATGATGATAAAATTTGAAACAAAGCCCACATAGATCCACTTTCACCTTGGGCATAGTGAAAAGATTTTTTAAATAACAACAAAAAACGTATTACTTCGATAAGTGAATAATAGAAGGAACATCAACAGCAATCCAATTTTGGCACATCGATCCATGCATCACAAAGTTTGGTGCTTCTTGCTTTTCATCATCCTCTAGGATGACGGAAGCACACTGATATTTAGAATGAATAAAGCCAGCATTGTGAACCACTTCCTGAATTCACTTCAAATCTCTTCTGGTTAATCTAGGTGAAAACCCCAAAGCAGGCATGTTCTTGTTCCCGGCAAGCTCAACAACTTGTCCCTCTTAGCAGATTGACCATTTCTCAAAACATGTTGGGCATCTTTCAAGGATGACATGGATTCCTCATTCTTCTTAACAAAAGTATTATCAACAGAAATAGCGCAAAAAGATGTTCCGTTAGATTCGTCGGCATCAATGTATGAAAATGAAGAGAGATGACTCACCAACATGGCCTCCTCGCCACCCATAATCACTAACTTTCCATTCTTCATAAACTTCAGCTTCTGGTGGAGAACAGAGCAAAAGAATTCAAGATTCCATACACTTATGAAAGACTTATGTCCCTAGTAGTGGTCAAATCACCCACTATTAAAGGCATAAAGGAGTTTCAAGAGGATTTGGATAGGATGAAGCATGAGAGGGATAACTGGGAAGACAGATTTCACACCTCACACCTTAAGAAAGTAGAATTGCATAAGCAGCTAAAGGAGAAGAACGACTTGATAGAATTGCTTCAGCAACGTGTTGTGAAGAGATCAAGAGACCAAGAGGATTGATTTTCCTCTATCAGTCCATTATCTACTCATCTTCCTACTATAGGCATTTGGAAAGGCATTGTAGACTAGCTTGTAATAGAGAAGGATGCTATGAAAAAAAGCTACGAATGAGAGGTCAAAAGGCTTCGCAAGAAGTATCAGTTTGGAGTTAGGTCGTCATCGAACATGATTCCATAGATCTAACTACTTTCTGTTTATGACCATTGAAGCTGTTGAAATTCTAGTTATCAGACTTTAGATGTCACACGGGTTGTTATGACATCCAATTCTGCACAGACAAGAATTATGCAGAACTTAAACGTAAGTGCAGTAAATAACACAAGTAATTGTTTACCCAGTTCAGTTCAACATGACCTACATCTGGGGGCTACCAAGCCAGGGAGGAAATCCACTATCAGTAGTATTAATTCAAAGCTAAACTCACCCGTTTAAAACATGTCACTTAATCCCTACCCAATGCAATTTCAATCTTACTCTAAGATCAGAGTTCCTACTCACTCCCCCTCAATCACCTCAGTGATTACTACCTTTAATCAATATTAAAGACAACTTTGAAGTCACACTTCAAACAACTCTTTATTGTGCTTAACAGCTTTAATCAAGATACACAGCACTCACGCTTAAAATCTTTGAGCGACACAACACTTACAACTCAATGAACACCCTATGCCAAAGCAATCATCAACGTGATAAAGGCTTGGCTTACAAGATATGTCTAATACAAGACTCACAAAAATACAGCAGTGAAGTATGATGGACACACTAAATCTTCACGCCTCAAAAACCACAAATCTGAATGAAGGAACGACTTCCTTTTATATTGCAGTACCTGGGCTTTTGCACTTGTATTCTCCTGAATTTAAGGTCACGCGAGTTCCCATAAATTCAACATCTAGGTTACTAACAAATAGGCTATTTGTTAGGTTCATTAAATGTAGAATGGTTGTTGATTTCCTGGATTTTCTCTAAGCTGTTGAATCCCTGAAGAATAGCCTGAGAAAAAGTTGAAACAGAAAACTGAACAACCTACAATATAGCATATGCTGTCAGGAATGAATGTCACGACATTCAGCTTGACATCAAGGATCATATGCTGAGTCTGTTTTTCCAGAAAACAGACTGTACAATTTTGCTGACCTGTATATGACCAAAATGACCATACTATAGTAACAGCTTACATTAATAGATGTCAAAGTATCCAATTTGACATTTACACATCTGGCCTTAATTCAGTTCTGTTATCCTCTTGAAGAATAGACTAAGTAACATGCTGAAGTATAGCAGAACACCACTCTGTCTACTGTTCAGTATATGATGAATGTCATAACATCCAGTTTGACATTCAGTCAGTAGGCCTTATGCCAGGTTTGGTCTTTCCTTGATAACCAGACTGGAAATAAATACTAAGTTCTAACTGAACACCAGCTGTTCTATTCCTTAGTATCTGTTGACAGGTATAAATGTCATAGCATCCAGTTTGACATTCAATAAATCCTGTATTAGCTAATCCTGTAGTAACTACTCAAGTGTGTCATGACATCAGTCAAGACATCAGAGTACAGTTAGATATTCTAACCTACAATGCAGTCACACATACACACCATGTCATGACATCAGTCAAGACATTAGAATCCAGCTAGTGTTTTACCATATAATGCAGCCAATCAAGCACCTACAAACTCCCCCTTTGGCAAATTTTTGGCTAAAACACTTTGATCCCCATAACAGAGTTCATAGCAGCGGAATCACACATCTAGCAGGAAATAAACCTACCTAATACACTCAGAGTGGCAGCACACTCACACACATGGAAGTTAAATAAAAACTTCACACAACAGCACACATACCGAAGTTAATTACAAACTTCATCACACATCAGCTGCAGGGGAAGGAAAATCTTCGAATCTGTCACGAGTCTGTTGTAACAGACCAATTTGTTGTCTGGGGTATCCTGTTACTGTTACTCCCCCTTTTTGTCAAAAATGTTGCCAAAGTCAACAATATCAACAGAAAAAAATGAAAGAATTACCAACTTGGTTTTACTTCACAATTTCAACCAAGTTAGCACCCACTTGATCTTGCTTCACAGTAGGTACAACCATATCAGATGCCACGACTTTGTTTCTGACATCCAAAACTACTCCTGCATGAACAGCGTCCTTGAATTCCTGCAGGTGCATAAGCCTTCTCACGTTAGGGTGTCTCCTTACCCTCTTGTTGCCACACTTGTTGCAAGTGGTATAGCTATGATCTGTTGACCAATCAGAACATAGTTTCAATTGTTTAATAGGCAGGGATATTAAACAATACATTCCAAACATCATTGGTTGCTATAAGGTCTCAGAGAGACATATTCCCAGTTTGCCCCTTAAATTTTCAAACTGAGTAGCATCCAGAGCCTTTGTAAATATGTCAGCCAGTTGCAGTTCAGTGGCTACATGTTCCAAAGTAATCACCTTGTCTTCCACCAGATCTCTGATGAAGTGATGTCTAATGTCAATATGTTTGGTCCTGCTGTGTTGGATGGGATTCTTGGAAATATTGATGGCTCTGAGATTATCACAGAATAATGTCATGACATTTTGAGTGACATTGTACTCAGTGAGCATTTGTTTCATCCACACCAGTTGGGAACAACTGCTTCCAGCCGCTATGTATTCAACCTCTGTAGTGGACAGGGATACACAGTTCTGCTTCTTGCTGAACCAAGATATGAGATTGTCTCCCAAGAAGAAACATCCTCCTGATGTGCTTTTTCTGTCATCAACACTTCCAGCCCAGTCAGCATCACAGTACCCAGATAGGACAGGCTCAGACCCATGTGAGTACAACATCCCATAGTCACAAGTCCCATTGATGTACTTGAGAATCCTTTTGACTTGATTCAAGTGGCTCACCTTAGGCTCTGCTTGGTATCTCGCACACACTCCAACTGCATAAGAAATGTCAGGTCTACTTGCAGTTAGATATAGTAGACTGCCTATCATGCTTCTATACAAGCATTGATCAACACTAGGCCCTCCATCATCTTTGGTTAACTTCAGATGAGTAGGAGCAGGAGTCCTTTTGTGCCTAGCATTATCCATACCAAACTTCTTAACGATGTTTTTGGCATACTTGCTTTGGGAGAGAAACATAGAATCCTCCATTTGGTTGACTTGCATTTCAAGAAAGTAGGTTAGTTCCCCAACCGTACTCATTTCAAACTCAGATTGCATCTGTTGAACAAAATGTGTTACCATTTGTTCTGACATACCACCAAAGACTATATCATCCACATAGATTTGAGCAATCATGATTTTGCCGTCTTCATCCTTCACAAACAAGGTTTTATCTATTCCACCTTTTCTATATCCATTTGAGGTCAGAAATTCGGTCAACCTTTCATACCATGCTCTAGGTGCTTGTTTCAACCCATACAAGGCTTTCCTCAACTTGTATACATGCTTAGGTTGGTTAGGATCACAGAACCCTTTAGGTTGTTCCACATAGACTTCTTCATTCAAGTAGCCATTCAAGAATGCACTCTTCACATTCATTTGGAATAATTTAAACTTCAGAATGCATGCTACCCCTAACAACAATCTGATGGACTCAAGCCTAGCCACAGGAGCAAATGTCTCATCAAAATCAACCCCTTCAACTTGAGTGTATCCTTGAGCTACTAGTCTTGCTTTATTCCTAGTAATTACTCCTTTCTCATCAGATTTGTTTTTGTAGATCCACTTGGTACCAATGATGTTGGTCCCTTCAGGTCTTGGAACTAGCTCCCATACTTCATTCCTTTTGAACTGCTCAAGTTCCTCTTGCATGGCATTGATCCAGTATTCGTCAGTCAGGGCTTCTTTCACATTCTTTGGTTCAACCTTGGACACAAAGCAGGAATTTGAGCTTATTCCCCGTGACCTGGTAGTCATACCACTATTAGGATGCCCTATGATAAGATCCTTAGGGTGGTCTTTCTGAATTCTGATAGATGGCATTTTGGTGGTTGCATCTACTTCACATTCAGGAGGAGGTTCCTGTACTTCTTCAGACTTGACTGGAATGTCAGTTGTACTGTCAAGGAATGTTTCAACATCCTCTATGACATCGATCCCTTCCTCTTTATCATCCACAATAACATTTATGGATTCCATCAGGACATTGGTCCTGTAGTTGAAAACTCTGTAGGCTCTGCTGTTAGTGGAGTATCCTAGAAATATACCCTCATCACTTTTGGGATCCAGCTTCCTTCTCTGTTCACGATCTGTGAGAATGTAGCATTTACTTCCAAAGATATGAAAGTACTTCACTGTGGGTTTTCTGCCTTTCCATATCTCATATAGAGTGGAGGAGGTTCCTTTTCTCAAGGTGACTCTGTTGTGAACATAGCACGCGATATTCATCGCTTCAGCCCAAAAGTGCATGGGGAGCTTCTTTGCATGAATCATTGCTCTGGCAGATTCTTGAATAGTTCTATTTTTTCTTTCAACTATCCCATTATGCTGGGGAGTTATAGGGGAGGAGAACTCATGACTTTTTCCTTCAGACGAGCAAAACTCATCAAACTTGGAATTCTTGAACTCCGTACCATGATCACTCCTAATCCGGACCACACAACTGTCCTTTTCCCTTTGAAGTCTGATGCACAGGTCTTTGAAGACATCAAATGTATATGACTTCTCTCTGATGAAGCTTATCCACATGTATCTGGAATGGTCATCAACCACCACGTAAGCATATCTCTTCCCACCAAGACTTTCAACCTGCATAGGTCCCATTAAGTCCATGTGCAACAGTTCCAGAACTCTGGAAGTTGTAGGATGTCCCAGCTTCGGATGTGACAACTTGGTTTGCTTGCCCACCTGGCATTCTCCACAGACCCTTCCTTCATCAATAAGCAGCTTTGGAATTCCTCTGACTGCTTCCTTGGATATAATCTTCTTCATTCCCCGTAAGTGGAGATGTCCAAGACGTCTATGCCACAGCTTCACCTCCTGTTCTTCCTTGGCTGAGGAGCATATTATGGAAAAGTTAGAGACTTTAGGTTCCCACAGATAACAATTATCTTTGGACCTGGTTCCTCTCATAACTTCTTGATTGTCACCATTTGTCACAATGCACAGCTCCTTAGTAAACTGAACATAGAATCCTTGATCACACAGCTGGCTTATGCTGATGAGATTTGCAGTTAGTCCTCTTACTAACAACACATTATTCAGTTTTGGAACTCCAGAGCAGTCCAGCTTACCCACACCTTTTATTTTTCCTTTGGCACCATCACCAAAGGTCACATAGTTGGTAGTGTGAGGTTGAATATCCACCAGTAGATTTTCCATACCAGTCATATGTCTTGAGCATCCACTATCAAAGTACCAGTCTTCTCTGGTAGAAGCCCTTGGAGCTGTGTGCGCTAACCTAACATACCATTGTTGCTTCTTGATGGGGACATAGCGCTTATATGTCTTATGCTTAGGCCTGACATGCGAGGCTTGGTTAGGGAAACCATGCAACCAGTAGCAGAAGGCTTTTATATGTCCAAGCCTACCACAGTGGTGACACCTCCACTCCTGGTATTTCCTCTTCTGATGATTATTCATCCTAGTTCCCCGATGTTGAGACATTGGCTTTGACTTCCGCTTGAACTTATGAACTTTAGCCTTTGGGCGTTTGTGTTCAGCTGAGGATCTTTTCCCAAATCCTAGGCCAGATTTGGTTCCAGACTTTTGTCCCACCTTTAGAATCTCTTCCAAGGTGTCAGTTCCCTTGTTCATCATTCTGATGGATTTAGTCATCTGATTCAGCTTGGAGGTCAGCAAGGCTATCTCACCATTTAGACCCTCTATGGCTGTTAGATGCTTCTGTCTCTCATCTTCCAGTTCCTTGATGAGTTTCTTCTGCTTTTCTCCTTGTGCACAGACTTCTGCACTGGTGGTACACAGCTTCTTATAGGCTGCAGCAAGCTCATCAAAGGTCAGTTCATCTGCACATGAGTCATCATCAGAGGCACAAACACTTGTTAGTGCAGTGACATGTTTGGCAGATTCTCCTTCAGATTCACTTTCAGAATCTCCTTCAGACCATGTGATAGTTAGCCCCTTCTTTTGCATCTTGAGATAAGTAGGACATTCAGCTCTGACGTGTCCATACCCTTCACAACCATGACACTGGATTCCCTTGCCTTGGTTGAACTTTTCTTCAGAAGTTGATCTTTTCCTGATGTCAGACAGGATGTTCTTGACATTAGGTCTCCCTCTTTGATCAATCTTCTTCACGAACTTGTTGAACTGTCTCCCAAGCATGGCTAAGGCTTCTGATATACTTTCATCACCTTCAGTATATCCTGCTTCTGACTCCTCTTCAGCATTAGATACAAAAGCTATGCTTTTGTTCTTCTTTTCAACATTCTCACACAAGCCCATTTCAAAGGTTTGGAGAGAACCAATGAGCTCATCCACCTTCATATTGCAGATGTCCTGCGCCTCCTCTATGGCTGTGACCTTCACAGCAAATCTCTTAGGCAAGGACCTGAGAATCTTTCTTACAAGTTTCTCTTCAGCCATTTTCTCACCTAGTCCACCAGAGGTGTTTGCAATTTCAAGAATATTCATGTGAAAGTCATGAATAGTCTCATCCTCTTTCATCCTCAGATTTTCAAACTTGGTGGTCAGCATCTGAAGTTTGGACATCTTCACCTTGGAAGTACCTTCATGAGTTACCTTGAGGGTATCCCAAACTTCCTTAGCTAGTTCACAGTGGTGCACCAGCCTGAAGATGTTCTTACTGATTCCATTGAACAATGCATTCAAGGCCTTGGAATTTCCAAGAGCTAATGCCTCTTGCTCCTTGTCCCACTCTTCTTCAGGAATCTGCACACTGACTCCATCTTCACCTGTCTTCGTTGGATGTTCCCATCCTTTGTTGACAGCTCTCCAGACTTTGCTATCTAGAGACCTTAAGAAGGCTATCATACGAGGCTTCCAGTCATCATAATTAGAGCCATCCAACATGGGTGGTCTATTTGAGTGTCCTATATCCTTGTCCATGGTACTAGAACGTAGCATCCCTAGATCTCACCCAGAAATTCACAGGCAGGGTGCCTGCTCTGATGCCAAATGAAATTCTAGTTATCAGACTTTAGATGTCACACGGGTTGTTATGACATCCAATTCTGCACAGAATAGAATTATGCAGAACTTAAACGTAAGTGCAGTAAATAACACAAGTAATTGTTTACCCAGTTCAGTCCAACATGACCTACATCTGGGGGCTACCAAGCCAGGAAGGAAATCCACTATCAGTAGTATTAATTCAAAGCTAAACTCACCCGTTTACAACTTGTCACTTAATCCCTACCCAATGCAATTTCAATCTTACTCTAAGATCAGAGTTCCTACTCACTCCCTCTCAATCACCTCAGTGATTACTACCTATAATCAATATTAAAGAAAACTTTGAAGTCACACTTCAAACAACTCTTAATTGTGCTTAACAGCTTTAATCAAGATACACAGCACTCACGCTTAAAAGCTTTGAGCGACACAACACTTACAACTCAATGAACACCCTATGCCAAAGCAATCATCAACGTGATAAAGGCTTGGCTTACAAGATATGTCTAATACAAGACTCACAAAAATACAGCAGTGAAGTATGATGGACACACTAAATCTTCACGCCTCAAAAACCACAAATCTGAATGAAGGAACGACTTCCTTTTATATTGCAGTACCTGGGCTTTTGCACTTGTATTCTCCTGAATTTAAGGTCACGCGAGTTCCCATAAATTCAACATCTAGGTTACTAACAAATAGGCTATTTGTTAGGTTCATTAAATGTAGCATGGTTGTTGATTTCCTGGATTTTCTCTAAGCTGTTGAATCCCTGAAGAATAGCCTGAGAAAAAGCTGAAACAGAAAACTGAACAACCTACAATATAGCATATGCTGTCAGGAATGAATGTCACGACATTCAGCTTGACATCAAGGATCATATGCTGAGTCTGTTTTTCCAGAAAACAGACTGTACAATTTTGCTGACCTGTATATGACCAAAATGACCATACTATAGTAACAACTTACATTAATAGATGTCAAAGTATCCAATTTGACATTTACACATCTGGCCTTAATTCAGTTCTGTTATCCTCTTGAAGAACAGACTAAGTAACATGCTGAAGTATAGCAGAACACCACTCTGTCTACTGTTCAGTATATGATGAATGTCATAACATCCAGTTTGACATTCAGTCAGTAGGCCTTATGCCAGGTCTGGTCTTTCCTTGATAACCAGACTGGAAATAAATACTAAGTTCTAACAGAACACCAGCTGTTCTATTCCTTAGTATCTGCTGACAGGTATAAATATCACAACATCCAGTTTGACATTCAATAAATCCTGTATTAGCTAATCCTGCAGTAACTACTCAAGTGTGTCATGACATCAGTCAAGACATCAGAGTACAGTTAGATATTCTAACCTACAATGCAGTCACACATACACACCATGTCATGACATCAGTCAAGACATTAGAATCCAGCTAGTGTTTTACCATATAATGCAGCCAATCAAGCACCTACAGCTGTATTTCTGATTGTAATCCTTTACACCATTAACAAAATGAGATTTTCAGTACATCAAAATTTCTCATTTTTATTAAAATGATTACAACTTATGTCTTAAATTTCCTTGGAAAATAATAATAATAACATTCACATTTGAATTTGCATATCATGCATCATGTTGCATCTTTGTCTTGCTTTGAGTAAGTTCGCCACGGGTCTTATTTGTTTCTTGGTCTTCATCTAGACAAGTTGTCTCACCGGTATAATACTCGAGCTAATCAGTTGAAGAAGATGGATCGCCTATAGCAAGAAAATCGTGAACTTCGTGAATAGGTGACAACTTGAGGGACGCGTACGAATGGCTTACTGCTATGATGGAGGCTCTGGCGGATGCTTAGAATCAACCTCCACCACCCCCTCCTCCTCAGACTTTGCTTAAGAGGACCGTGATTTCCGAAATTGTCTCTACGCCCATCTCTATGGCTCCCGTCAGTGCTCCACAACACCACATGCCTCATGGTTTCCCTTGGGGAATGTCTCATAATTTTGTTCCTGAGGGGTATCAACCTACTGTTGACGTTCCTATGGCTCAACCTGTGACGTGAGTACCACCTCATGTAGTTCATGTTGTCCCTTATGTTGAAGAACCTATCTTTCATGCTGACCAGAGGGAGGATGTTGGTGTTTATCAAATAATGGACGAGTTCCAAGATCAGTTTTACGCTATATAGAAAGAAATTCAAGATTTGATGGGGAAAGATCTGTTCGGGAAGAATGCTCATGATCTGTATTTGGTTCCTGTAAGATCCCAATTTTGACCCTAAGATCCCTCATGCAATTTCATCATAAGCATTAGCATTGGGATCATACCTTGGCATGCTCCTTACCCCTCTTTCATTGGGTTTGTTTTGGGAGAGATCACCAAGCACTATATGATTTTATCATACTTGTATTTTACCATTTTATTAACCAAAATACCAAAAATACGTCTTTGTGTTTGCTTAACTCTTTTGTAGGTAGGGCATGATCTCCATTGATATATCATGTTCATATTTAGGGTTTGAGACCCTCATGACAAAGAGCACAACCATGAATTGATACAATAATGGTTATGGTCATCATATATGAGTCCCCATGATCTCTACATGTTATGTTTTTCAAATTTTCTTCAAGAGTTTGAAGGTGATTTGCCTTGGAAACCCTAGTTTAACTGGGTATCTTGAGTAACTTCTCCAACAAGCTATGTTACCATTTGATCAAATTTCTCAAGGTACACTTCAAATTTAATCATCTTATTCATATATGATCTACCATGAGCCTAGAAAGTCAAGAGAATTGAAGGTTAGCAAGTTGGTTAATGGTGGTTGGCCAGATGAATTCAACTTATCAAAACTGGGTCTCCCTAGACCCTATCTCCTACAATTCTCACCATATGAAAAATAATCCAAGACCAAACTTACTCTAAATGAAATTCCAAACAACTTTCATGTTGAGACCTAGATCTAGTTTTTCTTGGAAAATCATTTTCTATGTTGAAACATTATAGGTCATTTTGTCTAAACCCTAATTTGAATGTCAACTTCCCAAGACCATAACTTGCTCAATTTTTATGAGATGAAATATTTCCAAGTTGTAAAATCAAATTCAAGATGTCTAATTAAACTTTTATGTTTGGAGTGAGAGCTAATTCAACTTTTATGAGCATGTGATATGAGGATACATTATAGGTCACTTTTGACCTATACCATTGAACAAGTGATTTTTCCAAACTTCAAAAAGGCATAACTCTATCATTTCTAACCCAAATGACCTGAAATTGGTAACCATTTTGAAGGAATTTGAAAGATCTAAAACTTTGATGAAGACACTTTTCTCATTTGAAGCTCACATAAAAGGTCAAGCAAGGTGGAATATTGAGACATATGACTTGATATTTAGAAAAATATTGATATGTTAAAAATTTCCAAACTTCCACCTCAAAATTCTTCATGATAAAAACTTCAAATGGAAAAGTGTTGAACATGATATTTGTTCCTCTTGATTTCACCTTTCCAAAAAGCCCAAATTCATCCATTTTGGACAAGAAAAGAATAGGCTGCGCATGGCATGAACATGGTATCATCATTTGGAAAGATTGAACTTCAAACATCCATGCACAATTGCCTAGCATTCCAACATGACTTAAGCCTTGCTTACACTCAATTATGGATCAGATGGAGTGATTTCATGGGCATGTACACGCCCATGCATCCATGCATCACACATTGCTAATTTTGGAAGTTCACTTCAAGTGTGCAAATATCAATTGAATTGGCGATAAATAGAGCCCTCTTGTATCAGAATTTCACACACATTCGCGCCAGCTTTGATCCCAAACCTCTAACCATCTCATTCCAAAGGATAATCCTGATAATTTCACTTGAAATTGAGTTTGAATTCTCACTGTTTTGAGATTCAAAACTCCAGGGATCCAAGACCTTTTGTGCATTCCATTCTACTTCTGCAAGCATTTAGAGTGAGATCAAGCACGAGCCATTGCAAGAACAGTTGAATCCAGACCTACATTGAAGGCATTTTCAGATTTTTTCATCTCTTCGATTCTCTCTCAATCTTGCTCAATTCTCTTGATTCTTTGGTTGTCTGAAGTCCTACCAATGTAGGCAAGAAGATTGAGTTGCTTTGAGGCCAAATCGAAGCAACTCAGTTCATGTACCTCAAATTTCAACTCCATGTATCTCTCAATATACTTGGAGTTAGGATGAATTGAGGCCAGATTCATGCTCTACGCCATTTTTTCTTTCAGATCATGTCCTTCTTTTTCATTTTTTTATGGTGATGAGTGAGCCAGTCCGGCCAGGGTCGCCGGAGAAGACGACCGGCCTTTGGACGCCGGTGATGTGCTTGCTTGGTTCTGAGCCATTTATCTCATTTGAATTGTTTTAATCACGAGCGTGCATTGTAATTACCTTTCTTGTGGCGCATTGACTCAAGACCACAATGGAACGCGTGCTAGTGGCCACTTGATCTACCACCTCAATTAATGAGGGAGATCAAGTGGCTCACGTTTTTTGGTTATTTTCTGATTTTTTTATTCCTTTTATTTTCATTAATTCATATTAATTTTAATATTGATCCAAAAAATATGAGAGTTTCACCAAAAAATTTCAAATAGTTTCCTCTTTCATATTCTAAATTAAAATTATTTTTTGGATCATTATTAATATTTTTCATGATTTAATTGATTTTTCATTTGTTTTTAATTGTTTAAAAATACTTTTAAGTCTTTTAAAATTCTGAAATTTTTTCTCCATGGTCCTTTGACCTTGTTTGACCTATGATAAATCTCATGGCCATTTATTTGGTGTTTTGATGAGGTTTTAGGAATTTGACAAACCATATTTAATTTAATTGCATTATTTTAGTATTTTTAATTGGAATAAATGCCAAATAATTTTGTTGACCAATTGTGATGACTTGTTTGAGTTTGACTATTGTTGTTAGGCTTTGGTCAAGGTTGATTTGACTTTGTTGAGTTAATGTCATTGGATTTAGGGGATTGATGGAATGTACATTCCATCTCCCAAAATGAATGGATGATATTAATTTGGTAAAAGTACTCCTTTGACCAATTTGTGTTTTGATCCATTCCCCTCCCACTTCATCTCATTCCCTTTATTCATTCATTCATTTCATTTGGCCTACGATGTCTCAAGATCCTAAGGCTAGTTGATTGAAAAATTAACATAAGTATGGATGAGATTAGGCCACACCTTTTTCATATTCTTTTTGTGTGTCGTATGTTTCATGAGCATAGTTCATAATACTATGTCTCTAACATGCATTAACACCAAAATTCTATTGCCCGACCTCAAATAGTTGTGACTTCTACATAAGTCCAATTACGATTGCTTAACATAGCGCTAAATTTGTGACATCAAAGGCATAGCATTCTAGTTAGTCAGATTGTAAGTCTCCCCTCTTTCATGGTATTGTGTGGAAACTTGGCCTTCTTTCCTTCCTTTGAAAGATGTTTTGGTTCAAGGATCCATGCTTGTGATAAGTGGGTTGAGTGTTCTCCAAAGAATGTCTAAAAATAAAAAGCAAAAGCAAAACAATACTAACTTCTAACTCATTAACAACTAACTTTTAATTTGAAGCCATTTATACATTTTCCATTGTTCATATCATTCTAATTGTTTATGTTAATGCAATTTTCACTTTGTCCACTTGGACCATATTGTGTGATATATTTTGTTTGTGTATGCTTTGTTCATTTGTGTGGTCTTTGACCATTAATGTAGAAAATAATAACAAAAACCCTAAAAAAAACTTTTGAGTGAACTGTTGGCTTAATCTTAAACAAATGGACTTAGAATCTAGGCAACCTTCCGGTGCTAATGGACTTGGCCAATGCGAATTTGTTGAAGAACCAAGTGCTTGGAAATTTGAAATTCATCTGATGCATCTTTGAAGACATCTCTAAGTTCATCTGCAACATGATCATTGTGAAGCTGTTATTTTGAACCTGTGACTTGTGGAATTCATCTGTTGCATGGGCTATTTTGAAGAAGATCATGGAATGGATAAGCTTGGATGTGGCCATCTTTATTTGATGCCTTGCTCTTCAAGATAATAAAATTGTGCATTTGTGTGTTGCTTGATTCTAAAAGTCCAAAAGGGAATTCTGGGTTTCTATTGGCATTCTTGTCTATTGGATTGCTACCACTTGGTCAGATCTTTTCAAACTCTAAACTTTTAATTTTGTACATATGATTAGTCTCTTCGTCTTCTCCCCATTTCATTAATTTCAAAATATCTCCCTCCTTTTTCAAAACCTTCTTTGTGTGAACTACTTTTGTTCTAAACTTTGACCACTTTTGCAAAAAGATAGAAACTTTGGCCTTATGCCATTGCATTTTCAAACTTCTTTTCTTAAATCAAACTTGTAAATAGACTTAACTATACCTTACTTAAACTTTCAAAAAGCCAAAAAGAACTAACTCTTTCAAACCATTTTTAGTCCTTTGTGCCTTTCAAACTTAATTTTTGTTAAAAACAATGCATCCACTTTGAAATTTGTATCACGAACTACGAGGTTTTGATCCCTCATTTTTATGTTGGTACGTAGGCACAAGTCTAAAGGTCTTGTCAAACAACAAAAATATAATTAATGAAATCTTTTCTCATCTCCCCGTTCTATTTTTTTATAAACATCACTTTGTACAAAATACATATGCATACAAAAAGGGCTCCATAGGAGTACCTAGGACATTTTGGGTGCTAACACATTCCCTCTGTGTAACCAACCCCCTTACCTGTGATCTCTGACTTTTATAAGTTTTTATTTGAAAACTTCTTACTTTTTTGGGGTTTTGTTCGTACTTTTTCCCTTTTCCCTTGGAAACAATAAAAGCGCAGTGGCGACTCTTGTTAATTGATCTCTAGCTTGTCAATAGCTTGATGATCATGAATTTTCCACTACACCCATGAAGAAGGATTATGATGCAAAAGCTATCTCACAAGAGAAACATAGGAGGCTTCCGAGGAATAGTCAATGTCACCAGCATGTGGCGTCGGTAACTCTAGTTATTAATTATGCTCATGTCGTTCACGCAACACCGAGTTATCAACCGCATTTTCAGCAACGAACGAAACAACAGAATCAGCAAAATCATTATATATATTTAGAAAAAAACTAAAAACGGAACAGATAAACATGTATATGTAAAGCTTCAACCAAAAATATAGAACATTTTATAAATAAAACAGAAAAAAGATCAAAAGTGTATATACACACACATAACTCAAACACTAAAAAGTAATGTGTGTGTATATACACTTTACTTTTTAGTGTTTGAGTTATGTGTGTGTATATACACTTTTGATCTTTTTTGTGTTTTATTTATATATTATTCTGTTTTTTCGGTTGAAGCTTTACATATACATGTTTATACATGTTTATTTGTTCCGTTTTTAGCTTTTTCTAAATATATATAATGTTCAGTGGGAACAATCACATTCACCTCATGCCCATCTTCACTTATATCCCTTGTAACCTAAATAAGGTTTTGATCCAGCATCTCTTGTAAGTCCCTTTCACTAGAACACATCATCGGGGATCTCTAGAACATACATGGCAAGAAGCATGGTCAGGCTCATAATAGCTCAAGGATCTTCTGATTAGATTAACGTCAAAAACTCGGTACATTCCTGGGCATCCTTCGACCATATTCAGAGTTGTATTGCCATGTTTGGGTAGCATATTAGCTTGTACATTAGGACTAGAATCTTCGAATGACAAGATACCACCTTGCATTAACCTCCTTACCTCGGCTTTCAAAGCGAAACAATTCTCAATATCATGGCCAGGTGCTCCTTGGTGGAATGCACAATATTGATCAGGTTTATACCATCACATAAGCTCTTTCGGAACAGCTGGTGGAGTTCTTGCTTCTACCAAGTTTTTCTGAATTAAAGCAGGAAATAACTCTGTATAGATCATTGGAATTGGGTTAAATTATGCTAGCCTTTGGGCACGATTTTGTTGATTCTGTTGATTCGTTTGTTGCTGAAAATGTGGTTGATAACTCGGTGTTGCCTTAACGACAAGGGCATAATTAATAACTAGAGTTACCGATGCCACATGCTAGTGACATTGGTTGTTCCTCGGAATCCTCATATGTTTCTCTTGCGAGATAGCGTTTGCATCGTGTTCCTTCTTCATGGGTAACCCATTCCCATACTTTCTAGAACCATCAGATGGACTTCCTTCTTTCAACTGTCCTTCACGGACACCTTCTTCTAATCTCAAACACATATTTACCATTTTAGTAAAGACACTAGGAGCACTTACAACCATTCAGTCATAATATATTGTACTCAACGTCTTCAAAAAGAGTTTTGTCATTTCCTTTTCTTCCAATTGAGGAATAACTTGTGCAACAATTTTGCGCCATCTTTGCACGTATTCCTTGAAAGTTTCTTTATATTTTCAGAACATAGCACAAAGTTGATCTCTGTCTGGTGTCATGTCGATGTTATAGTTGTACCGACGAATGAACGCCTCACCCAGGTCATTGAACATTCAGATATGGGTGCTACCGAGTCCCACATACCATTTCAATGCAGCACCAATCAAACATTCTTGAAAGTAGTGGATCAATAATTGATGGTTGTTAGTCTGAGTCGACATCTTACGAGCGTACATCATCAGATGACTCAGAGGACAAGAGTTGCCTTTATACTTTTCAAAATCCAAAACCTTAAACTCGTGCGGAATCTTCACATAAGGAACCAAACACGGATCATGAACATTTTTCTCAAACAGATCTTTCCCCCTCAAAGCTTGAATTTCTTTCTGCATAACCTAAAACTGATCTTGGAACAGTTCAATTCTTTCATAAACACCAACAGTCTCCCTCTGGTCAGCATGAAACACAAATTCTTCAACATAAGGGACAACATGTACTACAAGAGGTGGTACTGACATCACAGGTTAAGCCATAGGAACTTCAACAATAGGTTGATACCCCTCGGGAACAAAATCATGAGGCATTCCACAAGGGAAACCATAAGGCATTTGGTGCTGCAGAGCACTGACGAGAGCCATAGAGATGGGCGTAGAGACGATCTCCAAAATCACGGTCATCTAAAGCAAAATCTGAGGAGGAGGAGGTGGTGTAGGATGATTCTAAGCATCTGCCAAAGCCTCCATCATTGCAGTAAGTCATTCGTACCCGTCCCTCAAAGTTGTCACCTCTTCACGGAGTTCATGATCCTCTTGCTCTAGGTGGTTCATCTTCTTTAACTGATTAGCTCGAGTATTATATCGGTGAGACAACTTGTCTAGATGAAGACCAAGAAAGAAATAAGACCCCTGGCGAACTTTCTTAAAGAAAGACCAAGATGCAACATGATGCATGACATGCAAATGCAAATGTGAATGTTATTATTATTATTTTCCAAGGAATTTTAAGCCATAAATTTCAAACATTATAATAAGAATAACAAATTTTGATGTACTGAAAATCTCATTTTCTTAATGGTGTAAAGGATTACAATCAGAAATACAATTTAAATGGTCATAAACGGAAAAAAGCTAGACCTATGGAATCATGTTCGATGACGATCCAACTCCGAACTGATACTTATTGCGAAGCCTTTTGATCTTTCCTTGGTAGCTGTTTTTCAAAGCATCCTTCTATATTACAAGCTGGTCTACAATGCCTTTCCAAATGCCGGAAGTAGGAAGATGAGTAGATGATGGACTGTTAGAGGAAAATGAATCCTCTTTGGTATCTTGATCTCTTCATAGCAAGTTGCTCAAGCAATTCTATCAAGTTGTCCTTCTCCTTTAGCTGCTCCTGCAATTCTACTTTCTTAAGGTGTGAGGTGTGAAATTTGTCTTCCCAATCATCTCTCTCATGCTTCATCCTATCCAAATCCTCTTGCAACTCCTTTATGCCTTTAATAGTGGGTGATTTGACCACTACTAAGGACATAGGTCTTTCATAAGCTTATGGCATCTTGAATTCTTTTGCTTCGTTTTTCACCTAACTAGTGTAAGGCTCCAAAGCTATATAATTCTTCAATCCAAGCTCTCTTTTTCCTTTCCTATGAATATTGTACCAAGCACGTACCATTATAGATTTTAAACCTTGTGTATTTCCCTTCTTTGAAAAATAAACTTTCTAACAATGTGTTATTAGGTTTGTCCTTCATAGCGAACCCAAGTTGACGTGTTGCCAAAGCTAGATTGTAGTTAATTCCCTATTGTGTACCAAGAAGAGGCACATTAGAGAACTCCCCACAAATATCAATAATCTCAACGTCATCGTAAATAGAAGAATACCAAGTTATGTCATCATTGATGAGAGATATAAGTCTTTGAGACCACCTTAAATAACCCTTGTTTTCTTTTTAGATGGGAGACTGCGGCAAGTGCGAAATAAACCACTTGTACAGGAAAGGTGCACAACAAACAATAGTTCCACGCCCTTTAGAATTCCTATGATTAATGGAGAAATAAGTGTCGCTGAGCAAAGTTGGGATCAGATTCCTAATCAAGAAGACCCTCATAGCATTAACATCAACAAAATTGTCAATGTTGGGAAACAAGACCAAACCGTTGATGAGTAAGGCAATAATAGTTTCAAAGGACACCTTGATACGAATATTAGCAAAATAAAAAGCTTTCTCAAATAGAAACTTTGAAGTTAACCATCTAATACCTCCTTTGACAATGAGATTGACATCTATGTCAGACTTCTTCAAACGAATGGCTTCGGCAATAACTCGAGATTCAAGAATTCATTCCACCCCATTAAAAAGAAATCTATCAAAAACTAGTATACCCAAAAGATAAGCATACTTCTATTTTTCAATACAATCACTTGAGTAGTGACAATACTTCTTACACTTGAAACACTGAATGTGACTTTTGTCAGGTTTTCGACCATCACCTCTTCCTCTACCTGCAACACCACCTCTTTGCTTTCTTTGGTATTAGGACATTCTCTAATTCTACCAACTTCCTTCTTGATGATTTCGACTATTCAAATTGTTGTAGCCTCCTCTACCTTTGTTGTTGAGCCACTTCCCTTTGTCTTTCTTTTCTCTTGTTGATTGTGGATGCAAAGCCATATCCCTTTATGACTTTCCTGCAGCTCTTTCAATCATTTTTTTCATGAGATTGAAGTGTCCCTTGAAGCTCTTTCTTTGTCAATGTTGATAAATCTTTCGACTCTTTTATGATTATACCACGTGGTCGAACTTTGGAGCTAATGACCTCAAGATATTTTTGACAACCAATCTTGATGTCAACGCCTCTCCACATACCTTGATTTGATTCACCAATTTTGTAACCCTAATGAAAAAATCAGTTATTCTTTCATTATCTTCCATCTTAAGCAATTCATACGTTCTTTTGTGAGTTTGTAACCTCACTTTTTTCACCTTTGTTGCACCTCCAAACAATTTTTTTAGAATTTCTCATGCTTCTTTTACTGATTCAACATCATTAACCTTTTCGAAATTGTTTATATCAATACATTGATGGATCATAAAGAGAGCTTTATAATCTTTCTTCTTCAATTCTTTGTGTGCAGTCTTTTCTTCATCTGTTGTGTTTGCTACAAGCGACGTCACTCCCTCCTTCACAAGATCCCAAAGACCTTGATAGCAAAAGATAATATTTATCGGTTTGCACCAATTCTCATAATTTTGATTCTTCAGAATTGGGAGACTCATTGGAAAATTATCGTTCTGATGATTCATCACCATCGTGTTTTTCTTTCCATGAATCTCCAGGCCAGTGCTCTAGATACCAAATGTAGAAAAATCACCAATTTTCGTTCAAGAAATTCACCACAACTTGATGAATTCCAAACCGAATCTTGATGAACATGAATCAATCTTTCTGATTGATTACTCCTTTTGTTCTTCATTCTTTACTAGAGCGAATCAACCAACCTTGGTTGCAAGTTACGTTGCACAATTGATAATGAAAAGAAGAAAAATTGAATTGGGGAAGAAGAGAAAATTATGAAGTTTGAGAAAAAAAAAAGAAAGGGGGTTTGAATTGTTTTGGAAATAAAAACTTTTTCATAAATCAGACAAACACAGAATCAAAAGGGAAATGACAAAAAAATTTATACTGGTTTTCTTGAAATTCAAAGCTACTCCAGTCCACCCGGCCAAGGTGATTTCGCCTTCAAAAAGGACTTAATCCACTAATCTTGAAAGATTACACGAGCAATCGTCTAAGAGAATAATATCTCAGCCCTCTCAAGTATTCAGACTACACAGAGTCACTTGAGGAAGTATTTTACGCAAAAGTATAAATTATAACGTAATGTGCTTCTAACAAACAAGCAAGAATTACAAAATTGTAAGAACAATAGCTTTTCACGTAAGAGCAGTAACTCGTGAAAGATAAGAAGGAATGATTTAAGAGTTTTCGTATTCTTGTGTGTCTCAGGTGTATATTCTTGTGAAGTATTTCGTCCTTTATATAGTCGTTGTGAAGGACCGTTGGAGTGATGATAGGATCTTGGTCAGTGAAGAATGTTTAATGTCATTACTCTCCTTGTTTATTTCTAAAACAGTTTTGCACGCCTCATTATTTCCTTCTCAGAATAATTTCTTTCCAAATTAAGATTTCTTTTCGGTTACGCGTTCTGAACTGGTGAGTCTGCATCAGAGTCTTGATAAATCAGAGTTGTCTTCAAAGGTTGATTATGTCTGACCACATCAGAGTTTCTCAATGCTCTAGACTTCTTCAGATTCACAGTCTAGATTCGGTATTCTTTTATCAGAGTTTCTGACTTCTTTATGTTGCACTGATATCTGCGCTGATCAGAATTAGAGCCTTCTGGACACAATCTTTCTGAGTGGCATTTGATAGTTGAATATTTTGTATCTGATGTAATTTTCTATCTGATGTTTGATCAGAGTCCTGCATACTAAGAAAAAATCACGTTAGAGTGCCATTTTTGTTTCATCCTTTGTTATCATCAAAATCTTAGAGATATATTGTAGAACCAACTTTGTTCTTACAATCTCCCCCTTTTTGATGATGACAAAACAATACAGAGTAAGGGTGAAACATTAAAGAAAATCTTAGATTAGATAGGAAAGTGGGATTCCCCTGAGTTAGATCCTGGGATAACTCAGAAGTTCTTACCAGACTTTCCTTGGTTTAGTGCTTTAGCTACTTTCCTGCATATCTTTAGTCATTGATTTAGTAATAATTTATTAATAATGTTTGCAATGCTTGAGAGGATTTAGTTATGTATCCATCAGAGTTGTTTTAGTCTTCCCCTTTTTTGTCAGAATCAAAATGACAACAAAAAAAGGTTGATATTGATAAAAGGCATTTACAGATAAGCAGCAAATATGTCAGAAAGCAGAAAGCAAAGAGAAAACAACAAAACAGAGAAAGAAACAAGAAAATAGCCTAGGTGCCTAAGGGTTTGGAGGCGGAGACTTCCTTTGGAGCAGTTGTGGTAGCATGTTCTGAATATTGATGTTGACTGAGTCCTATTGATCCAGCCTAGCCCAAACTACCTGTTGTTCTTTCTGCAGTTCCTCTAGAGTGTTCAAGACCAAAGGGACTAACTCAGAGTTGGAGTGCTCCCCTTGAGTCCGTGCAACAGCGTTGGTTTCGGCATCAAATTCTTCAGCAATACGAGCTGCTTCTTCAGTGTTGGCTTTAGCTTGTGCCTCATCCTCAGCAGCAGCCGCAGCAACATCAGCAACAACCTTTGCTTTAGCTTTGCTGATTCTTTGAAGTTCTTCTTGGTGCGCTTTCTCTTCAGCTTCCTTCCTTGCTCATTCCTCTACTTCTCTAGCTAAGCGCTCTTGAAGTCTAATACCAGCATCTCTGATGAAGTCGTTGCGGACTTGTTCAAAGAGGCCTTTTAGTTTGAAGACTTCAGAGGTCATCCAACTTATCACTTTATTCCAGTGGATCCTTACAGTATAGGGATCATCACTGATACCAGAATTGATGGTTAGAGACTTGACCTTCTCAACTGAAGACTCTGCAAAAACCTGGATTGTGTCTTCAAGGGTAGGAAGGGTAGTTTCTGGTTCAGTGGCAGAGGCTGGGGAGGGTGGGGAGGGTGAATTTGGGGCACTTAGATTAAGTGTGGAAGTTGTGGGGTCAATGGAAGTGATGGATGATGGAATGTCAGAGCGTGACTATGAGGATAGTTCAGGTTGTGGGGTTGGTTCAAATGGTGGTTGGGTTGGTTGTGGTTCCGAGTGGATTGGTTGTTGTGTAGGTGGTGGTGTTTGTTCAAATGTGGTGCGATTTGGATGTTCAAGAGGTGGGGAAGGAAAGTCTGGTGCAGGTTCAGAGTGTGATGGTTGTTGAGAGACCAGAGCACGGGCTTGTAGCTGAGCTAGAGTGGGGGATTGGGGGTCAGATGGTTCGGTGTCATATGAGAGTTTGTAGTAAGGTAGGGATTGAGGAGATGGTGATGATGATGGTGAAGTGGTTTCATTCAGGATTTCTGCTTCCGAAACGGGTAATGGGGTGGTAGCGAGGTTGAATTTGAGAGAGGGTGGGTTAGAGGATCTGGTGGTTGAGGGAGGAGTTTCAGAAGAGGTGTATATGGGAGTTATTTGGGGAAGAGAAGAAGCAATTGATTTAATTTTGACAGAGCGAGGGAGAGGTACAGACTTACCTGGAGAGCCAACCAGAGGAACTGGGGGTCTTCATATAGAGGATTCTCCCAGCTTAGCTTTCTTTTCCTTCTTGGACTTCTTAGAGGGCTCTCACATTCTCTTCATGAAGTTAGGTGGATGCTCAGGAAGCCAGTCCACTGTGAAGTCAGAGATATCCACCCCTTGATTGGCAAGGTCCTATAAATAGTAGGCTATTACCTCTGGAGGGTCAATCTTGGAGAACAGGTAGAGTCCATTGGGAATCTCCCTCTGATCTATGAGTGCTTCCCAAGAGGTATCAATTGTTGGTTTGGCTCTGACTTGATCAATGATTCCCATGCTCTTCAAATTCCGAGCATTCAGCGGTCTTCCAGTGTCAATGGTGACATCTTCCATGAGTCTGAGCATAATCAGGTGATCCACTAAGCCACTCTCAATAAATACATCAGATATCAGTCTCCCCAAAGGGATGTAGTTCCTTGTCTTCATGTTGTTTCTGGTGTCTTTGACTTAATCTCTGAGGTACTTGAAGAGGAGTGCAGGTAGACACAGTTTCAGACCCTTGTGAATGCAGTACAAGATACACTTCTGATCTGTGTTGATGTAGTCAGAAGAGTTTGAAGCAGGGCGATGATGAATGGTGCCTAAGATGATCTTCAACTAGACCCGGAGGTTCTGATGTAGCTCCTTGTTCTTGGAATGCTTGCCTGCAGCACTTTGTTGGAAGATGGTAGGGTTGATTTCCTTGGACGAGTATTTTGCCCTAGGGTTTATGTTGTAGATGCGTCTTCCTCATGTCTTCTCCATGTTCAGAAGGGAGGCAATTGATTTCTCAGTGCTGACTATCTTGACTCCCAGAACATAGGAGACAATGTAGGGATTATCTAAGTTTGCGAATTACCAAAACTCCTTCACCAGGTTTGTGTACACAGGTCCATAGAGGCGTTGAAAGTAGGTTTCCCACCCTTGCATTTTCAATTCTTTAGTAAGGTCTACGCCATTTCGCTTCATGTTTTCAAAATTAACTAAAGATTCACATGGAACTTCAAGCTTCTCAAAGGGAGTTGCTAGATGTATGTGGGGCTCACGATCGAGGATATGGGGTTCTCTGTAGATGAAGGAGAATTGCGGTCCAAAACGCAGCGGAAATTAAAATTTCTCCTTTAGAGATCCTTACGAATGGTCATGATCAGTGATAGAATATTTACCTCTTGTGATGATCGAAACCTTTGGTGCAGATATCTTGTGACGATCAAAACCTTTGATGCAGATCCACGAAGCGATCACGAACGTTGAACGATGACAACGTCTCTACTCAGTCCACACGAACGAGTTCCTTCAATCTCAGTGCTAGCTGGTACGAATGAAGGCTTTGAGTGAGAGAGAGAGAGTGATAGAAAACGAAAATAATGCAACCGCAATGAATGCTTCTGCACAAGGGTTCTATTTATAGAACCACTTGTGTGGGCTTCAAGCTAAAAGCCCACTTAAGTGTATTTTGGCCCATATCTTATAATATGCCCAAAATCACTTAAGCCCGTGGTACCTTACCATATTTCGTATTCTACTCAAGTACACTGTACCTTACGATGTTCTATAATTCACTTAAGGGCACCGTACCTTACGGTATTCCTTAGTTACTCTATCTCTCATCAATCCGTCCTTTGTGTGTGACCCTGTAGGTTTTCGCGACGTTGGCAATTATATTAAATCACGCGTATAATATAATAAACAGTGAGCGGTATCTAGCAACACATCACTGCTACCCAAGACACGAAAATGTCATGTGATCTGACAAAACCATCTGTGATAATAATTATGTGTATAATTACCCTTTTGCCCTTATGTTTATATTGAACACAAGGCATAGACCGTGTCACCCTTGTCCAGTTCAATATTGGGCCCATAGACATTTATCCTGTTATGCAGGATGGGCAAATTCCATCTAGGTCACTCATGTCCCTCAGCATGCTTCGTGGAGTACCCATCAACTGTCTTTATGGTTATCCAGTTACGAACAACGTTGGATCAGCAATAAAGCACTCGACTCTACATCTAGGGTCCATAGTGGTTTCAGGTCGAAGAGTGGAATACACTATTATCGCCATGAGAATAACTTATGACACCTTGCATAACTTTCTATATAGTATTCTCATAGCGGGTCAATCCGGTATAAATATTACTCCTAATATTCATACCTATGTTTAAGACTTGATAACTCTTTATCCATGATCCATGAGATGTGATCATCAGTCTACAAACATAATAGTCTTAATGCTTTAATGTTATCCCACTTCACACTAAAGCTCGACTACGGATACTTTAGGAATAGTGTCCTTATGTTTAATGTGTTCTCATGATTAAATCACACTTAATACATTAAACGGACTATCTATTCTAGGGACTTTATTAATCAACCATAATAAAGAGAATGCCTTTTATTATTCGATACAAGTACCAAAATGTATTGGCCTCTAGGGCTTACACCAACAGTAGACTGGGGTTGAGATGACGCCGGTGGTTGCCGTAGTTTGTTGGCTTGAACTAGTTGCTTGCTCCGTTGAGTTAATTTGTTGGGAGAAGTTGTAAACGGATTGTTGCTGAGAATCCATGAAGAACAGTTGAAGATGATGATGAAGGTTTGAAGAGCTTGATAAAGACTGCAGAAATTCTTTGAAGGAGATGAAGAACTAATTGAGAGGGTTTTGTGAGGTTGTGGGTGTAAAGTGTGCAAGTGTAGTTTGTGAAATGAATATATACACATTTAGGGTGCATGCAAAATGAAAATAGAAAGTGAGTTTAACAGCTAAGAAATTGAATGCAGCACGTTAACCAAGTAAGCATGTTTGGAGGAGAATGATTACAGCCCATGATGGAGGTCTAATCCCCAAATCAGCATACTGCTCGAGGAGATATCAAGAGCCTGTCTCTTGATTTCTGCTAGACAACTGTCTAGAAATTCCAAGGTCATACACAAGATGTACCACGTGTTACTCTATCTGATCTTCAGGAATACCAAAGGGTTGGATCCTGAGGATTTCTGACTCAGATGACATCTTAACTGGTAGTAGCATCAAAATCAGATGCAGATTCCAGGTGTTTACTTCAGAGTCTTATTTTGCTATTTCAGAGGCACATTTCATTCTGGACAATTTTGAATGTTTAGATTTTTCAGGATAAAAGAGAATCTATCTTCAGCGAGGGGTCTATATCAATAAATTTTAAGATTATTACCCCTTTCTGAACATAGTCTCTAATGAAATGATGTTTTATTTCTATGTGCTTAGCTCTGGAATGCAAAACAGGATTCTTACTTAAATAGATGGCAATAGTATTATCACAAAAGATATAAACGTTACTCTCAAAGATCTGAAGGTCTTCAAGTTGATTCTTCATCCAGAGCATCTGAGTAGTGCATAGTGATGCTGATATATATTCTGCCTCTATAGTGGACAGAGCTACGGTTGATTGCCTTTTGCTGGCCCAGGATATCAGATTCTTTCCCAAGAACTGACAATTTCAATATGTACTTTTATGTTCCATTTTGTCCCCTGCATAATTTGCATCACAATAACCAGAAAGTCTATACTCTGGTGTTTTCTCATACATCAGGCCCAGGTTAGGGGTTCCTTTCAGATACCTGAGTATTCTTTTAACAGCTGTTAAATGAGATTCTCTAGGATCTGATTGGAATCTGGCATAGAGACATACACTAAATAGAATATCAGGATGTGCAGCAGTCAAATAGAGAAGAGAGCCTATCATACCACGATAGAGCTTCTAACAAACCTTCTGGCTAATTTCTTCTTTTTCCATAAATGCAGGTTGGATGCATAGGTGTCTTAGCAGGTTTGCATTAAGCCATTTCGAATTTTGAATTTCTTCAGAATGTCTTTTATGTATTTACTTTGATAAATGTAGGTAGCTTCTGAAGCTTGACTGATTTGAATCCCTAGAAAGAACTTTAGTTCTTGCATTAAGCTCATTTCAAATTTTGCCTGCATTAGCTTAGAGAATTCTTGACATACAAAAGGGTTAGTTGAACTAAAAATAATGTCATCAACATATATCTGGCATATCATGAGATCATTTCTAATGTTTTTACAGAAGAGTGTAGAGTCAACCTTTCCTCTAATAAAGTCTTGTTCCATAAGGAAGTTGCTTAATCAATCATACCAAGCTCTAGGAGCTTATTTTAAACCGTACAATGATATCTTGAGTTTAAAAACGTGTTCTAGACATTTAGAGTTTTCAAGACCTGGAGGTTGATTAACATACACTTCTTCTGATATATAACCATTAAGAAATGCACTCTTGACATCCATTTGATATAGTTTGATAGAATGATTTACAGCAAATGAGACAAGTAAGCGAATAGATTCTAACCTGGCGACTAGGGCAAAGGTTTTGTTGTAGTCAATACCTTCTTGTTGATTGTACCCTTGTGCCACCAGTCGTGCTTTGTTTCTGACTACTTTTCCCTTTTCGTTCAGTTTGTTTCTGAACACCCATCTGGTTCCAATAATATGAGTTCCTTTAGGCTTTGGAACAAGATCCCAAACGTCATTCTTTGAGAATTGATCTAGCTCTTCTTTCATAGCCAGAACCCAGTCATTGTCTTGAACGGCCTAATCACAAGAAGTAGGTTCGATTAGAGATACTAATCCTAGAGGAGTCTCTTCAGATACTTTGAATGTTGACCTAGCTCTGACAGGTTCATCCTTGTTTCCCATAATTAAATCTTCAGAGATGTTGGGGTGACTCCTTGATTTCTTCTGGATGATTGTGGTTTCCGATTCATCTGGGTTTTTTCTTTCAAATACTTCTGGTGATTTAGTCTTCTCGTCAGAACCTGCAAAAGTAATATCCAAATCTGCAAGTTTCTCAACTAGCTTTGACTTTTCAGGGTCAAGCTTATCATCAAATCTAACATGGATGATTCTTCCACAATTTTGGCTTCTGTGTTGTATACTCTGTAGGCTTTAGAGCGTTCTGAGTATCCTAACTGTAAGACCCTAATTTTGTCCCTAAGATCCCTCATGGCATCATAACCTTGCATTTGGCATTGCCTCAAGGATCATTAGCATCTTGGTTCCCTTTGCCTTTGGGGTTGGACCTCCTTGTGAGTGGTTTGAGATCACCAAGCATGCTTGAATTGTATATAATTGCTTTTCCAATTTTGTTTACTAACCAAAAGCACAAAAATATATCACTAACATCTTTTGTTTACTGCTTGAGCAATCACAAGGTCCAAAGCTTCTAGGAGGTCATTGGTACAAAGAAATGGTCAAAAAGAGATGATAGCAAGCATGGTAATGGTTCCCAAAGCTCTCATCCATCAAATATGCCTCCCTAACATCTCAATTCATCATTTTGATCATAGCAAGTCAAAAGGTTTGAGGTCTTGTTCTTCAAGGAAACCCTAATTCATCTGTGCACCACATTGCCTTGCTCCTGAAGCAACCTCAGCCCATGATCAAATACAATCAAGGGAAGTTCTTTAACTCTTAATTTCGTACATATTTGAACTTATTTGAGTATCCTCAATCATCAATTCATCAAGATATGAGGCATGGACTTAAGAAGTTGATCAGTCAATTCATCTCACTATTTTGAAATGCACTGAGACCTAACTTTTTATGTGTTGGTCAAAAGGAGATGGTTCCAAAAGAAAAAATGTTCTTAAGGACAATATGAACAACTTTCATGTTCATCAAACAATTATTTGAAGCTTGGAAGGCCATATGTCATTCCAATACATTATAGGTCATTTTGACTGAAACCCTAATTTTGGGTCAGCTTCCCAAGGACATAACTCCTTCATTTTTTATGATCTTGAGGTGGGATCAAATGCATTGGAAAGCTTAAGATGTCTACTTCAAATGTTATGTTGAGCAAAATTTCAAAATCTCAAAGAAAATACATGTGATAATGCAAGACATTATAGGTCATTTTGGACCAAAAGCATTAAAAGGCAAAAAAAGTCCAACTTCAAGTGCCCATAACTTCTTCATCAAAAATCGAAATGATGCAAAATGTAAGTCCATTTTGAGGCTTGCATCATCAAAACAGACGGGCTTGAACATTGGCCAAATTTGGAAACCTTGCATTGACATTTTTTTGCACATCACACTTTAAACTCAAAATTCACTAATTTCCACACTTCAAATGAGCTTTTGTCCAACATAACATTTGTTCCTTATACAAAAACCTTTCCTACCATTACCCACATGCTTATGTTTGGATTTTCTAAATAGTATTTTCGAAGAGGTGAAGGTTTAGGTTCAACTGTGGAATTCATGTTGAAATCTTGATGCACAAGCAAATTCAAAGCAAACTACACGTCCAAACCTTTGGCATCTAAGTTCAGCTTGCAATTGGCATTGTTTTTGGGCCTTGTGCATGATAATGCAAGCCCATGCAAGGATTATCCAATATCATGCACACGGCTTTGTTCATCAATTCCTTGCCACTCTCTCTATAAATAGAGACCCTATGCCATTCAAAACGGGACCCTAGTTCAACCTGAAATGCTGTAGAATTCTCTCCATAGCCATTACTAAAGAAGCTAGTTCATTTTCTCAAAAAATTTCAGATCCAAAACTCAACTACATCTGGTTGAATCCTTGGATCTAGAGCTTCTAAACTTTCACCATTCATCTCACTGATCTTCTGTTTTGGTAAAGAAAGCAAGGATTCGAGCTCAAGTTTCCAGAAATTAAGCTTACTCTCCAACTGGTATTTTCTTCGAATCTCATCATCCTTTGACCTATTGGCTTAGATCTTGTGTTGGCTGAGGTCCTCTCAATAGAGGCATCATGTTTATGCATTCAATTTTTGGAATCCATTGAGTTCATGATGAACACCAGATTTTTCAGCTTCTGATTTCTCACACCATGGTAATCTAGAGTGAAAATGGATGGTACAGGGATGATGTACATCATCCCAGCTTTCCAATGATGTATAGATCGCGTGATTTGGTTAAGCTTTGTTTGTCTGCTATGGTGGCCGGAAACTGCAAGCTCACCGGAGAAGAAGGTGGCTCCGGTGGCTGCTTCACTGCCAGATCCAATCTGGACCGTGTGATCGCCTTCCCAGATTCAATCCATGCCTTTGATTGTTATGACTTTTATTTAATCCACGTGTGGTTGCATTGATTGTGGAACATGTTGGACGCGCGCCTCTGGATGCTTGGATCTGCCAGCTCAATTAATGAGCTCAGATCCAAGGGCTCTCGTTTCTTGCCATTTTTAATTTCTGGTTTTATTTTCTTTAATTCCTTTTTATTTCAAAAATCAATATCTCTTTCATTTTTTATCCAAAAATTATGGGACCAATTGCATTAGTCTCCCAATAAATTCTAGTTTCCATTTCTGATTTTTAATATTTTTTATTTTGTCATTTGATATTTTTCATGAATTTTCTGTTTTCTGGTTATTTTTAATTCATTTTAAATAGTTTTTGATATTCAAAAAATACAAAAATATTTTCCTAACCTATTTGAATGATGATAGATCTATGAAAAATATTCTCATTAATTTTTAAATTGATTTGAGATTTATTTGAGATTTTAGTTCAATTAGGTTATTTTTATTCATTTTTAATTGATTAAAAATAGTTTCTGACTTTTAAAAATGCTGAAATTTTTTGTCAAACTTTGTTTGACCTTGTTGAACTTGGGATTAATCACTTGGACCTTTCAAGGTTGATTTGAAGTGATTTTGAAGTTTGACCTTTCTTTTATTTTTAATTCAAGTTTATTTTTAATATTAAAAAATGCCAAAAATATTTTATTCATTTCTTGACTTCCAATCTTCATCTCACTTCTGTTTTTGATTGTTTGACTTTGACTTTCAATGTTATTGGTCAACATATGATGATTGGTACATGGTATTTCATTTAATGCATTTGTATCATTTTGCCTTCTTTTGTCTCCATTTATTCATCTCCTTCTTCTTCTTCTTCTTTTTCTTTTTGATCAATGAGTTGAAGGTTGATAAGTTGGCATTGATTAGGGAGACTTAGTCTTCCTTGATTCAAATCTAATTCATCTTGATCAATTGATCAAGTGAATGGCTTTGCATTAAGGATAGGTTGTTTCCTAAATCATGCAAAAGGCTTAAACCAATAAAAGATCAATTCTCTTCTCTTTTTGGCATGGCAAGTTGTTGGGACTTGGTTCACTAATCAAGACTCCTAACTTGTGTTGGTTGCCTACATTATTATTGACCGGCCTCAGATAGTTGTGACTTCTACATAAGTCCAATTACGATTGCTTAACATAGCGCTAAATTTGCCTTATGGCACACTAACTACTAACACTAACTATTGACAATTAACATTTACTTTATGCACTTTACTTTTATTGCAATTTACTATTCTTGCACATATTATCCATTTGCTTTTCTCTTTGCTCACTTGAGCACATGTTTATGCCATTTGCCTTTTGCTCACTTGAGCACATAATTGTGTATATATTGTTATGCTTGTATTTTGTTTTGATTGTTGTGAACCAAATGCAAAGAAATGGACTTAGTATCTAGGACTTTCCCTATGCAAAGAATGGAGAATTGGACTTAGATTCTAAGACTTTCCTTATGCAAAATTGGAGTAAATGGACCTTAATGAAGAAGATGGATTAGAAGGACCAAATCTCTAAACTCACTCTTGTCCATTCTTGATTTACTTCATGGAACTTTTGATGTGTGTGTTTTTGTGCTAGGGAATTCTACTTGAGCTTAATTGGAGGACCATTGCCATGATCATTCAAAGTGAAAGATACAAGACACATTGAGGATCTCTTATGAGACTTGTTTGATTGCTTATGCTTTGTGGTTGCTTATTCCAAAGGACGGGAGCTACTTGGATCATCAATATGATCTCAAGAGAGGAACTCCTTGTGTGGTTTTGTTCTCTTTCCCCTCACTTCTTGTATGCTTAGGATCTTAGCCCTCTTTCTTCTTCTCTCCATTCTAACCCAAGCCAAAACTCTTTGTGCAAACATTTAACCATTGTTTTTTTAAACATTAGAAACCTAAGCCTTATGCTTTTGATTTTCAAACTCTCTTGTCATAAAACTTATTTTGAATTGAACTTTTAAGTCAACTTTGACCATTTTTGTATATACTTCTAATCGGTAAATATAACCCATTCAAATGTCTTTTGTGGTTCCAATGGCCACTTTCTTAATCAAAATCTTTCATATTGGTAAATATATCCTTAGTGAAGCCATCCTTAGTGATTGATTTTGTGGTTCCAATGGCCACTTCTAATTGGTAAATATATCCTTGTGGTAGATGTAATACTCACCTATATCCTTAGTGATGGACAATAAGTCTTCATGCTTATTATATGGTTAACCCCTCACTAGCATGTTGAAGCCATCCTCACATGGTGGATTTGTGGTTTGGTTGAGTTTTCCCCCTTTGATAACAAAAGACCTTAAGGCTTTTGGACCAATCAATTCACCCACTTGTTTAGAGATTTTTACCCCGAACTATGAGGTTTTGATCCTAATCTTTTTATAAGATGGTACGTAGGCAATGGGTTTATCCATCCAAACACAAAATGTAAATAAACTTGAATATTCTTTCCTCATCTCTCCAATCATGTTTGCACAAACAAAATTTTCCACAAAACAAACAACCTTCACAACAAGTATGAAAAGGGCTCCCTAGGAGTACCTAGGATGTTTTGGGTGCCTAACACCTTCCCATTAGATAACCAACCCCCTTACCCAGATCTCTGTTTCTTTTACTAGTTTTTGTTAAAACTATTAGGTTTTTGTTCGCTTTCTAACCATTCCCTTGGATAAATAGAAGTGTGGTGGCGACTCGACTTGTATGATTTACCTTGGATTTAGTCAATATCTCTAATGGTAACGAATACCCCGCTATACTAACATAATACCTTTTTGTGCTTTTGAATCAAACTTGTTCAGATGTTCTTTAGTATTGACAATAAAACAAGAGCATCCAAAAGGATGAAAATAAGAAATGTTGGATTTTCTTCCCTTACACAGTTCATAGGGAGTCTTCTCCGGAATAGGTCTTATAGAGATTCTATTATGAATATAACATGTTGTATTTACTGCTTCAGCCCAAAAGTGTTTAGCCACATTTGTTTCATTGATCATGGTCCTGGCCATCTCTTGGAGTGTCCTATTCTTCCTTTCTACAACTCCATTTTGTTGTGGAGTTCTAGGACAGGAGAAATCATGGGATATCCCATTAGAGTCAAATAGTTCCTCAAAAAATTTATTCTCGAATTCGCCACCATGATCACTTCTGATTCTGATGATTTTAGAGTCAAATTCATTTTGCACTTTGGAACAGAAGCTAATGAATATAGAGTGAGACTCACTCTTGTGCTTTAGGAATTTTACCCATGTCCAACGACTAAAATCATCAAGAAAAATTAGTCCATACTTCTTTCAATTGACTGACGTTGTCTTAACAGGTCCAAATAAGTCGATGTAAAGAATTCCAGAGGCTTAGAGGTTGGAACAATATTTTCCTTTTTAAAAGATGTTTTAGAAAATTTCCCTTTCTGACATGCCTCACATAGAGCATCTGAAGAATACTTCAGCTTGGGTAGACCTCTGACTAACTCGAGTTTATTTAGCTGAGAGAGTTTTCTCATGCTAATGTGGCCCAAGAGTTTATGCCATACCCATTGCTCTTCATGAACAAACATCCGACGTTTTACATTTTGTTCTTTTAAGTCTGAAAGATTTATTTTGTCAATATTGTTTTTCCTCCTGCTAGTGTTTTTGATTGAAGATTACATCATAGCCGTTATCACTTAATTGACTTATTGATAACAAGTTATGCATTAATACTTCTACATAGAGGACATCAGATATAGAGGGAAGAGTTCCATTACCAATAGTTTTGGAGCCTCTGATTCTTCCCTTCTGATTTCCTCTGAACCCCACAAAGCCCGCATCTTTAAGTTCCAGGCTTTGGAACATATACTTTCTTCCCGTCATGTGTCGCGAGCATCCAGAGTCCAGGTACCATGACTGGTGTCTTAACTCTGCTGTATAAGATATCTGCAACATAAACAATCTTATCCTTTGGTACCCAGAATCTTCTGGGTCCTTTATGATTAGTTTTCCCAGAGTTTCTTAGCACTTTGGGTTTTCTAGCATTATCAAAATGTTGTGCTTGTGTATGTGTGTAGTGATAAGAAAAAGGAGATTTAAGTTTGTCATTTGTGGAAGATTTATCTTCACTGGGGACATACCCTATTCCCCTTTTATTATTCTGACTTACTCCATAAATCATGGATGCCATTCGACTTTTCTCTATCCCATTTTTCAGAAACTTTTGAAAAGATTTTTCATATTCATATATTACTGTGTTCGAATGTTGTGGAGCTTGAGATAACGCTTCTTCATGTTTTGAGCATTGTTTCTTTATGGAATCTCTTTCTAATATCAAAGTTCAGTTTTCATCTTTTAGTTCTGAAAGTATCATCTCAAGTTTACCACATTCTTTGATGGTTTCTTCAAGAACCTCTTTTACAGCTTTAAATTTTTGTTTAAGTTTCTGATATGAGTTTAGAGTTTCAGAAAGGCATGATTCAAGGTCAGAGCGAGAAAGATCAAAAAATACCTCTTCAGAGTCAGATTCTCCATCTGATGTATTTCTGGAGGTGGTAGCCATGAGTGCAACATTTGTCTGTTCTTCAGAGTCTGATTCTGAGGAATCAGATCTATTGTCGTCACAGGTGGCCATCAGTCCCTTTTTAGTTCTGAATGAGCTTTTCTTAAAACCTTCTCTTTTGGAGCTCTCTTTCTTTAGCTTGGGACATTCATTTCTGTAATGACCTGTTTCCTTGCATTCATAACATGTTATATCTTTGTTTGACTTACCTCTAGAAGTTGATTCTGAGCGATCTCCCTTAGGTCTTGGTCTTCTGAAGTTATTATTCCTTTTTCTCCAGATTTGTTTTACTCTTCTGGTTAAAAGGGATAACTCTTCTTCGTCGTCAGAGTCTTCCTTCTCAGAGTCGTCATTATCTTCCTCTTCAGCTTGGAAGGCTTTGTTTCTTTCTAGTTTATGTCTTTCAGATCTGGACTTTAGTGCTACAAACTTGATCTTCTTTTGTGGCTCATCTTCCTCCAGTTCAATCTCGTGGCTTCTAAGTGAGTTAACGAGTTCCTCAAGGCTGATATTGTTTAGATCTTTAGATAACTTTAAGGCTGTGACCATAGGTCTCCGTTTCTTTGACAGACTCATGACAATCTTCTTGACATGATCTGCAGTTGTGTAGCCTTTGTCCAACACTTTGAGTCCTGCAATTAAAGTTTGAAATCTAGAGAACATTACCTCTACAGCTTCATCGTCCTCCATTTTGAAGGCTTCATATTTCTGGATTAGAGCCAGAGCCTTTGTCTCTTTGACTTGAGAATTTCCTTCGTGAGTCATCCTTAGGGAGAAGAGTATTTCTTTAGTTGTTTCCCTGTTGGTGATCTTTTCATATTCATTGTAGGAAACGACATTGAATAGTATCGTTTTGGCTTTGTGATGGTTTTTGAATTCACGCTTCTGATCATCTGTCATTTTGCTTCTGGGAATAGCAACGCCAGCGTCAGTCACAGGTGGTGTGTAACCGATTGTGACTATATCCATTAGATCAACATCGTAGCCCAGAAAGAATTTTTCAATTATATCTTTCCAATAATTAAATTTTTCTCCATCAAAGATTGGAGGTTTAGCAATGTAACTATCTCTTTCATTGGTGTTGGCCATAGTGTTTTTCTCACACTGGATCTCTCTACACTGTTAAGTGTTTGATTTGAAAATCAATAACAGAGCCGAAGCTCTGATACCAATTGAAGTTTGAGAAAAACAAGAAAGGGGTTTTGAATTGTTTTGGAAATAAAAACTTTTTCAGAAACCAGACACACACAGAATCAAAAGGGAAATGACACAGAATTTTATACTGGTTCGCTTGAAATTCAAAGCTACTCCAGTCCACCTGGCCAAGGTGATTTCGCCTTCAAAAAGGACTTAATCCACTAATCTTGAAAGATTACACAACCAATCATCTAAGAGAATAATCTCTCAGCCCTATCAAGTATTCAGACTACACAGAGTCACTTGAGGAAGTATTTTAAGCAAAAGTATAAATTGTAATGTAATGTGCTTCTAACAAACAAGCAAGAATTACAGAATAGTAAGAACAATAGCTTTTCACGTAAGAGCAGCAACTCGTGAAAGATAAGAAGGAATGATTTAAGAGTTTTCGTATTCTTGTGTGTCTCAGGTGTATATTCTTGTGAAGTATTCCGTCCTTTATATAGTCGTTCTGAAGGACCGTTAGAGTGATGACAGGATCTTGGTCATTGAAGAATGTTTAATGTCATTACTCTCCTTGTTTCTTTCTAAAACTGTTTTGCACGCCTCATTATTTCCTTCTCGAAATAATTTATTTCCAAATTAAGATTTCTTTTCGGTTACGCGTTCTGAACTAGTGAGTCTGCATCAGAGTCTTGATGTCGCACCTCGATTTATGGGGATACGACTTCAAAGCGAAGCGCGATCGCACGCTCGCAATGATAGACTGAACAGAGTCGCCACCGAACTTTATTTATTCCTAAAAAGGAAAGGGGAAATATCGATAAAACCCAAGACAAAAGAAAGGATAAGATATGGTCATCGCAACCAATATCAGGGTTCGGGAGTCGATTACGCAAGGGGAAGGTATTAGCACCCCTCACGTCCGTTGTACTCAACGGGAACCATTAGGTCAGTTGTGTGCGTTAGTGTTAGTTAAAATATTAGGCTTTTCAATTTATTAGGTGGGAAAGAAAGAATAAAAGAAAGGAAAATGTTTTTGGATTTTTTAACAAAGGACTAAACCTAGGTTTTTTATTAGTGGGCCTGACAAGATTTAAAAATCCTTCTCCTACGTATCTCAAAAGAGAAATCAAGGCTTACGTAGTTCTGGGTAGAAAAATGTTTGTTTGTTGGTCGATTTTAGCGAAAGCTATCCTGTATTAATCGATGAAAACATTGTTTTACCCAAAACAGATGAGGAGTGGACGCATACCACACATCGAACGGATTTATAAATCTACATTCGGAAAAGCGTCATTATCTCTACTCAACAATCGTGGCCGAAACATTGTTTTGTATCACTTAAGACAAGATACCTTTCGTTTATGAAAAAGGTTTTTGATTAGTCGCACGGCGGCGAGAAAAAGTTTGATTGGTTGGATGTATTTTGAGTGATGGCGAGAACTTGGATGAGCGAGATATACATCTCGAATCCTAGCCTCAGGAGTGCACGGTATACACCATGTTCCATTTCCATCTTTATTGGCAAAAGTGTTTGCTAGAGATTAAGTATTTTTAGGTTTGATTGAGAAAGGGTTTGAAGAAACCGCATTGACAATTTTAGACGATGGCGAGAGTTAAGATTGGCGAGGCATACGTCTCGAATCTTAACCTCAGGAGTGCATGATATACACCATGTTCCATTTCCACCTTTATTGAAAGAGTCTTAAATAAGATTTAGGTGTTTTGAGTTTTGTTGTGAAAATGACTTGACCTAGATCAAGTATTGATGGACGTTTGAGAAATTTGAATGAGTGTTCGAGAGAACAAAGTGGATAATTTTGGATGATGGCGAGAGCTAGGATTGGCGAGATATACATCTCGAATCCTAGTCTCAGGAGTGCGTGGTATACACCACGTTCCACTTCCATCTTTATTGAAAAGGTCTTAATTATGAATTAATATTTTTTGAGTTTTTATTATAAAAAATGGCTTGACGTTGGATCAAGCATTTGATGAAGTTTGAGAGAAACGGAATAGAAAGGAGGAATGAGTTGATTTGTTTATTGAGAAAATACTCGACATTGGATCGAGTCATATTTTTTGTATTTTTTTGAAATTGTTGATTTTATTCTTATATTAGTAGCTAACTAAACAGTCAAACAAATAAAGAACTAAATAGTACAAAATTATTACACATCGGGGGAGTGGGGTACATTTTGTCAAATGGGGATTCAAAATAATGAAATAATTAAATCAGGCCCAAACAACAAATAATGCAAAAGTAGGAGTGTAAGTGCAAGAGAACCGGCTCATTGTAAGAAAGCCCAAGAGTAAGCTATGTGAGGTTGATGGCGATGCTTAAAAAGCAATCGACTTACAAGGGTGTGGAAAATGGGCTCGATATTAAATCGAGAAAATATGATTTTTATAAGTTGAAAAAATGGTTTCGAATGCATGATGCAATTAAAAGAAAAAACAAATCTATATTATTAAACAATAAATAAAAAAAGAAATATGAATAATAAAGCATAAATATAAAAGAAAATATTAAAAGAAAGAAAAACTACGCCTAGGAGTATCGAACCCACTACACTAAAGATCTAGAAGCCACTCCCCTCCACCGACCACTTAGGATTAGTTGTTATTTTAGTACTAATTTTAAATATATAAACTAAGGTAAATTAAAAAATAGGATTGAAATAAAAAACTAAATAGAAAAAGAACTGTTAGTCTACTAGTAACTGAACCCAGCCGCTTGGCTGTTGGGTTGTCGATGGGGAATGTGTATTGGAAAGGGGGAAATAAATTGAAAGTATAAACAAACATTTAACTAAATACCTAGGAAAATTAAATGGGTTTAATAGTTTTTTTTTTAATAGATATTCTATCTAAAATAAATTATGGAAAGAAAATTGAAAAAAGAAAAGAAAACAAACAGACTCCATCGTCTAGCTCTCTCGAATCCTCTTCTCCCAATCTCACTCCCTCTGCATCGCTAACCTCACTCTCTCTGTATCGCTAACCTCGCTCACTCAACCTTACTCTTCTCACAAGCGCGCTCACTCAAACCCTCAATATCCTTCCGTTTCCACCTCGCGTTTCTCTCCACAGCTCTCGAATCGTACAAGAAAATAAAGGCTGAAGTAAAAGGGAGCTCACCTCCGGCGGTGAAGACGGTAGTGACGGCTCAAAACTTCACTATTTCGCCTCTCTATCAGGTATCTATCGATTTTTGGATTTAGGGTTCTTTTAAAAGTTCTCGCCGCTCTCTGTCTATGGTTAGGGTTTTTGTTCTCTGTTTTTCGAAAATCCCACCCTCTCCTCAATTTTCGTCTCCTTTTATGCTCCAGATTAGGGTTTTCTTTTTTTAATCCTTCTCTCAATTTTTCGTCTCCTCTCTCTCTGAATCGCTCTCTTCCTTTTATCCCTGCAGCTTAGGGTTTCAAACGGTACTCAAAAGTTCAAAGAAGAAAAATTCCAAAGTGTTTTTTTGGTGCTCAGAACCGAGTTGTCCTGTTTGATGCTATTTTCCGGAAACGGTAATCTGTACTTAGCTTTCTCTTAGATTTTTGTCTCTTCCCTGATTTGGGAATTTTTGGAATTTAACTCTTTGCTGTTTACTGATGTTACTGCAGTGAAATTTTTAGTGACAACTCAAAAGCAGTTTCGCTTCAGTAGAAACAAAAACGGAACGGTTTGGGGATGAACACGGGTAAGGTCCTCCTTTCTAAATTGTTTGCCATTGGAAGATTTGACGTGTTTGGTGGTTTTGACGTGAGCTGTTATTGCAGGAGGTGGCATCCTAGGATAATCATGACACAACAAGAAACATGCGGGAACATTCTCAAGATCATCAAATTGAGGCTTCTCTCCACTTGAGTACCGTAAGTTTCCTGGAGAATACTTCTTCAATGTATCAATTGCGTGATATTGTCTTTAGATTGGTTCTTCTCGTTATGACCATAACTTGAATTTCCAAATGCTTTCCAAGTTCTTTATACACTTGAATAAAATTATTATCCTGATCAATTTTCTGTGCAGGAACGGCTTTGGCAACACAAAAATCAGAAATTGCAATTACACCCAATTTTGGCAAGGTGTAAGGAGTGTCGAAGTGATCCTTGTATAGTCCTAAAGTTTCCACAGCAACATCAAGTGCAAATTCCTTTAACTTTTATATTAAGACTTTTCTCTTTGATCTCTGTTGTGGATTTTTCTCTTGGGAGTCCGTATATATCAGGAAGAATAGCGACAACAACATCATTGCCAAGGACGAGTTTCTGTTTGAGATGATCGATGCATAATGTCTTGAATCTTGCTTTAGCAACTGGATTGCCGTATGATGATGCGCTTCTGCAGATAAGTTCTAGTTTCCATAAGGCTCACCTGAAATTTTCCCTGTGATTTCAATAGCATTGAATTGTTGAAAATTTATTGCTTCCGTCAATGCCTTTCTCTTTGCAACCTTGCGTTTCTCCCATGCCTGTGGAACTGTTCTTGTACTTTGTTGAACGCTGCAATAATTTCCTTTCTCCATTTGCTCTTCATTTTCTTGTTGTAACAAGAACACCATTTTCTTTATTTCAGGTGCATGCTGGACTTCTTATGCGTTTTTGTGGCATCCGGTACTATTGGATCCTATACATGCTTTTGGTTCACAAGGCTCATCCACTCTTCATTCAAAATTGATTAGTTATAGCAGTCAATGGTTTGTGCTACATCTCCAAATAAGAAAGGCATTGAAGCATAACTAAGAAGCTTAGAGCAAATGAAGAGTCCAATAGCAAAATTTGGCACAAGAGTGACAACATCCCATCCATCTTCTCCTCTCTCTGAATTTGATGCAAGTTTTGGTTTTATTTTCTTGTAGGATTGAAATTGAAGTGTTGATTTTGGGTGTTGGATGTTCACTTTTGGATGAAGATGAGTGACCTGCGGATTATGATTCCACATCCTGCAATCCAAAAATCCCGGTATGCCCTTTACTCTTTCTATCAAAATCATCATTGGTTTCAATGTGGTCGTAAATTTGGTGTGTGCAATAAAAATCACCTTGCTTTTCATGCAAAACAGGATATAGCTGCAAGAGCTCGTGATTCATACATTCCACTAAACCTAGCCGAGCTCTTTTCTCTTCCAAGGCTCTAGCAGAAAAATGGCATGATTGGAAATTTTTGGCTTATTGTTTTCTTGTGTTGTACAGCAGTAGCATCAGTATATTGCAATGTTTAATTTGCATTTGTAAGAGGGCCCTCTGATGTTCCTGAGAATGGAGATTTTTCAAGGCGTAATTGAGGTTCATTTCCAGCATCAACAGTCAATCTTGAACAAGAAACTTCCAGAGATGGTAGTGAAGTATTCACCAAAGTGCTTGTAACGTGGAGGTTATCTTTCAACTGAACTACAACATCTGTATCAGCTTCATCTCTATCAACTAGGCATATTGTTGAACCCTCCAATTCATTTCCCAGACACCAGTTCTATAACTGCAACTCCCCCTTCACTCGGTTCATCTGTTTCTCATTTGTGAACATGAATGCTGAGGTAATTTTCTTCACAAGTTTTCAATTTGGTTGGTCTTTGTGTAATTCTCTGAAGGTTCTGATATATTTCCATGAGGGATCATTAGAGATTTTCGGTTATAAAAATTTTGTAGGGTCGTTTTGGTTATCTGAATTCTGTTGTAATTGTTGGTTGTATGTCATGAAGATAGGTGTACTGATATATACGACCTCATTTTGCAAACAGCAACACAGCACAGGCGAAAGTCTTGATGCAAGACGAAGGCAAATTCTTTGTTGAGGCATGTGTTTGAACGGCTTGGCTGCAGAATTGTTCAATGTGTTGTGCTCCAGAGACCGCTTTTGCATTGATAAGATAACCGGCACCTGAGACGCATTTAACTTCAGCTGCTGCAGGAAGTGAAGTTCTAAAGCTTATCACATTGTAAAATAGAAGTCCATTCTCCGGAGAACATCTAGATAGAATTGTATTTTTAGCATTTTTGATTCGCTTTGCTTGTAAATCCTCAATGATAAATATTCCTCCTCCTCTGTAGTGCAAATTGGTTGCTGAATCAACAACTTTAACACAACTGGTAAATGATGAACCGTCACGAAACCTAACCTTGATTCTGTTCCAATTGTAGACATCTGGATTAAAACTCTTTTTTTTATTATTAAAAGAAAAACGAAAAGGAAAGTGATGTATCCATTTTCTTGGACGATCCTAATGGGGTGTCTCTACGGTTATCAATTCCGGCATCAAATCCCTTATCAAAGTGGTAGGTCGGTGGACTCCCATCCAACCAAATAGCCCCTTTTTGTGCTGCACTTTGAACATAAGCGATTGGCACAACAAACCCCTCAGCTGACCTCACTAACAGCAGTGTGCATATTACAAGACTTAACAAATGCTCCATATTTGCACTTTTCGTTATTTAACTGGTGGAAGGTTGAATGGAAGAAGAAGAATGAATTGTATGGTTAAAGTTGTAGTTTGAACTTGATGGAGATGATTGTGAAGAATAAGAATAGTTGCAACTTGGTTTATGGAAATGGATATTTGGTTCCAATGGATGTGGATTTTGCATTGTTATGCTTGAATGTTGAATGAAAATGTATGTATGAAAATGAGTTCGGAAATAACTGAAAGTTTAATGTTACTGAATGTCATGAAATGTGTGTATGTATTGTTTTGATTTGAAATGCATTATGGATACAAAATGGATTTTGGATTTTGGATTTTGAATTTTGATCATAAAAATGGATGTGGATTTTTTTAGGAATAATCCAATATTAGTTTGAATATCAATTTAATTACTAATAACAAATCAGCAAAAAACCAAATTAAAAACAAAATATTCTATAATTCATTTAAAATTACTTGGATATCAACTCTAACATTCATTTGGAAATAAAAATCGATTAGAGTTTTAATCATTAGTAAAAATAAACAATTAAGATTAAATTGACAATTGGAATTAAACTTAATTTGAAATTAAAATCAAATTAAAAAAAAGAAAGTCAAGATATTAAAATCCGTTTTATACTGATGAATGTATGCAAATGCAAAAATAAAAGAAAAAATGGAAAAATTTCAGGATCAAAATCGGGGTATGACAGTTGCCCCTATTTAAGTATCTTCAACTAGAGAATATGAAGCAGGACACTCTTCATATGATCATAGTGGGAGATGATTAAATATTAAGAAGACCCGGATTTTGATCCTGAATCCCTATGACATGATGTGATATGATATGATATGATATGATATGATATGACATGATATGACGTGACATGATATGACATGATATGACATGATGATTTATTTATTTTTTTTTTTTTTTTTTTTTTTTTTTTTTTTTTTTTTTTTAAAATTTTCTTCCCTGCTAGGGATATGGTGGACCCTTGACAGGAGGTGCTACTAGACAGACCAATATGTGGGGAATGCTGATGGTTTACAGGAAGACAGACAAATGGTAAGAAACAAACTTGCTGGGGAAATAGTCCTACTGGAGAATCAGACACACACTAGGGAGTATTCACAGTGAGATTTGATAAACGACACTTAGAATACAACCGAATAAAGGAAAAGATGCTACAATAGGTTCATATATGACCTGACAACGCTGAGGAATATCAAGAAGGAAAACTCTTCAGAACAGGTTCATGTATGACCTGACACCGGAATAAGGGTTCAACAACAGGTTCATACATGACCTGAATGGTATTGAACAAACAGAGAAAAAAAATCTTCAGTACAGGTTCAAGTATGACCTGATACCGGAATAAGGGTTCAACAACAGGTTCATACATGACCTGAATGGTATTGAACAAACAGAGAAAAAAAATCTTCAGTACAGGTTCAAGTATGACCTGATACCGGAATAAGGGTTCAACAACAAGTTCATACATGACCTGAATGGTATTGAACAAAGAGAGAAACAACTTCAGTACAGGTTCAAGTATGACCTGACACCGGAATAAGGGTTCAACAACAAGTTCAAACATGACCTGAATAGGATTGAACAAAGAATCTTCAGAGCAGGTTCAAGTATGACCGGACCCCGGAATAAAAAGGTTCAACAACAGGTTCACATATGACCTGAATAGGATTGAACAAAGAATCTCCAGAGCAGGTTCAAGTATGACCGGACCCCGGAATAAAAGCTCAACAACAGGTTCATACATGACCTGAATAGTATTGAACAAATGGAAAAAACTCTTCAGAGCAGGTTCAAGTATGACCTGACCCCGGAATAAAAGCTCAACAACAGGTTCATACATGACCTGAATAGTATTGAACAAATAGAGAAAAAAAATCTTCAGTACAGGTTCATGTATGACATGATACTGGAATAACAACAATTGGACTCTAACCGTAAGCAATGGACTACAACCACCCTTTAACGGATTTTGCCAACAACAATTGGACTTGAAAATGACCGTGAAAACCGGATGCTGGTTTATGGATACCAAAGACAAGCTGGAATTAGAGGTCAAAGGATTTAGGATCGACAACAAGACCTGGGTTAATGCAAAATGAGCACGAAGTACATTTCGGCTATGCATGATTTGAATTTCCTTTTATGCATGATATATGAATGATCATGATTATGAGAATGCTGACACTGGGCAGACTGGGAGTTTGTAAAGGCTTTTTATGGAAGCCCATGATTCCTCAACACCGAGAACTCACCCAAATATTTTATGATAGATGTTGTCAAAGGAGGATTCTATCCAGTTTGATAGCCACAACTTAGCCAATGGATCCTTTTGTAGGATAAATTAATTGTGCTAACATAATTTTCGGGCACTCGTCTTAAACTCAATAGTTGTTGACGTATGGCAGAATTTGTTTGAGCAATTTGAAAGCGCGAAGAAAGAGGTTATGCCCCTCTGTGGCTCATCTTGCCCCAGTTTGTTGGGTCTTTGGAAATGTTCACCTTGAAAGTGGATTTGGAAACAACTCTCCATGAGACTACCTCGAGAGGGCTTGCCCCAAGTGTTTGAATCTTGCAATGGTCCGCACTTGACTAACCAAATGTTGGAATGGCAGACTCTTGGTTGACTGTCCTTTGGATAGTTGGACTTATTGAGCTCTGAGGTGGCTTGCCCCAAGTGTTTGTAACTTGCAGTAGTCTGAACTTGACTAACCAAATGTTGGAATGGCAGACTCTTGGTTGTCTGTCTTTTGGATAGTTTGACTCATTGAGCTCTGAGGTGGCTTGCCCCAGCCTAAGTCTTGAAGCAAATTACTCTTGGCTAACTGAACCTTGGAGTGATTGGACTTACTGAGCTCTGAGGTGGCTTGCCCCGGTCTGATTCTTGAAGTAGATTACTCTTGGCTAGATGACCCTTAGGGTGAGTAGCTCGAATTAACTGATGCTCAAAGTGATTTGCCCCCGAATAGACTTCTTTCACTCCATCAAGTTCCTCAACTGTATTTGGAATTTCTTGATGCTAAGTGTTGACTTGCAAATAAGATTGTTCATTCAAAAATGGTAATTTTAATGCAGTGTTTATGCAAAAAATTTGAAATCAAAATTTATTGATATGAACAGGTGAAATACAGTGAACGAGTCGTTGATAAGAACACAATGGTGATCAAGTCATTCACAGTATACAAGTTGGTGCTATCGAATGATTTACAAAAATCGTTTGGAGTCAAGTTAACACAAACTTGTTATAGTATGCTTTCAAAATAAACCCTGCCTCAATTAGGTCTTTTAAGGGTTGTAACGTGGTCTGGTTCGCGGTTTCTTGAAACAAAAGGATATAAGGCTCAAAATTTGTTTTTACCCACCCCTTCTTCTTGATGATCTCCAGTTCCTACGTTCAGTTAATTCGATACACGTATTCGACTTCCAAGAGGGTTCGAAGGTGTGATGAGGGTTCAAGACGAATTTTTCTTGAAATGGGAGTCACCTTGTTTTGTTTTTGTCGAGGATTTTGGTGACCTCTTTTGATTGATTTTCTTTATCCCTAATTTTGCCTGGACCGCTTCTCTGAAGCTTTTGGTCCATCGGGATGCCCTAACTTTTGCCTAAGTCATTTTGTGGTATTTGACCTAAGGGGCCCCTTTTTTATTTTTTAAAGGTATTGACTGCCACATTATTGGTGGATGAGGATCAACCAACACTAATTTTAGCTTTTCTCAACTTCTTTGACACTTCAACATGTGCACGAAGGATGACATGTGGTTGAACCTAATTGGAGGGTGTTCATATGGACAATTTTTTGAAAGATCGGATGCATGATCAAACTATCTGAACACAACTACCCTGCCCCAGGTTAAGATTAAGGGTTTTAGATCCGAAATAAACACCAACTTCTAGGCTCAAAGTGGTTGTCTAGGGATTAACATCCTTATCACTCCAGTGTTTGGGGATTTGAAACAATGCCTTACATCATCGACAAGGTTTACTCAAAAGCATACCACAACAATTTCAGGTGTTTCGTTTTCATCATCCTCCTTCCAATCTTTGTTAACACAACGGTTTGATAAACAAAAGTGAATGAGAGAAGTATTTTTGTTTTTGTTTTTTAACATAAATGAAAAACGAGTGAATACGAATGGATTAATTCAAAAGATGCATAAACATTTCATTAATCTTACCAATTCAAAGAAAACAACAATGCTTAAAAGCAATTAACAGTCAACATGCAAGGAAACTACAAAAGAAATGCTGAAACAGCCAAATGATTGCCAGCTTTAGGGAATTGATTTCTTCAAACTTGAAGATTGGGATCAACCAGCTTTTTGACATGACGATCTTCAAATTCTTTTCTTTCAATCTCATCGTCGAACGTAACCCTCCTGGATCCACTACTCACTTCTCCTTTTCTTTCATTGGTATGGGTCGTGACATTGGAAATCCAAGGTGGTATCTCAATGCTCTTACCAGGAAACAATGATAGCTCATTAACCACATCCCTGACATCTTCCTTGTGGTACAAAACCTTGAGGGGTCTCAAGGGTCCTTTCCCTTTCTCATTACCTGGCCCAGAAATCAAGGTATATGTACCTGAGCCTTCCTCCTTGAGTGTTGGTGACCTTATGTTAATTAATCCTTGCAGCTTGAGCTTAAAACTCATGCATTCCTCGATGGAGTGCCCCATTGTTCCAGTATGGTATTCGCACTTGATCTTCGGGTGATCTTCTTCAAAGACTAAACTCTTCTTGTTAATCAGTCCTCGTACCAAGGCTTTTAGCGCACAGCAAGAATCTAGGTTATGTCCCAATGCCCCTTTATGGAATTCACACGTTGCATTTGGATTGTACCATGGTAGGTATGGTGACACAGGCGTGAGAGCTCGAGGGGTCACCAAAGCATTCTGGATCAGTAGCGGGTAGAGCTTGCTATATGGCACCGGAATCGAGTCATTGTGATCCTTGTTCCTCTTGTTCTGATTCTGATTTTTGTTTTGAACCTGGCTTTGGTGACTTTGAGGAGGAATAGCCAGAGGATGTTGATGATGACGTCTTGAGGGAGGTCCATATACTGGTAAATGAGGAGTTGCCACATAGAATTTCCCTTGACTTGGGGTGACACCAGATGGATGCGGGGTAATAGCTCTCTTTGTTGCAGCAGTGTATATTGGGTGACCCTCTTTTCCCAACAAGACTTGCAGCGTTTCCAAGACCCATCTCATTTGGCTCTTCAAAAGATTAAGTTCCTCCTTCAATGCCTCTTGGCGTTTCCTTAGCTCGTCCATCATCTCCTGAGACATGGTTCTTTGCTCTTCGCGTGTTGAGAATCACTTTGCTTCACGGACAAAAGATGGATGAGTTTTTTGGTATTTTGTCTGGAGAATGACATGCATTATGATGCGATGCAAATGCAATGAATGAATGCAATGCAAGCCATGCATATTTGTGTTTTTTCTTCAATACACGGGTTCAAAAGTCCGAGGTACTGATAAATTTGATTGCTTTTCCAAAACGGGGTTCTCACCGGGTATGGTCTAGTGCTTTGTTACAAAGGATCCCCAGAGTCATTGATTCACAAGAATGTTTGACGCTTACGGGAAATACTTTCCGGTCGTCAACTCCATCAAGGGAATCTATTCTGGGTGAGGTTCTCGTACCGACTTTTACGAAGTATACACCTCGCAAGTCCGTACTACGCAACCATCGACTGGGTTCTAGACAGGGTACTCAGAGTCATGGATTCGAAAGACTGTTTGACGCTTACGGATAATACTTTCCGGTCATCAACTCCATCTGGAGAATCTATTCTGAGCGAGGTTCTCGTATCGATCCTTACGAGGTATCCACCTCGGGAATCCATACTACGCAACCATCATTTCTAGTTGGCCAAAGGTTTAATGTTCTAAAAGGTCCTTAGAGTCATGGACCCCTTTGAAACATCGCCGCTTACGAGGTATACACCTCGGGCGACAATATTTGCAAAAGGATCTACTCTAAGTGAGGTTCTCGTACCGACTCTTACGAAGTATACACCTCGGGAGTCTGTACTACTCAACCATCGTCCTATCTTATGTTTTTATTTTTTTTCACTCTAGACTCGGGTGTAGAGTCTTTCCCACATGGTTTGCAATCAAAAACCCAAATACCAACACATTGGAACCAATATACAACAAATATATCAATATAATAATAAAGATAATAGAAAGCAATAAATAAGGAAAAGCCACACAATTAAACAAACAAAGGCACACAGACGTCCTAACTAGGCTTGACTCGCTTAGGATTTTATCGTCCCCAGCAGAGTCGCCATCTGTCGCACCTCGATTTATGGGGATACGACTTCAAAGCGAAGCGCGATCGCACGCTCGCAATGATAGACTGAACAGAGTCGCCACCGAACTTTATTTATTCCTAAAAAGGAAAGGGGAAATATCGATAAAACCCAAGACAAAAGAAAAGATAAGATATGGTCATCGCAACCAATATCAGGGTTCGGTAGTCGATTACGCAAGGGGAAGGTATTAGCACCCCTCACGTCCGTTGTACTCAACGGGAACCATTAGGTCAGTTGTGTGCGTTAGTGTTAGTTAAAATATTAGGCTTTTCAATTTATTAGGTGGGAAAGAAAGAATAAAAGAAAGGAAAATGTTTTTGGATTTTTTAACAAAGGACTAAACCTAGGTTTTTTATTAGTGGGCCTGACAAGATTTAAAAATCCTGCTCCTACGTATCTCAAAAGAGAAATCAAGGCTTACGTATTTCTGGGTAGAAAAATGTTTGTTTGTTGGTCGATTTTAGCGAAAGCTATCCTGTATTAATCGACGAAAACATTGTTTTACCCAAAACAGATGAGGAGTGGACGCATACCACACATCGAACGGATTTATAAATCTACATTCGGAAAAGCGTCATTATCTCTACTCAACAATCGTGGCCGAAACATTGTTTTGTATCACTTAAGACAAGATACCTTTCGTTTATCAAAAAGGTTTTTGATTAGTCGCACGGCGGCGAGAAAAAGTTTGATTGGTTGGATGTATTTTGAGTGATGGCGAGAACTTGGATGAGCGAGATATACATCTCGAATCCTAGCCTCAGGAGTGCACGGTATACACCATGTTCCATTTCCATCTTTATTGGCAAAAGTGTTTGCTAGAGATTAAGTATTTTTAGGTTTGATTGAGAAAGGGTTTGAAGAAACCGCATTGACAATTTTAGACGATGGCGAGAGTTAAGATTGGCGAGGCATACGTCTCGAATCTTAACCTCAGGAGTGCACGGTATACACCATGTTCCATTTCCACCTTTATTGAAAGAGTCTTAAATAAGATTTAGGTGTTTTGAGTTTTGTTGTGAAAATGACTTGACCTAGATCAAGTATTGATGGACGTTTGAGAAATTTGAATGAGTGTTCGAGAGAACAAAGTGGATAATTTTGGATGATGGCGAGAGCTAGGATTGGCGAGATATACATCTCGAATCCTAGTCTCAGGAGTGCGTGGTATACACCACGTTCGACTTCCATCTTTATTGAAAAGGTCTTAATTATGAATTAATATTTTTTGAGTTTTTATTATAAAAAATGGCTTGACGTTGGATCAAGCATTTGATGAAGTTTGAGAGAAACGGAATAGAAAGGAGGAATGAGTTGATTTGTTTATTGAGAAAATACTCGACATTGGATCGAGTCATATTTTTTGTATTTTTTTGAAATTGTTGATTTTATTCTTATATTAGTAGCTAACTAAACAGTCAAACAAATAAAGAACTAAACAGTACAAAATTATTACACATCGGGGGAGTGGGGTACATTTTGTCAAATGGGGATTCAAAATAATGAAATAATTAAATCAGGCCCAAACAACAAATAATGCAAAAGTAGGAGTGTAAGTGCAAGAGAACCGGCTCATTGTAAGAAAGCCCAAGAGTAAGCTATGTGAGGTTGATGGCGATGCTTAAAAAGCAATCGACTTACAAGGGTGTGGAAAATGGGCTCGATATTAAATCGAGAAAATATGATTTTTATAAGTTGAAAAAATGGTTTCGAATGCATGATGCAATTAAAAGAAAAAACAAATCTATATTATTAAACAATAAATAAAAAAAGAAATATGAATAATAAAGCATAAATATAAAAGAAAATTTTAAAAGAAAGAAAAACTACGCCTAGGAGTATCGAACCCACTACACTAAAGATCTAGAAGCCACTCCCCTCCACCGACCACTTAGGATTAGTTGTTATTTTAGTACTAATTTTAAATATATAAACTAAGGTAAATTAAAAAATAGGATTGAAATAAAAAACTAAATAGAAAAAGAACTGTTAGTCTACTAGTAACTGAACCCAGCCGCTTGGCTGTTGGGTTGTCGATGGGGAATGTGTATTGGAAAGGGGGAAATAAATTGAAAGTATAAACAAACATTTAACTAAATACCTAGGAAAATTAAATGGGTTTAATAGTTTTTTTTTTAATAGATATTCTATCTAAAATAAATTATGGAAAGAAAATTGAAAAAAGAAAAGAAAACAAACAGACTCCATCGTCTAGCTCTCTCGAATCCTCTTCTCCCAATCTCACTCCCTCTGCATCGCTAACCTCACTCTCTCTGTATCGCTAACCTCGCTCACTCAACCTTACTCTTCTCACAAGCGCGCTCACTCAAACCCTCAATATCCTTCCGTTTCCACCTCGCGTTTCTCTCCACAGCTCTCGAATCGTACAAGAAAATAAAGGCTGAAGTAAAAGGGAGCTCACCTCCGGCGGTGAAGACGGTAGTGACGGCTCAAAACTTCACTATTTCGCCTCTCTATCAGGTATCTATCGATTTTTGGATTTAGGGTTCTTTTAAAAGTTCTCGCCGCTCTCTGTCTATGGTTAGGGTTTTTGTTCTCTGTTTTTCGAAAATCCCACCCTCTCCTCAATTTTCGTCTCCTTTTATGCTCCAGATTAGGGTTTTCTTTTTTTAATCCTTCTCTCAATTTTTCGTCTCCTCTCTCTCTGAATCGCTCTCTTCCTTTTATCCCTGCAGCTTAGGGTTTCAAACGGTACTCAAAAGTTCAAAGAAGAAAAATTCCAGAAGTGTTTTTTTGGTGCTCAGAACCGAGTTGTCCTGTTTGATGCTATTTTCCGGAAACGGTAATCTGTACTTAGCTTTCTCTTAGATTTTTGTCTCTTCCCTGATTTGGGAATTTTTGGAATTTAACTCTTTGCTGTTTACTGATGTTACTGCAGTGAAATTTTTAGTGACAACTCAAAAGCAGTTTCGGTTCAGTAGAAACAAAAACGGAACGGTTTGGGGATGAACACGGGTAAGGTCCTCCTTTCTAAATTGTTTGCCATTGGAAGATTTGACGTGTTTGGTGGTTTTGACGTGAGCTGTTATTGCAGGAGGTGGCATCCTAGGATAATCATGACACAACAAGAAACATGCGGGAACATTCTCAAGATCATCAAATTGAGGCTTCTCTCCACTTGAGTACCGTAAGTTTCCTGGAGAATACTTCTTCAATGTATCAATTGCGTGATATTGTCTTTAGATTGGTTCTTCTCGTTATGACCATAACTTGAATTTCCAAATGCTTTCCAAGTTCTTTATACACTTGAATAAAATTATTATCCTGATCAATTTTCTGTGCAGGAACGGCTTTGGCAACACAAAAATCAGAAATTGCAATTACACCCAATTTTGGCAAGGTGTAAGGAGTGTCGAAGTGATCCTTGTATAGTCCTAAAGTTTCCACAGCAACATCAAGTGCAAATTCCTTTAACTTTTATATTAAGACTTTTCTCTTTGATCTCTGTTGTGGATTTTTCTCTTGGGAGTCCGTATATATCAGGAAGAATAGCGACAACAGCATCATTGCCAAGGACGAGTTTCTGTTTGAGATGATCGATGCATAATGTCTTGAATCTTGCTTTAGCAACTGGATTGCCGTATGATGATGCGCTTCTGCAGATAAGTTCTAGTTTCCATAAGGCTCACCTGAAATTTTCCCTGTGATTTCAATAGCATTGAATTGTTGAAAATTTATTGCTTCCGTCAATGCCTTTCTCTTTGCAACCTTGCGTTTCTCCCATGCCTGTGGAACTGTTCTTGTACTTTGTTGAACGCTGCAATAATTTCCTTTCTCCATTTGCTCTTCATTTTCTTGTTGTAACAAGAACACCATTTTCTTTATTTCAGGTGCATGCTGGACTTCTTATGCGTTTTTGTGGCATCCGGTACTATTGGATCCTATACATGCTTTTGGTTCACAAGGCTCATCCACTCTTCATTCAAAATTGATTAGTTATAGCAGTCAATGGTTTGTGCTACATCTCCAAATAAGAAAGGCATTGAAGCATAACTAAGAAGCTTAGAGCAAATGAAGAGTCCAATAGCAAAATTTGGCACAAGAGTGACAACATCCCATCCATCTTCTCCTCTCTCTGAATTTGATGCAAGTTTTGGTTTTATTTTCTTGTAGGATTGAAATTGAAGTGTTGATTTTGGGTGTTGGATGTTCACTTTTGGATGAAGATGAGTGACCTGCGGATTATGATTCCACATCCTGCAATCCAAAAATCCCGGTATGCCCTTTACTCTTTCTATCAAAATCATCACTGGTTTCAATGTGGTCGTAAATTTGGTGTGTGCAATAAAAATCACCTTGCTTTTCATGCAAAACAGGATATGGTTGCAAGAGCTCGTGATTCATACATTCCACTAAACCTAGCCGAGCTCTTTTCTCTTCCAAGGCTCTAGCAGAAAAATGGCATGATTGGAATGTTGAATTTGCATTTGTAAGAGGGCCCTCTGATGTTCCTGAGAATGGAGATTTTTCAAGGCGTAATTGAGGTTCATTTCCAGCATCAACAGTCAATCTTGAACAAGAAACTTCCAGAGATGGTAGTGAAGTATTCACCAAAGTGCTTGTAACGTGGAGGTTGTCTTTCAACTGAACTACAACATCTGTATCAGCTTCATCTCTATCAACTAGGCATATTGTTGAACCCTCCAATTCATTTCCCAGACACCAGTTCTATAACTGCAACTCCCCCTTCACTCGGTTCATTTGTTTCTCATTTGTGAACATGAATGCTGAGGTAATTTTCTTCACAAGTTTTCAATTTGGTTGGTCTTTGTGTAATTCTCTGAAGGTTCTGATATATTTCCATGAGGGATCATTAGAGATTTTCGGTTATAAAAATTTTGTAGGGTCGTTTTGGTTATCTGAATTCTGTTGTAATTGTTGGTTGTATGTCATGAAGATAGGTGTACTGATATATACGACCTCATTTTGCGAACAGCAACACAGCACAGGCGAAAGTCTTGATGCAAGACGAAGGCAAATTCTTTGTTGAGGCATGTGTTTGAACGGCTTGGCTGCAGAATTGTTCAATGTGTTGTGCTCCAGAGACCGCTTTTGCATTGATAAGATAACCGGCACCTGAGACGCATTTAACTTCAGCTGCTGCAGGAAGTGAAGTTTTAAAGCTTATCACATTGTAAAATAGAAGTCCATTCTCCGGAGAACATCTAGATAGAATTGTATTTTTAGCATTTTTGATTCGCTTTGCTTGTAAATCCTCAATGACAAATATTCTTCCTCCTCTGTAGTGCAAATTGGTTGCTGAATCAACAACTTTAACACAACTGGTAAATGATGAACCGTCACGAAACCTAACCTTGATTCTGTTCCAATTGTAGACATCTGGATTAAAACTCTTTTTTTTATTATTAAAAGAAAAACGAAAAGGAAAGTGATGTATCCATTTTCTTGGACGATCCTAATGGGGTGTCTCTACGGTTATCAATTCCGGCATCAAATCCCTTATCAAAGTGGTAGGTCGGTGGACTCCCATCCAACCAAATAGCCCCTTTTTGTGCTGCACTTTGAACATAAGCGATTGGCACAACAAACCCCTCAGCTGACCTCACTAACAGTAGTGTGCATATTACAAGACTTAACAAATGCTCCATATTTGCACTTTTCGTTATTTAACTGGTGGAAGGTTGAATGGAAGAAGAAGAATGAATTGTATGGTTAAAGTTGTAGTTTGAACTTGATGGAGATGATTGTGAAGAATAAGAATAGTTGCAACTTGGTTTATGGAAATGGATATTTGGTTCCAATGGATGTGGATTTTGCATTGTTATGCTTGAATGTTGAATGAAAATGTATGTATGAAAATGAGTTCGGAAATAACTGAAAGTTTAATGTTACTGAATGTCATGAAATGTGTGTATGTATTGTTTTGATTTGAAATGCATTATGGATACAAAATGGATTTTGGATTTTGGATTTTGAATTTTGATCATAAAAATGGATGTGGATTTTTTTAGGAATAATCCAATATTAGTTTGAATATCAATTTAATTACTAATAACAAATCAGCAAAAAACCAAATTAAAAACAAAATATTCTATAATTCATTTAAAATTACTTGGATATCAACTCTAACATTCATTTGGAAATAAAAATCGATTAGAGTTTTAATCATTAGTAAAAATAAACAATTAAGATTAAATTGACAATTGGAATTAAACTTAATTTGAAATTAAAATCAAATTAAAAAAAAGAAAGTCAAGATATTAAAATCCATTTTATACTGATGAATGTATGCAAATGCAAAAATAAAAGAAAAAATGGAAAAATTTCAGGATCAAAATCGGGGTATGACACTTGATAAATCAGAGTTGTCTTCAGAGGTTGATTATGTCTGACCACATATGAGTTTCTCAATGCTCTAGACTTCTTCAGATTCAGAGTCTGGATTCAATATTCTTTTATCAAAGTTTCTGACTTCTTTATCTTGCGCTGGTATCTGCGTTGATAAGAATTAGAGCCTTCTGGACACATTCTTTCTGAGTGGCATCTGATAGTTGAATATTTCTTATCTGATTTAATTTTATATCTAATGTTTGATCAGAGCCCTGCACACTAAGGAAAAATCATGTTAGAGTACCATTTTTGTTTCATCCTTTGTTATCATCAAAATCTTAGAGATATATTATAGAACAAACTTTGTTCTTACAAATTAGGGTTTTCGAGCAAAGGAAGAAGAAGACGAATTTCTACAGAGTTTCTCTCTGCTCCCAAAATGATAATTTTATTCTTTACAATTGCAAGTATGTGTTATATTACAATGATATGAGTTATTCCCTATTTATAGATTTGAGTTTGCTTGTTTCTCAAGAAAAATCCAAATTAAGTCTAACAACTTTGTCAAGATACACTTCGACATACTATACATTTCAATACATAGGTGATTCGACACTTCCTTATTTCTGTCAAACAACATAATTTGACACAAAAAATTACAATTCAACGCATCCCACTAAATAGCTCAAAATATTATAATTTTCTTGTGTTTAAATATGTGATTAAGAACCCAAGAAAATGTGACTTTTTTCCTTCCTTACCCCTTTTTTTATTTTTATTTCCCTATATACCCTATTCTGAAATTAAATTCCCAGAGTACCCTTTTTTTAGTATCCACTCGTCCAATGGATGGACGAGTTGCTGAAAATATTTTCTTGTAGTGTGGATTCGGCCAATGGTTGGCCGAGCTATTGAAGGAAGGATTTTTTTTTTAATTGAAATACATTTTTAGTATTATTAAGAATTCTAATAAATAATGGATACCGGTAATGAAAACATATCTTTCATGTAATGAAAGCATATAAATCACACAAATTCACAATGATGACGACATAGTGGATACTGATAATGAAAACATATCTTTCAGGTACTATTATAGAATTGCAATCCTTATCCGTGATTTCAAACGATGTATCACAATTGAGTTAAACATTATTGTCAAATTAAAATATATCTTCCAAATATATAATTGAATTTAATACTTTATAATATTGTCAAATTAAAATAATAATTATTACAAATCAATTATAATTTATCATATTTTATTGTTTAAACATATTTTTCTGTAAATGTGTGGTTAAGATAGATGTTAAAGAGTATATTTTATACATGGAAAAATTATTTTTCACTAATGTAATTAATTTTTTTTTTTTCTATTTCTTAAATAAAAATAATTATAATTATAATATTATAAAAATTATATACAAGATACATATTTGTGGTTAAAGAATAAAATTAATGTCTTTATCTCATATAGTCAACATAAAAATAAAATAAAAACTTATAATCTACCGACTACTATTTTTTCACACTTTAAATTTTTAAAGCTATTTTATTTGAAAATGAGTAATTAAAAAAATCGTGTAAGCGTAAAAGTCATACAATGAAAAAAGGTAGGGATTGTGATCCATTGTTTGAAATCACAGGGAGGGATTGCAATTCTATAATAGTATCGGGAAAATATGTTTTGATTACCGGTATCTACTATTTCGTCAGCATTGTGAATGAATGTGATTTATATGCTTTCATTACCTAAAATATATGTTTTCATTAGCAGTATCCACTATTTATTACAATTATTTATATACTTAATTAATATAATTATAATTTTATTATTAAAACAAATATTTAATTTACAAAAATATTATTATAAATAAACTATAATTTATATTATTTAAATAAAAAAATTATTATAAAATTATTTATTAATAATACTAAAAATATATTTAAATTAAAAAAATCGTTCCTTCATTAGCTCGATCAATCATTGGCCGATTCCATACTACAAAAATATTTCTTTCAACAACTCGTCCATCCATTAAACGAGTGGATACTAAAATATGGATATTTTGAGAATTTAATTTCAGAATAGGGTATATAAAGAATAAAAAATCAAAAAAGAGATAAGAAAGGAAAAAAGTCAGAAGATGTTACACAATCATTAATCCTAAATTTCTCTTTTGTATATTGAAATGACATTGAAGTGTTTGAGGATATACCACTCCCTCTATCAACAAGTACATTGGCTTGTTCGTTCATCATTAGTAGATTCATTTTCTCCCTCCTCTTCGAATCATTATATATCTCATCCGTAAGAAATAAACATTTATTTATTTTTTAGTATAAAAAATGAATAAAGTTAATATGACACAGAGTATGAGTTGTACAAAAACATGGCAAATGAGCAAAAGAATTGTAAGGGAACAGGTCATTGATTTCAACTTGCAAGAACAAGGTTAAGTCTCAGGTCAGATTAGTTAAATGCGTGTGGATACAAAATTGACCACAAGGATATGCTTGTAAAGGAAACAACCTTATGGACCACAAGTTCGCGATTCTTTTGTGACACCCACTAATAAACTAATGTCATATATATGATAATGATAACGATGATGATGGGGTATATTACCCATGCTTCCCATGCAACTACGCTTTGAAAACACCGAATCAGATTTAAAAAGCTAGGGGACATAAAGATAAAATAATTGACAGAAAGGTTGAGTTGACGTATGAAGATGTTAGGGATGATATTAGAGTCATTGGAGTTCTTGTATCAATATGCAGGTCAATACACGTCTTTCTCACCTCAAGGACTCCGTGTCACGATTTTAGTATTGATTTTGAATTTGGAGTTTGGAGATTTTGAATTTGATAGTGATTTTGTGTATTTTTTTAATTACTTTTGATATTTTTTTACTGATTTTTTTATAACTTGTAATAAATTAAGCATAAAAATCAGAAAAATAATCATAAAAAATCCTATTAAATTTTTATTTTAATATTTTTTTAAAATAAAACTCATTATTAAGTTTTTTTAAAAAAAATAACCAACATTTTCAACTAAAATACTAAAATAATCATTTTTTTCAAATAACCATTTTTAAAAAAACAAATTCTAAAATAACATATATTTCAAAAAAATTACCGAAATAACCACGTTTCAAAACAAATGCGCCAGATGAACTGGCACATCCATTTTAAATCAAGAGGAGGTGCCAGCACCACTGACGCATGCTTTAAAAGCAATGCTTCTAGCGCCTACATGTGTTGACATGTGTGGCGCCTAACCCTTTGGCGCATGCATTTTCATACTTCTTTTATAAATACGTTGTCATTCAGTCATATTTTTCATACAACTTTTACCCTACAACCATATTTTCTTTCATTCAACTTCAATCTCCTTCAAGTTTTTGAGTTTTAACCATGTCTGAATACATTCACAAGTGAAATATCGATTTAATCTTTTCCGCCCTTGGTCTCCGATAAAGATTCGACTTTGGAATGTTGATTCGTTTGAACGTCTTAATTGGACGTTGAACAGTTGGTTAGATGGAGAAATTAGAGATGGTGACAGGATTAGAAGAATCCAATGACTTGTGTCCACGTTCAACCAAAATGGAGAAAATGCGTGAATGGGGGGATATTAAGACTGACAAAGACGTTCATAGGATGATGCATTATATGTTCAAAATTGTTTTGATGGTTGTAACCGCTTAGTTATTGTAATTGTATTTTAATTTTTGTTGTTGTTTGTGTTGTTGTTTATGTAATGGTATTTTCTCACAAACTTATAATATGAAATGAATTTAGTTTTTTATATATTGCAACAGAGGTACATGTGAATTTATCTTGTTGTGTCCGTTTCAACACTAGGATAGTCAATACGATTGTGACCTGGCTGACGACATGAACTACATAATCTAACCATTTTGTTAGCCGTATCCATTTCGATTCGAATACGGGTACTGTTTGGGCGACACTTTTTCTTCCTTCGCATAACTTTATTGTGTCAGACAATGCCCCCTTGATATTCTGGCCAGTAATCCTCTTTTGTGTACGGAAGGCTTGCAACTTTCCGCAGTCCCACCAACCTCTATTGTGTTCCACTCTGTATTGTCCTATTGGCATGCCCTCATTGTGATCCATGTACTCGGCAACACCATACCAACCTTTAGTACGGTCAAACATCGTGACCACATGTGTGTTTGCTTTGGAAGATTCATGTCTAATGAATTTCTATGAAGCATTATTGAACAACTGCCCAGATTGCAACAATGAACTCCATTTGGAACTTTGTTCTCAAACAGCGCCCCTAGCCTGAAATATGTTGCCTGCACGAAAGCGGTTATAGGGAGGTTTCAGATGCCTTTGAAGATAAAGTTCATTGATTCCACAAGAATTGTTATCATGTCGTCTCAACGTTGACCGTTGTTGTATGCCCTAGTCCACTTCTCTAATGGAATATTGTCGATCCACCATATTGCATCTGCGTTTGACAATCTTATTTCTTTGCGGTAGTGTTTGAAAAAAGGTTTTGATAATGCGTAACCTACGTTGACAACCTTCTTACGCAACGGTTTGTCTTTGATTTCCCGCATAAAATTATGAGCAATATTTCTAATACAGAAGACATGCATCGAAGAAGGACCCTGCCAGCCATTATCAATGTTATTATATGCACTGAGGAATGAAGGGTATTTGTCGGAGACCAAACATAAGTTAAGAAGCAACATGCAATCGGAGTTTTCTTAGGAAAAAACTACATCCCTCAGTAGTCTCCCCTTCAACAATGGCAAAGACGATTGGAAAAATTTTGTTGTTGCCATCTTGTGTCATTGCCATCAATAACGTTTCTTTGTATTTCTCATACAACCATGTACTATCAATTTGTATAATAGGTTTACAGAAAGAAAATCCTTTGATGCATGGTTGATACGCTCAGAAGAGACGGTGAAATAGTCCATTTCCAATTGCACACGTCCCGTCTGGTGTATATGCGGATAACATTTCCAACTTGACAATAGTCCCTAGAGCATACTGTTTAAGAGCCAACAGGTATATTGGAAGTTGTTTGTAAGACTCCTTCCAATTGCCCTACATTTTTTCAATACCCTTTGTCCTAGCTATTCAAGCCTTCGCATATGATGGAGTGTAGTGGTATTGTGCTACAATATGTGAGATTATTATACTCACTTTTAACTACGGATTGTCGCCAATGAAAGATAAAATTTCATCGCATATTAACTGAGAGCTAAGTTTCCGATGGTCTTGAATTGGGTTTGTGAGCATGCATGTGTGAACTGGACCCATGGACCCAATCACCCAAGAATCACTCTTCTTCCAGTACGAAGCTGGAAAGCCAAAAAGGTAGTGCTCATTTGGACAAAAAAAATTGTACCTCAATGCATTAGTTATATCAACTCTGAAATCAGACATGTTTGAGAGATTGGCATAAAAAAAGAATCGATGCCTAATGGGATTATTCTGAATAGAGAGACTTCGCAAATTTGATGTGACTTCATTGGAGGAATCGACGACAACACATCTTAAACGAACCATTCATACATGGTGCTAGACCAACTCAATAATATATGGCATGGTTTAGGTCGGTAACAATGCAACAATTTGTGTCTGAGCCACGGTATTTGATTGATCCACGCCAACTAGCATCATCATCATACGCCCAATTACAAGTCCCCGTCCAACACCAATGTCAAACCACCCAAACCCAACAACCAACCTCACACCATCACCCTACCACATACACCCAACAACCAAATACCCAACTTCACAACCCATTCATGTCACACACCCAACAACCAAACACCCAACCTTGCAATCCATTCATGCCATCCACCAAACCACAAAACTAAGAATCAAACCCTACCCACCAACAACCATATGCATCAACCACAACCGTCTATAGCTCAGATGATTCATATAGGTCACTTCATCGTAGCTCTCCACCAATGACCATCCAAACATGCCATCAATAAAACACCCAACAATTATTTAACTATAGTACACCCCATGAACCATTGATTCGTTTCCAAAACGATTCAATGTCCCAATTTGGGCAACTATACCGTCCATAGTTCACCCAACCACATCACCCAACTACAACAACATAGGCACCAAACTACATTAAGGAAGCCCCATTGGCCAGAGCCCCCCCGGCTATTGGGAACAAATTATGACACATCAATCAAATACCGCTGGAACTTCCGTCGGACCTTCACACCAACCATCATTGGATCAGATCAGCACACAAAGACCCCTAACACCTCAAGAAAATCGTGGGAGCCCTCAAAGACAAGCTAACACACTTGGATGTGGAACATGGGGGCGTTTCGATCGGGCCGGTCATTAAATTTTTGTCAATCACATGTAACTTTTATTATATCATGGATACAATTTTTAATAATATTATATTTCATTATTTATTAAATAAACAATAAAAATTAAAAAAATAATAATACAAAGGTGTGTGCGTCAGCTGAATTGGCGCATACGCCAATGCCCATGCATAGGCGCCATGGTTGCTGGCGCCTCCATGCACTGTGTTTTAAAGGATCCGCCAACATCAGTGACGCCTCCTTTTGGTTTAAAATGGATGCGCCAGTTCATATGGCACATCTATTTTGAAAGGTGGTTATTTCGGTATTTTTTTTTTAAATATTGGTTATTTTAGAATTTTTTTTTAAAAAAAGTTATTTTTAAAAAAGTCACCAAAAGTTAATAACCATCTTTTTTGACTAATGCGTCAATTGAACTGGCGCATCCAACTAAGGCACATAAGAGGCGCCCAAAGTGCAGGCACATGCATGTAGGCGCCACATGCATGTAGGCGCCACATGCATTGGCGGATGCATGCCTTGGTACCACATGCATTGGCGCATGCATACACTACATAGTGTATGCGTTAATGCATGTGGCGCATGCACCTTTCATTTTTTTTTTAAATTTTAAGTGTTAAATTTATAATTAATTAAAAAAAATACTGAAAATAAAAATTATATTTATATTATAATGAAAAATTAGACATAATTGACAAGAAATTCAATGATTCACCTGATTGAAACGCCTCCCTGTTCCACATTCAGGCGCGTTAGTCTGTCTTAGAGGTCTCCCATGATTTTCCTGAGGTGTTTCGGGTCTTTGAGTGCTGACATGATCCAATGGTGCTTGGTGTGAAGGTCCGGTGAAAGGTCCAACATTAGTTGATATATGTGTCATCATTTGTCCCCAATAGTTAGGGGTTGTCGCCAACGGCACTTCGTAATTAAGTTTGGTGCCCATGTTGTCGTAGTTGGGTCGTTGTGGTTGGGTGAATTATGGACGGTATGGTTGCCCGAATTGGGATATTGAATCGGTTTGGAAACGAAACAATGGTTCCTGGGGTGTACTATAGTCAAATAATGGTTGAGTGTTGTGGCAATGGTATGTTTCGACGGTCATTGGGGGGGGGGGGGGGTTACGATGGCATGACGGTGAATCTTATGAATCTTATGGGGTATAGATTGTTGTGGTGGCTGCGTATGGTTGTTAGTAGTTAGGGTTTGATTCTTGGTTTTGAGTTTGAGTGTGTGGCATGAATGGGTTGCGAGGTTGGGTGTTAGGTTATTAGGTGTATATGGTAGGGTGATGGTGTAAGGTTGGTCGTTGGGTTTGGGTGGGTTGACATTGTTCTTGGATGGGTATTGTTATTAGGCGTCTGATGACAAAGCTAGTTGGCGTGGATCAATCAAATACCTTATTTCAGACACAAATTGTGGCATCCATCCGCCAATGCATGTGGCACTTACATGCATTGTGGCGCCTACATGCATTGATTGTCTAGCACCCTGTATGACTGGTTTATTTAAGATGTGTTATCGTCGATTCCTCCAATGACAACACATCTCTTTTGCGAAGTCTCTCCAGTCGGAATAATCTCATCGGGCATCGACTCTTTGTTGATGCCAATCTCCCAAACACGTCGAAGGTTCTGGAATTTGTTGTTGCATGACGAATTGCAGTTTTACACGGTCACTCTGGTGTATCTCCATAGTAGTGAACCAAATAATTGGTGTTTTTGTTGTCCAGAATGCAACATCATCATAGTTAACCTGATGATTAAGACCCAAATATGACCTCCAGATAAATTGTACAAGAATATGACATGATTATATGATATGTAATTTGATAATTATTTTTAAATCAAAAGTAGAGTTGTGTAGTAGTATTACATCGTCTGGTCCAATGTGGTCCAACAAATTGCGATAGACTACTACAACGTGTGTCAGACACCTGTTGTATTTCATCCCTTTAACTGACCATCTAGATCGAAAACATTTGAAAAATATTATTTACAGTTAGTTGTAGTATAAAGTCTAATAAATTAGATGGTAATGTTTCAAACTTACTTTGTTACAAAGGGTAATATGAATGACTTCTCATTTACCGGGGCGAGTGACGACAGTCTTGACCAACCCCCTGCTTATAGCAAATATGCGCATGAATAAAATGTACAAGTATTTTTTTTCATTTTTACATAATGCACTGATAGATGGGACAAAACATCTAAACCCCAACTATATGTGCTTACTGTAAGACCCCAATTTTGACCCTAAGATCCCTCGTGCCATCTCATCATATGCATTGGCTTTCGGATCACACCTTGGCATCCTCCTTACCCCTCATTCATTGGGTTTGCATTGGGGGAGATCACTAAGCACATTTTATTGTATCATACTTTGTTTTTTGTTATTTACTAACCAAAATTCCAAAAATATGTCAATGTATAGTTTACTTCTTTTGTAGGTAGTGTGTGTGTTCACCTATGCTCCATCAAGATCATATCTAGGGTTTGAGACCCTTAATAAAATAAGACTAATCAAGAGATGGTGCACATTGGTTCTAGACATCATATATGGATCCCCATGATCTTCACATATAATTTTGATCAAGAAATCATCAAGAGTTTGAAGCTTGTTTTCCTTGGAAGCCCTAATTTATTTGGGTATCTTGTGCGACTTCCTCATCAATTTCTTCTTCATTTGATCAAATATTTCGAGTTATAATTCATATTACATCATCTTACACATATATATGATCCTCCATGAGTCCCAAATATCAAGAGAATGTCAAGTTTGCAAGATGGCTCATGGTGGTTGACCAGAGAAAGTCAACTCGTCAAAACTGGGGTTCCCTATCTCCTATCTCCTAAAATTTTTATCATAAGAAAACTATTCCAATAGAAATGTTACTCCTTAAGACATTCCAAACAACTTTCATGTTTAAGTCAAGAGCTATTTTTTCTTGGAAAGTCATTTTTATGGTTAAACCCTAGTTAGGAGGTCAACTTACAAGGACCATAACTTGCTCAATTTTTATGAGATGAAAAACATTCAAGTTCCATGATCACATTCAAGATGTCCTATCCAACTTTTATTCTTGGAATAAGTTCAAATTCAACTTGAAAATGCATGTTCCAAGAGGAAACATTATAGGTCATTTTGGGCCATTACCATTGAACAAGTGATTTTCCTCAACTTCTAAAATGCATAACTCCTTCATGAAAAATCCAAATAAATTCAAATTTGTAACCAAATTAAATAGGTTTGAAATAGATACAACTTTTATGAAGGAACGTTTTCCATTTGAAGTCCATAGCAAAAGTTATTCAAGGTGGAAGAAGTGAACATTTGACTTGGTACTTAGAAAATTTCAAATACATTGGATTTTCCAAACTTCCACCTCAAATTTCGTCATGATCCAAGATTCAAATTTAAAAGTGTTCAACATAAAAGTTGTTCCCTTTGATCTCACCTTTCCAAAAAGTCTAAGATCATCTCATTTGGCCAAGAAATGAAGGACTTGCGCATGGGTTCTTTTCAAAGGTCCATTTTGATGAATTTCACCTTCACTTTGCAATTTCAAATGCATGGCCATATGACATGATTTCAGCATTGAACTCAAGTCATTTTGGACCTAAATACATCACTTGATGGGCCTATCACATGCTCATGCAAGCATGCAAGGCAAATTGAAAAATTTTGGCAAATTTTGGAAGTGTGTGGAAATAAATTGCATTGGCTATAAATACAACCCTCATGGCTCAAAATTGAGGACCTCATGCCCAAGCTTTGAACCTACAATCCAAACCCTCACCATTAAAGGATAATCTTGAAGGTTTTCATTTGAAAATGAGCTTTAAATCTCATTTTGTTTTGAGATTGAAACTCCAAGAGTCCAAGCTTTTCTTTGGCCTAATTCACCTCCTACAATCTTCTGAAGCCAAGCCAAGGACAAATGGAAGCAAGATCAAGCAAAGTTGAAGATCCTTCAAAGGTGATTTTTCATAATTTTCATCTCTTTGATTCTCACTCAATTCTTCACTATTCTTTGTGATTTTTGGTTGGCTGAAGTTCTAACAATGTAGGCAACAAGACTGAGTTGCTTTGAGGTCAAATCTAAGCAACTCAGTTCATGATCCTTAAAATTCAAATCCCTGTATCTCTTAATATACTTGGAATTGGAGAAAAATCATGCCAGATTCGAGCTCCTGATCATTTTTTCTTTAAATCCATGTCCTTGTTTTTCATTTCCATGGTGGTTGGCGGTGGACCAGTCTGGTGAGGTCCACCGAAGAAGACAACCGGAGCTAGGGCTCCGGTGGTGTGGTGTCATGTCTCCTGGCCGTTTGAAATGTTTTAATCTTATCCATTTGTTTTTATTACCAACCATGTGACGCGTTAACTGAAGACTATGGTGAATAGCGCGCGCGTGACCATCAGATCTGCCACCTCAATTAATGAGGGAGATCCGATGAGCCTTATTTTTTTTTTAATTTCTGATTTTATGTTTAATCCTTATATTTTGTTTAATTCATATTAATTTCATTTTTAATCCAAAAAATATGGGAATTTCACAAAAAATCTTTAAATATTTTTCTTTTCCATATTATGAATTAAAATTATTTTTTGGATTAATTTTGATATTTTCATGAATTAAATGTTTTTGTATATATTTTTAATTATTTAAAAATACTTCTGACTTTTAAAAAATCATGAAAAAAAATTTCTAAGGTCCTTTGACCTTGTTTGACCTAGGGAAAATATCTTGGCCGTTTATTTGGTGTTTTGAAGAGGTTTTAGGGTTTGACCAAATTAAATTGTATTTTAATGCATTTTTAATTTGACTTTTGATTGATTTAATGTGTAAAAATTATGTTGAGCTATTTTTATGGTCTTGTGATGGTTGACTATTTGTTTGTGCCTTGGTCAAGGTTGATTTGCCTTTTTTATATTAAAATCATTGGATTTAGGGGATTGATGAAATATACATTTCGTCTCCCAAAATGAATGAATGATCTTAATTTGATAAAATTCCTCCCATGATCAATTTGTGTTTCTCTCACTCCCCTCCCTCTTCATCTTCATCCCTATTCTTTCCCATTCCTTTCATTAACCAATGAAATCTCTAATGTCTTAAGACTAATTGGTTCATCAATGACCTTGTGTCAGATGAACCGATACAAGTATAGATGAGATAGGTCCATCCCTCTTGATCTTTTCTTTTAGTGTATGGTATGTTTTAGGAGTTTGGTTCATCATACCAAATCTCTAACATGCATTAACACCTAAGTTTTTATTTCCCGACCTCAGATACTTGTGACTTCTACATAAGTCCAATTACGATTGCTTAACATAGAGCTAAATTTGACCCTAAAGGCATAACATTCTAGTAAGTGAGATTGTAAGTCTCTCATCTTTCATGGTATTGTGTGGAAACTTATCATTTTTTCCTTCTTATGGAAGATGTCTTGGTATAAGGATTCATGCTTGTGAATGGATGATTGAGTATTCTCCAAAGAATAAATTAATCCATTAAAAATCAAAAACACCACTAACATTTGACTAACATTTGACTAACTCTTATTAATGTTGCTTTAATTTCAAGTCATTTACTTTATGCAATTTAATTTTCAGTCATCTATCATTCATTGCCATTTATATTTCATTTAACTTGTTTATGTTTATGTCATTTGAGACATATCTTGTGATTGTAAATATTTGTTTATGCATTTTGATTTTGTTTGTGGTCTTAGGACCTTAAAATACTTAATAAACAACAAAAACACCTTAAAAAAATTTTGGTGGACTGTTGATCTTGATCTGAACTTTTGGACTAAGGATTAGGCAACATTCCCTGTACAAAAAGGACTTGGCCAATGCTAACATTTTGAAACCAAGTTAGTGTGAACTGAGCCTTCATCTGATGCAAGCCTTGGGACTCTATTTGAATTCATCTATTGCTTTGTCTTGGTCCTAATTGTTATTTGAAAACTTCTTATCATTGGATCTTGTTCATACTTTTCCCTTTTCCTTTGGAAACAATAAAAGTGCGTTGGCGACTCTAGTTTTATTGACGTTAAGCTTATCCATCGCTTGATGGTCATGAATTTACCGCTACAGTGAGCCATTATGAACATAACCATGATGGTTGTGTTATTTGCAGTGTGAATCCTCGTGGCTGTGTCATTGTCAAAAGAGTTATTCAATGGTTGATGGACGAGAATGGTATTCAAGTTCAACAATCGAGGTATATGGGAGGTGATGTGAATGTGATAGTACCCGTGTTCAAAACTCCTGAGCGGGTAGTTATTCAGTTTGATAGCAACAACAACAATAATGTCAACATATCAGTATCATCGTTGGTTATATGGTTAGCGGGATCCGTCCCCTACTCATCTGATAAAGTTGTGCCATACAAGTATAATGCCACCATGATTGAAAATGGTCAAGAGGTTCCTCTTCTAGTTGCAAATTTAGTGGTGAATATTGCAGATATAGAAAAGGTGACCCGTAGCGGTCATGTGTTCAGCCCTGTGTTTCCAAAGGTTGTGGAAGATGTGTCAGTACATAAGAAGGTGGAGATTAATGCAGTTGATCCAGTTAGTGCTCCAACGTGTCAGTTTGGTGAATCCAACAAGTTGAAGATTAACGATGATGATGAGGTATAACACTTGATTAAAAGGAGTGAATTTAACGTTATGAAGCAGCTGCTTCAAACGTCGTCAAACTTTTTGGTGCTATCATTACTAATGAGTTCTGAGGCATACAGAGAAGCATTGTAGAGGGTGTTGAAACAAGCTTATGTGAAACATGATGTTACTGTGGATTAGTTTGACCATATTGTTGCCAACATCACTTCTTGTAACAATTTGAGCTTCTGTGATGAAGAACTTCCTGATGAATTGAAAGGAAGACGCTTTGTCCAATGTTTAGGTTGATACAGGTTCATTCTCGAATGTGTTGCCAAAGTCAAATCTAGCAAGACTCGCTTATCAAGGTGCCCCAATGAGGTACAGTGGTGTGGTTATGAAAGCATTTGACGGTTCTCGTAAAACTTTCATTGGAGAGGTGGACATTCCAGTTAAGATAGGTTCGAGTGATTTTCAAATTACTTTTAAGGTAATGGATATTCACCCGACCTATAGTTTCTTGTTGGGAAAGCCTTAGATACATGAAGCTGGAGCTATAACGTCTACACTGCACCAAAAGCTAAAATTTGTGAAGAACTACACACATTTCGTTGTTTGTGGAGACAAAGCATTATTGGTAATCCATTTGTCATCTTTTACTTATGTTGATGCTAAAGAGGAAGTTGGAACCCCATTCCAGACTTTGTCCATCGTTGATGAATTGAAGAAGGTTGGGGCACCCATGTCTTCTTTGAAGGATGCACATGAGGCTATTCAGGGTGGCAGCACCAATAAGTGGGGCCGCGTTATAAAAGTTGTTGAGATAAAGAACAATGCAGGGCGGGGATTTCAGCAAGGTCCATTCAACGCCAATGTCAAGGTTATACAACCGATTTTCTGCAGTGGAGGGTTCATTCATGAGAACGATCAACACTCAGCTGCCATTATTGAAGACATCGATGAAGACGAGGCTTGTGCCAACTTTGTGACACGCAGCGAGACTTGCAACAAATGGATCGTTGTTGATGTTCCTGTTTTTATGAACCGTTCTAAGTAATTTGTTTTCATAATTTTAATAAAAATCCTTCTCCTATGACTAAGGGAGAAGTGAACATTATTGGGAATTTTCCTTATTATCATCAATGAAATACAATTTTATTCATCCACGTCTATAATGTTCTATTTTACTTTTTGCTTTTTTTTTAAAATGGTAATCCCAAAAAACATAAATAAATAATAATCTTTTCATCTGCATAATATTTGTTTGCACTCCACTTCTCTAAAATCAAAATATCAAAGCATTATGCAGGTTGGTTCTCAAACCCATTGAATGTAATGATCCTACTCCCTCTCTAAACATTGATTTCCTTGTGTTTGAAGCTGAGGAAGAGAATGAAGATGAAGAAGTATCTGACGAGTTATCCTGTTTGCTTGAGCACGAGGAAAAAGCCATTCAGCCATTTGAAGAGCAGATTGGACTAGTCAACTTGGGTTCCGAGGATGATGTGAAGGAAGTCAAGATTGGGTCTCAACTGTGTCCAGAAGCCAAAAAGGGGTTGATTGATCTTCTTTGAGAATATTCTGATGTGTTTCTTGGTCCTATCAATATATGCCTGGTTTGGATTCTGAGATTGTGGAGCATAGATTTCCTTTGAAGCCATAATGCCCGCCGGTCAAGCAGAAGTTGAGAAGAACTCATCCTGATATGGCAATGAGGATTAAGGAGGAAGTGCAGAAGTAGATTGATGTCGGCTTTCTTGTTACCTCCGAATATCTGCAGTGGGTGGCCAATATCGTTCATGTTCCTAAGAAAGATGGAAAAGTCCGTATGTGTGTTGATTACAGGGATTTGAATAAATCCAGTCTGAAAAATGATTTTCATCTCCTACACATAGATATGTTGGTAGACAATACAACTAAGTTCAAAGTATTTTCATTTATGGACAGATTTTCTAGTTATAATCATATCAAGATGGCACCCGAAGATATGGATACGACCATATTCATTACACCTTGGGGAGCATTCTATTATAGAGTGATGCCTTTCAGTTTAAAGAATGCTGGTGCAACATACCAGTAAGCTATGACCATTCTTTTTCATGATATGATGCATAAAGAGATTGAGGTCTATGTTGACGATATGATTGTTAAGTCAAGTAATGAAGAAGAACATGTCGGTTCCTCTGATTTGGGGTGGGTGTTCTGAGTGAGGCCCAATACCCAGGCCTGAGCATACACCTAGGATTAGCGTGGTCTCATGTTTCTTTACATGTTGTACGACATGATGAGGAGACGTGTCACCACAGCCGGACGAGGTTCATTTGAGAGAGTCCTTCCGGGTGGAGTTATTCCGCTTAGGTCGGATTATCTCTTTTGGGCTATTGACTTCGGTGACCGCTCTTTCCCGGATCTTTGGTTTAGATGATCTTAAGGGAGCTACAACGGCACACCCGAAAGGGCAAACCCGTTGAGTATCTTGCCCGATTGTCGAGACCATTGTCCGCCTTAGGATGACCTTGTTAGAATTCACCTGTGAGGGGAGGGTTTGATTCTTGCAAGTACATGTTTCTGCCAGTGATACTGTGGATCTTTATTTCTGGACGTCGGAGGTTTGACCCTGGCATTGATCAGAGGGTTCCGTTTATTTCAGATCCCTGGGCTGAATTTGAGGGCACTTGTTCAGATGACTACGGGTCTCAGATGACCTTGGGTTTCAGATGAATTTGTGGTTTAGAATTCAAGCCGATGCTATGACCCTGTGCTCCGAGATGCACAGCCAACCAATCATGTTCGCATCATTTGCATCATAGCATGTTTATTTTCAAAAAAAAAGTAATGCAAAAGTAATGCATAAAGAAAAAAGTTAACCCGCATGTGCATATCCTTTATCAGGATCATTCATGATAAAATAGCATCCGCATCATGCATATCATGCACATATCATTCTTGCATTACAGACATGCTTGGGAGAGACTTCTCATTCTGGTTCCTGACTGAGACAGGATTGCTGATCAATGACCGCATCGCTACTCAACCAGACTCAACCATCAGAGGAACATGGACCAAGTTCAGGCAGAATTGGCCGAGATGAGGGAAAATATGGCCCAGTTTATGACAATGATGCAAGGGGTTGTTCAGGGGCAAGAGGAGCTGCGTGCCTTAGTCCAGAGATAGGAAACCGTGATTCCGCAGTCCAACCGTGCGTCACCAGTGGGTGTACCTGTTCATGATAATGTTGCTGCTGCTGCTCCCGTCAATGACTACGCCGTAGGGGATGAATTAAGGGGTATCAGGATCAATGGACAGCCTCTTGCTGCAGAGACTGTTAATGCCAGAGCAACCCTTGCTCCAACTCGCCATCCTGCTCCATTGGTTGACCGACAGGAGGACATGTTCACTCTCCTCAGTGACGATGACGAGGTTGTAAGAGTTGAAGAGAGGGATAGAAAAGTGGATACCCTTGCTGAGAAAATCTGTGCCATGGAGTGTCAGAACTCTCTGGGGTTCGATGTAACCGATATGGGTTTGGTTGATGGTTTGAGGATTCCCTACAAGTTCAAGGCGCCGTCTTTTGACAAATACAATGGCACTTCTTGTCCTCGCACCCATGTGCAGGCTTACTACAGGAAAATCTCAGCATACACTGATGATGAGAAGATGTGGATGTACTTTTTCCAAGACAGTTTGTCTGGAGCGTCTTTGGACTGGTACATGGATCTGAAGAAAGAATCAGTCAGAAGCTGGAAAGATCTGGGTGAAGCCTTCTTGAGGCACTACAAGCACAACATGGATATGGCTCCGAGCCGAACTCAACTGCAGAGCTTGTGTCAAAAGACTGGGGAAAGCTTCAAGGAGTACGCCCGGAGATGGCGTGAGCTAGCCGCAAGAGTGCAACCTCCGATGTTGGAGAGAGAGTTGACTGACATGTTCATCGGGACCTTGCAGGGTGTGTTCATGGACCGCATGGGGAGTTGCCCGTTCAGTAGCTTTTCTGATGTTGTTGTTTGTGGGGAGAGGACGGAGAGTCTTATCAAAGCGGGAAAGATACAAGATCCTGGCTCTTCAAGTTCTTCGAATTCTAAGAAGCCATCCTCTGGGACACCCAGAAGGGGAGAGGGTGAAACCAATGCTGTGCACCGTCGGAGGAATGTGAACAGAGGACAGTACCGTCAGGTTGCTGTTGTGACTATTCCAGCAACTCAATCACAACAGCAAAGAAGACCAACTCAGCAATATCAGCATCAACAACATCGTCCTCAACAGCAGGCTTACCAGCCTCACAATGGTAATCAAGCCAGTACAAGTAATGAGAGGAAGAAGATCATTTTTGATCCGATCCCTATGTCGTATGCAGAACTGTATCCCTCTTTGATAGAGCGGAACTTGATTACGCCCAGAGACCCGCCGGCTATACCCGTCAACCCTCGGTGGTGGTATAGGCCTGATCAACATTGTGTGTATCATTCGGGTGCTCCTGGTCATGATGTGGAAAGCTGCTTTCAGTTGAAGAATAAGGTGCAAGACCTTGTGAGATCAGGTATTCTGAGCTTCGAGGACTTAGGTCCCAGGGTTAATCAAGTTTGAAGATAACAAGTCCCGAGCTGGCGTTGACTTGTCTTCTGAGGTCTTCAACGAAAAGGTTTGTTCAGAAAGCAGAAGCTGCTGATGCAAAGGATATTGACAGTTGTCATCCCTGGAGGGATCTATCGCAATTGGGTCACTGTGGGCGTTCCTACAGTTGTTCATAAGTCAGAGTAATAATCACTTTGTTTAAAAACCCTTCTCCCATGCCAAAAGGAGAAGTGATGACATTGTTGGCAACATTTTGTGCAATGATATTTTCATTCAAATAAAGCATGTTAAAACATTTGTTTTTCCATTTGTTTTCCATTTTCGCTTTTTGCATGAAATTGGTGATCACAAAAAACCCTAAAAACAAGAATAAAAGCAATCTTTTCATATGCATAACGATTGTCTTGTTTGATTTACAAAAAGCTTTTCATATTCAAATCATTATGCAGGTTGATTCTTAAACCCATTGAACATAATGATCCGACGTCATCTTCCAATTTTGAATTCCCTGTATTTGAAGCGGAAGAAGATGATGTTGAAGGGATTCCTGACGAGATTTCCCGATTTCTTGAGCAAGGAAAGAAGATCACTCAGCTGCATCTCGAGAATCAGCAGAACAGCCAACTAGGGCATTACAAAAAAGAAAAAAAAAGAGAAAAAAAAGAAAGAGGAGGGTGCAAAACCAAAAGAAATCAAAAGAAATCGAAATCAAAAGAAAGAAAAAGAAAGAAAGAAACAAAAGAGAAATAGCACCCTCAAAGTCCCAAGTTGACTGATGCTGAATGGATTCAGAGTCGTTACGACCAAGTGAATCTGATCGAAAAGAAGAGATTAACTGCCATGTGTCATGGTCAGTTATATCAGCAGATAGTGAAGAAAGCATTCGATAAGAAGGTCAAGCCTCGTGTGTTCCGAGAAGGTGACCTTGTGCTTAAGAAAGTCTTGTCTTTCGCGCCCGATTCCAGGGGCAAGTGAACCCCAAGCTATGAAAGTCCATATGTTGTCAGGAGAGCCTTTCAAGCGGTGCTTTGACACTTACAACAATGGATGGAGAAGTTCACTCGTGCTGTGAATTCCGATGCAGTCAAGAAATACTTCGCCTAAAACAGAAAAAAAAAGAGCAAAGCAGAATAGCTCGCTAAGTCGAACATCCCAAAGGGCGACTTAGGCAAAAAGGAGCGTCTCGGTGGATTGAAAACCCGAAAGGGCGATCCAGGCAAAAGTTAGAGACATTGAAAAAAAAGAATTTGCATCCCGCTAGATTGAGCACCTCACACTGGGGCAATCTAGGCAAAAATTAGGGATTTGGCAAGTAACTGCATCATGACAAGACTGTGCTCTACATCTGTCATCCGCCAGAAATTCTCGATTCATCGTCGACTGAAGCTCCGGATACATCGAAATTAGGAATGGTAGAGAAAAGGTCATTATGTTCAATGTAGCCCTCTTCCAATATATATCACCGATTTCAAACTTGTACAGATCTATGGAGTCCTGCCATTTGCAGACTACCATTCCATCACATCAATTTGAGCTTTTATCCAATTATTTGCACTCTTATTTGTTTCAACTCAACAAATGTTTTGCATGTTTTAATTGATAAAGTATCATTGTTTTTCAAAATAAACAAATTTTTCAAAATTGTTCTTAAACAAAGCGAACATTCACAATGATGGAAGGATACTTAGGAGATCCGCAGTGCTCTCCCAAGGGTGGTATGATTCCCAACAGGTAAGACATTTGTTCGTATCTCGAGCATAACTGTATCTTTTTCCTGTAGAACCTCTTATGGTTTCTCCTCAGCGAGGTAGCTCAGGGCAGTGTTAGTTGAAGATGTTCATCTTCATGTCCCCGGCAGTGCAACATTCTTTCTCCAAGTCCCTGTTAGCTCTATTGTGGTGCATCCCCAGTAGAGTGCTGTTTGAGCCCTACCGTGGGGCATTCCCAGCAAAGTTGTTGTTCGAGCCTTTTTGTGGGCCAGTTCCCAAGCTGAGTGTTTATTGAAGACTTCAACTTTCGCCTCTCCAGCAGAGCAGTCTTCTCCTCTCCCCGGCATGGGTGCTTGTATTTGGAAGATTCGGTATTTGGTGGATTGACATCCCAGTAATCTGGCATTTCCTCGGATAGATTCCTCAGCGGAGTTGTTGGCATGATGAGCTTTCTCAATGCCTATCTATCCTCATCAGAGATCTGGTTGCTTCTTGGTATCTCTGACCTCCGGCATGAGTTGTTGTTGTGGCGTGTCTGCCTGTATATTGAACTCTTTCACCCGGTTGTGATTGATGATCCCCCCTGCAGCCTCTTGTGGCCTTCCTCCCCTGCAGGATGATGTTATTCCCTGATGTCCCAGTCTCCAGCAAGTTTTCTTTACTCTCTGGTGATTTTGGCCTTCCCTCTGGAAGAGTGGCACCGGATAGTTGATTCCTGGACCTATGTGTGTTGAGCATGTCTGTTTGTCAGCATTCATCATACATTCCTCATGCATAATGCATACATGCATAATCATAGCATTCAGGTACTCATGTTGCATTTGTTGCCCTGTATCGGTTGATGGTTGTCTCCTGCTAGTTGGTGATACAGATCTCCCTAGTAGATCCTCCCCTAGCAGATGTGGGTGTGTCTGATCTCTCCATATAGAGTCGACCCCTTAAGCAGAAAGTGTCTGTTATTTCCTTCAGCGCTCCCCACTGAGTTATATCCTCGTGGATGACGGTTGTTTCCGTTCCCTCCCCACACATAACGGGATGGGTTTTCCCTATTGAGTTCTTTCCTCATTAGGATGAGTCTTGATTCAGTCTGCCTTTTTGGATCGATCCTAAATTGGCTTCCTTGTGGCTGTCTCTTGTGCTTCCCTGTGGTATAAATGAATAGTTGCTCACTAACCGGCACTCATTCATCTTATCCTCAGCGGAATTTGTTGGCCTCTGCCTACAAAGCAGCAGTTGTAAGTCCTACCTTTGCGGTCTTCTACCTACTACATGGTAGTTGTAAATCCTTTTTTCTCACTCTGTCCCTCAGCGGAATTTGTTGGCCTCTGCCTACAAACCAGCAGTTGTAAGTCCTACCTTTGCGGTCTTCTACCTACTACCCGATAGTTGTAAATCCTTTTTTCTCACTCTGTTCCTCAGCGGAATTTGTTGGCTTCTACCTACTAACCGGTAGTTGTAAGTCCTATCTTTGTGGTTTTCTACCTACTAACCGGTAGTTATAAATCCCACTTTCATCCCCTAGTAGAGGTAACCTTTGTGGTTCATTCTGGTTGTTGGGGGATTTTGCGGTCTTCTACCTACTACTCGGTAGTTGTAAATCCTTTGTTCTCACTCTGTTCCTCAGCAGATCGTTTTGTTGGCTTCTACCTACGAACCGGTAGTTGTAAGTCCTATCTTTGTGGTCTTCTAACTACTAACCGGTAGATGTGAATCCTCTGTTCTCCCCTTTGTGGAGTTAAACCCTTATGCTCATCCTAGTCGATGACGGTTACTGTTCCGTGGTTTTCTACCTACGAACCGGTAGATGTAATCCCCTCTTTGTGGTTATCATTATCCAGTTTTCGGCATTGATATTCCTTTTCCCTTTCGGATATTTGCTTTGATTAAGCAACTTTATCCCCAGCGGGTCTTCCCCTTCCTTTTGGATATTTGCTCCGAGTAAGCAATTTCATCCTCAGTGGATCCTCTTTCATTCACCGTTTGCTGGTAATGTTTGTTGTTTCCCCTTGTGATTGGTCATCTTTACATACCCAGTCTCGGTATCCCGATGCCTTTCTTTTCGGTCGATTTATCCTTTGACAACCTACAACCCGGTTATGGATAATCTGCCATGCGAGTGTATTATCTACGTTTTGACGGCTATAGATAATACATCTCATGCGCTCTTTGGTCGAAGTTTTGTCCTTCCCAGTCGAGTAAGATTCGTATTCCTTGTGGAATCGAATATCCATTCTTTAACAAGTTTGCTTTGCTAGCTCTCTTCAGGATGGTGAGTGTTTTGGAACACAAATCAATTCACGCTTTGGTCGGTCACCTGTTTCATGCCTACAACCCGGCATCCTTGGTGTTCCTTCCTGTCTGCTCCCTGTCGTGACCTTGATCCCCAGTGAAGTATTTACCTCTCCGTTGGTTTCGATAAACGTTGAGTTTTTCCTATGCGTCCGTTGACGTATAGTTGTGCCTTTTCTCCAGTAGAGTCTCCTTCTCCGTTGGTGTCGATAAACGTCGAGCTTCTCCTTCTCCGTTGGTGTCAATAAACGTCGAGCTTCTCCTTCTCCGTTGGTGTCGATAAACGTCGAGCTTCTCCCGTTCGTCCGTTGACGTCTGGTCGAATTCTCCCCAGTCATCCGTTGATGTCTGTTACCTCTCCGTTGGTTTCGATAAACGTCTAGTTTTTCCTAGTTGTCCGTTGACATCTAGTTGAGTTTTTCCCATTCATCCGTTGACGTCTGGTCGAGTCTTTCCCAGTCATTCATTAATGTCTGGTCACCTTTCTCCGTTGGTGTCGATAAACGTCGAGCTTCTCCTTCTCCGTTGGTGTCGATAAACGTCGAGCTTCTCCTTCTCCGTTGGTGTCGATAAACGTCGAGCTTCTCCTTCTCCGTTGGTGTCGATAAACGTCGAGCTTCTCCTTCTCCGTTGGTGTCGATAAACGTCGAGCTTCTCCTTCTCCGTTGGTGTCGATAAACGTCGAGCTTCTCCCGTTCGTCCGTTGACGTCTGGTCGAGTTTTCCCAGTCATTCATTAATGTCTGGTTACCTCTCCGTTGGTTTCGATAAATGTGAGTTTTTCCCATTCGTCCGTTGACGTATGGTGGTATCTCTTTTTTCCCATTCATTCATTAATGTCTGGTTACCTCTCCGTTGGTTTCGATAAACGTCGATTTTTTCCTAGTTGTCCGTTGACGTCTAGTTGTGATTTCTATTCCCATTCATCGGCCTTCGATGTCTGGATGTGGTTTCTTTGTTCTGAGGAAGAATCAAAATCCCCAGTAATAAACATCAGATCCCGGTTGAAGTTTCCGTTGGTGAATTTTCCTTTCTTGGATCCCCGCAGAGTGCAAATTTCTACGGTTCTTTGGTATTCAATCCCTGTTTACCCTGAAAGTCTGACAACCATTGCTCTCATCCATTCGGGTTCCCAGTTGATTGAATAGGGGCAGCTGTAGCATCTCAAATTTGCACCTCCCATTTTATACATACATTTTCATTTTTAGGTCATTAGCATTGCATTGCCCACTGCATAGCATTGTATTGTCCATTGCCTAGTGCAAGTCATCAGTCAAGACTGGTCAGGAGATCCAGTTGTACAAGCAAGCAAGTGCATTTTCTATTGAAGCAAAGCCCTAGGGTTGGTTCAATGAGTTCATATGACCTAGGCATCATTTTGAAGTGGTTTGACCAAAGATTGGATGTTCAGAGATCATCAGTCAAGATGCAATTCATCTGAAACCCTAGAAAGTCAACCAAAGTCAATTGTGCATTCAATCATGGATTTGAAGGTGGGAGATGGTTAGAGAGGCCTCATTCATGTCCATACAAGTCTCATTTGACATTTCAAACATCAACATTGAGGGATTTGAGGTCAGATGAAAACTTTCCAAAAATAGTAAGTGACCTGTAATTTGAAATTGCCAAAGATGGAAAGGTTTTCTCCTCAAGATTACATCATCAAGCAAGCTCCAAATGAAATTTTGTCCAACATGAAAGTTTAAGATCTTGCTCTCACCTTCCCAAAAAGCCCAAGAACATGAATTTCTCATGTATGGTTGAAAAGATATGGATCAATCATGGTCATTGAAATTTGAACTTCAAGAAGGCATAACTTTCAAACCATAAGGCCAATTGAAGTGGTTCTTTTTGTAACATTTCTCTCTTGACATGCACTATCCAAAAGATGCATCATATTCCATGCATTTTGATCACAAAAATATTTGCATTTTAATTTGAATTTTGGAGGGAAATTTCCAATTTGAAAATGGTGCATTGTTTCTACATTTTTACACTTGCCTTGGCTCTAAAACAACATTTGAAAGGATTTTCAAACCAAAATCGTGCATTGTTCCATTGGCATGCATGCATAAGGGGTGAATTTGCAAAATTGGCATTACACCTTCATTTCCACTAATTCCCTTGGCATTAGCTTAATTGTGATTAACAAACTTCATTAGCATATCATATATAAACATAATCATAACAAAAAATTGAATTAACACTTCATAATTTCCAGATTTGAAACTTTTCTCCACTTTGCTCTCAAACTTTTTCTTCAATTTTATTCATACACATTGTTATTTCCTTGATTGAATCATCATCCACAAGCATAATTGAGCTGGATTGAAGCAAGATCTAGAGATTTTCATGCAGAATTGAGGACTGTTGAAGCATATACTCATCAATGGCAGTTGGAGTTTCTGGCCAAATCAAGCTCGATTAACTTCCAATTCTTCATCCATTCATTCATCCAGGAGTTGAGGAAGATCTATTTCTGCTTTTCCAGGCCTAAATCCACTGATTCCAGTTCTGTAGCTTCTTGAAGGTTAGGATTCGATTCTCATAATTCGTGAAATTGATGTATGCATGCTGTAGATCTTTCATTGGTGATTAATCTGAGCTTTGTTCCATGAAATTCCATGAAGAAATGACTTAGTTCTGTTGATTTTAAGTTTAGCATGTGAATGTTCTTGGCCTCGATTCTTTTGATATAGTTTGAATTAGCATTAACCAAGCCTTGATCCGTGATGTATGTTGAAAGGTGAATGCAATGGTGTATTTGTTTTGCATTTCTGTGCATTTGTGTTCTTGAGTGTATGAACATGTATGAACATTGTATGAACTTAGGGTTTTCTGTCCAGAAACCTGTTTGATCTTTGAAGCGTGTGTTTGCATGCGTTTTCTTGTTAGTAGCCATGCGTTGGTCCACGTGTTGCTTGCCTGGCGTTATGATTGGTTGCTGTTGTCTTGCTTTGCCATGTAGACTTTAATGAAACGCATAGTTTCATTGTTAGCGCGCTACAGTTCAAATATACACTCCCTTCGATTCCCAGCGCATGACAAATCCACAAATTGCCTTTTCATTTTAGTCATTGTTCTTCATGTCATTCATGTATGCCATTTCATGTGTTTTTAATTTTTTCATTCATTCAAAAATTCATAACTCCATGAATAATGATCCAAATGACCTGGGAATTTTTGCATTGTTCTCCTCATGATTTCTAGTGTTTTATGACTATTTTTCCAGAAATTATGCACGGTTGGAATTTAATTTGGCTTAGGGTTTGTATATGTGTGTGTTTTCTTGACCTACCTTTCCATATGCTTTGTGAAATGATGGATTTTAATCCAATGCCTTTGAAACTTTGCATGCTTAAACTAGACATCTTTAGGGACCTTTTGGTGTTGAGTTTGCATTTTTAGTATTTCTGGTTGTTGAGATATGATCTGGTTAATGTAGGTGTGACAATGTGTGTCACACCATTGCTTGCTCAACATGTTGATTTTCTTTGGCATGCCAAATAAATGCCAATTGATGTGATTTTTTGCATGATGCTTCTTCTGGATGTTAGGATTGCTCATGAATTTTTGGATTGATTTCTGATTTGTTTGGTATTTTGTTATTGCTGGTTAGTCATGTTTGAACTTTTGAATAGTCTTGAATTTCAATGATTTGTGAAATGCTTATGATTTATCCTATGAACTTGAAATTTTGCACATTGTTTCTAGACACTTTGAAGTTTGTTTTGGCTTTGGTTTGAGACATTTATCATTTGTCAATTCTGTTTTAGGCTTGTGCTAAGTTGATGTAGCATTTGGTGCCTCATTTGAGCTTGTTTGTGCTTACCTTGCCTTATGGAGTTTGATTGCCATGCTTAAACTTCTTCAAATGCCTTGATTTTTAGTGTGTTGATCATGTTATGTGTTCTGTTTAGCCATGATTTTTCTTGAGATTTATTGAATCATTTTTGAATTAATGGGGATGTGTTCATTCTGTTGCTTCAATGAGCTTTCAATTTGGATGCCTAGCCATGATTGATGTATGAAATGAATTTGGTTGATGCTATTGACATGAGACCTTTTGGATGATGTTCTTAATTGATTAAGGTTGCTTCATGTCAATTTTCATGTTCTGTTTTGAATTATTTCTCCCTCTTTGACCCTAGGCCTTGTCCTAGTGGTTTGTGCTTATGTTTGAGCTTTGTTTTTAGGATAAGAAGCATATGGCCATGAGGGGATTGATTCATTTGCTTGAGTTGGATTATTTGGTTGATGTTGACTAATCTTGACTTGTTTTGTAGGTGGATCTTAGCTCATTTGAGTTGAGCTTGTGTCTTGCACCTTGTTGCATTGCTTGTTTGACTGTGTACTGTTGACTGTTGACTATTGGTTGTCTGTTTGACTTTTTGACTTGTATACTGATTGAGTTAGATTTTTTTCAGGTACATTAGTTGCTTAAGTTCATTTTGAACTTGCTTTTGCTGTTGCTTGGTTGCTTAACCATTAGAGGTATAACTCACTGACTTCATGTAGTCTGGAAGACCTGTCCTGTTACTTGGGCAGGCACCTGTCTGAAGTCCTCCTTAAGAGGCAATGCTTGTGTTTGTTTATCTTTGTCCCCTGTACATATCAAAGACCTCCTAAGTGAAGAGGCATTGGCAGATACAAGAGATGTGTAGTCCATCTCTTGCTATTCAGTTTGCCATCCCTTTGCTCACACACCTTGTGTTGATGCATTGTGGATAATAGCCCAAGATCTTTGTTGTGTCGGTCATGTGGATAGAAGAGTTCCAACTTTCTGAACTCCCACATTTTCATTTGTCTGAAGCTCTCCCAGGCCAGGGATAAGAGCTGTGAAGTCTTATCTTCACTTCCCATTTCATCTGCTTCACCCTAACTCTCAATGTCAGGGTTAAAAGCTAACATCACCCTGTTACAGTGGCTTGTTTGTCGAGGTTGACATGACCCCTCGACTAAAGCTTAACCTTGTGTGAGCCCACTTTGCTTGTATATAGTGTGTGCTATTTGTGCTTGTTTTTACTCAGTTGCTGTTTAGGATAGCTTGCTCCCTGTGCAAGTTAGATAGAAACTTCAACCTAGGACCATGGTGAATTTACATGATAACTATTAAGCTCGAGTCAGTCTCCCTTCTAGTTTGTCATTTCCCAGTCTCTGGTTAGGTTAGAAGTTCTTTCCCTGCGTAGGGGAACTACGTCGCCCTGATCCTCATACCAGATGAGGTACGTAGGCAGGAGATGAGCAGATCTCTCCGGGCGCCCTTTTTGTTTTCTCCTTTGTGTTGAGTTGGAGTCCGACATAAGTCCAGCGATTGGCAGTCGGTTTCCTGTGTTTGTTTGTCGTGTGCTTGGAGTCCGACATAAGTCCAGCGATTGGCAGTTGGTTTCCAGTGTGTGTTTGTTGGTTCGGAGTCTGATGTAAGTCCATCGATTGGCATTCGGTTTCCATGTTTGCCTGTTTGTGTGGAGTTTGACGTAAGCCCAACGATTGGCAGTCGGTTTCCTGTGTGGTTTTGTTTGGCGTGCGTTAGCCGAGCTACGAGTGCTCTGATTCTTCTTTAGTCCGAGAAGATACGTATGCATAGGATGCGACATCCTAGCGAGCACGTTTCCCCCTGTCCCGAACTACGTCGACTCTGATGTCTGTGCCTGACAGACTACGTAGGCCCAGGATGCGATATCCTGCCGAGTTAGTTTCTTTTGTCTTTCCTGTGTCTCTTTCAGCCAGTGTGTGATGTTTGAGCAGTGTTTTTAGCAACCTTTATCCTTCCTTTTGTGCGTGGATCCCGTCGAGTACGACGGATGCGTAGGGTTGCTAATACCTTCTCTTCGCATAACCGACTCCCGATCCCATCTCTCTCTGGTCGCGAGACCATGTCTTTTCCAGGTTTACTTCGAGCGTTTCCTTTCCCTCTTTGGGATAAATAACGCACGGTGGCGGCTCTGTTGTTTTGTTTTCCCGCCGGTTTTTCGCGTAATGCCACAATAGGCAATGGGTTCATCCATTCAAACAACAAAATTTGTAAATATAATATATTCTCTTCTCATCCCTCCAATCTTGTTTGTTCAAATATTTTCACAAATACCAACCTACAACACATATTTGAAAAAAGGGTTCCCTTAGAGTACGAAGGATGTTTTGGGTGCGTAAAACCTTCCCATTTCATAACCAACCCCCTTACCCAGATCTCTGACATTTTTATTAGTTTTTGATTTGAAAAACTTCTTACCTTGGCTTTTGTTTGCTTTTTAGCCTCTTCTTTGGACAAATAAAAATGCGGTGGCGACTCAAATTGTATGTTGACTTTTGGTTTAATCAATAAACCTAAAGGTAACGAAAACCCCGCTACAGAAAAGTGGCGACTCTGCTAGGGAGCAATAAATCTCTAGCGGGTTTAGCCTACTTTTTGCTTACGTGTGTTGTATGTTTATATTTATTTGTGACATATTTTTGTGCAAATTTGGGATGAATGTATTGTTTGTAATGTATGAATTGCTTGATATATTAATTGCTTGTATGCTTGGTGGTTTCTTATGAGATGAGTTCTATACCCAAACTCGAGTTCACTCATGATAGGAGAATGGCATAGTCTTGTTGACTTGTGTGGAGTTATTCCTTAACAAGTTAACATGCAAGTCCATTCGCCTGGTGGAGGTCTTGTTGGGATCACTAATGCCACACGAGTCGTCGTGGTTAGGAATTACTATTTCCAATAGGAACCTTAGAAGCCAAGGACCTTAGATACCTAGCCCATCTTGGACTATTTTAGGACGTAGTGCGAAGGTCGTTCAAGTGTAAGACTTGAGGCGATTGTTACGTGATACTACACTCATAAGAGTCTCTCTTGAGAATATTTTTGGAAGACGAGTAGTCGTTTCATCTGATAATATCCGAAAGATGAGATGATGACTATGGGAACCTTTTTAGAACATGATTGTCGGGTGTAACCATAGTACACTCCATTTGGGTGGTTCTTAACCGAGACTCCATGCTCGTGACTTACAACAAACCCTTGATTCGCGGTCAATCCGTTCTCGTACATCCTCAATATCAATGGAACTTGGATGTTGATAAGGTGTAAGCCATAATCCACCAAAATGGATGATTGATATTGACGATGACTTGAGCCATCCCGTGACCTTTGTGTGGTGTGACTTGCTTGATCCTTGAGTGTGTTTGTTGCATTCATGCATTCATTCGCATTCATGTCATCAACAATAAAATTTTTACAAGAAACTTAAGAGGTCTATTTGCAAATTTTCAGACATGGATAAGCAAAGAAGGAATATGAAGAAGTACAGTTTCAGACAACCCGACTTGAAAGAGTTAAGGAGTTTGACATATTATGTATTAGAGCCTTTGGAGTTCAAAGCTCGCCATGAGAAACTCCTGCCTATTCTTTCTACTAAGGTGGATGAAGGTCTGATGAGTGTGTTGGTACAGTTCTATGATCCTCTGTATCGGTGCTTCACTTTTCCGGATTTCCAGCTTTTGCCTATGCTAGAGGAGTGTGCCTATCATGTGGGTATACCTATTCTTGATCAGTTGCCATTCAATGGCTTGGAGAAGATTCCATTTTCTCAAGAGATTGTTAACATGCTTCATATGGATGTATCTGACATTGTTGCCAGTATGACTACCAAAGGTGGAATTCAAGGTCTCCCATCTGATTTTCTGATTGCCAAATCTACTTTGTTTGGGAAGGCCATGAGTAAGGAAGCTTTTGAAGCCATATTTGTACTCCTCATCTACGGGCTAGTGTTATTTCCCAACATCGACAAATTCGTGGATGTGAATGCTATTAGGATTTTCTCTTCTCTTAATCCCGTTCTGACTCTGTTGGGTGACACTTATTTCTCTTTGCATATGAGGAATGCAAAGGGTGGTGGTTCCATTGTGTGTTGTTTGCCTCTGTTGTACAAGTGGTTTATTTTGCACTTGCCTCAGACGCTTGCCTTCAAGGAGAACAAGGGATGTCTACGGTGGTCCGCGAGACTTATGTCTCTCACTAATGATGATATCTTTTGGTATAATCGTGTTTATGATGGCGTTCAGATTATTGATTCTTGTGGTGAGTTCTCCAATGTACCTCTTCTTGGTACATGTGGTGGAGTTAACTACAACCCTTCTTTGGCTCGTCGTCAGCTTGGGTTCCCCTTAAAGGATAAACCTAACAACATTTCGTTGGAAGGCTTATTCTTTCAAGAGGGTAAAGATCCCCAAAACTTGAAGGACAGGATGGTCCGCGCCTGGCGCAAAGTTCATAGGAAAGGGAGGAATGAGCTTGGCCCGAAGAATTATATTGCTTTAGAACCTTACACCACTTGGGTGATAAAGAGAGCTCTTGAGTACCGCATGTCGTACGAGTATCCGAGACCTACCCCTGTGATTATGGTTGGGCCTTTAACCCTCCCTAATCAAGGAGTAGAGGAGTTGAGAGACGAAGACCGTTCGCGTGCTTGGGTTCGTGAGCGTGAGGAGCTTCTTCAGCAGCTCAAAGATAAGGATGCAATGATAGAGTTTCTAGAGCATCAGGTTATTTATGAGCCTGATGATGTGGTTACTTCTCTCCTTCCTCACTTATCTAGGTTTTGGAAGAGGAAGTATGATCAGCTTGCTAAGGAGAAGGCCGATATGAAAGCAGCTTATGAGAGAGAGGTGAAGAGGCTTCGTGCGACGTATCTTCCGATCTCGAAGGCTTTGGACAATTGCTTCTAGGGCTCCATAGGATGTTTATTCTCCTTTTCTCTTGTATTGTATTTGGTTACCAAAACTGTGCTACTTCTTTGGTGTAAAATTTTTCCAAATATTATATTGCTATGCGTATTCCATATATGTCTTAAAAATTTCAATATTTTCAAACACTTGCAAATAGAACCCTATAAAGTTCCTCTAATAAAAACAAATCATATGAATAAGCATTGCATGCATCATATGCATAAGAAGGTTTTTGTTTCGAGCTCTTGATCAATGATCTAACTCTTTGCTCTTCATTTATGTTGAAGACAAGTTGACGCACCGATATAACACCCAAGAAAATCATCAGAAGATCAAGGAACACCTCGAACAAGAGAACAGAGACCTAAAGGAAGAGATCGCTAGACTGACTACCATGATGGAGTCAGTCCTTGTTGCACAAAGTCAAGCTTCACCAACTCCTGCAACTCCTCCCGCGAGGATGGTTATTTTCTGAAGTGGTGACTTCAACAGTGCCTGCTGCCACTACCCACTTCGCTCCTCATATGCCAGCCGGATTCCCTTGGGGAATGCCATCCAACTTCATGCCAGAGGGTTCTGCCCCTACTCTTGGTTCTATGCCGGCATCTAGCCCGGTCTTGTCTGTGCCACCTCCCATTGTGCACACTATCCCGCGTGTAGAAGACACCATTTATCATTCCGAGCCATCTGAGGGTCCGGACGTATATGAGAAAATGGATGAGATGAAAGATCAATTCCTTGAGTTGCACAAGGAACTGAAGACTTTGAGTGGAAAAGACCTTTTTGGGAAGAGCGATGCTGAGTTGTGCTTGGTGCCCAACGTTAAAATCCCGGTTAAGTTCAAAGTGCCTGACTTTGAGAAGTACAAGGTAAAAACATGTCCACTCAGCCATCTTGTGATGTATGCTCGCAAGATGTCGACCCAAACCGACAATGATCAACTCCTAATTCACTACTTTCAGGATAGCCTAACAGGTGCTGCGCTCCGGTGGTATATGGGGCTGGAAAGTGCAGGCATCCACACTTTCAACGATCTAGGCGAGGCTTTTGTGAAGCAGTATAAATATAATGTGGACATGGCTCCAGACAGAGATCGGCTGAGGGCAATATCCCAGAAGGACAAGGAGACCTTCAAGGAATACGCCCAGAGGTGGCGATAATTGGCAGCTCAGATAGTGCCACCCTTGGAGGAGAAGGAGATGACAAAGATCTTCCTGAAGACTTTGAGCTCTTCATATTACGAGGGCATGATTTCTAGTCCTTCCTCAGACTTCACCGAAATGGTGAGTATGCGGATGAGGCTAGAAGAGGGGGTCCGTGAAGGACGCTTGTCTCGTGAAGATGGTTCCTCGACAAAGAAGTATGGGGGATTTTCTAGGAAGAAAGAAGGGGAGGCTCATGTTGTTTCTTCCCATGTTAAAAGAAGGCCCTCTGTGAAGAGGAGAGAAGTCCGATCAACTGTTAACCAACACCAGGTGGCTCATATAGCACCTGCTTTCAGAGAAGTTCAACAACAACCACAACAACAACATCGTCAACAACAACAGGCTTACCAGCCTCGCAACAATAACAACACCAGCACCAGCAACTATGAGAGGAAGAGGGTGACTTTTGACCCGATTTCGATGACATATGCTGAACTTTATCCTTCGTTAATCGATAGGAAGCTGATAACTCCGCGTGATCCTCCTGCTGTGCCAGCCAATCCCCAATGGTGGTACAAGCCCGAACTTCACTGTGTGTATCATTCTGGTGCGCCCGGACATGATGTGGATAACTATTTTCCTTTGAAGACCAAGGTGCAAGACCTTGTGAGGAGTGAGATACTGTTCTTTGAGGACGTGGGCCCAAATGTGAAGAAGAACCCATTGCCCGAGCATGGGAAGGCACCTGTTAATATGGTTCAAGGGTGCCCTGGTAAATACAAAGTCCTTTATGTGAATGACATAAGACAGTCCTTAGTGGAGATGCATAAGCTGTTATGGGAACACAGTCATTATGAGCATGATCATGATAGGTGCCAGGTGTGCACTATTAATGAAAGAGGATGCCGTCAAGTGAGAAAGGACATCCAAGAGATGATAGATCAAGGGATGATTGAGATACTTCAAAATCGTAATGAGGATGAAGTCAATGTTATCACTCCCGTGTTCAGAATTCCTGATCCTGTTGTTATCAAATATGATGGCAGCAAGAAGAAAGTATCGCCAACTTTTGTGATCAAGCCAGCGGGTCCTGTCCTGTATGTATCAGACAAAGCGGTCACGTACCGTTATAACGCTGTTATGCTGGAGGATGGGAAGGAGGTGCCGTTGCCCTCAACCTCTATGGTAAGCATTTCTGAGGTTAGTGGAGTGACCCGCAGTGGTCGTGTTTTCTCGGATCAACCGAAATCCCACAAAGACGTTGTGAAGAAAGATGGTGTTAGTCATGCCAGTCCCGTGGGGATTTCTTCTTCGATTTGAGCATTTAATTTCTTGCCATTTACTTTTAATGCCATTTACTTCATGCTCATTATTCATATTGGTTTTCCCTTTGCTCACTTGAGCACATATTTTATGTTTATGTCATTTTTCTTTTGCTCATTTGAGCCCATTAAAGTATATAAATATATTGCTATCTTGTGTTTGCTTTGTGTTTGTTTTGTGTGAATCAAATGTAAAAAGGAGAAAGGACTTAGAATTAGGACTTACCTATGCTTAAAGGAGTTCAAGAGCAACTAGGCCTCATGCCTTTAGAATGCAAAACTTGTTGAAGAGCAACTAGGCCTCATGCCTTTAGAATGCAAAACTTGTTGAAGAGCAACTAGGCCTCATGCCTTTAGAATGCTAAAAATTCAAAGTTGACCTCAAAGGACTTCTCCTCCAAACTTATTCTTTGTCCATTCCCCTTATTGTGTTGTGAACTTTTTGATGTTTGCTCTTGTGTGATAGGGATCCCATCTTGAGATTGTGAAAAGAGGACCATTGTCATGAGTAGCCAAGTTAAGAGACAAGCCAAATGGAAATCCTAGGAGCTTGAGTTCAATTGTTTGATTGCTTGCTTGTGTGCTAAGTCCAAAGGAAAGGAGCATCTTGAATCATCTCTATGATTCCAAGAAAAGGAACTCCAAGGGTTTATCTTTCCCCTCTTATCTTTGTATGCTTTAGGACTAACCCTTCTCTTCTTCTCCCCACTCTAACCAAGCCAAAATCATTTTCTTCAAACTTTGACTTTGTTTCAAATTAGAAACCTAGGCCTTAAGCCTTTGACTTTTCAAAACCATTTTAATCAATACTCATTGTGAATAAATCTTAACCCAAACTTTGACTTCATTTTGTAAATAAATCTAACTTGTAGATATAACTCATTTCAAGTTGTTTTGTGGTTCTAGTGTGTCATACCTTGATTTTGGTCCTGAATTTCTTCCATTTTTTCATTTTTATTTGGCACTTGGCCTAAAGTTCATTTGCATACATTCATGACCAAAGGCAACCATCCATTCCCAAATCCATATTTTTTTGATAAATATTGGTCATTATCTAGTTTTTTTGATCATGGTGTTTTTTGATTATAAAATGGATTCTAACTATTTGACTTTTTAATTTTCAATTTGATTTTAATTTCAAATTAAGTCTAATTCCAAATTTCAATTTAATCTTAATTGTGTTTTTACTAATGATTCAAACTCTAAATGATTTTTAATTTCCAAATAAAATGTTAGAATTTGACATCAAAGTAGTTTTAACAAATTATAGATTAATTTGATTTTAATTGGTTTTTATTGGTTTTTTTTATTCTTAATTGACATTTAGATTAGTTTTGGATTATTCCTAAAAATCCATATCCATTTTCCATCCATAGTTCATTTCAAATCAAAATAGTACATACACTCATTTCATAACATTCAATAATATTTAACTCTCAAACATTTCCAAACTCATTTTCATACATACATACATTTTCATTTACGTTCAATTACCATTACACAAATCATGTAGAAAACCACACTTTTTTACAGATCACGATTACAAGCAATAACAACATCTGTTACGGAGTTATTCCAGAAAGGGATGTTGACTATTGTTCCATACCCTACAAAAGGATACGACTTCTCTGTGAAGTGCAGTACCAAATATGGTGAAAGCCTTGATCCACCAGGACGAAACAAGATATTTTCATTTGACTGTAGAGTAGATCCTCCATATGTCGGGTACGTCAAGCCATGGCTGGATATAGGGAACTTAGAAGATGCTGACAGGATGTTAAGTTGTGATTTAACTTTTGGAATGGAGAGTCTCAATAATGAAGAGAAGTTCTGCTGGTTTTCTTCTTCGCATGGCGCTGAAGGTTCCGATGATGCATTAATGTCTAACTTAAAGCTTCATTGTGCATACAAAGTCAGCCCACGGTGATAAGAAGACAAGATCTCAAATGGATGTGGATGTCAACGGTGTCGCTGCTTCATTATCAATGTTCAGTGAATCAGACACAAAATCCGGTCATAAAGATGCATTGGAGCCCGAAGAAAAGAAGAAGCTTCCAAAGTCGTCATCAGCAGGAAAGCAAATAAATTGACAATTTTGTTCGTCTTTATACTCCTCCTGAGCAGTATGGAGATATAAATCAGCAACTTGGAGCCTCTTCTAGTGGAGTTACTTCTCTTGATAGTAAACAGAAGCAAAAGCAGAACATAGATTATGATTCTTTAGGCTACATACGGCACTGCCGAGCTCGTTTGTGACAGCAGAGTTTGATGACTGCAGGATATTTCAATATTTAATATCAAGTTTCCAGGTCTGTTATAGGGTGTTAACGCATGACCTGCTTGTTGGATGGAAATGGATTGTGTTGGCTAGGCTGCAGACTAAGATTGGCTTTTGTAGGTGGATGTTATCTTGTCACGTATATTGCGGGCTGAATGTTTTGGTCCCATCGTAACCGCTATGATGACCTTAAGACTGCACAGGACAATATTGATTTACAAAAGACTATCACTTCCAAAGAAGAAAATTGGCTGAAGAGGTACTTAAAGTATTGTCGAACTGAGTGCCACCCCCGTCTGTCGGAAACTGCAGCAAAGTTACTGCAAAATAATTATGTGAAAATCAGACAGGATATGAGGCAACAAGCAAATGAAACTAGAGCAGCTGCTGCAATACCAGTTACTGTAAGGCAGCAAACAACAACACCCCAACAATGAAACACCCCAAGTTCATTATAAGCCAAACCTCCCTAACACACCAAAACCTGCAAAACCAGATTTAGATTGCGTGAAGACTTTGCATATAAGGTTGAATTGGAATTTTGGAAATTATCTCCAAATTCATCCAGAACTTACAGCAAGTATACACAAAACCTGCCTTGCCAAATATGAGAAGTTCCAAGTCTGTTGCAAACCAAAACTTGTCTTTTGTTGCAAGCTAAAACATAGCCCTGCAAAAAATACGTAAAACAATCAACACCATAATAGAATAAAATAGAAGAATTGAAGTCCATTAAGACTATCACAGCACGGCTGCCAACAAAAAGCATCAATAGCAACATCATGAGTTTCAACAGTGATTTCATTCTGAGAATGCAAAATCTAAAGCCAAGCGCTTAAACTCAGAAGCACGAAGCTCACAGTCATGATAGTTTAAAGGTTGAAAATAAGCTGCCTAAATATTGAAGTATTCAAACCTATCGGAACCACAGACCAATGTCTCCAAAGAAGGAAGAACAGGCGACTTTGAATGTATAGACGAATGAATTTCGACTTCTAAGCAAAAAACGCTCTACTAGCACAATCCTGTAAACAGTTCCTTCATAAAGATACTTTCTTCCATGCGAAATATCAAGAGCAATTTACATCCTTGACATCCAAAGTTTGCAATTGATAACTGGAAACACGAGGGAACCTTCATCAAATTCTCAGCTTCTTCAATGTGTCCACTTGTAACCAAGTTCACTGCAGTAAAACCAAGTAATTACCAAGTCAGTTAAAATTTCAAAAATCCCAAAATGGCATGGAGACAAAAGTTCAAAGGAAAAGCACAGGCTCAGATTACCGTTCCAAGATCTAGCATCAAATAGAGCAATCCCAACTGAGCACATCAAAAGGAGTTTACAGAGGCCCCTATTTTGATATGCATAAGCTAATCCGAAACCCTAAAGTTGTGGAGATAAATAGAGGGAGAGGAGAATCAGAGAGATCGGAGGCGCCCACTGTTCACAAAAAGGAGAGAAAATTCTGCAAAATAACAAAAATTAAAAACCCTAAGAATCTTTGGCAGTGAGAAGGCGAGAACATCAAAGCCCTAATCAAAGAAAGAGACGAAGGAGATAAGCTAGAATCTCTACCTTTCCTCAGAGAAGACACGAAGAATTCTTTGGAGGAGCCGCACTACTGTTCACCAACGAAAAAGAGGTCGATGGCAAGGAGAGGCGAAAACCATAGTGGTTCTTGGTGGTGAAGAGCGGAAGATCAAAAACCGGTTCAGACGGAACCTTACCTACATCCGTCGGTCAATCTCGCCGCAACCGGTTAGTTTCTTTTTCGAGTTTCTATTTCCATCTCTGCTTCCTTGATGCTTCCATTTGTGTGGTTATTGCTGTTAAATCTTTGATGTTCAAAATGGAAAGAAACAGAAATCTCTGTGCGTTAAGATGAGCTTGTTTGAGTTTTGCTACTGTTTTAAACTTTGTGTTTTATTTAAAAGGCTTGGTCCGTTTTTTTTATGTTATGTGTGCTGATACGACGCCGTTTTGATGTAGCGCGCGTTTGAAATTCAAATGTTGCCAGGGTTCGAATCCGGTTGGGAGCGTTTCACATATTGCCTTGTGTTTTCACTACTTCCTCTATATTGCCATGCTTGATTCACATTTCCATTTTAATTTTTCTCAAACTTCCAAAATTCACATCAATTTGAAAATTAATCCAAATTCATCCCAATTTTTTGCATTGTGATCCACATGTTGTCTATTATTTTTTGATCATTAAAATGAATATTGTGCTTGGCTGGATATTTTTTGGTGCTAGAAGGTTTGAACATGTCTCCATATTTGACATTGCCTTGCTATATCATTTGTGAAATGCTGGTCTTTGATCCAATGAATGTGAAATTTTGTATGCTATAACTAGACTCATTACTGGACATTTTGGTGTTGGTTTGGTGTTTTTACCACTTACCATTTCTGTTTTGTGATCATGCTAAGTTGGTGTGACAATTTGTGTCACACCTTGTGATGTTCAACTTGAATGATGTGCTTGCCATGCCAAATGATCTCCAATTGCCCTGATTTTTTGTGTGATGCATGTTATAGATGTTGTGATTGCTCATGATTTTTGTTGGAATTATTTGGATCATTTCTGATTTAATTGAGATTTTTCATTCTGGGATGGTCACATTTGAGCTTTGACTTTGCCTTGAACTTCATTTGATCATAAAATGCTTGTGGTTTATCCAATGCTTCTGAATTTTTGCATACTATTTCTAGACATTTCGAGTGTTGTTTTGACTTTGGTTTGAGGTTTTTACCAATTACCATTTCTGTTTTATGCCTATGCTAACTTGGTGTGATAATTTGTGTCACACATGGGCTTGTTGTGCTTGTCTTGACTTATGCTATGTGATTGCCATGCTTAATGATGTCCAATGCCTATAATTTTTTGTGTGATGATCATGTTGTATGTCCTGTTTACTCATGAATTTTGCCAAGATTATTTGAATCATTTTTTATTTAATGTGCATTCATTTCTTCTGATGTCACAATGTGGTCACAGTTTGCATACCTTGCCATGTTTGGTTCATGAAATGCTTTTGGTTAATGATATTGATATGAGACCTTTTGGAATGTGTCAAGATGTGATTGAAGTTGACTCATGTTAAATTTCATGTTCTGTTTTGAATGTTTGACCCTCTTTTGACCCTAGGCTTTGACCTAGTGGTTTAGACTCACTGTTTGGATTGTGGATTTCAGGTTAAGAAGCACATTACCATGGTTGAAGTGGTTCACTCATTTGGATTGATTAGTTGATTGATGTTGGCTAATATTGAGTTGTTTTGTAGGTTTTGAGAACAAGTTCCATTGAGCTTGTGCCTTGCACATTGTTGCCTATTGCCTTATCTGTCTGACTGTGTACTATTGCCTGATGATTGTTGTCTGTCTGTTTGTTTGACTTGTAAACTGATTGGTTTAGATTTTTTCAGGTACCTAAGTTGCTTTGAGTTCTTTTGAACTTGCTTTTCCTTTGCTTGGTTGCTTAACCACTGAGGTATAACTCTCTGACTTCATGTAGTCTGGAAGACCTGTCCTGTTATGTGGGGCAGGCACCTGTCTGAAGACCTCCTTAAGAGGCAATGCTTGTGAATGTTTACTTTTGTGCCAAGCAGGAAAAGTCCTCTTATGAGGAAATTGCGAGATAAAAGAGATGTGTAATCCATCTCCTGCTATTCAGTGTGTCATTCACTTTGCTCACACACCATGTGTTGATGCATTGTGGATATTAACCGAAGATCTTTGTTGTGTCAGTCATATGTGGAGAAGAGTTCCTACTTTTTGAACTCCCACACTTTCATTTGTCTGAAGCTCTCCCAGGCCAGGGATAAGGGCTGTGAGGTCTTATCCTCACTTCCCATTTCATCTGCTTCACCCTAACTCTCAATGTTAGGGTTAAGAGCTAACCACACCCGATTCCAGTTGGCTTGTGTTTCCAAGCCTAACCTTGTATGAGCCCAATTGTTTGCATATAGTGTGTGTGCTTGCTTTTTGTGCTTGTATGTCTTTGCCTGTGCTGTTTAGGATAGCTTGCTCCCTGTGCAAGTGATATAGAAACCTTAACTTAGGGATCGTATGCATGATAACTTCTAGGCTCGAGTCGTAGTCTCCCTTTGTATCTGGTTAGGCTAGTTCTTTCCCTGTTTAGGGGAACTACGTCACCCTGATCCTCATACCAGATGAGGTACGTAGGCAGGAGATGAGCTGATCTCTCTGGGCGCCCTTTTCTTTTTCAACCCTTTGTGTGTGTTGGAGTCCGACGTAAGTCCAGCGATTGGCAGTTGGTTTCCTGTGTGTGTTTGCTTGTGCGGAGTCCGACGTAAGTCCAACGATTGGCAGTTGGTTTCCTGTGTGTGGGTTTGTTGGTTCGGAGTCTGATGTAAGTCCAGCGATTGGCATTCGGTTTCCAGGTTTGCCTGTTTGTGTGGAGTCTGACGTAAGCCCAGCGATTGGCAGTCGGTTTCCTGTTTGTGTTTTGTTTGGCGTGCGTTAGCCGAGCTACGAGTGCTCTGATTCCTCTCTGGTCAGAGAAGATACGTATGCATAGGATGCGTCATCCTAGCGAGCACGTTTCCCCTGTCCCGAACTACGTCGACTCTGATGTCTGTGCCTGACAGACTACGTAGGCCCAGGATGCGATATCCTGCAGAGTTAGTTTCTTTTGTCTTTCTTGTGTGTTCCTTCCAGCCTTGTGCAGTTTGTGAGCAGTTTCTAGCAACCTTATCCTTTCTTTCTGAGCGTGGATCCCGTCGAGTACGACGGATGCGTAGGGGTGCTAATACCTTCCTTTCGCATAACCGACTCCCGATCCCATCCATCTCTGGTCGCGAGAGTGTACCTGCTGAGCAATACAAGCAAGCCTTGATGGAGAATCGTCGGTTGAAGGAGAAGGAGCAAGATACCCAGATGGAGCTTTACAAAGCCAAAGCTGATAAGTTGAACTTGGCTCATCAACTCAAAGGCATGCAGGGCGAAGATGTCGCTAGATTGAAGGGTAAGAAGAGGTCCTATAAGGAGATGGAGACCCTGTTGAATGCAGAACACCGTGAGTGCTTGAGGTTGCAGAGAGCTGAAGCCAGTTATCAGAAGAAGATAAGAGACTTGGAGAAGCAATTCAGAGACAAAGACATCCAGTTGAAGAAAGAAGTTGACTTGAGACATGCATCAGAGAGCCAGCTTGGAGCAGAAGTTGTAGAGCTCAGAAGACAATTGAAGGAGAAGCTCACTCCCTTGCCCGAATGTTCAGAGTGTGACCTGTTGATAGACCAGTGCCATTATCTGAAGACGCTCATTCCTGGAAGCCATTTGTCTTAGCTTGTATCTCTGTTGTTTATGTTATGAATCACCTCCAGGCCTGCTGGATGGGATTCATTGTTGCACTCTGATCAGGTGGATCTTTGTTGATGTTGTTGTATGATCCTTGTTGCTCATATCTATAGATGAGATTGTTGATGTTTCACCTGGTGCTCAGTTATCTTGTGTTGCTGCTTTGTTGTTCATTGCAGGTTGTCATTTCTTGAAGATGAATCGGGCTCTTTGAATGCCTGAGAAATGAACATATCATGTGCATCATATGCATCATTAGCATCATACACATATCATTTTGCATTACAGGTGTTCTTGCTCAAGACTTCTCACTCTGGTTCCTGTGTGAGGCAGGATAGCTGATCAACGACCGCACCGCTACGCAACCAGATTGAATCATCAGAGGAACATGGACCAGGTTCAAGCAGAGTTAGCTGAGATGAGGGCTATCATGGCCCAATTCATGACAATGATGCAAGGGGTCGTTCAAGGGCAAGAGGAGCTGCGTGCCTTAGCCCAGAGACAGGAAGCTGTCCTCCTACCTCCCAGTCGTGCTTCACCAGGGGGTGTACCTGTGACTGGTAATGTTGTTGCTGCTCCCGTCAATGACTATGTTGTAGGGGATGAATTGAGGGGTATCAGAATCAATGGACAGCCTCTTGCTGCAGAGACTGTTAATGCCAAAGGTACCCGGGCTCCCGTTCGCCATCCTGCTTCGTTGGTCGACAGGCAGGAAGACATGTTCACGCTGCTCAGTGAAGACGATGATGTTGGAAGAGTTGAAGAGAGGGATCAGAAAGTTGATGCCCTTGATGAGAAAATCAGAGCTATGGAATGTCAGAACTCCCTGGGGTTTGATGTTACGAACATGGGTCTAGTGGAAGGGTTGAGAATTCCCTATAAATTCAAAGCACCCTCATTTGATAAATATAACGGTACCTCCTGTCCTCGCACCCATGTGCAGGCATACTACAGGAAAATCTCTGCCTACACGGACGACGAGAAAATGTGGATGTATTTCTTCCAGGATAGCTTATCTGGAGCTTCCTTGGATTGGTACATGGAGCTTAAGAGAGATTCTATCCGAAGTTGGAGAGATCTGGGTGAAGCCTTCTTGAGGCAGTATAAACATAATATGGACATGGCGCCGAGCCGGACTCAGTTGCAGAGTCTTTGTCAAAAATCCGGTGAAAGCTTCAAGGAGTATGCCCAGAGGTGGCGTGAATTGGCTGCACGAGTACAACCCCCTATGCTGGAAAGGGAGTTGACTGACATGTTCATCGGTACTTACAAGGTGTATTCATGGACCGGATGGGAAGCTGCCTGTTTGGTAGTTTTTCAGATATGGTGATTTGCGGGGAAAGGACTGAGAGTTTGATTAAAGCTGGGAAGATTCAGGATGCTGGTTCCTCATCTTCAAAGAAACCAGTTGCTGGGGCACCTCGCAGGAGAGAGGGTGAAACCAATGCTGTGCAACACGGTAGAAGAAATACGAATAAAGGGCAATATCGCCAGGTTGCTGCTGTAACTATTCCGGCACCTCAGCCACGTCAACAGCAACAACAGAGGGTTCAACAACCATAACAACAACAACAACAACGTCCGTATCAGCCCAGGCAGAGAATGCCTGATCGACGTTTTGATCCGTTGCCGATGACCTATGCTGAGTTGTTGCCTGAACTGCTCAGATTGGGATTCGTGGAGTTGCGTACAATGGCTCCGTTGACAAAGATACCACCTGGGTATGATGCCAATGTACGTTGTGATTTCCACTCTGGTGCTCCGGGGCACCATATCGAGAACTTCCGGGCTTTTCATCATAAGGTCCAGGACTTAATTGACGCTAAAACTATCAATTTTGCTCCTGTGCCTAATGTTGTGAACAACCCTATGCCTCAACATGGTGCGCACAGAGTTAACACTGTTGAAGGCGGTGATGCTGAAGACTTGATGGTCAGTGTTGATGAGATTCAAACTTCATTGCTGGTTGTGAAGGATCGTTTGTTGAATGGAGGGGTATTCCCGGGCTGTTGTGAGGACTGTGTAGACTGTGCAGAGTCGGAGAATGGTTGTGACCAGTTGAGGGCCAGAATTCAGAATCTGATTGACGAGGGCTGTCTACAGTTTGCTCGGGCTGTTAAGGAACGTGGGGTGGTGTCAACTGTCACCATTTATTTCAAACCGTCTGAGGGAGGTGGCCAGAGAGTTGTTAGTGCGCCTGCCACTAGTGGTACTCCTGTTACCATTTCTGCTCCTGTAACCGTCAGTGCTCCAACTACTATTGGTGCTTCGGCTAGAAGGGCTGTTGAGAACAGTAAAGCAGTGCCGTGGAAGTATGACAACGCTTATCGTAGTAACCGTAGGGCTGAAAGTCAGGTCAGGCCAGTGAATCAGTCTCCCGTGACTATTTGTGTGCCTAGTAGGACTCCTGTGGTTGTTGGTCCAGTTGTGGACAATGTTGGAGGACTAGGAGGGTTTACCAGAAGCGGTCGTTTGTTTGCTCCCCAACCGTTGAGAGATGATAATGCGGAGGCTCTTGCCAAAACTAAAGGTAAACAAGCTGTGGTTGAGGAAGAACCTGCTCAGAAGGAGGCGCCTGAGGGCTCGTTCGAGAAAGACGTGGAGGAGTTCATGAAAATAATTAAGAAGAGTGACTACAAAATTGTAGATCAGCTGAATCAGACTCCGTCCAATATTTCTATACTCTCATTGCTGCTATGCTCTGAGGCACACCGTAATGCCTTGTTGAAGATGCTGAATCTGGCATATGTGCCTCAAGAGATCTCTGTCAACCAGTTGGAGGGTGTGATTGCTAATGTGAGTACCAGGCATGGTGTGGGGTTCACAGATCTGGACTTGACGCCTGAAGGTCGCAACCATAACAAGGCCCTGCATATCACCATGGAGTGTAAGGGTGCAGTGTTGTCACATGTGCTGGTAGACACTGGCTCGTCTTTGAATGTGCTGCCTAAGAAGACTCTAGGCAAGATAGATGTTGAGGGGGTTGTCCTCACTCCGAGCGATCTGATTGTTCGTGCTTTTGATGGATTCAAACGGTCCATTTTTGGTGAAGTCACATTGCCGGTGAAGATTGGCCCGGAGGTGTTTGACATTGTCTTCTATGTGATGGACATCCAGCCAACATATAGTTGTTTGTTGGGGCGTCCCTGGATTCACGCAGCTGGGGCAGTTTCGTCAACTCTCCACCAGAAACTGAAGTATGTCTAGAACGGTTAGATTGTGACTGTGTGCGGTGAAGAAGACATTCTGGTAAGTCACCTATCCTCATTCAAGTATGTGGAGGTGGATGGCAAGATCCATGAAACTTTACGTCAGGAATTCGAGACTGTTGCTCTTGAGAGGGTGGCTTTTGCTGAGCAGAAGAAGCCCAGTGCCTCAATTGCATCGTACAAGCAGGCAGTGGAGGTTGTCAACTCTGGCAAGACAGAAGGCTGGGGCAAGATGGTGGATTTTCCTGTCAAAGAAGACAAGTTCGGTATTGGTTATCAACCCCTGCAGACGGAGCAGGGTGTGCAGACAGGTCCGAGTACCTTTACCAGCGCTGGGTTGATGAATCACGGCGTGTCTTTGCAACCAGTAGTGAAGACAGTGACAATGATTGTGATCTAGACAACTGGGTCCGCCCGTGTGCACCAGGGGAGTCAATCAACAACTGGACAGCAGAAGAAGTGGTCCAAGTTACTCTTCAAACAGAGTAATTTTCTTTTGTTTTTCATTTTGCACAAAACCCTACGTTCTGCCCAAGGTGTAATGGTTCATTATAGGGCCTCATCATGTTTTTCAATGATATCATTAATAAAGGACGTTTTGCAAACAATTTTGTGATCCTTGTCTTTCTGTTTTGTTTTTCATTTTTTTTAAAATAAAAATAAAAATGGCAATGTTTTTGTTTTTTGTGACTTTCTTGAACTCTTTTTTCTAAAATAAAGAATTAAACATGCAGAATCGATCTTACGGATCCCACTATGAACAGTTCTGTTATGGCTCAGAATGATTTCAATAATCCCATCTACCAAGCTGAAGAGGAGAGTGAGGAAGACTGTGAACTCCCCAAAGAATTGGTCAGATTATTGAAACAGGAGGAAAGGGTCATCCAACCTCATCAGGAGGAGTTGGAGATTATTAATCTTGGTACTGAGGACGCCAGAAAAGATATTAAGATTGGGGCTGCTTTGAAGGAAGATGTCAAGAGAAGGTTGATTGAGATGCTGAGAGAGTATGTGGAGATATTCGCCTGGTTGTATCAAGATATGCCTGGGTTGGATACTGATATTGTGGTGCATAGACTACCTCTCAGAGAAGATTGTCCTTCAGTCAAGCTGAAGCTTCGCAGAACTAGTCCTGATATGGCTGTTAAGATCAAGGAAGAGGGTCAGAAGCAGTTGGACGCGGGTTTTCTATCAGTTACGACTTATCCCCCGTGGGTGGCCAACATCGTTCCCGTGCCGAAGAAGGACGGTAAAGTCAGAATGTGTGTCGATTACCGAGATCTGAACAGAGCGAGTCCGAAAGATGATTTCCCATTACCTCATATTGATGTATTGGTTGATAATACGGCTCAATCTTCGGTTTTCTCTTTCATGGATGGTTTCTCTGGTTATAATCAGATTAAGATGGCACCAGAGGACATGGAAAAGATGACATTCATTACACCTCGGGGCACGTTCTGCTATAAGGTGATGCCATTTGGGCTGAAGAATGCTGATGCTACCTATCAGAGGGCTATGACGACTCTCTTTCATGACATGATGCACAAAGAGATTGAAGTGTACGTGGATGATATGATTGCGAAGTCGCAGACAGAAGAGGAGCACCTAGTCAACTTGCAGAAGTTGTTTGACAGATTGAGAAAATTCAAACTGAGGCTGAATCCAAACAAGTGTACGTTTGGGGTGAGATCCGGGAAGCTGTTAGGCTTCATTGTCAGTGAGAAAGGGATTGAGGTTGATCCAGCAAAAGTCGAAGCTATTCGAGAAATGCCTGAACCAAAAACTAAGAAGCAGGTTCGTGGGTTTTTAGGGAGATTGAACTACATTGCAAGGTTTGTATCTCACCTAACTTCCACGTGTGAACCGATATTCAAATTGCTAAGAAAGAATCAAGCAATCAGGTGGAATGATGACTGTCAGAAAGCTTTTGACAAGATAAAAGAGTATTTACAGAAACCTCCAATCCTTATACCTCCAGTTCCTGGGAGACCTCTGATAATGTACCTGTCAGTGATAGAGAACTCGATGGGGTGTGTATTGGGACAGCATGACGAGTCTGGTCGAAAAGAGCATGCCATATACTACCTTAGCAAAAAGTTTACCGACTGTGAAATCAAATATTCACAGCTTGAGAAAACTTGCTGTGCTTTGGCCTTGGCTGCTCGCCGACTGAGGCAGTATATGTTGAACCATACTACCTTGTTGATTTCTAAGATGGATCCAGTGAAATACATCTTTGAGAAGCAGGCTCTCACCGGACGGGTTGCCCGTTGGCAGATGATTTTAACAGTACATGATATTCAGTACACGTCGCAGAAGGCCACCAAAGGTAGTATTCTGTCAGACTACCTTGCCGAGCAACCAATTGATGATTATCAGCTGTAGCACCTCAAATTTGCACCTATCATTGTACATACCATCTCATATTAGGTCATAGCATATCATGGTCCATTGCATAGCATTGCATTGTCCTCAGTTGCCTCAAGTGCAAGCAAGTCAAGAATTAGGTCAAACTGATCAGGAGATCAGTCAACCAAGCAAGCAAGGGTGTTTCTCAAGGAATCAAGGCCCTAGGGTTTGTCCAACAAGTTCACATGTCTTGGAGGTCCATTTGAAGTGTTTGAGTCAAGGGTTGGATGTTCAGAGGTCATCAGTTCATGCACAATCAGTCAATTAGGTCAGAAAGTCAAAGTCAGTCATTTGCAGTGGATGGTGGCCATTCTTGCAGAATTTGGGCACCATGATCAATCATCAAAGGTTCATATATCTTGAGACATCATTTGGAATCAAGATATCAAGGAATTAGGGTTTGGAATTCATCAGAAGGTGCTTCAGTCAAGCAAAACCCTAGAAAAGTCAAACTTGGTCAACTGTGGATTTAATCAGTGATTTGATGGATGGAATTGATTTGAAGGAGCTCATTCATGTCCACACAAGCCTCATATATCATGCCAAACCTCATCATGGAAGAATTTGAAGCAAAATCAGAAATTTCCCAAAATAGAAAGTGGACCTGTAATTTTAACTGCCAAAAATGGAAACTTCTTGATCCTCAGCTTGCATCATGATACAAGCTTCAAATGAATTTTTGCCCAACATGAAAGTTGAATATCTTGTTCTCCCATTTTCAAAAAGTCCAAGAACACCCAAATCCCATGAATGGTTTGCAAGATATGGTCAAATCATTTTCACATTTTCATGAACTTCAAATGGCCATATCTCATGATTCCTTTGGCCAAATTTGGTGGGGTTTTTTCCTACAAACCACATTTTTCCTCCACTTTCCAAAAATATAAACATCATGTACCAAAACCTTGCCAATCAAAATGGCATTTTTTGACTTGTTCCATTTAAATTCAAGTTTGACCAAAGTTTGACTTTTTGAATTAAAAGTTTTCAGCACATTTGGCCAATTGGGAAGTGTTTGGAATGTCATTTGAAATATGTTGCAAAGCCCAATTCGACACATACCACTATCATACCACCTCCATTTGCATTTTTGGCCAAGTTTAGCAATTTTGCAATTTGTTTCAATTGAGTTAAGCAAGATTACCATTTCATTAAGGAACCTTAAACAGACAATATAAAGGCCATTTTCTGCAGAAATGAACCCTAGCTGCAGCCCAAACACACCAGAATTCTCTCTTTCTCTCATTCTTGCATTTTCACACTTTGAGAAATTCTGTCAAAAACTTCAAGAGAACCACGAGTACCTTTGCTTCCTTCATCACCTGGACTTCATTTAGAGCTCATTACAAGCATCAAAACTCAGCTGGAAGTGGATTTGATTCAACTGTTTTCCTCAAGTATCCTTCCATGGCAGCATGAGTGTATCTTCATATCAAGCATCCATGAGCTAGGATCCTTCACCATTCAACTTAGGGAAGCATAATCTTCATCTGTCTCAAGCTGTTACAAGCAAAAGACTGCTGAATCTTCACTGCTCATCACTTTGGTCAGTTTTTCGATTTACTTTTTTTTCTAAACTATGCCATGCTTAATGAAGATCTTGTTATGCTGAGTCTAAAGCAAGTTGAATCACTTAAAATGATTATGATATGGCTGAGAAATCTAGGTTTACATTTTTATGTTCAAACTTGTTTTTGTTGGATTTCTCTTTTATGAGCTCGAATTGATGATGATGATTGTTATATTATGCTTGTGCTTGGTTTGCTGAAGCTATTGATATGCTTGATTGATCTTTCTGGGCTTGTTGGAATTTCACGATGATTGTTGGTTGATGAAGATGAACCCTGTTCCATAAACCCTAGAATCCAGAAATTCATTTGAATTATGTTGGTTTATTGCTGTTTAGATGTTGCATGAACCTACTGTATCAATGCCTTGCTGTTTGCCATGCTATTCGGATTTTTGATTGATGATGAACCATGAAGATGAATACATGCTGTTGTAGTTGCAAAAACCCTAAGTTGCCCAGAAACGTGAATGGTGATTGGCTGCTGTTGTTTGTGTTACTGTTCCATTAGTTGCTAGCCAATGAAATTATTTCGTTCCCGTCCCCAAAACGCTGTCGTTTAAGTTAGTGATGGCCAGAATTATGACCGTGCCACTGGTCAACGCGGTTGACTTTACTTATTCATGTGATTTTGTCCATGTTCTTCCAATTTGTTCACCATCTTAAATAATTCACAATTCACTCATTTCACATCCAAAAATCTTGAATTTTTTGCATCATGATCATGAAATTGTCTAGTTTTTTATCATTATTTTTCCAGATTTTTTGGATCATTGGTTTTTAAATGGCCTTAGGGTTTGTATTATGTGACCAAAAATGATACATGTTGCCAATCCTTTTGTGAAATGATCATGTTGCATCCTTTTGATCTGAAATTTTTTGTGGTCATTCTGCACACATTCATGTTTATTTTAGTATAAAGTTTGTGGATTTCTCATTTGTGGATTGTGTGATATGATTTTCTGAAGTAGGGTGTGACAATTTGTGTCACACCAATGATATGCAAATTCATGATTTTTGTTCACATGCTTCCTGGCTTCCAAATAATATGAAATTTTGCATGAACCTCATTTCATATGTCTAATTGACTTGTGATTTTTCTTGAAATTAATGGTGCTGTTTTCCATTTGTTTGTGAATTTTCTTCCCTGCCTAGTCAATTGTTGACTTTATGTGACACACCTTGCCATATCATTTGGGAAATCCTCATGCCTTATTGTATGGTCATGAAATTTCATATGTGCATACTAGACATCTTGAGCTTTGCATTGGTGTTGATCCCATCCATTTATCATCTGTTTTCATTTTGTTATGATTTTTTGAAGTTGACCCATGATTGTTGACCTTCATTGTGTTTGCTTGAATTTGGTTTGACTTCCTGATTTTAATTGACCATCTTCCCATGATCCAATTGAGCTGAAATTTAATATGCATGCTATGTTATGGATTGTGATTGAGTATGAATTATTTCATGATTTTTGGAATTGTTTATGTTGGGTTTTGGATAGAGTCTTGCTGTTGACTTCTATATGCTTTCTTTTGCCATGCTTTGCATTCTTTTGTTTGTGAAATGAGGATAATGCATGATAGGATTGTGAGACCAATTGAGATAGCTTCCTAAATGTTTGAACTTGACTTTGGCTGACTTTTCTTTGCTGTTTTAACTTTTTCTTTCATCCTTGACCCTAGGCTAATCCTAGTGGTCTCCTGGCTTATGTTTGAGCTCATTGTTTCAGGTTAAGCACCAATGCTTCAAAGATCATACAAATGTGATTGAGTGTGGTTACATATCATATGCTAACCTTTGTTTTGTAGGTTTGACTCATGTGTTTGAGTCTTGTGCTTTGCACAATTGATCATCTGTTTTGTCTGTGGATTCAATTCCTTTTGCTTTGACTTGTGAAATGTTTACTGATTAGTTTGACTCTTTCAGGTACCCTTAGTTGCTTAAGTTCGCTGAACTTGCTTTGCTTTGCTTTTTAGCAAAATTGCTTGAGGTATAATCTCTTTTACTTCATGTAGTCTGGAGACCCGGCCTGTTATTTGGCCGGGCAAACTGTCTGAAGTCCTCCTTAAGAGGCCATGCTTGTGTGTGTTTAAAATTGTCCCAAGCAGGAAAAGTCCTTCAAGTAAGGCAATTGGTAGATCAAAGGGATAAGCAACCTATCCCCTACTATTCAGTGAGTCCTCTCCTTGCTCCCATTACATGGTTGTAGCATTGAGATAAAAACCCAAGATCAATCGAGTCAATAATGTGGAAAGAGCTCCATCTTTCTGAGCTCCCACACTTTCTGATATGCTCTCCCTGATCAGGGATAGAAGCAATGAGGCACACCCCTCATCTCCTTTCATCTGCTTCACCTTAGCCTCTCAATGGCAAGGTTAAGAGCGACATTTACCTATTACAGTGGACTTTCATAGTCAAACCCTCTTGTGTGAGCCCCCTTGTTTGGCTATAGAGTGTGCTGTTTGATTCTCATTGATTGATTGATTGCTTCATATGCACCTGCTTGCTTGTATGTTATGCATTTATCATCATCAATTGCCATTAATGCATGATCATCTCTTTTGTCTGTGTGACATCATCATTGTTGTTTACCCATTGAGGACAATTGTAAGTCCATTGCTTTGGCGTTTGTTCCTATGACATGGAAGTGAGTATAAGACCATCACATTGGCCACTCATCTTATCTTTGCTTGTTGTATTGTTTGTATGTGAGGATACAATTGTAAGTCCCACAAGTTGGCATTTGTTTTCCTAGGATCATACTGTGTATGTCAGAGTAAGCCCCAAGCAGATTGGCATCTGACATCTTTGTTTTGCTTTCTTTGTTTGTATGAGAGGATGCAATTGTAAGTCCCACAAGTTGGCATTTGCTTTCCTATGATCATGTTTGGAATTAACCTAAGTCCAGACAGATTGGCAGTTGATTTCCATATTTCATTCTTGTTTTCTTTTTGAGGAGATTAGTGTAAGACCATTGAGTGGCCTCTGATATCCATTTCTATTTTAGGAGATTGGTGTAAATCCAGCTATTGGTATCCGATATCCGCTTTTGTTTGTGAGATTGGAGTAAGACCATTGAGTGGCATCCGGTATCATTTGTTTGCTTATTTTATCATTACTTAATTTTCCATTCCAAAGGACACACTTGAATCATCCTCCATATGATTTCAAGAAGTGAACCTCCTGAGAAGTTTTACTATCCATCCTCATTCATTCATCTCTCATTGTGTCCTAAACCTTTTCACACTATGATTTCCAACTTAACATAGACATTGTGCAAACATCTTCATGTTTTCAAACTAGAAACCTGGACCCAAGTCCTTGACTCTTTTTTCAAACTCCATTTCTTAAATACTTCTTTTGAATCAATCTTAATCATACTCTGACTCTACTTTCATAATCACAATCAATTAACTTCACTCATTCACTTGTTTTGGCTTTGTCCATTGTTAATCTTTTCACATTAGCCGTAGGTTTCAATTATCATTGTGGTTGATGTAAACCTCACCTTATCTTTAGTGAGTTGACTATAAGACTTCTGTACTGAAAACAGGGTTAACCCCTTTAGTGCGTCGAAGCTATCCTCACATGGTGGATGTTGGTCTTGGTCGAGTTTTCTCCCGTTGATAATGAAAAGCCTCAGTGCTTGTGTTTAAAATTGAATCCACCAACTTTTGGAAATCTTTTAGCCGAACTACGGCGTTTTGATCCTTACCTTTGATGGATGGTACGTAGGCAACGGGTTCATCCGTTCAAACCCAATAATAAAATTGTATATTCTTTTCTCACTATCCCAATCATGTTTGCACAATGTTTATGTCATAACAAATAACAATTTAGTACAACAAGTGTGAAAAGGGCTCCCTAGGAGTACCTAGGACGTAGTGGGTGCCTAACACCTTCCCATTGCGTAATTTACCCCTTACCCAGACTCTCTGATCTTTTTATTAGTTTTCTACGTGTAAAACTTCTTAGGCTTTTGTTCGCTTTTTAGCCAGTCCTTTGGATAAATAAAAGTGCGGTGGCGACTCGAAAATTCATTGTATCTCTTGCTTATGGTTTAATCGATAAATCATATAGCGACGAATACACCGCTACAGAAAAGTGGCGACTCTGCTGGGGATTACAACTTATCCTTGGCGGTAGTGCCTACTTTTCACCTTTGTTGTGCTATATTGTTATTTGTTATTCGACTTATTCTTGTACAATTTGGGATCACTGTATTGATTGTAATGTGTGAATTGCTTGATATACATTGCTGTTTGCTTTGGTGATCTGTGAGATGAGTTCTATACCCGAACTCGAGTGCACTCTAGGATAGGAGAATGGCATAGTCTTGTTGACTGGTGTGGAGTATTCCTTAGCCAGTTGACTTGCGAGCCCATTCACTTGGTGGAGGTCATGTTGAACTAATAATGTCACACAAGTTATTTGTGGTTAGGCATTATTCTTTCAATCATGTTCCGCAGAAGCCAAGGACCTTAGTTTACCAAACCCATCTTGGCCTATTTTTAGGACCGTAGTGCGGAGGTCGTTCAAATGTCAGTTCTGATACGATTGTCACGCGATACTACACTCATAAGAGTTTCTCTTGAGAATATTCTTGGAATACGAGTATTCGTTCCTCCGATAATATTCGAAAGATGGAACGATGATTATGGGAACCTCTGATAGAACATGTCTGGCAGGTTTAAACCCTAGTACACTCCCTTTGGGTGGTTCTTAACCGAGACTCCATGCTCGTGACTCTCAACAAACCCGTGATTCGTGGTTGAGTCGTTCAAACATTGTTAATATCAATGGATCCCGGATCAGGTGTAAAACCTAAAATCCACCAAAGCGGCTGGTTGATATTAAGAATGTTAGAGCCGGTTCACGTACCGTTAATATCAATGGAACTGGGGTGTCGATAAGGTGAAAACCTAAATCCACCAAAATGGATGATTGATATTAGGGATACAATGAGCTTTCCCACGACCTTTGTTTGGTGTGCCTTGCTTGATCCTTGAGTGTGTTTGTTGCATTCATGCATTCATGCATTCATCCGCATACATGTCATCATCAGAAAAAGAAAATTTTCAAGGAACTTAAAGGGTTATTTTGCAAAATTTTCAGACAATGGAAAGACCAAAGAGGCATACAAAGAAGTACAGCTTTAAGCAGCCCGACGTAAAAGAGTTAAGGAATCTGACATCATATGTATTAGATCCCTTGGGTTTCAAAGCTCGCTATGGGAAGCTTCTGCCTCTGCTCACCACTCAGGTTGACGAAGGATTGATGAGTACCTTGGCTCAGTTCTATGATCCCTTGCATCATTGCTTCTTATTTCCGGACTTCCAGCTATTGCCGACTTTGGAAGAATACTCTCACCTTATTGGGATTCCGATTTTGGATCAAGTGCCGTTCAGTGGCCTAGAGAGTATTCTATCTGCTCGAGAGATTTCCAGTCTGTTGCACATAGATGAAGATCTGATTAGAGCTAATCTGACTACCAAAGGCGGAATTCAGGGTTTTCCTTCCGAGTTCCTCATTGCCCAAGCTACCTTTTATGGGAAGGCCATGAGTGAGGACGCCTTTGAGGCTCTATTTGTACTGCTCATCTATGGATTGGTGCTGTTTCCCAACTTCGACAAGTTCGTGGACATGAACGCCATTAGGATCTTTTCAGTCCTTAATCCAGTTCCGACCTTGTTGGGTGATGCGTATGTATCCATGCACCTGAGGAATATGAAGAATGGAGGAGTTATTGTCTGCTGTCTACCCCTGCTGTACAAGTGGTTTATTTCGCACATGCCGCAGACAGTCGCTTTCAAGGAGAACAAGGGATGTCTACGGTGGTCTCAGAGACTCATGTCTCTCACCAATGATGACATCACCTGGTATGATCGCGTGTATGATACCGTCCAGATCATCGACTATTGTGGGGAATTCCCTAATGTGCCTCTTCTTGGCACATGTGGTGGGATTACCTACAGTCCCATTCTCGCACGTCGTCAGCTTGGGTTCCCCCTAAAGGATAAACCTAATAACATTCTGTTAGAAGGTGTGTTCTTTCAGGAGGGTAAAGATCCCCAAGGCCTGAAAGCCAGATTTGTCCGTGCATGGCGCAGTATTCATAAGAAGAGTAGGAATGAGTTGGGTCCGAAGAACTGCATTGCTTTGGAGCCATACACTTCTTGGGTCAGACAGAGAGCTGCCACCTACCTGATGCCGTATGATCATCCGAGACCTACACTGTTGGATGTGGCTGGGCCTTCAACCCTCCCTACCCAACGTGTAGAGGAGTTGAGAGAAGAAGACCTTTCGCGTGCCTGGATCCGTGAAAGAGAGGAATTGCTGCAGTAGCTCAAGGAGAAGGACGCTATGATTGAATTTCTCGAGCACCGATTGATCGACGATCCGAACGACACTTGGACTTCTCTGCTTCCTCAGTCTTCCAAATTCTGGAAGAGGAAGTATGATCGACTTGCTAAAGAGAAAGCTGACATGGAGGCTGCCTATGAGAGGGAGATCAAGAAGTTGTGCACTTCCCGTCTTCCAGCATCCCGAGCTTCTAGGGATCCATAGGATGTCATTTACCTTTTCTCTTTGTAATGAATCAAAAATGCTGTATTTCTTTGTCTCAATATATTGAATGAAATATTTCCATGAGCAATTAAAATGTTTAAATATTCAAAATACTGCAAATAATACCCTAAGGGTTCCTTGAAAACAAAGCATTTGCACAAGCATTGCATGCATCATCTTTGCATAAACAGGTGTTCTCAGGCCATCTTCTCACTTTGATTCCTGTGTCCAGACAGGATAGCTGATCAAAGGCCGCACCGCTACTCAACGCGACTCAACCATCAACGCAACATGGACCAAGTACAAGCCGAGTTAGCCGAGATGAGGGCTAACATGGCCCAGTTCATGCACATGATGCAAGGGGTTGCACAAGGCCAGGAAGAACTCCGAGCACTGGTCCAGAGGCAAGAAGCTACATTGCCACCGCCCAACCAGCCTCTGCAAGAAGGAAATCCAGTTCCTGACACTCCTGCTGCTGCTATTCCCGTCAACAACTATGCTGTAGGCGAAGAGTTGAGGGGTATCCGAGTTGACGGTCAACCAATTGCTCCAGATGTTGCTAGTGCCAGAGTCCTCCATGCTCCGGCCCGTAATAGAATCCCTATTGTTGACAGACAAGAGGATTTGTTTACTATGCTCAGTGAAGACGACGACATCTTGGGTAGAAATGATGCGAGAGATCGCAAAGTTGAGGCCCTTGCTGAGAAGATCAGGGCAATGGAATGTCAAAACTCCCTCGGTTTTGATGTTACCAACATGGGATTGGTTGAAGGACTGAGAATCCCGCACAAGTTCAAGGCGCCGTCATTTGATAAATACAACGGTACCTCCTGCCCTCGCACCCATGTGCAGGCGTACTATAGAAAAATATCCGCATACACTGACGATGAGAAGATGTGGATGTATTTCTTCCAAGACAGCCTATCTGGGGCGTCTTTGGATTGGTATATGGAATTGAAGCGGGATTCCATCAGATGCTGGAGAGACCTGGGTGAGGCGTTTCTCAGACAGTATAAGCATAATATGGACATGGCTCCGACCAGGACTCAGCTGCAGAGTCTTTGTCAGAAGAACAACGAGAGCTTCAAAGAGTACGCCCAGAGGTGGCGTGAACTAGCTGCAAGAGTTCAACCCCCTATGCTGGAAAGGGAGTTGACTGACATGTTCATCAGTACTCTTCAGGGTGTTTACATGGACCGGATGGGAAGCTGCCCATTCGGAAGTTTTTCTGACGTCGTTATCTGCGGCGAAAGAACAGAGAGTCTGATTAAAGCTGGGAGGATTCATGATGTGGGATCCTCGTCTTCTTCAAAGAAACCCTTCTCTGGGGCACCTCGCCGTAGAGAAGGAGAGACTAATGCTGTACAGCACCGAGGGGGTGTGTACAGAGCAAAAGCTACCAGAGATCAGTATCGTCCAGTGGCTGCAGTGACCATTCCTGCACCTCAACCTCGTCCGCAACAACAAAGGGTTCAGCAACAACAACCGCAACAACCGCAACAACAGCAGCAACAGCAGCAACGTCCTTATCAGTAGAGGCAAAGGTTGAATCCTGATAGAAGATTTGACCCATTGCCTATGACGTACGCAGAACTACTACCCGAACTACTCCGGTTAGGGTTTGTGGAGTTGCGTACGATGGCTACTCCAACAGTGCTGCCTCCTGGCTATGACGCAAATGTCCGTTGTGATTTTCATTCTGGGACACCAGGCCACCATATTGAAAGATGTAGGGCTTTGCAACATAAGGTTCAGGACTTGATCGATGCTAAGGCGATCAACTTCTCTCCAGTTCCGAATGTGGTGAACAATCCTATGCCTCAGCATGGCGGGCATAGGGTTAACAATGTTGAAGATGGGGAGGCTGAAGACTTGATTGTGAATGTTGATGAAGTTCAGACTTCTTTGTTAACAATCAAGGGCCGATTGTTGAAGGGGGGTGTTGACCCAGGTTGTAGTGAAGAGTGTTTGGGTTGTTCGGAAGCTACCAATGGTTGTGACCAGCTGAAGGCTGGTATTCAAAAATTGATCAATGAGGGCTGCCTGCAGTTCAGCCGGGCCGTTAAAGATGATGGGGCAGTGTCTACTGTCACCATATTTTACAAGCCGTCTGAGGGACGAGGAAGAGGGACTGTCAGTGCACCCACAACAAGCAATGCTCCGGTTACCATCCCAGCTCCGGTAACCATCCGTGCACCAACTACTATTGTTGCGCCTGGCAGAAGGCAAATTGAAAATAGTAGAGCAGTTCCCTGGAGTTATGACAACGCCTATCGCCGAGACACAAGGGCTGGTAACCAAACAAGACCAGCTGTGCAAGCACCAGTTACAATCAGTGCTCCTGTGGGATCTCCTGCGGTTGCAAGTCCGGTAGTGGACAATGTTGGAGGGCCAGGAGGTTTCACCAGGAGTGGACGACTGTTTGCTCCTCAGCCTTTGAGGGATGCTGCTGCTGAGGCATCCGCCAGAGCTAAGGGCAAACAAGCAGTGGTTGACGAAGAACCGGCTCGGAAGGAGGCTGAGGGTTCTTTCGAGAGAGATGTTGAGGAGTTCATGAAAATTATCAAAAAGAGTGACTACAAGATTGTGGATCAGCTCAACCAGACTCCGTCAAAGATTTCGATACTCTCTTTGCTGATGTGTTCTGAGGCACATCGGGATGCTCTGCTGAAGATGCTGAATATGGCATACGTCCCGCAAGAGATATCAGTCAACCAGCTGGAAGGTGTACTAGCCAATGTGAGTACCAGGCACGGTGTGGGTTTCACTGACCTAGACCTAACGCCTGAGGGTCGCAATCATAACAAAGCTTTGCACATCACTTTGGAGTGCAAAGGTGCTGTGTTATCTCACGTGCTGGTGGACACCGGATCGTCCCTGAATGTCCTGCCGAAGCAGATATTGAAGAAGATCGATGTCGAGGGAGTTGTGCTCACTCCCAGTGACCTGATTGTGCGTGCATTCGACGGATCCAAACGGTCTGTGTTTGGTGAAGTCACTTTGCCAGTGAAGATAGGTCCGGAGGTATTCGACATCGTATTCTACGTGATGGACATTCAGCCTGCTTATAGCTGTTTGTTGGGGCGTCCTTGGATACACGCCGCTGGAGCAGTCTCATCAACTCTCCACCAAAAGCTCAAATATGTCTGGAACGGTCAGATCGTGACCGTCTGCGGTGAAGAGGAAATTCTGGTGAGTCATCTCTCCTCATTCAAATATGTTGAGGTGGATGGCGAAATCCACGAAACCCTGTGCCAGGCATTTGAGACCGTGGCCTTAGAAGGGGTAGCTTGTGCTGAGCAGAGGAAGCCGGGCGCTTCGATTTCATCGTACAAGCAGGCCAGGGAGGTTGTGGACTCTGGCGAAGCTGAAGGCTGGGGCAAGATGGTTGACTTGCCAGTTAAAGAAGACAAGTTCGGAATCGGGTACGAGCCTCTCCAAGCAGAGCAGCATGTACAAGCAGGTCCGAGTACTTTCACCAGCGCTGGGCTGATGAACCATGGGGATGTCTTCGCTACTGATGGTGAAGGTGTTGACTGTGATTTGGATGTCTGGGTCCGCCCTTGTGCACCAGGCGAATTTATCAACAACTGGACGGCTGAAGAAGTGGTCCAAGTTACTCTACTGACAGAGTAATTTTCTGTTGTTTTTCATTTTGCATGACAACCCTACGTTCTGCCCAAGGCGTAGTGGTTCATTGTAGGGCCACATCATGTTTTACAATGTTTATAAATAAAGGACGTTTTTTCAATCAAACTTTGAGATCTCTGTCTTCCTATTTTCTGTTTCTCACTTTTTCAAAACAATAAAAATGGCAATGTTTTTTTGTTTTCTGTGACTTTATTGAAATCTTTTTTCTAAAAACGAAACATTAAACATGCAGAGATGATCTTTTGGCATCCACTGTGAACGACTCTGTTATGGCTCAGTATGATTTCAACAATCCCATCTACCAAGCTGAAGAGGAGAGTGAGGAAGACTGCGAACTCCCTGCAGAATTGGTCAGACTACTGAAGCAAGAAGAAAGGGTCATCCAACCTCATCAGGAGGAGTTGGAAATTGTTAATCTGGGTACTGAGGACGCCAGAAGAGAGATCAAGATTGGGGCTGCTTTAGAAGACTCTGTCAAGAGGAGGCTAATAGAGATGCTGAAAGAATATGTGGAAATATTCGCCTGGTCATACCAAGATATGCCTGGGCTGGATACAGACATTGTGGTGCATCGGTTACCTCTCAGAGAAGAGTGTCCTTCGGTCAAGCAGAAGCTTCGCAGAACTAGTCCTGATATGGCTGTCAAGATCAAGGAAGAGGTGCAGAAGCAGTGGGTTGCAGGTTTCCTGGCTGTTACAAGTTACCCGCCGTGGGTTGCCAACATCGTTCCGGTGCCAAAGAAGGATGGCAAAGTCAGAATGTGCGTCGATTACCGGGATCTGAATAGGGCGAGTCCGAAAGATGATTTCCCATTACCTCACATTGATGTATTGGTGGATAATACGGCTCAATCCTCGGTATTCTCTTTCATGGACGGTTTCTCAGGCTATAACCAGATCAAGATGGCGCCAGAAGACATGGAAAAGACGACATTCATTACACCTTGGGGCACGTTCTGCTACAAAGTGATGCCATTTGGGCTGAAGAATGCCGGTGCTACCTATCAAAGGGCAATGACGACTCTCTTTCATGACATGATGCATAACGAAATCGAAGTGTACGTGGATGATATGATTGCGAAGTCGCAGACGGAAGAGGAGCATTTGGTAAATCTGCAGAAGTTGTTTGACAGGTTGGTCAAGTTCAAACTGAGGCTGAATCCGAACAAGTGTACGTTTGGAGTGAGATCCGGGAAGCTCTTAGGCTTCATTGTCAGTGAGAAAGGGATTGAGGTCGATCCAGCTAAAGTCAAAGCTATTCAAGAGATGCCTGAACCGAAGACGGAAAAGCAAGTTCGTGGGTTTTTAGGGAGGTTGAACTACATTGCAAGGTTCATATCTCATCTAACTGCTACATGTGAACCAATTTTCAAACTACTCAGAAAGAATCAGGCGATCAGATGGAATGATGACTGTCAGAAAGCTTTTGACAAAATCAAGGAGTACTTACAAAAACCTCCAATCCTGATTCCTCCAGTTCCAGGGAGACCACTGATAATGTACTTATCAGTCACCGAGACTTCGATGGGGTGTGTATTGGGTCAGCATGACGAGTCTGGTCGAAAAGAGCATGCCATATACTACCTGAGCAAAAAGTTTACCGACTGTGAAACAAGGTATTCACTGCTCGAGAAAACTTGCTGTGCTTTGGCCTGGGCTGCTCGCTGACTAAGGCAGTATATGTTGAACCATACTACTCTGTTGATTTCTAGGATGGATCCAGTAAAATACATCTTTGAGAAGCCAGCTCTCACCGGACGTGTTGCCCGTTGGCAGATGATCTTAACAGAATATGATATTCAGTACACGTCGCAGAAGGCCATCAAAGGTAGTATTCTGTCCGATTATCTTGCCGAGCAACCGATCGACGACTATCAGCCCATGATGTTTGAATTCCCTGATGAGGACATCATGTACCTGAAGACGAAAGATTGTGAAGAGCCACCTGTCGAGGAAGGACCGGATCCTGATGACAAGTGGACACTGATGTTCGATGGGGCTGTGAATATGAACGGTAATGGTGTTGGGGCAGTGTTGATCAATCCCAAAGGTGCTCATATACCTTTTTCTGCCAGATTGACATTCGACGTCACCAACAATGAAGCTGAGTACGAGGCTTGTATCATGGGGATAGAAGAAGCCATTGATCTGAGGATCAAAACACTTGACATTTTTGGAGATTCTGCTCTAGTGATCAATCAGGTCAATGGAGATTGGAATACAAATCAGCCGCATCTGATTCCGTATAGAGATTACACCAGAAGAATACTGACGTTCTTCAAGAAGGTGAAGTTGTATCATGTCCCTCGGGATGAGAATCAGATGGCGGATGCTCTGGCTACTTTATCTTCCATGATAAAAGTTCATTGGTGGAATCATGTGCCACATGTTGCGGTGAATCGACTCGAGAGGCCTGCATATGTGTTTGCAGCCGAGTCTGTTAATGCCATTGGTGATAAGCCGTGGTATTATGACATCAAGAACTTCCTCAAGACTCAAGAGTATCCTGAGGGTGCGTCGAAGAATGATAAGAAGACCCTGAGAAGGCTAGCTGGAAGCTTTTATCTGAATCAGGATGATGTGCTATACAAGAGGAACTTTGACATGGTCTTGCTCAGATGCGTGGATAGACACGAAGCAGACATGTTAATGCAAGAGGTGGACGAGGGTTCGTTTGGTACCCACGCTGGTGGTCATGCAATGTCGAAGAAGTTGCTGAGAGCCGGATATTACTGGATGACTATGGAATCCGATTGCTTCAAGTATGCTCGGAAGTGCCATAAATGTCAAATCTATGCTGATAAGGTGCATGTGCCACCAAGCCCATTGAATGTCATGAACTCGCCTTGGCCGTTTGCCATGTGGGGCATTGATATGATTGGGAAGATTGAGCCGACTGCTTCTAATGGACATCGCTTCATCTTGGTCGCGATTGATTACTTCACCAAATGGGTGGAAGCAGCTTCCTATGCTAACGTCACCAAACAAGTGGTTGCCCGGTTCATCAAGAAAGAAATCGTCTGTCGTTATGGAGTTCCCGAGAGAATCATCACTGACAATGGTTCGAATCTCAACAACAAAATGATGAAAGACTTGTGCAGAGATTTCAAGATTGAACATCACAATTCTTCTCCTTACAGACCAAAGATGAATGGTGCTGTAGAGGCAGCTAACAAGAATATCAAGAAGATTGTGCAGAAAATGGTCGTTACGTACAAAGATTGGCATGAGATGTTGCCTTTCGCTTTGCATGGATACCGTACCTCAGTACGTACGTCGACCGGGGCAACCCCCTACTCCCTTGTGTATGGTATGGAAGCAGTCCTACCAGTTGAAGTGGAGATCCCTTCTCTGAGGGTATTATTGGATGTCAAGCTGGACGAAGCCGAGTGGGTTCGAACAAGGTTTAATGAGTTAAGCCTTATCGAAGAGAGACGGTTAGCAGCTGTTTGCCATGGGCAGTTGTATCAGAGAAGGATGAAGCGAGCCTTTGATCAGAAAGTGCGTCCTCGGACATTTCAAATTGGCGATCTGGTTTTGAAGAGGATCCTTCCTCCCGGTACAGATAACAGGGGCAAGTGGACTCCTAATTACGAAGGTCCATATGTTGTGAAGAAGGTCTTCTCCGGTGGAGCCTTGATGCTTACAACTATGGATGGTGAAGATTTTCCTTCCCCTGTCAACTCAGACGTAGTCAAAAAATACTTCGCATAATTGACCCGCTGGACAAAAAGAATAAAAGAGTCCAGGCAAAAATGGGCATCCTGGCGAACCAAAAAACAGAAAGAAAAGGTTCGGGCAAAAGTTAAGGATAAAAAATGAAAAATTGTACACCCGGTAAGTCGAAAACCCGCAAGGGCGGCTTAGGCAAAAATGGGTATCCCGGTGGATTGAAAACCCGAAAGGGCGATCCAGCCAAAAGAGGGATTAAAGCGAAGACTACAGTCTGAGTTGTCTGTATTTCATCATGCTTCGTCAGCTACCATCTCGACAGATGTGATCGGTCCAGTCATTCTTCTCAGAAAGCAAGGAATTGGGAGGAAACTGATGATCTATGAGTTATAACAGAGTTGGGAAACAGTGGATGCCGTGTTCACATTGCCATTAGGATAGTTTATTTTTCCTGTTGTGCGCAATTACCTCTTTCTAGGAATTGCTTCCCAATGTATTTGCCTTTTCAGGCACATTTTCAATCAATAAAAGTCGTTATTCAGATAAATTGCTCTCCTGTTTTATTTTTACTGTTTTGTTTGCAAAAACGTCCGAATTTTTGATAAACATTGCATATAAAAACATGAAGGCTCAACAATAACGTGCAGAAAGATTAAAACATTCGAAAATCATTTTGAATGTTGAGGACACTTGACCGTATCTTGTCCATGTACACCCTGGGGCATCTGTTTGTTCCGATGTGCAGGTCGTCACCTGTGAATATTTTCCCCAGTAAGGTCGTCACCTGTGAGCATTCCCCAGCAGTGCTTTCCCCAGACAGGAGTCATTCTCCTAGCTATGGATTGTTTAAGCCTTCCCCAGCGAAGCAGTTATCTCTCCAGCAGAGTTCATCCTATCAGTGGATTGGACAGGTGGCCATGGCAGGCGGATGCCTACATCCCCAGCTGAGTCGTTTCTACTTGTGAGCATTGTGGGTCGTCCCCGGCGGAGTAACGGTTATTCCCCAAAAGCAGGGCCTATTTCATCTGAGGTTTGTATGAGCCTTATCCCCAGAGAATTGCCAGTTTAGTTTCCCCCAGCGGAGCTTTCATTTCCCCAAGCGGAATTTTTGTGGATTGATTGGGCTATCCCCAGCAGTTTACCTTTGTTTTCCCCTAGCAGAGTTGCTTTATTACTCCCCAGCAAATTGCTTCCTCCTCTAGTGGATTTGTGTTGTTGGTTCCCCAGCAGTTGTTTTGTTTTTCCCCCAGTGGATTTATTTTGAAGATTCCTCAGCACAGTCGTCCTGTGTATTTTCCCCGCAGAGTTCTCATCATATTGCATTGCATATAGTAATCATTGCATCTTCAAAAACTGCGTAGCATTTCCATCCCATATGGAGCATTACGCCATAGAAAAATTCAAACATATGCATTCATGTGTTCGAAACCACATCAGACTGTATCTCCCGGCAGAGGCGGATCGTTTTGTTCAACATCAGCACAGCAAATCAGCTACAGTTGCTTCGACAGTATTCAGATTTGATTATCCCCACAGAGGTTTATTTCCTCACCCGATGGTGACAGAGGTTTATTTCCTCACCCGATGGTGACAGAAAGTTTGTTTCTCCCCAGTGAGACCCCTAGCAAGTGATCAGTCTTGCCTTAACATATCCCAGTTTTGATCTTGTGATACCAGTAAGTGTCATGTCAGCACCCGCGTGTGTTTATTGTTTGGTGTCGGTAAACGCCATTGCTTCGGTGTCGGTAAACATCGAGTTCCACCAAGTCATCGGTAAATGTCTGGTCATTCTTTTTGATGTCGGTAAACATCATCTTTCGATGTCGGTAAACATCGAGTCTCACCCAGTCATCGGTAAATGTCTGGTCATTTTTTTGGTGTCGGTAAACGCCATTGCTTCGGTGTCGGTAAACATCGAGTCTTTCTTTCAGTCATCGGTAAATGTCTGATAGATCCCCAGCTAGAAATCCCCAGTAGAGTCATCTGTAAATGTCCTACCCGGTTTTCAGTTGCAAATATTTGTTTGTCTCTCACCAATAAATTCCTCATCCAGTCATCGGGAAATGTCCGGTCATTTCTCATTCTTTTGATGTCGGTAAACATCATCTTTCGATGTCGGTAAACATCGAGTCTCACCCCAGTCATCGGTAAATGTCTGGTCATTCTTTTTGATGTCGGTAAACATCATCTTTCGATGTCGGTAAACATCGAGTTCCACCCAGTCATCGGTAAATGTCTGGTCATTCTTTTTGATATCGGTAAACATCATCTTTCGATGTCGGTAAACATCGAGTCTCACCCCAGTCATCGGTAAATGTCTGGTCAGTCTTTTGGATGTCGGTAAACATCGTCTTTCGATGTCGGCAAACATCGAGTCTCGCTCCAGTCATCGGTAAATGTCTGGTCAGTCTTTTGGATGTCGGTAAACATCGTCTTTCGATGTCGGCAAACATCGAGTCTCGCTCCAGTCATCGGTAAATGTCTTGTTATTCTTTGTTCTCTTGCTAATAAAATCAAAGTCCCCAGAAGTCGTCGGTAAACGTCTTGTCTGGTATCACAACAAAGATTTTTGTTCCTCCCCAAGCGGAGATGCCATCGGTAAATGGCCCAGTTTTCTTCAATATCGGTAAATATTGAATTCCCAGTTGCAGCAGCCATCGGTAAATGGCCTTGATATCGGTAAATATCAGGTTTGCTTTGAAGCCACCATCGGTAAATGGTCTTGCTTCCTTTCTACATCAATTTGTTTCCCAGCAACCATCGGTAAATGGTTTTGCTGAAGTTGATATCGGTAAATATCAAGTTTTTAACCATCGGTAAATGGTTTTCGCTTTTCAGAAGTTGTTTCCCCCAGCCGCCATCGGTAAATGGTCGTGCCGAAATTGATATCGGTAAATATCAAGGTCCCAGTTTTAACCATCGGTAAATGGTTTTGTTTTTCAGAAGTTGGTTTTCTCCAGCCGCCATCGGTAAATGGTCTCGCTGAAGTTGATATCGGTAAATATCAAGGTTCCAGTTCTTCAACCATCGGTAAATGATTTTCGCCTTTCTGAAGTTGTCATGCAGTTGTCATCGGTAAATGACATGGTTCTTTTTGTATTATATCCAGTCGGTGCAAATTTCTACGGTTCTTTTGTATTCAATCCCCGTTTACCCTGAAAGTCTGACAACCATTGCTATCATCCGTTCGGGTTCCCAGCTGATTGAATAGGGGCAGCTGTAGCACCTCAAATTTGCACCTATCATTGTACATACCATCTCATATTAGGTCATAGCATATCATGGTCCATTGCATAGCATTGCATTGTCCTCAGTTGCCTCAAGTGCAAGCAAGTCAAGAATTAGGTCAAACTGATCAGGAGATCAGTCAACCAAGCAAGCAAGGGTGTTTCTCAAGGAATCAAGGCCCTAGGGTTTGTCCAACAAGTTCACATGTCTTGGAGGTCCATTTGAAGTGTTTGAGTCAAGGGTTGGATGTTCAGAGGTCATCAGTTCATGCACAATCAGTCAATTAGGTCAGAAAGTCAAAGTCAGTCATTTGCAGTGGATGGTGGCCATTCTTGCAGAATTTGGGCCCCATGATCAATCATCAAAGGTTCATATATCTTGAGACATCATTTGGAATCAAGATATCAAGGAATTAGGGTTTGGAATTCATCAAAAGGTGCTTCAGTCAAGCAAAACCCTAGAAAAGTCAAACTTGGTCAACTGTGGATTTAATCAGTGATTTGATGGATGGAATTGATTTGAAGGAGCTCATTCATGTCCACACAAGCCTCATATATCATGCCAAACCTCATCATGGAAGAATTTGAAGCAAAATCAGAAATTTCCCAAAATAGAAAGTGGACCTGTAATTTTAACTGCCAAAAATGGAAACTTCTTGATCCTCAGCTTGCATCATGATACAAGCTTCACATGAATTTTTTCCCAACATGAAAGTTGAAGATCTTGTTCTCCCATTTTCAAAAAGTCCAAGAACACCCAAATCCCATGAATGGTTTGCAAGATATGGTCAAATCATTTTCACATTTTCATGAACTTCAAATGGCCATATCTCATGATTCCTTTGGCCAAATTTGGTGGGGTTTTTTCCTACAAACCACATTTTTCCTCCTCTTTCCAAAAATATAAACATCATGTACCAAAACCTTGCCAATCAAAATGGCATTTTTTGACTTGTTCCATTTAAATTCAAGTTTGACCAAAGTTTGACTTTTTGAATTAAAAGTTTTCAGCACATTTGGCCAATTGGGAAGTGTTTGGAATGTCATTTGAAATATGTTGCAAAGCCCAATTCGACACATACCACTATCATACCACCTCCATTTGCATTTTTGGCCAAGTTTAGCAATTTTGCAATTTGTTTCAATTGAGTTAAGCAAGATTACCATTTCATTAAGGAACCTTAAACAGACAATATAAAGGCCATTTTCTGCAGAAATGAACCCTAGCTGCAGCCCAAACACACCAGAATTCTCTCTTTCTCTCATTCTTGCATTTTCACACTTTGAGAAATTCTGTCAAAAACTTCAAGAGAACCACGAGTACCTTTGCTTCCTTCATCACCTGGACTTCATTTAGAGCTCATTACAAGCATCAAAACTCAGCTGGAAGTGGATTTGATTCAACTGTTTTCCTCAAGTATCCTTCCATGGCAGCATGAGTGTATCTTCATATCAAGCATCCATGAGCTAGGATCCTTCACCATTCAACTTAGGGAAGCATAATCTTCATCTGTCTCAAGCTGTTACAAGCAAAAGACTGCTGAATCTTCACTGCTCATCACTTTGGTCAGTTTTTCGATTTACTTTTTTTTCTAAACTATGCCATGCTTAATGAAGATCTTGTTATGCTGAGTCTAAAGCAAGTTGAATCACTTAAAATGATTATGATATGGCTGAGAAATCTAGGTTTACATTTTTATGTTCAAACTTGTTTTTGTTGGATTTCTCTTTTATGAGCTCGAATTGATGATGATGATTGTTATATTATGCTTGTGCTTGGTTTGCTGAAGCTATTGATATGCTTGATTGATCTTTCTGGGCTTGTTGTAATTTCACGATGATTGTTGGTTGATGAAGATGAACCCTGTTCCATAAACCCTAGAATCCAGAAATTCATTTGAATTATGTTGGTTTATTGCTGTTTAGATGTTGCATGAACCTACTGTATCAATGCCTTGCTGTTTGCCATGCTATTCGGATTTTTGATTGATGATGAACCATGAAGATGAATACATGCTGTTGTAGTTGCAAAAACCCTAAGTTGCCCAGAAACGTGAATGGTGATTGGCTGCTGTTGTTTGTGTTACTGTTCCATTAGTTGCTAGCCAATGAAATTATTTCGTTCCCGTCCCCAAAACGCTGTCGTTTAAGTTAGTGATGGCCAGAATTACGACCGTGCCACTGGTCAACGCGGTTGACTTTACTTATTCATGTGATTTTGTCCATGTTCTTCCAATTTGTTCACCATCTTAAATAATTCACAATTCACTCATTTCACATCCAAAAATCTTGAATTTTTTGCATCATGATCATGAAATTGTCTAGTTTTTTATCATTATTTTTCCAGATTTTTTGGATCATTGGTTTTTAAATGGCCTTAGGGTTTGTATTATGTGACCAAAAATGATACATGTTGCCAATCCTTTTGTGAAATGATCATGTTGCATCCTTTTGATCTGAAATTTTTTGTGGTCATTCTGCACACATTCATGTTTATTTTAGTATAAAGTTTGTGGATTTCTCATTTGTGGATTGTGTGATATGATTTTCTGAAGTAGGGTGTGACAATTTGTGTCACACCAATGATATGCAAATTCATGATTTTTGTTCACATGCTTCCTGGCTTCCAAATAATATGAAATTTTGCATGAACTTCATTTCATATGTCTAATTGACTTGTGATTTTTCTTGAAATTAATGGTGCTGTTTTCCATTTGTTTGTGAATTTTCTTCCCTGCCTAGTCAATTGTTGACTTTATGTGACACACCTTGCCATATCATTTGGGAAATCCTCATGCCTTATTGTATGGTCATGAAATTTCATATGTGCATACTAGACATCTTGAGCTTTGCATTGGTGTTGATCCCATCCATTTATCATCTGTTTTCATTTTGTTATGATTTTTTGAAGTTGACCCATGATTGTTGACCTTCATTGTGTTTGCTTGAATTTGGTTTGACTTCCTGATTTTAATTGACCATCTTCCCATGATCCAATTGAGCTGAAATTTAATATGCATGCTATGTTATGGATTGTGATTGAGTATGAATTATTTCATGATTTTTGGAATTGTTTATGTTGGGTTTTGGATAGAGTCTTGCTGTTGACTTCTATATGCTTTCTTTTGCCATGCTTTGCATTCTTTTGTTTGTGAAATGAGGATAATGCATGATAGGATTGTGAGACCAATTGAGATAGCTTCCTAAATGTTTGAACTTGACTTTGGCTGACTTTTCTTTGCTGTTTTGACTTTTTCTTTCATCCTTGACCCTAGGCTAATCCTAGTGGTCTCCTGGCTTATGTTTGAGCTCATTGTTTCAGGTTAAGCACCAATGCTTCAAAGATCATACAAATGTGATTGAGTGTGGTTACATATCATATGCTAACCTTTGTTTTGTAGGTTTGACTCATGTGTTTGAGTCTTGTGCTTTGCACAATTGATCATCTGTTTTGTCTGTGGATTCAATTCCTTTTGCTTTGACTTGTGAAATGTTTACTGATTAGTTTGACTCTTTCAGGTACCCTTAGTTGCTTAAGTTCGCTGAACTTGCTTTGCTTTGCTTTTTAGCAAAATTGCTTGAGGTATAATCTCTTTTACTTCATGTAGTCTGGAGACCCGACCTGTTATTTGGCCGGGCAAACTGTCTGAAGTCCTCCTTAAGAGGCCATGCTTGTGTGTGTTTAAAATTGTCCCAAGCAGGAAAAGTCCTTCAAGTAAGGCAATTGGTAGATCAAAGGGATAAGCAACCTATCCCCTACTATTCAGTGAGTCCTCTCCTTGCTCCCATTACATGGTTGTAGCATTGAGATAAAAACCCAAGATCAATCGAGTCAATAATGTGGAAAGAGCTCCATCTTTCTGAGCTCCCACACTTTCTGATATGCTCTCCCTGATCAGGGATAGAAGCAATGAGGCACACCCCTCATCTCCTTTCATCTGCTTCACCTTAGCCTCTCAATGGCAAGGTTAAGAGCGACATTTACCTATTACAGTGGACTTTCATAGTCAAACCCTCTTGTGTGAGCCCCCTTGTTTGGCTATAGAGTGTGCTGTTTGATTCTCATTGATTGATTGATTGCTTCATATGCACCTGCTTGCTTGTATGTTATGCATTTATCATCATCAATTGCCATTAATGCATGATCATCTCTTTTGTCTGTGTGACATCATCATTGTTGTTTACCCATTGAGGACAATTGTAAGTCCATTGCTTTGGCGTTTGTTCCTATGACATGGAAGTGAGTGTAAGACCATCACATTGGCCACTCATCTTATCTTTGCTTGTTGTATTGTTTGTATGTGAGGATACAATTGTAAGTCCCACAAGTTGGCATTTGTTTTCCTAGGATCATACTGTGTATGTCAGAGTAAGCCCCAAGCAGATTGGCATCTGACATCTTTGTTTTGCTTTCTTTGTTTGTATGAGAGGATGCAATTGTAAGTCCCACAAGTTGGCATTTGCTTTCCTATGATCATGTTTGGAATTAACCTAAGTCCAGACAGATTGGCAGTTGATTTCCATATTTCATTCTTGTTTTCTTTTTGAGGAGATTAGTGTAAGACCATTGAGTGGCCTCTGATATCCATTTCTATTTTAGGAGATTGGTGTAAATCCAGCTATTGGTATCCGATATCCGCTTTTGTTTGTGAGATTGGAGTAAGACCATTGAGTGGCATCCGATATCATTTGTTTGCTTATTTTATCATTACTTAATTTTCCATTCCAAAGGACACACTTGAATCATCCTCCATATGATTTCAAGAAGTGAACCTCCTGAGAAGTTTTACTATCCATCCTCATTCATTCATCTCTCATTGTGTCCTAAACCTTTTCACACTATGATTTCCAACTTAACATAGACATTGTGCAAACATCTTCATGTTTTCAAACTAGAAACCTGGACCCAAGTCCTTGACTCTTTTTTCAAACTCCATTTCTTAAATACTTCTTTTGAATCAATCTTAATCATACTCTGACTCTACTTTCATAATCACAATCAATTAACTTCACTCATTCACTTGTTTTGGCTTTGTCCATTGTTAATCTTTTCACATTAGCCGTAGGTTTCAATTATCATTGTGGTTGATGTAAACCTCACCTTATCTTTAGTGAGTTGACTATAAGACTTCCGTACTAAAAACAGGGTTAACCCCTTTAGTGCGTCGAAGCTATCCTCACATGGTGGATGTTGGTCTTGGTCGAGTTTTCTCCCGTTGATAATGAAAAGCCTCAGTGCTTGTGTTTAAAATTGAATCCACCAACTTTTGGAAATCTTTTAGCCGAACTACGGCGTTTTGATCCTTACCTTTGATGGAAGGTACGTAGGCAACGGGTTCATCCGTTCAAACCCAATAATAAAATTGTATATTCTTTTCTCACTATCCCAATCATGTTTGCACAATGTTTATGTCATAACAAATAACAATTTAGTATAACAAGTGTGAAAAGGGCTCCGTAGGAGTACCTAGGACGTAGTGGGTGCCTAACACCTTCCCATTGCGTAATTTACCCCTTACCCAGACTCTCTGATCTTTTTATTAGTTTTCTACGTGTAAAACTTCTTAGGCTTTTGTTCGCTTTTTAGCCAGTCCTTTGGATAAATAAAAGTGCGGTGGCGACTCGAAAATTCATTGTATCTCTTGCTTATGGTTTAATCGATAAATCATATAGCGACGAATACACCGCTACATCAGCCGATGATGTTTGAATTCCATGATGAAGACATCATGTATCTTAAGATGAAAGATTGTGAAGAGCCTCTTGTCGAGGAAGGACCGGATCCTGACGATAAGTGGACATTGATGTTTGATGGGGCTGTGAATGTGAACAGTAACGGTGTCGGGGCAGTACTTATCAATCCTAAAGGTGCTCATATACCTTTCTCTGCCAGACTGACTTTTGACGTCACCAACAACGAAGCTGAGTATGAGGCTTGCATCATGGGGATAGACGAAGCCATCGATCTGAGGATCAAAACGCTTGACATATATGGAGATTCCGCTCTAGTGATCAACCAGGTCAATGGAGATTGGAATACCAATCAGCCGCATTTGATTCCTTACAGAGATTACACCAGAAGAATACTGACGTTCTTCAAGAAGGTGAAGTTGTATCATGTCCCCCGGGATGAGAATCAGATGGCTGATGCCTTGGCTACTTTGTCTTCTATGATCAAAGTTCATTGGTGGAATCATGTGCCACATGTTGCAGTGAATCGACTCGAGAGGCCTGCGTATGTGTTTGCAGCCGAGTCTGTTGTGGATGAGAAACCGTGGTACTTTGACATCAAGAACTTCCTCAAGAGTCAGGAGTATCCTGAAGGAGCATCAAAGAATGACAAGAAAACCCTGAGAAGGCTAGCTGGAAGTTTTTATTTGAATCAGGATGATGTGCTGTACAAGAGAAACTTTGACATGGTTCTGCTCAGATGCGTGGATAGACACGAAGCAGACATGTTGATGCAAGAAGTGCATGAAGGATCTTTTGGTACCCATGCTGGTGGTCATGCAATGTCGAAGAAATTGTTGAGAGCCGGTTATTACTGGATGACTATGGAATCCGATTGTTTCAAATATGCTCGGAAATGCCATAAGTGCCAGATTTATGCTGATAAGGTGCATGTACCACCAAGCCCTCTGAATGTCATGAATTCTCCTTGGCCGTTCGCGATGTGGGGCATTGATATGATTGGGAAGATTGAGCCCACTGCTTCTAATGGACATCGCTTCATCCTGGTTGCAATTGATTACTTCACCAAATGGGTGGAAGCAGCTTCCTATGCTAATGTTACCAAACAAGTGGTTACCCGGTTCATTAAGAAGGAAATCATCTGTCCTTATGGGGTTCCTGAGAGAATCATCACTGATAATGGTTCGAATCTCAATAACAAGATGATGAAAGAGCTTTGCAGAGATTTCAAGATCGAACATCACAATTCTTCTCCTTACAGACCAAAGATGAATGGTGCTGTAGAGGCGACAAACAAGAATATTAAGAAGATTGTGCAGAAGATGGTCGTGACGTACAAGGATTGGCATGAGATGGTGTCTTTCGCTTTGCATGGGTACCGTACTTCAATACGTACGTCGACCGGGACAACCCCTTACTCCCTTGTGTATGGTATTGAAGCTGTCCTACCAGTTGAAATGGAGATTCCTTCTCTGAGAGTCTTGCTGGATGTCAAGCTAGATGAAGCTGAATGGATCCGAACAAGGTTTAACGAGTTGAGCCTTATTGAGGAAAGACGGTTAGCAGCTGTATGCCATGGGCACTTGTATCAGAGAAGGATGAAGAGAGCCTTTGATCAGAAAGTGCATCCTCGAAGCTATCAGATCGGTGATCTAGTTTTGAAGAGGATTCTTCCTCCCGGTACAGATAACAGGGGCAAATGGACTCCTAATTACGAAGGTCCATATGTTGTTAAGAAGGTTTTCTCCGGTGGAGCCTTGATGCTTACAACTATGGATGGTGAAGATTTTCCGTCCCCTGTTAACTTAGATGTAGTCAAAAAATACTTCGCATAAATTGACCCGCTGGACAAAAAGAATAAAATAGTCCAGGCAAAAAAGGGCATCCCGGTGAACCAAAAAAAAAAAAAAAAAAAAAAGAAAACGTTCGGGCAAAAGTTATGGATAAAAACGAAAAGAATTTGTACACCCGGTAAGTCGAAAACCCGCAAGGGCGGCTTAGGCAAAAATGGGTATCCCGGTGGATTGAAAACCCAAAAGGGCAATCCAGGCAAAAGAGGGATTAACGCGAAGACTACAGTCTGAGTTATCTGTACTTTATCGCGCTTCATGGTCTACCATCCCGCAGGGTATGATCGGTCCAGTCATTCTTCTCAGAAAGCAAGGAATTGGGAGAAATTGATGATCTGTGAGTCATAACAGAATTGGGAAATAGTGGATGCCGTGTTCACATTGCCATTAGGATAGATTTTACCTTTTGTGCGCAATTACCTCTTCCTAGAAATTGCTTCCCGATGTATTCACCTTTTCAGGCCCATTTTCAATCAGTAAAAACTCGTTATTCAGATAAATTGCTATCTTGTTTTTATTTTACTGTTTTGTTTGCAAAAACGTCCGAATTTTTGATAATTATTGCATATAAAAACACGAAGGCTAGACAATAACGTGCAGAAAGATAAAACGTTTGAAAATCATTTTGAATGTTAAGGACACTTGAGCGTATCCTGTCCATGCAATCCCCTGGGGCATGTATGTCGTGCTGTTTTGCAGGTTGTTACCTTTTGGTTCCTGGCTGAACGGTAAGCCACGGTTTGTTCAGGGATGTTGTCAGCACTGTCCAGTGGTGTGGGATGGGGACTTTCCTCAGCAGTTGAAGCAAGTTCGAGACTGGTCTCCCCAGCGTAGTCAAGATCAGGAATTCCTCAGCCGGATTGAGGATGATTCCCCAGTGGGCTTGGAAGTGATTGTTTCCCCAAGCAAAGTCTGAAGGCTATCAGAACTATTTTTATCCCCTGCAGAGACGTCTGTGGAATTTTATTCCCCAGCAGGTCTAAGGATTTTTAACTCCCCAGCAGGCCTGGAAGTGGTTTACCCCTAGCTAGTCTGAAAGCTGACAAGTTCCCCACTGAGTTTGAAGATTGTTAATCCCCACCGAGGTGGAAGGTTGTTGTATCCCCAGCGGAGGTGTCAGTGGAGTTTATTCCCCAGCAGTCTGGTTTGAAGTACTACTATCCCCAGCGTGGTCATGAACGCTTTTCTCCAGCAGTGTTGTGGATGTCTATCCCCAGCATGGTCTGGTCTATTATTTCCCCAACAAGGTGGTGTGGAGTGTTTTCCCTAGTGGATCTCCCTAGCAGAGGGTTTGTGTTGATGGTTATCCTCAGCAGGTTCCCCGAGTGGATCAGGTTCGGTGAAAGTTATCTCCAGCAGAGTTTATCCTACCTGTGGATTGGCAGCTCTTCCCAGTGAAGTCGCCATCGTTTGTTTCCCTAGCAGAGTCCCCGAGTGGATTAGGTCCAGTGAAGTATGTCCCTGGTGGGATCTATCCGTTCCCCAGCAGCAGTGCTATTCTCCAGCATGAGTGAGAAGTCGGTGCTACTCCCCGCAAAGCATATTCCTCAGACAGAGTCTCCCCACAGAGTTGGAGAATCTATTCAGTTTGTGTGCTCAGCAGAGCAATCTGTTTGCTCCCTAGCAGGAATTTCTATCATTTGTATTTTGCATGTAGTGATCATTGCATCCTCAAATCGCGTAGCATTTCCATTCGATATGGAGCATTACGCCATAGAAAAATTCAAACATATGCATTCATGTGTTAAACCTAATTAGACAATATCCCCGGCAGAGGCGGATCATTGTTCAACATCTGTACGGCACATTTGCTACAGTTGCTCCTGACAGCATTCAGGATTGATAACTCCCCAGAAAGGTTTATTTCCTCACCCGTCCGTGGAAGGAAAGGTGATTCTCCCCAGGGAGATCCCCAGCAAGTGTTTAGCCTTGCCTTGACATATTGAAGATGTTGTTCTTGTGATACCGGTAAGTGTCATGTTTGCACCCGTGTGTCTCCCTTTTTTTTGGTGTCGGTAAACACCATTGTTTCGATGTCGGTAAACATCGAGTCCCATTCCAGTCATCGGTAAATGTCTGGTCGTCCTTTTATTGATGCCGGTAAACATCATCTTTCGATGTGCGTAGCATCTATCTCTTTCCCCAGTTCATCCATTGATGTCTGGTCACCTCTCCGTTGGTGTCTATAAACGTCGAGTTTTTCCTAGTTGTCCATTGACATTTGGTTGTATTTCTTCCCCCCAGGTCATCCGTTGATGTCTGGTCACCTCTCCGTTGGTGTCGATAAACGTCGAGTTTTTCCTAGTTGTCCGTTGACATCTGGTTGTATTTCTTCCCCCCAGGTCATCCGTTGATGTTTGGTCACCTCTCCGTTGGTATCGATAAACATTGAGTTTTTCCCAATCGTCCGTTGATGTTTGGTTGTATTGGATTTTTTCCCCAGTAAGGTTCACCTCTCCGTTGGTATCGATAAACGTTGAGTTTTTCCCATTCGTCCGTTGACGTCTGGTTGCATATCTCGGTTTCCCAATCATCGGTAAATGTCGGGTCACTTTTCTTTGATGTCGGTAAACATCATCTTTCGATGTCGGTAAACGTCGAGTATCTCCCCCAGTCATCGGTAAATGTCTGGTTGTTCCCCAGCCAGAGATCCCCAGTAGAGTCGTCGGTAAATGTCCTGCCTAGTTGCCGGTTGCAAATACCTTTTTTTCCTTCCTTAGTGAAGTGATTCACCTCTCCGTTGGTGTCGATAAACGATGAGTTTTTCCCAATCGTCCGTTGATGTTTGGTTGTATTGGCTTTTTCCCCAGTAAGGTTCACCTCTCCGTTGGTGTCGATAAGCGTCGAGCTTCTCCCGTTCGTCCGTTGACGTCTGGTCGAGTCTTCCCATTCATCCGTTGATGTCTGGTCACCTCTCCGTTGGTGTCGATAAACTTCGAGCTTCTCCCGTTCGTCCGTTGACGTCTGGTCGAGTCCTTCCCATTCATCCGTTGATGTCTGGTCACCTCTCCGTTGGTGTCGATAAACGTTGAGTTTTTCCCATTCGTCCGTTGACGTCTGGCTGTATCTTTCCTTTGACAAAAATCAAAATCCCCAGTAGAGTCGTCGGTAAACATCTTGTCTGGTCGCTGGTACAAATATCCTGTTCATATCCCGCAGAGTGCAAATTTCTACGGTTCTTCGATATTCAATCCCTGTTTTCCCTTAAAGGTCTGACAGCCGTTGCTCTCATCCGTTCAGGTTCCCAGTTGATTGAATAGGGGCAGCTGTAGCACCTCAAATTTGCACCTCCCATTTGTATATACATTTTCATTTTTAGGTCATTAACATTGCATTGTCATTGCATAGTTCATCACATGTCATCAGGCAAGACTGGTCAGGAGATTCAACTATGCAAGGCAACGAGTGCATTTTATATGGAATAAAAGCCCTAGGGTTGGTACAATGAGTTCATGTGACCCAAGGATCATTTTGAAGAGATTTGGCCAAGTGTTGAAAGCTCAAGGCTCATCAGTCCATGTGCAATTCATCTGAAACCTTAAAAAGTCAACAGAAGTCAACTGTCAATTTAACTGTAGATTGGGAGGTGGGAAATGGTTAGAGATGGTTCATTCATGTGCAAACAAGTCTCATTTGACATCTCAAACATCAACATTGAAGAATTTGAAGTCAGATCAATACTTTCTAAAAATAGCAAGTGACCTGTAATTTGAAGTTTCGAAAAATGGAAAGGTTTTTAACCAACTTCAACTCAAGATTACATCATGAAGAAAGCTTCAAATGGAATTGTGTCCAACATGAAAGTTGAAGATCTTTCTCTCCCATTTCCAAAAAGTCCAAGATCATGGATTTCTCATGTGTGGTTAAGGAGATATGATTCAATCATGGCAAAGTGTGGTTTGAACTTCAAATGAGCATAACTTTCAAACCAAAAGGCCAATTTGAGTGGTTCTTTTTGCATATTGATCCTTATAACATGTATTTTCCAAGCATATCATCATTTGACATGAATTCTCATTTGCATGGCATTGGCTCATTCATGAATATTTTGGGAAGAAATTGCATAAACTCATTTTGGTGTAACATGAGCATACCAAATCATTTCCAAAGAGTGCATGGGAAGTTTTTAAGTGGATTATGGGCCAGAACATGCACTGTTCACGTGCATGGAGTAAGAAATCTCATTTTTGCATAAACACCACAAAGTGATTAAGCTCATTTGCATTTGCCCTAATCCTTGCCTAAACCTGATTAGCATTGAGTATAAAGCCTTAATCATAACTGTTTTCATCATAATTACCAATTCTAGATCTAGATTTCACAAATTCTCAAAATTTTCTCTAACTTTTTTCTCCAAAATTCTTTAAACACACGCACTTTCCATTGATCATTTCATCATTCTGAGCTATAATTGAGCACATTTGCACGTGGAAACAGAGGTAATCGTGCCTGTTTTGTTCATGTTCAAGGTGTGAAGCTTCCATGGCAAGTGAAGATTGAGCAAGATTCGTGTGCATTGAAGCCTTCATTTCATCATCACTTACTTCAAGAAGCACAATGGAGAAGAATTGGAACATCAAGGACCTTGGAAACACGTGATTTTAGTTGCTGCTCATCAAGAGGTAGGTTTCTTGACCTCTTTAATCTTGCAATTCGTTATGCCTACCATGTAGATCTTTTAATGGTGATAAACCTGAGCTTTGAATGGAGTGATTTGGTGTTGAATTGAGTTAGATCCATGCATTTGAAGTTTTGATGATAAACTTTAATTCCTTCGATCCATGCGTTTGATGATGTTTTTGCATGAATGATTCATGGAATCTTGTTGTATGATGAATGATGAGTTGATTGATGTGCACGTTTTTCATTTCTGGACGATTTGGATTTTTCTGGAAAAATTTGGATGAAGATCTTCATGATCTTCATCATGTTCATAGTATTTCCAGTTTCCTGCGAAATTACCTGCGGAACGCATAAGGATACCTGCGAATTTTGCCACGAGTTCATGTTAGTTACCTGCGGATTTTTTGAGTCATGCATGCACGCGCTTAGGGTTTGTGTGCTGATACGACGCCGTTTTGATGTAGCGCGCGTTTGAAATTCAAATGTTGCCAGGGTTCGAATCCGGTTGGGAGCATTTCACATATTGCCTTGTGTTTTCACTACTTCCTCCATATTGCCATGCTTGATTCACATTTCCATTTTAATTTTTCCCTAACTTCCAAAATTCACATCAATTTGAAAATTAATCCAAATTCATCCCAATTTTTCGCATTGTGATCCTCATGCTGTCTATTCTTTTTTGATCATTAAAATGAAAATTGTGTTTGGCTGGATATTTTTTGGTGCTAGAAGGTTTGAACATGTGTCCATATTTGACATTGCCTTGCTATATCATTTGTGAAATGCTGGTATTTGATCCAATGAATGTGAAATTTTGCATGATATAACTAGACTCATTTCTGGACATTTTGGTGTTGGTTTGGTGTTTTTACCACTTACCATTTCTGATTTGTGATCATGCTAAGTTGGTGTGACAATTTGTGTCACACCTTGTGATGTTCAACTTGAATGATGTGCTTGCCATGCCAAATGATCTCCAATTCCCCTGATTTTTTGTGTGATGCATGTTATAGATGTTGTGATTGCTCATGATTTTTGTTGGAATTATTTGGATCATTTCTGATTTAATTGAGATTTTTCATTTTGGGATGGTCACATTTGAGCTTTGACTTTGCCTTGAACTTCATTTGATCATAAAATGTTTGTGGTTTATCCAATGCTTATGAATTTTTGCATACTATTTCTAGACATGTTGAGCGTTGTTTTGGCTATGGTTAGACGTTTTTACCAATTACCATTTCTGTTTTATGCCTATGCTAACTTGGTGCAATAATTTGTGTCACACATGGGCTTGTTGTGCTTGTCTTGACTTATGCTATGTGATTGCCATGCTTAATGATGTCCAATGCCTCTAATTTTGTGTGTGATGATCATGTTCTATGTCCTGTTTACTCATGAATTTTGCCAAGATTATTTGAAACATTTTTTATTTAATGTGCATTCATTTCTTCTGATGTCACAATGTGGTCACAGTTTGCATACCTTGCCATGTTTGGTTCATGAAATGCTTTTGGTTAATGATATTGATATGAGACCTTTTGGAATGTGTCAAGATGTGATTGAAGTTGACTCATGTTAAATTTCATGTTCTGTTTTAAATGTTTGACCTTCTTTTGACCCTAGGCTTTGACCTAGTGGTTTGGACTCACTGTTTGGATTGTGGATTTCAGGTTAAGAAGCACATTACCATGGTTGAAGTGGTTCACTCATTTGGATTGATTAGTTGATTGATGTTGGCTAATATTGAGTTGTTTTGTAGGTTTTGAGAACAAGTTCCATTGAGCTTGTGCCTTGCACATTTTTGCCTATTGCCTTATCTGTCTGACTGTGTACTATTGCCTGATGATTGTTGTCTTTCTGTTTGTTTGACTTGTAAACTGATTGGTTTAGATTTTTTCAGGTACCTAAGTTGCTTTGAGTTCTTTTGAACTTGCTTTTGCTTTGTTTGGTTGCTTAACCACTGAGGTATAACTCTCTGACTTCATGTAGTCTGGAAGACCTGCCCTGTTATGTGGGGCAGGCACCTGTCTGAAGACCTCCTTAAGAGGCAATGCTTGTGAATGTTTACTTTTGTGCCAAGCAGGAAAAGTCCTCTTATGAGGAAATTGGCAGATAAAAGAGATGTGTAATCCATCTCCTGCTATTCAGTGTGTCATTCACTTTGCTCACACACCATGTGTTGATGCATTGTAGATATTAACCCAAGATCTTTGTTGTGTCAGTCATATGTGGAGAAGAGTTCCTACTTTCTGAACTCCCACACTTTCATTTGTCTGAAGCTCTCCCAGGCCAGGGATAAGTGCTGTGAGGTCTTATCCTCACTTCCCATTTCATCTGCTTCACCCTAACTCTCAATGTTAGGGTTAAGAGCTAACCACACCCGATTCCAGTTGGCTTGTGTTTCACAGCCTAACCTTGTATGAGCCCAATTGTTTGCATATAGTGTGTGTGCTTGCTTTTTGTGCTTGTATGTCTTTGCCTGTGTTGTTTAGGATAGCTTGCTCCCTGTGCAAGTTAGATAGAAACCTTAACTTAGGGATCGTATGCATGATAACTTCTAGGCTCGAGTCGTAGTCTCCCTAGTAGTTTGTGTCTCCCTTTGTATCTGGTTAGGCTAGTTCTTTCCCTGTTTAGGGGAACTACGTCGCCCTGATCCTCATACCAGATGAGGTACGTAGGCAGGAGATGAGCTGATCTCTCCTGGCGCCCTTTTCTTTTTCAACCCTTTGTGTGTGTTGGAGTCCGACGTAAGTCCAGCGATTGGCAAATGGTTTCCTGTGTGTGTTTGCTTGTGCGGAGTCCGACGTAAGTCCAACGATTGGCAGTTGGTTTCCTGTGTGTGTGTTTGTTGGTTCGGAGTCTTATGTAAGTCCATCGATTGGCATTCGGTTTCCAGGTTTGCCTATTTGTGTGGAGTCTGACGTAAGCCCAGCGATTGGCAGTCGGTTTCCTGTTTGTGTTTTTTTTGGCGTGCGTTAGCCGAGCTACGAGTGCTCTGATTCTTCTCTGGTCAGAGAAGATACGTATGCATAGGATGCGTCATCCTAGCGAGCACGTTTCCCCTGTCCCGAACTACGTCGACTCTGATGTCTGTGCCTGACAGACTACGTAGGCCCAGGATGCGATATCCTGCCGAGTTAGTTTCTTTTGTCTTTCTTGTGTGTTCCTGCCAGCCTTGTGCAGTTTGTGAGCAGTTTCTAGCAACCTTATCCTTTCTTTCTGAGCGTGGATCCCGTCGAGTACGACGGATGCGTAGGGGTGCTAATACCTTCCCTTCGCATAACTGACTCTCGATCCCATCCATATCTGGTCGCGAGACCATGTCTTTTCCAGGTTTACTTCGAGCGTTTCCTTTCCCTCTTTTGGGATAAATAACGCACGGTGGCGGCTCTGTTGTTTTTTATTTTCCCGTCGGTTTTTCGCGTAATGCGACAGCAGGGACTGTAAAATAGTATCATAAGATCTATTTGTCCTCCACTGCGATTCTTGCATGAAGCTCATGTTATCCGCCAGTTGTTGTTGGATGGTAGAGAGTACGTCATCACGCCTTTGCTCTCTAGCCATGTGGTCACGCCACATCGCTTCTGTAATATAAAAGCCAGGGGCGGACCTGCAGAAGAAGAAGATGGTGCGGTGTGTGGTGGTGAAGGATGATGGGGGGACACATCAGGTACGGGAGATCTCTCTCTTAACTCTGTAATGTCTCAGCATCCGGTCTTCCTAGGAAGGGATGTGCCAGTATCATCTAGAAGTATCTAAAAGCAGGGTTATGTATAACCTGATACAGCTGCGTAAATGGATCCTGACTTCCACCACCTAATATATCACTCCAAAACTTCTCCACTTCCTTACCCAGAAAATATCCCATAGGTGTCTCTAGGATAGCATCAGGAGTGGTCTGGAAACCCAATAGGTCACCGAACTCTTTCTGGCTGAAAGAGTACTCAACTCCAAAGAGCCTGAAAGCAGCATACCCATCTGGTCCAGAGTATGGGTCATAATCAAATGAACTGAGGAACTCCAATGTGAAGTTCCTGTAGGTGTTACTTAGATCGTCAGCGAACTTGTCCCAATGGAACTGGTGGCTCAGAAATCGGATACTTGGCTCAATGCCCAGTGCTTCCATGCAGTGCTGATCTGGATAACGTGTAGGCGCCATAGGGCACTGATAAAGAGCAATCTAGCGCTCTCTCTGTGCGTCATCTCTATAGGCCATGTGCATATCGTCAAAATCCTGCATCCTATGAAAGTTAGAAAGGGATCCTGAAAATACAAACCATTCAAATATTTAGTCTCGGTAAAAATAAAATAAAATAAAATAAAATAAATGCGAAAAAAAATGAAAAACCATGGGTTGCCTCCCATGCAGCGCTTGTTTTACCTCATTAGCTTGAAGATCATAATTTATACACCTGTAGTAGTAGGAATCGGTGGATCAACCAGAGTGTGGCTTGAGTAGTATGCTGGAATGTCTCCTCCTTCGTAGAGCTTCAGTCTTTGTCCATTTACAATGAATGGGCTACATGTTTCGTTCTTGATTTCTACGGCTCCGGATCTCAGAATCTTGGATACTTCGAAAGGGCCAGTCCATCTTGAGCGTAGCTTCCCAGGGAAGAGTCGTAACCTAGAGTTAAAAAGGAGAACAGGGTCGCCTATATTGAAGTTTTTCTTTACTATTCTTTTGTTGTGGTAGGCTTTTGTTCTCTCTTTGTATATTTTTGCATTCTCGTAGGCAGATTGCCTAAGTTCTTCTAGTTTGTGAATGTCAAGGGTACGCTTTTCTCCAGCGGTCAGGTAGTCTCAATTCAAAGTTTTTATGGCCCAATAGGACTTATGCTCTAATTCGAACGGTAAGTGACAAGATTTTCCATAGACTAGTTGGTAGGGAGTTGTTCCTATAGGGGTTTTGAAAGCGGTTTGGTAGGCCCATAATGCTTCTTGAAGCTTCTGAGACCAGTCTCTCCTAGAAATAGAAACGATTTTCTCTAGGATTTGTTTTATCTCCCTATTAGATACTTCTACTTGGCCACTAGTTTGTGGATGGTATGGTGTTGCTACTCTATGCCTAACTCCATATTTTCTTAAAAGTTTATCAAATCTTCTCAATATGAAGTGTGATCCTCCATCGCTTATGACTAAACGTTGTGTTCCAAATCTAGGGAATGTATAGTTTTTAAATAGCTTAATCACCACCCTAACATCGTTTATGGGTGCAGCTATGGCTTCAATCCACTTAGATACGTAGTCTACAGCTACTAAGATATACTTGTTTCCTAAGGATGGTGGGAAAGGTCCCATGAAATCGATACCCCATACGTCGAAGAGTTCTACTTCCTGGATGTTTCCTACAGGCATTTCGTCACGCCTTGAAATGTTTCCAGTGCGTTGGCATCTGTCACATTTGACAATGCAAGCATAGACATCACGCCACATGGTAGGCCAGAATAGGCCAGCTTGGAGAATTTTGGCGTATGTCTTAGAGGTGCTCGCATGTCCACCATAGGGTGCAGAATGACAATGCTCGATAATACTATTTACCTCCTCTTCTGGAACGCAACGGAGAAAAATGCCATCTTTACCCCTTTTGAAAGGGAGCGGTTCGTCCCAATAGAAGTTTCTCACATCGTGGAAGAATTTCTTCTTGCGGTGGTAGTCAAGATCAGGGGGTACTATATCAGCAGCTAAGTAATTAACAAAGTCGGCATACCATGGTACGTTACTTACTGCTAAGGAATTTTGGAAGTGCTCATGAGTGCCTAGGTTATCGTCTTCAATGGTTTCTAGTCTAACTATCAGTCTATCATAGGCGAAATCATCATTTATGGGTACTAAATCTGGTTTGAGATGTTCTAGCCTAGAAAGGTGGTCGGCTACTACATTTTCAGTGCCTTTTTATCTCTTATATCTAAATCAATCTCTTGTAGTAACAGAATCCATCGGAGTATCCTGGGCTTGGCATCCTTTTTACTTAATAGGTAATGAATGGCAGCATGATCAGTGTAAACTATAATTTTTGCTCCTACTAGATAGGATCTAAATTTGTCTATAGCGAAAACTACAGCGAGTAATTCTTTTTCAGTTGTTGCGTAGTTAGGTTGGGCAGCGTCTAGGGTTCTACTGGCATAATAAATGGCATATAATTTTTTATCTTTCCTTTGTCCTAGAACGGATCCAACCGCATAATCACTAGCATCGCACATTATTTCAAAAGGTTCTGACCAATCAGGTGGTTTCATAATGGATGCTGATACTAATGCTTGCGTTGAAAGATTAAATGCGTCATTACATTTTTCATCGAAAATGAATTCAGCATCTTTCATTAAAAGTCCACTTAAAGGTTTAGTGATTTGGGAGAAGTCTTTGATAAAACGCCGGTAGAATCCAGCGTGTCCAAGGAAGCTTCGGACTTCTCTGATGTTTTTGGGTGGTTTTGGGTTATCTATAACTTCTATTTTAGCTCTATCTACCTCTATACCTTTTTTTGAAACTATATGTCCTAATACAATTCCTTCGGTCACCATGAAATGACACTTTTCCCAATTTAGCACGAGGTTAACCTCCACGTATCTCTCCAGGATTTTCTCAAGGTTAGCAAGACAATTGTGGAAATCAAATCCGCAAACCGATAAATCATCCATAAACACTTTCATAATACCATATAGGTAGTCTGCAAAGATTGACATCATGCAGCGTTGGAAAGTAGCTAGGGCATTACAGAGTCCGAATGGTATGCGTCTGTAGGCAAAAGTTCCATAAGGGCATGTAAAGGTAGTTTTTTATTGATCTTCGGGGTGGATAGGTATTTGGAAGAATCCTGAATATCCGTCTAGATAGCAGAAGTAAGAGTGCCTGGCTAGACGCTCCAACATCTGGTCTATAAATGGTAAAGGGAAATGATCCTTCCTGGTTGCTTTATTTAATTTTCTATAATCTATACACATCCTTCATCCTCCTTCTAACTGTTTTTCTACATGTTCGCCTTTATCGTTTTGCACGACTGTGATGCCTCCCTTTTTAGGTACTACATGCACAGGGCTCACCCACTTACTATCCGAGATCTGGTAGATTATACCTGCCTTAAGTAACTTAAGCACTTATTTTTTAACAACATCACTCATTATAGGGTTTATTCTTCTCTGATGTTCTCTAGAGGGTTTTGAATCTTCTTCGAGCGAAATCCGATGCATGCATACGAATCGGCTTATACCCTTCAGGTCAGAGATATTATATCCTAAGGCTAAGGGATATCTTCGTAAAATGTTTAAAAGTTGGTTTGTTTCCTCTTGGCTCAAGGTAGCACTGACTATAACTGGACGGTTCATCTCTTCATCGAGGAACTCATATCTCAGGTTCTTAGGCAGTTCCTTAAGTTCTATGGTTGGTTTCTTAGAGAATGGCATAGGGTATGGGGTAAGGGATAAACATTCATAAAGGTTATCATCATCTTCCATTATGAGGGTTGATGGTAACTTAATTGTTTTTATGATTTCTTCTTGCTCTAATTCTCTAACACATTCATCAATGATATCTAAGGCATAACACGCGTCTCCCATTATAGGTGCCATAAGAAATTTCGAAAGTATAAATTCTATTTTCTCGTCCCCTACCTCAAAGGTCAACTTTCGTCTCTTGACATCTATTATGGCTCCAGCAGTTGATAAGAATGGTCTACCTAGAAGGATTGGTATATCATTGTCTTCTTTGATGTCCATGACAACAAAATCAGTAGGGATAAATAACTGACCTATCCTGACAGGGACATCTTCTAAAATGCCTATCGAATATTTAACAGATCTATCGGCTAACTGAAGTGACATCTTAGTAGGTTGTATTTTTCCTAAGTTTAACCTCTCACAAATTGCTAAAGGCATTAAGCTCACACTAGCTCCTAAGTCTAGAAAAGCCTTTTCGATGACGTGACTACCCAAAAGACAAGGAATGGAGAAATTTCCAGGATCTTTATCTTTTTTTGCTAACTTATTCTTGGAAATAGAATTACATTCCAGGGGCTTCGGATCGTCAAGTCTACGTTTGTTGGTAAGGATGTCTTTGAGAAACTTTGCATAAGAAGGTATTTGGGTGATGGCTTCTGTGAAAGGGATTTCTACATGAAGTTTTTCTATAACTTTAATAAATTTTTGATACTGGTTATTGATATGGGTTTGTTTGAGTCTTTGCGGATATGGTATAGGTGGTTTATATGGCGGGGGTGGTACGTAAGTTTTATCTTTAGGTTTTTCTCCTTTTTCTTGACCTTCCTGGTTTTCAGATTCCTCTGGTTCCTTCACTTCGTCCGGGGGTTTGGTATATTCCTCAGAAGTTTTGGGTTCACTCAATCTTGGGTTTGGTGGCTCATCATAAGCATTCCCACTTCGTAGGGTGATGGCATTGGCTTGGCCTCTCATATTTTGTGGAGGTTGTCCAGGGAACTGTCCTCCAGGTGTGGTTTGGGGGGCTTGGTTTAAAGCTACCTGAGAGATCTGGGTTTCAAGCATCTTGGTATGAGTAACTATTTGGTCAACTTTGGTTCCTAACTGGGTAATTAGTTCATTAACATGAATGTTTTGGTTCATGAACTCTTTATTTTGTTGGGTTTGAGCGGTGATAAAATTTTCCATAATTTTCTCAAGGCTCGGCTTTGGTGGCATAGGTTGCATAGGTTGATTTGATCTTGGGGCTTGGTAACTAGGTCTCGGAGGTGCATTATTTTGGATTGGGTTATTGTTTTTATAGGAGAAGTTCGAGTGATTCCTCCATCCAGGGTTATAAGTATTTGAGTATGGGTTCCCTTGGGTGTAGTTCAGTTGCTCAGAGTGGGTTTCGTTTAATAGACTGCATTCTGCAGATTTGTGTCCTTTGGTTCCACATATCTCACAATCCGACGAAACTGCGGCTACAGTATTCGGGTTTATGCACATATGCTCGACCTTGAGGGCTAATGCGTCCATTTTAGCTTGCATCATGCCTATAGAGCTTAGTTCATGCACTCCTCCTTGGGCTTCCTTCTTCTCAACTTTCGCTCGTTCGACTCCCCATGATTGATGGTTTTGGGCCATATCCTCAATGAGGGCACTAGCTTCAGGGTAAGGTTTGTTTATCAGAACACCGCCTACGGCAGCGTCGATGGTCATCTTAGTGTTATAGTGAAGTCCATTATAGAAGGTTTGAATGATTAACCAATTTTCTAAACCATGATGTGGGCATGCTCTTAACAACTCTTTATATCTCTCTCAAGCTTCGAAGAACGATTCTCCTTGGTTTTGGGTCAATCTAGTTATATGGTTTCGAAGAACGGCGGTCTTACTCGAGGGAAAGTATCTAGCAAGAAAAACTCTTCTAAGGTTATCCCAAGTCGTAATGGAATTGGATGGAAGGGAATCTAACCATGATAGGGCTTTATCTCTGAGGGAAAAAGGGAATAATCTTAAACGGATTGCCTCAGGAGAAGCTCCATTAGTTTTAAAAGTGTCTGCTAATTGGAGAAAGATTTTTAAATGTTGGTTCGGGTTCTCAATAGCAAGACCTGCGAATTGTCTCTGTTGCACTAGTTGCAACAGGGATGGTTTAAGTTCGAAATTATTAGCTGGGATGGTTGGGTTTACTATACTAGAACTAGGTTCTTCGTTGGATGGTTGGGAGAAGCCCTTAAGAGATCTTTGGTTTTGACCTTCGGCCATAGCTCTCCTAATTCTATGAAAGAATAAACGTGCGCGAGCGTAACGTTCAGGTTCCGCCATAGGGTATACTAAACTTAAACTTCCGGTGCTGCGAGTTCTTCGCATTGATCGACGAGAAATAACCTAAGTCTAAACGATATAACAACTGGGAAATGAAATTTGGTGAAATTGGTCCCCGGCAACAGCGCCAAAAACTTGATGCGTGCTTTTCGCAAGTATACGAACGCGTCAGAGTAATATAAAAGATTATCGAATCCATAGAGACCAAGTGTCAATCTATCGTTATCTATTGTTATGGTGTTTATCTTAGGTAATCAAAATAAGGGTTTTTAGAGTGTGCAACAAAAAGTAAAATGTTGAATAAAGTTCAATTAATAAAGACAGGCTCGAATATAATTCACATAATCAATTAATAATCCAAGTACTTGCTAACAGAACTACCTATGGGTAGTGTTTCCTACTTTAAAAAGAACCAATTTAACAGGAACTGTCGCTTTCCCGTATTCAGAACCGAGTTGTACTCCCTAATCAAAACCTCTTATTGTCACTTATAAAAAGGCACGTATTGCGTTAGAGTAGTAAACCTATTTTTAAGAAATATAGTATCTTGACTAAGTTGAAAAGTATTTTAACCTGGATTTCTTAACCAAAAGAGGTTCTTACGAACCAGACTCTAAGCTTATAAACGCGTTCGAAAATAGTTTTAAAATCTCTTTTCTTCTTAAGTTAAAAACTCCTAATGAACTAAACAAAGCGCTTTCGCTGTTTTTGAAATAGTTAAAAACAATTAAGTTTAAAAAGACGTTGGACGGCTTTCGATCTTACCCAACGGAAATTAAGTGCGGGAAAACTTAAGTTGAAAGTCAAAATAGCCCTTAAGTGTTTCTACGAACAATTGTACAGATTATCGGTTCAATTACGATCCTTACATTCTAACCTTATAGATTTAGTTAGACATGGTAAAGTAAAAGTGCATTAATTTAAATAAAAGTAGTGCGAGTGCGGAAAGTAAATAAAAGTAGTGCGAGTGCGAGAAATAAATGAAAGTAAAGCGAGTGCGAGAAATAAATGAAAGTAAAGCGAGTGCGGGAAATAAATGAAAGTAAAGCGAGTGCGGGAAATAAATAAAGTAAAGCGAGTGCGAGAAATAAATAAAGCAAAGCGAGTGCGAGAAATAAATAAAGTAAAGCGAGTGCGAGAAATAAATAAAGTAAAGCGAGTGCGGGAAATAAATTAGATAAAGGCAAGTAATAAAAACCTGCTCCAATCGGAGGGTTGAATAAAATGCAAAGCGGAAATGAAAATGGCGGCAGGATTAACTTCCTTCCAAAGTGCTCCAAACTCGATTACAGACTCAATCACAAAACTCAATTACACAATTGTGGTAACACCCCAATGCGAAGCGATTACCACTTTTAAATTCTGAATATATGCCTAAGTGAAACAAAGTTTGCCCTGAGTTTGCCTTTGCTCTATGTTTGGATGCCTAAACAAGTGAATTCGAGTTTCTATTTTATAAGCAAGTAAAATGTTAGAAATGACAAGGATGCCCTTCAACTTGAAAATGGGAGGGAAAACTTTTCCTCTTGTGGCACCCGCCACAAGGCCATGGCGCCCGCCACAACGCCAATCTGAGGCGCCTTAGTGGAAGTAGTGGGGAACGTGGCAGTTGAGGGAAATTGAGCTAGGACACTGTAAGACCCCAATTTTGTCCCTAAGATCCCTCATGGCATCATATCATATCATTTCATTGCCTCAAGGATCATTGTGCACCTTGCTTCCTTCCCTGTGGGTGGGTCATCTTTTTGAGAGTGATTCTTGATCACCAAGCATGTTTTGCATTTTGTATATCATTGCTTTTCTTTTTACCACTAACCAAAAGTACAAAAATATGTCATCTAACCTTTGTCTTGCAGATGAAGCAAACAACAGGTCAAGGCAGTCAAAGGCAATCATTGAGCAATAGATGGTGGCCATTCTGGAGAATTTAGACCCCATAATCATTATCAAGAGTTCATATGAACCATGATACCATTTTGAATCAAAATCCCAAGTGGTAGAGGCTTGAATCTCATCAGAACAATTGCCAGGTTAACTGAAGGCCATGAAAGTCAACTGCCAAGTCAACTATTGGATTTGGAGGTGGGAAGTGATTAGAAATACTTCATTCATGTTCAAACAAGTCTCATTTGACATTTCAAACATCAACATTGAAGAAAATAAAGTCAGGTCAAAACTTTCCAAAAATAGATAGGGACCTATAATTCAAACTTGCCAAAAATGGAAAGGTTTTAACCCAACTTCAACTTCAAAATACATCATCAAGAAAGCTTCAAATGAAATTTTTTTGAACATGAAAGTTGTAGATCTTTCTCTCCCATTTCCAAAAAGTCCAAGATCATCAATTACTCATGTGTGGTTAAGGAGATATGATCAAAACATGGCAAAGTGTACTTGAAGATTCAAATGGACATAACTTCTCAACCAAAGCTCCAATTCAAGTGGTTCTTTTTGCTAAATTCTCATTTTGACCTCTAGTTTCCAAAACATACATTGCATTGCATAATTTGTCATCACATAATCATTTGCAAATTCTTGGATTTTTGGAGGGAAATTTCAATATTCAAATTTGGTGAACTATTTGAACATTTTGCCTTCACCAATGATTTTAAAAATGCATTTTAAGTGAAATTCAATTGGTTTCATGCACTGTTCACCATGCATTTTCATGCATAGGGTGAAAACCACAATTTGCATTTACACTCCATTTTGCTAATTCCACTTAACCCATAGCTTAAGCATGATTAGAGAGTGATTAGTAGGAGGTATAAAGCAAAAACCCTAACTGTTTTTCAAAAGGACAATCACTTTTTCAGATCTAGATCCAAATTCTTGAAATTTTTTCTCTCAAATTTTCTTCAAATTTCTTCAAACCAAATCACAATCCATTACTTGATTCATCATCTGGAAGCATCTTTGAGCAAGTTTGAAGGAAGAACCAAGAGAATCCGTGCCTGTTTGTTCATGCTTGAGGCTTGGAAGCAACAATGGTGAATCCAAATTTTGGTTGAATCACGAGCAATTGAACCTCAAGCTTTCATCCAATCAACTCTACAAGCATCATAGAGGAGTTGTTGAGCATTGCAAGGCCTGAATCCATCCAATTCCAGTTCTGCACTTCAAGAGGTCACAAAATCGATCTCTTTATTTCTCAAAATTATTATGCTATTGTTGTAGATCTTGTGATGCTGGTTAATCTGAGCTTCGAATCATGATTTTTGGTGCAAAATTGAGTTAGTTGGGGTTAATTAAAGATCCATGCATGAAATTAGTTTTGCTCGATTTGATCTTAACATGATGATTTAAGCTTAGCCATGCGTTGATTTGTGATCTAGGATGAATATGCAACATGTTGATATGCTCACTTTTGAATTCTGGTAAATTTGTTCTTGAGTGTTGATGAACACTCACTGTTCATATGCTGTGCGTGAAGAAGATGAAGTGCAGAGATTAGAGAACGGTTTTGATCTGGTTTGGCCATGCTATACCGTTGCCTTAGGTGTTTGCTAGGGTTAATTCTGATTGGTCATGACCATTTCCCATGCGCGTCTCCCATTGGCTGTCCCCGTGTTGACCATGCATTGACCAAGCTAGCAAATAAATGAAACGCAGCGTTTCGCTGCTGGCGCCAAATTCATTTTCAAATTAAATAAATATTTCCATTTAATTCATTATATTGTCACACTTCATTTCATTTTTATTCCAATCTTTAAAAATTCATATCTAATTGAAAATTGCTCCAAAAATTATGTGGTTTTTTGCATTGCATTCCTTATCTTGTCTAGTATTTTTTGATCATTTTTCCATAAATTGTGCTTGGCTGGATTTCATTTTATGCTAGGGTTTGTAAACATGTATGCATTTTGTACCTTGCCTTGCCATATCATTTGTGAAATGCTCATCTTTTATCCAATGCCTCTGAAAGTTTTCATGTTGAAACTAGACTCATGGCTTGAAATTATGGTGTTGATTTGGTATTTTTATCATGTGTCATTTCTGTTTTATGATCATGTTAAGATAGGTGTGACAATTTGTGTCACACCTTTGCTTGTTCATCTTATATGATATATTTGCCATGCCAAATGAATTCCAATTGTTCTGATTTTTTGTGTGATGCATGTTATGGATGTTGTGAATAAGCATGAATTTTCTTGGAATTATTTGAATCATGTCTGATTTAATTGAGATTTTTCATTCTGGTTGGTCACATTTGAACTTTAAAATGGCTTTGAACTTCAATTGATCATGAAATGCTTTTGGTATATGATATTGATGTGAGACCTTTTGGATTGTTTCAAGATGTGTTTGAAGTTGATTCATGTTAATTTTCAGCTTCTGTTTTGAATTTTTTCTCCATCTTTGACCCTAGGCTTTGACCTAGTGGTTTGCCTCTCACATTTGAGCTTTGATTTCAGGTTGAACATCCAAGTTACATGGTTAATGATGCTCCATCATTTGAGCATTGATGTTTGCCTTGATTACTAATCTTTTTGTGTTTTGTAGGTTGATGTTAAATCATTTGAGTTTGACTTTTGGTTTACACATTATGTACATTGGGATTGCTTATTGCTTATTGACTGTTGTTTGATTATCTGAACTTTGTACTGATTTGTTTGATGTTTCCACAGGTACATTAGTTGCTTAAGTTCATTTTGAACTTGCTTTTGCTTGGTTGCTTAACCACTTAGGTATAACCTCTAATCTTCATGTAGTCTGGAAGACCTGTCCTGTTATGTGGGCAGGCACCTGTCTGAAATCCTCCTTAAGAGGCAATGCTTGTGTTTGTTTACTCTTTGTGCCAAGCAGGAAAAGTCCTCTTATGAGGCAATTGGTAGATAAAAGAGATGTGTAATCCATCTCCTACTATTCAGTGTGTCATCCACTTTGCTCACACAATGTGTTGAGGCATTGTGGATATTAACCCAAGATCCTATAGAGTCTACTTGTGGAGAAGAGTTCCAACTTTCTGAACTCCCACACATTCCATTATTCAAAGCTCTCCCAGGCCAGGGATAAGAGCTATGAGGCACACCCCTCATCTCCATTTCATCTGCTTCACCCTAACTCTCAATGTTAGGGTTAAGAGCTCATATTACCCTATTCCAGTTGACTGTAAAGTCTAACCTTGTCTGAGCCTAATTGATTGTATATAGTGTGTGCTAATTGACTTGTGTGTTTGATTACTTGATTCATCTGTGCATATTTGCTTGAGTGTGCCTTTGTGCATTTATCATCATCATTTGTATATCATTTCATAAACTTTGCTTTATAGCATTTTGCTTTGTCCATGGAGGAGACAAGCATAAGTCCATTACTTGGCAGTTGTTCCTATGATATGGTGGGAGACTAGTATAAGTCCATTGATTGGCATCTGGTATCCTTCTTGTTTTGTTTTAGGAGATTGGTATAAGTCCATTGATTGGCCTCCGATATCCATTTTGTTGTGAGATTAGTGTAAGTCCATTGATTGGCATCTGGTATCATTGTTTCATTTGTTTTAGGAGATTGGTATAAGTCCATTTATTGGCATCTGATATCCAGTTTTGTTTTGGGAGATTGGTATAAGTCCATTGATTGGAATCCGGTATCCAGTTTTGTTTTTGGGAGATTGGTGTAAATCCATTGATTGGTAGCCGGTATCCACCTTTGTTTGTGAGATTGGTGTAAGTCCATTGATTGGCATCCGATATCCATTTTGTTTTGCTTATTTGCTTCATTGTCTATTCCAAAGGAATCACTTGGATCATCTACATATGATCTCAAGAGGTGAACATCTAAGAAGTTTTACTTCCTCACCCTCCCACCTTTTGTTTCTTTAAACCTCCATCTTTGCATGTTAACTCAAACCAAAACTATTGTGCAAACATTTTCATGTCTTTTCAAATTAGAAACCTAGGCTTTAGGCCTTTGAGTTTGCAAACTTCATTTTCATAATACTTCTTGTGAATTGAATTCTAATCATACTTTGACCATTTTTGTGAATAAATCCAAATTGGTTAATTTCACTCATTCAATTGTTTTGTGGCTTTGTCCATTCTTGATAAGTTTTCATACATTAGCCATAGGTTTGATTTATCCTAGTTGGTTGATGTTAATCTCACCTTTGTCCTTAGTGATTGAATTGTAAGACTTCCTTGCTTATTATAGGGTTAACCCCTCACTAGCAAGTTGAAGCTTTTCTCACATGGTGGACTTGTTGTTTGTATAAGGTTGAGTTTTCTCCCGTGGATAATGAAAGACCTTAGGGCTTCTGTTTAAAATGAACCCACTCATATTTTTTGGAAATCTTTTAGCCGAACTACGATGTTTTGATCCTTACCTTTCATGGAAGGTACGTAGGCAACGGGTTCATCCGTTCAAACACAAAAATAATAACTTGTATATTCTTTTCTCATCCTTCCATCCATGTTTGCACAATAAATATTTCATAAACAAATAACCTTTCGTACAACAAGTGTGAAAAGGGCTCCCTAGGAGTACCTAGGACGTTTTGGGTGCCTAACACCTTCCCATTGCGTAATTAACCCCTTACCCAGATCTCTGATCTTTTCATTAGTTTTCTATGTGTAAAACTTCTTAGGCTTTTGTTCGCTTTTTAGCCATTCCTTTGGATAAATAAAAGTGCAGTGGCGACTCGATTCTTTGTATGCTTTGCTTTTGATTTAGTCAATAAATCATAAAGTGACGAATACACCGCTACAGAAAAGTGGCGACTCTGCTGGGGAGATATCCTTGGTGGTTTTGCCTACTTTTCACCCTTGTTGTATGATATTGTTTATTTGTTATGTGACATATTTTTGTACAATTTGGGATTACTGTATTGATTGTAATGTTTGAATTGCTTGATATACAATTGCTGTTTGCTTGGTGATCTCTGTGAGATGAGTTCTATACCCGAACTCGAGTGCACCTTAGGATAGGAGAATGGCATAGTCTTGTCGACTTGTGTGGAGTATTCCTTAACAAGTTGACTTGCGAGTCCATTCACTTGGTGGAGGTCATGTTGGATTAATAATGTCACACAAGTTATTTGTGGTTAGGCATTATTCTTTCAATCATGTGCCTTAGAAGCCAAGGACCTTAGTTTACCAAGCCCATCTTGGCCTATTTTTAGGACGTAATGCGGAGGTCGTTCAGATGTAAGATCTGATGCGATTGTTACGCGATGCTACACTCATAACAGTCTCTCTTGAGAATATTTTTGGAATACGAGTATTCGTTCCTCCGATAATATTTGAAAGATGGGATGATGACTATGGGAACCTCTGGTAGAACATGTTCGGCAGGTTTAAACCCTAGTACACTCCCTTTGGGTGGTTCTTAACCGAGACTCCATGCTCGTGACTCTCAACAAACCCGTGATTCATGGTTGAGTCATTCAGACATCCTTAATATCAATGGAACTTGGGTGTCGATAAGGTGTAAACCATAATCCACCAAAATGGATGATTGATATTAAGGATGATAGAGCCGGTTCATGTATCGTTAATATCAACGGAACTTGGGTGTTGATAAGGTGAAAACCATAATCCACCAAAACGGATGATTGATATTAAGGATACTATGAGCTTTCCCATGACCTTTGTCTGGTGTGACTTGCTTGATCCTTGAGTGTGATTGTTGCATTCATACATTCATGCATTCATCTACATTCATGTCATCAGAAATTTTCAAGGAACTTAAAGGGTTTATTTGCAAAATTTTCCGACATGGAAAGACCAAAAAGGCATACAAAGAAGTACAGCTTTAGAAAACCCGATATGAAAGAGTTAAGGAATCTGACATCACATGTATTAGATCCCTTGGGTTTCAAAGCTCGTTATGGGAAGCTTCTGCCTCTGTTGACTACTCAGGTTGACGAAGGGTTGATGAGTACTTTGGCGCAGTTTTATGATCCTCTGTATCACTACTTCTCCTTTCCAGATTTCCAGCTGTTGCCTACGCTTGAGGAGTATGCTCATCTTGTGGGTATTCCTATTCTGGATCAGGTGCCGTTCAGTGGCTTAGAGAGTATTCCGACTTCTCGAGAGATCGCAAACTTGTTGCACATAGATGAATCCCTTATTGAAGCGCATATGACTACCAAAGGTGGAATTCGGGGTCTTCCTTCTGATTTCCTCATCGCTCAAGCTACCGTTTATGGGAAGGCCATGAGTGAGGATGCCTTTGAGGCTTTATTTGTGCTGCTCATCTATGGTTTGGTATTGTTCCCCAACATCGACAAATTTGTGGATGTGAACGCCATTAGGATATTTTCTGTTCTTAATCCCGTTCCGACTCTGTTGGGTGATGCCTATTTCTCTTTGCATCTGAGGAATGCAAAGGGTGGAGGAGCTATTGTGTGTTGTTTTCCTCTGTTGTATAAGTGGTTTATTTCTCACTTACCGCAGACAGTCTCTTTCAAGGAGAGCAAGGGATGTCTACGGTGGTCTACGAGACTTATGTCTCTCACTAATGACGATATCTCTTGGTATGATCGCGTGTATGATACTATTCAGATCATTGGTTATTGTGGTGAATTCCCTAATGTGCCCCTTCTCGGTACATGTGGTGGGATCAGCTACAATCCTATCTTAGCACGTCGTCAGCTTGGGTTCCCCCTAAAGGATAAACCTCATAACATTCTGTTAGAAGGTGTGTTCTTTCAGGAGGGTAAAGATCCCCAAGGTCTGAAAGCCAGGATGATCCGCGCTTGGCGCAAGATTCACAAGAAGTTTAGGAATGAGTTGGGTCCGAAGAACTGCATTGCTTTGGAGCCGTATACTTCTTGGGTCAGACAGAGAGAATCAGAGTATCTTATGCCATATGATTATCCGAGACCTACACCGTTGGTTGTGGCTGGGCCTTCAACCCTCCCTAACCAAGGCGTAGAGGAGTTGAGAGAAGAAGACCTTTCACGTGCCTGGATCCGTGAAAGAGAAGAGCTACTTCAGCAAATCAAAGAGAAAGATGCTCTGATCGAGTTTCTCGAGCATCAGGTGATAGATGATCCGAATGATACTTGGACTTCTCTGCTTCCTCAGTCTTCCAAATTCTGGAAGAGGAAGTATGATCGACTTGCCAAGGAGAAAGCGGATATGTAAGCGGCATATGAGAGAGAGATCAAGAAGCTTTGTGTATCTCGTCTTCCAGCATCTCGAGCTTCTAGGGATCCATAGGATGTTCATTTTCCTTTTCCTTTGTAATGATCAAAAATGCTGTACTTCTTTGTCTCGAATATATTTGATGAGATATTTTCCATATGCTATTAAATGCTAATATTTCAAAATTGCAAATAGAACCCTAAAAGTTCCTTGAAATAAAAACAAAGCATAAGCACAAGCATTGCATGCATCATTTCGCATAAGCAGGTGTTGTTCTAGTCTTCTTGTTTGTGGCCTAACTCTGTGCTCTTCATTTATTTTGAAGACAAGCTGACTCACTGGTACTATACCAGAGCCAATTCTGCAAGAGTGATGGATCAATTGGAACAAGAGAACAGAGAGCTGAAGGATGAAGTCGCCAGGCTCACTGCTTTGATGGAGCAATTTCTAGCTGCTCAGAATCAACCTTCTTCACCTCCTGCAACTCCTCCCTAGAGGACTGTTATATCAGAGGTTGTGTCTTCAACTGTGCCAGCTGCTAGAGCCCACTTCATGCCAGCCATGCCAGTTGGGTTCCCGTGGGGTATGCCTCCAGGGTTTATGCCTGATATTCCATCTCCTACTTTTGCTTCCATGCCGGCATCTAGCAAGGTCCTTGCAATGCCTCCTCCTGTCGTGCATACCACTCCCAGGGTAGACGACACCATCTATCATTCTGAGTCGTCTGAGGGCCCAGATGTTAATGAAAAGATGGATGCTATGAATGACCAATTCCTCGAGCTCCATAAGGAATTGAAGACCCTCCGAGGGAAAGATCTGTTCGGCAAGTCTGCTGCCGAGTTATGCCTGGTTCCCGGTGTGAAGATTCCGGTCAAATTCAAAGTTCCTGACTTTGAAAAATATAAGGGGAACACCTGCCCTCTCGCTCACCTGGTCATGTACACCAGGAAAATGTCGACTCAGACTGATAATGATCAGCTTCTGATTCATTACTTTCAGGATAGTTTGTCCGGTGCGGCTCTTCGTTGGTATATGAGCCTTGATAGTGCAAACATCCGATCCTTCAACGATCTTGGCGAAGCCTTCGTCAAGCAGTAGAAATATAATGTTGATATGGCTCCTGACCGTGATCAACTCAGGGCAATGTCTCAGAAGGATAAAGAGACATTCAAGGAGTACGCCCAGAGGTGGCGAGAATTAGCAGCTCAGATCACTCCTCCGCTGGAAGAGAAAGAGATGACTAAGATCTTTTTGAAGACTCTTAGTTCATTTTATTATGAGCAGATGGTCGCGAGTGCTCCCTCTGATTTCACCGAGATGGTGAACATGGGGATGCGTTTGGAGGAAGGTGTCCGTGAAGGACGGTTGTCTAAAGATGAGAGCTCTTCTAAACGATATGGGGCGTTTACGAAGAAAGATGGGGAGGCACATGCTGTGCAATCCCATGCTAAACCCAGAAGACCCTCTGCCAAGAGGAAGCCTGTGCGTCATCAGCACCAGGTGGCTAGTGTAGCACCTGTCTTCAGGGACAATTATCAGCATCAGCAACATCAGCATCAGCAACAACCTCAGTATCAACAGCAACAGCGTCCATAGCAACAGGCTTATCAGCCTCGTGGTAGCACCAGTAATCAGGCCAATTTGAATTATGATAGGAAGAAGATCAGTTTCGATCCTATTCCTATGTCATATGCTGAGTTATATCCCTTTTAAATAGAGCGGAAACTGATTACCCCGAGGGATCCTCCGGCTGTGCCTGCTAACCCGCAGTGGTGGTACAAGCCCGATCAACATTGTGTTTATCATTCCGGTGCTTCGGGACACAATATTGAAAATTGCTATCCATTGAAGACCAAGGTTCAAGACCTTATGCGATGCGGCATTCTGAGCTTTGAGGACTCAGGCCCGAATGTTACGAAGAACCCATTGCCCGAGCATGGGAAGTCGGTTAGCATGGTCCAGGGTTGCCCTGGCAAATATAAAGTCAAATATGTGAGCCATATTCGACTGTCATTGGTCGAGTTGCATCGTTTGCTGTGTCAGTACAGTCATATGGAGCACGACCATGACAGATGCCGTATCTGTTCTGTCAATAGATTGGGTTGTCGCCAAGTGCGAAGAGAGCTTCAAGAGCTATTGGATGAGGGTACCATTGCGATTCTGCAAAATCGGAATGTTGATGAAGACGAACCAGAGGTGAATGTGATTTATCCTGTGTTCAAGCTCCCTGAGCCTGTTGTCATCCGTTATGATGGTAGCAAGCCGAAGGTTTCTCCTTCTCTGATAATCAAGCCTGCAGGCCCTGTGCCTTATTCTTCGGATAAAGCAATTCCTTTCCAGTACAATCCCGTTGCTGTGGAAGATGGGAAAGAGGTGTCGTTGCCCTCAACTTATGTCGTTAATATTGCTGATGTGAGCGGGTTGACCCGTAGTGGTCGTGTGTTTTCAGCACCTAAGCCTCAGGCTAGAGCTGTTGTTTCTGATTCTGCTGAGCGTCCGATTGGGACTGCAGTGAATGTTCCGAACCCGACACCTGTTGCCAAACCCTCCTCTGTACAAAAGACTCATGTTTCTTCTGTTGGCCCTAGTGGCACTATGAATGAAGAATGTGATGAGATGCTGAGGCTCATCAAGAAGAGTGAGTACAATGTTGTAGACCAGCTTCTACAAACGCCGTCCAAGATCTCCGTATTATCTTTACTGCTGAATTCAGAACCCCATAGGGAGGCTCTGCAGAAAGTATTGGACCTGGCTTATGTTGATCACGACGTCACTATAGAACAATTTGATAATATAGTTGCAAACATCACTGCTTGCAACACTTTAAATTTTTGTGACGCTGATCTACCTGAGAAGGGAAGAGACCACAACATGGCTTTACATATATCCATGAATTGCAAGACTGATGGCATGTCCAACGTGCTGGTGGACACTGGGTCATCTTTGAATGTATTGCCGAAGACCACTCTTTCGAGATTGTCATATCACGGGCCTCCCATGAGGCAGAGTGGTGTTGTTGTGAAAGCTTTTGATGGGTCGCGTAAGACCGTGATTGGGGAAGTTGATCTCCCAATCAAGATTGGACCAAGTGATTTCCAAGTTACCTTTCAGGTTATGGATATCCACCCATCTTATAGTTGTCTCCTTGGTAGACCATGGATTCACGAGGCTGGCGCCGTGACATCCACCCTACACTAGAAGATGAAATTCGTCAAGAATAAGAAACTGGTTGTGGTAGGGGGAGAAAAAGCTCTTCTGGTTAGCCACTTGTCTTCTTTCTCATATATTGATGTTGAGGATGAAGTTGGAACGCCTTTCCAAGCTTTATCTATTGCTGAGCCAATTGAGAAGAAGTCTCCTTCATTTGCTTCCTACCGTGATGCGAAACTGGCCATTGAATGTGGTGTAGTTGCTGGTTTAGGGAAGATGATTGAGCTTGAAGACAATAAATCCCGGGCTGGCATTGGCTATTCTTCTGGGGCATTTAATGAGCAAGGGCTATTCAAGAGTGGAGGTTTCATCCATGCTGATCGAGCTGAGGAAGCTGCTGCTATTCTGGAAGAGGATGCAGAAGATCTGAGCAATTTCATCATACCTGGTGGTGTCTGCCACAATTGGGTCGCTGTGGATGTTCCTACGGTCATTCATAAGTCAGCGTAATTTGTTCACTTTGTTCAAAACCCTTCTCCCATGCCAAAAGGAGAAGTGATGACATTGTTGGCAGCATTTATACAATGATATTTCATTCAATCAATGCATTGTTAAACATTTGTTTTTCCATTTGTTTTCACTTTTTGCTTTTGCATGAAATCAGTGATCACGAAAAACCCTAAAAACAAGAATAAAAGCATCTTTTTCATTTGCATAATGATTTGCTTGCTTAAATTCTAAAGTTTTATTAACCAAAATCATTATGCAGGTTGATTCTAAAACCCATTGAACATAATGATCCAACGCCATCTCCCAATTTTGAATTCCCTGTATTCGAGGCAGAGGAAGATGATGTTGAAGGGATTCCCGATGAGATTACCCATCTCCTTGAGCACGAGAAGAAAATCATTCAGCCGCATCTCGAAGATCTGGAAACAGTCAACTTGGGGTCTGAAGATTGTGTTCGTTTGGTGAAGATTGGGGCACTTCTTGATGAGTCTGTCAAGAAGGGGTTGATCAGTTTGCTACGAGAATATTCCGATATCTTTGCTTGGTCGTATGAAGACATGCCGGGTCTAGATACAGATATTGTGTAACATTTCCTGCCTTTGAAGCCTGAGTGCGTGCCTGTGAAGCAGAAGCTCAGAAGAACTCATCCAGATATGGCAGTGAAGATCAAAGAGGAAGTTCAGAAGCAAATTGATGCGGGGTTTCTGGTGACTTCTACATATCCTCAATTGGTGGCCAACATTGTGCCTGTGCCTAAGAAGGACGGAAAAGTCCGTATGTGTGTTGATTACAGAGATTTGAATAAGGCTAGTCCTAAAGATGATTTTCCTCTACCACACATTGATATGTTGGTAGACAATACAACTAAATTCAAAGTCTTTTCCTTTATGGACGGATTTTCCGGTTATAATCAAATCAAGATGGCACCCGAAGATATGGAGAAGACAACATTCATCACACCTTGGGGAACATTCTGTTATCGAGTGATGCCCTTCGGTTTGAAGAACGCCGGAGCCACGTATCAACGTGCTATGACTACCTTGTTTCATGATATGATGCACAAGGAGATAGAGGTCTATGTTGATGATATGATTGCTATGTCCCGAACGGAATTTGAACATGTTGAGCATTTGTTGAAGCTTTTTCAGCGTTTGAGGAAGTTTAGGCTTCGTCTCAATCCGAACAAATGTACATTTGGAGTCCGTTCTGGCAAGTTGTTGGGTTTTGTTGTCAGCGAGAGAGGTATTGAGGTTGATCCTGCAATGGTCAAAGCAATACAAGAATTGCCTGCACCCAAAACTGAGAAGCAAGTCCGAGGTTTTCTTGGCCGCTTGAATTATATTTCCAGATTTATATCCCACATGACTGCCCCATGTGCGCCGATATTCAAGCTCCTCCGGAAAGTTCAATCTCATGATTGGACCGAGGATTGCCAGAAAGCTTTCGACAGTATCAAAGAATATCTGTCTGAACCTCCGATCTTGTCTCCTCCTGTAGAAGGAATACCTCTGATCATGTATTTGACTGTTCTTGAAGACTCTATGGGTTGTGTACTCGGTCAACAAGATTAATCAGGGAAGAAAGAATCTGCTATCTACTACCTCAGTAAGAAGTTCACTGATTGTGAGTCTCGATACTCTATGCTTGAAAACACGTGCTGTGCTTTGGCTTGGGCTGCTAAGCGTTTGCGCCAGTACATGATAAATCATACAACTTGGTTGATATCTAGAATGGATCCAATCAAGTATATCTTCGAGAAGCCTACTTTAACTGGGAGGATTGCCCGTTGGCAGATGTTGTTGTTTGAGTATGATATCGAGTATCGAGCTCAGAAGGCTATCAAAGGTAGTATCTTGGCTGACCATTTAGCGCACCAGCCGATTGAAGATCATCATTCTGTTCAGTACGACTTCCCAGATGAGGAGATTCTGTATTTGAAAATGAAAGATTGTGATGAGCCTACACTTGATGAAGGTCCGGAACCTGGTTCCAGATGGACGATGGTGTTTGATGGCATTGTGAATCAGTATGGAAATGGAATTGGGGCAGTAATCATTACTCCTCATGGCACACATATTCCTTTTACAGCAAGGCTAACTTTCAAATGCACGAATAATATGGCTGAGTATGAGGCCTGTATTATGGGACTGGAAGAGTGTACTGATTTGAGAATCAAACATCTCGATGTGTATGGTGATTCGGCCCTGGTTGTCAATCAGATCAAGGGTGAATGGGAGACGAATCAGCCTGGTCTCATTCCGTATAGAGATTATGCGAGGAGGATTTCAACGTTCTTTACAGAAGTTGACTTTCACCATATTCCTCGAGAGGATAATCGGATGGCAGATGCTCTTGCTACGCTTGCTTCAATGATTGTGGTCAAGTATTGGAATGAAGTTCCCAATATTGCCGTGATGCGCTTGGATAGACCAGCTCACGTGTTTGCAGTTGAAGAAGTGAATAATGACAAGCCTTCGTATTTTGATATCAAGAATTTCCTTCAGAACCAGGTCTACCCACCTGGGGCATCTGCGAAAGATAGGAAAACTTTGAGAAGGTTGTCAGGCAGTTTCTACCTCAGTGGTGAAGTGCTGTATAAGAGAAATTTTGACATGGTTTTGCTCAGATGCGTGGATAGACACGAAGCAAACCTGTTGATGACTGAGGTCCATGAGGGTTCATTTTGTTCTCATTCCAATGGACATGTCATGGCAAGAAAGATGTTGAGAGCAGGCTAGTATTGGCTGACAATGGAGTCTGACTGCTGCAAATATGTGAAGAAATGCCACAAGTGTCAGATTTATGCAGACAAGATTCATATTCCTCCGACACTTCTGAATGTGATTTCATCACCATGGCCTTTCTCTATGTGGGGAATCGACATGATCGGTATGATTGAACCAAAAGCGTCCAATGGGCACAGGTTTATTCTCGTAGCAATTGATTACTTCACCAAATGGGTTGAAGCGGCTTCGTATGCGAATGTGACCAGGCAGGTGGTTGTGAAGTTTGTCAAAAACCAGCTGATTTGCCGTTATGGTGTGCCAGATAAGATCATTACTGATAATGGATCTAATCTGAATAATAAGATGATGGACGAGTTGTGCGCTGAGTTCAAGATTGCACACCATAATTCCTCTCCTTACAGACCAAAGATGAATGGGGTTGTTGAAGTTGCTAATAAGAATATCAAGAGGATTATTCAGAAGATGACAGTTACATACAAAGATTGGCATGAGATGCTGCCATTTGCTTTGCATGGATATCGTACATATGTCCGCACTTCAACAGGGGCAACCCCTTTCTCTCTTGTTTACGACATGGAGGCTGTTCTCCCAATAGAGGTGGAGATCCCATCAATGAGAGTCTTGATGGAAGCCAAGTTGACTGATGCTGAATGGATTCAGAGTCGTTACGACCAATTGAATTTGATTGAAGAGAAGCGATTGACTGCCATGTGCCATGGTCAGTTATATCAGCAGAGAATGAAGAAAGCATTCGATAAGAAGGTCAAGCCTCGTGTGTTCCGAGAAGGTGACCTCGTGCTCAAGAAAGTCTTGTCTTTCGCGCCCGATTCCAGGGGCAAGTGGACTCCAAATTATGAAGGTCCATATGTTGTTAAGAGAGCCTTTTCAGGCGGAGCATTGATGCTTACAACTATGGATGGGGAGGATTTCACTCGTCCTGTGAATTTAGATGCAGTCAAGAAATACTTTGCCTAAAAAAAAGTATATGCAAAAGAAAAACAGAATAGCTCGCTAAGTTGAAAACCCGAAAGGGCGGCTTAGGCAAAAATGAGCGTCTCGGTGGGAAATCCGCAAGGGCGATCCAGGCAAAAGTTAGAGACTTGAAAAAAGAATATTTGCATCCTGCTAGATTGAGTACCTCACCCTGGGGCAATCTAGGCAAAAATTAGGGATTTGGCAAGTAACTGCATCCGGACAAAACTTTCTGGTCCGCAGCTGTCTTTTCGTCAGAGATTCTCGATTCATCGTCGACTGAAGCTTCGAATACATCGAGATTCAAATTAATAGAGAAAGGATCATTATGTTCAATATAGCCCTCTTCCAATATATGTCACTGATTTCAAATTTGTACAAATCTATGGAGTCTTGCCATTTGCAGGCTACCATTCCATCAAATCAATTTGAGGTTTTATCCAATTATTTGCATTCTTATTTGTTTCAATTCAACAAATGTTTTGCATGTTTTAATTGATAAAATGTCATTGTTTAAACAAATAAATTTTTTCAAAAATTGTTGTTTTAAACAAAGTGAACATTCACAATGATGAAAGGATACTTAAGAATTTCTCAGTGCTCTCCCAAGGGTGGCATGAATTCCAACAGGTAAGACATTTGTTCATATTCCTGGCATGGTTGTATCCTCTTTCTCCAGATTTGTTGATGGGGTTGTTCCCCAAGCAGAGCTTTTGTTGGGGTTGTTCCCCAAGCAGAGTGTTTGTTAGGACTTCAGTAGTTCTCTCCAACAGCGTTCTTTCCTCAGCATGGATGCCTTCCTTTGGAAGATTCAGTGGTTGGTGGGTTGACGTCCCGGTACTTTACCACTTTCCTCAGCACAGTCGCTGGCAGAGTTGTTGATATGATATACTGCACTTATGTTATTTTCCTCCCCATCGGAGCGCTTGTTGAGGTTTTCACCTCTTATCTCCTTCAGCAGAACAGTGATTATTTTTCTCCTCCGCGGTTGTTGGGTTTTTCTTGGAAGGTTCAGCATTTGGTGGTTGATCCCCAGTCTCCTCCCTCTCCCCGGTGGATTCCCCAGTGGATTGTAGCTGTGATTTCCCCAGAGTCCCCGCCAGAGTTGGTATCCCCCAACAGAGTCAGGATCCCCGCCAGAGTTGTTTTCCCCAGTAGGGTCGGTTGGTGATCTATCATCCAGAGATTTGGTTGATTCCCAGATGCTTTTGATCCTTAGTAGAGTGGCTTATTGCAGAATCTTCTTTTGGCGATCTATCTTTTTCCCCAGTAGGTTTATCCCCAATGGAGTGGCTGACAGTATTCCCAGTAGAGTTGCTTGTGCAGTTAGATTCTGCATGAATGATCTGTTCTCCCTTTGTGGGTTGTTCCCCAGTGGAGTTATTTGGAGTTGCTTTCGTGGCAGTTCTTGCTTGTGCAGTGAACTCTTGTTTCCTAGTTGATATTGAGAATCCCCCTGCAGATACCTCGGGATATCTCCATTTCCCCAACAGATTTGTCTTTGTGGCAGTTTTGCCTGTTGTGAGCTTCTGTTCCCCAGTTGGGCTGATTGTTGATCCATCACTCAGAGATTTTGTGATTGTTGTTCAGCATATGGATCTCCAACAGATGGGCTCTCCAGTTGGATTTCTTTGGTTTCCTCTGGAAGTGTAGTACCGGGCGTTTGATTCCTGGGCCTGTTTGTGTTAGAAATGTCTGTTTTGTCAGCATTCATCAAACATAAGTTACGCATATTCATGCATACTTTCAACATTCAGATATTCATGTTGCATTTTTGCCATATATCTTTTGTTTGTTGTCTCCTGCTAATGGTAATATAGATCTCTTTACAGATCTTCCCAAGCAGATGTTGGGTGTTTAATCTCTCAATATAGAGTCAGCCCCATAAGCAGAAAGTGTCTGTCTTTCCTTCTGCAGTTCCCCACTGAGATATATCCTCATGGTTGACGGTTTCTTCCGTTTCCTCCCAACACATATATTGGGATGGATCTTCCTATTGAGTTATATCCTCATTAGGACGAGTTTTGATTCAGTCCGTCTTTTCGGCTTGATTCCGAATTGGCTATTTGTCAACTGTTTCTTGTGCTTCCCTGTGGAATAAATGAATGAATTGCCCAGTAACCGGCAATAATTCTTTTATCCCCAGCGGAATCTTTTGGGCCTCTACCCTTATACCGGTAGTTGTAAGTCCTATGTTCCTTGCCTCTTGGCGGAATTTGTGGTTATATACTTTTTATTCCTCAGCGAGAGTCGATTGGTTTTCTACCTAGTATTCGGTAGTCGTAAATCCTAGTTTTTCTGCTCTCCAGCAGTTTGTGGTTTGATATGAACCCTATTGTTGTTCCCGTGCGGATTTGTGATTTCCTTCATTCCCCACGTGGAGTTGTTGGTTTTCTACCCCGTATTCGGTAGATGTAAACCCTACTTTTTATCCTCATCAGAGTTTGGCTACTACCCCGTATTCGATAGTCGTAAGTCCTATCTCTTTTCCCCTAGCAGAGGTAACCTTTGTGGTTCGTTCTGGTTGGTGGTGGATTTTGTGCTGTTGTGGTTTTATCCCTAACTGAGTCTGTGTCTCCCTGTGCAATAAGTTGAATAATTGCTCAGTATTTGGCACATTCACCCTATCCCCAGTTGAGTCTTTGGTCTTCTACCCCGTATTCGGTAGTTGTAAACCCTAATTTCTCCCCTTTGCAGAGTTAACCTTGTTGATTCATCCTAACCGATGATGGTTACTCTTTATGGTTATCTTCATTCAATATTCGATGTTGATATTCCCTCCTTGCTTCTGGGTATTTGCCGTTTGCTAGCAATTGTATCCCCAGCAAGTCTTGTGGATAATTGCCGGATGCTTGCAATTCATCCCCGCGGGTCGTCTTTCATTTACCCTTTTGCTGGTAATGTTGTTGCTCCCTTTGATCGGTCATCTTTATATACCTAGTTTTGGTATCCCGATGCCTTTCTTTTCGGTTGATTTATCCTTTCCTAACCCAGTAACCGGTTGTGGATAATCTTCCATGCGAGTGTGTTATCCACGTTCTGACGGTAATGGATAATATATCTCATGCACTCTTCAGTCGAAACCTGTTGTGTTTCCCCATGTAGCACCTCAAATTTGCACCTACCTTTTGTACATACATTTTCATGATTAGGTCATTAACATTAACATAGTCCATTGCATAACATTGCATTGTGCCTTGGCCCAAGTGCAAGTTCAACTGACAGATTAGGTCAAACTGGTCAGGAGATCAGTCAATCAAGCAAGCAAGTACAACTTCCATTGAGACAAGGCCCTAGGGTTGGTCCAACATGTTCACACGACCTAGGGGTCCTTTTGAAGTGTTTTGGTCAAGGATTGGATGCTCAGAAGTCATCAGTCATTGGTCAGTCAATCAGAAACCCTAGAAAGTCAACTATGGTCAACTGTGGTCAACTGTGCCTGATTTTATGGATTTCAAGGTGGGAGATGGTTTGAAAGGGTTCATTCATGTCCATACAAGTCTCATTTGACATTTCAAAGATCAAGATTGGAGAAAATAAAGTCAGACAAAAAGTTTCCTAAAATGGCAGGTGACCTGTAATTTTCAACTGCCAAAAATAGAAAGTTTTTCTCCTCAAATTTACATCATCATACAAGCTTAAAATGAAATTTTGTCCAACATGAAAGTTGAAGATCTTGCTCTCACCTTTCCAAAAAGTCCAAGAACACTCATTTATCATTTATGGTTGGCAAGTTATGATCAAATCATTCTCAAAAAATTTTGAACTTCAAAGTGGCATATCTTCCAAACCATTTGGCCAAATTGGGTGGGGTTTTTTGCTACAAGTCATATTTGATGTGCTCTATCCAAATCTTTCATCACAATTCACCAAAATCTTCCAAGCAAAATGGCCTTTTTCCAAGTGGCATGAATTAAAAAAGAGATGAGTTGAAAAATGGACTTTTAAATAAAACATTTCCAATGATTTGTACCAATTACATAGGTTTAGAAATCACATTTGGGGTTTGTTTGAGCCCAATTTCGTGCACATACATGCACCCCATGCAAATTGGTTGGTTTTTTTAGCAATTGTTAAAAACACTTCATTAAGCCAAATTCCACTTATCACTTCCACTAACCAAACTTGAGGACACTAAACAGAGTATATATTGGACATTTTCTGTGAGAGAAACCCTAGCCACTTTGCCAAAACAGATCAGAACCCATTTTGCTCTCCAAACACTCATTTCTTCATTTTGAACTTTTTGTTGAAAATCTCAAAGAGCTCGAGTCTTGGTTAGTTGCTCCATCATCCACCATCATTTTTGAGCCTCTTGCAAGCAACAACATACATCTGTAAAGCTGTTTTCGTGGACTGTTGGAAGAAGCTTCATCCATGGCAGATTTTGATTGGAGCTGTTTCGAAGATTGTTGAGCTAAAATTCTTCCTCCATTCATCATCTGGAACATCCTTGTTCATATGTTTCAACTAAACATAGCCAAAGAACCACTGATTCCTTGCTGCTCTTCAAGATCAGGTAAAACTCGAACCTAGCCATTCGTGAAATTATGATATGCTCTAGGAAGATCCCTCCATGCTGAATACTTTGAGCTTTAAATCGTTGGAAATGGTCGAGTATTGTAAAAGTTATGTTGAAATGAAATTTGATGTGTGAATGTGTTTCTGCTCGATTTATCCTTGTTAGCATGATTTAATGAAAACTAATGTTGGATTGATGATGAGCATGTTGAGACGGTTTGATTAGTGTACTCATTTGCCAAAACTGGAACAAAAGTTCATCACCATTGATGAACACGCACTGTAGCGTAAACCCTAGAAGAACGTTGCCCAGAATTGTTTTTTGATTCGTCAAACCCGTGTCCCTGCATGAAGACACTGTTTGATTGCCATGCACCAATCGTTGGCCCACACCTCCTTAAGTGAAACGCAGAGTTTCACTTAAGGGACCGGGTTATTACGAAACTGCCACTGACCGGTTTTTATTTAATTAATTCATTTTCTTTTTTCAAATATTATTTCATTTTGCATGGCCAACTTCAAAAAATCATAAGTCACTCATTTTTGATCCATTTTTCATGGGATTTTTTGTGAAATGCTCCTCATGACCTCTAGTTTTTTATGATGTTTTTTCCAGATTTTTTGCACGTTTGAATTTTTAAATGTGCTAGGGTTTGTTCATGTTGTCCATTTTGTGTATGTCTCACCAAATTGCTTGTGAAATGATGATACTTTATCCAATGCTTCCCAAATTTTTTGTGCTTAAACTAGGCATGTTCATGGTGATTTTGGTGTAGAGTTTGTAATTTTATCATTGCTGGTTAGTGAGTTATGATTTTTTGAATAGGGGTGTGACAATTTGTGTCACATCATGCATGTCCAACTTCATGATTTTAATTACTATGCTTATTGAACTCAAAATGGTCTGGATTTTTGCATGAACATACTTGTGCATGTTTAGAATACATGTGAATTATTCTGGAAATTTTGGAAGCATTTCCTATTTGATTGATAATTTCTCCCTTGTTTGACCAAATTGTTGACTTTTGTGACACATGATGCCATATGATTTGTGAAATTCTCATGCTTAATTGGATGACCTTTAAATTTGACATGTGCATTGTGAACATCTTGAAGTACATCATGGCTTTGATCCCATTCATTTATCTTGTGTGGTTTCTGTTTTATGATTAATTGAAGTTGGTGCATGTTTTGATGTTTTGTATGAGTATGCTTGAACTCGCTTTGCCTTTCTGAATTTAATTTCCCTACTTACTTTGATCCAAATGAGCTGAAATTTGGTATGCCTATCATGTTGTGGATGATGTTTGATCATGATTTATTTGAGGAATTTTTGAAGTATTTGTAATTGGATTTGAGTTGAGTCATTCTGTTGACTTCTTTGAGGTTCTATTTGCCATACTTTGACCTAATTTGCTTGTGAAATGATGATTATGATTGATATGAACATGAAACCAATTGAGTTTGTTTCTTGATTGTTTGAACTTGATTTTGGACACTTGTCACTTGCTGTTTTGATTTTCTTATCTCTTTTTGACCCTAGGCTTGTCCTAGTGGTCATGTTGCTCATGTTTAAGTTTGTTGTTTCAGGTTAAGCAACAAATGTTTCAAAGAGATCATTACAAATTGAATGAGCTTGATTGTTTATCATGAACTAACTTGTGTGTTTTGTAGGTTGCTTAGCTCATTTGTTGTGAGCTTGTTGCTTTGCACATATGCTTGACTGTTTTGCCTGTTGGCTTATGCTGTTTGTTTTAACTTTGTGTCTGGTATACTAACTGTGCTTGAGTGATTTCAGGTACTTTAGTTGCTTTTAGTTCCTTGTGAACTTTAATTTGCTTTGCTTGATAAGCAATTTGCATTGAGGTATAATTTCCTTACTCCATGTAGTCTGGAAGACCTGGCCTGTTACTTGGCCAGGCACCTGTCTGAAGTCCTCCTTAAGAGGCAATGTTTGTGACTGTTTACCTTTGTCCTTGCATTTGTTCAAAGACCTCCTAAGTGAAGAGGCATTGGCAGAACCCAAGGGATATACAATCTATCCCCTGCTATTCTGTGTGTCATCTGCTTTGCTCACACCACTGTGTTGATGCATTGCAGATACCAACCCAAGATCTTGTACAATTGTACAGTTGAGTCAGTGTCAAATGTGTAGAAGGGTTCCCACCTTCTGAACCCACACATTCTTGTCTTAAGCTCTCCCAGGCCAGGGATAAGAGCTGTGAAGTCTCATCTTCACTCACCTTTCATCAGCTTCACCCTAACTCTCAATGTTAGGGTTAAGAGCTAACACTACCCAGTTACAGTGGTTTGTTTGTTGAGGTTGATATGACCCCTCGACTAAAACCTAACCTTGATTGAGCCTATTGCTTGCATATAGTGTGTGCTACTTGTGTTTGTGTGTTTGCTTTAGCTTGCTTCCTGTGCAAGTTAGGTGCGGCTTGCTTCCTGTGCAAGTCATGTTTAGGATAGGCTTGCTTCCAGTGCAAGTTAGCTAGAAACCTTAACTTAGGGATGATATTGCATGATAACATCTAAGCTCGAGTCGTAGTCTCCCTAGTTGTGTCTCCCTCTGTTATCTGGTTAGGCTAGTCCTGTGTCCCTCCGTAGGGGAACTACGTCGCCCTGATCCTCATACCAGATGAGGTACGTAGGCAGGAGATGAGCTGATCTCTCCGGGCGCCCTTTTGTTTTGTCTTTGCGTGTGTTAGGAGATGGATGTAAGCCCAGCGATTGGCATTCCGTATCCTCTTGTTGTGTGCTTGGAGTCCGGTGTAAGTCCATCAAGTGGCATCTGGTTTCCAGTGTGAGTGTGTTTTGGTTCGGAAGCCGATGTAAGTCCAGCGATTGGCATTCGGGTTCCATGTTTGCCCCTTTTTGTGTGGAGTTTGACGTAAGCCCAGCGATTGGCAGTCGATTTCCTGTGTTGTTTTATTTGCGTGCGTTAGCCGAGCTACGAATGCTCTGATTCTTCTTCGTCCAAGAAGATACGTATGCATAGGATGCGACATCCTAGCGAGCATGTTTTCCCCCAGTCCGAACTACTTTGACTCTGATGTCTATGCTTGATAGACTAAGTAGGCCCAGGATGCGATATCCTGCCGAGTCAGTCTTGTTTGTTTTCTTGTGTCTCTTTCAGCCAGTGTGTGTTTATGGGCAGTGTTTTAGCAACCATTTTCCTTCCTTTTGTGCGTGGATCCCGTCGAGTACGACGGATGCGTAGGGGTGCTAATGCCTTCCCTTCGCATAACCAACTCCCGATCCCATTCTCTTTGGTCGCGAGACCATGTCTTTTCCAGGTTTACTCTGAGCATTTCCTTTCCCTCTTTTGGGATAAATAACGCACGGTGGCGGCTCAGTTGTTCTCGTTTCCCGCCGGTTTTTCGCGTAATGCGACACCCCAGTCGAGTAAGATTCGTTTTTCCTTCGTGGAATCGAATATCCTTTGTTTCTTGGATAATTGCCGGATGCTTGCAATTTATCCCCTGTGAGTTGTCTTTCGTTTACCCTGTTGTTGTTGGTAACGATTGTCTCTCTTTTTGGTTGATCACCTATTATATACCCTGTAACCGGTATCTCTGGTGTCTCTTCCTTTCGAGTATATTATTCACGTTCTGACGGTAATGAATAATATATCTTATTCGCTCTTTGATTGGAATCCTTTGTTGATTTTCCCCAGCGGAGTAAGATTCGTATTCTTTGCAGAATCGAATATCCATCCTTTCGGATGATGAGTGTTTTGGCACATAGACCAATTCACGTTTTCGGTAGGTCACCTATTATATACCCGGTAACCGGTATCTCTGGTGTTTCCTTCCATGCGAGTATGTTATCTACGTTCTGACGGTAATAGATAATATATCTCATGCGAGTATTCTATCCACGTTCTGACGGTAATGGATATTATATCTCATGCGCTCTTTGGGTTTGTTTTTTCCCAACTGAGTAAGATTCGTTTTCTCGTTGTGGAGTCGAATGTCCATCCTGTAAGTCGATTTGCTTTTTCAAGCCCTCCTTTCGGATGATGAGTGTTTTGGCATATATACCAATTCACGCTTTGGTCGGTCACCTATTATATACCCAGTAGCCGGTATCCCTGGTGTTCCTTCCTTTCTGCTCCCTATTATGACCTTGGTCCCCTGTGGAGTCAGATTTTCCTGAGTTGATGTACCTTTTTTCAGGTCTTTCTCAGATGTTTGGTTGATTGATATCTCTCACCCTTATACCGGTCTTAGATATTCATTCTTCCTGAGTTTGTTACCCTTATACCGGTAACACCTCATTCCTTGTTGCTTCCCCAGGAGAGTCTCTTTGTTAGACCTTCTCCAGTGGAGTTTCCTGTTGTGATTTTACCTTTTTGCTGTATTGGGGTTTTCCCCAATATATGCAAATTTTCCCCGGCAGGGAGATTCTTTGTGAATCTTTTCCCTGGTTCGAGTCCGGATTTTTATCCGAGGTATCCTTTGTAGATAGTTTGAGTCAGCTTGTGTCTTTCCAATGGATGTGTTTTCCTTTGGAGTTCTTCTTTTCCCTGTTTGAGTCCTTCACTCCCAGTGAGGTCTCCAGCCCAGTCGTGCTTTGTTCACGCAGTGTCAGTTTTACCCTAATTCAGAGTCGTGTCCTGCTCACACATTCTTTTCTTATTCTTATCCCCATGAGAGTCCTATTAGAGTCTTTGTTCCTGGTGAGTGTATTACTCCGATGGATCGTCTTTTCTTTTGTGGACCAGTGTTCCCCACAGAGTTTTGTTTCTGTTGCATGCATACATTTGCATCATGAGGTCTCTTAGGGACCAAAATTTGTCTCATTACTGTTATTTAAGCCCATTCTACCGCGTCGAGATGAAGATTTCTAAACTTCACTTCTCCGGCTAGAATGACCTTAAATAGGGGCATCTGTAAGACCCCAATTTTGTCCCTAAGATCCCTCATGGCATCATATCATATCATTTCATTGCCTCAAGGATCATTGTGCACCTTGCTTTCTTCCCTGTGGGTGGGTCATCTTTTTGAGAGTGATTCTTGATCACCAAGCATGTTTTGCATTTTGTATATCATTGCTTTTCTTTTTACCACTAACCAAAAGTACAAAAATATGTCATCTAACCTTTGTCTTGCACATGAAGCAATCAACAGGTCAAGGCAGTCAAAGGCAGTCATTGAGCAATAGATGGTGGCCATTCTTGAGAATTTGGACCCCATAATCATTATCAAGAGTTCATATGAACCATGATATCATTTTGAATCAAAATCCCAAGTGGTAGAGGCTTGAATCTCATCAGAACAATTGTCAGGTCAACTGAAGGCCTAGAAAGTCAACTGCCAAGTCAACTATTGGATTTGGAGGTGGGAAGTGATTAGAAATACTTCATTCATGTTCAAACAAGTCTCATTTGACATTTCAAACATCAACATTGAAGAAAATAAAGTCAGGTCAAAACTTTCCAAAAATAGAAAGGGACCTATAATTCAAACTTGCCAAAAATGGAAAGGTTTTAACCCAACTTCAACTTCAAAATACATCATCAAGAAAGCTTCAAATGAAATTTTGTTGAACATGAAAGTTGTAGATCTTTCTCTCCCATTTCCAAAAAGTCCAAGATCATCAATTACTCATGTGTGGTTAAGGAGATATGATCAAAACATGGCAAAGTGTACTTGAAGATTCAAATGGACATAACTTCTCAACCAAAGCTCCAATTCAAGTGGTTCTTTTTGCTAAATTCTCATTTTGACCTTTAGTTTCCAAAACATACATTGCATTGCATAATTTTTCATCACATAATCATTTGCAAATTCTTGGATTTTTGGAGGGAAATTTCAATATTCAAATTTGGTGAAGTATTTGAACATTTTGCCTTCACCAATGATTTTAAAAATGCATTTTAAGTGAAATTCAATTAGTTTTGTGCACTGTTCACCATGCATTTTCATGCATAGGGTGAAAACCACAATTTGCATTTACACTCCATTTTGCTAATTCCACTTAACCCATAACTTAAGCATGATTAGAGAGTGATTAGTAGGAGGTATAAAGCCAAAACCCTAACTGTTTTTCAAAAGGACAATCACTTTTTCAGATCTAGATCCAAATTCTTGAAATTTTTTCTCTCAAATTTTCTTCAAATTTCTTCAAACCAAATCACAATCCATTACTTGATTCATCATCTGGAAGAATCTTTGAGCAAGTTTGAAGGAAGAACCAAGAGAATCCGTGCCTGTTTGTTCATGCTTGAAGCTTGGAAGCAACAATGGTGAATCCAAATTCTGGTTGAATCACGAGCAATTGAACTTCAAGCTTTCATCCAATCAACTCTACAAGCATCATAGAGGAGCTGTCGAGCATTGCAAGGCCTGAATCCATCCAATTCCAATTCTGCACTTCAAGAGGTCACATAATCGATCTCTTTATTTCTCAAAATTATTATGCTATTGTTGTAGATCTTGTGATGCTGGTTAATCTGAGCTTCGAATCATGATTTTTGGTGCAAAATTGAGTTAGTTAGGGTTAATTAAAGATCCATGCATGAAATTAGTTTTGCTCGATTTGATCTTAACATGATGATTTAAGCTTAGCCATGCGTTGATTTGTGATCTAGGATGAATATGCAACATGTTGATATGCTCACTTTTGAATTCTGGTAAATTTGTTCTTGAGTGTTGATGAACACTCACTGTTCATATGATGTGCGTGAAGAAGATGAAGTGTAGAGATTAGAGAACAGTTTTTATCTGTTTTGGCCATGCTATACCGTTGCCTTAGGTGTTTGCTAGGGTTAATTCTGATTGGTCATGAACATTTCCCATGCGCGTCTCCGATTGGCTGTCCCCGTGTTGACCATGCATTGACCAAGTGTAACACCCCAAAATTTTCCCTCCTCATTCATGCATTCACTTTTTAGGTCATTTAGCATTTCATACCACATTGCATCATGTCAATCGGAATTAGCTCCAAGAAGCTCGGACATCATCCAGGACACTTGGTGGGTTCTACTTAGACGATCAGTCAACACAAGGAAAAGACTTGGGGTACTACCAACAGGGCCAGATGGGGCCTATTCACCGTGCAAATCGCCAGGCTGGAAGAAGCAAGAATCTGCTGCTGAGCTGTCATGCTCGCTAGGCGAGCAGATGCTTCGCCTAGCGAAGAGTACTGCCATGCTCGCTAGGCGAGCAGGTCCTTCGCTAGGCGAAGGGCGCGCACTTCAGAAAATATCAGAAATATTTTAGGCTTGAGTTGCCTTCATTTGAGCCCACTACCCACGAAATCAGTCTATAAATACTGAAGTTTCTGTAGAGGAAACACTGGGAGTTTCACTGGAGTTTCACCGAAGAAAGGTCTTGAGAGAAGGAGACCTAGGAACTACTCTGCAGCAATCTTCAGGCAGCTCTGAGAAGTTCACTCCGATTCACACACTCTTTTGCCTCCGCCTCACGCAAACCCTAACAGAGCTTTGCAAATCCAGCCGCACCGTTCGATCGGCCTCTCTCATCAGGTATGCCTTTGTTCCTCTTACTTTATGCCTTGAATTTAAATGCTATGAATGTATGAGGTAACATCAGGTTTTGCCCACGGATTTATATTTGTGTATGAATATATGAATAATGCCTTGAATGTTTAATAGTTTCGTTTCTGAGAGGAATGCCATAGGGTTTGGAATCCTTAAAATCATACTGTTATCATTGAAAAATCCATAACCTGCAGGCGCTCGCTAGCCGCTTCGCTAGGCGAGCACGCAGCGAAGCTTCGCTAAGCTTTCGCTAGGCGACGCAGTCGCGAATGTGACAGTATTCGCTTTTCATTCTATTTTGTTCTAATCTGTCTTGTGTTGCCATGGCATTGTTTTCTCTTGATTTCATCTTGTTTGTCTAACCTTTCTGTTGAGTTTTCGCGAGGGCTCACATACTCTTGCAGGGATACCATTCAAAGGTTTATTCTGATTACTCGTACTGACTGATCTTCTTTGATGGTCTAGCTGGGGAGATCTCAGGGTTGCTAATCCTTTAATTGTTGTAACTTCAGGTCTTTATCCGTGTGGTAATTTTTTTCCTTTTCTCGTACTTTACCGCTTTCTTAGCTGGAAGACCTCGATAGGAGGCAATGTTTGAGCCCCTTGGTGGCATTTTACTTTAAGATACATATTTTGTGTGGTGTGGTCGTTTCCCATAGGACGCGAGGCTTCGTATAGTCTCCCGTCTGCGTGCCAATCAAGGTAGCACTGTGCCTTCGCCTAGGACTTCCTTTTTGCATGCGCGTTCCTACAACGCAAACAAACCCTAAAACCCAAAGCAACATGTTATCTCCTTCTACTACAGGCGAGTAAGTCTCCAAAGGTCGAGCATCCGGTAGATTGCATAGTAACGTTGTTCGTCCAAAACCCAATCCATAACCCCGTAGTTAGCCGAACTACGACTTGCTCTGATTCTCATTCCAGATGAGATACGTAGGCATAAGACGCGATGTCTTAGCAAGCACACATCCCCCCAACCTATAGGTCAGCCGAGCTACGAAGACTCTGATTCTCATATTCAAATGAGATACGTATGCAGTGGATGCGACATCCGCGCGAGTCATTTCTCTTAACCCTTTTTTTTTTGGGTGAATAAACACATTAGGTAAACTCACGCCCTTTAGACAAGAACCACAAAAGTGGATCCGGTAGAGTACTACGGATGCGTAGGGGTGCTAATACCTTCCCTTCGCATAATCGACTCCCGAACCCAAGATTTGGTTGCGAGACCCCGTCTTGTCCTTTCCTTTTTCAGGTTTACTTCGAGCGTTTCCTTTCCCTCCTTTGGGATGAATAACGCACGGTGGCGACTCTTCTGTCATTTTCTTTCGCCGGTTGTTTTTTTCGCACACTGTATTTTGCAGGTTACGACAGCTGGCGACTCTGCTGGGGACTAAGAAGTTGACCTCTTGCTGGTCCATCTTCCCTAAGCGAGTTCCTCCTAGCTTTTGTGATTTCTTGTTCATTGGGTGTTCATGCTTTTGTACATTTATTTACTTACTTGCTTGCATTCATCTGCTGTATCTGTTGGAGTTGTTGTTTATTTGTTGGGATGGGATGTTCTACGAGAGATAAGCCCATTACCCAGGCTTGAGTGTACACAAAGGTTTTAGAGTGGATGATCTTGAGGCTTGCGTGGAATGTTGCTACGTTAAGTCGTTCGTGAAGAACCACACCCAGACGAGGTTTCTTTTGGATATATTATGTCCTACGGATGTTCCGTAACGACATGATGTTCCTTTAGAAATCGTCGACTCTGGTGACCATTTCCCGAGAACTCAGTCGAGGCCTCTCCTCCGAGACGTGATTATGTTAGCTCTGGTGGGCGCATTCTCGCTGATCAATCCGAGGACCCCGAGACTGGGAACTTGCTTTAGGATGTCCTGTTGAAGGGAGTCAGTGGAGGTCTTTTATCCCGTAATAATGCCAAACCTTCAGTGGTAAACGTATTATTCGCGACTGAAGGGCTGAAGTTGACAAACTTCTGTTCTTAGAACCTACCAGTGAGGGGCGGGCTAAATTCAGGAAACCTTAACCTCCAACCAACCCGGTTTTCTGGAGCAGAGCTTTGATCTTGTATTATATTCCTCAGTGGTTTTCTCTTCAAACCGTGTAACCCGACAGATGTTCAAGCAGATACAGCAATCCTGATTTACATGCCACTGCATTGCATTCACATCATCACATCATTTGCATTCATATCATTTAACACATGTTTATCCATTTTAAGGGGGGTTTACATCTTCTTCTTGATTCCAGTCGGAGTTTTTCTGGTTCTCTTGAGATGGATATTGGAAGAAAGAGACTTGTCGCCTACAAGTTTCCGGTGGTCTGTCTGGAGCCCATTCAACAGTTGATGAAGTTAATGGATCCTGGTTCTCTAGAAGGATTCCGAGAGGATTACGGTTTGATTTTAAGTTTCATCACGGTTCTTTCCAAAGATCAACATGACGCTCTATTCACACTGCTACAGTTCTATGACCCTCCACTGAGATGTTTCACTTTCCCGGATTATATTTTGGTCCCTACTCTAGAGGAGATTGCCAGTTTTCTCAAAGTTCCTATCAGGTCACAGTTATTGTTCTACAGTTCTGAGTTTCTGCCCGATCTCAGCATGGTTGCTTCAACCACATATTTGGAGGAATCAGTCTGGAAGACTAATATGTGTCAGAAGGGAGAAGTTAGTGGTTTTCATCTGAGTTTCTTACTGAGAGAAGCAAAGAAGAAGCTGGAAGACGGTAACCAGAAGGGTTTCAATGCTGTGTTGGCTCTTTGTGTGTATGGGATTGTCTTGTTCCCTAATGTTGCCAAATTTGTGGACATGGACGCAATACGCCTCTTCGTGTTGAGAAATCCAGTACCGACCTTGCTAGGAGATTTCTTTCATTCAGTGCACCACAGAAATAAGAATAGAAAAGGGGGATTGTTGAATTGTTGTGTGCCTTTGTTTTTTAAGTGGTTCAGTTCTCACCTACCCAAATCAGGAGTGTTCGTTAATGTCAAGGACTCGTTGAGTTGGTCGAAGAGATTGATGGGGTTGAGAGCTGAAGATATTTCTTGGTGGTCCGACCGGAGCTTGCTTCGGGCAGATATTATTCATAGTTGTGGGAATTTCCCAAATGTTTCGTTGGTGCGAAGAAGAGGAGGAATCAACTATAATCCTTCTCTAGCAGTTAGACAGTTTGGATATGCTTTAAGAATTCCGCCTTTGGAAAAGGATGTGGAAGAATCTCTGTTTTTCCATTCTTCGCCTGATTTGACGGTATCCCGTAAGGCAGCTGAGGCCTGGCTCAAGGTGATCAAGAGAGGAAGAACCGTTCTTGGAAAAGGAGATTGTAGAACTTACCCTCGGTATGAAGAGTGGCTTCAAGGAAGAGTTGAAGAGTTTTGTCTGCCGTTCCCTATTGAAGAACCTTTGTATCCACCTACCCCTGAGCAGTCAACAATGGTGAGCCGAGAGGAGTACGACAAGTTGAAGAGTGCCATGGAGGGACTTCAAACCAAGAACTCAGAGTTAAGTGAGAAGTTGCAAGACTGCATGCATCAATTCCAGGAGGCAGAATATCAGAAGGGGGAAGCCGTCAGAGTGCAAAAGGAAGCAGAGAGGAAATTTTTTGTGGAGGTGGACTTCTTCAGGAAGACAGACGAAGCCTTGAGATCATCCAGTTTTGAGTTGAGGCGAGTCAAGCAGCAGTTAGTAGATGCTCATGGTAAATTAGCTGGGTGGCAGGAGCAATGGGATGCATTTTCAACTTCTCGGAAGGCAAAGGAGGAGGACACAGTAGCCGAACTGACTGGTCAGATAGAAAAATTGACGACTTTGTTGAAGGGGAAGAACAATGAGCTTTTGTGCGCCCGTTCTACTAATGGCTACATCACAGATCAACTCCATGAGGCTCGAGGACAGGTTGAAGAACTCAAGGTGTTGGCAGGTTTGAAGAAATCCAGACTTGAAGAGGTATTCGGAGAAGATGATGGGAATTACTACAGAGAGCACGTCAACGAACTGGATGGGATCATTCACAAGAGGAATCTGCTTATCCGACATTTGATAGAATCTCCAGATCATCCCGACACGGTGGTATTACTGGATGAAGTGAGGAGCAGTCCTTATGGGTTGTATACAGGAGGCTGATTCCTGGTTTATGTTCCTCCCTTTACTTTTTGTTTTGTTGCTGTGTAGTGATAATCCACAGGCTTGTTGTGGGGATCCTCTTTTGATGCACTTTTGGCTAAGGCCCCTTTCCTGGAACTCATTTGTATGTTGGTTTCCCTTTGTTGCATCTTGATCTCAGAAGTTTATCCATGACTCAGTCTTCTTGCACTATTCGCCTAATGTGAGACTGGAATCAAGGGGGTAGAATACCTTTTGGATTTGATAAACATGTCGTTGCATTTACATATTCATTATCATATCTTGCATAACAGGTACCGCTGCAGTGTTCTCATACTGTTTGGTGTCCCACTAGCAGGATAGCTGACTCAGGCATTCACCGATACGGTACCCGAAGGAATCAACAGAGAGCGATGGAGAGCCTACAAGCAGAGCTCGCCGAGATGAAGATTCGCATGAATCAATTCATGGATTTGGTTCAAGGGGTGGCTCAAGGACAGCAGGAGCTTAGATTGTTGGTGCAGAGGGATCCCCCTATTACTCAACCGGAGACGTTGGCTGATCCTCCAGCTGGAGAGGCTAATGGTCCCAATGTACCGGGGCCTATCCCGATCCCGCATGTCAACCTAGATCAACAACCCATTCAGGATGGTCAGGATGATCAGTTCCCCTTGCTTCAGGAAGACTTTGGCAGGGACCCCATGTTTAGAAGATTGGAAGAGAGGTTGAAAGCAGTGGAAGGACAGAATCCTCTGGGAATAGACGTTGCTGACTTGGGGCTGGTCCCAGGTGTGAGAGTGCCACCGAAATTCAAGGTCCCGATATTTGACAAATACAATGGCAGCTCTTGCCCCAAAACTCACGTGCAAGCCTATTTTCGTAAAATGGTTGCATACTCTGATGACGAGAAGCTACTTATGTACTTCTTCCAGGACAGCCTGGCTGGGGCATCCTTGGAATGGTATATGAGGCTGGACAAAGCCCACATCCGTTGCTGGAGGGATTTGGCAGAGGCTTTCGTGAAGCAGTATCAGTATAATGCAGACATGGCTCCGGACAGAACTCAACTTCAGAATTTGTCTCTTAAAAGCAATGAGTGCTTCAGGGAGTACGCTCAACGCTGGAGGGAGACAGCTTCCCGTGTTCAGCCTCCGATGTTGGAAAAGGAAATGGTCAACATGTTCATGAACACTCTGCCCGGACCTTACTTGGAGCGTCTGGTAGGTCGCAATGCTTCCAATTTTGCTGATGTGGTCTCTACTGGAGAAAGGGTGGAGAATTACCTAAAGACCTATAAGAGCCAGAGTGGAGGTGGATCCTCATCAGGGGTAAAGAAGCCGTTCATTCAGGGACAGAAGAGGAGAGAAGGGGGTGCAAATGCCATATATTCTTATCAGAACAGGGATAACCGGAGGATTAACTTTCAGAATTATCATCAGCAACCGTATGTTGCGGTTGTGACCATTCCAGCTGCAGCACCACTACAACAACAACAACCACAACGTCAACCATCTCAGTATCAACAGCAGCAGCAACCGGGTAACAGACCCGCTTATCAACAGAGGCAAACGATGATGGACCGGCGTTTCGACACCCTTCCAATGTCGTACGCTCAATTGCTTTCTAGTCTTCAACAACTACAACTTGTGCAACTGCGCACTCTGGCTCCTCCTGTTGGTAGACTTCCGGTGGGTTACGACGCCAACGCTAGGTGTAGCTTCCACTCTGGGGCACCTGGCCCCAATATTGAGAACTGCAAAGCTTTTAAGCACGTAGTTCAGGACCTCATAGATTCAAAGGCCATCGACCTTGCACCGGCTCCGAATGTCGTTAACAATCCCATGCCCCAGCATGGTGGTGCGAACGTTAACATGATAGAGGGAAAAGCCAAGCCCATTAAGGATGTGTTGAAGTTGAAGACTCCATTGTTGGATATCAAAGGATGCTTGCTGAAGGCCGATGTTTTCCCCGGTTGTGGGAAGGGTTGTTTGGATTGTGCCACTCAGAGTGGAGGTTGTTTAAAGCTACAGGAGGGTATCCAGGCCTTGCTCGACAAAGGTATCCTCCAGGTTGAAGATTTGTCTGTCCAAGAGTTTGTGGAAGGGGTTGAGGAAGAAGGGTTTGAAGATGCTACTGATGAATTTGCAGATGTTGTTCCTACTGATTCTGTAATCCATGATGATGTATTTATTTTTCCAATGTGGATGATCCTGATGTAATTGAACTTGATCCCGATGTTTCGGATGCTTGCATTTCAATGAATGAGATTTCCGAGTACGACTGTGATATTGCTACTATCACTATTTTCTACCCAACTAATCAGATCAGTGTGCCAGAAGCGCAACCCGTGCCACCAGTGTGACGATCTACTATGACCATCACAACCCCTGGTCCTTTACCTTTTACCAGTGAAAGGGTCATTCCGTGGCATTATGGGGGGAGCGTGTATACGCACGATCATAGGGTGGAACGACCACTGAAAATAGAAGAGGGTCAGAAGCCTGAACTTGACGGTCCCGCAGTGGATAATGTCGGTGGAATCGGCCGATTCACCAGGAGTGGTAGATTGTTCTCACCACCGGTTACCCAAGCTGATAATGCTAATGCTGTGGTGAAAACCAAAGGCAAGCAAGTCGTGAATGAGGGTACCTCTGCACCCCAGGATGGTTCTGAGCCCACTTTTGCAAAGGATGTGGACGAGCTTCTGAGAATCATAAAGAAAAGCGACTACAAGGTAGTCGATCAGTTGATTCAGACTCCGTCCAAGATATCCATTCTCTCACTCCTGTTGTGTTCGGAGGCACACAGGGAGGCACTTCTGAAGGTTCTTAATCCTGCATATGTACCTCAAGAAATCTCGGTAAACCAACTAGAAGGGATCGTCGCCAATGTGCATGCAAGCAACGGGTTGGGTTTTACCGATTCTGACTTGACACCAGCCGGACGCAATCATAACAAGGCTCTTCACATCTCGATGGAATGCAGAGACACCGTGCTATCGCATGTTATGGTGGATACAGGTTCCTCTCTCAATGTGCTACCCAAGAGAGCCCTGTCGAGGTTAGAAGTAGAGGGTTTGGTCTTGAAACCTTCGAATCTTATTGTGAGAGCCTTCGATGGTTCTAAGAGATCGGTGTTTGGAGAGGTAGAATTGCCAATTCTGATTGGATCACAAACCTTCAACACTGTCTTCTACGTGATGGATATCAGTCCTTCCTACAGTTGCCTGCTGGGTCGTCCTTGGATCCATAATGCTGGGGCAGTCTCTTTAACTCTTCATCAGAAGATTAAGTTTCCGGTCAACGGACGAATTATCACCGTCTGTGGTGAGGAGGATATCCTGGTCAGTAACCAGTCTACATTCAAGTATGTAGAAGTAGAAGGTGAAATTCATGAGACTCTGTGTCAGGCCTTTGAGTCAGTTCAAGTCAAGGATGCAGCTCCGGTGGAAGAGGTTAAGGCGGGTGCCTCTATCTCATCCTTTAAGCAGGCACGGGCCGTGGTGGATTCAGGTGTTGCTCCCGGTTGGGGGCGTCTGTTGGAATTACCAATGAAAGAAGATAAGTTCGGGATTGGGTATCAGCCAGTTTTGACTTCTACAACACTTCAGGGGCCGATCACTTTCTCCAGTGCTGGCATCATTCAGTATGGCCAGGTCTATGTGGTCAACGAAGAAGATGGGGATAGTGATTGCAACATTGACAACTGGGTGCGTCCGAGGATCCCGGGTGAAGTCATCAACAATTGGTCTTCTGAAGAGATTATCCAAGTCACTCTTCTTGAAGAGTAATTTTCTTTGTTTATTCATGCATATCCAAGTCTTACGTTCCGCCTAGGGCGTAATGACTCATTGTAGGGCCCATCTATGTGACACTTGCATTTTTATCATAAATAAAGGACGTATTTTTGCATTCAAACATTTCGTTCCCTGTCTTTCTATTTTTGCAGTTTTTCAAAATAAAAAATGGCAATGTTTTGTTTAGTTTTCACTTCTTGTTCACACTCATAAGCACATACCATCACTCATGCAGATGCACATCACCAGATCCTATTGATAACGGTTCTACTACGGCTCGTTTCGACTTTGAAAATCCAATCTTTCAAGCTGAAGAAGAGGGTGATGAAGACTGCGAACTCCCTGAAGAGCTTACCAGGTTATTAAAACAAGAGGAAAGGGTTATTCAACCGCATCAAGAGTCTGTTGAAGTGATTAATCTCGGCACCGAGGACGCCAAGAGAGAAATCAAGATAGGGGCTGCTTTAGAAGACAATGTGAAGAAGGGGTTGATTGAATTGCTGCAAGAATACGTTGACATCTTCGCCTGGTCTTATCAGGACATGCCTGGGCTGGACACAGACATCGTGGTACACCGCTTGCCTCTCAAAGAAGGTTGTCCTCCGGTCAAGCAGAAGCTCAGAAGAACAAGACCAGAGATGGCTGTCAAGATAAAGGAAGAAGTGCAAAAGCAGTTGGATGCAGGGTTTCTAGCAGTCACCAATTATCCGCCATGGGTTGCAAACATCGTCCCAGTACCTAAGAAGGATGGAAAGGTACGGATGTGTGTCGACTACCGGGATCTGAACAGAGCTAGCCCTAAAGATGATTTCCCATTACCTCACATCGACGTTTTGGTGGATAATACAGCTCAGTTCTCGGTATTCTCCTTCATGGATGGCTTTTCGGGCTATAACCAAATCAAGATGGCACCAGAGGACATGGAAAAGACAACTTTCATAACCCCATGGGTTACCTTCTGCTACAAGGTGATGCCGTTTGGTCTGAAAAATGCCGGAGCAACATATCAACCAGCTATGGTGACTCTGTTCCATGATATGATTCATCATGAAATCGAGGTTTATGTGGACGATATGATTGCCAAATCTTAGACAGAAGAAGAACATTTGGTGAATTTGCAGAAATTGTTTGAGCGTTTGAGGAAATTCAAACTGAGACTTAATCCGAGCAAGTGCACTTTTGGGGTGAGATCGGGAAAATTGCTGGGTTTTATTGTTAGCGGAAAAGGGATTGAGGTGGATCCCGACAAAGTAAAAGGGATATAGGAAATGCCAGAGCCAAGAACAGAGAAGCAAGTCCGTAGTTTCTTAGGGAGGTTGAACTACATTGCAAGGTTCATCTCTCACCTAACAACCACGTGTGAGCCAATTTTCAAATTGCTGAGGAAAGATCAGGCTACCAGGTGGAATGAAGATTGTCAAAGGGCTTTCGAGAAGATAAAAGAGTATCTACAGAAACCTCCAATCCTTATACCTCCAGTTCCTGGGAGACCTCTGATAATGTACCTGTCAGTGACTGAGAACTCGATGGGGTGTGTATTGGGACAGCATGACGAGTCTGGTCGAAAAGAGCATGCCATATACTACCTTAGCAAAGAGTTTACCGACTGTGAGATCAAATATTCGCAGCTTGAGAAAACTTGTTGTGCTTTGGCCTGGGCTTCTCGCCGACTGAGGCAGTATATGTTGAACCATACTACCTTTTTGATTTCCAAGATGGATCCAGTCAAATACATATTCGAGAAGCCGGCTCTCACCGGAAGGGTGGCTCGTTGGCAAATGGTACTGACAGAGTACGATATCCAATATACATCCCAGAAAGCCATCAAAGGGAGTATTCTGTCGGACTATCTTGCTCAGCAGTCGATTGATGATTATGAGCCGATGAAGTTTGATTTCCCAGATGAAGACATCATGTTCCTCAGGATGAAAGACTATGAAGAGCCAGTTGTTGAGGAGGGACCTGATCCAAACGAAAAGTGGACTTTGTTGTTTGATGGGGCTGTCAACGCCAGAGGAAGTGGAATTGGTGTTGTCATTACAACTCCGAAAGGTGCCCACATACCTTTCACCGCTCGTTTGACTTTTGAGTGCACAAATAATGAAGCTGAGTACGAGGCCTGTATCTTGGGTATTGAGAAAGCCATTGATTTGAGAATCAAGAATCTGGACATCTTCGGAGATTCAGCTCTGGTGATCAATCAAGTGAATGGTGATTGGAATACTCTCCAGCCCACTCTGGTCCCCTACAGAGATTACACGAGAAGATTGTTGACTTTCTTCACAACAGTAAAATTGTATCATATACCTCGTGATGAGAACCAGATGGCAGACGCACTTGCTACTCTATCCTCCATGATCAAGGTAATTCGTTGGAACCATGCTCCCAAGATCGATGTGATGCGCCTTGACAGGGCCGCATATGTGTTTGCTGCTGAACTGGTAGTCGACGACAAGCCTTGGTATCACGATATCAAATGCTTTCTGAAGAATCAAGAATACCCTACAGGGGCATCCAACAATGACAGAAAGACTTTGAGAAGATTGGCAGGCAGTTTCTTCTTGAACAAAGACGATGTACTGTATAAGAGGAACTTCGACATGGTTTTGCTCAGATGCGTGGACAGACACGAGGCGGACATGTTAATGCAGGAAGTTCATGAAGGTTCCTTCGGTACTCATGTCGGCGGACATGCAATGGCTAAGAAATTGTTGAGAGCGGGTTATTATTGGATGACCATGGAATCAGATTGCTTCAAATATGCTCGGAAGTGTCATAAATGCCAGATTTATGCTGACAAGGTGCATGTGCCGCCAAATCCTCTGAATGTGATGACTTCGCCGTGGCCGTTTGCTATGTGGGGCATTGACATGATTGGAAAGATTGAGCCGACTGCTTCCAATGAGCATCGCTTCATCCTTGTTGCCATTGACTATTTCACCAAGTGGGTCGAAGCAGCGTCGTTCGCGAATGTCACCAGACATGTGGTTGCCCGTTTCATCAAGAAAGAAATCATTTGTCGCTATGGGATTCCCGAAAGAATCATTACTGATAATGGTTTGAATCTCAACAACAAAGTGATGAAGGAGTTGTGTCAGAACTTCAATATTCAGCATCACAATTCTTCCCCTTACCGCCCTAAGATGAACGGCGCTGTTGAGGCGGCAAATAAGAACATAAAGAAGATGGTGCAGAAGATGTTCGTGACGTACAGAGATTGGCATGAGATGCTACCCTTCACCTTGCATGGGTACCGTACTTCAGAACGTACGTCGATTGGGGCAACCCCTTACTCCCTCATGTATGGTATGGAAGAAGTCCTACCTGTTGAAGTGGAGATTCCTTCTCTAAGAGTCCTGTTGGATGTCAAGTTAGACGAAGCCGAATGGATTCGGACAAGGTTCAATGAGTTGAGTCTTATCGAAGAGAAGCGAATGGCAGCCATTTGTCATGGGCAGTTGTATCAGAGTCGTATGAAGAGAGCCTTTGATCAGAAAGTGCGCCCTCGTTGTTTCCAAGTCGGAGATTTAGTGTTGAAAATGATCCTTCCTCCTCAGACAGATCACAGGGGCAAGTGGACTCCTAACTATGATGGGCCGTATATTGTCACCGAGGTTTTTGATGGTGGGGCCTTAATGCTTACAACTATGGATGGTGAAAGCTTCACTTCCCCTGTGAACTCAGACGTAGTTAGAAAATACTTCGCATAAAATAGACCCGCTGGACAGTAAAAAGAATAGTCCAGGCAAAAATGGGCATCCCGACGAACCAAGAAAATGAAAAGGTTCGGGCAAAAATTAGGGATTAAAAATAAAAAGATCGTACACCCGGTAAGTTGAAAACCTGAAAAGGCAACTTAGGCAAAAATGGGTATCCCGGTGGATTGAAAACCCGAAAAGGGCGATCCAGGCAAAAGTTAGGGATTAAGCGAATGACTGCGTTCTGAGTTAGTTCTGAATCTCATCTCATGTCGATGACTGGAAATTTTCAAAAGGATAGGAAACAGTCCAATCACCTTTTCAGAAGGCTGATCATCTGGAGGATCTTGAAGACGGGCAAGTCATAGCAGAATTGGAACCCAATAGAAATCCATTTCACATTGCCATTAGATTAATTTCTGTTTTTATCTTTTGTGCGATTACCTCTTTCCAGGGATTGCTTCCTGATGTAAATGCCTATTCAGAGGCCATTCAATCAATAAAATCATGTTATTCAGCATATCTCTGTTTTCATTTTCATTTTACCGTTTTGTTTGCAAAAATGACGTCCGAATTTTTTATAAACATTGCATCATGACACATAAGGGCTTTACAGGTACATGCTTAATAAACATTTAAAATTGCTGTAAATTTTAAGTGCTTTGGATCGTCTAGTCAGAACAGATACCCTCGGGGCATTTCCTTAAAATCCCCTGCAGATGATCGTGAATATCTTCTCCAATGAAGTCGCCAACAGACGAATTCGGTGTCTTATCCCTGCAGAGCTGATCAGAGTGTTGGATTCTTCAATCCCCAGCAGGTTCTCACCACTGTACTTCCCCAAGCGTTTGTTTCAGGACATACACTCCCCAGTAGAGTTGACAGTGCCAGATTTTATATCCCCAGCGGAGTTGACAGTGCCAGACTGTATCTTCCCAGCAGAAGTGGCTACTCCTTAGAGTTCGAGGCCAAATCAATAATCCCAATGCCAGATCCATGGTTTCTTTCCTTGAAGTAGAACCTCGGTACCGTATCAGTGTTTGCTTCCCCTGCTGAGTCATCTCTCGCAGATCGTGGTTTCCAGAACCACTATCGCTTTCCCCAACAGCAGGTTTGCAGTGTCGTTCTCTCCCCAGTCAGAATCTCGGCATTTCATCATTGCTAGAACACTGTGTGGCGGGTCATTTCCCCACATTTTTCTTTGCGCTGTGCATCTCTAGCAGCCTTGCTAGAGCCCAAAGGATGGTGATCATTTCCCCAGCAGATCCCCTTGCCTCAGCTTGGCATTCCACCCAACATTTCGCATCCCTGCATGTAGAATCATATTGCATTGCATTCTCTCAAATCGCGTAGCATTTCCATTTTCATGGAGCATTACGCCATTGAAAAATTCAAACATACGCATGTAAGCATAAAACATTCTCGGTATCCCAAGTGATAAGCTAGAAGTTGTTTCAAGTACTCAGACTGAAGATTGTTCATGACTCACCTTGGTTATCCCCAGCAAGTGGCATTCAGGCCAGTGTTCCGGTATCCAGACCGAAGTGGCATTCAGGCCAGTGTTCCGGTATCCAGACCGAAGTGGCATTCAGGCCAGTGTTCCGGTATCCAGACCGAAGTGGCATTCAGGCCAGTGTTCTGGTATCCAGACCGAAGTGGCATTCAGGCCAGTGTTCCGGTATCTAGACCGAAGTGGCATTCAGGCCAGTGTTCCGGTATCCAGACCGAAGTAGCATTCAGGCCAGTGTTCCGGTATCCAGACCGAAGTCGCATTCAGGCCAGTGTTCCGGTATCCAGACCGAAATGGCATTCAGGCCAATGTTCCGGTATCCAGACCGAAGTGGAATTCAGGCCAGTGTTCCGGTATCCAGACCGAAGTGGCATTCAGGCCAGTGTTCCGGTATCCAGACCCAAGTGGCATTCAGGCAAGTGTTCTGGTATCCAGACCAAAGTGGCGTTCAGACCAGTGTTCCGGTATCCAGGTCAAAGTGGCGTTCAGGCCAGTGTTCCGGTATCTAGACCGGAGTGGCATTCAGGCCAGTGTTCCGATATTCAGATCGAAGTCCTTTCCAGTATTCAGACTGATGAGCGACATTCAGGCCATGGTTATTTCTGTGTTACCATTTATTTTGGTATCCAGTTTAACATTCCTTGTTGGTATTCAGACGGACTTTCACCGTACCAGACGGATTCTTCTTTCAAGACTACCTCTTTGCCGATTCTGACAGGCATTGTTACTTCACTTCATTTCAGTGCAAATTTTTGGGCTTTTATTGTATTCAATCCCTTGATACCTCGAATGTACGAAAGCCGCTGCCATCTTCTTTCCGGGTCTCCAGTTGATTAAATAGGGGCAGCTGTAACACCCCAAAATTTGCCCTCCTCATTCATGCATTCACTTTTTAGGTCATTTAGCATTTCATACCACATTACATGATGTTAATCGGAATTAGCTCCAAGAAGCTCGGACATCATCCAGGACACTTTGTGGGTTCTACTTAGACGATCAGTCAACACAAGGAAAAGACTTGTGGTACTACCAACAGGGCCAGATGGGGCCTATTCACCGTGAAAATCGCCAGGCTGGAAGAAGCAAGAATCTGCTGCTGAGCTGTCATGCTCGCTAGGCGAGCAGATGCTTCGCCTAGCGAAGAGTACTGCCATGCTCGCTAGGCGAGCAGGTCCTTCGCTAGGCGAAGGGCGCGCACTTCAGAAAATATCAGAAAGATTTTAGGCTTGAGTTGCCCTCATTTGAGCCCACTACCCACGAAATCAGTCTATAAATACTGAAGTTTCAATAGAGGAAACACTGGGAGTTTCACCGAAGAAAGGTCTTGAGAGAAGGAGACATAGGAACTACTCTGCAGTAATCTTCAGGCAGCTCTGAGAAGTTCACTCCGATTCACACACTCTTTTGCCTCCGCCTCACGCAAACCCTAACAGAGCTTTGCAAATCCAGCCGCGCCGTTCGATCGGCCTCTCTCATCAGGTATGCCTTTGTTCCTCTTACTTTATGCCTTGAATTTAAATGCTATGAATGTATGAGGTAACATCAGGTTTTGCCCACGGATTTATATTTGTGTATGAATATGTGAATAATGCCTTGAATGTTTAATAGTTTCGTTTCTGAGAGGAATGCCATAGGGTTTGGAATCCTTAAAATCGTACTGTTATCATTGAAAAATCCAAAACCCGCAGGCGCTCGCTAGCCGCTTTGCTAGGCGAGCACGCAGCGAAGCTTCGCTAAGCTTTCGCTAGGCGACGCAGTCGCGAATGTGACAGTATTCGCTTTTCGTTCTATTTTGTTCTAATCTGTCTTGTGTTGCCATGGCATTGTTTTCTCTTGATTTCATCTTGTTTGTCTAACCTTTCTGTTGAGTTTTCGCGAGGGCTCACATACTCTTGCAGGGATACCATTCAGAGGTTTATTTTGATTACTCGTACTGACTGATCTTCTTTGATGGTCTAGCTGGGGAGATCTCAGGGTTGCTAATCCTTTAATTGCTGTAACTTCGGATCTTTATCCGTGTAGTAATTTTTTTCCTTTTCTCGTACTTTACCGCTTTCTTAGCTGGAAGACCTCGATATGAGGCAATGTTTGAGCCCCTTGATGGAATTTTACTTTAAGATACATATTTTGTGTGGTGTGGTCGTTTCCCATAGGACGCGAGGCTTCGTATAGTCTCCCGTCTGCGTGCCAATCAAGGTAGCACTGTGCCTTCGCCTAGGACTTCCTTTTTGCATGCGCGTTCCTACAACGCAAACAAACCCTAAAACCCAAAGCAACATGTTATCTCCTTCTACTACAGGCGAGTTAGTCTCCAAAGGTCGAGCATCCGGTAGATTGCGTAGTAACGTTCTTCGTCCAAAACCCAATCCATAACCCCGTAGTTAGCCGAACTACGACTTGCTCTGATTCTCATTCCAGATGAGATACGTAGGCATAAGACGCGATTTCTTAGCGAGCACACATCCCCCCAACCCATAGGTCAGCCGAGCTACGAAGACTCTGATTCTCATATTCAGATGAGATACGTATGCAGTGGATACGACATCCGCGCGAGTCATTTCCCTTAACCCTTTTTTTTAGTGAATAAACACATTAGGTAAACTCACACCCTTTAGACAAGAACCACAAAAGTGGATCCCGTAGAGTACTACGGACGCGTAGGGGTGCTAATACCTTCCCTTCGCATAACCGACTCCCGAACCCAAGATTTGGTTGCGAGACCCCGTCTTGTCCTTTCCTTTTTCAAGTTTACTTCGAGCGTTTCCTTTCCCTCCTTTGGGATGAATAACGCACGGTGGCGACTCTTCTGTCATTTTCTTTCGCCAGTTGTTTTTTCGCACATTGTATTTTGCAGGTTGCGACACCAAGCCAGCAAATAAATGAAACGCAGCGTTTCGCTGCTGGCGCCAAATTCATTTTCAAATTAAATAAATATTTCCATTTAATTCATTATATTGTCACACTTCATTTCATTTTTATTCCAATCTTTAAAAATTCATATCTAATTGAAAATTGCTCCAAAAATTATGTGGTTTTTTGCATTGCATTCCTTATCTTGTCTAGTATTTTTTGATCATTTTTCCATAAATTTTGCTTGGCTGGATTTCATTTTGTGCTAGGGTTTGTAAACATGTATGCATTTTGTACCTTGCCTTGCCATATCATTTGTGAAATGCTCATCTTTTATCCAATGCCTCTGAAATTTTTCATGTTGAAACTAGACTCATGGCTTGAAATTATAGTGTTGATTTGGTATTTTTATCATGTGTCATTTCTGTTTTATGATCATGTTAAGATAGGTGTGAAAATTTGTGTCACACCTTTTCTTGTTCATCTTATATGATATATTTGCCATGCCAAATGAATTCCAATTATTCTGATTTTTTGTGTGATGCATGTTATGGATGTTGTGAATGAGCATGAATTTTCTTGGAATTATTTGAATCATGTCTGATTTAATTGAGATTTTTCATTCTGGTTGGTCACATTTGAACTTTAAAATGGCTTTGAACTTCAATTGATCATGAAATGCTTTTGGTATATGATATTGATGTGAGACCTTTTGGATTTTTTCAAGATGTGTTTGTAGTTAATTCATGTTAATTTTCAGCTTCTGTTTTGAATTTTTTCTCCATCTTTGACCCTAGGCTTTAACCTAGTGGTTTGCCTCTCACATTTGAGCTTTGATTTCAGGTTGAACATCCAAGTTACATGGTTAATGATGCTCCATCATTTGAGCATTGATGTTTGCCTTGATTACTAATCTTTGTGTGTTTTGTAGGTTGATGTTAAATCATTTGAGTTTGACTTTTGGTATACACATTGTGTACATTGGGATTGCTTATTGCTTATTGACTGTTGTTTGATTATCTGAACTTTGTACTGATTTGTTTGATGTTTCCACAGGTACATTAGTTGCTTAAGTTCATTTTGAACTTGCTTTTGCTTGGTTGCTTAACCACTTAGGTATAACCTCTAATCTTCATGTAGTCTGGAAGACCTGTCCTGTTATGTGGGCAGGCACCTGTCTGAAGTCCTCCTTAAGAGGCAATGCTTGTGTTTGTTTACTCTTTGTGCCAAGCAGGAAAAGTCCTCTTATGAGGCAATTGGTAGATAAAAGAGATGTGTAATCCATCTCCTACTATTCAGTGTGTCATCCACTTTGCTCACACAATGTGTTGAGGCATTGTGGATATTAACCCAAGATCTTATAGAGTCTACTTGTGGAGAAGAGTTCCAACTTTCTGAACTCCCACACATTCCATTATTCAAAGCTCTCCCAGGCCAGGGATAAGAGCTATGAGGCACACCCCTCATCTCCATTTCATTTGCTTCACCCTAACTCTCAATGTTAGGGTTAAGAGCTCATATTACCCTATTCCAGTTGACTGTAAAGTCTAACCTTGTCTGAGCCTAATTGATTGTATATAGTGTGTGCTAATTGACTTGTGTGTTTGATTACTTGATTCATCTGTGCATATTTGCTTGAGTGTGCCTTTGTTCATTTATCATAATCATTTGTATATCATTTCATAAACTTTGCTTTATAGCATTTTGCTTTGTCCATGGAGGAGACAAGCATAAGTCCATTACTTGGCAGTTGTTCCTATGATATGGTGGGAGACTAGTATAAGTCCATTGATTGGCATCTGGTATCCTTGTTGTTTTGTTTTAGGAGATTGGTATAAGTCCATTGATTGGCCTCCGGTATCCATTTTGTTGTGAGATTAGTGTAAGTCCATTGATTGGCATCTGGTATCATTGTTTCATTTGTTTTAGGAGATTGGTATAAGTCCATTTATTGGCATCTGATATCCAGTTTTGTTTTGGGAGATTGGTATAAGTCCATTGATTGGCATCCGGTATCCAGTTTTGTTTTTGGGAGATTGGTGTAAATCCATTGATTGGTAGCCGGTATCCACCTTTGTTTGTGAGATTGGTGTAAGTCCATTGATTGGCATCCGGTATCCATTTTGTTTTGCTTATTTGCTTCATTGTCTATTCCAAAGGAATCACTTGGATCATCTACATATGATCTCAAGAGGTGAACATCTAAGAAGTTTTACTTCCTCACCCTCCCACCTTTTGTTTCTTTAAACCTCCATCTTTGCATGTTAACTCAAACCAAAACTATTGTGCAAACATTTTCATGTCTTTTCAAATTAGAAACCTGGGCTTTAGGCCTTTGATTTTGCAAACTTCATTTTCATAATACTTCTTGTGAATTAAATTCTAATCATACTTTGACCATTTTTGTGAATAAATCCAAATTGGTTAATTTCACTCATTCAATTGTTTTGTGGCTTTGTCCATTCTTGATAAGTTTTCATACATTAGCCATAGGTTTGATTTATCCTAGTTGGTTGATGTTAATCTCACCTTTGTCCTTAGTGATTGAATTGTAAGACTTCCTTGCTTATTATAGGGTTAACCCCTCACTAGCAAGTTGAAGTTTTTCTCACATGGTGGACTTGTTGTTTGTATAAGGTTGAGTTTTCTCCCGTGGATAACGAAAGACCTTAGGGCTTCTGTTTAAAATGAACCCACTCATATTTTTTGGAAATCTTTTAGCCGAACTACGGCGTTTTGATCCTTACCTTTCATGGAAGGTACGTAGGCAACGGGTTCATCCGTTCAAACACAAAAATAATAACTTGTATATTCTTTTCTCATCCTTCCATCCATGTTTGCACAATAAATATTTCATAAACAAATAACCTTTCGTACAACAAGTGTGAAAAGGGCTCCCTAGGAGTACCTAGGACGTTTTGGGTGCCTAACACCTTCCCATTTCGTAATTAACCCCTTACCCAGATCTCTGATCTTTTCATTAGTTTTCTATGTGTAAAACTTCTTAGGCTTTTGTTCCCTTTTTAGCCATTCATTTGGATAAATAAAAGTGCGGTGGCGACTCGATTCTTTGTATGCTTTGCTTTTGATTTAGTCAATAAATCATAAAGTGACGAATACACCGCTACAGACACGTCATGGCAGGGTCTATGGCGCCAGCCACAGTGGGAGCCACAAGTACAAAATACTGAATTTTAGGGTTTTTAGCTCTTTTTTACTCCTTTTGTCGATCGGGGCTCCGATTAAAGTAAAAATCTGCAAACAAAGAGAAACATAGTAATACCACAACAAAATGATAATAAAACTACTAAAATGCATGCGAAATCGGAGTCGAAAATACAGTGAATTTCAGTGTCATCAGAAGAACACATCCTGATATGGCTGTGAAGATCAAAGAGGAAGTGCAGAAGCAGATTGATGCCGGTTTCCTTATAACTGCTGAGTATCCGCAATGGGTGGCCAATATTGTGCCAGTGCCGAAGAAAGATGGAAAAGACTGCATGTGTGAGAAAGATGATTTCCCTCTGTCACACATTGATAAGTTGGTAGACAATACTGCTAAATTCAAAGTCTTTACGTATATGGATGGATTTTCCGGATATAATTAGATCAATATGGCACCCGAAGATATGGAGAAGATCACATTCATTACACCTTGGGGAACTGTAGCGGGAAATTCATGATCAACAAGCTATTGACAAGCTAGAGATCAAATAACAAGAGTCATCACCGCGCTTTTATTGTTTCCAAGGGAGAAGGGAAAAAGTACGAACAAAACCCAAAAGTAAGAAGTTTTCAAATCAAAACTAATAAAAACTCAGAGATCACAGGTAAGGGGGTTGGTTACACAGAGGGGAGGTGTTAGCACCCAAAGTGTCATAGGCACTCCTAGGGAGCCCATTTTGTATGCATATGTACTTGGTATAAAGTGATGTTTTACAAACAAATAGAATAGGGGGATGAGAAAAGAATTCATTAATTATATTTTTGTGTTTGACAAGACCTTCGGTCTTGTGCGTACGTACCAATATAAAAATGAGGGATCAAAACCTCGTAGTTCGTGATACAAATTCCAAAGTGGATGCATTGCTTTTAACAAAAATTAAGTTTGAAAGGCACAAAGGCCTAAAATAGTTTGAATGAGTTAGTTCTTTATTTTTGGCTTTTTTGAAAGTTTAAGTCAAGTATAGTTAAGTCTATTTACAAGATTGATTTAAGAAAAGAAGTTTGAAAATGCAATGGCATAAGGCCAAAGTTTCTATCTTTTTGTAAAAGTGGTCAAAGTTTAGAACAAAAGTAGTTCACACAAAGAAGATTTTGAAAAATAGTGGGAGATATTTTGAAGTTAAAGAAGTAGGGAAAAGATGAAGAGACTATCCTATGTATAAAATTAAAAGTTTTGAGTTGAAAAGATCTGACCAAATGGGTAGCAATCCAATAGACAAGAATGCTCCACAATCTCAAAATCCAACTCAGGCATGTCTTGATAAGACCAAGAAAACACATTTGAATACTCTTGAAGAAGATCAATCAACCCCTTCTTAGCATCTGGACACAATCGAGACCCAATCATCACTTCCTTCACATCATCTTCGGAACCCAAGTTGACTAGCTCAATCTTCTCTTCAAACGGTTGAATAATATTTTCATCTTGCTCAAGAAGATGAGATAATTCATCACTCACTTCTATATCACTTTCCTCCTCGGCCTCAAACACAGGGAATTCAAAATTTGGAGAAGGAGAAGGGTGATTGTATTCTATGGGGTTAGGAACCAACCTGCATAATAATTTGATATTTTGATTTTAGAGAAGTGAATTTGTGACCAAATATTGTGCAGATGGACAATTATATTGTTTATTTATGTTTTTTCTGATTACCATTTTCAGAATAAAGCAAAAAAGTAAAAATAAACATCAAAGATGTGGATGAATAGAATTAATTTTATTGATGATCAATTTAAAATGCCCAAACAATGTTCACTTCTCCCTTAGGCATAGGAGAAGGATTTTTAAAATATAAAAGCAATTACTTAGATCGATGCAAAATAACAGGAATATCAAGAGCAGTCCAATTGTTGCATGTCTTTCTATGCGTTACAAAGTTGGTGCAGTCTTCCTCTTCGCTATCCTCTAGCACGACAACTAAGTGTTGTTCATTGCCATGAGTGAACCCTCCGCTACGGAAGCTGAGTTGCATATCTTCAGATCTTGCAATTGATGAGCCTTTCTGAAACCCCAAACCGGTTCTGCCTTTATTGTTGGAGACCTCTACCATGCGCCCCCACTGATCAACAACACCCTCTTCAACAATCTTCTGAGCATCTTTCAACAAGGACATAGGTGCCCCAACTCTCTTCTCAGCAACAATAGATAAGGCATGGAACGGAGTTCCAACCTCATCCTTAGCTTCAACATACGAGAAAGATGACAAATGGCTAACCAACAACGCTTTCTCTCCTCTAACAATCACAAGCTTGCCATTCTTGAGAAATTTCAATTTCTGATGCAGAGTGGAGGTAACAGCTTCTGCCTCATGAATCCATGGCCTTCCCAATAAATAGCTGTAGGCCGGGTGGATATCCATTACTTGGAAAGTAATCTGAAAATCACTCGGACCTATTTTGACTGGAAGGTCTACTTCACCAATTACTGTCTTGCGCGAACCATTAAAGGCTTTGACGATTACACCGCTATACCTCATAGGCGCTCCTTGGTAAGATAGATTTGACAAAGTTGACTTTGGAAGCACATTTAGTGATGAAGCGGTGTCAACAAGCACATTTGACAAATCATCTTCCTTATAGTTCATTGAAATATGCAAAGCTAGGTTAAGATTTCTTCCCTCCTTAGGGAGTTCTTCGTCGCAAAAGCTCATATTATTGCATCATGCTCTACGTATCAGAAGATGGATCAAACTGATTCAAAGTAACATCATGCTCTACGTATGCCTGTTCAAGAACTCTCTGTAGTGCTTCGGAATTCATCAGCAGAGACAACACTGAGATTTTTTAGGGGGTTTGGAGCAGCTGCTCAACCACATTAAACTCATTGCTTTTTATTAGTCAGAGTGCCTCATCATCATCATTGGCTTTCAAGTTGCTGGATTCACCATACTTATCTTTTGAGCAACCAATTGGATCTACCTTAGGCACCTCCACCTTCTTACCAACAATTGTTTCTTCCTTGTTTTCTAGGAAAACCGGCCCAAACACTCGACCACTGCGGGTCACCTTCGTCACATCAGCAATGCTCACTACTGAACTAGTCATAGGTAACGGGACCTCTTGACCATTCTTTATCATTGTAGCATTGTACTGGTATGGTACAACCTTATCAGATGAATACGGGACTGGGCCCGCTAACCGTATTACCAACGGTGATACTGATCTTTGACTGACGTTATTATTGTTGCTGCTATCATATTGGATTACCAACCGCTCTTGTTTCTTGAAAACGGGCACTATGACATTGACGTCGTCATCTACATGACGGGATTGAACAATTTGGATCATGCCTTCATCCATCATACGTTGGATGTCCCTCTTCACTACATGACACCCTCTTGGGATCACACTACAAATAACATAACCATCATGGTCATGTTCATAGTCACTCACCAAACAGATATCCTTGTGCATCTGCACCAAAGATCTTCAGATAAACCGAATGTCAAAAACCTTGAATTCTCCAGGAAAACCGTCCACCATATTCACTAAAGAGTTCCCATGAGCAGGCCAAGGGTTTGCTTTTACATTTGCCGCGCGGTCCTCAAAGGACACCATCCCACTCTTCATAAGCTTTTAAACCTCATACTTAAATGGATAAAAATTTTCAATATCATGTCCAGGTGCTCCTTGATGAAAAGCGCAACGAAGCTCCGGCTTATACCACCAGGGAAGTGGTTCTGGGATCTGCGATGGGTTCCTCGGTTGAATTAATTCTTGAGAACTAGCGAGGGATACAACTCTGTATACGACATAGGAATCGGGTCAATAGAGACCTTCTTCCTCTCAAAGTTTTGCTGGTGATGATTGTTGTTGGTATTGTTGTTGTTGTAGGTGTTCGTTCTTTGTTGCGGTTGTTGTTGTTGACGTTGATGCTGTTGTTGTTGTTGTTGTATTGGTGTTGCTTGTTGATTAGAAAATACCGGAATTACTGACGACACTTGATGATGATGATGTTGACGGGGTGGTGGATTTCTTCTGATCTGAGGCCTCATCTGCCTCCCTCTGATTACTGCGTTGGTCTCACTATCCTTCTTCTTACCAAAGTTGCTACCATATCTCTGGCTTGTTGATGCCTCATCTCTTGACAACCGTCCTTCACGGACTCCTTCCTCAAGACTCATCCCCATATTTACCATTTTGGTAAAATCACTGGGGGCACTAGCGATCATGCGTTCATAATAAAATGAACTCAGGGTTTTCAAGAAGATCTTTGTCATTTCTTTCTCCTCCAAAGGAGGAGTTATTTGGGCAGCCAACTCCCTCCATCTTTGCACGTATTCTTTAAATGTCTCTTTGTCCTTCTGAGACATATACCTCAATTGGTCTCTATCCGGCGCCATGTCCACATTATATTTGTATTGCTTCACAAAAGCCTCTTCCAAGTCGTTGAAAGTGTGAATGCTTGCACTATCCAACCCCATGTACCAACGGAGTGCAGCACCAGTCACGCTATCTTGGAAGTAGTGAATAAGCAATTGGTGATTGTCATTCTGAGTAGACATCTTGTAGGCATACATCACAAGATAACTGAGCGGACAAGAGTTCCCCTTATACTTTTCAAAGTCAGGCCCTTTGAACTTCACCGAGATTTTGACATTGGGCACCAAACACAACTCGGCAACACTCTTCCCAAACAGATCTTTACCTCTCAACGTCTTCAATTCCTTGCGTAGCTCGAGAAACTGATCCTTCATCTCATCCATCTTCTCATAAACATCCGGACCCTCAGATGGCTTGAAATGATAGATGATATCCTCTATGCAAGGCAAAGTATTCACAACGGGAGGTGGCACGGACATGACCGGGCTAGATGCCGGCATGGAAGCAAATGTAGGCGCAAAGCCTTTGGGCACAAAGTTGGGAGGCATTCCCCACGGGATTCCGGCAGGCATATTCGGCGCGAAGTGGGCGATAGCAGCAGGCATGGTAGAGGTAGTCACCTCTGAAGTAACAGTCCTCCCGGGAGGAGTTACAGATGTTGGAGAAGCTTGGTTTTGAGCAGCAAGAACTGACTCCATCATGATGCAGGCGGTCTCGTCCTTCAACTCTCTATTCTCTTGCTCCAAATGTTCCATGATTTTCTGATGATTGGCTCGGGTATTGTACCGGTGAGTCAGCTTGGCTAAAGCACAAAAGAAACACCAATCAGACATCTAGTGAAAACCTGCTTATGCAAATGATGCATGAAATGCAATGCTTGATTATTTTTATTTTCAAGGAACTTAATATATCATTTGCAAGTATATAATATTTAAATGGAAATTGCAACAATTTGATATGACCAAAAATCTCTTTTTATTTATGTAAATTGGAAGGATTACACCGAGTACAATTTCAGAAACCAAAATAAAAAGATACAAGAGAAGAGGAGACTAGTCATCCTAAGGATCCCTAACAACAATGTCAAAAGATCTGGCTGAAGGCGCGTACTTCCTTCCAATGCGGCGGATCTCAGTCTCAAAAGAAGCCTTCATCTGAGTCTTCTCGAGGACAAGCTGGTCAACAATATTCTTCCAAGCAACGGAAGCCTGATGTATGCTAGAAGATGAAACCTTTGGCTCTCTCTGTCTCTTCGTCACTCGGTTTTCAAGTATCTCAATAAGTGCATCTTTATCCTTATACTCCAATTGCAACTCTTCATGCTTCTTGCTCAAAGCACGGAAACGCTCTTCCCACATATCCTTCTCTTGCTTCATCTTGACGAGCGCGTCTTCCAACTCCTCTACATCTTGGTTAGGGAGAGTTAATGGCTCAACCACAACCATAGACATATGTCTTTCGCATGGATAAGGCATCTTCAACTCCATAGCTCTCTTCTTCATCCAAAGAGTGTAAGCTTCCAAAGCTACACAGTTGCACGGACCAAGCTCAGATCTTTCTTTCCTATGCAGATTATGCCAAGCATGCACAATCATCTGCTTCAAATGTTGGGGATCTTTACCCTATTGATAGAAAATACCTTCTAACAACATGTTATTAGGTTTGTCTCTCAAGGGGAACCCAAGTTGATGACGATCCAAAGCAGGGTTGTAGTTAATTCCTCCTTGTGTACTAATGAGAGGCACATTAGAGAATTCACCACAACTATCAATAATCTCCAAACTGCTCAAAGATGGGTCATACCAAACTATATCATCATTAGTGAGAGACATAAGTCTCTGAGACCACCTTAGACATTGTTTGTTCTCCACAAAAGCAGGCGTCTGAGGCAAGTGCGAAATAAACCACTTGTAATGAAGAGGAATGCAATAGACAATAATTCCACCACCTTTAGAATTCCTTAGATGCAAACAGAAATACATATCACCCAACAAAGTCGGCACAAGATTCTCAATCAAGAAAAGTCTAATGGCGTTAACATCAACAAAACCGTCAATGTTAGGGAACAAAGTTAATCGATAGATGAGCAACACAAAGATAGCTTCAAAAGCGTCCACACTACCAGCTCGAGCAAAAGTAGTAGCTTCCTTGATGAGGAAATCAGATGGCAACCCAAACAATCCTCCTTTCTTCACCCAATGAGCCTCTATCTCAGACTTCTTAAAGTGAAGATCTTCAACAATAATACTAGATCGGGGAATCTCCTCCAATCCACTAAAAGGCACTCTACTAGAAACAGGTATCCCCAAAAGATGAGAATACTCCTCCAATGTAGGCACAAGCTGAAAATATGGGAAAGTGAAATAATGGTAGAGGATCATAGAACTGCACCAATACACTCAAAACTCATTCAACCACATCAACAAACAAGATAGACAAAAGCTTCCTATGATATTTGTTTGAAGTCCAAGGGATCTAATACAAAAGATGTTAGCTTCCTTAACTCTTTCAAGTCAGGACATCTGAAACTGTACTTCTTAGTGTTCCTTCGTCCACAATCCATGGTCTGAAAATATATGCAAATGACACCTTAGTTCCTTGAAATTTTCGTATGATGAATGTTATGATGCACATGAATGCATGAATGCAACAATCACAAATAAGGGATCACACACAAGGAAAACAAAGGTCAAGGGATGAATCAAGTCTTTGTCAAGATCAATCATCCATTTTGGTGGATTATGGCTTTCACCTTATCAACACCTAAGTTCCATTGATATTGACAAGACTTGATTGGATCAACCATGAATCAAGGGTTTGTTGCAAGTCACCAGCATGGAGTCTGGGTAAGAACCATCCCAAAGGAGTGAACTAAGGATAAAAACTTGTAGATCATGTTCTAAAAAGTTCCCAGATTCTTAATTCCATCTATCGGATATTACACATTAAGATGACTGACTCATCGACCCATAATATTCTCAAGAGAAACTCGTCTGAGTGTAGTATCGCGTAACAACTGTTATCAAGTCTACACTTGAATAGTTTCTGCACTACGTCCTAAATATGCCAAGATGGGTTAAATGTTCTAAGGTCCTCAGCTTCTCGGACTCTATTAGAAATAGTAATGCCTAACCACAAATACTTGTGTGACATTTCCAAATCCAAAGGAGTCTCCACTGAGAAGATGGATCTCAAGCCAACTTGTTAAGGACTACTCCACACAAGTCGAACATAAGTATACCATCCTCCTATCTTAATTGCACTCAAGTTCGGGTTAGAACTTATCTCACCACTCAGAGATCACCAAGCAAAACAAGCAGATTATATCACACATACATATATATATAAACATCACATATATACAAATATATTCACACAAAAAGTAGGCTAAAACCACTGGAGACTACTCCCCAGCAGAGTCGCCACTTAATTTCTATAGCGGGAAATTCCTGATCATCAAGCTATTGACAAGCTAGAGATCAAATAACAAGAGTCGCCACCGCGCTTTTATTGTTTCCAAGGGAAAAGGGAAATAGTACGAACAAAACCCAAAAGTAAGAAGTTTTCAAATCAAAACTAATAAAAAGTCAGAGATCACAAGTAAGGGGGTTGGTTACACAGAGGGAAGGTGTTAGCACCCAAAGTGTCCTAGTTACTCCCAGGGAGCCCTTTCGTGTGCATATGTACTTGGTATAAAGTGATGTTTTACAAACAAATAGATTGGGGGGATGAGAAAAGAATTCATTAATTATATTTTTGTGTTTGAGAAGACCTTCGTTCTTGTTCCTACATACCAACATAAAAATGAGGGATCAAAACCTCGTAGTTCGTGATACAAATTCCAAAGTGGATGCATTACTTTTCACAAAAATTAAGTTTGAAAGGCACAAAGGCCTAAAATGGTTTGAATGAGTTAGTTATTTTTTTTGGCTTTTTTGAAAGTTTAAATCAAGTATAGTTAAGTCTATTTACAAGTTTGATTTAAGAAAAGAAGTTTGAAAATGCAATGGCATAAGGCCAAAGTTTTTATCTTTTTGTAAAAGTGGTCAAAGTTTAGAACAAAAATAGTTCACACAATGAAGATTTTGGAATATGGAGGGAGAGATTTTGAAATTAAAGAAGTGGGGAGAAGATGAAGAGACTATACTATGTACAAAATTAAAAGTTTAGAGTTGAAAAGATCTGACCAAATGGGTAGCAATCCAATAAACAAAAATGTCAATAGAAACCCAGAATTCCCTTGGACTTTTAGAATCAAGCAACACACAAATGCACAATTATATTATCTTGAAGAGCAAAGGCATCAAATAAAGATGGCCATATCCAAGCTTATCTATTCCATTATATTCTTTAAAATAGCCAATGTAACAGATGAAGTCACAGGTTCAAAATAACAGCTTCACAATGATCATGTTGTAGATGTACTTAGAGAAGTCTTCAAAGATGTATCAGATAAAGTTCAAATTGCAAGCACTTGATTTCTCAGCAAGTTGGCATTGGCCAAGTCCTTTAGCTTAGGAAGGTTACCTAGATTCTAAGTCCATTTGCCAAGATCAAGCCAACAGTCCACTCAAAAGATTTTTAGGGTTTTTGTTATTATTATGTACATTAATGGTCAAAGACCACACAAACAAGCAAAATATACACAAACAAAATATATCACACAATATGGTCCAAATGGTCAAAGTGAAAATTACATTAACATAAACAATTAAAATGATATGAACAATGGTAAATGAAATATAGTGCTAAAAGTAAATTGCGTTAAAGTAAAGGCTCGAAAATTAAAAGTTAGTAGTTAATAGGTTAGAAGTTAGTATTGTTTTGCTTTTGCTTTTCATCTTAAGACATTCTTTGGAGAACACTAACCCACTTTTCACAAGCATGAATCCTTGAGCCAAAACATCTTCCAACGGAAGGAAAGAAGGCCAAGTTTCCACTCAATACCATGAAATAAGAGAGACTTACAATCTCACTAACTAGAATGCTTATGCCTTTTATGTCACAAATTTAGCGCTATGTTAAGCAATCGTAATTGGACTTATGTAGAAGTCACAACTATTTGAGGTCGGGCAATAAAATTTTGGTGTTAATTAATGTTAGAGACATAGTATAATGGACTATGCTTATGAAACATACCACACACAAAAAGAATATGCAAAAGGTGTGGCCTAATCTCATCCATACTCATGTCAATTTTTCCATCAACTAGCATTAGGACTTTGAGATGTCATAGGCCAAATGGAATGAATGAATGAAGAAGAGGAATGAGACGAAGAGGGAGGGGAATGGATCAAAACACAAATAGGTCAAAGGATGACTTTTACCAAATTAATATCATCCATTCATTTTGGGAGATGGAATGTACATTCCATCAATCCCCTAAATCCAATGATATTAATTTGACAAAGTCAAATCAACCTGGACCAATGCCCAACAACAAGAGTTAAACATAAACAAGTCATCACAATTGTTCAACAAATTTATTTGACATTTTATTCAAATTAAAATACTAAAATAGTGCATTTAAATTAAATATGGTTTGTCCAATTCCTAAAATCTCATCAAAACCCCAAAGAAATGGCCATGAGATTTATCTTAGGTCAAACAAGGTCAAAGGACCTTGGAGAAAAAATTTCATAATTTTTGGACATTTAAAAATATTTTTAAACAATTAAAACAAATGAAAAAATCAATTAATTCATGAAAAATATTAATAAAGATCCAAAAAATAATTTTAATTCAGAATATGAAAGAGAAAAATGTTTGAATTTTTTTGGTGAAAGTCCCATATTTTTTGGATCAATATTGAATTTAATATGAATTATTGAAAATAATGCAATTAAAATGAAAATTAAAATATCAGAAAAAACGTGGACCAGTTGATCTCCCTCATTAATTGAGGTGGCAGATCAAGTGGCCAGAAACGCGTGTTCCACCATGGACTTAAGTCAGCGCGCCACAACATTGGTATTTAAAAGGGACGATCGTGATTAAAATAAAACAAGAGGATCCCGTGGCAGTGAGACATGTCATCGTATGGCCGCAGCTTTAGCTCCGGTCTTCATCTCCAGTGGACCTCACCGGACTGGTCCACCATCAATCATCACAAAAATTAAAAACAAGGACATGATTTCAAAGTAAAAATGGCACTGAGTTCGAATTTGGCCTTAGTTCACTCTAAATCCAAGTATATTGAGAGATACATGGAGTTGAAATTTGAGGTACGTGAACTGAGTTGCTTCGATTTGGCCTCAAAGCAACTCAAACTTCTTGCCTACATTGGTTGGACATCAACCAACCAAAGAATCAATAGAATTAAGCAAGAATTTGAGAGAATCGAAGAAATCAAAATTTATGGAAAATACCTTCAACGGAGGTCTGGATTCAACTGATCTTGATCTTGCTTGTGCTTGATCTCACTCCACTTGCTTGCAGAAGAAGGATTGAATGCTTAAAAGGTTATGGATTCCTAGAGATTTGAATTTCAAAACAGTGGAAATTCAACCTCAAATTCAAATGAATTTCTCTGGTTTATCCTTTGCAAAGTGAGGGTTTGAGATAGGGGATCAAAGCTGGCGCAAATGTGTGTTGATTGTTGAGCATATGAGGCTCTATTTATAGCTAAAACCATTGATATTTTCACACTTGAAATCACTTTCCAAATTTGATCATTGATGATGCATGGGTGCATGGACGCGCATAGGCCCATAAAATCATTGCCATAAGTCCACAAATGAATGTTAGATAGTCTGAATTCATATTGGATTGCAAGGCAAGTGTGCATTTCGATTTGAAGTTTGATCCTTGCCAAGTGATGACACCATGTTCATGCCATGCCCAGCCTATGCATTCCTTGTCCAAAATGAATGAATTTGAGTTCTTTGGAAAGGTGAGATCAAGAGGAACATCTTTCATGTTCAACACTTTTTCATTTGGAGCTTGGAACTTGGAGAAATTTGAGGTGAAAGTTTGGAAATTTTTGACATATCAAAATTTTTCTAAGTGTCAAGCCATATGTCTCAATATTCCACCTTGCTTAACTTTTTATATGAGCTTGAAATGAGAAAAGTGTCTTCATCAAAGTTGTATCTCTCTCAAAGACCTTACAAATGGTCACCAATTTAATGTCATTTGGATTTGAAATGATAGAGTTATGCATTTTTGAAGTTTCAAAAAATCACTTGATCAATGGTATAGGTCAAAAGTGACCTATAACGTAACCTCATAACACATGCTCAAAAAAGTTGAATTAGCTCCGACTCTGTAGCGGGGTATTCGTTACCTTCAGATTTATTGACTAAATCAAAAGTAAGCATACAATTCAAGTCGCCACCGGACTTTTATTTGTCCAAAGGAAAGGCTAAAAAGCAAACAAAAGTCAAGTAAGAAGTTTTATCAAATCAAAAACTAATAAAAATTTCAAAGATATGGGTAAGGGGGTTGATTATGAAATGGGAAGGTTTTAAGCACCCAAAACATCCTTAGTACTCTAAGGGAGCCCTTTTTGCAAAGGTGTATTGTAGGTTGGTATTTGTAAAAATATGTGCAAACAAGATTAGGGGGATGAGAAAAGAATATACATATTTACAGTTTTGTTGTTTGAATGGATGAACCCATTGCCTACATACCATCACAAAGGTAGGATCAAAACCTCGTAGTTCGGGGTAAAATTCTCAAAGATTGGGGAATTGATTGATCAAAAGCCTTAAGTTATTTTGTTATCAAAGGGAGAAAACTCAACCTAAACCAACAATCCACCATGTGAGGTGATGTTTACATCAACCACTATGATAAGGTGATGTTTACATCAATCACAAAGTATGGAAGACTTATAGTCCAATCACTAAGGATAAGGTGATGTTTAAATCAACCACTATGATAACTCAAACCTATGGCTAATGTTTATGAAAGGTTTTAACAAAGGTGGTCATTGGAACCACAAAAATCACTTGAAGTGAGTTGTATTTACAAGTTAGAAGTATTCACAAAATAAGGTCAAAGTTGAATTAATGTTTATTCACAATGAGTACTAAAGAAAATGAGTTTGAAAACAATGTAAAAGTTTGCACAAAATGAGTTTGGCTTGGGTTAGAGTGGAGAGAAGAAGAGAAGGGATAATCCTAAACATGCAAAGATAAGAGAAGAGATAAAACCCTTGGAGTTCCTTTTCTTGAAATCATAAAGATGATTCAAGATGCTCCTTTCCTTTGGACTTAGCAATCACTCAAGAAATCAAACAAATATTATATTCAAGCTCCTAGGATCTCCATTTGTCTTGTCTCTCTTAACTTGGCTACTCATGACAATGGTCCTTCTTACTATCTCAAGATGGAATCCCTATCACACAAGAACAAACATCAAAAATTTCACAACACAATAAGAGGAATGAACAAAGAATGAGTTTAGATTAGGGGTCCTTTGAAGTCAACTTTAAGATTTAGCATTCTAAAGACATGAGGCTTAGTTGCTCTTCAACAGGTTTAGCATTCTAAAGGCATGAGGCCTGGTTGCTCTTGAGCTCCTTTAAGCATAGGTAAGGTCCTAATTCTAAGTCCTTTCTCCTTTTTGCATTGGGTTCCCGTAAACAAAGACAAAACAAACCCAATATGGTAATATGTTTATATACAATAATGAGCTCAAATGAGCAAAAGGAAAATGACATTAAACATAAAATATGAGCTCAAGTGAGCAAAGGGAAAAGCAATATGAATAAATGAGCAAGGAATAAATTACATTAAAGTAAATTGCAAGAAATTAAATGCTTGAATTCAAGTTAGTAGTTAGTAGTTAATGTTAGTGTGTCATAAGACAATTTAGCGTTATATTAAGCAATCGTAAGTGGACTAATGTAGTAGTCACACCTATCTGAGGCCGGCCATAAAACTATAGGCAAATAAACACAAGTTAGAGATCATGACTAGTAAGCCAAGCTCCTACAACTTACCATGCAAAAGAAAAGAAGAAAGACCTTGTATGGATTTTAGGTTTTTTACTTGACCAAGAAGCAACCTATCTTGGACACAAAGCAACTCACTTGATCTTTGATCAAGTTAAGTTTGATTTGGATCAAAGAAGGTTAAGCCTCTCATATGTCAAGATCAACCACAAATTATTAACTCATTTGCCAAAATAAAAAAAAGAAGATGAAGATGAAATGAAATGGATAAAAGGAGATTTCAGATGACATAAACAAAACACTATGATCAAATGTGAATCAAATCATCATCAATTAATGTAAAACAACAGAGAAATGAAGATTAGAAGTCAACAAGTCAAATATATTTTTTGGTATTTTTTTGGAATTAAAATAAATGCAAAATAAAAATGATTAAAATATGGTCAAACCTCAAGTTCAATTCAAATCAACTTAGACAAGTCCAATTGAATCATCATATGTCTACCATGGTCAAACAAGGTTTGACAAAAAAATTCAACATTTTTTGAAAACAAAAACTATTTAAAATCAATTAAAAACAATAAAATATACCACAAATGAATTAAAATCTCAAATAAATCTCAAATCAATTAAGAAATTGATATGACTATTGTTCATAGACTTATCATGACCCATATGTGTTAAGAAAATATTTTTGGAATTTTCAGATATCAAAAAGTATTTAAAATGAATTAAAAACTATTAAAAACAAAATAATTCACAAAAAATCTTAAATGAAGTCACAAAAATAATAAAAAATCAGATTACGAAACTAGAATTTTCAAGAATTTTTTTGCCATTGGTCTCATATTTTTATGACTTCGAATAAAATAGTTATGAATTTTTGAAATAAAAAGGAATTAAAAGAAAATAAAACAGAAAACAGAAAATAGCAAAAAACCAGGAGCGCTGGATCTAGTTCATTAATTGACGTGGCGTCATCTGAGGGCCCAGAGGCGCTGATGTACCATGGTCTCCAGTCAAACGCGTGACACAATGGATTAAAATAAGTCAAATGAACACACAACCACGATTAGAACAAATACACAACCACGATTAGAACAAATGAGAGAGATCCAAAGGCTTGGAGTCATCCACGTGGGGATGGTGGTGGAAACCACCATCTTCTCCGGCCAGAGAACGAACTCCAGCCACCACGCGCAGGTTTTTTGAACCTTATCTAAAATAAGCAAACGTGGTACCAAAATGAAGTTGGGGTGATGTACATCACCCCTGTAACCTTGGATTGTGCTCAATGTTTCTATTAAGTGAGAAATCTGTGCTTGAAATTCAAGGTATGCAAACTGAAATGCTTCAAATCATGAAATCAAGACCACCATTGGCCTGCCTCTTGATCGAGGACTTCAAAAAAGAATTCAAACACAAGCAATTCACATTGTATGATGAGATTCAGATCAAAACAGTTGAGTGTTCTACCTTTGAAGATCAACTTTGAACATCACTATTCCTTCAAACGTTTGCTTCCAATTTGATCTTGAGATATGATATGAATGCAAGGCTAAGGAATAAGACTCGAAGATCAACTGATTATGTTAAAATTCAAGCTTGAATTTAAGAAACAAAAATTGGAATTCCTTTGAGTGAGGTTAGGTTTTGATTTCAGCAGAGCTTCAGATCACCATAAGGTTCATTTTTGAATGAGCATGGCGATGTATTTATATCTGAGATGGATGCAAGCAAGTGAAGAACTCGTGTGCATGAAGCTTTGGGTCCTCCGTGCATGGGCATGTACAGGCGCATGTGAGGCCCAAAATTGAATGGAATAGCATGCTGATATCATTTGAAGTTGAATTAGACGTGCAAATGGCCTGCTGTTAGCTTGTGCATGAAGATTCAACGTGAATTGCATAATTGGTCATAAATGTTCATCTCTTCGAAATTCACACATAGAAAATCCAAACATGGTGGTGTGAGTAATGGTTAAAAAGATCTTGACATAAGGAATAAAAGCTATGTTGGGCAAAAATCCATTTGGAGTTTGGAAATTTGTGTAAACTGGCCTTGAAGTTTGAGGTACAAAACATGTATAGGTTTCCGTTGAAAATTTTCCCCAAAAGTGACCAACTTCAAGCCCTTTTGTTTCCATGCTGAAAGCCACAAATTGAAAAACCTCCAACATCAAAGTTGTGGGTGTCTTCAAGATGATCAATTTGGACTTACATTTTTCATCATTTGGATTTTTTATGAGAAAGTTATGGGCACTTGAAGTTGGACATTTTTCACATTCAATGGTTTTGGTCCAAAGTGACCTATAATGTTTTGTATTATCACATGTGTTTCATTTAGGATTATGAAATTTTGTCCAACATAACATTTTAAGTAGACATCATGAACTTTCCAATTCAATTGGTCTCACCTCAAAATCATAAAAACTAAGGAAGTTAGGTCCTTGGGAAGTTGACCCAAAATTAGGGTTTCAGTCAAAATGAACTATAATGTTTTGAAATGAATGATGACCTTCCAAGTTTCAAATGTATTTTTGATGAACATGAAAGATGTTCATAAGGCTCTTAAGAACATATTTTCTCTTGGGGTCATCTTTATTTAATAAACACATCTTGATGAATGAATGATTGAGGATACTCAAAAAGGCTCATATATGCATAAAATAATGAATGAAAGAACTTCCCTTCATTAAATTTTATCATAGCTTAAGGTTGCTTCATGAGCAAGGCACAGTCAATGCACAGTTGAATTAGGGTTTCCTTGGGAAACAATCCTCAAGCCCCTTTGGTTCATCTTGATCAAATTGGAAAATTGAGATACTTGGGAGACATATATGGTGATTGAGAGCTTTGTGGACTATTGTCATGCTTGCTTTCATCTTCATCTAGCCACTTGATTGAGCATAGGAGCCTCCTAGGAGCAGGGGATCACAAGGTCACTTGAGCTTCAAAAACAATAGAGTTAGTGACATATTTTTGTGCTTTTGGTTAGTAAACAAAATAAGAAAAGCAATAATATACAATTCAAGCATACTTGGTGGTCTTAAACCAACTCACACAAGTCCCAACCCAAGGGTTAAGGAGCCACACGTGCTATGATCCTTAAGGAAAATGCATTGAGCAATGATATGATGCCATGAGGGATCTTAGGGTCAAAATTAGGGACTTACACACTCCAAACATAAAAGTTGAAGTAGACACATTGAATTTGATTTTGAAACTTGGAAATATTTCATCTCATAAAAATTGAGCAAGTTATGGCCTTGGGAAGTTGACTTTCAAATTAGGGTTTAGACAAAATGACTTATAATGTTTCAACATAGAAAATGATTTTCCAAGAAAAACTATCTCTAGGTCTCAACATGAAAGATGTTTGGAATCTCATTTAGAGTAAGTGTTCTCTTGGAATCATTTTCATATGGTAAAAATTGTAGGAGATAAGGTCTAGGGAGACCCAGTTTTGATCAGATGAACTCATCTAGCCAGCCACCATCAACCAACTTGCTAACTTCCAATTCTCTTGACTTTCTTGGATCATGGTAGATCATATATGCATAAGATGATGAATTTTGAAGTTTCCCTTGAGAAATTTGATCAATTGGTAAGATATCTTATTGGAGAAGTTACTCAAGATACCCAGTCAAACTAGGGTTTCCAAGGCAAATCACCCTCAAATTCTTGAAGAAAACTTGATCAATATAATATGTAGAGAACATTGGGACTCATATATGATGTTCATAACCATTCTTGAATCAATTATTGGTTATGCTCTTTGTTCATGAGGGTCTCAAACCCTAGATGTGAACTTAATGAATCAATGGAATCATGCCCTTCCTACAAAAGAGTTAGACAAATGCAAAGACATATTTTTGGTATTTTGGTTAGTGAAATAATAAAATACAAGTATGATATAATCACATAGTGCTCGGTGATCTCTCCCAAAACAAACCCAATGAAAGAAAGGTCAGGAGGATGCCAAGATATGATCCCAATGCTGATGCTTATGAATGAATTACTTGAGGGATCTTAGGGTCAAAATTAGGGTCTTACAGGAACATTCTGTTATAGACTGATGCCTTTCGGTTTGAAGAATGCTGGTGCAACTTACCAGAGAGCAATGACTACTCTTTTTCATGATATGATGTATAAAGAGATTGAAGTTTATGTCGATGACATGATTGCTAAATCAATTAATGAAGAGGAACATGTTGAGCATTTGTTGAAGCTATTCCAGCATTTGAGGAAACATAAACTCCGCTTGAATCCCAATAAGTGTACTTTTGGTGTTCGTTCTTATAAGTTGCTGGGCCTTATTGTCAGCGAGAAGGGTATTGAAGTTGATCCAGCCAAGGTCAAAGCAATACAAGAGATGCATGCGCCCAAAACAGAGAAGCAAGTCATAGGTTTTCTCGGCCGCTTGAATTATATTTCCAGATTCATTTCCCACATGACTGCCACATGCGCGCCTATATTCAAGCTTCTTCGGAAAGACCAGTCTTGTGATTGGACCGAAGACTGCCAAAAAACTTTTGACAGTATCAAGGAATATTTGCTTGAACCTCCAATTTTGTCTCCACCTGTTGAAGGAAGACCATTGATCATGTATTTGACTGTGCTTGATGAGAGTATGGGTTGTGTTCTTGGTCAGAAAGATGAGACTGGAAAGAAAGAATTTGCAATTTACTACCTTAGTAAGAAGTTCACCGACTGTGAGACTCGGTATTCTATGCTTGAGAAAACATGTTACGCATTGGCTTGGGCTACTAAGCCTCTGCGCCAGTATATGTTGAATCATACCACTTGGTTGATATCCAAAATGGATCCAATCAAGTATATATGTGAGAGGCCTGCTTTAACTATGAGGATTGCCCGTTGGTAGATGTTGTTATCAGAGTATGATATCGAATACAGATCTCAAAAAGCAATCAAGGGTAGTATCTTAGCTGACCATTTGGCTCACCAACCAATTGAAGATTATCAGTCAGTGCAGTATGATTTTCTTAATGAAGAGATTTTGTACTTGAAAATGAAAGATTGTGATGAATCATTGCTTGAAGAAGGGCCAGAACCTAGTTTCCGTTGGGGCATGGTATTTGATGGAGCTATTAATCAATATGGAAATGGCATTGGGGAAATGATTATTACTCCTTAAGGCATGCATCTACCATTTACACCTAGATTGACTTTCAAGTGTACAAACAACATAGCAGAATATGAAGCTTGCATTATAGGGCTTGAAGAGGCCTTGAATCTGAGAATCAAGTATTTGGATGTCTTCGGTGATTCGGCTTTGGTTGTGAATCAAATCAAAGGGGAATGGGAGACAAATCAACCCGGTTTAATACCATATAGAGATTATGCGAGGAGGATTTCAACTTTCTTTACAAAGGTTGAGTTTCATCATATCCCTTGAGATGAAAACCGGATGGCAGATGCTCTTGCCACGTTGGCATCAATGATTGTAGTGAAGTATTGGAATGAAGTTCCTAATTTGTCTATGATGCGTGTTGATAAGCCAACTCATGTGTTTGCTATTGAAGAGATTAAAGATAAGAAGCCGTGGTATTATGACATCAAATATTTCCACCAAAGTCAGATTTACCCGCCTGGGGCATCTTTGAAAGATAAAAAGACTTTGAGAAGATTAGCCGGTAATTTCTACTTGAATAGTGATATACTATACAGCAGAAACTTCGACATGGTTTTGCTCAGATGCATGGATAGACACGAAGCAGACTTGTTGATGATTGAAGTGCATGAAGGTTCCTTTGGTACTCATTCCAATGGATATACAATGGTGAAGAAGATGTTGCGAGCAGGTTACTATTGGCTGACAATGGAATCTGACCGTTGCAAATTTGTGACGAAGTGCCACAACTGTCAAATTTATGTTGATAAGATTCATGTTCCCCCGAAACTATTGAATTTTATCTCTTCCCCATGGCCTTTCTCAATGTGGGGAATTGATATGATTGGGATGATTGAGCCCAAAGCTTCGAATGGACATCGTTTCATTTTGGTGGCAATTGACTACTTCACAAAATGGGTTGAAGCAGCATCGTATGCAAATGTAACCAAGCAAGTTGTTATAAGGTTTATCAAGAATCAGATTATATGCCGTTATGGTGTGCCAAGTAAGATCATTACTGACAATGGATCGAACTTGAATAATAATATGGTGGAAGCTCTTTGCAAAGACTTCAAGATTGCACATCATAATTCTTCTCCCTACAGACCCAAGATGAATGAGGTTGTGGAAGCTACAAACAAGACCATTAAAAAGATTATGCAGAAGATGGTTGTCACATACAAGGATTGGCATGAGATGCTCCCGTTTTCTTTGCATGGGTATCGTACATTTGTCCGCACTTCAACAGGGGCAACCCCTTTCTCTCTTGTGCATGGTATGGAAGCAGTACTCCCCGTAGAGGTTGAGATTCCTTCATTGCGAGTGCTCATGGAAGCCAAGTTAATTCAGGCTGAATGGTGTCAGACTAGGTTTGACCAGTTGAATTTGATTGAAGAGAAGAGATTAATTGCCATGTGTCATGGCCAATTGTATCAGCAAAGGGTGAAGAAAGCTATTGATAAGAAGGTCAAACCTCGTGTATTCAGAGAAGGTGACCTTGTGCTCAAGAAGATTTTATCGTTCAAACCAGATTCTAGAGGAAATTCAACTCCTAATTATGAAGGCTCATATGTTGTTAAGAGAGCCTTTTCAGGTGGTGCATTAATACTTACAACTATGGATGGTGAAGAGTTCACTCGTCCTGTGAACGCAGATGCAGTCAAGAAATACTTCAACTAAAAAGAAAAAGAACAACTCACTAAGTTGAAAACCGGAAAGCGAGGCTTAGGAAAAAAAGGAGCGTCTCGGTGGATTGAAAACCCGAAAGGGCGATCCAGGCAAAAATTAGAGACATAAAAACAGAAAGAATTTACCGATAAGTTGAGTACCCCACCATGGGGCAACTTATGCAAAAATTAGGGATTATGGCAAGTAACTGCATTCTGCTGAACTTCAGTGTTTTGAAAATTTGATTTAGCACAACGGTTGACATCATTTCATCAACCCGACAGCGGTCGAGAGCACAGTGGATATCAAGAGTTAGTAGAAGGATTAAGGATGATTTGTTTTCAATGTAACCCTTTTCCATGTAAATTACCATTTTCAACTTTGTAAAAATCTATGGGGTCTTGTCATTTACAGACTACCATTCTATCAAATAAAGTTGAGCTTTTATCCAATTGTTTCTACTTTTATTTATTTCAACCAATAGTTTAAATTTTATTATGATCATTTTTTGAAAATTTAAAATTTTTAATGCTCTTTTTCTTAAAACATATAAAAAGCAAGAATTTTCCAAAGCAATTAAAAGAAATATCAACAGCATTCCGATGGATAATAAGTCTTTAAGTGCGAAACATCAGAGGTTCCCCAAGCAATTAGCCCTTAGGGTATCCCTAAACTATTGTGTTGATTCAGTTCCTCAGCGAAATTTTTGATTCCCCAGTAGAGCTTTGTTCCTTTTTTCTTAGCTGAGTTGGTTGATTCAGGTACCCTGTGACTTGTCTCCCTCGACAGAGTTTCTACCTTCCCCAGTGGAGTTTGGTTTCCTTCAGCAGAAATGGTTGATCTCCCTAGTAGACCGCATTGGTTTCCTCGCCAATCGCCAGTGGACTTGCTCCCTAGTCAGAGTTTCCTCCTGGTTACTGAGCAGTTTATTTTCCCTGTAGGGTTGTCTCCTATTTTTATGGTGTTGACCTAAAATTCCCTACAGGTTCGGTGATATTTCTCTTTCCTCAGTAGATCTCCTCCTTCCCTAGTTAGGGTTAAGCCTTTTTGGATTGTTGATCTCTCTATTCTCTAGTAGTTGTCTCCATATTTTGTGGATTGACCAGGGATTGTACCGATGATTCAATTTCTTTGCGACACCTTTGTATCCTTTGTGATTGTCCTTGTCAGTATAATCATCATATACATATACATTCATATAATTTCATATTTGCATATTTGCATATCTAATTAAATTGTTGGTTGAGATTCTCATTCCCTGTATGGCGGTACTTTATCCCTATACAAATTTCAGTGTCTGTCCTCCCTCAATTGTAGAGTGTCAGCCCCTTAGGCAGAAAGACTTTAACCTTTCTCCTCGTCCCCACTGAGTTGTTTCCTCGTGGATGATTAATACTTCAGTTTCCTCACCAGTTGTTTATCTGGATGGAATGACTCCCCTTGAGTTATGTCCTCATTGGGTTGAGTCTTGATTGACTGTTTCTTTCTAGCTCCTACCTAGATAGATACTTTGAGTTCGCTAAGAGTTTATTGCCCAGTAACTGGTAATATTCTTCTTAGTTTGCAGTTTGTTACTTCTGGCCTAATACCCGGCAAAACTGTCCCAGTAGTAGAGTCCCCGTTGGATCTGATTCCCTAGGAAGTATATCCTTGATATGTTCACCCTAACTGGTGACGGGTATCTTTCTCTCCCCTGCTTGAGTCTATCCTTGATATGTTCATCCTAACCAATGACGGATATTCTCTTTTCGGTATTCTACCCTGTAAAAAGGTAGTTGTAATCCCTATTCTCGTTTACTAGAGAGTTAATCCTTGATATGTTCATCCTAACCGATGAAGGGTTTCCTTCTCTTTGCGGTCTTCTACCCAGTAATCGGTAGTTGTAAACCATGCTTTTGTTCCCCCCGTAGAGTTGATCCTGATATGTTCACTTTAACCAGTGACGGATTCTCTCTCTTGGTATTCTATCCAGTAACAGATAGATGTAATTCCTATTTTATCTCCTCGCAGAGTCTATCCTTGATATGTTCATCTTAACCAGGGACAAATTTTCTCTTTGATGGTATTCTATCTAGCATTCGATAGATGTAATTCCTACTTTTTGTTCAGTTGGTTTATCCTTGATATGTTCATCTTAACCAATGACGGATTTCCTTCCTTGTTGAGTTTATCCTTGATATGTTCATCCTAACCGATGACGGATACTCTCGCTCTTGGTTTTATGCCCAGTAACTGATAGTTGTAAGTCCTATTTTCTGCAGTTCTCCTCACCAAGGCTATTCTCAACCAGTAACCGGTAATGAATATTCCCTTCTGTTATTTCCCAGCGAGTCATCCTTGATATGTTCATCCTAATCGGTGACGGATGTCCTCTCTGTCAGATTTTTTATTATCTCCTTACCCAATAACATGTAGTAGATAATAGATTTCTTCTCCTCCTGTGTTGAAGTTTATTTCTCCTCAGTTGAGTTGGGTGCGCATTTCCTTAGTGAAATTGCTTTTCCCTGTATGCTTCAAGTATTTCAGTTTTATCCTGACTTACTCGTATCCCTTGCAAACGTTGTTAGTTCCCCGGATGAGTCTTTTCCATGTTGTATGGAATCCCTCAAGTCCCCCAGTAGTTTTAAGTCGTAGCCTGGCCTGCGCATAACCCTTTATCCCCTAGTAGTTTTAAGTCGTAGCTTGGCCTGCGCATAACCCTTTATTCCCAGTGAGTTTCCCTTACGGAATGTATTATACTCCTGCGGACTTTCGGTCTCTCTGAGTTCTTTTCCTTTGTGGCAATATTTCCCCACAAAGAATTTACTTTTGCATTTCATATCATATGCATCATGAGGTCTCTTAGGGACCAAAATTTGTTTCTATATGTTGTTATTTAAGCCCATTCTACTGAGTCGACATGCAGATTTTAACCTTCGCCTCCTCAGTTAGAATGTCCTTAAATAGGGGCAGGTGTAAGACCTCAATTTTGAACCTAAGATCCCTCATGCAATTTCATCATAAGCATTAGCATTGGGATCATACCTTGGCATCCTCCTTACCCCTCCTACATTGGGTTTGTTTTAGGAGAGATCACCAAGTACTTTGTGATTGTATCATACTTGTATATTATCATTTTACTAACCAAAATACCAAAAATATGTCTTTGTATTTGCCTAACTCTTTTGTAGGTAGAGCATGATCTCCATTGATCTATCAAGTTCATATCTAGGGTTTGAGACCCCAATGACAAAGAGCACAACCATTGAATTGATACAAGAATGGTTATGGGCATCATATATGAGTTCCATTGATTCCTACATGTTATATTGATCAAGTTTTCTTCAAGAGTTTGAGGGTGATTTGCCTTGGAAACCCTAGTTTGACTGGGTATCTTGAGTAACTTCTCCAACAAGCTATCTGTCGCACCTCGAAAAAATGAGAACACGACTTAAGCAAAGCGCAATCGCACGCTCGCATGATGGACCAAACAGAGTCGCCACCGAACTTTATTTATTCCTAAAAAGGAAAGGGAAAATATCGATAAAACCCAAGAAAGAACGACAATGATTATGGTCGTCGCAACCAATATCAGGGTTCGGGAGTCGATTACGCAAGGGGAATGTATTAGCACCCCTCACGTCTGTTGTACTCAACGAGAACCATTAGGTTAATTGTGTGCGTTAGTGTTAGCTTAAAATGTTAGGCTTCTCAAGTTATTATGAGGGAAAGAATAATAGGATCAAAAGAAATGAAGAGATGTTTTTTTGATTTTTTGCAACGAAGGGGACTAAACCTAAGTTTTTTATTAATGGGCCTGACAAGATTTCACAATCCTGCTCCTACGTATCTCAATAGAGAACTCAAGGCTTACGAAGTTCTGGGTAGAAAATGTTTGTTTGTTGGTCGATTTTAGCGAAAGCTATATTGTATTAATCGACGAAGACATTGTTTTACCCAAAACAGATGAGGAGCGGACGTATACCACACATCGAATGGATTTACAAATCAACATTCGGAAAAATGTCACTTATCTCAACTCAATAATTGTGGCCGAAACATTGCTTTGCATCATCTTAAGACAAGATATCTTCCGTTTATGAAAAGGGTTTTCTGATCAATCGTACGGCGGCAAGAAAGAGTTTGATTGGTTGGATGTATTTTTGAGTAATGGCGAGAACTTGGATGAGCAAGATATCCATCTCGAATCCTAGTCTCAGGATTGCACGGTATCCACCAGGTTCCATTTCCATCTTTATTAGCAAAAGTGTTTAATAAAGATTAAGTATTTTGGAGTTTGAAAGACGAGTACTTATGACTTGCAAGCTCTTACAACTTAGGTCTAATACTCGGGGCTACGTCTAGATATTTCACCCAGGTAATCTTTTTTCTTCCTATTTTCTTATGAAAATGATTTAAATATTGGAGTGTTTTGAAGAGAAGACGAATATTTATGGATTGCAAGCTCTTACAGCTTGAGCCTAATATTCGGGATTACAACTATGTATTCCATCCAGGGTAATCTTTTTCTTCAGATTTTATTAAGAAAATGGTTTAAATATTTACAGGTATCTTGGAGGGAAGACGAACACTAATGACTTGCAAGCTCTTACAACTTGGGCCTAGCATTCGGGATTACAACTGGATATCTCATCCAGGGTAATCTTTTTTCTTCCAACTTACTTATGAAAATGATTTGAATAATGGAGTGTGTGGAAGAGAAGACGAATATTTGTGGCTTGCAAGCTGTTACAGCTTGAGCCTAGTATTCAGGATTATAACTGGATATTCCATCCAGGATAATCTTTTTCTTCAGATTTTATTAAGAAGATGGTTTGAAATATTTACAGGTGTTTTGGAGAGAAGACGAATATTTATGGCTTACAAGCTCTTACAGCTTGAGCCCAATATTCGGGATTATGACTGGATATTCCATCCAGGATAATCTTTTTCTTCCAATTTTATTAAGAAAATGGTTTGAATTTAATTGATATGACCAATATACGAAAGTTTGGAATTATTTCTTCGAAAATGATTGAAACTAGTTTAGAAATGATGTGGATTAATTTTTGAAAACATGGTAAAAAGAGTTTTAAAATTGGAATTGTTAGTAGGACCGAATGCAACATCAGTGAAACTAAAAAGCGAATATTTACGTGTATGAAGTGAACGCGGATAGATAATATCTAAATAAAATACCTAACACATGAAAATCGATCAAACCACTCGTCAAGTAATTTACTAATTAAATGAAAATTAAATGTCTTCACCAAAGAAGCTTCTAACTAATTAATTAACTATAACAAAAAATGCACTAAATAATGAGGGTTTACTCATAGAAATGGGGTGTCAATGGAAAAATATGGGCATAAAGCCCAATCGCATAAAAAAAATCACAAAATAAAGCAAATATAACCTAAATTAAATAAGTAAGCAAATAAATAATATAAGAGAATGGAACTGAAATATGGGGTGGGATGGTCCACCACATCCACCATTTATCTTGAAATCCAGGACCAACCTATCACAAAGGGACACGTGGCAATGTATTGAAAGAAGGAAAATGTAAACCAACCTCCTCTTTATCGTTCCTCAAACGGCTCCTCTTTCGGAAAGAGAAAACGAAACTCAACGCCAGTTTCCTCTTTTTTTTCAGATTTACCCAGTCCAATCGTGAAACTTTGTTCAACTCTGTTATAAATCTCTCAATCCCACGAGCTTCTCTGCTTCATCGATCCCTGATTGTCGCCGAAAACCGTCAACGGCGGAAGTGTTTGTTACTTCGCGGTCGTTCGTCGAACTCCAACGGTGACGCGATCTGGAGTAGATACGAATATAGGTGGAAGTCTGGCGTGTACGTCGGAAGTTGGTCGTGAGCTTAAAGTTATCGGTCTTTGGGATTCCGTGGTCGTGATCTGGTGGAGGAGGCGACTGATGGAGGAGTGGGGTTAGAGTTAGTGGCGGCGAAGAAGACGTTTTTTCGTGATAAAGAATATCAGACATAGGTTGTTGCCAAAAAACCTCTTCAGGTTGTTAGGTTGTTATCCTTTTTTGCAGAAGGGAAGAATGGATGATGAAGGTTGAATTTTAGTGGTCCAATATGGTTGTTGTTTGTAGTGAAAATGAAGCTTGAGTGGTTCTGATGTATCAGTTTTGAGTGGAAATTGGGACTCGTTAGTTTGCTATCGAATTTGATGATGTTGTGGTTAAGGGTTGACGTGAGGGATAAAGGGTTGTGTTTTTTTTTGGTCTCCACCTCCTCTGAGTGTATGTTTGTAAACTTTCCTAAAATGCATCAAAGTAAAAAGGTAACCACTTGATGCCATCAAAATAAAGACATTGAGGTTCCTTTATTTTTTGTCTGTGTCTGCATGCAATATCTTGGCTTTTTCCATATGTATAGAAACAAATTCTTTTTATAAAAAGGGGTTCACTTATTGGTTTTTATTGTAAAAGGAATTTGAAATACTTAAATTAATAGAGAAATCAAATTGTTTTAAATAATCAAAAATAAAAATAAAAATATAGACAAATATGTTCAATTATTTTCATTATTTTAATTGAAAAATTAAAAATACAAAGGACTCAAAATAAAAAAAGTTGGGCGCAAAAGTGCCCGAAAAATTAAAATGAATGCACCAAAATGATCAGTGCAAAATAAACTTATTGGAAAAATACAGCGTTTCTTTTAATTTTGAAATAAATTTTGACCGGTTAAACAGGCTTGAGCTGAACAAAAAGTGGCCGAAAAATTAGCTGAAAAATAAATTGAGCATACCAGATTAAACTACGCGAAACGTAGGCATATGATCTTATTCTTGATAAACCTTACAACAACTTGCTTGGTTACATTTGCATACGATGTCGCTTCAACCCATTTTGTGAAGTAGTCAATTGCCACCAAAATGAAACGATGTCCATTCGAAGCTATGGGACTAATCATCCCAATAATATCAATTCCCCACATGGAGAAGGACCATGGGGAAGAGATAACATTTAATAATGTTAGAGGAACATGAATCTTATCAACATAAATTTAACACTTGTGACACTTCTTCACAAACTTGGAATAGTCAGATTCCATTGTCAGCCAATAGTAACCTGCTCGCAACATCTTCTTTATCATTGCATGTCCATTGGAATGAGTACCAAAGGAACCTTCATGCACTTCAGTCATCAACAAGTCTGCTTCGTCTCTACCCACACATCTGAGAAAAACCATGTCGAAGTTTCTCTTGTACAGTATATCACAATTCAAGTAAAAATTACCGGCCAATCTTCTCAAAGTCTTCTTATCTTTCAAAGATGCCTCAGGCGGGGAAATCTGACTTTGGAGGAAACACTTGATGTCATAATACCACGGATTCTCGTCATTGATCTCTTTAACATCAAACACATGAGCTGGCCTATCAAGACGCATCACAGATAAATTAGGAACTTCACTATAATCATTGATGCCAATGTTGCAAGAGCATCTGCCATCCGGTTCTCATCTTGAGGGATATGATGAAATTCAACCTTGGTAAAGAAAGTTGAAATCCTCTTCGCATAATCTCTATATGGTATTAAACCGGGTTGATTTGTCTCTCAATCTCCTTTGATCTGATTCACAACCAAAGCCGAATCACCGAAGACATCCAAATACTTGATTCTGAGATTCATGGCCTCTTCAAGCCCCATAATGCAAGCTTCATATTTTGTCATGTTGTTTATACACTTGAAAGTCAATCTAGTTGTAAATGGTAGATGCGTGCCTTGAGGAGTAATAATCACTGCCCCAATGCCATTTCCATACTAATTAACAGCTCCATCAAATACCATGCCCCAATGGGAACCAGGTTTTGACCCTTCTTCAAGCAATGGTTCATCACAATCTTTCATTTTCAAGTATAAAATCTCTTCATCCGGAAAGTCATACTGCACTGACTGATAATATTCAATTGGTTGGTGAGCCATGTGGTCAGCCAAGATACTACCTTTGATCGCTTTCTGAGATCGGTATTCGATATCATACTCTGATAACAACATCTGCCAACGGGCAATCCTCCCAGTTAAAGCAGGCTTCACAAATATATACTTGATTGGATCCATTTTGGATATCAACCAAGTGGTATGATTTATCATATATTGACGCAGACACTTAGCAGGCCAAGCCAATGCGCCACAAGTCTTCTCAAGCATTGAATACCGAGTGTCATAGTCGGTGACCTTTTTACTGAGGTAGTAAATTACAAATTCTTTCTCTCCAGTCTCATCTTGCTAACCAAGAACACAATCCATACTATCTTCGAGCATATTCAAATACATGATCAATGGTCTTCCTTCAATAGGTGGAGACAAAATCGGAGGTTCAAGAAAATATTCCTTGATACTATCAAATGCTTTCTGGCAGTCTTCCGTCCAATCACAAGACTGATCTTTCCAAAGAAGCTTGAATATAGGTGCATATGTGGTAGTCATTTTGGAAATGAATCTGGAATATAATTCAAGCGGCCGAGAAAACCTCTGACTTGCTTCTTTGTTTTGGGTGCAGGCATCTCTTCTATTGCTTTGACCTTGGCAGGATCAACTTTAATACCCTTCTCGCTGACAATAAAGCCCAACAACTTACCAGAACGAACACCAAAAGTACACTTATGGGGATTCTAGCGGAGTTTATACTTCCTCAAACGCTGGAATAGCTTTAACAAATGCTCAACATGTTCTTCTTCATCAATGGATTTAGCAATCATGTCATCGACATAAACTTCAATCTCTTTATGCATCATATCATGAAAAAGAGTGGTCATTGCTCTTTGGTAAGTCGCACCAGCATTCTTTAAACCGAAAGGCATCACTCTATAACAGAATGTTCCCCAGGGTGTAATGAATGTGGTATTCTCCATATCCTCGAGTGCCATCTTAATCTGATTATATCCGGAAAATCCATCCATAAACAAAAAGACTTTGAATTTAGCAGTATTGTCAACCAACATGTCAATGTGTGGCAGAGGGAAATCATCTTTCGGACTGGCTTTATTCAAATCTCTATAGTCAACGCACATGCGGACTTTTCCATCTTTCTTCTGCACAGGCACAATATTGGCCACCCATTGCAGATACTCAGCAGTAACAAGGAAACTGGCATCAATCTGCTTCTGAACTTCCTCTTTGATCTTCACAGCCATATCAGGATGCGTTCTTCTCAACTTCTGCTTGACTGCCGGGCATTCTGGCTTCAACGACAATCTATGCTCCACAATATCAGAATCCAACCCAGGCATGTCTTGATAGGACCAAGCAAACACATCTGAATACTCTCGAAGATGATCAATCAACCCCTTCTTAGCATCATCTTCGGAACCCAAGTTGACAAGCTCAATCTGCTCTTCAGACGGCTGAATAATCTTCTCATCTTGCTCAAGAAGATGAGACAATTCATCACTCACTTCTACATCACTTTCCCCCTCGGCATCAAACACAGGGAATTCAAAATTTGGAGAAGGAGAAGGATCATTGTATTCAATGGGGTTAGGAACCAACCTACATAATGATTTGATATTTTGATTTTAGAGAAGTGAATCTGTGACCAAATATTATGCAGATGGACAATTATATTTATGTTTTTTGTGATTATCATTTTCAGAATAAAGCAAAAAGTAAAAATAAACATCAAAGATGTGGATGAATAGATTTAATTTTATTGATGATCAATTTAAAATGCCCAAACAATGTTAACTTCTCCCTTAGGCATAGGAGAAGGATTTTTAAAATATAAAAGCAATTACTTAGATCGATGCAAAATAACAGGAATATCAACAGCAGTCCAATTGTTGCATGTCTTTCCATGCGTCACAAAGTTGGTGCAGTCTTCCTCTTCATTGTCCTCTAGCACAACAACTAAGTGTTGCTCATTCCCATGAATGAACCCTTCGCTACAGAAGTTGAGTTGCATCTCTTCAGATCTAACGGTTGACGAGCCCTTCTGGAACCCCAATCCAGTTCTTCCCTTGTTGTCGGCGACCTCTACGAAACGCCCCCAATGATCAACAGGACCTTCTTCCACAATCTTCTGTGCATCTTTCAGAGAGGACATAGGTGCCCCAACTCTCTTCTCAGCAGCAATAGACAAGGCTTGGAATGGAGTTCCAACCTCATCCTTAGCTTCCACATATGAAAAAGATGAAAGATGGCTAACCAATAGCGCTTTTTCACCTCCCATAATTACTAGCTTGCCATTCTTGACAAATTTGGGCTTCTGATGCAAAGTGGAAGTAACAACCCCTGCCTCATGAATCCATGGTCTTCCCAATAAACAACTGTAGGCTGGGTGAATAACCATTACTTGGAAAGTAATATGAAAATCACTCGGACCTATCTTGACTGGAAGGTCCACTTCTCCAATAACCGTCTTGCGCGAGCCATCAAAGGCTTTGACAATTACTCCACTATACCTCATGGGAGCTCCTTGATAATATAACTTTGACAATGTTGACTTTGGAAGCATATTGAGTGATGACCCAGTATCAACTAGCACATTTGACAAAGCATCTTCTTTGCAGTTCATAGAAATGTGCAAAGCCAGATTGTGATTTCTTCCCTCCTCAGGGAGTTCTTCATCGCAAAAGCTCAAATTATTGCATGAAGTGATGTTAGCCACAATGTGATCAAATTGATCCATAATAACATCTTGCTCCACGTATTCCTATTCAAGAACTCTCTTGAGTGCTTCTCTGTGCACTTCAAAATTTAAGAGCAGAGACAGCACGAAAGTCTTTGAGGGGGTCTGGAGCAACTACTCGACCACGTTAAATTCACTCCTTTTGATTAATCGGAGTACCTCATCATCATCACTATTGACTTTCAAATTGATGGATTGACCAAACTTATCCTTTAAACAACCAACATGACCTACCTAGGCAACTCCGCCTTCTCTCCAACAACCAATTCTTCTCTATTCTCCAGGAACACCAGTCCAAAAACTCGACCACTGCGGGTCACCTTCGTAACATCTGTAATGCTCACCACTGAATTGGTCGTAGGTAACTGGACCTCTTGACCTTTCTCTATCATCGTAGCATTGTATTGATAGGGTACAACATTATCAGATGCATACGGGTCTCGGCCCGCTAACCGTATTACGAACGGTGAAGCTGATCTATTGCTGATGTTCTTGCTATTGCTGATATCATACTGAATCACCAACCGCTCTGGTTGCTTGAAATGGGCACTATGACATTGACATTGTCATCTATGTGACGGGATTGAACAATCTGGATCATGCCTTCATCTATCAGACCCTGGATGTCCCTTTTCACCATAACACAACCCCTTGGGTTCACACTACAAATATCACAACCATCTTGATCATGTTCACAGTCACTACCATACAGACATCTTTGTGCATCTGGACCAAAGATCTTCGGATAAACCGGACATCAAAAACCTTAAATTCACCGGGACAACCATCCACCATATTCACTGAGGTATTCCCCTGAACGGGCAAAGGATTAGCTTTCACGTTAGGCGCGCGGTCTTCAAAAGACACCATGCCACTCTTCATAAGCTTTTGCACCTCATACTTCAGCTGATAAGAGTTCTCAATATCGTGCCCAGGTGCACCCTGGTGAAAAGCACAGCGAAGCTCAGGTTTATACCAACAAGGAAGTGGTTATGGGATCTATGGAGGGTTCCTCGGTTGAATCACGCTTTTGAGGACCAGGGATGCATACAATTCTACGTATGACATAGGAATTGGGTCAAAAGAGACCTTCTTCCTCTCGAAGTTCTGTTGTTGGTGATGGTTGTTGTTGGAATTGTTGTTCTTGTAGGTGTTTGTTCTTTGTTGCGGTTGTTGTTGATTTTGATACTGATGTTGTTGTGTTGCTGAATTGGTATTGTTTGCTTATTTGAAAATACTGGAGTGACGGATTGTAAGACCCCAATTTTGTCCCTAAGATCCCTCATGGCATCATAACATTGCATTTGCAAATCCTCAAGGATCATGAGCATCTTGGTTCCCTTGGCCTTTGGGTGGGATCCCTTATGAGTGGTTTGAGATCACTAAGTATGCTTGAATTGTATATTAATGCTTTTCTTATTTTATTTACTAACCAAAAGCACAAAAATATGTCACTAACATTTCTTGTTTGTAGCTTGAGCAATCACAAGGTCAAAAGCTTCTAGAAGATCCTTTGTGCAAAGATATGGCCAAGTGAAGATGAAAGCAAGCATGGTAATGGTTCCCAAAGCTCTCATTCATCAAATGTGCCTCCCTAGTATCTCAATTCATCATTTTGATCAAATCAAGTCAAAGGGTTTGAGTGTTGTTTCTCAAGGAAGCCCTAGTTCATTTGTGTACCAACTGTGCCTTGCTCATGAAGCAACCTCAACCCATGATCAAATACAATATGGGGATGTTTTTTAATTCATCATTTCATGCATATTTGAACTTATTTGAAATTCCTCAATCATCAATTCATCAAGGTATGAGTTCTGGACTTGAGAGGTTGATCAGTCAATTCATCTAACTATTTTGAAATGCATTGAGACCTAAATTTTTATGTGTTGGTCAAATGGAGATGATCCCAAAAGAAAACATGTTCTTAAGGCCAATATGAACAACTTTCCTTTTTTATTAAAAATTGATTTGAATCTTGGAAGGTCATCATCCATTCCAAGACATTATAGGTCATTTTGACTGAAACCCTAATTTTGGGTCAACTTCCCAAGAACATAACGCATTCATTTGTTATGATTTTGAGGTGGGATCAAATGCATTGGAAAGCTTAAGATGTCTAATTCAAATGTTATGTTGACCAAAATTTCAAAATCGCAAAGGAAATACATGTGATAATGCAAAACATTATAGGTCACTTTGGACCAAATGCATTGAAAGGCAAAAAAGTCCAACTTCAAGTGCCCATAACTTCTTCATCAAAAATCCAAATGATGCAAGATTTAAGTCCATTTTGACTTCCTTGAAAAGATCTACAACATTGATGTTGAAGGTTTTTCCATTTGAGGCTTGCATCATCAAAACAGAGGGGCTTGAAGTTGGTCCAATTTGGCAAAATTCTCAAAGGCATGTTTTGCACTATGAACTGCATGGCTTGTTTTCATAAATTTCTACACTTCAAATGAGTTTTTGGCCAGCATAACATTTTTTCCTTACATCAAGACCTTTCCAACCATTACCCACATGCTTATGTTTGGATTTGGCAAGTAGCATTTTCGAAAAGGGGAAGATTTTGGTGCAAATATGGAAACTTGTTTGAAATTCATTGCACACTCCAAACCAATTGCATGTACACGTCCAAATCAATTTGGTTGATGTTCGGAACTCATTTGCAATTGCCCTTGGGCCTCACATGCGCCTGTACAGGCCCATGCACAGACGGATTTCTCATTGGCTTGCATCATGCTTGGCTATAAATAGAAGCTCCATTCCTCTTCAAAAATAAAGCTAATGGCGCCATTGATATGCTGCACAACTGAATCCATATCCATTACCAAAGGAACTAAGATCATTTTCTTCAATTTTTCAGATCTAAAATACAACTAAATCTGGTTGAATCTTTAGATCTAAAGTTCCTAGACCTTCATCATTTAGTCCATTGTACTTCTGTTTTGCAAAAGGAAGCAAGGAAATCAGCTCAAATCTTCACAATCCAAAGGTATGGTCCAACTGGTTTTTGCTTCGAATCTCCTTGTTCCATGATCTATTTGCCTGGCCAATGTGTTTTCTGAAGTCCTCACTTGAGAGGCAAGCCAGTGGTGGCTTTAATTTTGTGTTTTAATGAACTGCAATTTTTGTACCTGAATCTTCCAGCTCAGATTTCTTATTCTATAGCAAGTTTGAGTGCAATTCAAGGTTACAGGGGTGATGTACATCACTCCAACTTCATTTTGATATAAGGATCGTGTGGTTTGGTTGAGGTTTGAAAACCTGCAACTGCTGGCCGGATTCTGGCTTCTCACTGGAGAAGACGGTGGTTTCCACCACCGTCCACACGTGGATGGCTTCATGGCCCTTGGATCCATTGACCACGATCTAATCCTGGCCTTTGCTTCTTATGACTTATTTTAATACCTTGTGTTTCGCTTTGACTTGGACGTATAGTGGAAGCGCGCATGTAGAGCGTTTGATTAGCCACGTCAATTAATGAGGCTTGATCAGACGCTCCTGGTTTTTTTGATTTTCTTATTTTCTGATTTAATTTCTTCTATTTCCTTTATTTTCAAAAATTCATAACTTCTTTTTTTTTAATCCAAAAAATACGCGACCAATTGCATTCTTCTCCATTTAAATTCTAGTTTCTAAAAATGATTTTTAATATTTTTTATTTTGTCATTTGATATTTTTTGTGAATTTTCTCTTTTCTGGTTATTTTTAATTTATTTTGATATTCAAAAAATACAAAAATATTTTCCTAACCTATTTGAATGATGATGGATCTATGAAAATATTCTCATCAATTTTATAATTTATTTGAGATTTATTTGAGATTTTAGTTCAATTAGGTTATTTTTATTCATTTTTAATTGATTAAAAATAGTTTATGACTTTTAAAAATGCTGAAATTTTTTGTCAAACTTTGTTTGACCTTGTTGAACTTGGGATAAATTACTTGGACTTTTCAAAGTTGATTTGAAGTGATTTTGAAGTTTGACCTTTCTTTAATATTTTAATTCAAGTTTATTTCAATATTAAAAAATGCCAAAAATATTTTGTTCATTTCTTGACTTCCAATCTTCATCTCACTTCTGTTTTTGATTGTTTGACCATGATTCTCAATGTCATTGATCAACATATGTGGATTGGTACATTTTATTTCATATAATGCACTTTAATCTTTCCATTTCTATTTCCATTATTCATCTCCTTCCTCTTCTTCTTTTTTCTTTTTGATCAATGAGTTGAAGGTTGATAAGTTAGCATTGATTAGGGAGACTTAATCTTCCTTGATCCAAATCTAATTCATCTTGATCAAATGATCAAGTGAATGGCTTTGCATTAAGGATAGGTTGTTTCCTAAGTCATGCAAAGGACTTAAACCAATACAAGATCAATCCTCTTTTTTTCTTTTGGCATGGCAAGTTGTTGGAACTTGGTTCACTAATCAAGACTTCTAACTTGTGTTGTTGCCTACATTATTATTGACCGTCATCAGATAGTTGTGACTTCTACATAAGTCCAATTACGATTGCTTAACATAGCGCTAAATTCTACTTATGGCACACTAACTACTAACACTAACCATTAACTATTAACATTTACTTCTTGCACTTTACTTTTATGCAATTTACTATTCTTGTACATATTATTCATTTGCTTTTTCCTTTTCTCATTAGAGCACATGTTTATGTTAATGCCATTTGCCTTTTGCTCACTTGAGCATATAATTGTGTATATATCATTGTGCTTGTGCTTTGATTGTTGTTGACCAAATGCAAAGAATTGGACAAATTGGACTTAGACTTTAAGACCTTACCCAAGCTAATGGAGTTTGAAGAGAAACTAGGCCTCATGCCTTTAGAGTGCTTAAATATCAAAGAGAAACTAGGCCTCATGCCTTTAGAATGCTTAAAGCTTGGAGATGAACATTGAAAGGACCATATTCTAAACTCCCTCTTGTCCATTCTTTGATTGTTTATAGAACTTTTTGATGTGTGTTTTCTTGTGCTAGGATTTCCATCTTGAGCCAAACTGAGGAACCATTACCATGAGCTTCTAAGAGAGAGAGATGCAAGATACATTGAGGAGCTTTGTCCAAGAATTCATTGATTGATGATTGCTTGAGTTTATGCTTTGTGTGATTGCTTATTCCAAAGGATGGGAGCTACATGGATCATCAATATAATCTCAAGAGAGGAACTCCATTATGGTCTTATTCTTTTTCCCTTACCTCTTGTATTGCTTAGGACTTTAGCCTTTCCTCTTCTTCTCTCCACTCTAACCCAAGCCAAAACTTTTGTGCAAACATTTAACATTTGTTTTCAAACATTAGAAACCTAAGCCTCATGCTTTTGATTTTCAAACTCTCTTTTCATAATACTTATTTTGAATTGAACCTTTTAATCCACTTTGACCATATTTTGTAAATACTTTTCATTGGTAAATATAACTCATTCAAATACTTTTGTGGTTTCAATGGCCACTTTCTTAATCAAATTTTTCATAACCTTTAGCTATTAGGTTTAAGTTATCCTTGAGGTAGATGTAATACTCACCTATATCCTTAGTGATGGAAAATGAGTCTTCCATGCTTATTATAGGGTTAACCCCTCACTAGCATGTTGAAGCTATCCTTACATGGTGGATTTGTGGTTTTGGTTTGAGTTTTCTCCCTTGGATAACAAAAGACCTTAAGGCTTTTGGACCAATCAATCCACTCACTCATTTTGAGATTTTTACCCCGAACTACGAGGTTTTGATCCTAATCTTTTTTAAGATGGTACGTAGGCAATGGGTTCATCCATTCAAACACAAAATGTAAATAAACTTGTATATTCTTTTCTCATCTCTTCAATCATGTTTGTACAAACAAGTTTTCACAAAAATACCAACCTTTCAACAAATATGAAAAGGGCTCCCTAGGAGTACCTATGATGTTTTGGGTGCTTAAAACCTTCCCATTGCATAACCAACCCCCTTACCCAGATCTCTGACATTTTTACTAGTTTTTGATTCGATAAAACTTTTAGGTTTTTGTTCGCTTTCTAACCATTCCTTTGGATAAATAGAAGTGCGGTGGCGACTCGACTTGTATGGTTTACCTTGGATTTAGTCAATATCTCTAATGGTAATGAATACCCCGCTACAGAAAAGTGGCGACTTCACTGGGGAAATTTTGCCTAGTGGGTTTTGCCTACTTTTCATATTTTGTTGTATTGAATTGTATATTATTTTGTGACATATTTTTGTGCAATTTGGGATTACTGTATTGTATGTAATGATTGAATTGCTTAAATATTAATTCCTTGTATGCTTGATGATCTTTGTGAGGTGAGTTCTGTACCCGAACTCGAGTGCACTTAGGATAGGAGAATGGCATAGTCTTGTTGACTTGTGTGGAGTTATTCCTTAGCAAGTTGACTTGCAAGTCCATTCACTTGGTGGAGGTCATGTTGGGATCAATAATGTCACACAAGTAGTTGTGGTTAGACATTACTCTTTCCAATATAGACCTTAGAAGTCAAGGACCTTAGTTTACCAAGCCCTTCTTGGCCTATTCTTAGGATGTAGTGTGAAAGTCGTTCAAGTGTAAGACTTGATACGATTGTTACGCGATACTACACTCGTAAGAGTCTCTCTTAAGAATATTTTTGGAATACGAGTCGTCGTTTCTCCGATAATATTCGAAAGATGGGATGATGACTATGGGAACCTCTTGTAGAACATGTTTGGCAGGTTAAACCCTAGTACACTCCCTTTGGGTGGTTCTAAACCGAAACTCCATGCTCGTGACTTGCAATAAACCTTTGATTCGTGGTTGATCCGTTCATGTATCCTTAATATCAATGGAACTTGGGTGTTGATAAAGTGTAAATCATAATCCACCAAAATGGATGATTGATATTAAGGATAATATGATCCATCCCATGACCTTTGTTTGGTGTGCTTTGCTTGATCCTTGAGTGTGATTATTGCATTCATGCATTCATGCACCCATTTGCATCCATATCATCAAAATAATAAGAAAATTTTCAAGGAACTTAAAAGGTCTATTTGCAAATTTTCAGACATGGAAAGACAAAGAAGGAATACAAAGAAGTACAGTTTCAGACAATCGGATTTGAAAGAGCTAAGGAATTTGACATCCTATGTATTAGATCCTTTGGGTTTCAAAGCTCGTTTTGGGAAGCTTCTTCCTCTTCTGACTACTCAGGTGGATGAAGGATTGATGAGTGTATTGGTGCAGTTTTATGATCCTTTGTACCGTTGCTTCACATTTTCGGATTTTCAGCTTTTGCCTACGCTTGAGGAGTATGCCTATCTTGTGGGTATACCTATCCTGGATCAGTTGCCGTTCAAGGGCTTGGAGAGTATTCCTACTTCTCGAGAGATAGCTGATATGTTGCATATAGATGAGTCTCTGGTTGGTGCTCATATGACTACCAAAGGTGGAATTCAAGGTCTCCCTTCTGAGTTCCTCATTGCTCAAGCTACTGCGTATGGGAAGGCCATGAGTGAGGACGCCTTTGGGGCCATATTTGCACTTCTCATCTATGGGCTACTGTTATTCCCCAACATCGACAAGTTTGTGGATGTGAACGCTATTAGGATTTTCTCTGCTCTTAATCCCATTCTAACTCTGTTGGGTGACACTTACTTTTCCTTGCATTTGAGGAATGCAAAGGGTGGTGGTGCCATTGTGTGTTGTTTGCCTCTGCTTTATAAGTGGTTTATTTCTCACTTACCGCAGACGGTGGCTTTCAAAGAGAACAAGGGATGTCTACGATGGTCCACGAGACTTATGTCTCTTAATGATGATATCTTTTGGTACAATCGTGTGTACGATGGAGTGCAGATTATTGACCCTTGTGGTGAATTCTCCAATGTACCTCTTCTTGGTACATGTGGTGGGATTAACTACAACCCTATTTTGGCGCGTCGTCAGCTTGGGTTCCCCCTAAAGGATAAACCCAATAACATTCTATTAGAGGGTGTGTTCTTTCAGGAGGGTAAAGATCCTCAAGGCCTGAAAGCTAGGATGGTCCGCGCCTGGCGCAAGATTCATAGGAAAGGAAAGAAGGAGCTAGGTCCTAAGAACTGTGTCCCTTTGGAGCCTTACACTATTTGGGTTAGGAAGAGAGCCTCTGAGTATCTCATGCCTTACGAGTATCTGAGACCTACACCTTTGGTTATGGCTGGGCCTTCAACCCTCCCTGATCAAGGAATAGAGGAGTTGAGAGATTAAGACCGTTCACGTGCTTGGATCCGTGAAAGAGAAGAGTTGCTTCAGTAGATCAAGGAGAAGGACGCCTTGATTGAGTTTCTCGAGCATCAAGTCATTGATGATCCTGATGATGCATGGACTTCTCTACTTCCTCAGTCTTCTAAGTTCTGGAAGAGGAAGTATGATCGACTCGCCAAAAAGAAGGCAGATATGGAGGCAGCCTATGAAGAGGAGGTGAAGAGGCTTCGTGCATTTTATCTTCCTGTGTCCCGAGCTTTAGATGATTGTTTCTAGGGATCCATAGGATGATCATTTTCCTTTCCTCTTGTATTATCTTTGGTTACCAATGCTGTACTTCCGTGGTGTAAAAATATTTCCCAGATATTATTGATGAGATGTTCCCACAAAAGAATGTAATATTTCCCAAAAATTTGCAAGTAGAACTCTAAAGTTCCTCTGAAATAAAAAACAAATCATATACACAAACATTGCATGCATCATGTGCATAAGCAGGTTTTGCCCCAGGCTTCTTGTCCTATGGTCTAACTGTTGTTCTTCATTTATTTTGAAGACAAGCTGACTCACCGGTACTACACCAGAGCCAATTCTTTGAGACTGATGGATCATCTAGAACAAGAGAACCGCGAGCTGAAAGAAGAGGTAGCCAGACTGACTGCCCTAATGGAGTCATTATTGGCCGCTCAAAGCCAGTCATCTCCAACACCTGCAACTCCTCCCCAGAGGACGGTCATTTCTGAGATCGTAACTTCTACTGTGCCTACTGCAACAACTCACTTTGCGCCACCCATGCCAGCCGGATTCCTTTGGGGAATGCCCACCAACTTTGTGCCAGAGGGTTTCGCCCCTAGTCTTGCTTCTTTGCCGGCATCTAGCCCGGTCCTTTCAGTGCCACCTCCTGTTGTGCACACGCTACCCAGGGTTGAGGATACCATTTATCATTCTGAGCCATCTGAGGGCCCAGACGTTTTTGAGAAGATGGATGGTATGAAGGATCAATTCCTTGAGCTTCACAAGGAACTGAAGACTTTGAGGGGGAAGGACCTCTTTGGTAAGAGTGTTGTTGAGTTGTGCCTTGTGCCTAACGTGAAGATCCCTATTAAATTCAAAGTGCCTGACTTTGAGAAGTATAAGGGAAACACATGCCCTCTCAGCCATCTTGTGATGTATGCTCGCAAGATGTCGACGCAAACTGATAATGATCAACAGCTCATCCATTATTTTCAGGACAGTCTGTCCGGTGCCGCTCTACGGTGGTACATGGGTTTGGAGAGTTCGAACATCCAATCTTTCAAAGATCTTGGCGAGGCCTTCGTCAAGCAATATAAATACAATATGGATATGGCTCCGGATAGAGATCAATTGAGAGCAATGTCGTAGAAAGAGAAAGAGACCTTCAAAGAGTACGCCTAGAGGTGGCGCGATTTGGCAGCTCAGATAGTGCCTCCCCTAGAGGAGAAAGAGATGACTAAGATCTTCTTGAAGACCTTGAGCTCTTTTTACTACGAAAAGATGATAGCCAGTGCTCCCTCAGACTTCACCGAGATGGTGAATATGGGAATTAGACTGGAGGAGGGGGTCCGTGAAGGACGTTTAACTCGAGATGAAGGATCTTCAGCAAAGAGATATGGGAGCTTTACGAAGAAGAAGGAGGGAGAGGCACATGTTGTGTCTTCCCATATCAAGAGAAGACCCTCTGTGAAGAGGAAGATTTCTCGCCCAGTCAACAACCAGCACCAGGTGGCTCATATAACACCTGTTTTTAGGGAAGCTCAACATTATCAACAACCACAAACTCAACAATATCAGCAACAACAACAGCGTCCACAACCGCAAGCCTACCAGCCTCAAAATAACAACAACAATGCCAGCACCAGCTATGAGAGGAAGAGGGTCACCTTCGATCCAATTCCGATGACTTATATTGAACTCTATCCATCTCTGATCGATAGAAAATTGATCACTCCGCGAGACCCTCCCGCTGTACCTGCTAACCCCCAGTGGTGGTACAAGCCTGAACTTCATTGTGTGTATCATTCCGGTGCTCCCGGACATGACGTGGAAAATTGTTATCCCCTGAAGACCAAGGTGCAAGACCTTGTGAGAAGTGGGATTTTGTGCTTCGAGGACGTAGGTCCGAATGTGAAGAAGAACCCATTGCCCGAACATGGGAAATCTGTGAATATGGTCCAGGGCTGCCCTGGCAAGTACAAAGTCAAATACGTCAATCATATCCGACAATCGCTGGTTGAGATGCATCGCTTGCTGTGTGATTATAGTCATTATGAGCATGACCATGATGGATGCCGAGTATGTTCTGTTAATCAGAGAGGTTGTCGCCAGGTGCGTAGAGATGTCCAAGAGATGTTGGACGAAGGAGTCATTGAGATCCTTCAGAATAGAAATGTTGACAAGGATGCTCTTGAAGTCAATGTAATTTCTCCAGTATTCCGGATCCCTGAGCCTATTGTCATCAAGTATGATGGTAGCAAGCAAAAGGTTTCCCCTGCTCTGATTATCAAGCCTGTGGGCACTATACCGTACTCCTCCGAGAAAGCGGTTCCCTATCGCTATAATGCTGTAGCAGTGGAGAATGGGACAGAGGTGTCCCAGCCCTCTTCATCTGTTGTTAATATTATCGATGTCAGTGGGTTGATCCGTAGCGGTCGTGTGTTTTCAGCTTCGTTGAAACCTCAAGCTAATGCTCGAGGAAGTGTTATCGCTGATTTTGTTGAACCCCCGATTGGGAATGCTGTGAGCACCCAGAATCCGACACTTGTTGCTAAGCCCTCCTCTATGTTGAAAACTCCTGCTTCTGTTGGCCCAAGTGGCAATACGAAAGAAGACTGTCATGAGATGCTAAGGCTCATCAAAAGGAGCGAGTACAATGTTGTAGACCAACTTCTACAAACACCATCCAAAATATCTGTGTTATTACTACTTTTGAATTCAGAACCACACCGAGAAGCTCTGCAGAAGGTGTTGGATGTGGCGTATGTGGATCACGATGTCACGATAGAAAAATTTGATAGCATTGTTGCAAACATCACCGCTTGTATTAATTTGAGTTTTTGTGACGCTGATCTCCCTGAGGAGGGAAGATACCACAACTTGGCATTACATATATCTATGAGCTGCAAGGATGATGCCATGTCCAATGTATTGGTGGACACTGGGTCATCGTTGAATGTATTGCCGAAAACCACTCTCTCGAAGTTGTCATATCAAGGGCCTCCCATGAGGCAGAGTGGAGTAGTTGTGAAGGCTTTTGATGGGTCTCGTAAAAATGTGATTGGCGAGGATGATCTCCCAGTCAAGATCGGACCAAGTGATTTCCAGATTACCTTCCAGGTTATGGACATTCACCCATCGTATAGCTGTCTCCTAGGCAGACCATGGATTCACGAGGCAGGCGCCGTGACATCCACCCTACACCAGAAATTGAAATTTGTAAAGAATAAGAAGCTAGTAGTGGTAGGGGGAGAAAAGGCTCTTTTGGTTAGCCATTTATCTTCTTTCTCTTATATAGATGCTGAGGATGAAGTTGGAACTCCATTCCAAGCTTTATCTATTGCTGAACCTGTTGAGAAGAGAACTCCCTCATTTGCTTCCTATAAAGATGCGAAATTGGCCATTGAGCATGATGCAACTGCTGGATTGGGGAAAATGATCAAGTTGGAAGACAATAAGTCTCGGGCTGGCATAGGCTTTTCTTCTGGGGTCTTCAACAAGCAAGGTTTGTTTAAAAGTGGAGGTTTCATCCACAACGGTCAAGACGAAGAGGTTGCTGCCATTTTGGAAGAGGATGCAGAGGATTCTGGCAATTTCATTATCTCTGGAGGGATCTGCAATAATTGGGTCGCTGTGGATATTCCGACAGTTATCCATAAGTCAAAGTAATGTTCATTGTGTTTGAAAACCCTTCTCCCATGCCAAAAGGAGGAGTGATGACATTGTTGGCGCATAAATTCAATGATATTTTCATTCAATAAATTCATATTAAATGTTTGTTTTTCCAATTATTTTCCCTTTTTGCTTTTGCATGAAATTGGTGATCACAAAAAACCCTAAAAAATAAGAATAAAATCAGTCTTTTCATCTGCATAATGATTTGCTTGTTTACATTCTAAATCTCTTTTATCCAAAATCATTATGCAGGTTAATCAAACCCATTGAACATAATGATCCAACACCATCTCCCAACTTTGACTTCCATGTATTTGAGGCAGAAGAAGATGATGTTGAAGAGATTCCTGACGAGATTACCCGTCTACTTGAGCATGAAGAGAAGATCATTCAGCCGCATCTTAAGAATCTGGAAATAGTCAACTTGGGGTCTGAGGATTGTGTGCGAGAAGTAAAGATTGGGGCACTCCTGGAAGAGTCTGTTAAGAAGGGGTTGATTGAGTTGCTACCAAGATATGTCGATGTCTTCACCTGGTCATATGAAGACATGCCTGGTCTAGATACATATATTGTACAACATTTCCTGCCTCTGAAGCCTGAGTGCGTGCCTGTAAAGCAGAAGCTCAGAATAACTCATCCCGATATGGCAGTAAAGATCAAAGAAGAAGTTCAGAAGCAAATTGATGCGGGGTTTTTGGTGACTTCTACATATCCTCAATGGGTGCCCAATATTGTGGCCGTACCTAAGAAAGATGGAAAAGTCTGAATGTGTGTTGACTATAGAGACTTGAATAAAGCTAGTCCGAAAGATGATTTCCCTCTACCACACATAGATATGTTGGTAGACAATACAGCTAAATTCAAGGTCTTCTCATTTATGGATGGATTTTCCGGATATAATCAGATTAAGATGGCACCCGAGGATATGGAGAAGACAACATTCATCACACCTTAGGGAACATTCTGTTATCGAGTGATGCCCTTCGGTTTGAAGAACGCCAGAGCCACGTATCAACGAGCTATGACTACATTGTTTCATGATATGATGCATAAGGAGATCGAGGTTTATGTTGATGATATGATTGCAAAGTCAAGAACGGAAGTTGAACATGTAGAGCACCTGTTGAAGCTTTTTCAGCATTTGAGGAAGTATAAGCTTCGTCTGAATCCAAACAAGTGTACATTTGGAGTTCGTTCCGGCAAGTTATTGGGTTTCATTGTTAGTGAAAGAGGTATTGAGGTTGATCATGCAAAGGTCAAAGCAATACAAGAGATGCCTGCGCCCAAAACTGAGAAGCAAGTCCGAGGCGTTCTTGGTCGCTTAAATTATATTTCCATATTCATATCACACATGACTGCCACATGTGCGCCGATATTCAAGCTCCTCCAGAAAGATCAGTCTCATGATTGGACCGAGGATTTCCAGAAAGATTTCGACAGTATTAAAGAGTATTTGACCGAACCTCCGATTCTGTCCCCGCCTGTGGATGGGAGACCCTTGATTATGTACTTGACTGTTCTTGAAGACTCAATGGGTTGTGTCTTTGGTCAGCAAGATGAATCAGGAAAGAAAGAGTATGCCATCTATTATTTGAGTAAGAAGTTCACTGATTGTGAGTCTCGATACTCAATGCTTGAGAAAACATGTTGTGCTTTGGCTTGGGCTGCTAAATGCTTACGCCAGTATATGTTGAATCATACGACTTGGTTGATATCCAAAATGGATCCAATCAAGTACATTTTTGAGAAGCCTGCTTTAACTGGGAGGATTGCCCGTTGGCAGATGTTGTTGTCTGAGTATGATATCGAGTATCGAGCTCAAAAGGCTATTAAAGGTAGTATCTTGGCTGACCACTTGGCACATCAACCGATCGAGGATTATCAGTCTGTTCAGTATGACTTCCCAGATGAGGAGATTCTGTATTTGAAAATGAAAGATTGCGATGAGCCTACACTTGATGAAGGGCCAGAGCCTGGTTCCCGATGGAGCATGGTGTTTGATGGCACTGTAAATCAATATGGAAATGGTATTGGGGCAATGATTATTACTCCTCAGGGCACACATTTTCCTTTTACAGTGAGGTTGACTTTCAAATGCACGAATGATATGCCTGAGTATAAGGCCTGTATTATGGGATTGGAAGAGTGCATTGATCTTAGGATCAAGCATCTTGATGTATATGGTGATTCGGACCTTGTTGTTAATCAGATTAAGGGTGAATGGGAAACGAATCAGCCTGGTCTCATTCCATATAGAGATTATGCGATGAGGATTTCAACGTTCTTCACTGAGGTTGACTTCCATCATATTCCTCGAGATGAGAATCGGATGGCAGATGCTCTTGCCACGCTTGCTTCGATGATTATGGTAAAACTTTGGAATGAAGTTCCCAATATTACTATGATGCGCTTGGATAGACCAGCTCATGTATTTTCAATTGAAGAAGTGAAAGATGATAAGCCATGGTACTATGATATCAAGTGTTTCCTTCAGAACCAGGTTTACGCGCCTGGGACATCTGTGAAAGATAGGAAGACTTTGAGGAGATTGTCAGGAAGTTTCTACCTCAATGGCGATGTGTTTTATAAGAGAAATTTTGATATGGTGCTGCTCAGATGCGTGGATAGACACGAAGCAGACCTGTTGATGACTGAAGTCCATGAGGGTTCATTTGGCACTCATTCCAATGGACATGCCATGGCTAGAAAGATGTTGAGAACAGACTACTATTGGCTGACAATGGAGTCTGACTGTTGCAAATATGTGAAGAAATGCCATAAGTGTCATTTATATGCAGATAAGATTCATATTCCACCGACACTTCTGAATGTGATTTCATCACCATGGCCTTTCTCCGTGTGGGGAATTGATATGATTGGCATGATAGAGCCAAAAGCGTCCAATGGACACAGATTCATCCTCGTAGCAATCGATTACTTCACCAAATGGGTGGAAGCAGCGTCATATGCAAATGTGACCAGGAAAGTGGTTGTGAAGTTTATCAAGAATCAACTCATATGCCGCTATGGTGTGCCAGATAAGATCATCACTAATAATGGCTCTAACTTGAACAACAAGATGATGAAAGAGATGTGTAGCGAGTTCAAGATTGCACATCATAATTCTTTTCCTTACAGACCCAAGATGAATGGGGCTGTTGAAGCCGCCAATAAGAATATCAAGAAGATTATCCAGAAGATGGTTGTTACGTACAAAGATTGGCATGAGATGTTGCCATTTGCTTTACATGGATATCGTACTTCTGTCTGTACTTCAACAGGGGCAACCCCTTTCTCTCTTGTTTATGGCATGGAGGTTGTGCTCCCAGTAGAGGTGGAGATCCCATCAATGAGAGTCTTGATGGAAGCCAAGTTGACTGATGCTGAATGGGTTCAAAATCGTTATGACCAGTTGAATTTGATAGAAGAGAAGACATTGACTGCCATGTGCCATGGTCAGTTATATCAGCAAAGAATGAAGAAAGCCTTTGATAAGAAGGTCAAGCCTCGTGTATTCCGAGAAGGTGACCTTGTGCTCAAGAAAGTCTTGTCTTTCGCGCCCGATTCCAGGGGCAAGTGGACTCCAAACTATGAAGGTCCATATGTTGTTAAGAGAGCCTTTTAAGGCGGTGCTTTGATACTTACAACTATGGATGGGGAGGATTTCACTCGTCCTGTGAATTCAGATGCAGTCAAGAAATACTTCGCCCAAAATAAAAACAGAATAACTCGCTAAGTTGAAAACCCGAAAGGGCGGCTTAGGCAAAAATGAGCGTCTCGGTGGATTGAAAACCCGAAAGGGCGATCCAGGCAAAAGTTAGAGACATAGAAAAATATATGAATGTATCCCGCTAGATTGAGTACCTCACCCTGGGGCAATCTAGGGAAAAAAATAGGGATTTGGCAAGTAACTGCATCCTGACAAGACTTTGTTCTACAACTGTCACCCGTCAGAGATTCTCGCTCAGTCATCATCAACCGAAGCTTCAAATACATCGAATTCAGAACTGATGGAGAAATGGTCATTATGTTAAATTTAGCCCTTTTCAAATATATATCACCAATTTCAAATTTAAAAAGATCTACGGAGTCTTGCCATTTGCAGACTACCATTCCATCAAATAAATTTGAGCCTTTATGCAATTATTTGCACTCTTATTGGTTTCTATTTCAACAAATGTTCTGCATTTTTTAATTGAAAAAGTATCATTGTTTTACTCAAATCTTTCATAAATTTGTTTTTAAACAAAGTGAACATTCACAAAGATAAAGGGATACTGAGGATATCTTCAGTGCTCTCCCAAGGATGGTAAGATTCTTAACAGGGTAAGACATTCTTAACTGGATGTTTGTGTACTTGTTCGTTAGACCTGTTTGTGTTAGAAATGTCTGTTTGTCAGCATTCATCATACATGAACCATGCATACTTAATAACATTCAAATATTCATGATGCATTATTTGCCATATATCTCTGTTTGTTATCTCTTGTTTAAGGGTATTATGTTTCCCCAAGCAGATGTTGGTGTTTGATCTCTCCATATAGAGTCGGCCCCATAAGCAGAAAATATTTATCTTTCCTTCCATATTCCCCACCGAGTTATGTCCTCGTGGATGATGGTTGTTTCTGTTTCCTCCCAACACATATATTGGGATGGAATTCCCCATTGAGTTATATCCTCATAGGGACAAGTTTTGCTTCAGCGTGCCTATCTAGTTTGATCCTAGAATGGCCCCTTTTGGTTGTTTCTTGCACTCCCTAGTGGTGTAAATGAATAATTACTCAGTAACCAGTAATCGTTCATCCCCAAAAAATACAAAAATATTTTCCTAACCTATTTGAATGATGATGGATCTATGAAAATATTCTCATCAATTTTATAATTGATTTGAGATTTATTTGAGATTTTAGTTCAATTAGGTTATTTTCATTCATTTTTAATTGATTAAAAATAGTTTCTGACTGTTAAAAATGCTGAAATTTTTTGTCAATCTTTGTTTGACCTTGTTGAACTTGGGATAAATCACTTGGACTTTTCAAAGTTGATTTGAAGTGATTTTGAAGTTTGACATTTCTTTAATATTTTAATTCACGTTTATTTTAATATTAAAAAATGCCAAAAATATTTTGTTCATTTCTTGACTTCCAATCTTCATCTCACTTTTGTTTTTGATTGTTTGACCATAATTCTCAATGTCATTGGTCAACATATGTGGATTGGTACATTTTATTTCATTTAATGCACTTTAATCTTTCCATTTCTATTTCCATTATTCATCTCCTTCTTCTTCTTCTTTTTTCTTTTTGATCAATGAGTTGAAGGTTGATAAGTTTGCATTGATTAGGGAGACTTAATCTTCCTTGATCCAAATCTAATTCATCTTGATCAAATGATCAAGTGAATGGCTTTGCATTAAGGATAGGTTGTTTCCTAAATCATGCAAAGGACTTAAACCAATACAAGATCAATCCTCTTTTTTCCTTTTGGCATGGCAAGTTGTTGAACTTGGTTCACTAATCAAGACTTCTAACTTGTGTTGTTGCCTACATTATTATTGACCGGCCTCAGATAGTTGTGACTTCTACATAAGTCCAATTACGATTGCTTAACATAGCGCTAAATTCACCTTATGGAACACTAACTACTAACACTAACCATTAACTATTAACATTTACTTCTTGCATTTTACTTTTATGCAATTTACTATTCTTGTACATATTATTCATTTGCTTTTTCCTTTGCTCATTGGAGGACATGTTTATGTTAATTCCATTTGCCTTTTGCTCACTTGAGCATATAATTCTGTATATATCATTGTGCTTGTGCTTTGATTGTTGTTGACCAAATGCAAAGAACTGGACAAATTGGACTTAGACGTTAGGACCTTACCCAAGCTAATGGAGTTTGAAGAGCAACTCGGCGTCATGCCTTTAGAGTGCTTAAATGTCAAAGAGCAACTAGGCCTCATGCCTTTAGAATGTTTAAAGCTTGAAGATGAACATTGAAAGGACCATATTCTAAACTCCCTCTTGTCCATTCTTTGATTGTTTATAGAACTTTTTGATGTGTGTTTTCTTGTGCTTGGATTTCCAACTTGAGCCAAACTGAGGAACCTTTACCATGAGCTTCTAAGAGAGAGAGATCCAAGATACATTGAGGAGCCTTTTCCAAGAATTCATTGATTGATGGTTGCTTGAGTTTATGCTTTGTGTGATTGCTTATTCCAAAGGATAGGAGCTACTTGGATCATCAATATGATCTCAAGAGAGGAACTCCATTGTGGTCTTATTCTTTTTCCCTTACCTCTTGTATTGCTTAGGTCTTTAGCCTTTCCTCTTCTTCTCTCCACTCTAACCCAAGCCAAAACTTTTGTGCAAACATTTAGCATTTGTTTTCAAACATTAGAAACCTAAGCCTTATGCTTTTGATTTTCAAACTCTCTTTTCATAATACTTATTTTGAATTGAACCTTTTAAACCACTTTGACCATATTTTGTAAATACTTTTCATTGGTAAATATAACTCATTCAAATACTTTTGTGGTTTCAATGGCCACTTTCTTAATCAAATTTTTCATAACCTTTAGCTATTAGGTTTGAGTTATCCTTGAGGTAGATGTAATACTCACCTATATCCTTAGTGATGGACAATGAGTCTTCCATGCTATTTATAGGGTTAACCCCTCACTAGCATATTGAAGATATCCTCACATGGTGGATTTGTGGTTTTGGTTTGAGTTTTCTCCCTTGGATAACAAAAGACCTTAAGGCTTTTGGACCATTCAATCCACTCACTCATTTTGAGATTTTTACCTCGAACTACGAGGTTTTGATCCTAATCTTTTTTAAGATGGTACGTAGGCAATGGGTTCATCCATTCAAACACAAAATGTAAATAAACTTGTATAGTCTTTTCTCATCTCTTCAATCATGTTTGCACAAACAAATTTTGACAAAAATACCAACCTTACAACAAATATGAAAAGGGCTCCCTAGGAGTACCTAGGATGTTTTGGGTGCTTAAAACCTTCCCATTGCATAACCAACCCCCTTACCCAGATCTCTGACATTTTTACTAGTTTTTGATTCGATAAAACTTTTAGGTTTTTGTTCGCTTTCTAACCATTCCTTTGGATAAATAGAAGTGCGGTGGCGACTCGACTTGTATGGTTTACCTTGGATTTAGTCAATATCTCTAATGGTAACGAATACCCCGCTACACGGATGATACTTGATGATGATGATGTTGACGTGGTGGTGTATTTCTTCTTGCTCGAGGCCTCCTCTGCCTCCCAGTGGAAATTGCATTGATCTCATTATCCTTCCTCTTACTGAAACTACTCCCATACTTCTTGATCATCGACGCCTCCTCTTTTGACAATCGTCTTTCACGGACCCCTTCTTCAAGTCTCATCTTCATGTTTACCATTTCGGTAAAATCACTGTGGGCACTGGCGATCATGCGTTCATAGTAAAATGAACTTAGGGTTTTCAGAAAGATCTGGGCAGCCAACTCCCTCCAACGCTGAGCATACTCCTTGAATGTCTCCTTATCTTTCTGAGACATGGACCTCAGTTGGTCCCTATTCGGTGCCATATCCATATTTTACTTATATTGTTTCACAAAGGCCTCTCCTAGGTCATTGAAAGTGTGGATGCTTGCACTATCTAACCCCATATACCAACGGAGTGCAACACCTGTCAGGCTATCATGGAAATAGTGAATCAACAACTGGTCATTATCTGTTTGAGTTGACATCTTGCGGGCATACATCACAAGATGGCTGAGTGGACAAGAATCCCCTTGTATTTTTCAAAGTCAGACACTTTTAACTTCACCGGGATTTTAACATTAGGCACTAAGCACAATTCAGCAACACTCTTCCCAAACAGATCTTTGCCTCTTAGTGTTTTCAATTCATTGCGCAACTCCAGAAATTGGTCCTTCATCTCGTCCATCTTCTCATAGACATCTGGGCCCTCAGACGACTCAGAATGATACGTGGTGTCCTCTACAAGAGGTAAAGTGTGCACAACTGGAGGTGGCACAAACATGACCGGGCTAGATGTCGGCGTGGAAGCAAGAGTAGGAGCGACGCCTTCTGGAACAAAATTGGGTGGCATTCCCCAAGGGAATCCAGCAGGAAGATTGAGAGCGAAGTGGGCGGTGGCAGCAGGCACAGTAGAGGTGACCACTTCAAAAATGATAGTCCTCGCGGGAGGAGTTGCAGGTGTTGGAGAAGCTTGGCTCTGGGCAGCAAGAATTGACTCCATCATAACAGTCAGCCGGTTAATCTCCTCTTTCAAATCTCAGTTCTCTTGCTCAAGGTGCTCCATAATCTTTGGATGATTAGCTCTGGTGTTGTACCGGTGAGTCAGCTTGGCTAAAGCACAGAAGAACACCAATCAGACACATGGCAAAAACCTGCTTATGCAAATGATGCATGAAATGCAATGCTTGATTATTTTTGTTTCCAAGGAATTTACTATATCATTTGCAAATATATATATATAGTTGAATGGCAATTGCAACAATTTGATGTGACCAAAAATCTCTTTTTATTTATATACATTGGAAGGATTACATTGAATACAATTTCAGAAACCAAAATAAAAGATATAAGAGAAAAGGAGACTAGTCATCCTAAGGTTCCCTTACAACGGCGTCAGGAGATCTGGCTGAAGGCGCGTACTTCCTTCGAATGCGACGGATCTCGGTCTCAAAAGAAGCCTTCATTTGGGTCTTCTCGAAGACAAGCTGGTCAACAATCTTCTTCCAAGCAACGGAAGGCCGAGGCATGCTAGAAGATGAAACCTCTAGTTCTCTCTGCTTCTTCGTCACTCGGTCTTGAAGTAGCTCAATTAGTGCATCTTTGTCCTTAGACTCCAATAGCAACTCTTCGTGCTTCTTGCTCAAAGCATGGAAACGCTCTTCCCACATGTCCTTCTCTTACCTCATCTTGGCGAGCGTGTCTTCCAACTCCTCTACATCTTGGTTAGGGGAGTTAATGGCTCAACCAAAACCATAGACATAGGTCTTTCGCATGGATAAGGCATCTTCAACTCCATATCTCTCTTCTTCACCCAAAGAGTGTAAGCTTCCAAAGCTACACAATTGCACGGACCAAGCTCGGATCTTCCTATCCTATACACATTATGCCATGCATGCACAATCTTCTACTTCAAATGTTGGGGATCTTTACCCTCTTGATAGAAAAGACCTTCTAACAACATGTTATTAGGTTTGTCTCTCAAGGGGAACCCAAGTTGACGATGAGCCAAAGCAGGGTTGTAGTTAATTCCTCATTGTGTACCAATGAGAGGCACATTAGAGAATTCGCCACAACTATCAATAATCTCCAAACTGCTTAAGGACGGATCATAGCAAACTAGATCATCATTAGTGAGTGACATAAGTCTCTGAGACCACCTTAGACATTATTTGTTCTCCACAAAAGCAGGCGTCTGAGGAAAGTGCGAAATAAATAACTTGTACAGAAGAGGAATGCTACAGACAATCGTTCCACCACCTTTAGAATTCCTTAGATGCAAAGAGAAATACATATCACCCAACAAAGTAGGCACAGGATTCCCAATCAAGAAAAGTCTAATGGCGTTAACATCAACAAAACTGTCTATGTTAGGGAACAAAGTTAATCCATAGATGAGCAACACAAAGATAGCCTCAAAAGCATCCACACTACCAACTTGAGAAAAAGTGGTAGCTTCCTTGATGAGGAAAATAGATGGCAACCCAAATAACCCTCCTTTCTTCACCCAATGAGCCTCTATCTCAGACTTCTTCAAGTGAAGAGCTTCAACAATAATACTAGACCGGGGAATCTCCTCCAATCCACTAAAAGGCACTCTACTTGAAACATGTATCCCCAAAAGATAAGAGTACTCCTCCAAGGTAGGCACAAGCTAAAAATCTAGGAAAGTGAAACAATGGTAGAGAGGATCATAGAACTTCACCGATACACTCAAAAGTCCTTCAACTACATCAGCAGAGAACATAGACATAAGCTTCCCATGACGTTGTTTGAAGTCCAAGGGATCTAATACAAAAGATGCTAGCTTCCTTAACTCTTTCAAGTCGGGACATCTGAAACTGTACTTCTTAGTGTTCCTTCGTCCATAATCCATGGTCTGAAAATATTTGCAAATGATACCTTAGTTCCTTGAAATTTTGTGTGATGAATGTTATGATGCGCTTGAAATGCATGAATGCAATAATCACAAATACGGGATCAGACACAAGGAAAACAAAGGTCAAGGGATGAATCAAGTCATTGTCAAGATCAATCATCCATTTTGGTGGATTATGGTTTACATTTTATCAACACCCAAGTTTCATTGATATTGACAAGACTTGATTGGATCAACCAAGAATCAAGGGTTTGTTGCAAGTCACCAGCATGGAGTCTGGTTAAGAACCATCCTAAAGGAGTGAACTAAGGATAAAACCTGTAGATCATGTTCTAAAAAGTTCCCAGAGTCTTAATTCCATCTATCGGATATTACAGGTTAAGATGATTGACTCATCGACCCATAATATTCTCAAGAGAAACTGGTCTGAGTGTAGTATCGCGTAACAACTGTTATCAAGTCTACACCTGAACAATTTCCGCACTACGTCCTAAATAGGCCAAGATGGGTTAGGTGTTCTAAGGTCCTCAGCTTCTCAGACCCAATTAGAAATAATAATGCCTAACCACAAATACTTATGTGACATTTTCAAATCCAAAGGAGTCTCCACTGAGCAGATGGATCTCAAGCCAACTTGTTAAGGAATACTCCACACAAGTCGAACATGACTATACCATCCTCCTATCTTAATTGCACTCATGTTCGGGTTAGAACTTATCTCACCACACAGAGATCACCAAGCACAACAAGCAGATTATATCACACATACAAATATACAAACATCACATATATACAAATATATTCACACAAAAAGTAGGCTAAACCCACTGGAGACTACTCCCCAACAGAGTCGCTACTTAATTTCTGTAGCGGAAAATTCATGATCATCAAGCTATTGACAAGCTAGAGATCAATTAACAAGAGTCGCCATCGCGCTTTTACTGTTTCCATGGGAAAATGGAAAAAGTACGAACAAAACATAATTAGTAATAAGTTTTCAAATAAAAACTAATAAAAGTCAGAGATCACAGGTAAGGGGGTTGGTTACACAGAGGGAAGGTGTTAGCACCCAAAGTATCCTAGGTACACCTAGGGAGCCCTTTTTGTGTGCATATGTATTTTGTACAAAGTGATGTTTACAAACAAATAGAATGGGGGGATGAGAAAAGATTTCATTAATTATATTTTTATGTTTGACAAGACCTTCGGTCTTGTGCCTACGTACCAACATAAAAATGAGGGATCAAAAGATCGTAGTTCGTGCTAGAAATTTCATAATGAGTGTGTTGCTTTTAACAAAATTTAAGTTTGAAAGGCACAAAGGCCTAAAATGATTGGAATGAGTTAGTTCTTTTTGGATTTTTTGAAAGTTTTAGTCAAGTATGGTTAGATTTATTTACAAGTTTGATTTAAGAAAATAAGTTTTGAAAATGCAATGACATAAGACCAAAGTTTCTATCTTTTTTGCAAAAATGGTTTAGGTTTAGAACAAAAGTAATTCACACAAAGAAGGTTTTGAAAATGGAGGGAGAGATTTCGAAATTAAAGAAATGGGGAGAAGATGAAGAGACTACCCTATATACAAGAATTTAAAAGTTTAAAGTTGAAAAGATCTGACCAAATGGGAGCAATCCAATAGACAAGTATGTCAATAGAAACCCCGAATTCCCTTGGACTTTTTAGAATCAAGCAACACACAAATGCACAATTATATCAATCTTAAAGAGCAAAGGCATCAAGTAAAGATGGCCTCATCCAAGCTTATCCACTTCATGATCTTCTTCAATATAGCCTATGTAGCAGATGAATTCCACAAGTCACAGGTTCAACATTAGAGCTTAATAATGATCAATGTTGTAGATGAACTGGAGAGATCTTGAATGATGTATCAGATGAATTTCAAATTGCAAGTAGTTGGTTCTTCACAAATTGGCATTGGCCAAGTCCATTAGCAAAGGAATGATGCCTAAGTTCTAAGTCCAATTGGGAAAGATCAAACCAATAATCCACTCAAAAGTCTTTTAGAGTTTTTGTTATTATTATGTACATTAATGGTCAAAGACCAAACAAGCAAACAAGGTATACACAAACAAAATAATATCACACAATATGGTCTAAATGGACAAAGTGAAAATTACATAAACATAAACAATTTGAACGATATGTATAATGACAAATGATAATAGAATACTAAAAGTAAATTGCATTAAAAGTAAAAGCTTGAAAGTAAAAGTTAATAGTTAGTTTTGTTTTTCTTTTGATTTTAAGACATTCTTTGGAGAAAACTCAACCCACTTTCCACAAGCATGGATCCTTGAACCAAAACATCTTCCAAAGGAAGGAAAGAAGGCCAAGTTTCCACACAATACCGTGGAAGAGGGGTGACTTACAATCTCACTAACTAGAATGCTTATGCCTTTTATGTCACCAATTTAGCGTTATGTTAAGCAATCGTAATTGGACTTATGTAGAAGTCACAACTATTTGAGTCGGGCAATAGACTTTTGCTGTTAATGCATGTTGGAGACATAGTATTATGAACTATGCTCATTAAACATACCACACTCAAAAATATGCAAAAGGTGTGGCCTAATCTCATCCATACTCATGTTAATCTTTCAATCAACTAGCATTAGGACTTTGAGATGTCATTGGCCAAATGGAAATGAATGGATAAAGAAGGGGAATTAGATGAAGAGGGAAAGGGATGAATGAGATCAGAAATTGGTCAAAGGAGGACTTTTACCAAATTAATATTATTCATTCATTTTGGGAGATGGAATGTACATTCCATCAATCCCCTAAATCCAATAATATTTACTTGACAAAGGCAAATGAACCTTGACCAAGGCCCAACAACAAATAATAAACTCAATTAAGTCAATACAAATGGTCAACACATTTAAAATGACATTTATTCAATTAAAAATATTAAAAGAATGCATTAAATTTAAATATGTTTTGTCCAAATCCTAAAATCTCATCAAAACACCAAATAATAGGCCATAAGATTTATCATAGGTCAAACAAGGTCAAAGGACCTTGGAGAAAAAATTTCATAATTTTTGGACACTTAAAAATATTTTTAAATAATTAAAAACAAAGGAAAAATCAATTAATTTATGAAAAACATTAATAATGATCCAAAAAATAATTTTAATTCAGAATATGAAAGAGAAAAATATTTGAATTTTTTTGGTGAAAGTCTCATATTTTTTGGATCAATATTAAATTTATTATGAATTATTGAAAAAAATAGAATTAAAATGAAATTCAGAAAATTCAAAAATACGTGGACCATCAGATCTCCCTAATTAATTGAGGTGGCAGATCTGATGATCCAAAACACGCGTTCTATGTGTTCCTTAGTCAAATACGCTGTACACATGGTATTCACAAGGCACAGTCAAGATTAAAACGTGAGAATTAAATCTGATGGTCCAGATGCTAGCTACATCATCGACGGAGCCAGAGCTCCGGTCATCTTCCCCGGTGAGCTCCACCGGACTGGTCAAGATGAACCATCACTAAAATCCAAAATAGGGACATGATTCTAAAGAGAAAACATCACTGAGCACAAATATGACCTCCAATTCCTCCAATTCCAAATATATTAAGAGATATGTGGAATTGAAAAATGAGGTTCATGATCTGAGTTGCTTCAATTTGGCCTAAAAGCAACTATATCTTCTTGCCTACATTGGTAGGACTTCAGATAACTCAAAAATCAATGAAATTGAGCAACAATTTAAGAGAATCGAAGAGTTTAAAATTTCTGCAAATTACCTTCAGTGGAGGTCTGAGCTTGCTAGATCTTGATATGAATCGTGCTTGGCTTCACTTCACTTGCTTGTAGGAGAGGAATGGAAAGGTTTAGAAGCAATGGACTCCTGGAGAATTGAATTCCAAAATAGTGGAGATTCAAGCTCAAATTTAAATAAATTTATCAGGGTTATCCTCTTAGAGTGAAGGGTTTTCAATGGAGATTCAAAGCTGGCGTCATGTGTGTGTTAATTTTGAGCATAAGGGCCTCAATTTATAGGCAAATCAAATGATATTTGCACACTCTTTCCATTTTCCAAATTTGGTTAAATGATGATGCCACACTGCATGGGCGGGCATAGGCCCATGGAATGATGGTTTGAAAGTCCAAATGAGTGATAAAATGCTTTGAAGATGGATTGGATTGCAAGGTACATGTGCATTGTTACTTGAAGATTGATCCATGACAAATGATATCAGTCTTTTTAAGCCATACGCAGCCTAGGCATTTCTCATCCAAAATGAATGAATTTGAGCTCTTTGGAAAGGCGAGATCAATAGGAATAAATTTGATGTTGAACACTTTTTCGTTTGGAGCTTAGAACTTGAAGATATTTGAGGTGGAAGTTTGGAAAAATTTGACATATCAAAATTTTTCTAAGTGTCAAGCCATATGTCTCAATATCACCTTGCTTAACTTTTTATATGAGCTTTCAATGAGAAACGTGTCTTCATAAAAGTTGCATCTCTCTCAAAAAACCTTAAAATGGTCACCAATTTAATGTCATTTGGATTTGAAATGATAGATTTATGCATTTTTGAAGTTTGGAAAAATCACTTGATCAATGGTATAGGTCAAAAGTGACCTATAATGTAGCCTCATATCACATGTTCAAAGAAGTTGAGTTAGCTCCCAATCCAAACATCAAAGTTGAAGTAGACACATTTAATTTGATTGTTAAACTTGGAAATCTTTCATCTCATTTTAATTGAGCAAGTTATGTCCTTGGGAAGTTGACTTTCAAATTAGGGTTTAGGCAAAATGACCTATAATGTTTCAACATAGAAAATGATTTTCCAAGCAAAAATAGCTCTAGGTATCAACATGAAAGTTGTTTATAATGTCATTTAAAGTAAGTTTGATCTTGGAATCATTTTCATATGGTGAAAATTGTAGGAGATAGGGTCTAGAAAGACCCAGTTTTGATCAGATGAATTCATTTGGCCAACCACCATCAACCAACTTGCTAACTTCAAATGATCTTGACTTTCTTGGATCATGGTAGATAATATATGCATAATATGATGAATTTTGAAGTGTCCCTTTAGAAATTTGATTAATTGGTGAGATAGCTTATTGGAGAGGTTACTCAAGATACCCAATCAAACTAGGGTTTTAAAGGCAAATCACCCTCAAACTCTTGAAGCAAACTTGATCAATTTAACATGTAGAGAACATTGGGACTCATATATGATTTTCATAACCATTCTTGAATCAAATCATGGTTGTGCTCTTTGTTCATGAGGGTCTCAAGCCCTAGATGTGATCTTGATGAATCAATGAGATCATGCCCTACCTACAAAAACTTAAACAAATGCAAAGACATATTTTTGGTATTTTGGTTAGTGAAATGATAAAATAAAAGTATGATATAATCACAAAATACATGGTGATCTCTCCCAAAACCAACCCCATGAAAGAGGGGTAAGGAGGATGCCAAGGTATGATCCCAATGTTAATGTTTATGATGAAATTGCATGAGGGATCTTAGGGTCAAAATTGGGGTCTTACAGGCTACCTTGAAGAAGAACATGGAATGGATAAGCTTGGGCGTCGCCATCTTTATTTGATGCCTTGCTCTTCAAGATAATATAATTGTGCATTTGTATGTGTCTTAATTCTAAAAGTCTAAGGGAGTTCTGGGTTTCTATTGACATTCTTGTCTACTAGATTGCTACCCATTTGGTCAGATCTTTTCAACTCTTAACTTTTAATTCTGTCCATAGGATTAGTCTCTTCATCTTCTCCCCATTTCTTTAATTTCAAAACATCTCCCTCGTTTTTCAAAACCTTCTTTGATTGGACTTATTTTGTTCTAAACTTTGACCACTTTGTAAAAAAGATAGAAACTTTGGCCTTATGCCATTGCATTTTCAAACTTCTTTTCTTAAATCAGACTTGTAAATAAACTTAACTATATGTAGTGGGGTAATGGTTACCTTTAGATTTATTGACTAAATCAAAAGTAAATCATACAATTCGATTCGCCACCGTACTTCTATTTATCCAAAGGAAAGGTTAGAAAGCGGACAAGTTGCTCTTCAAGATTAAGCATTCTAAAGGCATGAGGCCTAGTTGCTCTTCAACATGTATAGCATTCTAAAGGCATGTGGCCTAGTTGCTCTTCAAACTCCATTAGCATAGGTAAGGTCCTAAATCTAAGTCCTTTCTCCATTTACATTGGGTTCACACAAACAAAACATAACAAGCACAAGACAATAGTATATACACAATAGTATTCTCAAGTGAGCAAAAGACAAATTGCATAAGCATAAACATGATCTCAAGTGAGCAAAGGGCAAAGGCAAATGAATTAATGTGCAAAAAATTAAATTGTATTAAAGTAAATTGCAAGAATTAAATGCTTGAATTAAAAGTTAGTCATTAGTAGTTAGTGTTAGTGTGCCATAAGGAAATTTAGCGCTATGTTAAGCAATCGTAAGTGGACTAATGTAGTAGTCACACCTATCTGAGACCGGTCAATAAAACTATAGGCAACAAACACAAGTTAGAGACCATGACTAGTAAGCCAAGCTTCTGCAACTTGCCATGCCCAAAGAAAAGAAGAATGATCTTATATAGGTTTAGGTTTTTTGCTTGACCAAGAAGTAACCTATCTCTAATGCAAAGTAATTCACTTGATCTTTGATCAAGATGAATTTGTTTTGGATCAAAGAAGGTTAAACCCCTCATATGTCAAGGCTAACCACCAATCTTTAACTCATTGATCAAAAAAGAAAAAAAGAAGAAGAAGAAGAAGGAATGAAATGCACATAATTGAAATTCAAATGACATAACCAATACACATTGACCAAACATGAATAGAATCAACATCAATCAATGGTAAACAAAAGTGAAATGAAGCTTAGAAGTCAGGAAACAAATAAAATATTTTTGGTAATTTTTGGAATTAAAATAATACTTGAATTAAGATAAACAAATAAAGGTCAAATTTCAAATCCAATTCAAATCAACTTGGTAAAGTCCAATTGGATCATCATAAGTTCAACATGGTCAAACAATGTTTGACAAAAAATTTCATCATTTTTTGAAAACAGAAACTAATTTTAAACAATTAAAAAATGAAGAAAAATAACATAACTGAACTAAAATCTCAAATAAATCTCAAATCAATTAAGAAATTGATGAGAATATTTTTTATAGATTCATCATCATTCAAAGATGTTAAGAAAATATTTTTGGCATTTTTGAATATTGGAAACTATATTAAATGAATTAAAAATAACCAGAAAAGAGAAAATTCACAAAAAATATCAAATGGAATCATAAAAATAAAATCAGAAATTAAAAAATAACAAAAATCCACACCGCTTGGATCCCACTTCATTAATTGACATGGCTGATCACAAGGCTAGGAGATGGGTGCGCATGGTATACCAAAGGTAATAGCGAAACACAAAGATTAAATGAAAGTCATAACAACCAAGCGTCCAGATTAGATCAAAAGCAAAGCATCCAACAGCCATGAACTCGTCCACGTGGGGACGGTTGTGAAACCACCGTCTTCTCCGGCGAGACTCACCGTTCCGGCCAGAACTTGCAGGTTTTCAAACCTTCATTAAAATGCACGATCTATATATCTTTAGAAAGCTGGGGTGATGTACATCACCCCTGTGACCTTGGTTTCCCCTCAAGATCTCTATATAGAGAGAGAAATCTGAGATGGAAATTTATGGTGTTCAATCTGAGTTTGCTCAATTCATGAAATTAAATGCACAGATCAATTGCCTCTCACATGAGGACCTCAAAGGTACCAACAAACATAAGAAATGATCAGTATTCAAGGAGTTTCGAATCAAAAATGTTTGAACAACAACCTTTGAAGTGCAGCTTTACAAGACTTGATCCACTCCAATTCTTTGATGTAGTGTGTTCTTGAGATGGCAAAGAAGCTAGGCTAAGGAATTGAAGTTCAGAGATCAACCAACAAAGTTGAAATCTGAGCTTGAAAATTTGAGAGAAAAATCAAAATTCCTTTGAGTGAAGGTTAGGGATTCATTTGTGCAGCAGTTCAGGCGCCTTGTGGTTGGATTTTGAAGAGAATGGAGCCTTCTATTTATAGCCAAGCATGATCCAAGCAATGAAAAATCTGTGTGTGCATGAGCTTGGATCTTCCATGCATGGGCCTGTACAGGCGCATGGGAGGCCTAAATGCAATGGAAATTGAGTGCTAAACATCAGCTAAATGAAATTGGACATGCAGATTTGAATGTGTAAGCTTGTGCATGGAGTTTTGATATGTTATGCTTAATTGAACTAAAAACTTCTCCTCTTCGAAAATACCATTTTCCAAATTGGAACATAGCCATGTGGGTAATGGTTGGAAATTTCTTGACATGAGGAACAAATGTTATGTTGAATAAAAAATCATTTGGAATTGTGAAGTTCATGAAAACAGGCCTTGAAGTTCAAGGTGCAAAACATGTATATGGAAATTTTGCCAAAATAGACCAACTTCAAGCCCTTTTGTTTCAGTGATGCATGCCTCAAATGACAAAAACCTTCAACATCAAAGTTGTATATCCATTAAAGAAAATCAATTTGGACTTAAATTTTGCATCATTTGGATTTTTTATGAGAAAGTTATGGGCACTTGAAGTTGGACTTTTTCACATTTCAATGACTTTGGTCCAAAGTGACCTATAATGTTTTGTATTATCACATGTGTTTATTTTAGGATTATGAAATTTTGTCCAACATAATAATTGAAGTATACATCTTGAACTTTCCAATGCACTTTATCCCACCTCAAAATCCTAAAAAATGAAGGAGTTAGGTTCTTGGGAAGTTGACCCAAAATTAGGGTTTCAGTCAAAATGACCTATAATGTTTTGAAATTAATGATGACCTTCCATGTTTCAAATGGATTTTTTATGAACATTAAAGTTATTCATAAAAAGCTCATCTCTAATTCCCAACAATGCTTGGTTTTGAGCAACATTGTTGATGTCCCCTGCAAGGTTGTCTCCTATTTGATATGGTGTTGGCTTAAAATTCCCCGCAACATTGACTCGTTAGGATCCTCAATAGATCCTATGAATCATATAAGGTTTCCCCGAGAATAAAAATAAATCATGCATCAATCATGCATCTTCATGCATTTCATATTACACCTAGATGATCTTACAGTTGTCTTGGACTTCTACCCAGAATCATCGTTGTCAGGATGACTTCTTGACATTCTTACAACACGAGAGCAAAGCAAAATATCGTCATTGACAAACTTGAGAAAAACCATGTTGGATTGAAGGAAGAGATGACTCACGTGAGAGCCCAGTTGGGCCAACTCATGAAAGTCATTCAAAACATGGATAGAGGACAAGAAGAGAATCTTCAGGCCAACTAGAGTGATGTTGTTGTATCAATTATGAATCCTATTATGGGAAATGGTGTCCCTGTTGTTGCTCAGGCTCCACCAGAAGGTGCAACCTTCAATCTGAATGTTGCTAACACCTTCCATATCCCTACTCAGGAAGGATCCCAAGCTAACATGGATGATCACCACAATGATTTCTTCGTGCCTAAGGCTGAGTCAATGTATGGGGCATATGGACCTTCTCCTGCCGACTTTGACAGAAAGTTTTGTATGATGTACGAAATGTTCAAAGCCATAGCAGGTCCTGGTACCTTTGGGTTGGACACTTCTGACATATGTATGGTTCTAGAGTAAAGATCCTAGCTAGCTCAAGGGGCCGGCGTTCGAGAAGAAGGAACTTTTTCCATTTGAAGCCTGGATCATGATGAATTTTGAGGTGGAAGTTGGAGAAATCAAACATAGTTGGAAGTTTTCTAAGTTAAAAGTCAAAAGATCACTTTTTCCACCTTGACTAACTTTGGATATGAGCTTCAAATGAAAATGGTTCCTTCTTCAGTATTATACATCTTTCATTCCTAATTAATTTAGTTACAAATTTGACACCATTTGAGTCTTGCATTAGTGAATAATGGATTTTAGAAGTTGAGGAAAATTGCTTGTTCAATGATGTTGGCCCAAAACGACCTATAATGTTTCCGCATGGAAAAATCCCTTGCAAGTATAATATAACTTTTCTCAAAGAAGAAAAGTTGGAGAAGACATTTTGAAATTGATCATGAAACTTGGATGGCCTTCATATCATAAAAAATTAGCAAGTTATGATTCATGGAATTTGACCTTCCATCTAGGGCACAAACAAAATGACCTATAACGTTTCACCATAAAAAATGACTTTCTAAGAAAAATAAGCTCTTGATGCCAACATGAATGTTGTTTGGAATGTCATAAATAGTAACGTTGCTCTTGGAATAATTTTCATATGACAAAATTGTAGGAGATAGGGTCTAGGGAAACCTATACTTGATCATTTAACTTTTCTAGTCAACCTCTTTGAACCAACTTGCACACTTGAAATTCCTTTGATCTTTGGGGCTCATGGAGAATCATATATGCATGAGACGATGTATAATGTATTATATCTTGATATCTTTGACCAATTTATGAAGAAACTTATTGAGGAAGTCACACAAGATACTGAGATGAATTAGGGCTTCCAAGGAAAAAAAGCTTCAAACTCTTGACGACCTCTTGATCAAAATGACAATTAAAGAACATGGGGATACATGTATGATACTTAGAACCATTGTGAACCTTTCCTTGATTGATATCTTGCATTTAGGGTCTCAAACCCTATATATGAACTGGGTGGGGGCACAGATTGACACCCACACCCACAAAAGAAACAAAGTTACACATGGACATAGTTTTGGTATTTTGGTTAGTCAACAAAAGAAAATAAAGTATGATACAATAAAAAGTGTTTGGTGATCTCTCCCAATGAAAACCTAATGAATGATGGGTGAGGAGGATACCAATGTGTGATCTCAAAGCCAATGCAAATTATGAGATAATATGAGGGATCTTAGGGTCAAAATTGGGGTCTTACACTTGTACAAATACATGTTGCAAATGATCTCATAACTCCATTGGTAATCAAAGTACAACCCCATTCCCGTATGAAAGTACTAAAGTTGTCCCTTGGAATTACAATTGCACAACATACCTTTATGGGCAAAAACTAGTAGAAAATCCTGTGGAAATTCAAAAGCTTGTTCAAAAGCTTGCTGAAATTCAGGAGCCTGCTGAAGTTCAAGAGTCTGTTGTGAACATAACGGGCACTAGTGGTATGACCAGAAGCGGTCGTATTTTCTCATAAGAACCACCACCCTTGAGAAACAAGATCTTGCAACTGCTACCAAGAATAAGGGAAAACAAGTTGCCGATCCTAAGCAGGGGCAAGCCCTTCCTTAAGGAAATACCACTTCCAACGATGTTGAGGAATTCCTCCAAATAATCAAACAAAGTGAAAACAATGTTGTTGACCATCTCAAACAAATAGCTTCTAAGATTTGTATATATCACCGATGTTATGTTCTAAAGCCCACAAAGATGCCTGGATCATGTTTCATAGTGAGACCCATGTACCCTAGGAAATTATTGTCAACTAGTTTCAGGGGATTGTAGCCAATATTGGAGTGAGTGGATGTATGAGATTATGTGATGATGAATTGCCTCCCAAAGGAAAAGCTCATAACAAAGCTCTCCACATCTCTATCGAATATGCTGACACTATATTATCCGGAGTACTGGTAGACACATGGTCTTCACTAAATATACTCCCAAAGAATTCCTTGACCAAGCAGACAATAGAGGGATTGTTAATGAAATTCGTCACTAAATATACTCCCAAAGAATTCCTTGACCAAGTATACCTACCTATCAATATAGGACCGTATACCTTCTTTGTGACATTCTAGGTTATGGATATTCATCCTACGTACAACTGTCTTCGGGGTCGTCCGTGGATCCACACGGCAGGAGCAGTAACGTCTACTCTCCACCAAAAGCTGAAATTTATCGTCAATGGGAAGCTGATAACCATGGATGGAAAGGAAGATATTTTGGTCAGTCAACTATCATCTTTCCGATACGTCAAAGTAGGTGGAGTATTTAATGAAACACTGTTCTAGGCATTCAATATTGCCAACGTGTTAATGACTCCCGTCAGTGGCAGAGTATTTGGAAAATCTGAATTCCCAATGTCCTCTATGAAGGATGCTCAGACGGTAATGGAGGCAGGTCACCCTAAAGGCTTGGGACATGAATTGGAATTAACAACCAATAAAGACAGGTCAGGTCTTAGATACCGATTACGACAAGTGACTCAACAGAAGGTACCCTCAGCACGAGAAAAGCAGGTTCTTCCCCTACCATAAATGTTCGTCAGCGTCGGACATCACTTTGAAGGATAAATTGCTATGGTCAATAACAAGATGAACACTCTTGCAGATGAATGCTTCGTATTTCAGAAGGCTCTGGGCCAGGTGCTCAGTAATTGAACCTCCGTGGACTTACCTGAAGTCACTTTTTGTCAAACATAATTTTCCTGTTTTCAATTTCAGATCCCTATGCCCTTGCCCAACACATATCGGAGCTTGTAGGGCCCCCATTATTGTCAAGTTTTGTTTAGACTAAGTAAAATAACATTTTGTATTCAATTGTGCTCCCTGTCTTTCTTTTTTCTATTTTATTTTCAAAAATAAAATGGAAATGTTTCATATCTTGTTTTTTCTTGTCCAATCATTATAAAATAAAGTATGAATCATCATTCATGCATATCCAACTTGGATTCCATTGACAATGTTAATGCAATGGTGAATTATGACTTCGAAAATCCAATCTACCATGCTAAGGAAGATTGTGATAAAGATTGTGAGCTCCCTAAGGTGGGTGCCAGATTACTACATCAGGAATCAAAAGTCATTCAACCATATCATGAATAGTCGAAGATTGTCAACATTGGGTCCGAGGACTGGAAAAAAGAGATCAGAATCACCGTCGCCCTAGAAGATGATGTCAAGAAGGGGTTAATAGAACTTTAGCGTGAATACGTCGATGTGTTTGCTTGGTCGTACCAAGACATGCTTGGTTTGGACACAGACATTGTGATGCACCATCTTCCACTTAAAAAGAATACCCTCCGATAAAGTAAAAGCTGAGAAGAACTCGACCTGATATGGCTATCAAAATCAAGGAAGAGGTTCAGAAGCATCTTGATGCAAGATTTCTGGCAGTATCTAATTATCCCTAGTGGGTTTCTAACATCGTACTCGTGCCTAAGAAAGATGGCAAGGTGCGCATATGCGTAGATTATAGAGATTTAAAATGGGTGAGCCCGAAAGACGATTTTCCACTAGCTCACATCGATGTGTTAGTGGATAATACGAACCAATTCTCTGTATTCTCCTTCATGAACAGTTTTTCCGGATATAACAAGATCAAATGGGTCTAAAAGGCATGGAGAAAACAATGTTTATCACCCCGTGGGGAAGCTTCTTCTATAAGGTTATGCCGTTTGGTCTGAAGAACACAAAGGCAACATATCAAAGGGCTACGTTCACTCTCTCTCATGACAAGATTCATAAATAGATTGAAGTATACGTTAATGATATGATTTTCAAGTCTCAAACTAAAGAAAAGCACCTTATTCACTTACAAAAGCTATTTGTAAGATTGAGGAAATCCAGGTTAAGACTTAATCCTAATAAGTGCATATTTAGGGTAAGATTTGGCAAGTTACTAGGTTTTATTATGAGCTAACATGGCATCGAGGTCAATCCAGACAAAGTCAAAACCATACAATGTATGCCTGCACCGAGAACTGAAAAGGAAGTTCATGGGTTTTTGGGATGATTGAACTACATAGCTAGGTTCATATCTCATCTAACAGCCATACACGAACCTATCTTTAAGCTCCTTCGAAAGGATCAAACCATTGAGTGAAATGATAATTGTCAAAGAGGCTTTGAGACGATAAAACAATATCTGCAAGAACCACTCATCTTGATGCCTCCAGTACCAGGGCGACCTCTTATCATGTACTTGACAATCCTGGAAGACTCCATGAGCTATGTACATGGTCAGCATGACAAATCATGTATGAAAGAGCATGCCATTGACTACCTAAGTAAGAAGTTCACTGACTACAGTTCAAGGTACTCATTGCTAGAGAAAACTTGATGTGCCCTTGCCTAGGCTGCCAAACAACCTAGGCAGTACATGTTGACTCATACTACACTGTTAATCTCCAAATTAGATCTGATTAAGTACATCTTCGAGAAGCATGTTCTAACCAGAAGAGTTTCCCGTTGGCAAATGGTTTTGATTGAATATAACATTAAGTACGTCATGCAGAAAGCCATCAAAGGTTGTGTGCTATATGGCTATTCGGAACATCAACCAGTGGAATATTACCAACCTATGAGGTTTGATTTTCCCGATGAAGACATCATGTTCATAAGAGAGCGGAATCTGCCTCGCCCTGAGGAAGGACCTGAACAATGATCGTGATTTACGCTCGTGTTCGATGGTGATTCCAATTCCCAAGGCCATGGAAGAGGTGCAATAATCACTTCACCAACATGATTTCCTCTTCCGTTTAGCGCAAGATTATGTTTCGACTGCACTAACAATATGGTAGGGTATGAAGCATGCATCTTCATTATAGAAGAAATAATCGATTTAAGGATCAAAATCCTTGAGGTATACGAAGACTCAACTATCATTATCAGCCAAGTTCGGCGAGACTGTGAAACCCTTGATCACGAGTTGATTCCTTATAGGGAACATGTGGTGAAATTGATTCCCTACTTTGATGAAATCACTTTTCAACATATCTCAAGGGAGGAAAATCAATTAGAAGACGCTCTTTCTACTTTGGAATCCATTATCAAGGTCAAATGGAAGAATCAAGCTCCTTCTATGCATTTTGAGCACTTGGATAAGCTTGCATACTACCTCGTAATCAAAGAAGAGTCAGATGGAAAACCTTGGTTCCATGATATCAAGACGTATTTCGAAAAACAGGTGTACAGCGAAAATGCATCTTTTACAAACAAGAAGGTTCTGAGAAAGCTCTCAGCCAAGTTCTTCTTGAGTGGAGATGTGCTTTACAAGTAGAGTTATGATTCGATCCTGCTGAGATGCGTGGATGGACACGAAGTAGACAGGATAATAACATACGTGCATGAAGGTTCCTTTGGAACCCATTCCAGTGGGCATTAAATGTCTAGGAAAATCCTCCGAGTAGGATAATATTGGCTAACTATGGAAGTTTATCGTTTCTGTCAGGGGCAGACGTGCCATATGTGATAAGTCTATGCTGACAGAATACATGTGCCTCTAGTGCCTTTGAACTTTTCCTTGGCTCTTTGCTATGTAGATCATTGACGTGATCGGTCATATTGAGACAACTACTTCGAACGGGTATCAGTTTATCCTGATATCTATTGACTACTTTACTAAATGGGTAGAAGTTGCGTCATACGCAAACGTCACAAAACAAGTGGTGGCTTGCTTTCTGAAAAGAAACACCATTTGCTGTTATGGGATTCCCAACAAGATCATTATCGACAATGGTTTGAATCTTAATAAGAAGATGATGAAGGAGTTTTGTAAGAGTTTCAAGATTTAAAATCACAACTCATCTCCATATTGTCTGAAGATGAATGGTGCAGTGGAAGCAGCCAACAAGAACATAAAGAAAATTGTTCATAAAATGGTGAAGACTTACAACGATTGGAGCGAGATGCTACCCTTCTCTTTTCACGACTATCATACTTCTGTATGAACCTCGACAGAGGAAACCCCCTTCTCTCTAGTGTATGGTATGGAAGCAGTGCTCCTTATCAAAGTAGAGATTCCATCTCAGAGAATTTTGGCTAAACGGATTCAAGCGAGACTCAATCGGCTAAACCGTATCGAAAAAAAGCACATGAAAACTCTGTGTCATGACAAACTTTACCAGAACCGGTTGAAGACTGCCTTTGAAAAGAAAGTTCATCCTCGGAATCTCCAAATTTGTGACTTGGTACTAAAGAAGACTTTACAGGTCCACACAGAACCTCGGGGGCAAGTGGACCCCTAATTATGAAGGCCCAAAAATTGTGAGAAAGGTTTTCTCCGGAGGAGCCTTGATCCTCTCAACTATAGACAAAGATGATCTTGGATCAACTGTAAATGCAAATGCAGTCAAAAAATATTACGACTAAATTTGACCTGCTATGTTGACACCCTAATGGAAAACTTAGGAAAAAATGGGCATCCCGGTGGGTGGCAAAAAGAAAAGGTCGAGGAAAAAATTATGGATATAAATCAAAAGAATTTAAAACTCGGTACGCTGACCCCCTGAGGGGTAACATAGGAAAAAACGGGTATCCCGTTGTAAGACCCTAATTTTAACCCTAAGATCCCCCATGGCATCATAACATTGCATTTTCATAGTCTCAAGGATCATAAGCATCTTGGTTCCCTTTGCCTTTGGGTGGGATCTCTTGTGAGTGGTCTGAGATCACCAAGCATGCTTGAATTGTATATCATTACTTTTCTCATTTTTATTAACCCAAAAGCACAAAAATATGTCACTAACATCTCTTGTTTGTAGCTTGAGCAGTCACAAGGTCTAAAGGCTTCTAGGAGATCCTATGTGCAATGATGTGGTCAAGAGGAGATGAAAGCAAACATGGAAATGGTTCCCAAAGCTATCATCCATAAAATATGCCTCCCAAGTATCTCAATTTATCAATTTGATCAAAGTAAAGCAAAGGGTTTGAGGTTTGTTTCCCAAGGAAACCCTAATTCATTTGTGCATTGACTGTGCATTGCTCATAAAGCAACCTCAGCCCATGGTCAAAAACAATCAAGGAAAGTTCTTTAATTCATCATTTAATGCATATTTGAACTTATTTGAGTGTCCTCAATCATCAATTCATCAGGATATGAAGTGTGGACTTGAGAAGTTGATCAGTCAATTCATCTGACTATTCTGAAATGCACTGAGACCTAACGTTTTATGTGTTGGTCAAATGGAGATGACCCCAAGAGAAAAAATGTTCTTAAGGACAATAGGAACAACTTTAATGTGCATCAAAAATTGATTTGAAGCATGGAAGGTCATCATCCATTCCAAGACATTATAGGTCATTTTGACTGAAATCCTAATTTTAGGTCAACTTCCCAAGAGCATAACTCATTCATTTTTCATGATTTTGAGGTGGGATCAAATGAATTGGAAATTTTAAGATGTATACTTAATTTTTTATGTTGAAAAAATTTTCATAATCCAAAAATAAATACATGTGATAATGCAAAACATTATAGGTCACTTTGGACCAAATGCATTGAAATGTGAAAAAGTCCAACTTCAAGTGCCCATAACTTCTTCATCAAAAATCCAAATGATGCAAAATTTAAGTCCAAATTGATTGTCTTAGAAAGATATACAACTTTAGTGTTGAAGATTTTATTATTTAGAGCTTGCATCATTGAGACATAGGGGCTTGAACATTGGCCAATTTTGGAAATTTCACATGTACATGTTTTGCACCCTACACTTCAATCTCAATTTTCATTAATTTCCAAGGCCCAATTGGAGTTTTGACCAACATAGCATTTGTTCCTTATGCAACAAGCTTTCCAACCATTACCCATAAGCCTATGTTTCAATTTTAGAAATATCATTTTCGAAGAGGAGAAATTTTTAGTGCATTTTTGGAAACTTGATTCAATTGCCATGCATGAGCTCACACAATCTAATTTGCATGTCCATTTCATTCATTTATGATATAAGCCTGCAATTCCAATCAGAATTGGGCCCTCCATGCGCCTGTACAGGCCCATGCATGGAGGCCCTCTTCTCCCATGCACAGTTTGTTCATGCATATCAGATGGCTTTGGCTATAAATACATGGCATGTGAGCTCTCATTTCTCAACCTGAAGGCGCCCCAATTGCTGCTGAATTCAAAACTCAACCCTCACCAAAGGAACTTTTCTCTTTCTTTCAAAAATTTCAGATCTGAAATTCAATTGCATTGATTGGTTTTCTAGATCTATAAGTTCCTAAACCTTCTTCACTTGATCCATAGAAGCTTCTGTTTGCAAAAGAACTCAAGGATCTTGACTCAATTCTTCACAATTCAAAGGTTTTACTCAATTGCATTTTGCTTCGAAACAACTCATATATTGTTCCATTTGCCTTGATTGTGTGTGATCTGAAGTTCTCTGCATAGAGGCAACATTACTGTGTTCTTAATTTTTGAAATCAAGTAAGTTAAGTTGAACACCACCAAAGTTCCATATCTGATTTCTCTCTCAATAGGGATCTAGAGTGGAATTGAGTGGCATAGGAGTGATGTACATCACTCCACCTTTCAAACGGTACCTAGATCGCGCGTTTTGGTTCACATTTTTTCACTTTGTAAATTTTGGCCTTCGCCGGAGCTACCGGAGAAGACGGTGGCACTGGCCATCGTCTGGTCTCCAGATCAAATCGTGGCCATCCATTTTCATTTCCAGATTTGATCTAGGCCTCTCATTGTTCTGACCTTTTAATAAGCAGCGTGTTTTGCATTGACTTGGATGTGTGGTGGATGCGCGCCTGAGAGCAATGTGATATGCCAGCCCAATTAATGAGCCATCATCCAACGCCTCTCCTTTTTTCTAATTTTAAATTTCTGATTTCTATTTTCTTTTATTTCTTTTAATTCCATTTTATTTCTAAAATTCATATCTCTTTCATTATTGGTCCAAAAATTATGGGACCAATTGCATTATTTCTCTTTTAATTTCTAGTTTCTAAAAATGATTTTTAATATTTTTTATTTCATCATTTGCTTTTTTTTAGTAATTTTCTCTTTTCTGTTTATTTTTAATTCATTTTAAATAGTTTTTGATATTCAAAAAATACAAAATATTTTCTCAACCTCTTTGAATGTTGATAGATCTATGAAAAATATTCTCATCAATTTATTAATTGATTTGAGATTTATTTGAGATTTTAGATCAATTAGGTTATTTTTATGCATTTTTAATTGATTAAAAATAGTTTCTGACTTTTAAAAATGATGAAATTTCTTGTCAAACTTTGTTTGACCTTGTTGAACTTGGGATAACTCACTTGGACTTTTCAAAGTTGATTTGAAGTGAATTTGAAGTTTGACCTTTCTTTTATTATTTTAATTCAAGTTTTATTTTAAATATTAAAAGTGCCAAAAATATTTTGTTTATTTTTTGACTTCTAATCTTCATTTTGCTTCTGTTTTCTATTGTTTGACCTTGATCTTCTCTATCTTTGGTGATAGCTTGTTGATTATCTCATTCCATTTCATTTAATGCACTTTAATTCTTTATTTCTATTCTTCTTCTTCTTCTTCTCCTTCTTCTTCTTTTCTTTTTTTTAATCAATGAGTTAAAGGTTGATGGTTAGCATTGATTAAGGAGGTTTAATCTTCCTTGATTCAAATCTAATTCATCTTGATCAATGATCAAGTGAATGTCTTTGCATTAAGGATATATTGCTTTCTAAATCATGCAAAGGACCTAAATCAATACAAGATATTTTCTCATCTTTTTTTGGCATGGCAAGTTGTTGGAGTTTGATTCAGTAATCAAGACCTCTAACTTGTGTTAGTGCCTACATTATTATTGACCGGCCTCAGATAGTTGTGACTTCAACATAAGTCCAATTACGATTGCTTAACATAGCGCTAAATTTGCTTTATGGCACACTAACTACTAACACTAACCATTAACCATTAACATTTAATTCTTGCTCTTTACTTTCATGCAATTTACCATTCTTGCACATATTATTCATTTGGTTTTTTCCTTTGCTCATTTGAGCACATATTTATGATTAATGCAATTTTCCTTTTGCTCACTTGAGCACATAATTGTGTATATATCATTGTGCTTGTGTTTTGTTTTGATTGTTGTGGACCAAATGCAAAGAAATGGACAATGGACTTAGACTTTAGGACTTTCCCCATGCAAATTTGGAGTCAAAGAGCAACTAGGCATTGGGCCTTTAGAGTGCTATAAAAGTCAAAGAGCAACTAGGAATTGGGTCTTTAGAATGCTATAAATGTTGAAGAGGACTTTGAAAGGACCAACTTCTAAACTCCTTCTTATTCATTCTTGATTTGTTTGATAGAACTTTTTAATGTGTGTGTTCTTGTGCTAGGGATTCCAACATTGAGCCTAAGTGAGGAACCATTGCCATGAGCTTCTAAGAGAGAGAGATCTAAGAGCCATTGAGGAACTTACCAAGAGCTTAAATGATTGTTGATTGCTTGAGCTTACTATTATCTTGCTTGCATATTCCAAAGAATGGGAGCTACTTGGATCATCAATATGATCTCAAGAGAGGAACTTCATTTGTGGTCTTGTTTCTTATCCCTTATCTCTTGTATGATTAGGATTTTAGCCATTCTTCTTCTTCCCTCCACTCTAACCCAAGCCAAAACTTTTTGTGAAAACATTTGACACTTCTTTTCAAACATTAGAAACCTAAGCCTTATACTTTTGACTTTCAAACTTTCTTTTCATAACACTTATTTTGAATTGAACTTTTAAATCAACTTTGACCATATTTTGTAAATACTTTTCATTGGTAAATACCACTCATTCAAATACCTTTTTGTGGTTTCAATGGCCACTTTCTTAATCAAATTTTTTATATAACCTTTAGCTATTAGGTTTGAGTTATCCTTGAGGTAGATGTAATACTCACCTATATCCTTAGTGATGGACAATGAGTCTTCCGTGCTTATTATAGGGTTAACCCCTCACTAGCATGTTGAAGCTATCCTCACATGGTGGATTTGTGGTTTTAGGTTGAGTTTTCTCCCTTGGATAACAAAAGACCATAAGGCTTTTGGACCAATCAATTCACCAACTCATTTTGAAATTTTTACCCCGAACTACGAGGTTTTGATCCTAATCTTTTTTAAGATGGTACATAGGCAATGGGTTTATCCATCCAAACACACAAAATGTAAATAATTTGTATATTCTCTTTTCATCTTTTCAATCATGTTTGCACAATTAAATTCTCACAAAATACCAACCTTACAACAAATGTGAAAAGGGCTCCCTAGGAGTACCTAGGATGTTTTGGGTTCTTAAAACCTTCCCATTGCATAACCAACCCCCTTACCCCGATCTCTGACATTTTTACTAGTTTTTGATTCGATAAAACTTTTAGGTTTTTGTTCGCTTTCTAACCATTCCTTTGGATAAATAGAAGTGCGGTGGCGACTCGAATTGTATGGTTTACCTTGGATTTAGTCAATATATCTAATGGTAAAGAATACCTCGCTACAGAAAAGTGGCGATTCTACTGGGGATCGTATTTGCCTAGTGGGTTTTGCCTACTTTTCATGTTTGTTGTATTGTATTGTATATTTGTTTTGTGACATATTTTTTGTGCAATTTGGGATTACTGTATTGTATGTAATGATTGAATTGCTTGAATATTAAGTCCTTGTATGCTTGGTGATCTTTGTGAGATGAGTTCTATACCCGAACTCGAGTGCCCTTAGGATAGGAGAATGGCATAGTCTTGTTGACTTGTGTGGAGTTATTCCTTAGCAAGTTGACTTGCAAGCCCATTCACTTGGTGGAGGTCATGTTGGGATCAATAATGTCACACAAGTAGTTGTGGTTAGACCTTACTCTTTCCAATATAGATCTTAGAAGCCAAGGACCTTAGTTTACCAAGCCCATCTTGGCCTATTCTGAGGATGTAGTGCGAAAGTCGTTCAAGTGTAAGATTTGATACGATTGTTACGCGATACTATGCTCATAAGAGTCTCTCTTGAGAATATTTTTGGAATACGAGTAGTCGTTACTCCGATAATATCCGAAAGATGGGATGATGACTATTGGAACCTCTTGTAGAACATGTTTGGCAGGTTTAAACCCTAGTACACTCCCTTTGGGTGGTTCTTAACCGAGACTCCATGCTCGTGACTTGCAACAAACCCTTGATTAATGGTTGATCCGTTCTTGTATCCTTAATATCAATGGAACTTGGGTGTTGATGAGTGTAGCACCTCAAATTTGCACCTATCATTGTACATACCATCTCATATTAGGCCATAGCATATCATGGTCCATTGCATAGCATTGCATTGCCCCCAGTTGCCTCAAATGCAAGCAAGTCAAGAATTAGGTCAAACTGATCAAGAGATCAGTCAACCAACCAAGCAAGGTTGTTTCTCAAGGAGCCAAGGCCCTAGGGTTTGTCCAACAAGTTCACATAACTTGGAGGTCCATTTGAAGTGTTTAAGTCAAGGGTTGGATGTTCAGAAGTCATCAGTTCATGCACAGTCAGTCAAAAAACCCTAGAAAGTCAAAATTGGTCAACTGTGGTTGATTTTTATGGTTTTGATGGATGGATTTGGTTTGAGAGAGCCTATTCATGTCCCAATAGGCCTCATATATCATGGCAATCAACATCATTGAAGAATTTGAAGCCAAACAAAAAATTTCCAAAAATAGAAAGTGGACTTGTAATTTTAACTGCCAAAAATGGAAACTTCTTGATCCCAAACTTACATCATGATACAAGCTTCAAATGAATTTGTGCCCAACATTAAAGTTGAAGATCTTGTTCTCCCATTTCCAAAAAGTCCAAGAACTCTCAATTCCCATGCATGGTTGCAAGATATGATCAAATCATTTTCACAAAATCTTGAACTTCAAAAGGCCATATCTCTCAAACCATTTGGCCAATTTTGGTGGGGTTTTTTCCTACAAACCACATTTTACCTCCTCTTTCCAAAAAGGTAAATTTCATGTGCCAAAACATTGCGAATCAAAATGGCATTTTTGGACCTAACCTAATTAATTTCAAGTGTGGACCAAAGTTGACTTTTTGATTTAAGTGTTTTCAGCACATTTGGCCAATTGGGATTCATTTAAGATGGTATTTGAAACTTGCCAAAGCCCAAATTCGAGCAACATGCTACCATTATACCTCCTTTTGGTCAAAAGTGTCAAAATTAGCAATTGTGCAAATTGGTTCATTAGAGCAAAACAAGTTTAGCACATGATTAGCAAGGCTTAAACAGAAGTATATAGTCACATTTTCTGCAGATTGGAAAGCCCTAGCAGCCATCTAACATACAGAATCCTCTTATTTTCACTCATTATCCATTTTTCACATTTTGCAAATTCTGCTCAAACTCCCAAAGGACTCGAGCCTTTCTTCATTGAATCATCAACTGGCCATCACTTGGAAGACATTTGGAGCATCAAAACCCAACTGTAAGCAGCCCTGATTCGACTGTTTTCAAAAGCACTCAGCCATGGCAGATTGAATTTAGAGCTAAATTGGTGTGTTTCAAGCCAAAGTTCTTCACTCATTCTTCATTTAGGACCATCATACGCATCTGTTTGGATCATTTGTGGCTAAAGAGGCACTGAATCATCACTGAGCTTCACTTTTGGTCAAGTTTGATGTCATTTGTGATTCTTGCTCGATTCATGTTCAATATGTTGTTTTGATGGAAATTGATGTTGGATTCTCACTTGCCTTGCCATGCTGAACGTTTCTATGTATTTAATTTTGAATTCTGGGAATTTTTTCTAAAATCCGATTTGGAAGTGATGAGTGTTCATGATGCTGCCCAGAAACCCTAGCCATGCCCAGTTTCTGTTTATGTTTCACGTGTGTGCATGAATCATTCACTGTTCCATTAGAACTGGCCAATGGGAACATATCCCTGGCCCTGAGCAAAACGCGGCGTTTTGCTAAATGAAGGTCATAATTACCAACGTGCCATTCTCCATTTATTAATTCAAAACAATTCATCTTAATTTCAATAATTATTTCATTTGATCATCAATTTTGCAAAATTCATAACTTGTTCATTTCAATTCCAAATCCAGTGGGAATTTTTGCATCATGTTCATATGATTGTCTAGTTTTTTATCATCATTTTTCCAGATTTTTTTGATCAGTGAATTTTAAGTGGCCTTAGGGTTTGTAACATGTGACCAAATATTGTACACTTTGCCAAATCTTTTGTGAAATTGTGAGGATTTGTCCAATGACCCTGAAATTTTTTGTGCTTAATCTACACTCATTCATGTTTGTTTTGATGTAGAGTTCTTGAATTTATCATATTTGGTTGTTGAGATATAAATTTTTGAAGTAGGGTGTGACAACTTGTGTCACACCAATGATGTGAAATTTCATGAATTTTGATGACATGCTTCCTGACTTCCAATTGACCCCAATTTTTGCATGAACCTTCTCTCATTTGTCTAGTTGACTTGTGATTTTTCTTGGAATTAATTGTGCTATTTTCCATTTGTTTGAGATTTTTCCTCCCTGTCTAGTCAAATGTTGACTTTTTGTGATGCACTTTGCCATTTGTTTTGTGAAATGCTCATATTGTACTAGATGGACATGAAATTTTGCATGAGATAACTAGACATCTTGGGCTTTGCATTGGTGTTGATCCCATTCATTTCTCATCTGTTTTCATTTAGTTATGATTTTTTGAAGATTGACCCATGTTTGTTTGACTTCTTTGTGCATGCTTGAATTTGCTTTGACTTTATGATATTCATTGACTGCCTTCCACTTGTCCAAATGCAATGAAATTTGACATGCTTACCATGCTAGGTGTTAGGATTGAACATGAATTATTTGATGATTTTTGAAAATGTTTGAGTTGACTTTTGATGCAAGTCATTCTGTTGACTTCTTTGAGCTTTCATTTGCCATGCTTTGGTTTCCTTTGCTTGTGAATTGATGATGATGCATGATATGAACATGAAACCAATTGGGATTGCTTCTTAAATGTTTGAACTTGATTTTGGTTGACTTTCATTTGCTGTTTTGACTTTCTCATTCCTCTTTGACCCTAGGCTTGTCCTAGTGGTCCAGTTACTTACTGTTGAGCTTATGTTTTCAGGTTGAACACCAAATGACCAATGAGATCAATTTCTTTTGATTAAGCTTGTTTGAATATCATTGTCTAACCTCTTGGTTTTGTAGGTGGCTTGACTCATATGATTTGAGTCTTGTGCTTTGCACATTGGTCCCTTGTGTTGACTGTTGATTCTTTTCCTTTTGCTTTAACTGTTGAAATGTGTACTGATTTGTTTGACTATTTCAGGTACCATTAGTTGCTTAAGTTCTTTGAACTTGCTTTGCTTTGCTATTTAGCAAATTGCTTGAGGTATAATTCCTTTTTCTTCATGTAGTCTGGAAGACCTGGCCTGTTACTTGGCCAGGCAACTGTCTGAAGTCCTCCTTAAGAGGCAATGTTTGTGTATGTTTAATTTGTCCTTGTACAGAGTCAAAGACCTCCTAAGTGAAGAGGCAATTGGCAGAACCAAGGGATAAGCAACCTATCCCCTGCTATTCAGTGTGTCTTCTGTTTTGCTCACACCACTGTGTTGATGCATTACAGATAAAAACCCAAGATCTTGTGCAATTGCACAGTTGAGTCAGTATCAAATGTGTAGAAGGGTTCCCACTTTCTGAACCCACACATTCTTGTCAAATGCTCTCCCTGGCCAGGGATAAGAGCAATGAGGCACACCCCTCATCTCCTTTCATCTGCTTCACCTTGGCTCTCAATGTCAAGGTTAAGAGCACCATCACCCATTTCCAGAGGTTTGTTTGTTGAGGTTGATATGACCCCTCGACTAAAACCTAACCCTTGTGTGAGCCCCTTGTGTGTATATAGTGTGTGCTACCTGTGCTTGTATGTTTGTTTGACTTGCTTCCTGTGCAAGTTAGGTTTAGTTTAGACTAATCCTTGTTTGCTTTCGCCCTCGTTGCGATCCTTTCTCTCGCCCTCGTTGCGATCGAGCCTTTTCCTTTCTCTCGCCCTCGTTGCGATCGAGCCTTTTCCTTTCTCTCGCCCTCGTTGCGATCGAGACTTTCCCTTTCTCTTGCCCTAGTTGCAATCGAGTCCTTTTTCCCTCCGTAGCCGAACTACGGCAACTCTGATTCTCATGTTCAGATGAGATACGTAGGCACGAGATGCGATGTCTTGTCGGGTTTGACTAACAACTAACACTAATTCCTTTCTCTCGCCCTCGTTGCGATTGAGACCTCCCCTTTCTCTTGCCCTAGTTGCAATCGAGACCCTTGCTTCCTGTGCAAGTTAGGTTTGGTGTGGCTTGCTTCCTGTGCAAGTCATGTTTAGGATAGGCTTGCTTCCTGTGCAAGTTAGCTAGAAACCTTAACTTAGGGTTGATTTTGCATGACAACATCTAGGCTCGAGTCGTAGTCTCCCTAGTGTTGTGTCTCCCTCTGTTATCTGGTTAGGCTAGATCCTTTGTCCCTGCGTAGGGGAACTACATCGCCCTGATCTTCATACCAGATGAAGTATGTAGGCAGGAGATTGAGCTGATCTCTCCGGGCGCCTTTTCTTTTCTTTTGTGTGTGTTGCTTGACAGTTATAGGCTCGAGTCCCCGACTCCCTATTAACTTGTTGTGTTGTTGTGTGCTTGGAAGCTGATGTAAGTCCATCGAGTGGCATTTGGGTTCCAGTGTGGGTGTGTTTAGGTTCGGATGCTGACATAAGTCCAGTGATTGGCAGTCGGGCTCCACGTTTGCCTTTGCCTGTGTGCCTTGTTTGTGTTTGTGTGCGTGTCAGCCGAGCTACGAATGCTCTGATTCTTCTCTCGTCCGAGAAGATACGTATGCATAGGATGCGATATCCTAGCGAGCATGTGTCGTTTCCCCAGTCCGAACTACTTCGACTCTGATGTCTATGCCTGATAGACTAAGTAGGCCCAGGATACGATGTCCTGCCGAGTCAGTTTCAGTCAGTTTCTTTCGTCTCTTTCAGCCAGTGTGTGTGAGTTTGAGCAGTGTTTAGCAACCATTTATCCTTCCTTTTGTGCGTGGATCCCGTAGAGTACTACGGATGCGTAGGGGTGCTAATACCTTCCCTTCGCATAACCGACTCCCGAACCCATTATCTTTGGTCGCGAGACCATGTCTTTCCCAGGTTTACTCTGAGCGTTTCCTTTCCCTCTTTTGGGATAAATAACGCACGGTGGCGGCTCTGTTGTTTCTTCTTTTCCCGCCGGTTTTTTCGCGTAATGCGACAGCTGGCGACTCTGCTGGGGACATAGAGAAGTTGACCTATGCTGGTCCATCTTCCCTGAGCGAGTCTCTCCTAGCGCTCTCTAGGATTAGGGTTTTGGTTGCTTTGTGCTGTGTTTATTTATTGCATTCATTATTTACTGTTTGCATTCATTGTCTTTTGTTTGCATTTATGTTTGTAATTATGTTTGCATTCATATTCATTATTCATTCTGCCTGGCTGGTTGTCTGTTTTTTCTGTGTGGGGTGGGTGTCAGTTGAGGTAAAAGGTCCAATACCCAGACCATGAGTGAAATCTAGGATGATTAGGAATAGAGTGATTCATGGGAAGCGGGTGGTATTGCGCCACTTAGCGGAACATTGATATCACGAGCAGTTCAGACCCTGGTGGGATGCTGTCGTTACATACTTCGGGTGTGTATATGATGGCATTCTGCGAAAGGTTATTTATGCTGCGTTTCTCTCAGCTTTACCCTGGCCTAGACTACACCCGTGAGTGGGGAAGGGTTGATCATCATTACAGGTACCTGTTGATGACTTGGTTCTGTTGGTGACTTTGTTCAGACAGTGTTTTCAGTTGACCTTAAGTTGGATTTGGGTTCTGATTTTGACCGAAGCTTCGACTTTGTGATCAGAGATGCACCACCAGCCAGTCCAGTCTGCATCATTTGCATCATAGCATATTTATTTTTTCAAAAGAAACGCAATGAAAAAATTTGAAAAAAAAATCAAAAATGAAAAAATCAAAGAAAAAAAAAAGAAAAAAGAAAAAAAAACTAATCTCTGCATGCATATCATTTCTCAGGTACATTCCAGAGCTTGTCTACTGATAGAGATGGCAACAGTCTCAGAGCCGAAGCGGAAGACCTGTTCCTACAGTTTCCATCGTGAGCCGTTGACTTCCCTGATTGAGTTGGGTAGCCTCGTGACAGATGATCATCTGAAGAGATTCTTTGGGCAGTATGGAGACATCTTGACAGTGCTGAAGACAGTAGTGGATCCGGTGCCTCTGCAGACACTTCTTCAGTTTTATGATCCAGAGCTCAGATGCTTCACATTTCAAGATTATCAGCTAGCACCTACTCTCGAAGAGTACTCTATTCTGATGAATGTCCCAGTTCAGCATCAGACTCCCTTCTTGGACGTCCCAAAGGAGGTTGACTTCAGATTGATTGCCAGAGCTCTCCGGTTGAGTGTTAAGGAGGTTGGTGAGAGTTGGAAGCCCTGTGGGGAGGTAGTGGGTCTGCCATTGAAGTTTCTGTTGAGGGTAGCCAGGGATGAAGCAGAGAAGGGAAATTGGGAAGTTTTTCACGCCCAGCTTGCCGCCGTGATCTATGGGATCGTCCTATTTCCCAGTATGCCAAATTTTGTCGACCATGCTGCTATCAGTATCTTCATCAGAGGGAATCCAGTCCCTACCTTGTTAGCTGACATTTACTATGCCATCCACAGTAGGCATGGTAAGGGTGGAGCCATCAGGTGCTGTCTACCTCTCCTGTTCAAATGGTTCATGTCTCTTCTGCCAGCCAGTGGACCATTTGTGGATACCCAGAGCACTCTTAAGTGGACTCAGAGGGTCATGTCGCTCACTTCTTACGACATCAGATGGCAGTCGTACCGGATGGATGTGAAAGACGTTATCATGAGTTGTGGTGAATTCCGGAACGTGCCACTTGTGGGGACCAAGGGTTGCATCAACTACAACCCAGTTCTCTCCCTTCGCCAGCTAGGGTTTGTTATGAGTAGAAGGCCACTTGAAGCTGAGATAGCTGAGAGTGTGTGTTTTGAGAAGAAGGATGACCCTGTTAGGTTGGAGCAGATAGGGAAAGCCTGGAGATCTCTTGGGGTCAGGGATGGATCTGTCTTAGGGAAGAAGTTTGCCATTGCAATGCCCGATTACACTGATTGGGTAAAGAAGAGAGTGGAAACTTTGCTGCTACCCTACGATAGGATGGAGCCGTTGCAGGAACAACCACCTTTGGTTCTTGCTGATAGTGTGCCTGCTGAGCACTATAAGCAAGCCCTGATGGAGAGTCGTCGTCTGAGAGAGAAGGAGCAAGACACTCAGATGGAGTTGTACAAAGCTATGGCTGATAAGCTGCACTTGGCCCATCAACTCAGGGAAGTGCAAGGAGAGGATGCTAGCAGAGCAAGGAGCAAGAAGAGATCATATGATGAGGTAGAGTCTATGTTGGATGCAGAGCATAGGGAATGTCTGAGGCTACAGAGAGCAGAAGTCAACTATCAGAAGAAGATCAGAGACTTGGAGAAGCAACTCAAAGACAAAGACACTCAGTTGAAGAAAGAGATGGAGTTGAGACAGAAGTCAGAAGATTATCTTGGAGGAGAAGTCTTGGAGCTTAGAAGACAACTGAAGGAGAAGATTACCCGTCTACCAGAATGTTCAGAATGCACACTATTGATAGACCAGTGCCATTACCTGAAGACCCTCATTCCGGAAGACCGTCTGTCTTAGATTGTATCTTTGTTTGTTTTTGTTGAGAATCACCTCCAGGCTTGTTGGAAGGGATTCATTTGTTTGTACTCCGTCTTTGGATCTTTATTGTTGAGAATCACCTCCAGGCTTGTTGGATGGGATTCTTTTTCTTTGTACTCTGTTTATTCGAATGTTCTGTTGACTCGGTTATAATGACCTTTTTACCCTTATGTATAGATAAGGTTGTCAGTTTTTCCCTGTTGTTCTCATATTTCCTTGTATCTGTATTGTTCTCTTGTTGCTGCAGGTTGCCATCTTTTGAGGATGGGTCAGGCTCTTTGAATGCCTGAGAAATGAGCATATCATGTGCATCATACGCATCATTTAACATCATACTCATATCATTTGCATAACAGGTGTTCTTGTGCCATCTTCTCACTTTGATTCCTGTGTCCAGGCAGGATAGCTGATCAAAGGCCGCACCGCTACTCAACGCGACTCAACCATCAACGCAACATGGATCAAGTACAAGCTGAGTTGGCAGAGATGAGGGCTAACATGGCCCAGTTCATGCACATGATGCAAGGGGTTGCGCAAGGACAAGAAGAACTCCGAGCACTGGTCCAGAGGCAAGAAGCTGTTATTCCACCGCCTAACCAGGCTTTGCCAGAAGGAAATCCAGTTCCCGACACTCCTGCTGCTGCTATTCCCGTCAACAACTATGGTGTAGGTGAAGAGTTGAGGGGTATCCGAGTTGACGGTCAACCGATTGCTCCAGATGCTGCTAGTGCCAGAGTCATTCATGTTCCAGCCCGTAACAGAATTCCGATTGTTGACAGACAAAAAGATTTGTTCACTATGCTCAGAGAAGACGACGACATCTTGGGTAGAAATGATGCGAGAGATCGCAAAGTTGAGGCCCTTGCTGAGAAGATCAGGGCAATGGAATGTCAAAACTCCCTCGGTTTTGATGTTACAAACATGGGATTAGTTGAAGGACTGAGAATCCCGCACAAATTCAAGGCACCGTCATTTGATAAATACAACGGTACCTCCTGCCCTCGCACCCATGTGCAGGCATACTACAGAAAAATCTCCGCATACACTGATGATGAGAAGATGTGGATGTATTTCTTCCAAGACAGCCTATCTGGGGCGTCTTTGGACTGGTATATGGAATTGAAGCGGGATTCAATTAGATGCTGGAGAGATCTGGGTGAGGCGTTCCTCAGACAGTATAAGCATAACATGGACATGGCTCCGACCAGGACTCAGCTGCAGAGTCTCTGTCAGAAGAACAATGAAAGCTTTAAAGAGTACGCCCAGAGGTGGCGTGAACTAGCTGCGAGAGTTCAACCCCCTATGTTGGAAAGGGAGTTGACTGACATGTTCATCAGTACTCTGCAAGGTGTGTATATGGACCGGATGGGAAGCTGCCCATTCGGAAGTTTTTCTGACGTCGTCATCTGTGGCGAAAGAACAGAAAGTTTGATTAAAGCTGGGAGGATTCATGATGTGGGGTCCTCATCTTCTTCAAAGAAACCCTTCTCTGGGGCACCTCGCCGTAGAGAAGGAGAGACCAATGCTGTGCAACACAGAGGGGGTGTGTACAGAGCAAATGCAAACAGAGATCAGTATCGTCCAGTGGCTGCGGTGACTATTCCTGCACCTCAACCTCGTCCACAACAACAACAGAGAGTTCAACAACAACCGCAACAACAACAGCAACAGCAGCAACGTCCTTATCAGCAAAGGCAGAGGTTGCAGGCTGATAGAAGGTTTGACCCGCTGCCAATGACGTACGCCGAATTGTTACCCGAACTACTCCGGTTAGGGTTTGTGGAATTGCGTACAATGGCTACTCCAACAGTGCTGCCTCCAGGTTATGATGCAAATGTCCGTTGTGATTTTCATTCTGGGGCACCAGGCCACCATACTGAAAGATGTCGGGCTTTGCAACATAAGGTTCAAGATCTGATCGATGCTAAGGCGATCAATTTTGCTCCGGTGCCGAATGTAGTGAACAATCCTATGCCGCAGCATGGTGGGCATAGGGTTAACAATGTTGAAGAAGGGGAAGCTGAAGACTTGGTTGTTAATGTTGAAGATGTCCAGACTTCTTTACTTGTCGTGAAGAATCGTTTGCTGAAAGGGGGTGTTGACCCGGGCTGTGCAGAGGGCTGTTTGGGTTGTTCAGAGGCTGTCAATGGTTGTGACCAGCTGAAGGCTGGTATTCAAAGACTGATTGATGGGGGCTGTCTCCAGTTCAGTCGGGCTGTTAAAGGTAATGGGGCAGTGTCTACTGTCACCATTTATTTCAAGCCGTCTGAAGGACGAGGACGAGGGACTGTCAGTACCTCAGCAACAAACAATACTCCGGCTACCATTCCAGCTCCGGTAACCATCAATGCACCAGCTACTATTGCTGCGCCTGGCAGAAGGCAGGTTGAAAATAGTAGGGCCGTTCCATGGAGGTACGACAACGCCTATCGCAATGATAGAAGGGCTGGTAATCAGACTAGGCCAGTAGTACAAGCGCCAGTAACAATCAGTGCTCCAGTGAGGACTCCTGTGGTTGCAAGTCCGGTTGTGGACAATGTTGGAGGGCCAGGAGGATTCACCAGGAGTGGACGACTGTTTGCTCCTCAGCCTTTGAGAGATGCTAATGCTGAGGCATCCGCAAGGGCTAAGGGTAAACAAGCTGTGGTTGACGAGGAACCAGCTCAGAAGGAGGCTGAGGGTTCTTTCGAAAAAGATGTTGAGGAGTTCATGAAGATAATCAAAAAGAGTGATTACAAGATTGTAGATCAGCTCAACCAGACTCCGTCTAAAATTTAAATACTCTCTTTGTTGATGTGTTCTGAGGCACATCGGGACGCTTTGCTAAAGATGCTGAACATGGCGTACGTCCCGCAAGAGATATCTGTCAACCAGTTGGAGGGTGTACTAGCCAATGTGAGTACCAGGCACGGTGTAGGTTTCACTGACCTAGACCTAACGCCTGAGGGACGTAATCATAACAAAGCCTTGCACATCACTATGGAGTGTAAGGGCGCTGTTTTATCTCACGTGCTGGTAGACACCGGGTCGTCCCTGAATGTCCTACCCAAGCAGATTCTAAAGAAGATTGATGTCGAGGGAGTTGTGCTCACTCCCAGTGACCTGATTGTGCGTGCCTTTGATGGATCCAAACGGTCTGTGTTTGGTGAAGTCACCTTGCCGGTGAAGATAGGTCCGGAAGTGTTCGATGTCATCTTCTATGTGATGGACATTCAGCCTGCTTATAGCTGTTTGTTGGGGCGTCCGTGGATTCACGCAGCTGGGGCAGTCTCGTCGACTCTCCACCAAAAGCTCAAGTATGTCTGGAACGGTCAGATTGTGACTGTTTGTGGCGAAGAAGAAATTCTGGTGAGTCATCTCTCCTCATTCAAATATGTTGAGGTGGATGGCGAGATCCACGAAACCCTGTGCCAGGCATTTGAGACTGTGGTGCTGGAAGGGGTAGCTTGTGCTGAGCAGAGGAAGCCAGGTGCTTCGATTACATCGTACAAGCAAGCCAAAGAGGTGGTTGACTCCGGTAGAGCTGAAGGTTGGGGCAAGATGGTTGACTTGCCAATCAAGGAAGACAAGTTCGGCATTGGTTACGAGCCTCTCCAAGCAGAGCAGAGCGTGCAGGCAGGTCCGAGTACCTTCACCAGCGCTGGGCTGATGAACCACGGGGATGTCTTTGCTACTGATGGTGAAGACCGGGATTGTGATTTGGATGTCTGGGTCCACCCTTGTGCACTAGGCGAGGTTATCAACAACTGGACGGCTGAAGAAGTGGTCCAAGTTACTCTACTGACAGAGTAATTTTCTTTTGTTTTTTCATTTTGCATGAAAACCCTACGTTCTGCCCAAGGCGTAGTGGTTCATTGTAGGGCCACATCATGTTTACAATGTTTATAAATAAAGGACGTTTTGCAATCAAATTTTGAGATCTTTGTCTTTCTTTTTTGATTTTTCACTTCTTTCAAAATAATAAAAATGGCAATGTTTTTGTTTTCTGTGACTTTATTGAAATCTTTTTCTAAAAACAAAACATTAAACATGCAGAAGTGATATTTTGGCATCCACTGTGAGCGACTCTGTTATGGCTCCATATGATTTCGACAATCCCATTTACCAAGTTGAAGAGGAGAGTGAGGAAGACTGTGAACTCCCTGCAGAATTGGTCAGACTACTGAAGCAAGAGGAAAGGGTCATCCAACCTCATCAGGAAGAGTTGGAGATTGTTAATCTGGGTACTGAGGACGCCAGAAGAGAAATCAAGATTGGGGCTGCTTTAGAAGACTCTGTCAAAAGGAGGCTAATCGAGATGCTAAGAGAATATGTGGAAATATTCGCCTGGTCATACCAAGATATGCCTGGTTTGGATACAGACATTGTGGTGCATCGGTTACCTCTTCGAGAAGAGTGTCCGTCGGTCAAGCAGAAGCTTCGCAGAACTAGTCCTGATATGGCTGTCAAAATCAAGGAAGAGGTTCAGAAGCAGTGGGATGCAGGTTTTCTAGCTGTTACCAGTTACCCGCCGTGGGTTGCCAACATTGTTCCCGTGCCGAAGAAGGATGGCAAAGTCAGAATGTGTGTCGATTACCGGGATTTAAACAGAGCGAGTCCGAAAGATGATTTCCCATTACCTCACATTGATGTATTGGTGGATAATACGACTCAATCTTCGGTATTCTCTTTCATGGACGGTTTCTCAGGCTATAACCAGATCAAGATGGCGCCAGAGGACATGGAAAAGACGACATTCATTACACCTTGGGGCACGTTCTGCTACAAAGTGAGGCCATTTGGGCTGAAGAATGTCGGTGCTACCTATCAGAGGGCAATGACGACTCTCTTTCATGACATGATGCACAAAGAAATCGAAGTGTACGTGGACGATATGATTGCGAAGTCGCAGACAGAAGAGGAGCACCTGGTTAATCTACAGAAGTTGTTTGACAGACTGGTCAAGTTCAAACTGAGGCTGAACCCGAACAAGTGTACGTTTGGAGTGAGATCAGGGAAGCTGTTAGGCTTCATTGTCAGTGAGAAAGGGATTGAGGTAGATCCAGCAAAAGTCAAAGCTATTCAAGAGATGCCTGAACCGAAAACGGAAAAGCAAGTCCGTGGGTTTTTAGGGAGGTTGAACTACATTGCAAGGTTCATATCTCATCTAACTGCCACATGTGAACCAATTTTTAAACTGCTCAGAAAGAATCAGGCGATCAAATGGAATGATGATTGTCAGAAGGCTTTTGACAAAATCAAAGAATATTTACAGAAACCTCCAATCCTAATTCCTCCAGTTCCTGGGAGACCACTGATAATGTACCTGTCAGTTACCGAGACTTCGATGGGGTGTGTATTGGGGCAGCATGACGAGTCTGGTCGAAAAGAGCATGCCATATACTACCTAAGCAAAAAGTTTACCGACTGTGAAACAAGATATTCACTGCTCGAGAAAACTTGCTGTGCTTTGGCCTGGGCTGCTCGCCGACTAAGGCAGTATATGTTGAACCATACTACTCTGTTGATTTCTAGGATGGATCCATTAAAATACATCTTTGAGAAGCCAGCTCTCACCGGACGTGTTGCCCGTTGGCAGATGATCTTAACGGAATATGACATTCAGTACACGTCGCAGAAGGCCATCAAAGGTAGTATCCTGTCAGACTATCTTGCCGAGCAACCGATTGATGACTATTAGCCTATGATGTTTGAATTCCCTGATGAAGACATCATGTATCTAAAGATGAAAGATTGTGAAGAGCCGCTTGTCGAGGAAGGACCGGATCCTGATGATAATTGGACACTGATGTTTGATGGGGCTGTGAATATGAACGGTAACGGTGTTGGGGCAGTGTTGATCAATCCCAAAGGTGCTCATATACCTTTCTCTGCCAGATTGACTTTCGACGTCACCAACAATGAAGCTGAGTACGAGGCTTGTATCATGGGGATAGAAGAAGCCATTGATCTGAGGATCAAAACACTTGACATTTTTGGAGATTCTGCTCTAGTGATCAATCAGGTCAATGGAGATTAGAATACAAACCAGCCACATCTGATTCCGTATAGAGATTACACCAGAAGAATACTGACATTCTTCAAGAAGGTGAAGTTGTATCATGTCCCCCGGGATGAGAATCAGATGGCTGATGCTTTGGCTACTTTATCTTCTATGATAAAGGTTCATTGGTGGAATCATGTGCCACATGTTGCGGTGAATCGACTCGAGAGGCCTGCATATGTGTTTGCAGCCGAGTTAGTTGTTGCTATTGATGATAAACCGTGGTATTATGACATCAAGAACTTCCTCAAGACTCAAGAGTATCCTGAGGGTGCGTCGAAGAATGATAAGAAGACCCTGAGAAGGCTAGCTGGAAGCTTTTATCTGAATCAGGATGACGTGTTGTACAAGAGGAACTTTGACATGGTCTTGCTCAGATGCGTGGATAGACACGAAGCAGACATGTTAATGCAAGAAGTGCACGAGGGTTCGTTTGGTACCCATGCTGGTGGTCATGCAATGTCAAAGAAATTGCTGAGAGCCGGATATTATTGGATGACTATGGAATCCGATTGCTTCAAATATGCTCGGAAGTGCCATAAGTGTCAAATCTATGCTGATAAGGTGCATGTACCACCAAGCCCGTTGAATGTCATGAACTCACCTTGGCCGTTCGCCATGTGGGGCATTGATATGATTGGGAAGATTGAGCCTACTGGTTCTAATAGACATCGCTTCATCTTGGTGGCGATCGATTACTTCACCAAATGGGTGGAAGCAGCTTCCTATGCCAACGTCACCAAACAAGTGGTTACCCGGTTCATCAAGAAAGAAATCATCTGTCGTTATGGAGTCCCTGAGAGAATCATCACTGACAATGGTTCGAATCTCAACAACAAGATGATGAAAGAGCTTTGCAAAGATTTCAAGATCGAACATCACAATTCTTCTCCTTACAGACCGAAGATGAATGGTGCTGTAGAGGCAGCTAACAAGAATATCAAGAAGATTGTGCAGAAGATGGTCGTAACGTACAAAGATTGGCACGAGATGTTGCCTTTCGCGTTGCATGGGTACCGTACCTCAGTACGTACGTCGACCGGGGCAACCCCTTACTCCCTTGTGTATGGTATGGAAGCAGTCCTACCAGTTGAAGTGGAGATCCCTTCTCTGAGGGTATTATTGGATGTCAAGCTGGATGAAGCCGAGTGGATTCGTACAAGGTTTAATGAGTTAAGCCTTATCGAAGAGAGACGGTTAGCAGCTGTGTGCCATGGGCAGTTGTATCAGAGAAGGATGAAGCGAGCCTTTGATCAGAAAGTGCGTCCTCGGACATTTCAAACTGGCGATCTAGTTTTGAAGAGGATCCTCCCTCCCGGTACAGATGACAGGGGCAAGTGGACTCCTAATTACGAAGGTCCATATGTTGTGAAGAAGGTCTTCTCCGGTGGAGCCTTGATGCTTACAACTATGGATGGTGAAGATTTTCCTTCCCCTGTCAACTCAGACGTAGTCAAAAAATACTTCGCATAAATTGACCCGCTGGACAAAAAGAATAAAAGAGTCCAGGCAAAAATGGGCATCCCGGCGAACCAAAAAACAGAAAGAAAAAGGTTCGGGCAAAAGTTAGGGATAAAAATGAAGAATTGTACACCCGGTAAGTCGAAAACTCGCAAGGGCGGCTTAGGCAAAAATGGGTATCCCGGTGGATTGAAAACCCGGAAGGGCGATCCAGCCAAAAGAGGGATTAGAGCGAAGACTACAGTTTGAGTTATCTGTACTTCATCATGCTTCGTCAGCTGCCATCTCGACAGATGTGATCGGTCCAGTCAGTCTTCTCAGGAAGCAAGGAATTGGGAGGAAACTGATGATCTATGAGCTATAACAGAGTTGGGAAACAGTGAATGCCGTGTTCACATTGCCATTAGGATAGTTTATTTTCCTTTTGTGCGCAATTACCTCTTTCTAGGAATTGCTTCCCATTGTATTTTGCCTTTTCAGGCACATTTTCAATCAATAAAAGTCGTTATTCAGATAAATTGCTCTCTTGTTTTTACTTTTACTGTTTTGTTTGCAAAAACGTCCGAATTTTTGATAAACATTGCATATAACAACATGAAGACTAAACAATGACGTGCAGAAAGAATTAAAACATTTGAAAATCATTTTGAATGTTGAGGACACTTGAGCGTGTCTTGTCCAAATGCTCCCCTGGGGCATCTGTTATTCCGTTATGCAGGTCGTCGCCTGTGAGCATTCCCCAGCAGTGCTTTCCCCAGGCAGAGTCATTATCCTAGCTATGGTTTGTTTAAGCCTTCCCCAACGAAGCAGGTATCTCTCCAGCAGGGTTTATCCTACCAGTGGATTGGGCGGTTGTCCATAGCAGATTGATATCCGCATCCCCAGCTGAGTTGATTCTACTTGTGAATATTGCGGGTCGTCCCCGGCGGAGTAACTGTTATTCCCCAAAGCATAGTCTATTTTATCTGAGGGTTGTATGAGCCTTATCCTCAGAGAGTTGCCTGGTTTAGCATCCCCAGCGGAGTTTTTATTTCCCCAAGCGGAATTTTTGTGGATTGATTGGGTTATCCCCAGCAGTTTACCCTTTGTTTTCCCCTAGCAGAGTTGCTTTATTACTCCCCAGCAAGTTGCTTTGTCTTCTCTAGCGGATTCGTATTGTTGGTTCCCCAGCAGTTGTGTCGTTTCCCCCAGTGGATTTGTCTTGAAGTTTCCTCAGCACAGTCGTCCTGTGTAGTTTCCTCAGCACATCATATTGCATTGCATATAGTAATCATTGCATCCTCAAACTGCGTAGCATTTCCATCCCATATGGAGCATTACGCCATAGAAAAATTCAAACATATGCATTCATGTGTTCGAAACCACATCAGACTGTATCCCCGGCAGAGGCGGATTGTTTTGTTCAACATCAACACAGCAAAACAGCTACAGTTGCTTCGACAGCATTCAGAGATGGTTATCCCCACAGAGGTTTATTTCCTCACCCGATGGTGACAGAAAGTTCGTTTCTCCCCAGTGAGACCCCCAGCAAGTGATCAGCCTTGCCTTGGGATATCTCAGATGTCGTCTTGTGATACCAGTAAGTGTCATGTCAGCACCCGCGTGTGTCTCTTCCTTTTGGTGTCGGTAAACGCCATTGCTTCGGTGTCGGTAAACATCGAGTTCCACCCAGTCATCGGTAAATGTCTGGTCATTTTTTGGTGTCGGTAAACACCATTGCTTTGGTGTCGGTAAACATCGAGTTCCACCCAGTCATCGGTAAATGTCTGGTCATTTTTAGTGTCGGTAAACACCATTGCTTCGATGTCGGTAAACATCGAGTCCTCTTTTCAGTCATCGGTAAATGTCTGATAAATCCCCAGCTAGAAATCCCCCAGTAGAGTCATCGGTAAATGTCCTACCTGGTTTCCAGTGCAAATATTTGTTTGTCTTTCCCCAATAAATCTCCCATCCCCAGTCATCGGTAAATGTCGGGTCATTTTTTGATGTCGGTAAACATCATCTTTCGATGTCGGTAAACATCGAGTCTCACCCCAGTCATCGGTAAATGTCTGGTCATTTCTGTGATGTCGGTAAACATCATCTTTCGGTGTCGGTAAACATCGAGTCTCACCCCAGTCATCGGTAAATGTCTGGTCATTCTTTTTGATGTCGGTAAACATCATCTTTCGATGTCGGTAAACATCGAGTCTCACCCCAGTCATTGGTAAATGTCTGGTCATTCTTTGTTCTCTTGCTAATAAATCAAGATCCCCAGAAGTCGTCGGTAAACGTCTCGTCTGGTATCACCACAAAGATTTTGTTCCTCCCCAAGCGGAGATGCCATCGGTAAATGGCCTTGTTGAAGTTGACATCGGTAAATGTCAAGTTTGCTCTGAAGCCACCATCGGTAAATGGTCTTGCTTCCTTTCTACATCAAAGTATTTCCCAGCAACCATCGGTAAATGGCCTTGCTGAAGTTGACATCGGTAAATGTCAAGTTTCTTCGAAGCCACCATAGGTAAATGGTCTTGCTTCCTTTCTACATCAAAGTATTTCCCAGCAACCATCGGTAAATGGCCTTGCTGAAGTTGACATCGGTAAATGTCAAGTTTCTTCGAAGCCACCATAGAATTTTCTTTCCCAGCAGCCATCGGTAAATGGTCTTGCTGAAGTTGATATCGGTAAATATCAAGGTCCCAGTTTTAACCATCGGTAAATGGTTTTGCTTTTCTGAAATTGTCATGCGTTTGTCATCGGTAAATGACGTGGTTCTTCTTGTATTATATCTAGTCGGTGCAAATTTCTACGGTTCTTTGGTATTCAATCCCTGTTTACCCTGAAAGTCTGACAGCAATTGCTATCATCCGTTCGGGTTCCCAGCTGATTGAATAGGGGCAGCTGTAGCACCTCAAATTTGCACCTATCATTGTACATACCATCTCATATTAGGCCATAGCATATCATGGTCCATTGCATAGCATTGCATTGCCCCTAGTTGCCTCAAATGCAAGCAAGTCAAGAATTAGGTCAAACTGATCAGGAGATCAGTCAACCAACCAAGCAAGGTTGTTTCTCAAGGAGCCAAGGCCCTAGGGTTTGTCCAACAAGTTCACATAACTTGGAGGTCCATTTGAAGTGTTTAAGTCAAGGGTTGGATGTTCAGAAGTCATCAGTTCATGCACAGTCAGTCAAAAAACCCTAGAATGTCAAAATTGGTCAACTGTGGTTGATTTTTATGGTTTTGATGGATGGATTTGGTTTGAGAGAGCTTATTCATGTCCCAATAGGCCTCATATATCATGGCAATCAACATCATTGAAGAATTTGAAGCCAAACAAAAAATTTCCAAAAATAGAAAGTGGACTTGTAATTTTAACTGCCAAAAATGGAAACTTCTTGATCCCAAACTTACATCATGATACAAGCTTCAAATGAATTTTTGCCCAACATGAAAGTTGAAGATCTTGTTCTCCCATTTCCAAAAAGTCCAAGAACTCTCAATTCCCCTGCATGGTTGTCAAGATATGATCAAATCATTTTCACAAAATCTTGAACTTCAAAAGGCCATATCTCTCAAACCATTTGGCCAATTTTGGTGGGGTTTTTTCCTACAAACCACATTTTACCTCCTCTTTCCAAAAAGGTAAATTTCATGTGCCAAAACATTGCCAATCAAAATGGCATTTTTGGACCTAACCTAATTAATTTCAAGTGTGGACCAAAGTTGACTTTTTGATTTAAGTGTTTTCAGCACATTTGGCCAATTGGGATTCATTTAAGATGGTATTTGAAACTTGCCAAAGCCCAAATTCGAGCAACATGCTACCATTATACCTCCTTTTGGTCAAAAGTGTCAAAATTAGCAATTGTGCAAATTGGTTCATTAGAGTAAAACAAGTTTAGCACATGATTAGCAAGGCTTAAACAGAAGTATATAGTCACATTTTCTGCAGATTGGAAAGCCCTAGCAGCCATCTAACATACAGAATCCTCTCATTTTCTCTCATTATCCATTTTTCACATTTTGCAAATTCTGCTCAAACTCCCAAAGGACTCGAGCCTTTCTTCATTGAATCATCAACTGGCCATCACTTGGAAGACATTTGGAGCATCAAAACCCAACTGTAAGCAGCCCTGATTCGACTGTTTTCAAAAGCACTCAGCCATGGCAGATTGAATTTAGAGCTAAATTGGTGTGTTTCAAGCCAAAGTTCTTCACTCATTCTTCATTTAGGACCATCATACGCATCTGTTTGGATCATTTGTGGCTAAAGAGGCACTGAATCATCACTGAGTTTCACTTTTGGTCAGTTTTCGATTTACTCATTTTCCTAAACCATGCTATGTGTTAAATAGATCCTAGCATGCTGAGTCTAATGAACTTTGTATCATGTAAAATGGTTAGGTATTTTGCAAGAAATCTGAAAATGAAAATTGATGTTCATATGTTTTTTTGCTCGATTCTCTTTCTATAGTTTGTTTCCATGAAAATTGATGTTGGATTTTGCTTTGCCATGCTTGGATGGACATGTGTGTGTGCTCATTGTTCATTTCTGGAGTTTTTGTTCTTGAGCCAAGTTTGATGTCATTTGTGATTCTTGCTCGATTCATGTTCAATATGTTGTTTTGATGGAAATTGATGTTGGATTCTCACTTGCCTTGCCATGCTGAACGTTTCTATGTATTTAATTTTGAATTCTGGGAATTTTTTCTAAAATCCGATTTGGAAGTGATGAGTGTTCATGATGCTGCCCAGAAACCCTAGCCATGCCCAGTTTCTGTTTATGTTTCACGTGTGTGCATGAATCATTCACTGTTCCATTGGAACTGGCCAATGGGAACATTTCCCTGGCCGCGAGCAAAACGCGGCGTTTTGCTAAATGAAGGTCATAATTACCAACGTGCCATTCTCCATTTATTAATTCAAAACAATTCATCTTAATTTCAATAATTATTTCATTTGATCATCAATTTTGCAAAATTCATAACTTGTTCATTTCAATTCCAAATCCAGTGGGAATTTTTGCATCATGTTCATATGATTGTCTAGTTTTTTATCATCATTTTTCCAGATTTTTTTGATCAGTGAATTTTAAGTGGCCTTAGGGTTTGTAACATGTGACCAAATATTGTACACTTTGCCAAATCTTTTGTGAAATTGTGAGGATTTGTCCAATGACCCTGAAATTTTTTGTGCTTAATCTACACTCATTCATGTTTGTTTTGATGTAGAGTTCTTGAATTTATCATATTTGGTTGTTGAGATATAAATTTTTGAAGTAGGGTGTGACAACTTGTGTCACAGCAATGATGTGCAATTTCATGAATTTTGATGACATGCTTCCTGACTTCCAATTGACCCCAATTTTTGCATGAACCTTCTCTCATTTGTCTAGTTGACTTGTGATTTTTCTTGGAATTAATTGTGCTATTTTCCATTTGTTTGAGATTTTTCCTCCCTGTCTAGTCAAATGTTGACTTTTTGTGATGCACTTTGCCATTTGTTTTGTGAAATGCTCACATTGTACTAGATGCTCACATTGTTACTTGGCCAGGCAACTGTCTGAAGTCCTCCTTAAGAGGCAATGTTTGTGTATGTTTAATTTGTCCTTGTACAGAGTCAAAGACCTCCTAAGTGAAGAGGCAATTGGCAGAACCAAGGGATAAGCAACATATCCCCTGCTATTCAGTGTGTCTTCTGTTTTGCTCACACCACTGTGTTGATGCATTACAGATAAAAACCCAAGATCTTGTGCAATTGCACAGTTGAGTCAGTATCAAATGTGTAGAAGGGTTCCCACTTTCTGAACCCACACATTCTTGTCAAATGCTCTCCCTGGCCAGGGATAAGAGCAATGAGGCACACCCCTCATCTCCTTTCATCTGCTTCACCTTGGCTCTCAATGTCAAGGTTAAGAGCACCATCACCCATTTCCAGAGGTTTGTTTGTTGAGGTTGATATGACCCCTCGACTAAAACCTAACCCTTGTGTGAGCCCCTTGTGTGTATATAGTGTGTGCTACCTGTGCTTGTATGTTTGTTTGACTTGCTTCCTGTGCAAGTTAGGTTTAGTTTAGACTAATCCTTGTTTGCTTTCGCCCTCGTTGCGATCCTTTCTCTCGCCCTCGTTGCGATCGAGCCTTTTCCTTTCTCTCGCCCTCGTTGCGATCGAGCCTTTTCCTTTCTCTCGCCCTCGTTGCGATCGAGACTTTCCCTTTCTCTTGCCCTAGTTGCAATCGAGTCCTTTTTCCCTCCGTAGCCGAACTACGGCAACTCTGATTCTCATGTTCAGATGAGATACGTAGGCACGAGATGCGATGTCTTGTCGAGTTTGACTAACAACTAACACTAATTCCTTTCTCTCGACCTCGTTGCGATTGAGACCTCCCCTTTCTCTTGCCCTAGTTGCAATCGAGACCCTTGCTTCCTGTGCAAGTTAGGTTTGGTGTGGCTTGCTTCCTATGCAAGTAATGTTTAGGATAGGCTTGCTTCCTGTGCAAGTTAGCTAGAAACCTTAACTTAGGGTTGATTTTGCATGACAACATCTAGGCTCGAGTCGTAGTCTCCCTAGTGTTGTGTCTCCCTCTGTTATCTGGTTAGGCTAGATCCTTTGTCCCTGCGTAGGGGAACTACATCGCCCTGATCTTCATACCAGATGAAGTATGTAGGCAGGAGATTGAGCTGATCTCTCCGGGCGCCTTTTCTTTTCTTTTGTGTGTGTTGCTTGACAGTTATAGGCTCGAGTCCCCGACTCCCTATTAACTTGTTGTGTTGTTGTGTGCTTGGAAGCTGATGTAAGTCCATCGAGTGGAATTTGGGTTCCAGTGTGGGTGTGTTTAGGTTCGGATGCTGACATAAGTCAAGTGATTGGCAGTCGGGCTCCACGTTTGCCTTTGCCTGTGTGCCTTGTTTGTGTTTGTGTGCGTGTCAGCCGAGCTACGAATGCTCTGATTCTTCTCTCGTCCGAGAAGATACGTATGCATAGGATGCGATATCCTAGCGAGCATGTGTCGTTTCCCCAGTCCGAACTACTTCGACTCTGATGTCTATGCCTGATAGACTAAGTAGGCCCAGGATACGATGTCCTGCCGAGTCAGTTTCAGTCAGTTTCTTTCGTCTCTTTCAGCCAGTGTGTGTGAGTTTGAGCAGTGTTTAGCAACCATTTATCCTTCCTTTTGTGCGTGGATCCCGTAGAGTACTACGGATGCGTAGGGGTGCTAATACCTTCCCTTCGCATAACCGACTCCCGAACCCATTATCTTTGGTCGCGAGACCATGTCTTTCCCAGGTTTACTCTGAGCGTTTCCTTTCCCTCTTTTGGGATAAATAACGCACGGTGGCGGCTCTGTTGTTTCTTCTTTTCCCGCCGGTTTTTTCGCGTAATGCGACAATGAGGTGTAAACCATAATCCACCAAAATGGATGATTGATATTAAGGATGACATGATCCATCCCATGACCTTTATTTGGTGTGCTTTGCTTGATCCTTGAGTGTGATTGTTGCATCCATGCATTCATGCACCCATTTGCATCCATATCATCAATAATGAGAAAACTCTCAAGGAACTTAAGAGGTCTATTTGCAAATTTTCAGACATGGAAAGACAAAGAAGGAATACGAAGAAGTACAGTTTCAGACAACCAGACTTGAAAGAGCTAAGGAATTTGACATCCTATGTATTAGATCCCTTGGGTTTCAAGGCTCGTTATGGGAAGCTTCTATCTATTCTGACTACTCAGGTGGACGAAGGATTGATGAGTGTATTGGTGCAGTTTTATGATCCCTTGTACCATTGCTTCACGTTTCCGGATTTTCAGCTTTTGCCCACGCTTGAGGAGTATGCCCACCTTGTGGTATACCTATTCTTGACCAGTTGCCGTTTAGTTGCTTATAGAGTATTCCTACTTCTCAAGAGATAGCTGATATGTTGCATATAAATGAATCTCTGGTTGGTGCTCATATGACTACTAAAGGTGAAATTCGAGGTCTCCCTTCTGAGTTCCTCATTACTCAAGCTACTATGTATGGGAAGGCCATGAGTGAGGACTCCTTTGAGGCCATATTTGTACTTCTCATCTATGGGCTAGTGTTGTTCCCCAACAGCGACAAGTTTGTGGATGTTAATTCTATTAGGATTTTCTCTACTCTTAATCCCGTTCCGACTCTGTTGGGTGACACTTACTTTTCTTTGCATATGAGGAATGCAAAGGGTGGTGGTACCATTGTGTGCTGTTTGCCTCTGTTGTACAAGTGGTTTATTTCACACTTGCCACAGACGGTCTCCTTCAAGGAGAACAAAGGATGTCTATGGTGGTCCACGAGACTTATGTCTCTCACTAATGATGATATCTTTTGGTACAACCGTGTATATGATGGTGTGCAGATTATCGACTCTTGTGGTGAATTCTCCAATGTGACTCTTCTTGGTACATGTGGTGGGATTAACTACAACCCTGTTTTGGCACGTCGTCAGCTTGGGTTCCTCCTAAAGGATAAACCCAATAACATTCTGTTAAAGGGAGTATTCTTCCAGGATGGTAAAGATCCCCAAGGCTTGAAGGGCAGGATGGTCCGCGCTTGGCGCAAGATTCATAAGAAAGGAAGGAAAGAGCTAGGTCCGAAGAATTGTATCGCATTGGAGCCTTATATTTCTTGGGTGAGGAGGAGAGCTTCCAAATACCTCATGCCTTACGAGTATCCAAGACCTACACCGTTGGTTGTGGATGGGCCTTCAACCCTCCCTGACCAAGGAGTAGAGGAGTCGAAAGACGAAGACCGTTCACGTGCTTGGATCCGTGAACGAGAAGAGTTGCTTCAGCAGATCAAGGGGAAGGATGCTTTGATAGAGTTCCTCGAGCACCAGGTTATTGATGACCCCGATGATGCATGGACTTCTCTGCTTCCTCAGTCTTCCAAGTTTTGGAAGAGGAAGTATGATCGACTCGCCAAAGAGAAGGCAGACATGGAGGCAGCCTACGAGAGGGAGGTGAAGAGGCTTCGTGCATCTTATCTTCCTGTGTCCAGGACCTTAGATGATTCCTTCTCTCTTGTATTGTATTTGGTTACCAAGACTGTACTTCTTTGGTGTAAAAATATTTCCAAATATTATTTGATGTGATATTTCCATATGTGATAAATGTCTAATATTTCCAATTTTTGCAAATAGAACTTTAAAAGTTCCTCTAATATAAAAAATTAAATCATATACATTGCATGCATCATGTGCATCAACAGGTTTTGCTCCAGGCTTCTTGTTCTATGGTCTAACTCCGTGTTCTTCATTTATTTCGAAGACAAGCTGACTCACCGGTACTACACCAGAGCCAACATTTCAAGACTGATGGATCATTTGGAACAAGAGAACCGTGAGCTTAAGGAGGAAGTAGCCAGATTGACTGCCCTGATGGAGTCATTCATGGCTGCGTAGAGCCAGTCGTCTCCGACACCTTTAACTCCTCCCTAGAGGACAGTCATCTCTGAGATTGTCTCTTCAACTGTGCCTGCGGCCAACACACACTTTGCTCCAACAACCATGCTAGCCGAGTTTCCGTGGGGGATGCCTCCTAATTTCATGCCTGAGGGTCCTGCACCCACGTTTGCTTCTCTGCCGGCATCTAGCCCGGTCCTTGCTGTTCCTCCTCCTGTCGTGCATACTATGCCCAGAGTAGACGACACCATCTATCATTTTGAGTTGTCTGAGGGCCCGGATGTCTATGAAAAGATGGACGCTATGAATGATCAATTTGTTGAACTCCGCAAGGAATTGAAGACTCTTCGAGGAAAGGATCTTTTTGGCAAGTCTGCTGCTGAACTCTGCCTGGTTCCGAATGTGAAGATCCCTGTGAAGTTCAAGGTCCCTGACTTTGAAAAATACAAGGGAAATACTTGTCCTCTCAGCCACCTGGTCATGTATGCAAGGAAAATGTCAACTCAGACCGACAACGACCAATTGCTCATCCACTACTTTCAGGACAATTTGTCCGGTTCTGCCCTACGTTGGTACATGGGCTTGGACAGTATGAACATCCGATCCTTCAACGAACTTGGCGAGGCCTTCGTCAAGCAATACAAGTATAATGTGGATATGGCTCCCGATAGGGATCAATTGAGAGCCATGTCCCAGAAGGACAAGGAAACTTTCAAAGAATACGCCCAAAGGTGGCGAGAGCTAGCAGCACAGATTGTGCCCCCGCTGGAAGAGAAAAAGATGACGAAGATCTTTCTGAAGACCTTGAGTTCTTTTTATTACGAGCGGATGATTGCCAACGCTCCTTCTGACTTCACCAAGATGGTGAACATGGGGATGCGTCTGGAAGAGGGAGTCAGGGAAGGGCGCCTGACCAGAGATGAGGCTCTTCTGCCAAACGGTATGGGACATTTGGGAAGAAGAAAGATGGTGAGGCACATGCTGTGACCTCCCATGTGAAACCAAGAAGACCCTTTGTGAGGAGGAAGACCGTGCGTCCTGCCGGTAATCAGCACTAGGTGGCTCACATAGCACCTATTTTCAGAGATAATCAACATTATCAACATCACAACAATAATCAGCAACAACAACATCCGCAATATCAACAACAACATCACCGTCCGCAACAGCAGGCCTACCAGCCTCGAAACAGTAATCAAGTTGGTACAAGTTATGAGAGGAAGAGGGTCACCTTTGATCCTATTCCGATGACGTATGCAGAACTATACCCCTCTTTGATAGAGAGGAAGTTGATTACTCCACGAGACCCGCTGGCTATACCTACCAACCCCCAAGTGGTGGTATAAGCTCGAATTACACTGTGTTTATCATTCCGGTGCTCCCGGACATGACGTGGAAAATTGCTACCCGCTGAAGACCAAGATTCAAGACCTTGTGAGATGTGGTATTCTGTGTTTCGAGGACGTAGGTCCTAATGTGAAGAAGAACCCATTGCCCGAGCATGGGAAATCTGTCAACATGGTCCAGGGTTGCCCTGGTAAGTACAAAGTCAAATATGTCATCCATATTCGATAATCTCTGGTCGAGATGCATAGATTGCTGTGTGATTATAGCCATTATGAGCATGACCACCATAGATGCCGAGTTTGTTTTGTCAATCAAAGATGATGTCGCCAAGTGCGCAAGGATGTTCAAGAAATGCTGGATGAAGGAGTCATTGAGATACTTCAAAACAGAAATGTTGACGAAGACGCTGATGAAGTTAACGTAATTTCTCCCGTATTCCGGATCCCTGAGCCTGTTATCATCAAGTATGATGGTGGCAAGCAGAAGACTTCTCCTGCTTTGATCATTAAGCCAGCTGGCCATGTACCGTATTCTTCCGAGAAGGCGGACCCCTATCGCTACAATGTTGTAGCATTAGAGGATGGAAAAGAGGTTCCCCTGCCCTTATCATTTGTTGTTAATATTGCCAACGTCAGCGGCCTAACCTGCAGCGGTCGTGTTTTTTCGGCTCCGCCGAAGCCCCAAGCTGATGTTCGAACGAATGATACTGCTAACTATGTTGAACACCCGGTTGGGACTGCTGTGAATGCTCCGAATCCGACACTTGTTGCTAAACCTGCCTATACGTTGAAAACTTCTATCTCTGGTGGCCAAAGTGGCAATACGAAAGAAGATTGTGATGAGATGCTGGGGCTCATCAAGAGAAGTGAGTACAACGTGGTAGATCAACTTCTATAGACCCCATCCAAAATCTTTGTACTGTCCTTGCTAATGAATTCAGAACCACACCGAGAAGCTCTGCAGAAGGTGTTGGATATGGCGTATGTGGATCACGACGTCACGATTGAGCAATTTGACAGTATTGTTGCAAACATCACCGCTTGTAACAATTTAAGTTTTTGTGATGCTGATCTCCCTGAGGAGGGAAGAGACCACAACTTGGCATTACACATATCTATGAGCTGCAAGGATGATGCCATATCCAATGTGTTGGTGGACATTTGGTCATCATTGAATGTGTTGCCAAAATCCACTCTTGCAAAGTTATCATATCTGGGGCCTCTCATGAAGCAGAGTGGAGTGGTAGTGAAAGCTTTCGATGGGTCGCGTAAAACTGTGATTGGAAAGGTTGATCTCCCAGTCAAAATCGGACCAAGTGATTTCCAGATTACCTTCCAGGTTATGGACATTCACCCATCGTATAGCTGTCTTTTAGACAGACCATGGATTCACGAGGCAGGCGCCGTGACATCCACCCTACACCAGAAACTGAAGTTTGTGAAAAACAAGAAGCTGGTTGTGGTAGGGGGAGAAAATGCTCTCCTGGTTAGCCATTTGTCTTCCTTCTCTTACATAGATGCTGAGGATGAAGTTGGAACTCTGTTCCAAGCTTTATCTATTGCTGAACCTATTAAGAAGGGAACTCCTTCATTTGCTTCCTATAAAGATGCAAAGTTGGCCATTGAGCATGGTGCAACTGCTGGATTGGGGCAAATGATTAAGCTGGAAGACAACAAATCCCGGGATGGAATAGACTATTCTTCTGGTGTCTTCAACAAACAATGGCTATTCAAGAGTGGTGGATTTATCCACACTGGTCAAGATGAAGAGGTTGCTGCCATTTTGGAAGAGGATACAAAGGATTCTGGCAACTTCATCATCCCTGGAGGGATATGCAATAATTGGGTCGCTGTGGATATTCCGACAGTTATCCATAAGTCAAAGTAATCTTCATTGTAATTAAAAACCCTTCTCCCATGCCAAAAGGAGGAGTGATGACATTTTTGGCACACAAATACAATGATATTTTCATTCAATAAATTCATGTTAAATGTTTGTTTTCCCATTTATTTTCCCTTTTCGCTTTTGCATGAAATTGGTGATCACATAAAACCCTAAAAATAGAATAAAATCAATCTTCTCATTCGCATAATGATTTGCCTTGTTTGAATTCTAAAATCTTTTATATCCAAAATCATTATGCAGGTTGATCAAACCCATTGAACATAATGATCCAACACCATCTCCCAACTTTGAGTTCCCTGTATTTGAGGCAGAAGAAGATGATGTTGCAGAGATTCCTGACGAGATCACCCGTCTACATGAGCATGAAGAGAAGATCATTCAGCCGCACCTTGAGAATTTGGAAACAGTCAACTTAGGGTCCGAAGACTGTGTGCGAGAAGTGAAGATTGGGGCACTCCTGAAAGAATTTGTTAAGAAGGGGTTGATTGAGTTGCTACGAGAATATGTCGACTTCTTTACCTGGTCATATGAAGACATGCCTGGTCTAGATACTGATATCGTAAAACATTTCCTGCCTTTGAAGCCTGAGTGCGTGCCTGTGAAGCAGAAGCTTAGAAGAACTCACCTTGATATAGCAGTGAAGATCAAAGAGGAGGTTCAGAAGAAAATTGATGCGGGGTTTCTGATGACTTCTACATATCCTCAATGGGTGGCCAATATTGTGCCAGTGCCTAAAAAAGATGGAAAAGTCCGAATGTGTGTGGACTATAGAGACTTGAATAAAGCTAGTCCAAAAGATGATTTCCCTATACCACATATTGATATGTTGGTAGATAATACAGCTAAATTCAATGTCTTCTCGTTTATGGATGGATTTTCCGGATATAATCAGATCAAAATGGCACCCGAGGATATGGAGAAGACAACATTCATCACACCTTGGGGAACATTCTGTTATCGAGTGATGCCCTTCGGTTTGAAGAACGCTGGAGCCACGTATCAACGAGCTATGACTACCTTGTTTCACTATATGATGCACAAGGAGATCGAGGTATATGTTGATGATATGATTGCTAAGTCAAGAACAAAAGTTGAACATGTAGAGCACTTGTTGAAGCTTTTTCAGCGTTTGAGGAAGTATAAGCTTCGTCTGAATCCTAACAAGTTTACATTTGAAGTCCGTTCCGGCAAGTTATTGGGCTTTATTGTTAGTGAAAGAGGTATTGAAGTTGATCCTGCAAAGGTCAAAGCAATACAAGAGATGCCTGCGCCCAAAACTAAGAAGCAAGTCCGTGGTTTTCTTGGCCGCTTGAATTATATTTCCAGATTCATATCCCACATGACTGCCACATGTGCGCCGATATTCAAGCTCCTCCAGAAAGATCAGTCTCATGATTGGAACGAGGATTGCCAAAAGGCCTTTGATAGTATTAAAGAGTATTTATCTAAGCCTCTGATTCTGTCACCGCCTGTGGAAGGGAGACCATTGATTATGTATCTGACAGTCCTTGAAGATTCAACGGGTTGTGTCCTTGGTCAGCAAGATGAGTCGGGAAAGAAAGAGTATGTTATCTACTACCTGAGTAAGAAGTTCACTGATTGTGAGTCTCGATACTCAATGCTTGAGAAAACATGTTGTGCTTTGGCTTGGGCTGCTAAGCGCTTACGCCAGTATATGTTGAATCATACGACTTGGTTGATATCCAAAATGGATCCAATTAAGTACATCTTTGAGAAGCCTGCTTTAACTGGTAGGATTGCCCGTTGCCAGATGTTGTTATCTGAGTATGATATCGATTATCGAGCTCAAAAGGTGATAAAAGGTAGTAACTTGGCTGACCATTTGGCACATCAACCAATTGAGGATTATCAGTCAGTTCAGTATGACTTCCCAGATGAGGAGATTTTGTATTTGAAAATGAAAGATTGTGATGAGCCTACGCTCGATGAAGGGCCAGAGCCTGGTTCCAGTTGGAGCATGGTGTTTGACGGTGCTGTAAATCAGTATGGAAATGGTATTGGGGCAGTGATTATTACTCCTCAGGGCACACATTTTCCTTTTACAGCAAGGCTAACTTTCAAATGCACGAATAATATGGTTGAGTATGAGGCCTATATTATGGGATTGGAAGAATGTATTGATCTTAGGATCAAATATCTTGATGTTTATGGTGATTCGACCCTTGTTGTTAATTAGATTAAGGGTGAATGGGAGACGAATCAGCCTGACCTCATCCCATATAGAGATTATGCAAGGATGATTTCAACATTCTTTACTGAGGTGGACTTCCATCATATTCCTCGAGATGAGAATCGGATGGCAGATGCTCTTGCTACACTTGCTTCGATGATTGTGGTAAGACTTTGGAATGAAGTTCCCAATATCACCGTGATGCGCTTGGACAGACCATCTCATGTATTTGCAGTAGAGGAAGTACAAGATGATAAGCCGTGGTATTATGACATCAAGTGTTTTCTTCAGAGCCTGATATACCCGCCTAGGGCATCTGTGAAAGATAAGAAGACCTTAAGAAGATTATCTGGCAGTTTCTACCTCAATGGTGATGTGCTTTATAAGAGAAATTTTGACATGGTTCTGCTCAGATGCGTGGATAGACACGAAGCAGACCTGTTAAATACTGAGGTCCATGAGGGTTCATTTGGTACTCATTCCAATGGACATGCCATGGCTAGAAAGATGTTGAGAGCAGGCTACTATTGGCTGACAATGGAGTCTGACTACTGCAAATATGTGAAGAAATGCCACAAGTGTCAGATTTATGCGGACAAGATTCATATTCCCCCGACACTTCTGAATGTAACTTCATCACCATGGCCCTTCTCCATGTGGGGAATTGACATGATTGGCATGATAGAGCCGAAAGCGTCCAACGGTCACAGATTTATTCTCGTAGCAATTGATTACTTCACCAAATGGGTTGAAGCGGCATCATATGCAAACGTGACCAGGAAGGTGGTCGTGAAGTTTATAAGGAATCAACTCATATGCCGATATGGTATGCCGGACAAGATCATTACTGATAATGGATCTAACTTGAACAACAAGATGATGAAAGAGCTGTGTAGCGAGTTCAAGATCGCACATCATAATTCTTCTCCTTATAGACCCAAGATGAAAGGGGTTGTTGAAGCTGCTAATAAGAATATCAAGAAGATTATCCAGAAGATGGTTGTTACATCTGTTCGCACTTCAACAGGGGCAACCCCTTTCTCTCTTGTTTATGGTATGGAGGTTGTCCTCCCAGTAGAGGTGGAGATCCCATCAATGAGAGTCATGATGGAAGCCAAGTTGACTGATGCTGAATGGGTTGAGATTCGTTATGACCAATTGAATTTGATAGAAGATAAGAGATTGACTGCCATGTGCCATGGTCAGCTATATCAGCAAAGGATGAAGAAAGCCTTTGATAAGAAGGTCAAGCCTCATGTATTCCTAGAAGGTGATCTTGTGCTCAAGAGGGTTTTATCTTTCGCGCCCGATTCCAGGGGCAAGTGGACTCCAAACTATGAAGGTCCATACGTTATTAAGAGAGCCTTTTCAGGCGGTGCTTTGATACTTACAACTATGGATGGGGAGGATTTCACTCGTCCTGTGAATTCAGATGCAGTCAAGAAACACTTCGCCTAAAAATAAAAACAGAATAGCTCGCTAAGTTGAAAACCCGAAAGGGAGGCTTAGGCAAAAAAATCAGTGTCTCGGTGGATTGAAAACCCGAAAGGGCGATCCAGGCAAAAGTTATAGACATGAAAAAATAATAAATATGTACCTCGCTAGATTGAGTACCTCACCCTGGGGAAATCTAGGCAAAAATTAGGGATTTGGCAAGTAACGGCATCCTGACAAGACTTTGTTCTACAAACTGTCGTTTGCCGAAGATTCTAACTCAGTAATCGTCAACTGAAGCTTCAAATACATCGGATTCAGAGTTGGTGGAGAAATGGTAATTATGTTCAATGTAGCCCTTTTCCAATATATATCACCAATTTCAATTTTGTAAAGATCTATGAAGTCTTGCCATTTGAAGACTACCATTCCATCAAATAAATTTGAGCCTTTATCCAATTATTTGCACTCTTATTTGTTTCTATTTCAACAAATGTTTTGCATGTTTTAATTGAGAAACATCATTGTTTTTAAATAAATTTTCATAACTTGTTTTAAACAAAGTGAACATTCACGATGATGAAAGGATACTTGGGATGTCTTCAGTGCTCTCCCAAGGATGGTATGATTCCCAACAAGGTGAGATATTTGTTCATATTCCTGACATGAGTGTATCCTCTTCCTCCGGAGCCTTTTGTGGTTTTTCTCCCGAGCAGAGTGTTTGGTAAAGATATGCATCCCTCTCTCCTTCAGCAGAGTAGTGATCCTTCCTCCTCAGCAGATGTGATCTATTTGGTAGTACAGTATTTGGTGGTCTTGGAAACTTCTGATTGGTGGTTGTTCCCCACAGAGGTCCATACTACCCTTTGATAATTCCCCCAGTAGAGTTGCTTCTGCTGCGAATTTTATATGTGCGATGATCCTGCCCCAGCTAGAATGGCTAATGTTTGTTCCCCTGTAGAGATCCTTATTCCCTGGTCCCCATCAGATTGGATGTTCTCCACGGGGCCTGACTTTCTCTCTCGAGATGTAGTACCGGATGTTTGTTCATCAATCTTTGGACATGTTTGTGTTAGATATGTCTGTTTTGTTAGCATTCATCATACATAAACCACGCATATATGCATAATTTTAACATTAAGATATTCATGTTGTATTCTTTGCCATATATCTTTGTTTGGTATCTCCTGCTAGTCGGTAATATATTTCCCCAAGCGGATGTTTGTGTTTGATCTCCCCATGTAGAGTCAGCCCCATAGGCAGGAAGTGTTCATCCTTCCTTCCCTATTCCCCACTGAGTTATGTCCTCGTGGATGATTGTTATTCCTGTTCCTCCCAACACATATATTGGAGGGAATTCCCCCTGAGTTATATCCTCATAGGGATGAGTCTTATTTCATCGTGCCTCTCTAGTTTGTTCCTAGATTGGCTTCTTGAGATTTTCCCTGCATTTCCCCGTAGTTTAGATGAATGATTGCTCAGTAACTAGTAATCCTCCATCTTTTCCCCGGCGGAGTCTTTGGCCATCTACCCTCATACCGGTAGTTATAAGTCCTATTTCTTTGGTTCTCTACCCTCATACAGGTAATTGAAATCCTATTTTATCCCCTTGCAGAGTTAACCTTTTTGTTCATCCTAACCGATGACGGCTACTCTTCCGTGGTTTTCTACCCAATATCTGGTAGATGTAATCCCCTCCTTGACGGTTATCTTTATCCAATATTCGGTATTGATATTCCTTCACCTTCTGAGTATATCTCCCAGTGACCGGTGATATGTCTCCCGGATCGTTGCCTTTGTCAATGTACCCCCAGCGAGCCATCTTTCATTTACCCTTGGTTGGTAATGATTGTTTCTCCGTTTGATTGGTCATCATTTTATACCTAGTTTTTTGTATCCTAATGCCCCTTTTCTTTCGGTCGATTCATCCTTTATTAACCCAGTAATCGGTTGTGGATAATCTTCCATGCAAGTATGTTATCTACGTTCTGACGGTAATAGATAATATATCTCATACACTCTTTGGTTGAAGTCTTTTGTTCTTCCCAAGTCGAGTAAGATTCGTATCTCCTTTTGTCGAATCGAATGCCCATCCTATAACCGAGTCTGCTTTTTAGCCCTCTTTTGGATGATGAGTGTCTTGGAAATATTCCCCAATTCATGCTTTGGTTGGTCACCTATTATATGCCCAGTAACCGGTATCCCTGGTGTTCCTTCCCTTCTGCTCCTTATTATGACTTTTGCCCCCTGTGGAGTCAGATTTTCCTGAGTTGATATATACCTTTTTAGGTTTTCCTTAGATGATTTTGGATGTTTGATATCTCTCACCTTTATACCGGTCTTAGATATTCATTCTCCCCGAGCATGTTGTTCTCTCACCCTTATACCGGTGTCCGGATCACATGTCTCTTTGAGCTTATTACCCAGTAACCGGTAATACCTCATCCTGGTGTTTCCCCAGCGAAGTCCCTTGGTGGATTCTCCCAGTCTGAGTCCGGATTTTCATTCGAAGTTATCCTTTGTGGATAGTTCCGCTGTATTGGCATATTCCCCAATACATGCCTCTTTGAGTCAACTCGAGTCCTTCCATTGATTCACTTTCATGGAATCCCTCTCGTGTCTCAGCAAGTTCTAAGTCGTGACCTGCTCACACAATTTATCCTCTTTCCTACCTCCATAAGAGTCCCAGAGTCTCTGTCCCCTGGAGTGAATTACTCATATGGATCCACAGTTGCTCCGAATTTTTCTTCTTCTTTGTGGACCATATCCCCACAGAGTATTACCCTTTTGCATACATACATTTGCATCATGAGGTCTCTTAGGGACCAAAATTCGTCTCTTTGTTATTATTTAAGCCTATTTTACCTCGTCGAGACGAAGATTTTAACCTTCACTTCACCGGCTAGAATGACCTTAAATAGGGGCATCTGTAAGACCCTAATTTTTACCCTAAGATCCCTCATGGCATCATAATATTGCATTTGCATAGCCTCAAGGATCATAAGCATCTTGGTTCCCTTTGCCTTTGGGTGGGATCTCTTGTGAGTGGTCTGAGATCACCAAGCATGCTTGAATTGTATATCATTACTTTTCTCTTTTTTATTAACCCAAAAGCACAAAAATATGTCACTAACATCTCTTGTTTGTAGCTTGAGCAGTCACAAGGTCTAAAGGCTTCTAGGAGATCCTATGTGCAATAATATGGTCAAGAGGAGATGAAAGCAAACATGGAAATGGTTCCCAAAGCTCTCATCCATCAAATATGCCTCCCAAGTATCTCAATTCATCATTTTGATCAAAGTAAAGCAAAGGGTTTGAGGTTTGTTTCCCAAGGAAACCCTAATTCATCTATGCCTTGCTCATGAAGCAACCTCAGCCCATGGTCAAAAACAATCAAGGGAATTTCTTTAATTCATCATTTCATGCATATTTGACTTATTTGAGTGTCCTCAATCATCAATTCATCAGGATATGAAGTGTGGACTTGAGAAGTTGATCAGTCAATTCATCTGAGTATTTTGAAATGCATTGAGACCTAACTTTTTATGTGTTGGTCAAATGGAGATGACCCCAAGAGAAAACTGTTCTTAAGGACAATATGAACAACTTTCATGTTCATCAAAAATTGATTTGAAGCTTGTAAGGTCATCATCTTTTCCAAGACATTATAGGTCATTTTAACTGAAACCCTAATTTTAGGTCAACTTCCCAAGAGCATAATTCATTAATTTTTCATGATTTTGAAGTGAGATCAATTGAATTGGAAATTTTGATATGTCTACTTCATTTGTAATGTTGAACAAATTTTCATAATCCTAAAAGAAATACATGTGATAATGCAAAACATTATAGGTCACTTTGGAACAAATGCATTGAAATGTAAAAAAGTCCAACTTCAAGTGCCTATAAAGTCTTCATCAAAAATCCAAATGATGCAAAATTTAAGTCCAACTTGATTGTCTTGGAAAGATCTACCACTTTCATGTTGTAGATTTTATCATTTAGAGCTTGCATCATTGAGACAGAGGGGCTTAAACATTGGCCAATTTTGGAAATTTCACATGTACATGTTTTGCACCCTACACTTCAAGCTCAATTTTCATTAATTTCCAAGGCCCAATTGTAGTTTTTACCAACATAGAATTTGTTCCTTATGCAACAAGCTTTCCAACCATTACCCATAAGCCTATGTTTCAATTTTGGAAATATCATTTTCGAAGAGGAGAACTTTTTAGTGCATTTTTGGAAACTAAATTCAATTGCCATGCATGAGCTCACACAATCTAATTTGCATGTCCATTTCATTCATTTATGATATAAGCCTACAATTCCAATCAGAATTGGGCCCTCCATGCGCCTGTACAGGCCCATGCATGGAGGCCCTCTTCTCCCATGCACACTTTGTTCATGCATATCAGATGGCTTTGGCTATAAATACATGGCATGTGAGCTCTCATTTCTCATCCTGAAGGCGCCCCAATTGCTGCTGATTTCAAAACTCAACCCTCACCAAAGGAACTTTTCTCTTTCTTTCAAAAATTTCAGATCTGAAATTCAATTGCATTGATTGATTTTCTAGATATATAAGTTCCTAAACCTTATTCATTTGATCCATATAAGCTTCTGTTTGCAAAAGAACTCAAGGATCTTGACTCAATTCTTCATATTTCAAAGGTTTTACTCAACTGCATTTTGCTTCGAAACAACTCATATATTGTTCCATTTGCCTTGATTTTGTGTGATCTGAAGTCCTCTGCATAGAGGTAACATTACTGTGTTCTTAATTTTTGAAATCAAGAAAGTTCAGTTGAACACCACCAAAGTTCCATTTCTGATTTCTCTCTCAATAGGGATCTAGAGTGGAATTGAGTGGCATATGAGTGATATACATCACTCCACCTTTTGAACGGTACCTAGATCGTGCGTTTTGGTTCACATTTTTTTATCTGTAAATTTTGGCCTTCGCCGGAGCTAGGCGGAGAAGACGGAGGCGCTGGCCACCGTCTGGTCTCCAGATCAAATTGTGGCCATTCATTTTCATTTCCAGATTTGATATAGGCCTCTCATTGTTATGACCTTTTAATAAGCAACGTGTTTTGCATTGACTTGGATGTATGGTGGATGCGCACCTGAGAGCCATGTGATATGCCAGCACAATTAATGAGCCATCATCCAACGCCTCTCCTTTTTTCTAATTTTTAATTTCTGATTTCTATTTTCTTTTATTTCTTTTAATTCCATTTTATTTCTAAAATTCATATCTCTTTCATTATTGGTCCAAAAATTATGGGACCAATTGCATTATTTCTCTTTTAATTTCTAGTTTCTAAAAATGATTTTTAATATTTTTTATTTCATCGTTTGCTTTTTTTTAGTAATTTTCTCTTTTCTGTTTATTTTTAATTCATTTTAAATAGTTTTTGATATTCAAAAAATACAAAAATATTTTCTCAACCTCTTTGAATGATGATAGATCTATGAAAAATATTCTCATCAATTTATTAATTGATTTGAGATTTATTTGAGATTTTAGTTCAATTAGGTTATTTTTATGCATTTTTAATTGATTAAAAATAGTTTCTGACTTTTAAAAATGATGAAATTTTTTGTCAAAATTTGTTTGACCTTGTTGAACATGGGATAACTCACATGGACTTTTCAAAGTTGATTTGAAGTGAATTTGAAGTTTGACCTTTCTTTTATTATTTTAATTCAAGTTTTATTTTATATATTAAAAGTGCCAAAAATATTTTGTTTATTTTTTGACTTCTAATCTTTTTTATTTTCATTCCGAAATATTCCTCATTTTTACTTTTTTTGCTTGTTTGCAAAATGTGACTGTTATTTCTAATAAATAATGCATTGAAAATTTCGGGGATAATAATAAAAGCACTCAAATGAAAATGTGATTTTGACGTTGATGTTAAACTGTTTGAAAGGATAACCATGATACTCAGTTGTTACATACAGTTCCCAAAGATATAAGATCATGAAGGTCTGGTGACCTAAGAGATTACGAGAATCGTCATTCGCCATAGTAATGACTTTCAATATGCCTTCTCTTATGAAGCCTAGGGAATCTGAAGGTCCTTTCCAGTTCCTTCCTCCAACAACTTCAAGAAGATAGGATGTTGGGAAGTCATGCAAAACGCAGCCCACACCCTATAAACTAGAAGTCTTGTAACCCAAGAAAATTTCACTCGGTGTCTTTCATACCATACCCAAACTTGGAGCACCTGCAGATCCCCAGACCACTACATAAATCTGTCATGCAAAATTCATATCGTACCATTCATGCATATCATTCGGCATAGCATGAAGCTTTCTAACAAGCAGAAGCAAGCCCAAACTCTTTTGGCACATTCTTGAGCGTATTTTAGTTGGAACCTTTTCAAAGCCCATTCCCTTTGGCAGTGTAAAAACATAACACTTTTGTTTCTGATCCTTGCAAGACTCGTAGTTGGCATCCCCGACAGGATCTTTCAAGTCATTTCTCTTTTCTTTCCCGTCGTAAGCCCTTTTCCTCTTGCATGGATATGATTTCATTGAGATAACTCTCATTTCATGAGTTTATTTCGTTGCTTGGTGTATGGAATCAAGTCTCTCCATGGTTTCCTTTTTCACGAGCAGGGTACCCCCTTTCAGGATATTGCATCATGTTTCGTTTCGAAGCTGCTAATGTATGTTTGGTGAGTCCCGGGAAGCGTAGCCATCTTTCAAAAACTTCATCCTCGCCGTTGTGCCTAAGGGACAATATGAGGTTTTGATGCCAATTGCAAGGCCTCATTTGACATAGAGTATTGAATCCCAACCCTAGTATGTAAAACTCTTTCCATGTCCAGGACTATTCTAGCCCACCTCTTTTTAAAAGCCTAACCATGTTGGCAAACATCTAACCTAGAGCCCAATTTCGTTGGAAAAACCTTTTCCCAGAGTCTAGTTCCTGTCTGGTAAAACCATCCTCAACCCCAATTATATTGGCAAAACCTTTCCTTATAGTCCAGTTCATTTCTGGAAAACCCTTTTTCAAGCCCAATTATGTTGGCAAACCCAACCTCAAGCCCAGTTTCGTTGGCAAGCGAGTCTACAACCTAGTTTCCGTCAGGAAAACCTTCTTTTGTGAAATCCTAGTGGTACCTGCCCCCCTTTTGTTGAACCCTTCTTTATAAACTTGTTTATGCCTAAACTCCATTTTAGCCCCTCTCTACGAGCCTGAACCCTGTGTTTAGCACCTTCTCCTTGTCCCATTGAACATAAACACTTCCAGACCTTCCCGTGAGTCTTTGCAAATCCAGATTTTGTCTGGTCGTTACCTTTGCTTAAGCCTGAACCCATAGTTTAGAATTCACTTCCTCCACAACGAGTCTAAAATGTTTGTTTTCCTAAGCCTGAACCTTGTCGTTTAGCCTTTCATATCCCCACAGTAAGCGTAAATCGTTGTTTCGCCATTCTCCCAAAACCTGAGCCTTGGTTGTTCACCCTCCCACTTAATTTTAAAGGCCAAGTTCTATTTAGCCTCCACTTTATCAAAACCTAAACTAAATAATGCCCCTCTTCTCTCAAAAAGAGAAAGAAAGAGCAAAACAAAAGAGACGCCACTGAATTTTATTTGGATCTCCTCTATGGGATATAAGAGGGAAAATGGTCAATAAAACCCTTAAGGAAAAAATGATGCACACAGGAGGTGCAAATACTGATAAATAATCGGATTCGCAACTGAGACTTGGGTTCGAAAGTCGGTTATGAAAGGGGAAGTATTAGAACCCCTCACGTCCATGGTACTCCATTGGAACCGATTAGGTCATCTGCATATGTGGGTATTTATCTCGCTTATTGTTTTTTTTCAAAAAAAGAGTTTGAAAATATGGGATTTGGTTTTTTTATTATTGTGCTCGCCAAGTATTGTGGCCCTTGTGCCTACACATCACTCATCGAGTGATGAGGAATCAGATCTTTGTAGTTCGGAGTAGAAAACATTTGTTGGTTGGTTGGTTTTACCTTTGAGATAAGGGTTTTCGAAGTGGTTCCTAAGGCCTAAAAATGAGGTTTGATGAGTTGTATTGTTTTTACCTTGAATAAGGGTTTATGAAAAAGAGTTTTTGATTAGATTGCACGAAAGTCTATGGGTGGAGGTGGAAATTCTAGACAAACAAGCCAAGCGTCTTGTGTCCAAAATAATCCGAGTAAGGGTAGGAAATCTCCACTCTTACTCATTCTCCACCACTTAAGGCTCATGGAGCATAACAATAATCATAATTTTATTGTATTTTGAATTTGATTAAGAAAATGCGACTTGATGTTTGATCAATGGTTTTTTATTTGATTATGAAATTGGGTAATGTAATGGAAATAAAAAGTAACCAAACAAGAAAGTAAAAGGTCTCATTGTAAGGTATTCCAACAGAAAGTCTTGTGTGTGCAAAAGTGACTTAAGCTAACAAAGGATAATGGTCTTACAATCATGTCTCTCTAAGGTAGTTCCAAGATGCCATTCTTACAACAGGTATATAAGTTATAGATGAAATCCAAAGTTGAAACCAAGTTTCACAAAATAAGGGTAAGTTCCTCCAAGCAAAGGTCTTAAGATGAAATCCTCTAAGTCCAAGTGGATCACAAATGGAATGAATCTTTTTTGGTCTTATTATTTTATCATGTTTTGGTTGTTTTTAATTATATGATGATAATAAAGTAAAGAACAGTAAATAAAAATGCATGAGGAGTTTATACAATGATGATGACTACTTGAATGTAAATAAAAATATAACAATATAAAAGTAAATAACAAAGTAATGATAATAATGTCACAATAACAATGCCTAGTGAGTATGGATGATATGAAATAAACCACAAGACAAGGGTATCAAAATCACAATGAAAAAGGTTAATATTATCAAAGTTAGTGAAGTATAGTTCATGGTTAGTAATATGTAAAAGTTAAACACTTGAGGATTATCTATCCTTAGGTCAAAAGATTCAAAATATGGCGCATCTGGGGATAACTTATCACTGATGCAAAGTATTGAAGATGATCAGTGATCAACTTACAATAGGTTTGTAACAATGAAATTTATGCAAACCCCAAGTTCATCCATCAACAACTTGCCGAAATGAAGATTATATCACTCTAGAGTTAAAAATTATTTAGTTGATTAACAATTAAGATAGAGAAGTTATACGATGATCAATGTTCAAGGTAAACAAGTTAGAAAAATGGTTAGATGGGTAGTATAAACAATGAATTAGAAGGAATCACAAGTTAAGATATATAAAAGCAAAGCTTCATCTCTATATCAAATGAACCAAGTTTGGTTGATATAGATGAAACGTATCTATGCCTCAAAGTATCATGAATGATCCATTGATCATTCATTAATAGATTTGAAGCATAGGAGGTTCAATTAACCCTAATCAATCAAAAAATCATGAGTTGATAAACTTCATTAGCTATCAATGTTCAAGGTATCATAAGTCAATCAAAAAATGCTCAAATGAAATGAAATAAAGCATAATAAAATAGAAGAGGATAAAACAATATGAGTTTGTGTTGGAAATATTTGCAGTAAAATAAAATTAAGTGGTAAAAAATGAAAAATGAAATAAATAAGTTATAAAGTAATAAAAGAGAAAAAGAAAAGACACAAAATAAACACAAAGGGGCGCGTTAGGGGTTGAACCACTGACCTTGGAGTCTTGGGGTCAACTCCCTCACCAACTGAGCCAAACGCTCTTGGTGATAAAAATGCGCTTTAACAAAATAAAATATTAAAATGGAACATGCGTGCAAGCTAACCAATCAGAATGAGATAACCAAGTATTTCATATTCAAAAATGTGCGCATGTGTCCTCTTCAACCTTAAACCACCTCAAAATCAAACCTTAAAAACATGAGTTTTTCATTGTATTTAAGCATGGAATCATCACCCAAACTCATCAAAGAACTAACCTCCACACTCATGAATCATTGATTGGCTCTGATTCTGGAGTATTTTGAAAAGTTTCAGAATAAGAACTTAACCTAAAACAAAAATTAAATGAAGAACATTAAACAATCAACACTCACACCATAGGGTTAAGCTTCAGTGGATGATTTCGAGTTGAATGGTAACTTATTCAAGTGAAAGGGGTGAGTCTAGCTACCTAATTAGAGTCAGTTTCAGAAGTGAACTCCGGTGAGTTGGAGTAGCTCAGGTGAGGTGTTGGGAACATGCATTAGTGTTTGGAAAAGCTTGAGTTATATTTATGGATGGATTCTGGGTGGTTGGACTGAGTTGAAATGCTTCAGAACTCAGAAATGGAATTACTGTTCTTTATCTTTTATCCTGTTTGTATTGTTCAGATATTAGTGTCGTGACATTACCTTCGACATCTCATATTTGATACTAGAATTTCAATTGGCATCAGAGCAGGCATCCTGCTCTGGCTCTGGGTGAGATCTTGGGACGTTACTTTCTGGTACTATGGATAGAGACGGAGGATCTGTTCACAGACCACCTATTTTGTATGGATCCAACTATGACTACTAGAAACCTTGAATTGTAGCCTTTCTAAAATATTTGGATGATATGGCTTGGAAGGCTATTTTAACAGGCTGGGAACATCCAGTTATTACTAAGTAAGGATAGGCTACAACTGATAAGAAGGTTGAGGAGCAATGGACCAAGGAGGAGGATGATCTAGCCCTTGGGAACTCTAAAGCATTGAATGCTACTTGTTAATACCTTGGGATTGGCATTAATTTTGTAAAACAAATAATGTAATCATCTCTGTTGTTTTAATATGTTAGGTTGAAGAAGTTCAACATCTGGACCAACATGTCATGTACGATGTCACGACATCATGTCTGTGACATCGCACATGTGTAGAAAATTGAATTAATTAATTCAGTATATATTCTGGGATTAGTGAGGATATTTGGTGAATATCCTAACTCCCATGTGGAGGTCTTAAAGACTCAATCAGAATATATATAGGCTCAAAATAAGGAGATATATATGGAGAGATTTTAGGATTGAAGACCTTGTTTGTAGCAGAAATTTTCTGCTGTATTTGTAACAGCAATGAACAAGTTTGCTGCGATTTCTGAAGGCCCAAATCCAGTTGGGTGATTAGGTTATAAATAGCTTATTGTAACCTAGTTTTTGTAAGCCTCATAGAATGAAAATTTAGGGGTGTGTGTGAGGTAAACCTCTCAATCTGTGGGAAGGTTACCATGTGTTCCTCAGTGTTTAAAGCTGAGAGTATTTGTAACTCAAAGCCTGTAGGCAAGAGTGATTATGTGCTTGAACGAAGTTGTGAAGCAAGTTCAAGTTGTTTAGCATTACATTGTATTTGTAGTGATAGGAATGGAAACTGGAGGTTTCTATCTAGGAGTTCCTAGGTATAGATTGCATTGGGTAGGGATTAAGTGAAGAGTTGTAAACGGGAGAGTTTAACTCTGAATTAATACTGCTGATAATGGATCTTCTTCCTGGCTTGGTAGCCCCCAGATGTAGGTCATGTTGGACCGAACTGGGTAAACAATTTTCTGTGTTTGTTTTCCTTCTGCATGTTATAATCCTGTCTGCCATAACTCAGGTAGTATTGCAGTCTGCTAATCAAGATGATAACAGACCTGGTACATATCCTTATGTGTGAATGTCAATCAGAATGTTTTGACATTCATCACTGACAGCATATACTGAACATTAGGCATGGTGATCTCAGTTCAGTATTTAGGTAAGTCTGATCCTCAAAAGGATAACAGACCTGGCCAAAGGATCATAGTGAAACTGTCAAACTGGATGTCTTGACAGTTGTTCATGTAGGCTGATACTGGAGTAGAGACTGGTTAGTCTTTTACAGTATAGCATAGTTAGCACAGTCTGTTTTCAAGAACATAACAGAATCAGCATGAGCAATATGTTCTGGATGTCAACCTGAATGTTGTAACATTCACACCTGACTGCTTGGGCTAAATTGTAGGATAATTAGTTTTTCTGTTTCAGCATTTTTCTCAGGCTATTTTCTAGGAATTCAACAGCTGAGCTAAAATCCAGGAAAATAACAACTAACCTACAATTAATGAACATAACAAATAACATATGTGTTAGCTCCCTAATATGTGGAAATTAGGTTAACTTGCTTGACCTTTAGTTTAGGAAACACGAGTACTACGCCAGCAATCTGGAATACAGTAACAGGTGATGTTCAAATCAATATTGATATATCATGCTGATAACTGTGCAAACACAACAGAAGTAAGTGTGGTGTTTGATCTATGTTGTGTCTTTGTACAAGAAGGACAAAACTAGGTGTTCTTCCATTCTAAGGTAATACAGTAGCAGATGTCGTGTCAACTGTGAAAGCGTGCTTGAGTACAGGTTTTTAATTTGTATAACTGTCTTGCTGTATTAGTTACAATGTTGGATCAGATGTCATGACTTGGAGTAGAACATCTGAATTCTGACTATGCCAGAATTTCACTACTCAATGGAGTAGATAAGAACATCTTCAGATTAGTAAACAACTGTGAGGTGGCTAAAGATCCTTAGAACATTCTCAAAACCACTCATGAAGGCACCTCTAGAGTGAAGATGTCTAGACTGAAGCTTCTCACTTCCAAGTTTGAAAATTTAAGGATGAAAGAAGATGAAAATATTCATGAATTTCATATGAATATCCTTGAAATTGCTAATGCCTCGGGAGCCCTGGGTGAGAAGATGTCAGATGAAAAAATAGTGAGGAAAATACTCAGGTCACTTCCTAAGAGATTTGCCATGAAAGTGACAGCCATAGAAGAGTCTCAAGACATTTCCAATATGAGAGTTGATGAGCTAATTGGATCCCTCCAAACATTTGAGATGGGAATGTGTGATGGATCTGAAAAGAAAGTCAAAAGCATAGCCTTCATGTCAAACACTGAGGAGAAAGAGGAGGAAAGTGGTCAAGATATTGATGAAGATCTGGCAAATGATGTAGCATTACTGGGAAGATAGTTCAACAAACTTCTGAAAAAGATGGATGTAAGGTCTAAGGCCAATGTCAAGAACATCTCATCTGACATGAGTAAATCCAACAATGCTGGAAGAAGAACAAGATCAAATGAAAAGCCCAAAGAAGGAAATGGAGTTCAGTGCCATGAACGTGATGGGTATGGACACATTAGAACTTAATGTGGAACCTACCTCAAGAAACAGAAGAAGAGTCTTGTTGCTACTTGGCCTGATGAAAGTGAAATAGAAGAGTCTGCAAATCTTGTGATTGCCTTGACTGGAAGATGGGGTTCTGATGAAGACTCAAGTGATGATGAAGTGACCTTTGATGAGTTAGCCACTACCTACAGAAAGCTGTGTCACAGAAGACAAGAAGTGTGTCAACAAGTTGAAAGTCAGAAGAAAGTGATAGCACAGCTGGAGAATGAGAAGGCAGAACATTTGGAAACCATCTCTAAGTTAAAAACTGAAGTAGTATTCTTGAATTCTAAATTGGATGAGATGATAAAGTATGTCAGAATGCTAAACAATGGACTTGACACCTTCGACAAAATTCTCCAGACTGGACAAATGGCAGGATATAAGTCTGGCATTGGGTTCAATGAATCTAAACCTGAGTGCAGTCACACTGGTAGCAACCCAGAGATGTGTCATCATATGTCACAACATCATAAAGGAAGACAGCAGAAAGGGAAACATCAAAGATGGAGATGTCATTACTGTGGAAAATTTGGCCATATAAAACCATTCTGCTATAAGTTGTATGGCTATCCTAGTCCTTCTCATCATCAACCTAGACCCAAACATCACATACTTGTCAACAGAAAACAATGGGTTCCTAGGACTGGTGTTACAAACCTGATAGCTCACACTTCCTTCAGAGTATCAGCCAAAGAAGACTGGTACTTTGACAGTGGATGATCCAGACACATGACTGGAAACTAAAACCTGCTAACTGGCCTTCATCCTCATGCCACCAGCTATGTAACCTTCGGTGATGGAGCAAAGGGTAAAATCAAGGGAATTGGTAAGTTGAACTGCCCTGGAGTTCCTAATCTTGACAATGTCCTACTTGTTAAGGGACTGACTGCAAACCTAATAAGTATCAATCAACTATGTGACCAAGGTCTAACTGTAAACTTCACAAAAACTGAATGTATGATTACTAATAAAGAAAATGAAGTGATCATGAAAGGGGTTAGGTCTAAGGACAACTGCTATATGTGGAGTTCTCAAGAAACTGGTTATTCATCAATGTGTACTCTAGCCAAAGAAGAAGAAGTGAAGATATGGCATCAAAGATTGGGCCATCTGCATCTTAAAGAAAGGAAGAGGATTATATTTGTTGAAGCTGTTAGAGGAATTCCCAACTTGAAGATTGATGAAGGAAGAGTTGGTGGGGAATGTCAACTTGGAAAACAGACAAAGATGTCACATCAGAAGCTCAGACATGACACCACTTCCAGAGTGCTGGAACTTCTCCATATGGATTTGATGGGACCCATGCAGGTGGAAAGTCTTGGTGGGAAGAAGTATACTTATGTAGTGGTGGATGACTTCTCCAGATACACCTGGGTCAATTTTATAAGAGAAAAATCTGATGTATTTGAAGTCTTCAAAGATCTTTGTCTAAGACTTCAAAGAGAAAAGAAAAGTCAAGTTATCAAAATCAGAATTGATCATGGGAAGGAATTTGTGAACAGCAAATTTACTGAATTCTATGCATCAGAAGGAATTAGTCATGAGTTCTCATCTCCCATTACTCCCCAGCAAAATGGTGTGGTAGAAAGGAAAAATAGAACTCTCCAAGAATCAGCCAGAGCTATGATTCATGCCAAGAAATTGCCCTACCACTTCTAGGCTGAAGCTATGAACACAGCCTGCTATGTTCACAACAGATTAACCTTGAAGAAAGGGACTCCTACTACCTTATATGAAGTCTGGAAAGGGAGAAGACCTATAGTCAAATACTTCCCTGTGTTTGGTAGTAAATGTTATATCTTGACTGATCGTGAACAAAGAAGGAAGATGGATCCCAAGAGTGATGAAGGAATATTTCTGGGCTACTCAAGAAACAGCAGAGCATATAGAGTCTTTAATTCCAGAACAAAAGTAATGATGGAATTAATCAATGTTGTGTTTGATGATCAACATACTGATGTTACAGATGATGTTGAGACATGTCTAAATGATGCCCCAGCTGATTTCCCAGACAAAAATAATGAGAGTGAACCTTCTCAAGCTGAACCTGAAGCTGACAAAATCAACAAGGGACCCTCCATCAGAATTCAGAAGGATCATCCCAAAGATCTCATTATAGGATACCCAAATAAAGGGGTCACAACTAGATCAAGGGAAGTGATCTCACATGGCTGCTTTGTGTCCAAGATTGAGCCTAGGAATGTCAAGGAAGCCTTGACCGATGAGTTTTGGATCAATGCCATGCAGGAGGAGTTAGGCCAATTCAAGAGAAATGAAGTATGGAATTGGTTCCAAGACCTGAAGGAATAAATGTCATAGGAACAAAGTGGGTGTATAAGAATAAATCTGATGAACAAGGGGTGGTTACTAAAAATAAAGCAAGATTAGTAGCACAAGGATATACTTAAGTTGAAGGAGTTGACTTTGATGAAACATTTGCCCCTATAGCTCGCCTTGAGTCCATTAGACTATTGCCTGGAGTGGCATGTATTCTGAAGTTCAAACTGTTCCAAATGGATGTAAAACGTTCCTTCTTGAATGGCTACTTAAATGAGGAAGTATGTGTTGAACAACCTAAAGGATTCATAGATCCAAATCTTTCAAAGCATGTGTACAAGTTGAGGAAAGCCCTTTATGGTTTGAAACAAGCTCCTAGGGCTTGGTATGATAGACTCACAGTGTTCCTCACTAACAATGGATACAGGAAGGGAGGTATTGACAAGACCCTATTTGTTAAGAATGAAGGAGGAAAACTCATGGTAGCTTAAATATATATGGATGATATTGTCTTTGGTTGGATGTCAAATCAGATGGTCGAACATTTTGTTAAACAAATGCAGTCTGAATTTGAAATGTGCCTTGTTGGAGAGTTGACCTATTTTCTTGGGCTACAAGTCAAGCAGATGGAAGATTCTACCTTTCTATCTCAAAGCAAATATGCCAAAAACATTGTTATGAAGTTTGGCATGGAGAATGCAAGTCATAAAAGAACACCTGCTCCTACACATCTGAAAGTCTCCAAAGATGAAAATGGTGTTAGTGTAGATCAAAGTCTCTACAAAAGCATGATAGGAAGTCTGCTATATCTCACAGCAAGCAGACCTGACATTACTTTTGCTGTAGGTGTTTGTGCTAGATATCAAGCTAAACCAAAACTCAATCACATAAACCAAGTGAAGAGGATACTGAAATATGTCAATGGCACCAGTGACTATGCGATGTTGTATACTCATGGATCTGGATCTATGCTGACTGGATATTGTGATGCTGACTGGGCTGGAAGTGTTGATGATAGGAAAAGCACATCAAGAGGATGTTTCTTCTTGGGGAACAACTTAATATCATGGTTTAGTAAAAAACAAAATTGTGTGTCCCTATCCACTGCTGAAGCTGAATACATAGCAGTTGAGAGTAGTTGTTCTCAACTGGTTTGGATGAATCAAATGTTAACTGAATACAATGTCACACAAGATATCATGACATTGTACTGTGACAACCTGAGTGCTATAAATATTTTCTAAGAATCCTATCCATAACAGCAGAATAAAACATATTGATATTCGTCATCACTTTATTAGAGAACTAGTGGAAGAGAAAATCATAGCCCTGGAGCATGTTACTACTGAAATGCAATTAGCTGACATATTTACAAAGGCTTTGGATGCTAATCAATTTGCATGTTTAAGAGGTAAATTAGGGATTTGTATCCATGAGAATTTATAGCAATTAATTTGGAGTGGAAAAGGTAATAAAAATATTGTTTGCCCACTTAAAAGAAAGTGCCCCATTTATGGTAAATCATTACCTAGTATTGGAACTACCATTTATAGCATTTTCACACGCAACCTAAGCTCAACCACTTCCATCTTCCTCAAACTTTATCGACCATCTATGCTAGGGCAACAAAAATTCTTTCACAAGCTCAACAAGATGTCACAACATCCTTCATCTTCGGGTTCTAAAAACACCAAACCTGCGCACAAAGCAAGAACACCCTCCATGGATTTTCTTCATGAAGACATTTTGGAAGTGATTCCCCTATCAGTCATCTCAGGCGACGCTCCTGGTCCATCCTCCACTACTGGACATTCTCAAGGTAACAGTCCTGATAACCCTACCTCTAAAGATTCCATGCATCATAGCGATCGTGTCATTAGAAATCTTGTCCCGAGGATCCTTAATGAAGGACACTCGGTAAAGGGAGTTTCGACTCCTCTATCTAGAAGGGACCCCTCACCTGAGGTTGAACCTCACAATGAGAAAGATGATGATTCATCAAGGTCTGAGAAAGATATTGCTGCAGAAGGACTGTGCTCTTTAGGGTAAACCTTGCCTTGTAAGAAATCTGTAGATACTTCTCAGTTTAAGAAGCATGACTCTGGTAAGAAGGTGATTGACTTGGAAGAAGAGAGTGTAAGACCCCAATTTTGTCCCTAAGATCCCTCATGGCATCATAACATTGCATATGCATTGCCTCAAGGATCATTAGCATCTGAGTTCCCTTTTCCTTTGGGTGGGACCTCTTGTGAATGGTTTGAGATCACTAAGCATGCTTGAATTATATATCATTGCTTTTCTTATTTTGTTTACTAACCAAAAGCACAAAAATATGTCACTAACATTTCTTGTTTGTAGCTTGAGCAATCACAAGGTCAAAAGTGTCAAGGAGATCCTTTGTGCAGAGACATGATCAAGTGGAGAGGAAAGCAAGCATGGTAATGGCTCCCAAAGCTCTCCTCCATAAAATATGCCTCTCTAGTATCTCAATTCATCATTTTGATCAAAGCAAGTCAAAGGGTTTGAGGTTTGTCCCCCAAAGGAACCCTAGTTCATCTGCGCACCACAATGCCTTGCTCATGAAGCAACCTCAGCCCATGGTCAAATGCAACCAAGGGAAGTTCTTTAACTAAAAATTTCATGCATATTTCAACTTATTTGAGTGTCCTCAATCATCAATTCATCAAGATATGAGTCATGGACTTGAGAAGTTGATCAGTCAATTCATCTGACTATTTTGAAATGCATTGAGACCTACCTTTTTATGTGTTTGTCAAATGGAGATGATTCCAAAAGAAAAAATGTTCTTAAGGACAATATGAACAGCTTTCATGTTCATCAAAAATTTATTTGAAGCTTGGAAGGTCATCATCCATTCCAAGACATTATAGGTTATTTTGACTGAAACCCTAATTTTGGGTCAACTTCCCAAGGACACAATCATTCATTTGTTTTGATTTTGAGGTGGAATCAAATGCATTGGAAAGCTTAAGATGTCTAATTCAAATTTTATGTTGAACAAAAGTTCAAAATCTTAAAGGAAATACATGTGATAATGCAAAACATTATAGGTCACTTTGGACCAAATGCATTGAAAAGCAAAAAAGTCCAATTCAAGTGCCTATAACTCTTTCATCAAAAATCCAAATGATGCTAAATTTAAGTCCATTTTGATTTTCTTGAGAATACCTACAACTTTGATGTTGGAGGTTTTTTCATTTGAGGTTTGCATCATTGAAACAGAGGGGCTTGAACATTGGCCAAATTTAGAAACTTTGCCTTTATATGTTTTGCACCTTGCACTTTAAACTCAAATTTCACCAATTTCCACACTTCAAATGGAATTTTGCCCAACATAACAATTGTTCCTTACATCAAAACCTTTCCAACCATTACTCATATGATCATGTTTGGATTTGGCAAATGGTATTTTCGAAGAGGAGAAGTTTTTGGTTCAATTATGCATAACACCTCAAAATTCCATGCACAAGCAATTGCCATTCAGATTACACGTTCATTTCACTTTGGTATGATATCAGATTGCATTTGGCATTGAATTTGGGCCTTTTGAGTGATCATGCAAGCCCATGCAATGAATGTCCAATTCCATGCACACGGCTTTGATCACACTTACCTTGCCATTTCATCTATAAATATAAGCTCTATTCCATTTAAATTTCATCCATGAATTAACCTGAAATGCTGCAGAACTGAAAACCTAACCTCTCACCAAAGAAGCTATTTCACTTTTCTTCAAATTTTTCAGATCTAAAATTCAACTACATCTGGTTGAATCTTTGGATCTAAAGTTTCTAGACCTTCATCCTTTACTCCATTGATCTTCTGTTTTGGCAAAGGAAGCAAGGAATCAAGCTCAAATTTCCAGAATCCAAGGTTGTTCTTGAAATGGTTTTTTCTTCGAAACTCATCATCTATTGATCTATTTGCTTGGACTTTGTGTTGGCTGAAGTCCTCTTCATAGAGGCAATTGATTTGAGTACTTAATTGTTGAAATCCATGAAGTTCACTTGAACATCATAGAATTTCCATCTCTGATTTCTCCCAATATAGAGATCTAGAGTGGAATTGAGTGATACAGGGATGATGTACATCATCCCAGCTTTCCAATGATGTATGGATCGTGTATTTTGGTTAAGTTTTGGTTGTCTGCAAGTTTGGCCGGAAAACACAAGCTCACCGGAAAAGAAGGTGGCTCCGGTGGCCGTCCCATTGCCAGAACCAATCTGGATCGTTGGATGCATTTTCAAAATCTAATCCTGGCCTTCGCTTGTTATGACTTATTTTAATGCCTTGTGTTATGCGTGGACTTTGGTCTATGGTGAAAGCGCGTTTCTGGAGCGTATGATCTGCCAACTCAAATAATGAACTCAGATCTAACGCTCCTGGTTTTTTTGAATTTCTTATTTTCTGATTTTATTTCTTTTATTTCCATTATTTTCAAAAATTCATATCTCCTTCATTTTAAATCCAAAAAATATAGGACCAATTGCATTCTTCTCCAAATAAATTTTAGTTTCTAATTTTGATTTTTAATATTTTTTATTTTGTCATTTGATATTTTTTGTGAATTTTCTCTTTTCTGGTTATTTTTAATTCATTTTAAATGGTTTTTGATATTCAAAAAATACAAAAATATTTTCCTAACCTATTTGAATGGTGATGAATCTATGAAAAATATTCTCATCAGTTTTTTAATTGATTTGAGATTTATTTGAGATTTTAGTTCAATTAGGTTATTTTTATTCATTTTTAATTGATTAAAAATAGTTTCTGACTTTTAAAAATGCTGAAATTTTTTGTCAAACTTTGTTTGACTTTGTTGAACTTGGGATAAATCACTTGGACCTTTCAAGGTTGATTTAAAGTGATTTTGAAGTTTGACCTTTCTTTATTTCTTTAATTCAAGTTTATTTTAATATTAAAAATTCCAAATATATTTTGTTTATTGTTTAACTTCCAATCTTCATCTCATTTCTGATGTCTCATTGTTTGACTTTGACTTTCAAAGTCATTGGGTCAACACATATGGATTGGTACATTTTATTTTCTCCTTATGCACTTTATTCTTTCTTTATTCCTTTTCCATTATTCATCTCCTTTCTCTTCTTCTTCCTTTTTCTTTTGATCAATGAGTTGAAGGTTGATAAGTTAGCATTGATTAGGGAGACTTAACCTTCCTTGATTCAAATCTAATTCATCTTGATCAATTGATCAAGTGAATGGCTTTGCATTAAGGATAGGTTGTTTCCTAAATTATGCAAAAGGCTTAAACGAATACAAGATCATTTCTCTTCTTCTTTTTGGCATGGCAAGTTGTTGGAACTTGGTTCACTAATCAAGACTTCTAACTTGTGTTATTGCCTACATTATTATTGACCGGCCTCAGATAGTTGTGACTTCTACATAAGTCCAATTACGATTGCTTAACATAGCACTAAATTTTTCCTTAGGGCACACTAACTATTGACCACTAACAATTAACATTTACTTTATGCACTTTACTTTTATGCAATTTATCATTCTTGCACATATTATTCATTTGATTTTTCCTTTACTCATTGGAGCACATGTTTATGTTAATGCCATTTGCCTTTTGCTCACTTGAGCACATAATTGTATATATATCTTTTATGCTTGTGTTTGTTTGATTGTTGTGAACCAAATGCAAAGAAATGGACAAATGGACTTAGACTTTAGGACTTTCCCTATGCAAATTTGGAGTCAAAGAGCAACTAGGCATTGGGCCTTTAGAGTGCTATAAATGTCAAAGAGCAACTAGGCATTGGGCCTTTAGAATGCTTAATATTGAAGATGACTTTGAAAGGACCACATTCTAAACTCCCTTTTTCCATTCTTTGATTTGTAAATAGAACCTTTTGATGTGTGCGTTTTCTTGTGCTAGGAGGTCTAACTTGAGCTTATTTGGGGAAGCATTACCATGAGCTTATAAGAGATAGAGATCCAAGATGCATTGAGGAGTCTTTCCAAGAATTCACTTTGATTGATGATTGCTTGAGTTTATGCTTTGTGTGATTGCTTATTCCAAAGGATGGGAGCTACTTGGATCATCAATATGATCTCAAGAGAGGAACTCCATTTGTGGTTCTTTTTCTTTTCCCTCACCTTTTTGTTTTGATTAGGACTTTAGCCACTCTTCTTCTTCTCTCCACTCTAACCCAAGCAAAAACTTTTGTGCAAACATTTAACACTTGTTTTCAACATTAGAAACTTAAGCCTTATGCTTTTGATTTTCAAACTTTTCTTTTCATAATACTTATTTTGAATTGAACCTTTTAATCCACTTTGACCATATTTTGTAAATACTTTTCATTAGTAAATATAACCCATTCAAATATCTTTTTGTGGTTTCAATGGCCACTTTCTTAATCAAAACTTTTTCATAACCTTTAGCTATTAGGTTTGAGTTATCCTTGAGGTAGATATAATACTCACCTTTATCCTTAGTGATGGACAATGAGTCTTCCATGCTTATTATAGGGTTAACCCCTCACTAGAATGTTAAAGCTATCCTCACATGGTGGATTTGTGATTGTAGGTTGAGTTTTCTCCCTTGGATAACAAAAGACCTTAAGGCTTTTGGACCAAATCAATTCACCAACTCATTTTTGAGATTTTTACCCCGAACTACGAGGTTTTGATCCTAATCTTTTTAAGAGGGTACGTAGGCAATGGGTTTATCCATCCAAACACAAAATGTAAATAACTTGTATATTCTCTTCTCATCACTCCAATCATGTTTGCATAAACAATTTTTTCACAAAACAACAACCTTGCAACAAGTATGAAAAGGGCTCCCTAGGAGTACCTAGGATGTTTTGGGTGCCTAACACCTTCCCATTACATAACCAACCCCTTTACCCAAATCTCTGTTTCTCTTTTACTAGTTTTTGATAAAACTTTTAGGTTTTTGTTCGCTTTCTAACCATTCCTTTGGATAAATAGAAGTGCGGTGACGACTCGACTTGTATGATTTACCTTGGATTTAGTCAATATCTCTAATGGTAACGAATACCCCGCTACAGAGAGCTGAGATGATGAAGATGATATCTTGCTTCATCACTTGAAGCCAAGTGTTGCTAAGAGAATGAAGACCAGGAAGGGTAGGTGTAATACCTCAAAATTTCCCCCCCTCATTCATGTATTCATATTTAGGTCATTTAATATTTCATATTGCATTTCATCATGTCAATCGGAATTAGATCCAAGAAACTTGAATATCATCCAAGACACTTTGTGGGTCCTATCTGGGTGATCAGTCAACACAAGGGAATGGCTTGAGATACTTCCAACATGTTCAAATGGGGTCTATTCATTAGTCAAAACGTTAATCTTGAAGGAGCAAAAGTTTGTTCATGAACCGTCATGCTCGCTAGGCGAAGCCCACGCGTTTCGAAAAAAAAAAACGAAAAAAAAAACGAAAATAAATAAAATAAATAAATTAATAAATAAATAAATAAATAAATAAAATATAACAGAAAAATCTTGGACTTGGACCTCTCTCTTTTGAGCCCACAAAGCCACAAAAATCAGGTTATAAATTCTAGACTTCCATCTCCCAAAAAACCCTGGGGGAAAAAGATAGTGAGAGAAGAGCTAACAGAGTTCAGAGCAACCTCCAGAGACTGAAAGGAACTCATCTGCAAAGAGCCAATTCCATCTCATATAAACCCTCAGATTGCTTTACTTTGCAAACCCAACTGGGCAATTCAATTTCATTCGATCTCTCCAATCAGGTTTGCCCTATTTCCATTACTCTATGCTTTCAATTTGAATACTCTGAATGTATGAGGTATCATCGTTAGGTTTTGCATGTGGGCACATGTTTTAGTATGTATGTCATGTCTTGATGTGTGGATCCTTGCCCCTGACTTTGAATTTTGATACCCTTTTGATGCATGTGTTTAACAAGAGGTTTAGGCCTCCTACACTTGGTTGCTTTTTGTGAGCTCTTTTTGTGAATTTTAATGGCATGATTCATGTGGTTACATTTTGATTTGGGGCAACTCTTGATTGCGCCCCATCTTGTCAGTCTAACCTGCTTGTTGAGTTTTTTTTGTGAGGGCTCACATGACTCCTGAAAGGATAGCTTGCTTGGCATTCCACTTTATTTGTGGGATACCACCTGGAGGTTTATTCCGATTACCTGTGCTGACTTGCTTTCTTTGGTGGTGCCAGCTTGAGAGATCTCTGGGTTTCTTGTGTCGTTAGTTGCTATTACTTTGGATCTTTATCCGTGTGGTACTTTTACCTTTCCCGCATTTTACCGCTTTCCTTGCTGGAAGACCTTAATAGGAGGCAATGTTTTCTTTTGTTTGTTTACTTTTGTGCCCAAAGACCTCCAAGAAGAGGCATCAGTGCTAAAGACCTCCCTGAAGAGGCAATTGACGGATAAAAGGGATTAGTAATCAATCCCCCGTTATACAGTGTGTCATTCCTTTTGCTCGCACTACGTGTTGATGCTTCAGAACAAAAGCCCAAGATCTTTTGTTCGGTCAGTCAGTGGAGAGGGTTCCACCTTTCTGAATCCCCATTTTTTGTCATGAGCTCACCCTGTCCAGGGTTAAGAGCTATGAGGTCTTATCCTCATTACCCTTTTGATCTGCTCACCCTGACGTTCAATGTCACTGGTTAAGAGCCCATTTGATTACCTATTCCATGGCTTGTTTGTCGAGGTTGATATGACCCCTCTTGACTAAATCCCTACCCATGTATGTTTGAGCCGCCTTGTTGGTGTGTTTACTTTAAGATACATGTTTTGTGTGGCGTGATCGTCTCCCCATAGGGTTGCTAGGCTTCGTATAGTCTCCCGTTTGCATGTCAATTAAGGTAGCGCGGTTCCTTCGTCTAGGACTGCCTTTTTGCATGAGCATCCCTAAAACACCCCAACTCATTGATTTTTCTTCTCTTAAGAACATGTTTACTCCTTCTACTACAGGCGAGTAAGTCTCCAAAGGTCGAGTTTCCGGTAGATTGCGTAGTAACGTCGTTCATCCTAAAACACAACCCTTAACCCGTAGTTAGCCGAACTACGGCTTGCTCTGATTCTCATTCCAGATGAGATACGTAGGCATAAGACGCGATGTCTTAGCGAGCACACTCCTCTTTAACCCATAGGTAGCCGAGCTACGAAGACTCTAATTCTCATATTCAGATGAGATACGTATGCAGTGGATACGACATCCGTGCGAGTCATTTTCTTTTGACCCCCCTTTTAGTAAATAATACATTAGATAAACCTACACCCTTTAGACAAGAACAACAAAAGTGGATCCCGTAGAGTACTACGGATGCGCAGGGGTGCTAATACCTTCCCTTCGCATAATCGGCTCCCGAACCCAAGATTTGGTTGCGAGACCTTGTCTTTTCCTTTCCTTTCTCCCAGGTTTACTTCGAGCGTTTCCTTTCCTTCCTTTGGGATAAATAACACACGGTGGCGACTCTTCTGTCATCTATTTTCTCGCCGGTTATTTTTTTCGCATTCCTTTTTTCAGGTTGTGATAGTAGGTCTGTGGCTGAGATGATGACAACCAAAACTAGTAAGAAGGCTACTGCTGTAGGCCCTTCAAAGTCATGGAGTAAAGTGGAGGTAAAGAACATAAAGGTTAGAGAAAGTTCTGATTCATAGGAAGATGTTGAAGACGATGTCCCATACATCTCTCCTGTCAAAAAGCCAACTGTTAGAAAATCCCCTGCTAAGGTTGCTGCTGTACATTTGGATAACATTTCCTTCCATCTGGAAGATGGTGAAGCCAAGTGGAAATTTGTAATCCAAAAGAGAGTAGTTTTGGAAAGAGATCTGGGAAAGGATGTTTTGGAAGTTAAGGAGGTCATGGATCTGATCAAGTTTGTTGGTTTAATGAAAACAGTTAGTGGGTTATCTCAATGTTTTAAAGGTCTTGTTAAAGAGTTTGTGGTGAACATCCCTGAGGACATTGCTGACAAGAAGATCAAAGAGTTTTGTAAGGTGTTTGTTAGAGGAAAGTGTGTGAAGTTCTCTCCAACTGTGATCAATAAGTTCCTAGGAAGAGGAACAGAAGATGTTGTTGAACTAGAGGCCACAGACAATGAGGTCTGATGGAAAATAACTACTGGACAGGTCAAGGAGTGGCCAAGCAAAAAACATCTCTCTGTTGGACAATTAACTGTGAAATATGCTATCTTGCACAAGATATGGTCAACAAACTGGGTACCAACAAACCACATCTCTACAATCTCTAATGCTCTTGGAAGGATCATATTTGCCATTAGAACCAAGCTTAATTTTGATTATGGAAGGTTCATGTTTGAACAAATTGTCAAACATGCTTCCAAAAATGCAATGAAGTTGCCCATAGCTTTTCCTTCAATAATTTGTGGGATACTCCTAAGCCAGCAACCTGGTATTTTGAGCACAAGTGATATCCCTAGTAGAAGAAAACCTCCATTGTCAATTCATTACGAATTATTTGAAGGCAGTCATGTCAATGACATTGTATTGACATCTGCTATGAAGAAGACAACCTCTCAAGGTGGCCTGATTGTTGAACTGAAAGAGACCTGTAACGAATTGGAGACTGGGATAAGGGTGGCTAAAGCTAGGAAAGAAGCTCTGAAGGTTCTGATAAATAGCTTGGAGCAAGGAGATATGGATAATGTTGGTCAAGCCAAGGACACAGATGCCCACACGTCAAGTGACATGTCAGAATCTCAAGATAAATCAAGTGGTAGTTCTGGATCTGAAGCTGATGAAGATGCTAGCTCCTCTGACTGAGTTGTGGTGAAGATGGTCTCCCTGTTATGATGATGTGCTGTTCTGGAAGACTTGATGTTTGATTTTTTTTTGGCAGTCTTATTTTGATGCCTTGTTGTAATTTTTGGGTTCTTTGTGATTTCTCTAGATTTCTTTTTATCTCAACTTATATAGTTGTGTATAATTATGGTTCTGTAACACCTGGCAATATGTTTTAACATTCTATATGTTTTAACATTCTATGTGACATTCTCTGTTGGACTAATAGACATTTATTTTCTCTCATTGGTCTCTTTGGTCTATTTTGACTAAAAAGGGGGAGAAGTTAATATGTGGAGAGCTGCAGTTAATATTTGCTATGAAGTAGCTAGGCTATAAATAGATGACAACTGATCTTGAACAGAATGATGTTCTATGTTGTACAGGTGTTTTGAAGGAGATGTCTTGTTGTTGAAGGAGATGTCAGATGGGGTGATAGATGTTACGGGTGTTGTTGAAGGAGATGTCTTGATGTTGAAGGAGATGTCAGATGGGGTGATGGATGTTACAGGTGTTGTTGAAGGAGATATCTGTGTTGAACAGACTTAGGGGGAGAAGAAGTACATATGTGTTTAATGTGTGTTTACTAGTTGCTATTATATCTAGTAAATGTGTGGTTTATCACTTCTGTTACTTCTTAACTATTGATATGTTTTTTACTCTTGTGAACAAATGGACTGATATATATTTTAGCCAAAATTTGCCAAAGGGGGAGTTTGTTGGTTCTATGTGTTGGCAGCAATTTTGGTAAAACCTAGAATGTTCACAAGTTGTCACAAGTGTTGTCTTGACATAAGATAACATGTACCTGCAGGATGTTTAAAATGTAATTATGCAGGATTTTACTAAGATGTCAGACCCGATGTCATGACATATGTATACAGAATATTCAGTTTGAATGTTATGTATTATGTGATTGCGTTTTTAATGATAATCTATGTATGATTGATGAGATGATTGATCGCGCTATCAATCAGTAATTACAACTAGATTGACTTATTTTCAAAAGAGATATAATCAACTGTCATGAGAAGATATGAATGGAAAATAGTTTTAGGGTTTTATGATGTCCATGCCCAGCCAATTGCTTCCATATAAAGGACATGGAAAACCTGGTTTTATACACAAGATATAACGAACGAAATATTGAGAGAGAATAAGGGTTTTAGTCTTGTGTGGTCGTGTGAATTGTAAGCCATTCACTTCATCCATAGATGGTTGAATTGGTATGATTTTTGAGTTGTAATTTGTCCACTCTAAGCTTTGAAGCATGAGTGTGTGTTTACTTGATTGAAGCTTTTAAGTAAGATCAAGTATATGTCTTTGAAGAGTGTCTTCTTTTCATTGTAATTCTTGTTTTATATCACTGCTCTGATTTAGGCGGAGTGAGTAGGATCGCATATCTAAGAGTTCTTCGGTAGAAGTCACACGGGTAAAGATTAGGTGAAAATATTGTAACTTGAAGTTGTTTATTGAGAGTCTTTGAACTGATTCTGTTTAGTGGATTTCCTTCCTGGCTTGGTAGCCCCCATACGTAGGTGAGTTTGCACCGAACTGGGTTAACAATTGCTTGTGTCTCTTGCATTACTGTTCTTTATCTTTTATCTTGTTTGTATTGTTCAGATATTAGTGTCGTGACATTACCTTCGACATCTCATATCTGATACCAGAATTTCAGCAAGGATTAAAGCTTCTCCAGAGAAAACCTTTCTTATAACATATGATTCTTCATAGTTCGGCGTCCATTTGCTGCTAGGGTCAGTATGAATCGGTAGAATCTTCTTCAGGACTAGGTCTCCTGCCTTGAGGCTTTAGGGAAATACCTTATTGTCATGTGCTCTCTTGATGTATTTTTGGTATAGCTGACTATGGCAGATGGTTTCCAGGCACTTCTCATTAATGAGGTTTAGTTGGTAAAATCAGGTGCACCCACGCGGCTTCGTCAAGCTTGACGTCGGTCAAAATCCTTAAGGAAGGAATCTCTACCTCAACAGGAAGGATTGCATCCATGCCATACACAAGAGAGAATGGGGTTGCCCTAGTGGAGGTATGTACGGATGTACGGTAGCCATGCAATGCGAATGCAGGAATTTCGTTCCAATCTTTATAGGTTTCCACCATTTTTTGCATGATTTTCTTGATATTTTTGTTGGTTGCCTCAACAACACCATTCATCTTCGGCCGATATGGCAACGAGTTGTGATGTTCGATCTTGAAGCTCTGGCATAGCTCTTTCATCATCTTATTGTTGAGGTTAGATCCATTGTAATTAATGATCTTGTTGGAGATCCCATAATAACAAATGATTTCTTTCCTTATGAATCGATCCACCACTTGTCTTGGCGTATGAGACTGCTTCCACCCATTTAGTGAAATAATCTATAGCTACCAAGATGAAGTGATGTCCGTTCGAGGCAGTCGACTTAATGCGTCAAATCATGCCAATTCCCCACATGGAGAACGTCCAAGGTGATGTTAGAAAATTGGGTGGTGTTGGCAGTTATAAGACCCCAATTTTTACCCCTAAGATCCCTCATGCCATCTCATAGCTTTTCATTGGCATAGGGATCACACCTTAGTATCCTCCTCTCCTATCATTCATTTGGTTTGGATTTGGCGATATCACCAAGCATATTTGATTGCATCATACTTTATTTTCTTAATTTACCACCTAAAATCCAAAAATATGTCTATGTGTATATTTGTTTCTTTTGTACGTAGTGTATGCATCCACTTATGCCTCATCAAGCACACAACTAGGGTTTGTGACCCTCAATACAAGGGATCAAGAAATCAAAGGTACACATTGGTTCTAATAATCATATATGGATCCCCATGTTCTTTTTTTTTTCATTTTGATCAAGAATTCATCAAGAGTTTGAAGCTTATTTGTCAAGGAAACCCTAATTCATCTGGGTATCTTGTGTGCCTTCCTCAGCAAGTTTCTTCAACAACTGGTTAAAGATATCATGGGTTACTTAATTTTACCTCATCATAAGCATATATGATCCTCCATGATCCCCAAAGATTAAAGGAACTTCAAGTTTTCATGTTGGTTTAAGGAGGTTGACCAGAAAAGTCAACTGGTGAAATCTAGGGTTCCCTAGACCCTATCTCCTACAATATTTGTCATATGAAATTGATTCCAAGATAAATGTTACTCTTTATGAAGTTATAAACAACTTTCGTATTGACGTTAATAGCTAATTTTTCTTGGAAAGACATCTTTTATGGTGAAAGATTATAGGTCATTTTGTTTTTGCCCTAGATAGAAGGTAAACTTCCACGAACCATAACTTCCTCAATTTTTATGATATGAAGATTATCCAACTTTAATGATCAATTTCAATATCTATTCTTCAACTTTTCTTCTTTGATAAAGTTCAAATTTTACTTGCAAGCGCATGTTCCATGAGGAAACATTATAGGTCCACTTTGGTCCTCATCATTGAACAAGCATTTTTCCTCAACTTATAAAATCCATAACTCCTTCATGCTAGCTCCAAATGGTGTCTAATTTGTGAACAAGAGTCAAATGGGAAAAGTCCCAACATCAAAGTTGTTCCCCTTAATGCTAGATTTCCAAAGAGACCAAGATCACTTGATTTGGAAAAAAATTGGGGGACTTGGGCATAAATTATTCTCATGGCTTGTTTTGGCAACTTTTGATTCCAATTGTTACACAACTTTGCATGGCCTCATGTTATGGTCTCAACATATTATGTGCACGAATTTGGTTGGATTACAATGATCATTTGGGCCTCAACACACGACCATGCACCCATGCACATGAATTACTATTTTTGGTTCAAATTTGAAATGGTGTATAAATGAATTCCATAGCCTATAAATACATGTGCATTACCTCAAATTCAAAGAGAACCCATGCCCAAGTTGTGCCAAGAAATCCCAAAACCTCATTTTATAGAATACCTTGAGGATTTCATTGAAATCGAGCTTCTAGTTCAACTTTTGATCCCAAGGATTCACAGTTATTTTGATCCCAATCATCTCCTGCAAGCTAGAGGAAGAAGAACCAAGTGGAATTGCATCAAGATCGAGCCTCAAAGTTGCTATCTGAAGGTGAATTTTCCAAAACTTTTCCTCTTTGATTCTCACTCATTCCTTGAGATCTTGGCTTGTTTTATGGATGTCTGAAGCCCTACCAATGTAGGCATTGATACTGAGTTGCTTTGAGGTTGAATCGAAGCAATTCAATTGGCATACCTCAATTTTCAACTCCACATTTCTCATTATAGAGTGAGAGTTGGAAAATTTGAAGGTCATATTTGTTAATCCTTGTGATTTTCTATTCAAAATAGTATATGATCCATGTATTTTTGTGAACATTTCATCTAGACCAGCCCGGTGAAGTGGCCAGAGAAGATGACCGGAGCTAGGGCTCCGGTGGTGTGTTGGCGCAGTCCAGACCATCTGATCCCATGGCCATGTTCTAATTTAGTCCATATATTGTGATTACCAAGCCTGCGGATGCATTGACTAAGGCCTATGGTGGATGTTATGCGCGTGGCCATCAGATATGTCACCTCAATTAATGAGGGAGATCTGATGGCCCTTGTTTTTCTGATTTAGTTTATTTTCTAAATTAAATTTTTTAAAATAGCATTTTCTTGTTAAATTCACTATAATTTAAATTTTAACCCAAAAATCATGGGACTACCACCAAAATTTCAGAAACAATTTCCTCTTCCCATTTCTCAATTAAAATTAATTTTTGGATTCAGTTTGATATTTTTAGTGAATTTAATGATTTTTGACTTATTTTAATTGATTTTTAAGTACTTCCCTTGGCCGTTTCTTTGGTGATTTGAAGGGATTTTAGGTTTTTGACTTTGTGTTGACTCAACTTTTGTTTGGCCTTGATCTTTGTTGAATTGGACATTAATTTGGTCAATACCATTGGATTTAGGGGGTTGATGAAGTTTGAACTTCATCCCTCAAGATGAATGAATGGTATTGATCAAGTGAGGTTCATCCCTGATCAATTTTGGATTCTCTTTCACTTCATCTCTCCATCTTCATCTCTCCATCTTCATCTCACTTCTTCAACATGAGCTTGATTGAGATAGATCCATCCCCTCTTATTTTTGTGTGTGATATGCTTTAGGAGCTTGGTCTTGATACCTTGTCTCTAGCATGCCTTAACACCAATATTATTATTGTCCGCCCTCAGATAGTTGTTACTTCTACATAAGTCCAATTACGATTGCTTAACGTAGCGCTAAATTTGTCCCAAAAGAAATAACATTTTTGTAAGTGAGATTGTAAGTCTCTTATTCCTCATGGTATTGTGTGAAGATTTTGCCTCTTTTCCATTTATGAGAGCTAGTGGAATACTTATTGAATTATCCAAGTTGGATCCCTTCTCATGAATGATGTCTAGGTTCATATCTTCATGCTTATGAGTGGATGGTTGAGTGTTATCCAAAAAATGACTTAAACAATCTTTTCTTCTTCCACTAACATTCACTAACATCTCTTTATTGTTGACTTTATTTTAATGTCATTTACTTTAATAGAATTTAAATTCTTGTAATTTATCATTCATTGTCATTTACATTCATTCAATTTGTTTATGTTTCAGTCATTTGCATTTTGCTCACTTGAGCCATATTTTGTGCTTGATTATATTGTGTGCTTGTTATTTTGTTTTGTTTGTGGTATTAGGACCTTAAAACACTTAATAAAATAAAACTAAAAAATATATTGGTGGACTGTTGGACCTCTATCTGTGACTTGATTTAGATCCTTGGAGTTAGAGTAGACAACATCCCTGAGCTATGGAGAAAACATGGCCAATGCCATTAATTTCAGATCATTTCTTGAGTATGTTTCAAGGGATATTTCATCTGATACATCTAAAGGACATTGAAGACTGCTTGCTTTGGAGTTTTGGCTTGGATGTTTGGTTATAATTAATTGATACCATTGGTCTTCTTATTAAATTCTTGGATGATTATGGTTTTGTTGCTTGCTTGCCAATCCAAAGGAAATAGGTTTTTATCTGACACTTTTGTCTTGTGGATGCTTCCTATTGGTTAGATCTTTTCAACTCTTAATTTTTAAATCTTGTCTAGGATAGTCCTGTAAGACCCTAATTTTGACCCTAAGATCCCTCATGGCATCATATCCTTTGATCATTGCATTGCCTTAAGGATCCTAGCATGTGTAGCTCCTTAACCCTTGGGTTAGGACTTGTGTGAGTGGTTTGAGACCACAAAGCATGTTTTAAATGTATATTATTGCTTTTCTTATTTTGTTTACTAACCAAAAGCACAAAAATATGTCACTAACATCTTTGGTTTTGAAGCTTAAGCAGTCAGGTGATCCAAGGCCCCTAGGAGGCTCCTATGCTCAATGAAGTGGCCAGATGAAGATGAAAGCAAGCATGACAATGATTCCCAAAGCTCTTAATAATCATATATGTGTCCCAAGTATCTCTATTTGTCAATTTGATCAAGCTAAACCAAAGGGCTTGATGCTTGTTTCCCAAGGAAACCCTAATTCAACTATGCATTGATTGTGCCTTGCTCATGGAGCAACCTCAACCTATGATCAAATATAATCAAGGGAAGTTATTTCATTAATCATTTTATGCATATATGAGCCTATGTGAGTATCCTTAATCATTCATTCATCAAGATTTGAAGTTTGGACTTGAGAAGCTGACCAGTCAAGTCATCTGACCAAATTGAAATCCACTGAGACCTAACTTTTGATGTGTTTGTCAAATGAAGATGACCCCAAGATCTAAAATGTTTTTAAGAGCCATATGAATAACTTTAATTTTCATAAAAAATTCATTTGAAACTTGGAAGGTCATCATTCATTTCAAAACATTATATGTCATTTTGACTGAAACCTTAATTTTGGGTCAACTTCCCAAGGACCTAACTCCTTCATTTTTCATGATTTTAAGGTGAAACTAATTGAATTGGAAATCTTAATATGTTTACTTCAAATGTTATGTTGGAAAAAATTTTATAATCCTAAAATAAACACCTGTGATAATACAAAACATTATAGGTCACTTTGGACCAAGGCCATTGAATCTTGAAAAAGTTCAACTTCAAGTGCCCATAACTTTCTCATCAAAAATCTAAATGATGAAAAAGGTAAGTCCAAATTGATCGTCTTGAAAAGATCTACAACTTTGATGTTGGAGGTTTTTCCAATTGAGGCTTGTATCATTGAAACAGAAGGGTTTGAAGTTGGTCACTTTTGGCATATTTTTCAAAGACATGTTTTGTACATCAAACTTCATGGCCAGTTTTCACAATTTTCCAACCTTTCCAACCATTACTCACATGCCTATGTTTGTATTTTCGAAGAATGACTTTCGAAGAGGGGAACATTTATGCCCACTTATGGAATTCATGATGAAACATCATGCACAAGCATTTGCCACTCAAACCACACGTCCATTTCAAATCCAAGTGACTTCAGCTTGTATTTCCAATTGGTTTTGGGCCTCACATGCGCCTGTATAGGCCCATGCATGAAGGACCCAATGATCATGCACACGAGTTTCTCCTCACCTTGCCTTGCATTTCAGCTATAAATAGGAACCTTGCTTCATTCAATTTTCAATCTGAAGGCGTCTAAAGCTCTGCTGAAACCCATACCCAACCTCACTTAAAAGGAATTCTGAATTTTTTCTCTCAATTTAAAACTTGAATTTCAACTTCCTTGGTTGATCTTCAGCTTCCAATTCCTAAGCCTTGCATCATCATCATCTCAAGAGTTTGGTTGGACCATGCTCATCAAAGTTGCACTTCAAAGGTTTACATCTCAACTATTTTGATAAGAATCTCCTTATATGATGTGATTTGCTTGTGTTTGTTTAGTTCTCTGAAGTCCTCGTGTGAGAGGCAAGCCAATGGTGTAAGGCACGTGCAATTTGGTTGAGGTTGCAAAACCTGCAACTGGTGGCCGGTTTCTGTTGGCTCACCGGAGAAGACGGTGGTTTCCACCACCGTCCCCATGTGGAATCTTCCTGGCCTTTGGATCCAACTGCCATGATTTAATCTGAGCCCTTGTTTCATTTGACTTGTTTTAAAACATTTTGCAACGCGCTTGACTAATGTTCACCATGAGCGCGCATCTCTGAACCAATGGATTGTCCACGTCAATTAATGAATGTGGATCCAACACTTCCTGATTTTCATTATTTTTTATTTTCCTTTTATTTCATTTATTTTTAAAAAATCATAACTCTTTTATTTGGAATCACAAAAATATGGGACCAATTGCAAAAAATTTCTTTTAAAATCTAGGTTCATAATCTGATTTTTAATTATTTTTGGGATTCCATTTAATATTTTTTGTGAATTATTTTGTTTTTAACTATTTTTAATTCATTTTAAATACTTTTTGATATTCAAAAATTCCAAAAATATTTTCTTAACACATCTGGATCATGGTAAGTCTATGAAAATATTCTCATCAATTTCATACTTGATTTGAGATTTTAGTTCATTTGTGTTATATTTTAATGCTTTTAATTGATTTTAAAATAGTTTTGGTTTTAAAAAAATGTTGAGAAAATTTGTGAAACCTTGTTTGACCATGTTAGACTTATGATGATTCAATTGGACTTATCCAAGTTGATTTGAATTTGAATTTGAAGTTTGACCATGCTTTATTCATTTTATTTTATGTATTATTTTAATTCCAAAAAATACCAAAAATATGTTTCACTTTTCTTGACTTCTAATCTTCATTTCACTTCTGTTTATCATTGGTTGATGTTGATTCCATTCCCATTTGACCATTGTGTTTTGATTATGTCATTTGAATTCTCCTTTTTGTTCATTTCATTTCATCTTAATCTTCTTCTTCTTCTTTTGGCCAATGAGTTAATGATTTGTGGTTAGACTTGACATATGAGAGGCTTAACCTTCTTTGATCCAAATCAAATTCAACTTGATCAAAGATCAAGTGAATTGGTTTTTGTCCATGATAGGTTGCTTCTTGGTCAAGCAAAAAACCTAAAATCCATACAAGGTCGTTCCATCTTTTCTTTTGGCATGGCAAGTTGTAGGAGCTTGGCTTACTAGTCATGATCTCTAACTTGTGTTTATTTTCTTATAGTTTTATTGACCGATCTCAGATAGGTGTGACTACTACATTAGTCCACTTACGATTGCTTAACATAGCGCTAAATTTCCTTATGGCACACTAACACTAATTACTAATTACTAAATTTTAATTCAACCATTTAATTCTTGCAATTTACTTTAATGCAATTTAATTTCTTGCTCATTTATTCATATTGTCTTTTCCTTTTGCTCATTTGAGCTCATGTTTATGTTTGTGTGACCCAATGCAAAAAGGAGAAAGGACTTAGAATTAGGACCTTACCTATGCTTAATGGAGTTCAAGAGCAACTAGGCCTCATGCCTTTAGAATGCTAAACTTGTTGAAGAGCAACTAGGCCTCATGCCTTTAGAATGCTAAACTTGTTGAAGAGCAACTAGGCCTCATGCCTTTAGAATGCTAAATCTTGAAAGTTGCCTTGAAAGGACCTCTAATCTAAACTCATTCTTTGTCCATTCCTCTTATTGCATTGTAAACTTTTTGATTGTTTGTTCTTGTGTGATAGGGATTCCAAACTTGAGATAGTAAGAAGGACCATTGTCATGAATATCCATGTTATGAGAGACAAGCCAAATGGAGATCCTAGGAGGTTGATTGAATACTTGTTTGATTGCTTAAGCTAATTACTTGTTGCTTGCTAAGTCCAAAGGAAAGGAGCATCTTGATTCATCTTTATGATCTCAAGAAAGGAACTCCAAGGGTTTTATCTCTTCTCTCATCTTTGCATGTTTAGGACTAGCCCTTCTCTTCTTCTCTCCACTCTAACCCAAGTCAAACTTATTTTGTGCAAACATTGACATTGTTTTTAAAACTAGAAACCTAGGCCATATGCCTTTGATTTTTCACAATCTTTTCACTAATACTCATTGTAAAGGAACTCTAATTCATACTTTGACCTCATTTTGTGAATACTTCTAATTTGTAAATACAACTCACTTCAAGTGATTTTGGTGGTTCCAATGGCCACCTTTGTTAAACCTTTTTCATAAACATTAGCCATAGGTTTGAGTTATCATAGTGGTTGATGTAAACCTCACCTTATCCTTAGTGATTGGCCTATAAGTCTTCCATACTTATTATAGGGTTAACCCCTCACTAGTATAATGAAGCTCTCCTCACATGGTGGATTATTGGTTTAGGTTGAGTTTTCTCCCTTTGATAACAAAAGACCTTAAGGCTTTTGATCAAATCAATTCACCAATCTTTGAGATTTTTACCCCGAACTACGAGGTTTTGATCCTACCTTTGTGATGGTACATAGGCAATGGGTTTATCCATTCAAACAACAAAATTGTAAATAATATATATATTCTTTTCTCATCTCCCCAATCATGTTTGCACAAATCTTTTCACAAATATTAACCTAGAATACACTTTGCAAAAAGGGCTCCCTTAGAGTACTAAGGATGTTTTGGGTGCGTAAAACCTTCCCATTTCATAACCAACCCCCTTACCCAGATCTCTGACATTTTTATTAGTTTTTGATTTGATAAAACTTCTTAGTTGGTTTTTGTTCGCTTTTTAACCTTTCCTTTGGATAAATAGAAGTGCGGTGGCGACTCGAATTGCATGCTTACTTTGATTTAATCATTAAATCTAAAGGTAACGAATACCCTACTACAAAAAAATGTGGCGACTTTGGTGGGGAGAGTCCCTTGACTTCCTAGTGGGTTTAGCCTACTTTTTCCTTTGTTGTATTGTTTGTCTATATTTATTTGTGACATATATTTGTACAAATTTGGGATGACTGTATTGTTTGTAATGCATGAATTGCTTGATATATCAATTGCTTGTGTGCTTGGTGGTCTCTCGTGAGATGAGTTCTATACCCGAACTCGAGTGCACTTATGATAGGAGAATGGCATAATGTTGTTGACTTGTGTGGAGTTATTCCTTAGCAAGTTGACTTGCAAGTCCATTCACTTGGTGGAGGTCTTGTTGGGATCAGTAATGTCACACGAGTAGTCGTGGTTAGGTATTACTCTTTCCAATATAGACCTTAGAAGCCAAGGAACTTAGATTACCTAGCCCATCTTGGCCTATTCTAGGACGTAGTGCGAAGGTCGTTCAAGTGTAAGATTTGATACGACTGTTATGCGATACTACACTCATAAGAGTCTCTCTTGAAAATATTTTTGGAATACGAGTAGTTGTTTTATCCGATAATATCCGAAAGATGAGATGATGACTATGGGGACCTTTTTAGAACATGATTGTCAGATTTAACCATAGTACACTCCCATTGGGTGGTTCTTAACCGAGACTTCATGCTTGTGACTTGCAACAAACCCTTGATTTGCGGTTGATCCGTTCTCGTACATCCTTAATATCAATGGAACTTGGGTGTTGATAAGGTGTAAACCATAATCCACCAAAATGGATGATTGAAATTGAGGATGACTTGAGCCATCCCGTGACCTTTGTATGGTGTGACTTGCTTGATCCTTGAGTGTGATTGTTGCATCCATGCATTCATGCACCCATTTGCATCCATATCATCAATAATGAGAAAATTTTCAAGGAACTTAAGAGGTCTATTTGCAAATTTTCAGACATGGATAAGCAAAGAAGGAATACGAAGAAGTACAGTTTCAGACAACCCGACTTGAAAAAGTTAACGAGTTTGACATCCTATGTATTAGATCCCTTGTATTTCAAAGCTCGCCATTGGAAGCTTCTGTCTATTCTTGCTACTCAGGTAGATGAAGGTCTGATGAGTGTGCTGGTGCAATTTTATGATCCCTTGTATCGTTGCTTCACTTTCCCAGATTTCCAGCTTTTGCCTACGCTTGAGGAGTATGTCTATCTTGTGGGTATACCTATCATAGATCAGTTTCCGTTAAGTGTCCTGGAGAGAATTCCTTCTTCCCAAGAGATTGCTAATCTGTTGCACATAGATGTATCTGATATTGGTGCCCATATGACTACCAAAGATGGAATTCAAGGTCTCCCATTTGATTTTCTCATTGCCCAAGCTACTCTGTTTGGGAAAGCTATGAGTGAGGACTCGTTTGAGGCCATATTTGTACTTCTTATCTATGGGCTGGTGTTATTCCCCAAACATCGACAATTTTGTAGATGTGAACGCTATTAGGATTTTCTCTACTCTTAATCCTGTTCCGACTCTGTTGAGTGACACTTACTTCTCTTTGCATATGAGGAATGCAAAGGGTGGTGGTACCATTGTGTGTTGTTTGCTTCTGTTGTACAAGTGGTTTATTTCACACTTGTCACAGACACTTGCCTTCAAGGAGAACAAAGGATGTCTACGGTGGTCCACGAGACTTAACTCTCTCACTAATGATGATATCTTTTGGTATAACCGTGTGTGCGATGGTGTGCAGATTATTGATTCTTGTGGTGAATTCCCCAATGTGCCTCTTCTTGGTACATGTGGTGGATTCAACTACAACCCTATTTTGGCTCGCCGTCAGCTTGGGTTCCCCTTAAAGGATAAACCTAACAACATTTTGTTGGAAGGTGTGTTCTTTCAAGAGGGTAATGATCCCCAGAACTTGAAGGGCAGAATGGTTCACGATTGGCATAAGATTCATAGGAAGGGAAGGAAAGAGCTTGGTCTGAAGAATTGTATTGCATTAGAACCCTACACCTCTTCGGTGAGGAGGAGAGCTTCTGAGTACCGCATGCCCTATGATTATCCGAGACCTACACCTATGGTTATATGTGGGCCTTCAACCCTCCCTAACCAAGGAGTAGAGGAGTTGAGAGATGAAGACCGTTCGCGTGCTTGCGTCCGTGAGCGAGAGGAGCTACTTCAGCAACTTAGAGATAAGGATGTTGTGATAGAGTTTTTGGAGATATCTGTCACAATTGAACAGCAACTTAAAGATATCTGTCCTATCTTTGCTAATGAATTCTGAGCCACACCGAGAAGCTTTGCAGAGGGTGTTAGACGTGGCATACATGGATCACGATGTCACAATTGAACAGTTTGATAACATTCTTGCAAACATAACTACTTGTAACAATTTGAGCTTTTGTGTTGCCGATCTTCCCGAGGAGGGAAAAGACCACAATTTGGCATTACACATTTCTATGAACTGCAAGGATGATGCTTTGTCTAATGTGTTGGTAGACACTGGCTTATCGCTCAATGTGTTGCCAAAATCCACTATGGCCAAACTTTCTTATCAGGGGCATCCCATGAGGCAGAGTGGAGTGGTAGTTAACGCTTTTGATGGATCGAGGAAAACTATGATTGGTGAAGTTGAACTCCCAATCAAGATCAGACCTAGTGATTTCCAGATCACTTTTCAAGTCATGGATATTCACCCATCATATATCTGCTTGCTTGGCAGACCATGGATTCACGAGGCAGGCGCCATGACATCCACCCTATACCAGAAATTGAAATTCGTTAAGAATAAGAAGTTGATGGTGGTACGGGGAGAGAAGGCTCTCTTGGTTTGACATTTATCTTCCTCTTCCTATATAGATGTTGAGGATGAGGTTGGGACTCTGTTCCAAGCCTTGTCTATTGCTGAGCCTTCAAGGACTCTGTTCCAAGCCTTTTTCATTTGCTTCCTACAATGATGCGAAGTTGGCCATTGAGCATGGCGCAACTACTGGTTTAGGACAAATGATCAAGCTGGAAGATAATAAATCCTGGGCTGGCATAGGGTATTCTTCAGGCATTTCCAATGAGCACGATTTGTTCTAGAATGGAGGGTTCATCCATACTGTTTAAGATCAAGAGGCTGCTGCCATAGTGGAAGATGATGCAAAGGAAGATCTGGGCAACTTTGTCATCCCTGGAGGAATCTGCAATAATTGGGTCGCTGTTGATGTTCCAACAGTTATCAATAAGTCCATGTAATGTGTTCACTTTTGTTTAAAAACCCTTCTCCCATGCCAAAAGGAGAAGTGATGACATTGTTGCCACATTAATACAATGATATTTATTCAATAATTACATGTTAAATGTTTGTTTTTCCAAATTATTTTCCCTTTTTGCTTTTTTTGTATGAAATTGGTGATCACTAAAAAAACCTAAAAAAGAGAATAAAATCAATCTTTTCATCTGCATAATGATTTTCCTTTGTTTGAATTCTAAAATCTCTTTTATATCCAAAATCATTATGCAGGTTGATCAAACCCATTGAACATAATGATCCAACATCATCTCCCAACTTTGAGTTCCCTGTATTTGAGGCCGAAGAAGATGATGGTGAAGAGATTCTTGATGAGATTACCCGTCTGCTTGAGCACGAGGAGAAGATCATTCAACCATACCTTGAGAATCTGGAAACAGTCAACTTGGGGTCTGAAGATTGTGTTCGAGAAGTGAATATTGGGGCACTCCTGGAAGAGTTTGTCAAGAAGGGCTTGATTGAGTTGCTACGAGAATATGTCGACGTCTTTGCTTGGTCATATGAAGACATGCCTGGTCTGGATAATGATATCGTGCAACATTTTCTGCCTTTGAAGCTTGAGTGTGTGCCTGTGAAGCAGAAGCTCAGAAGAACTCATCCCGATATGGAAGTGAAGATTAAAGAAGAAGTTCAGAAGCAAATTGATGCGGGGTTTCTGGTGACTTCTACATATCCTCAATGGGTGGCCAATATTGTGCCTGTGCCTAAGAAAGACAGAAAAGTCTGAATGTGTGTGGAATATAGAGACTTGAATAAAGCTATTCCGAAAGATGATTTCCCTCTACCACATATTGATATGTTGGTAGACAATACATCTAAATTCAAGGTCTTCTCATTTATGGACGGATTTTCCGTTTATAACCAGATCAAAATGGCACCCGAGGATATGGAGAAGACAAGATTCATCACACCTTGGGGAACATTCTGTTATCGAGTGATGCCCTTCGGTTTGAAGAACGTCGGAGCCACGTATCAACGCGCTATCACTACCTTGTTTCATGATATGATGCACAAGGAGATCGAGGTATATGTTGATGATATGATTGCAAAGTCGAGAACGGAATTTGAACATGTAGAGCACTTGTTGAAGCTTTTTCAGCGTTTGAGGAAGTATAAACTCCGCCTGAATCCGAACAAGTGTACATTTGGAGTCTGTTCCGGCGAGTTATTGGGCTTTATTGACAGTGAAAGAGGTATTGAAGTTGACCCCGCCAAGGTCAAAGCAATACAAGAGATGCCTGCGCCCAAAACTGAGAAGCAAATCCGAGGTTTTCTTGGCCGCTTGAATTACATTTCCAGATTTATATCCCACATGACTACCACATGCGTGCCAATAGTCAAGCTCCTCCAGAAAGATCAGTTTCAAGATTGGACCGAGGATTGCCAGAAGGCCTTTGACAATATCAAAGAGTATCTGTCCGAGCCTCCGATTCTGTCTCCGCGTGTTGAAGGGAGACCCTTGATTATGTACTTGACAGTGCTTGATGATTCTATGGGTTGTGTCCTAGGTCAGCAAGATGAATTAGGGAAGAAAGAATACGCCATATACTATTTGAGTAAGAAGTTCACTGATTGTGAGTCTCGATACTCAATGCTTGAGAAGACATGTTGTGCTTTGGCTTGGGCTGCTAAGCGCTTACGCCAGTATATGTTGAATCATAAAACATGGTTGATATCCAAAATGGATCCAATCAAGTATATCTTTGAGAAGCCTGCTTTAACTGGGAGGATTGCCTGTTGGCAGATGTTGTTATCTGAGTATGATATTGAGTATCGAGCTCAGAAGGTTATTAAAGGTAGTATCTTGGCTGACCACTTGGCACATCAACCAATTGAGGATTATCAGTCTGTTCAGTACGACTTCCCAGACGAGGAGATTCTATATTTGAAAATGAAAGATTGCGATAAGCCTACGCTCGACGAAGGGTCAGAGTCTGGTTCCCGATGGAGCATGGTGTTAGATGGTGCTGTTAATCAGTATGGAAATAGTATTGGGGCCATGATTATTACTCCTCAGGGCACACATTTTCCTTTTACATCAAGATCTTAGGATCAAACATCTTGATGTTTATGGAGATTCGGCCCTTGTTGTTAATCAGATTAAGGGTGAATGGGAGACAAATCAGCCTGGACTTATCCCATATAGAGATTAGGCGAGGAGGATTTCAACTTTCTTTACTGAGGTTGACTTCCATCATATTCCTCGGGATGAGAATCGGTTGGCAGATGCTCTTGCTACGCTTGCTTCAATGATTATGGTGAAATATTGGAATGAAGTCGTTAATATCACTATGATGCGCTTGGACAGACCAACTCATGTATTTGCAGTTGGAGAAGTGAAAAATGATAAGCCATGGTATTATGATATCAAGTGATTTCTCCAAAGTCAGATTTACCCGCCTGGGGCATCTGTCAAAGATAAAAAGACTTTGAGGAGATTATCTGGCAGTTTCTACCTCAATGTCGATGTGCTTAATATGAGGAATTTTGACATGGTTCTGCTCAGATGCGTGGATAGACACGAAGCAGGCCTGTTGATGACTGAAGTCCATGAGGGTTCATTTGGTACCCATTCCAATGGACATGTTATGGCAAAGAAGATGCTGAGAGCAGGCTACTATTGGCTGACAATGGAGTCTGACTGCTGCAAATATGTGAAGAAATGCCACAAGTGTCAGATTTATGCGGATAAGATTCATATTCCTCCGACACTTCTAAATGTTATTTCATCACCATGGCCTTTCTCTAAGTGGGGAATTAACATGATTGGCATGATAGATCCAAAGGCGTCAAATAGTCACCATTTTATTCTCGTAGTTATTGATTACTTCACCAAGTGGGTTGAAGCGACTTCATACGCAAATGTGACTAGGTAGGCGGTTGTGAAGTTTATCAAGAATCAACTCATATGCCATTATGGTGTGCCAGACAAGATCATTACTGATAATGGATCTAACTTGAACAACAAGATGAAGAAAGAGTTGTGTAGCGAGTTCAAGATTGCACATCATAATTCTTCTCCTTATAGACCCAAGATGAATGGGGCTGTTGAAGCTGCTAACAAGAACATCAAGAAAATTATCCAGAAGATGGTTGTTACGTACAAAGACTGGCATGAGATGCTGCCATTTGCTTTGCATGGCTATCGTACATCTATCCCTACTTCAACAGGGGTAACCCCTTTCTCTCTCGTATATGGCATGGAGGTTGTGCTCCCCGTAGAGGTTGAGATCCCATCAATGAGAGTCTTGATGGAAGCCAAGTCGATTGAGGTTGAATGGGTTCAGAGTCGTTATGACCAGTTAAAATTGATTAAAGAGAAGAGATTAACTGCCATGTGCCATGGTCAGTTATATCAACAAAGGATGAAGAAAGCCTTTGATAAGAAGGTCAAGCCTCGTGTGTTCAGAGAAGGTGACCTCGTGCTCAAGAAAGTTGTCTTTCGCGCCCGATTCCAGGGGCAAGTGGACTCCAAACTATGAAGGTCCGTATGTTGTTAAGAGAGCCTTTTCAGGAGGTGCTTTGATACTTAGAACTATGGATGGGGAGGATTTCACTCGTCCTGTGAATTCAGATGCAATGAAGAAATACTTCGCCTAAAATAAAAACAGAATAGCTCACTAAGTTGAAACCCCGAAAGGGCGACTTAGGCAAAAATGAGCGTCTCGGTGGATTGAAAACCCAAAAGGGCGGTCCAGGCAATAGTTAGAGACATAAAAAATGAATATATATCCCGATAGATTGAGTACCTCACCCTGGGAAAATCTAAGGATTTGGCAAGTAACTGCATCCTGACAAGACTTTGTTCTACAAGTTGTCATCTGTCAAAGATTCTCGCTCGGTCATCGTCAACTAAAGCTTCAAATACATTGGATTCAGAGTTGGTGGAGAAACGGTCATTATGTTCAATATAGCCCTTTTTCCAATATATATCACCAATTTCAAATTTGTAAAGATCCATGGAGTCTCGCCATTTGTGGACTACCATTCTATCAAAAAAAATTGAGCCTTTATCCAATTCTTCGCACTCTTATTTGTTTTTGTTTAACAAATGTTTGCATGTCTTAATTGATAAATATCATTGTTTTAAACAAATAAAGTTTTTATAAACTATTTTTAAATAAAGTGAACATCCACAGTGATCGAAAAAGATAAATGGAATGTCTTCTGTGCTCTCCTAAGGATAGTACGATCTCTAAAAGGGTAAGACATTTGTTCATATTCCTAGCATATTTGTATCCTCTTCATCATCTTTCAAGTTGTCTCCTCAGCGAGCGCAACGCAGAGTTATACGTCATCAAGTCCCCAGAAAGTATGGATTGTTGGCCTTGATCTTCTTGGAGATGTGTATACCTACATCCTTAGATCCCCAGGAAGTCTGAGTCTAGCATTTGTGTTTTATCAAATATATGGTTGTCATCCCTTGTGTGGACTGACCTAAAATCCCTTATAGGTTGATAAAAATTGATATGCTATCTATTCTTGAGGAAGTTGGCCTTTCCCTCGGCATAAATGGAAATCTCCCGCAGAGTGAGTAGGAATTCCCCGCATGAGTGGACATTTTCAGCAGGTTGGCTTGCAGTCTCCCTAGCAAGTTTGCTTACCACTCATCCTTAGTAGGGTTGCTCACATCAGGTTATCCCCAATTCGGTCGCCTACAGTCTTTCCCCAGTGGAGTTACCTGATTAGAGCCTGGTAATTTGTATTCCCCTCCTTATTGGAAAAGTTTCCTCCTAGTAGGACTGGTGATGTAGATGTTGTGTCCTTCCCCAGCGGAGCATTGGTTCTTTCTCCTTGACAGAGGTGTCTCTCCGGCGGATGAAAGGAAGTGTTTTGTTTGTTTAAACTTCTGTTTGGTGGTTGTTCCACACAGAGTTTCATATCTTTCCCCCCTGATAAGTTCCCCAATAGAGTTTCCTCTACGATGGATCTTATCCGTATTGAGTTCCCCCATAGAGTTTCCTCTACATTGGATCTTTAGTCTGTTTAGTAGCAAACCCCTGGCGGTGACTCTATAGCTTCCCCGGCGGAGTAGTTTGTTCCTTCTCCCAGCAGCATAAATGTTTCTTCAACGGTTCCCGAGAATTGTTGGAAGATCCCTAGCATTTGTTAGTTGTGACCTTTGCTTATCCCCAACAGCGGCCTTTGATCCCCAATGGTGGTCTTTGTTCCCGGCAGTGACTCTGCTTGTATCCCCAGCTGCAGTCTGCATCTCCTGGCATTTGATGCTCCCCACCGGAGTGGATTTCCTTCGGTGGGCATGGCTTTTCTCTTTTGAGATGTTATGTCGGATGTCTGCCCATTGATTATTGGACCTATTTGTGATAGATGTGTCTGTTTGTCAACATTAATGATACATAAACCATGCATATACATGCATAATTACAGCATTCAGATATTCATGTTGCATTCTTTTCCATACATCTTTGCTTGTTATTTCCTGCTAGTGGTGAAATGTTCTTCCCCGAGAAGTTGTTTGTGTCTGATCTCTCCATTTAGAGTCAGCCCCATAGGCAGAAAGTGTCTATCTATCCTTCACCATTCCCCACTGAGTTATGTCCTCGTGGATGATTATTGTTTCAGTTTCCTCCCTAAATATATATTGGGATGGAATTACTCCCCTGAGTTATATCCTATTGGATTGAGTCTTGGTTGATTGTGTCTTTCTATCTTGTTCCTGGATTGACTTCTTTCTTGTTATTTCCCCTGCAGTTCCCTGTGGTTTAGTCGTTCAATTGCTCAGTAACCAGTAATTGTTCATTCTTTTCCCAGCGGACTTTGTTGGCCTTCTACCCAGTAACCGGTAGTTGTAAGTCCTATTTCTGTGGTTTTCTACCTAGTAACCGGTAGATGTAATCCCCCTTTGTTGGTTATCTTTATCCAATATTCGGTATTGATATTCCTTCACTTTTGAGTATACCACCCAGTAACCGGTGATATATCTCCTGGATCATTGCTTTTGTCAATATATCCCCAGCGAGTCATCTTTCGTTTACCCGTGTTTGGTGATGATTGTTTCTCCTTTGGATTGGTCATCATTTTATACCCAATAACCGGTATCCCGATGTCCTCTCTTTTCGGTCGATTTATCCTTTATTAACCCAGTAACCGGTTATGGATAATCTTCCATCCGAGTACGTTATCTATGTTCTGACGGTAATAGATAATATATCTCATGCGCTCTTCAGTCGAAGTCTTTTTCTTCCCCAGTTGAGTAAGATTCGTATTTCCTTGTGAAATCGAATGCCCATCCTATAAGTCGAGTTTGCTTTTTCAGCCCTCCCTTCGGATGATGAGTGTTTTGGATATGTTCCCAATTCACGCCTGGTTGGTCACCTATTATATGCCCAGTAACCGGTATCCCTTGTGTTCCTTCCTTCTGCTCCCTATTATGACTTTTTGTCCCCTGTAGAGTCAGATTTTCCTGAGTTGAAATACGCCTTTTAGATTTTCCTCAGATGTTTGGTTGATTGATATCTCTCACCCGTATACCGGTCTTAGATATTCTTCTTCCCTTAGCGTGTTGTTCTTTCACCCTTATACCGGTGTTTTGATCACATGTCTCTTTGAGTTTATTACCCAGTAACCGGTAATATCTCATTGTTTCTTCCTCGGCTGATTACCTTACGTGATTTTCCCCATCCGAGTCCGGATTTTTATCCGAAGTATCCTTTGTGGATAGTTTTGCTGTATTGGCATATTCCCTAATACATGCATCTTTGCGTCAACTCGAGTCTTTTCATGGAATCCCTTCGGGCCTCCCAGCAAGTTCTTAAGCCGTGACCTGCTCACGCATTTGTACCCTAAGTTCTCCCCAGAGTCTCTGTCTCCCTAGTGAGTGTATTACTCCTATGGAATTTCAGTTTCCCCTGATTTCTTTTTCTTTGTGGTTCTACTTCCCCACAAAGTATTAACTTTTGCATGCATACATTTGCATCATAAGGTCTCTTAGGGACCAAAATTCATCTCTTTGTTATTATTTAAGCCCATTCTACCTCGTCGAGACGAAGATTTTAACCTTCATATCTCCGGCTAGAATGACCTTAAATAGGGGCATCTGTAATACCCTAATTTTGACCCTAGGACCCTTCATGGCATCATATCCTTTGATCATTGCATTGCCTCAAGGATCCTAGCTTGTTTAGCTCCTTAACCCTTCGGTTGGAACTTATGTGAGTGGTTTGAGACCACCAAGCATGTTTGAATTGTATATTATTTCTTTTCTTATTTTGTTTACTAACCAAAAGCATAAAAATATATCAATAACATCTTTGGTATTGAAGCTTAAGCAGTCAGGTGATCCAAGGCCCCTAGGATGCTCCTATGCTCAATGAAGTGGCCAGATGAAGATGAAAGCAAGCATGACAATGATTCCAAAAGCTCTTAATCATCATATATGTCTCCCAAGTATCTCTATTTGTCAATTTGATCAAGATAAACCAAAGGGCTTGAAGCTTGTTTCCCAAGGAAACCCTAATTCAACTGTGCATTGATTGTGCCTTGCTCATGGAGAAACCTCAACCTATGATCAAATATAATCAAGGTAAGTTCTTTCATTCATCATTTTAGGCATATATGAGCCTATGTCATCTGACCAGTCAATCATTCATTCATCAAGATTTGAAGTTTGGACTTGAGAAGTTGACTGGTCAAGTCATCTGACCAAATTGAAATCCACTGTGACCTAACTTTTGATGTGTTTGTCAAATGAAGACAACCCCAATAGAAAACATGCTCTTAAGAACCATATGAATAACTTTCATGTTCATCCAAAATTCATTTGAAACTTGGAAGGTCATCATTCATTTCAAAACATTATAGGTCATTTTGATTGAAACCTTAATTTTGGGTTAACTTCCCAATGACCTAACTCCTTCATTTTATATGATTTTGAGGTGAAACTAATTTCATTGGAAATCTTAAGATGTCTACTTAAAATGTTATGTTGGACAGAATTTCATAATCCTAAAAGAAACACATGTGATAATACAAAACATTATAGGTCACTTTGGACCAAGGCCATTGAATCTTGAAAAAGTCCAACTTCAAGTGCCCATAACTTTCTCATCAAGAATCCATATTGATCTTCTTGAAAAGATCTACAACTTTTATGTTGGAGGTTTTTCCATTTGAGTCTTGCATCATTGAAATAGAAGGGTTTGAAGTTGGTCACTTTTGGCAAATTTTTCAAAGACATGTTTTGTACATCAAAATTCATGGCCAGTTTTCAAAATTTTCCAAACTCCAAATGGATTTTTGTCCAACATAGATTTTGTTCCTTATGTCAAGACCTTTCCAACCATTACTCACATGCGTATGTTTGGATTTTCTACGTGTGACTTTCAAAGAGGGGAACATTTATGCCCAGTTATGGAATTCATGATGAAACTTCATGCACAAGCATTTTCCACTCAAACCACACGTCCATTTCAACTCCAAGTGACTTCAGCTTTTATTTCCAATTGGTTTTGGGCCTCACATGCGCCTGTACAGGCCCATGCATGGAAGACCCAATGATCATGCACACGAGTTTCTCCTCACCTTGCCTTGCATTTCAGCTATAAATAGGAACCTTGCTTCATTCAATTATAAACCTGAAGGCGCCTAAAGCTCTACTGAAATCCATACCCAACCTCACTTAAAAGGAATTCTGAATTTTTTCTCTCAATTTAAAACTTGAATTTCAACTTCCTTGGTTGATATTCAGTTTCCAATTCCTAAGCCTTGCATCATCATCATCTCAAGATCAAGCTGCAAGCAAGAGTTTGGTTGGATCGTGCTCATCAAAGTTGCACTTCAAAGGTTTACATCTCAACTGTTTTGTTCTAAATCTCCTTATATGATGTGATTCGCTTGTGTTTGTTTGGTTCTCTGAAGTCCTCGTGTGAGTGGCAAGCCAATGATGGCTTTAATTTTGTGAATTGATGCATTTCAGATTGAACACCTGGATTTTCCATCTCATTTTTCTCCTTCCATAGGGATCTTGAGAGAAATCCAAGGTTACACGCGTGATGTACATCACCCCAACTTTAATTTGGTGTAAGGCACGTGCAATTTGTTTGAGGTTGCAAAACCTACAACTGGTGGCCGGTTTCTGTTGGCGCACCGGAGAAGACGGTGGTTTCCACCACCGTCCCCACGTGGAATCTCCCTGGCCTTTGGATCCAACTGCCATGATCTAATCTGAGCCCTTGTTTCATTTGACTTACTTTATAACGTTTTGCAACGCGCTTGACTAATGTTCACCATGCGCGCGCTTCTCTGAGCCAATGGATTGTCCACGTCAATTAATGAATGTGGATCCAACGCTTCCTGATTTTCCATATTTTTCAATTTCAGTTTTATTTTCCTTTTATTCCATTTATTTTTAAAAATTCATAACTCTTTTATTTGGAATCACAAAAATATGGGACCAATTGCAAAAATTTTCTTTTAAAATCTAGTTTCATAATCTGATTTTTAATTATTTTTGTGATTCCATTTAGTATTTTTTGTGAATTATTTTGTTTTTAACTATTTTTAATTCATTTTAAATACTTTTTTATATTCAAAAATTCCAAAAATATTTTCTTAACACATTTGGATCATGATAAGTCTATGAAAATATTCTCATCAATTTCTTAATTGATTTGAGATTTATTTGAGATTTTAGTTCATTTGTGTTATATTTTAATGCTTTTAATTTATTTTAAAATAGTTTCTGTTTTCAAAAAATATTGAGAAAATTTGTCAAACCTTGTTTAACCATGTTAGACTTATGATGATTCAATTGGACTTATCCAATTTGATTTGAATTTGAATTTGAAGTTTGACCGTGCTTTATTCATTTTATTTTATGTATTATTTTAATTCCTAAAAATACCAAAAATATGTTTGACTTTTCTTGACTTCTAATCTTCATTTCACTTCTGTTTATCATTGGTTGATGTTGATTCCATTCCCATTTGACCATTGTGTTTTGATTATGTCATTTGAATTCTCCTTTTTGTTCAATTCATTTCATCTTCATCTTCTTGTTCTTCTTTTGGGCAATGAGTTAATGATTTGTGGTTAGCCTTGACATATGAGAGGCTTAACCTTCTTTTGGCCAAATCAAATTCAACTTGATCAAAGATCAAGTAAATTGCTTTGTGTCCAAGATAGGTTGCTTCTTAGTCAAGCAAAAAACCTAAAATCCGTACATGGCCTTTCCATCTTTTCTTTTGGCATGGCAAGTTGTAGGAGTTTGGCTTACTAGTCATGATCTCTAACTTGTGTTTATTTGCCTATAGTTTTATTGACCGGCCTCAGATAGGTGTGACTACTACATTAGTCAACTTACGATTGCTCAACATAGCACTAAATTGCCTTATGGCACACTAACACTAATTACCAATTACTAACTTTTAATTTAAGCATTTAATTCTTGCAATTTACTTTAATGCAATTTAATTTCTTGTTCATTTATTTATATTGTCTTTTCCTTTTGCTCATTTGAGATCATGTTTATGTTTATGCTATTTTCCTTTTGCTCATTTGATCTCATTATTGTGAATAAATATATTGTGGCTTTGTGTTTGTTTTGTGATTGTTTGTGTGACCCAATGCAAAAAGGAGAAAGGACTTAGAATTAGGACCTTACCTATTCTTAATGGAGTTCAAGAGCAACTAGGCCTCATTCCTTTAGAATGCTAAACTTGTTGAAGAGCAACTAGGCCTCATGCCTTTAGAATGCTAAATCTAGAAAGTTAACTTGAAAGGACCTCTAATCTAAACTAATTCTTTGTCCATTCCTCTTATTGCATTGTGAACTTTTTGATTGTTTGTTCTTGTGTGATAGGGATTCCAAACTTGAGATTGTAAGAAGGACCATTGTCATAAATAGTGAAATTCTAGTTAAAAGACTTTCAATGTCACACGGGTTGTTATGACATCCAATTCTGCGCAGACAAGGATTATGCAGAAAAATGTAAGTGCAGTAAATAACACGAGTAATTGTTTACCCAGTTCGGTCCAACATGACCTACGTCTGGGGGCTACCAAGCCAGGGAGGAAATCCACTATTAGTAGTATTAATTCAGACCTTAAACCAACTGTTTAATCCTATCACTTAATACCTACCCAATGCAATTTCAATCTTACACGAAGATTAGAGTTCCTACTCACTCCCCCTCAATCACCTCAGTGATTACTACCTTTAATCAATATTAAAGACAATTTTGAAGTCACACTTCGAACAACTCTTGATTGTGCTTAACAGCTTTAATCAAGATACACAACACTCACGCTTAAAAGCTTCGAGTGACACAACACTTACAACTCAATGAACACCCTATACCAAAGCAATCATCTACTTGATAATAGCTTGGCTTACAAGATATGTCTAATACAAGACTCACAAAAATACAGCAATGAAGTATGATGGACACACTAAATCTTCACGCCTCAAAATCCCCAGTTCTGAATGAAGGAATGGCTTCCTTTTATATTGCAGCACTTGGGCCTTGTACTTGTATTCGCCTGAATTTAAGGTCACGCGAGTTCCCCTAAATTCCACATCTAGGTTACTAACAAATAGGCTATTTGTTAGGTTCATTAAATGTAGCTTGGTTGTTGGTTTCCTGGATTTTCTCTCAGCTGTTGAATCCCTGAAGAATAGCCTGAGAAAAATGCTGAAACAGAAAAACTAAACAACCTACAATCTAGCATATGCTCTCAGGAATGAATGTCACAACATTCAGCTTGACATCAAGGACCATATGCTAAGTCTGTTTTTCCTGAAAACAGACTGTACAAATTTTGCTGAACTGTACAGGACCAATTTATCCATTCTACAGTAACAGCTTACATTAATAAATGTCAAAGTATCCAATTTGACATTTACACATTTAGCCTTAAGTCAGTTCTGTTATCCTCTTGAAGAACACACTGAGAAACATACTGAAGTGTAGAAGAACACCATTTTGTCTATTGTTCAGTATATGTTGTCAATGATGAATGTCATAACATCGAGTTTGACATTCAGACATTAGCTAATAGAACACCAACTGTTCTATTCCTCAGTATCTGCTGACAGGGATGAATGTCATAACATCCAGTTTGACATTCAATACATCCTGTATTAGCTAATCCTGCAGTAAACTACTCAAAAATGTCATGACATCGGTCAAGACATCAGAGTACAACTAGATATTCTAACCTACAATGCAGTCACACAAACACCTCCACAGCATGTCATGACATCAGTCAAGACATTAGAATCCAGCTAGTGTTTTACCATACAATGCAGCCAATTAAACACCTACAAACTCCCCCTTTGGCAAATTTTTGGCTAAAACACTTTGGTCTCACAACAGAGTCCATAGCAGCGGAAATCTCACATCTAGCAGGAAATTAACCTAGCTAATACACTCAGAGTGGAAGCACACTCACACACATGGAATTTAAATAAAAACTCCACAAATCAGCACACATACAAAAGTTAAATAATAACTTCTAATTGCAACACACATATACACACTCACACTCATTAGAAGTGGAACACAGGTGCATAGTAGGGGAGGGAATCTTGAATCTGTCATGAATATCTGTTTTAACAAAACAATCTGTTGTCCTGGGGTATCACATGTTACTCCCCTTTTTTGTCAAAAATGTTGCCAAAGCAACACCTTAAATTGCAGACCAACATAAAATAAACAGACTTACACACAAATGACAGAATTACAGTCTTGGTTTTACTTCACAGTTTCAACCAATTCAACACCCACTTGATCTTGCTTCACAGCTTTGATCAAGTAGTCACACACTTTAGCTTTACAGTAGGAACCACCATATCAGATGCCATGACTTTGTGTCTGACATCCAGAACCACTCCTGCATGAGCAGTGTCCTTGAACTCCTGCAGGTGCATAGGCTTCCTCAAGTTAGGATATCTCCTTAACCTCTTGATTCCACACTTGTTGCATGTGGCATAGCTATGATCATTGATTGCTATAAGTTCTCAGAGAGACATATTCCCAGTTTGCCCCTTAAGTTTTCAAACTGAGTAGCATCCAGAGCCTTTGTAAATATGTCAGCCAGTTGGAGTTCAGTGGCTACATGTTCCAAGGTAATCACTTTGTCTTCCACCAGATCTCTGATGAAGTGATGTCTAATGTCAATATGTTTGGTCCTGCTGTGTTGGATGGGATTCTTGGAAATATTGATGGCACTGAGATTATCATAGAACAATGTCATGACATTTTGAGAGACATTGTACTCAGTGAGCATCTGTTTCATCCAAACCAGTTGGGACCAACTGCTTCCAGCAGCTATGTATTCAGCCTCTGCAGTGGACAGAGATACACAATTCTGCTTCTTGCTGAACCATGATATGAGATTATCTCCCAAGAAGAAACATCCTCCTGATGTGCTTTTTCTGTCATCAGCACTCCCAGCCCAGTCAGCATCACAGTACCCAGATAGGACAGGCTCAGAACCATGTGAGTACAGCATCCCATAATCACAAGTCCCATTGATGTACTTGAGAATCCTCTTGACTTGATTCAAGTGGCTCACTTTGGGTTCTGCTTGGTATCTAGCACACACTCCAACTACATAGGAAATGTCAGGTCTACTTGCAGTTAGGTATAGAAGACTGCCTATCATGCTTCTATACAAACATTGATCAACACTGGGCCCTCCATCATCTTTGGTTAACTTTAGATGAGTAGGAGCAGGAGTTCTCTTGTGCCTAGCATTATCCATATCAAACTTCTTAACTATGTTTTTGGCATACTTGCTTTGGGAGAGAAACATAGAGTCCTCCATTTGGTTGACTTGCATTCCCAGAAAATAAGTCAGTTCCCCAACCAGACTCATTTCAAACTCATATTGCATTTGGTGAACAAAATGTTTTACCATTTGCTCTGACATTCCACCAAACACTATATCATCCACATAGATTTGAGCAATCATGATTTTGCCGTCTTCATCCTTCACAAACAAGTTCTTATCTATGCCACCTTTTCTGTATCCATTTGAGGTCAGAAATTCAGTCAACCTTTCATACCACGCTCTAGGTGCTTGCTTCAACCCATACAAGGCTTTCCTCAACTTGTACACATGCTTAGGTTGGTTAGGATCAGAGAACCCTTTAGGTTGTTCCACATAGACTTCTTCATTTAAGTAGCCGTTCAAGAATGCACTCTTCACATCCATTTGGAACAGTTTAAACTTCAGAATGCATGCTACACTTAACAGCAATCTGATGGACGCAAGCCTAGTAACAGGTGAAAACGTCTCATCAAAATCAACCCCTTCAACTTGAGTGTATCCTTGAGCTACTAGTCTTGCTTTATTCCTAGTAATTACTCCTTTCTCATCAGACTTGTTTTTGTAGATCCACTTGGTACCAATGACGTTGGTCCCTTCAGGTCGTAGAACTAGCTCCCATACTTCATTCCTTTTAAATTGCTCAAGTTCATCTTGCATGGCATTGATTCAATATTCGTCAGTCAGGGCTTCTTTCACATTCTTTGGTTCAACCTTGGATACAAAACAGGAATTTGAGCTAATTCCCCTTGACCTGGTAGTCACACCACTATTGGGATCCCCTATGATAAGATCCTTAGGGTGGTCTTTCTGAATTCTGATAGATGGCATTTTGGTGGGTGCATCTACCTCACATTCAGGAGGAGATTCCTGTACTTCTTCAGACTTGACTGGAGTGTCTGTTGAAGTATCAAGGAATGTTCCAACATCCTCTATGACATCAGTTCCTTCCTCTTTATCATCCATAATAACATTTATAGATTCCATCAGGACATTGGTCCTGTGGTTGAACACTCTGTACGCTCTGCTGTTAGTTGAGTATCCTAGAAATATACCCTCCTCACTTTTGGGTTCCATTTTCCTTCTCTGTTCATGATCTGTGAGAATGTAGCATTTACTTCCAAAGATATGAAAGTACTTCACAGTGGGTTTTCTACCTTTCCATATTTCATACAGAGTGGAGGAGGTTCCTTTTCTCAAGGTGACTCTATTGTGAACGTAGCAAGCGGTATTCATAGCTTCAGCCCAAAAGTGCATAGAGAGCTTCTTTGCATGGATCATAGCTCTGGCAGATTCTTGAATAGTTCTATTTTTCCTTTCAACTATCCCATTCTGCTGAGGAGTTATAGGAGAGGAGAACTCATGACTTATTCCTTCAGACGAGCAGAACTCATCAAACTTGGAATTTTTGAGCTCCGTACCATGATCACTCCTAATTCGGACAACACAACTGTCCTTTTCCCGTTGAAGTCTGATGCACAGGTCTTTGAATACTTCAAAAGTATCTGACTTCTCTCTGATGAAGCTTATCCACATGTATCTGGAATGGTGATCAACCACCACGTATGCATATCTCTTTCCACCCAGACTTCCAACCTGCATAGGCCCCATTAAGTCCATGTGCAACAGTTCCAGAACTCTGGAAGTTGTAGGATGTCCCAGCTTCGGATGTGACATCTTGGTTTGCTTGCCCACCTGGCATTCTCCACAGACTCTTCCTTCATCAATAAGCAGCTTTGGAATTCCTCTGACTACTTCCTTGGATATGATCTTCTTCATTCCCCGTAAGTGGAGATGTCCAAGGCGTCTATGCCACAACTTTACCTCCTGTTCTTCCTTGGCTGAGGAGCAGATTGTGGAGAAGTTTGAGACTTTAGGTTCCCACAGATAACAATTATCTTTGGATTTGGATCCTCTCATAACTTCCTGATTGTCTCCATTTGTCACAATACATAGCTCCTTAGTAAACTGAACATAGAACCCTTGATCACACAGCTGGCTTATGCTGATGAGGTTTGTAGTTAGTCCTCTTACTAACAGCATATTATTCAGTTCTGGAACTCCAGGGCAGTCCAGCTTACCCACACCTTTTATTTTTCCTTTAGCACCATCACCAAAGGTCACATAGCTGGTAGTGTGAGGTTGTATATCCACCAATAGATTCTCCATACCAGTCATATGTCTTGAGCAGCCACTGTCAAAGTACCAGTCTTCTCTGGTAGAAGCCCTTAGAGCTATGTGAGCTAACCTAGCATACCATTGTCGCTTCTTGATGGGGACATTGTGCCTATAAGTCTTATGCTTAGGTCTGTCATAAGAGGCTTGGTTAGGGTAACCATGAAGCCTGTAGCAGAAGGCTTTTTTGTGGCCAAGCCTACCACAGTGGTGACATCTCCATTGCTGGAATTTCCTCTTCTGTTGATTGCTCATCCTGGTTCCCTGATGTTGAGACATTGGGTGTGACCTTCACTTGAATTTCTGAACTTTAGCCTTTGAGACATGGTTCCAGACTTATGTCCCACCTTTAGGATCTCTTCCAAGGTGTCAGTTCCTTTATTCAACATTCTGATGGATTTAGTCATCTGCTCTAGCTTAGATGTCAGCACAGATATCTCACCATTCAGACCATCTATGACTTTCAGCTGCTTTTTATTATCAGCTTCCAGCTCCTTGATGCACTTCTTCTGCTTTTCACCTTGTACACGGGCTTCTGCACTGGTGACACATAGCTCCTTATATGATGTAGCAAGTTCATCAAGGGTCAGATCATCTGCACTTGAATCATCATCAGTGACACAAACACTAGTTAGTGCAGTGACTAGTTTAGCAGATTCTCCTTCATATTCACTCTCAGAATCTCCCTCAGACCATGTGACAGCTAGCCCCTTCTTTTGCAGCTTGAGGTAGGTAGGGCATTCAGCTCGAATGTGTCCATAACCCTCACATCCATGACACTGGATTCCCTTGCCTTGGTTGAACTTTTCTTCAGAAGTTGATTTTTTTCTTATGTCAGACGGGATGTTCTTAACATTTGGTCTACCTTTTTGATCAATCTTCTTCACGAACTTGTTGAACTGTCTCCCAAGCATGGCTATGGCTTCTGACATGCTTTCATCACCTCCAGTATATCCTGCTTCTGACTCCTCTTCAGAATTTGATACAAAAGCTACGCTTTTACTCTTCTTCTCAACATTCTCGCACATCCCCATTTCAAAGGTTTGGAGAGAACCAATGAGCTCATCCACCTTCATGTTGCAGATATCTTGAGCCTCTTCTATTGCAGTGACCTTCATGGCAAATCTCTTAGGTAATGACCTGAGAATCTTTCTTACAAGTTTCTCTTCAGCCATTTTCTCCCCTAAGCCACCAGAGGTGTTTGCAATCTCAAGAATATTCATGTGAAAGTCATGAATAGTCTCATCCTCTTTCATCCTCAGATTTTCAAACTTGGTGGTCAGCATCTGAAGTTTGGACATCTTCACTTTGGAGGTGCCTTCATGAGTTACCTTGAGGGTATCCCACACATCCTTGGCCAGCTCACAGTGGTGCACTAGTCTGAAGATGTTCTTACTTATTCCATTGAACAATGCATTCAAGGCCTTAGAATTTCCAAGGGCTAATGCCTCTTGCTCCTTGTCCCATTCTTCTTCAGGGATCTGCACACTGACTCCATCCTCACCTATTTTCGTTGGATGTTCCCATCCTTTGTTGACAGCTCTCCAGACTTTGCTATCTAGAGACCTTAAGAAGGCTATCATACGAGGCTTCCAATCATCATAGTTAGAACCATCCAGCATGGGTGGTCTATTTGAGTGTTCTACATCCTTGTCCATGGTACTAGAAAGTAACTTCCCAGATCTCACCCAGAACTTAACAGGCAGGGTGCTTGCTCTGATGCCAATTGAAATTCTAGTTAACAGTCTTTCGATGTCACACGGGTTGTTATGACATCCAATTCTGCACAGACAAGGATTATGCAGAAAAATGTAAGTGCAGTTATAACACGAGTAATTGTTTACCAAGTTCGGTCCAACATGACCTACGTCTGGGGGCTACCAAGCCAGAGAGGAAATCCACTATTAGTAGTATTAATTCAGACCTTAAACCAACTGTTTAACCCTATCACTTAATACCTACCCAATGCAATTTCAATCTTACACGAAGATCAGAGTTCCTACTCACTCCCCCTCAATCACCTCAGTGATTACTACCTTTAATCAATCTTAAAGGCAATTTTGAAGTCACACTTCAAACAACCCTTGATTGTGCTTAACAACTTTAATAAAGATACACAACACTCACGCTTAAAAGCTTAGAGTGACACAACACTTACAACTCAATGAACACCCTATACCAAAGCAATCATCTACTTGATAATAGCTTGGCTTACAAGATATGTCTAATACAAGACTCACAAAAATACAGCAGTGAAGTATGATGGGCACACTAAATCTTCACGCCTCAAAATCCCCATTTCTGAATGAAGGAATGGCTTCCTTTTATATTGCAGTACTTGGGCCTTGTACTTGTATTCTCTTGAATTTAAGGTCACGCGAGTTCCCCTAAATTCCACATCTAGGTTACTAACAAATAGGCTATTTGTTAGGTTCATTAAATGTAGCTTGGTTGTTGGTTTCCTGGATTTTCTCTCAGCTGTTGAATCCCTGAAGAATAGCCTGAGAAAAATGCTGAAACAGAAAAATTAAACAACCTACAATCTAGCATATGCTGTCAGGAATGAATGTCACAACATTCAGCTTGACATCAAGGACCATATGCTAAGTCTGTTTTTACTGAAAACAGACTGTACAAATTTTGCTGAACTGTACAGGACCAATCTGTCCATTCTACAGTAACAGCTTACATTAATAAATGTCAAAGTATCCAATTTGACATTTACACATTTAGCCTTAAGTCAGTTTTGTTATCCTCTTGAAGAACAGACTGAGAAACATACTGAAGTGTAGCAGAACACCACTCTGTCTATTGTTCAGTATATGTTGTCAATGATGAATGTCATAACATCCAGTTTGACATTCAGACAGTAGGTGTTATGCTAGGTCTGGTATTTCCTTGATAACCAGACTGAAAATAAATACTGAGTTCTAACAGAACACCAACTGTTCTATTCCTCAGTATCTGCTAACAGGGATGAATGTCATAACATCCAGTTTGACATTCAATACATCCCGTATTAGCTAATCATGTAGTAAACTACTCAAGTATGTCATGACATCAGTCAAGACATCAGAGTACAGCTAGATATTCTAACCTACAATGCAGTCACACAAACACCTCCACAGCATGTCATGATATCAGTCAAGACATTAGAATCCAGCTAGTGTTTTACCATACAATGCAGACAATTAAACACCTACAAATAGCCAAGTTATGAGAGACAAGCCAAATGGAGATCCTAGGAGCTTGATTGAATACTTGTTTGATTGCTTGAGCTAATTACTTGTTGCTTGTTAAGTCCAAAGGAAAGGAGCATCTTGAATCAGCTTTATGATCTCAAGAAAGGAACTCCAAGGGTTTTATCTCTTCTCTCATCTTTGCATGTTTAGGACTAGCCCTTCTCTTCTTCTCTCCACTCTAACCCAAGACAAACTTATTTTGTGCAAACATTGACATTGTTTTTAAAACTAGAAACCTAGGCCATATGCCTTTGATTTTTCAAACTCTTTTCACTAATAATCATTGTAAAGGAACTCTAATTCATACTTTGACCTTATTTTATGAATAATTCTAATTTGTAAATACAACACACTTCAAGTGATTTTTGTGGTTCCAATGGCCACCTTTCTTAAACCTTTTTCATAAACATTAGCCATAGGTTTAAGTTATCATAGTGGTTGATGTAAACCTCACCTTATCCTTATTGATTCAACTATAAGTCTTCCACACTTATTATAGGGTTAACCCCTCACTAGTATGTTGAAGCTCTCCTCACATGGTGGATTGTTGGTTTAGGTTGTGTTTTTTCCCTTTGATAACAAAAAACCTTAAGGCTTTTGATCAAATCAATTCACCAATCTTTGAGATTTTTACCCCGAACTACGAGGTTTTGATCCTACCTTTGTGATGGTACGTAGGCAATGGGTTTATCCATTCAAACAACAAAATTGTAAATAATATGTATATCCTTTTCTCATCTCCCCAATCATGTTTGCACAAATATTTTCACAAATACCAACCTACAATACACTTTGCAAAAAGGGCTCCCTTAGAGTACTAAGGATGTTTTGGGTGCATAAAACCTTCCCATTTCATAACCAACCCCCTTACCCAGATCTCTGACATTTTTATTAGTTTTTGATTTGATAAAACTTCTTACTTGGTTTTTGTTCGCTTTCTAACCTTTCCTTTGGATAAATAGAAGTGCGGTGGCGACTCGAATTGTATGCTTACTTTTGATTTAGTCAATAAATCTATAGGTAACGAATACCCTGCTACAAGTCCCTTCATCTCCTCCTCCTTATTTAATTACAAAACCTCTCCCTCATTTTCAAAACTTCTTTGTTTGTGTTTTTCAACTTAGACTTATTTTAATTAGTAGAAACCTTGGCCTTATGCCATTGATTTTCAAAATATTTTCTTAATCAAATTTGTAAATAAACTTAATCATATTGACCTCATCTAATCATTTTGGCTACTCTGTGCCTTTCACCTTTAACTTTTTCATAAGGAAGCATTTAGATTTGAGTTATATTCGGTTGAGACATAATTCTCTCATTCCATGCTATATGGATTATAACACTTTCAAATTATTAGGGGTTAGTGGCATACTTGTTGATTGAATCAAAGTTGGAGCCTTCCCTCTTAAATGTTATAAAGCCCTCATTATCGGTGGATGTTTGGTTGAGTATTCTCCCATTGATAACAAAAGATCTTTAAACTTTTGCTAAAATCAATCCACCAATCTTTGATATTTTTACCACGAACTACGAGGTTTTGATCCCTCATTTTTATGTTGGTACGTAGGCATAAGACCGAAGGTCTTGTGAAAAACAAAAATGTAAATAATGAATTCTTTTCTCATCCTCTCATTCTATTTTTTAGAAAACATCTTTTTCAACTAAAACACTTGAACACAAAAAGGGATCCCTAGGAGTACCTAGGACACTTTGGATGCTAATACCTTCTCTTTGTGTAACCAACCTCTTACCTATAATATCTGACATTTTATTAGTTTTGATTTGAAAACTTCTCATCTTTGGGTTTCGTTCGTACTTTTCCCTTTTCCTTTGGAAGCAATAAAAGCGCGGTGGCGACTCTGGTTTTATTAATGTTGAGTTAACAAGTAGCTCAATGGTCATGAATTTACCACTACAGAAAGAAAGTGGAGACTCTTCTAGGGAGTAGTCCTCTGTGGGTTTAGCTTACTTTTTGGGTGTATTATATTTATTGGTTATTGATGTTTGATGTTTGTATATTTTATGTGTGATACTTTATGTCTGTTGCGCTTCAAGATTGCACGTCATAATTCTTCACCCTATCGACCCAAGATGAATGGGGTTGCTGAAGCTGCAAATAAGAATATAAAGAATATTATTCATAAGATGGTTGTGACGTACTTCAAAAGGGGCAACCCTTTTGTTTGCATTGGTATCGTGCATAAGTCCGCACTTCAACAGGGGTGACCCCTTTCTCTCTTATTTATGGTATGAAAATTGTGCTCCCCGTAGAGGTTGAGATCCCATCATTGCATGTGCTGATGGAAGCCAAGTTGGCCGAAGCTAAATGGTGTTAGACCAGGTTTGATCAGGTCAATTTGATTGAAGAGAATAGATTGACTGCCATGTGTCATGGTCAGTTATATTAGCAGAGAATGAAGATAGCTTTTGATAAGAAGGTCAAGCCTCCTGTTTTTCGATAAGCTGACATCGTGCTTAAGAAGATTTTATCTTTCAAATCTAATTCTAGGGGAAAACGGACTCCTAATTATAAATGCCCATTGTAAGACCCCAATTTTTACCCTAAGATCCATCATGTTATCTCATCATTTGCATTGGCCTTGGGATCACACCTTGGTATTCTCCTTACCCCTCATTCATTGGGTTTGCATTGGGAGAGATCACCAAGGACATTTGGTTGTATCATGTTTTGTTTTATGTTGTTTACTAAACAAAATACCAAAAATATGTCTAGTGTAGTTTCATTTCTTTTGCAGGTAGTGTGTGCATCCACATGTGCCTCATCAAGCTCATATATAGGGTTTGAGACCCTCAATGCAAGAGATCAATCAACAAAGACTAAAAATGGTTCTGATAATCATATATGGATCCCCATTATCTTTAATTATAATTTTATCAATAATTCATCAAGAGTTTGAAGTTTGTTTTCCTTGGAAGCCCTAATTCATCTAAGTATCTTGTGCGACTTCCTCAACAAGTTTCTTCAATAATTCGTCAAATATTTCGAAGGATACTTCATGATACATAATATTATGCATATATGATTCTCCATGAGCCCCAAAGAGAAATAGAAAATCAACTAGTCAAACCTAGGGTTCCCTAGACCCTATCTCCTACAATTTTTGTCATATGAAAATGATTCCAAGAGAAAAGTTACTCTTTCTAAAATTCCAAACAACTTTCATGTTGGCATCAAAGTTAGGAGGTCAACTTTTATTGTGAAATATTATAGGTCATTTTATTTATGCCCTAGTTAGGAGGTCAACTTCCAAGGACCATAAGTTGCTCAATTTTTGTGATATGAATACCATACAAGTATCATGATCAAAATCAATATTTCTTCTCCAACTTTTGTTCTTTGCGAAATGACAAATTCTACTTACAAGGGCATGTACCAAGACGAAACATTATAGGTCATTTTGGGCCATTATCATTGAACAAGCAATTTTCCTCAATTTCTAAAATCTATAACTCCCTCATGCAAGATTCAAATGGTGTCAAATTTGTGACCAAATTGAAGAGGATTGAAAGAGCTACAAATGTGATGAAGGAACCATTTTCATTTGATCTCATAGCAAAAGTTATTCAAGGTGGAAAAAGTGGTCATTTGACTTTTAACTTAGAAAATTTTCAACTATGTTTGATTTCTCAAACTTCCACCTCAAAATTCATCATGATCCAAGCTCCAAATGGAAAGGTTTTCAATAGAAAAGTTGTCCCCCTTCGTGTTTCTCTTCTAAAGAGTTCAAGATCATGGCATTTGGAGTATTTTTGAAGGACTTGCGCATGGGTGTAATGCATGGCTCCATTTGGTAAGTTCCATGGTCAATTTACATTTCACTAATGCATGACCTCATGTTATTGTTTCAGGTTGGCTTGCACATATGTTTGGATCTTTTGGCATCATTTGATGGGCCTATCATACGCCCATGCAAGCATGCACACCAGGTTGCTATTTTTGACATTTTATAGAAAGGTTTGAAAAGCAACTGGAAATGGTATATATACATGTCCCTTGAGCTCAGAAATGGATCCTTCTTGCCCAAGCTTCGACTTACTTCTTCCTCAAACTCCATTGAAAATATAATCTTGAATATTTATTTAGAAATCGAGTTTCAATTATCATTTTGTTTTGGAATTGAAACTCCAAAAATCCAAGCTTCTTAATCACTCATTTCACTTCCTGCAAGCTGTAGAAGCAAGCCTAACAAATTGAGGTCAAGGTCGAGCTTCCTCACTGGAAACAAAAGGTGAATTTAGTGAAACTTCTCTTTTTCGATTCTCCATCATTTCACTTGGTTTTTGGTTGGTTGAAGTCCTACCACTGTAGGCAACAAGATTGAGTTGCTTTGAGGTCAAATCGAAGCAACTCAGTTCGTACTCCTCAATTTTCAATTCCATGTATCTTTCAATATACTTGGAATTGGAGAATTTTGAGGTCAGATTCAGATTCCTGGTAATTTTTCCTTCAAAATAGTGTGCTCACTTTTCATTTTGGTGCAAATAGGTGGTGGACCTGTCTGGTGAGGTCCACCGGAGAAGATGGCCCCATCGCTAGCTCCAACGATGTGGTGGCAAGGTCTTATCCATCAGATTATCTTCCCACGTTTTAATCTCATCCATTGGTTGTGATGACCATGTTTGCCATGCAATTGACTTGAGTGCATCATGCACCTTAGTGTGTAGCCATCAAATATGCCACCTCAATTAATGAGGGAAATCTGATGGCCCATGTTTTTTCCCATTTTATTTTAATTTCTGATTTTCTGTTTAATCCATTTATTTTATTTAATTCATAGAAATTTCATTTTTCATCCAAAAAATATGAGACTTTCACCAAAAATCTTTAAATATTTTCCTCTTCCACATTTTGAATTAAAATCATTTTTTGGATTAATTTTGACATTTTTTGTGAATTAAATTATTTTTTACTTGTTTTTAAATATTTTAAAATACTTCTGACTTTCCATAAATTCTTTTTTTTTTTTGTTTATGGTCCTTTGACCTTGTTTGACCTAGGATAAATCACTTGTCCATTTATTTCGTGATTTGAAGGGATTTAAGGTTTTGTCCATTTAAAATTGCATTTTAATTCATTTTAAATTTTAATTTAATTGTTTAATTGTTTACAAATATTGGTTTGCCTTTTAATTGATCTTGTGATGCTTGACTTTTTGTTTGTCCTTGATCATTGTTGATTTGAACTTCCATTTTTCCAATACTATTGGATTTATGGGGGGTGATGAAATGTACATTTCATCCCTCAAGATGAATGGATAGTATTAATCAGATGAATTTCCTCCTGTGGTCAATTTGGGTTTCTATTTTCGCTCCCCTTTTCATCTTCATCCCTATTCTTCCCCAATCCATTATTGACCAAAGATTTCTCTAATGCCCAAATGCTAGTTGATTCATCATTGACCTTGTGCCAGATGAATCAACATGAGATGGATTGTGATAGGTCCATCCCATCTTTGCTTTAGTGTGTGGTATATTTTAGGAGGTTGGTTCTTTGTACCAAGTCTCTAACATGCATTAACACCAATATCTTTATTGCCCGACTTCAGATAGTTGTAACTTCTACATAAGTCCAATTACGATTGTTTAACATATAGCTAAATTTGTCCCAAAAGGCATAGAATTCTTGTAAGTGAGATTGTAAGTCTCCCATTCTCATGGTATTGTGTGAGGACTTGACATTTTTTCCATTCACGAGAGATAGTGGCATACTTGTTGATTTATCCAAGTTAGAGCCCTTCTCATGGATGATGCCTTGGTTCATGTCTTCATACTTGTGAATGGATGGTTGAGTGTTCTCCGAGGAATGACTTAAATAATCAAAAACCTTCACTAACATTGACTAACTTCTTATTAACATTGCTTTACTTTCAAGTCATTTACTTAATGACATTTAAATTCAAGTACTTTTATCATTCATTGCCATTTACATTTCATGCAAGATGTTTATGTTTCAGTCATTTTCACTTCACTCACTTGAGCCATATTTTATGATTGTATACATTGTTTGCTTGTGACTTTTGTGTTGTTTATGGTCTTAGGACCTTAAAATACTTAATTACAACAAAAAATCTAATATGTTAGTGGACTGTTGGACTTGATCTGAACTCTTGGACTTAGAATTAGGAAAAATTCCCCATGCTTTAAAGGACTTGGCCAATGCCATTATTTTGAGACTGAATCACCCTTGACTGTGCCTTTCATCTAATGCAAACCTTGGGTGGTCTTGGTTCATCTGTCACTTTGTCTATGTGCTTAATTGTTATGTTGTTATTCTGATTGATGTCTGATGATTGTTTCTGTGAGTTTGGCAAGGAAATATTTCATATAATACATTTGAAGACATTGGAGACTGCTTGCTATGGGAGTGCTTGATTGGATATTCTGGATATCTTTAGTTGATTCCTTGGTCTTCATGATTAATTTCTTGGATGTTTTCTTATGCTTATTGTATGCTCAAAAGTCAAAAGGAAATGGGTTTCTATCTGACATTCTTATCTTGTAGATTCCTTCCCATTAGTCAGGTCTTTTCAACTCTTAACTTTTCATTTTTGACTAGGGTAGTCTTTTCATCTCCTTCCACTTCTTTAATTTTAAAATCCTTCCCTCTTTTAAAAAAAATTCTTTTCTTGTGATTTCAAACTTAGACATATTTTAAGTGATTAGAAACGTTGGCCTTATGCCAATGAATTTTCAAACTTTTTCTTAAATCAAACTTGTAAAGGAAATTAATCATATTGACCTCAATTTCAAAAAGTCAAAAAAAGGATTAATAACTTCATTTAAATATTTTGTCCATTTTGTACCCTTTTCTTTTAAATTTTTAATAAAACCAATCCACCAACTTCTTTAAACATTTTACCACGGACTACAGGGTTTTTATCCATCAGTTTTATGTTGATACGTAGACATAAGACCGAAGGTCTTGTCAAACACAAAATATAATTAATGAATTATTTTCTCATCCCATCATTCCATTTTTATCAAACATCATTTTGACCAAAACAATTGCACACAAAAAAGGGCTCCCTAGGAGAACCTAGGACACTGTGTGTGCTAACACCTTCCCTCTGTGTAACCAACCCCCTACCTGTAATCTTTGACATTTTATTAGTTTTGATTTGAAAACTTGTTATCTTTGGGTTTTATTCGTACTTTTTCCATTTTCCTTTGGAAATAATAAAAGCACGGTGGTGACTCTGATTTTATTGACGTCAAGTTTATCCATAGCTTGATGGTCATGAATTTACTGCTATAGAAAAAGGTGGCGACTCTGTTGGGGATTAGTCCTCAGTGGGTTTAGCCTACTTCTTTGTGTGTATATTTGTGTATTTGATGTTTGTTTATATATATTATTTGTAAAATATAATTTGTTTGTTGTGCTTGGTGATCTCTGTGTGATGCGGTAAGTTCTAACCCAAACTTGAGTGCAATTTAAGATAGAAGGGTGGTATAGTCATGTTGGCTTTGAAGGAGTAGTCCTAGAAGAGTTGACATGTGATCCCCCACTTAGTGGAGACCTCTTTAGAGTTACTTATGTCACACGAGTAAGTCGCGGATAGGCATTACTTTCTCTAATTTGGGGGTCCGAGAAGCTGAGGACCGTAGAACATATAACCCAACATGGCTTATTTAGGACGTAGTGCAGAGACTTTTCAAGTGTATACTTGATAACTATTGTTACTCGATACTACACTCAGATGAATTTCTCTTGAGAATATTATGGGTTGATGAGTCAGTCATCTAAACCTATTGTATCCGATAGATGGGATCATGACTCAGGGAACTTTTTAGAACATGCTCTACAGGTTTCATCTATAGTACGCTCCTTTGGGAAGGTTCTTAACTCGACTCCATACTTGTGACTCACAACAAACCCTTTGATTATCGGTTGATCTGATCGATCTCGTCAAAAATAATGGAACTTGGGTGTTAATACGGTGAAAAACCTAAATCACCAAAATGGATGATTGATCTTGATGATGACTTGATCCATCCTACGACCTTTGTTTATGTTTTCCTTGTGTGTGATCCCTTATGTGTGATTGTTGCATTCATACATTCATGTTGATCATGACATTCATCGCAACAATAAATTTTCAAGGAAATAAGGTCTTATTTGCAAATAATTTTGATATCATGGATTATGGACGAAGGAACACTAAAAAGTACAGTTTCAGATGTCCTGATTTGAAGGGGTTAAGGAATTTGTCAGTTTTGTATTATATCCCTTGGATTTCAAGAAACGACATGGGAAGCTTTTGTTTCTACTATATATTGATGTGGTTGAAGGGCTTTTGAATGTCTTGGTCCAATTCTATGACCCTCTCTACCGAATCTTCACTTTTCCCGATTATTAGCTTGTGCCCATGTTAAAGGAGTATGCCCATCTCTTAGGTACACCCATATCTAACAAGATACCTTTAAGTGGATTAGAGGAGATTATTAGATATCATGTTATAGCCGAAGCTCTTCATTTGAAGAAATATGATATTGATGTTAATTTGGTGAAGAAAGGAGGAATTCATGGTTTGACTTCGGAGTTTCTCATTGCTAGAGTGACTGGTTTTGCTAAAGCCGGTAGCATGGATGCTTTTGAAGATATCTTTGTACTGCTCATCTATGGTCTAGCTTTGTTTCCTAATATTGACGGTTTTGTTGATGTTAACGCCATTAGAATATTCTTGATTGGGAATCTTGTTCCAACTTCGTTGGGTGACATGTATTTCTCTTTAGAATTTGAGGAATTCTAAGGGTGCTGGAACCATTGTGTGTTGTGTTCCTCTTCTGTACAAGTGGTTTATTTTGCACTTCCCTCAGACGCCTTCTTTTTTGGAGAACCGACAATGTCTACGGTGGTCTCAGAGACTTATGTCTCTCACTAATGATGATATTGTCTGGTATGGTTCTGCATTGGGTAGCTTTGATATTATTTACAATTGTGGTGAGTTCTCTAACGTGCCTCTCATTGGTACGTGAGGAGGAATCAACTACAACCCAGCATTGGCGTGTCGTCAGCTTGGTTTCCCCTTGAGACATACGCCTAATAGCGTTCAGTTAGAGGGTCTATTCTATCAGGAGGGTAAAGATCCCTAGCATTTGAAGAGCATAATGGTGCGTGCTTGGCGCAATGTACATAGGAAAGGAATATCTGAGCTTGGTCTAAGTAACTGTGTAGCTTTTGAAGCTTACACTATTTGGGTGAAGAAGAGAGATTTGGAGCTCCAGATGCCATATGCTTGCGAGAGACCTATGTTTGTGGTTATAGTTGAGCCATTAACTCTCCCTAACCAAGATGCAAAGGAGTTGGAAGATGCAATCTCTAAGATGAAGAAAGAGAGATACTTGTGGGAAGAGGGATTTCATGCTTTGAATCGAAAGCATATAAACTTGCAGCATGAGTTAAGAGACAAGGATGCGCTTATTGAGGCTCTAGAAGAGCATGCAGTGAAGAGACAAAGAGAGCCAGAGGATTTATCTTCCTCTAGTATTCCTCAGCCTTCTGGTGCTTGGAAAAAGATTATTGATCGGCTCGGCCTCGAGAAAGCTCAGATGCAGATAGCCTTTGAGTCTGATATCAGACGCATCCGAAGTAAGTATACTCCCTTGGCCAGTTCAGCTGATTCAGTTGCTAGGGATCCTTAGGATGGCATTTTCCTTTTCTCTTGTATTTATATTTCGGTTTCTGAAATTATATCGAGTGTAATCCTTTCAAATTTTATGAATAAAAAGATATTTTTGTTAGAACAAGACTTTGCGTCTACAATTCATCTCTAAGTTCTGATGATAACAAAGGATGAAACAAACTGGTACCCAGACGAATTTATCTAAGTATGCAGAACTCTAACAGAAAATCGATCTGATAGACAACATCTGACATCACACAAGTCTAGAACAGACGACTTAGAATCAAATAAAGTAGTCACTCTGACTCTGAAGACAATGACACTCACAACATCTAAAGTCTGAAGACTTAGATACTCTGAATCTGAAGGATTCCACACTTAGTTACTCTGCTGATCCGTACATCTGAAGAAGGTCCAACTGAAGACATATAAAGAACTTCTAAAGAAAAATCACTTCTAACAACTATCTAGAGAATACATGCTGAACAAGAAGATTTGGATTCCGCGTACTTTGATTCACGCCAACAGATCAACGTTAAAGACTTAACAACAAAGTTTCCACATATGGTATTAATTTTTATATGGAGAAAAATAAATACTCTCCAAAATTGCTATGGAAAGGACAACAAACTTAATGTCAATTAAGTCCCATCATTGTCAAGATATCAACATCAATGCTTCAGCCAACAACATCACATCCAAAGCACTATATAAATGCGATATCATCTTCTTACAAGACATGAAGCAATCATACAAGAATACTAAAAACACATTCTATATTTTTAATTCTTGTTCAAATATGTTCACACGAGTTATTGCTCTTAGTGTGAATTTTTATTATTCTTATTATGTTAAAATTACTTACCTAGAAGCACTATAACTTCCTTGAAATTCTCAAATAGTTGTTGAATATTTCCTCAAGTGACTTGTGAAGTTTGTAGACTTGAGAGGGCTAAGATATCTTTACTCTCTTAGACGCTTTTGTTGTAATCTTTCTAGATTATTGGCCGAGTGGACTGGAGTAGCTTTGAATTTTAAGCGAACCAGGATAAACTTCTGTATTGATTTCTTTATCTTTCGTATGTGTTTTGTTTGCAAAAGTTTTTATTATTCAGTGAAAACAATTCAAACCCCCCTTTCTTGTTTTTCTCTACCTTCAATTTTATGGTCAAAATTGTTATTATTTGCTGATTATTGTTATTAATTGAAAATTTGCAAAAAAGACCTTATATATTCCTTGAAATTTAAAATAAAAAATGTTGCATTTCATGCATCATTTGCACAACAGGGTTTCTTCAACTAGATGTCTTATGGGTTCTTCTTCTATGTATCAGTCAAGCTGACTCATCATTATAACACTCGAACTATTCGCCTGAGAAGAATGGAGCACCTTGAAAAAGAGAATAAAGAACTTAAGGATGAGATTTCTAGACTCACTACTTTGATGGAGTCTCTGATTGTTACTCATATTCAACCATTTCCACCTCCTGCAACTCCTCATCCTCAGAGGACTGTTATTTCAGAGATTGCTTCAACATCGGTACTTGTGGTTGTTAGCCAGTTTGTGCCTGCCATGCCTACTTGGGTTCCCTTGGGGAATTCCACCAAACTTTATGCCTGAAGGGTATGCTCCAACTTTTTCTTCTATGCTGGCATCTAGCGTGGTCCTATCCGTTCCTCCTCCATTTGTGCATACTCTGCCTCGTGTCGAGGAAACCATCTACCATTCTGAGCCTTCTAGGGCCCCCGATGTTTATGAGAAGATGGATGAGATAAAAGATTAATTTCTTGAGCTGCGAAAGGAATTCAAGACCTTAAGAGGAAAGGATTTGTTTGGTAAAAGTGCTATTGAATTATGTTTAGTGCCTAATGTCAAAATCCCGGTGAAGTTCAAGGTCCCAGACATTGAAAAGTATAAGGGGAATACCTGCCCTATGAGCCATCTTATCATGTATGCTTGCAAGATGCCTACTTAGACCTACAATGATCATCTACTCATCCACTACTTCCAGGACAATTTAACCGGTGTTGCACATTGGTGGTATATTGGCTTGGACAGTTCTAATGCCCGTACTTTTAATGACTTGGCCGAGGCCTTTGTGAAAAAATACAAGTATAATGTTGATATGGATCCGGATCGGGATTAGTTGAAATAAATGTCCCATAAAGACAAAGAGACATTAAAGGAGTACGCCCAAAGATGGAGAGAGTTGGCTGCTCAAATTAGTCCACCTTTGGAGGAGAAAGAAATGACCAAGATCTTTTTGAAGACGTTGAGTTCATTTTAGTATGAACACATGATTGCTAGTGCTCCTAATGATTTCACCGAAATGGTGAACATGGGGATGCGGTTGGAAGAAGGAGTCCAAGAGGGACAGTTATCCAAAGATGAAGCTTTGGCGAGCAAGAAATACTGTGGTAGTTTCTCTAAAAAGAAGGAAGAAGAAACCAATGCAGTGTCTGCGGGGAGGCAGAGAAGGCCTCTTATGAAGATGAATTCCTAGTCTCGCCAACATTATCATCAAGTTTCATCAAGGATTCCTGTGTTTACCAATATGTTAACAAATCAATCAGTTCTTGTTCAGCAACAACATCAACAACAACCATAACAACGTACCAACTAAAACAACAACAATCATCATCAAAACTTTGAGAGGAAGAAGGTATCTTTTGACCCTATTCAATTGACGTATGCAGAGCTATATCCTTCTTTGCTTGTCCAGAATTTGATCCAACGAAGGAATCCTCCACAAACCCCTAAGCCATTGCCATGGTGGTCAAGCCTGAGTTGCACTGTGCTTTTCATCAGGGAGCTCCTAGACACGATATTGAAAATTTCTATCCTTTGAAGTATGAGGTATAGAACCTGATTAAGAGTGGTATGGTGTCCTTTGAAGATAAAGCGCCTAATGTTAAAGAAAATATGCTTCCCGCTCATGGCAATGCTTCTGTGAACATGGTAGACGGTTGTCCTGGAAATTTTAGGGTTTTTGATGTGCGTCGTATCTAGAGGTCGTTGGTGGAAATTCATAGGGATTTGTGCTTGGTAGATGATTGTGAACATGACAATGATGGTTGTTTTATTTGTAGTGTCAACCCTCAAGGATGTGTAATTGTCAAGAGGGATATTCAGAAACTGATGGATGAAAATGTTATTCAAGTTCAAAAATCCAGGTATATGGGCAATGATGTAAATGTTATAGTACCGGTGTTCAAAACCCCTAAGTGGGTAGTTATTAAGTTTGACAGCAACAGCAGTAAGAATGTTAACAAATCGGTATCGCCTTTGGTTATACGGTTAGCGGGCCCCGTCCCCTATTCATCCGATAAAGTTGTGCCATATAAGTACAATGCCACCATGATTGAGAATGGGCAAGAGGATCCTCTTCCCGCTACGAATTTCGTGGAAAGAATTGAAGATGTAGTGAAGCTGAACGGCAGCGGTCGTGTTTTTGGTCATGTATCTCCAAAAATTGTGGAAGATGTTTTAGTAGGTAAGAAAGCTGAAGTTCCTACAGTTGATCCGGTTAATGCTCCAACTTGTCAGTCTGGTGAGTCCAGCAGGTTGAAGATTAATTATGATGATGAGGAACTTCATTTGATCAAGAGAAGCGAGTTCAATGCTTTGGAGCAGTTGCTCCAGATGCCATTAAAGATTTTCGTGTTGTCACTACTGATGAATTTTGAACCACATAGAGAGGCTTTTCAGAAAGTATTGGAGCAAGCCTTTGTGGAGCACGATGTTACTGTGGATCACAACTTGGTGAGGTATTGGAGCAAGCCTATGTGGAGCACGGTCTTCATGTAATAATTTGAGCTTTTGTGATGAAGAACTTCCGGAGGAAGGTAGAGATCACAACTTGGCGCTCCACATTTCAATGAACTACAAAGAGGATGCTCTGTCCAATGTATTGGTTGATAATGGTTCGTCATTGAATGTATTTACCAAGTCAACTGTGGCAAGATTGTCTTATCAAGGCGCCTTGATGAGGTACAGTGGCATGGTTGTTAAAGAGTTTGACGGTTCCCGAAAAACCGTCATTGGAGAGGTGGACCTTCTAGTTAATATAGATCCGAGTGACTTTCAAATTACTTTTCAAGTAATGTACATTCACCCAGCCTAGAGTTCTTTGTTGGGAAGGCCATGGATCCATAAGGTTGGGGCTGTGACATCTACTTTACACCAGAAACTCAAATTTGTCAAGAACGGAAAGTTTGTCATTGTTGGCAGGGAGAAAGCGCTTCTAGTGAGCCATTTGTCATCCTTCACCTATGTGGAAGCCTAAGAAGAAGTTAGAACTCCGTTCCAAGCTTTGTCTGTTGCTGGTGAATTGAGGAAGACTGACACATCCATGTCTTCTCTAAAGGATGCTAAAGAGGTTATTCAGGCTGGTAGCACCGACAAGTGGGGTCGTGTTGTAGAAGTTGTGGAAAACAAGAACAATGTTGGGTTGGGATTTCAGCAAGGGCCATTCAACGCCAATGTCAAGGCTATGCAAGAAGTTTTTCGCAATGGAGGGTTCATTTTCAAGGACGATCAACACTCAGCGGTAGTTATTGAAGACAATCATGAAGACGAAGCTTGTGCCAATTTTGTGCCACACAACCAGACGTGCAACAATTGGATTGTTGTTGATGTACCTGTTGTTGTGCATCGTTCGAAGTAATTTATTTTATTGTTTAAAGAAAAATCCTTCTCCTATGCATAAGGGAGAAGTGAAACATTGTTGGGCATTTTCATTATTATCATCAATAAAAATACAATTTTATTCATCCACATCTATGATGTTTATTTTTACTTTTTTCTTTTTTCCTGAAAATGATAATCATAAAAAACATAAATAAAGAATAATTTTTCCCATATCTGCATAATATTTGTTTGCACTCCATTTCTCCAAAATTAAAATATCAAATCATTATGCATGTTGGTTCCAGCGTTTGTTGAAGAATAGCATGTTGAGAATTTGTTGAAGTTATTCCAGCGTTTGAGGAAGTATAAAATCCGCTTGGATCCTAATAAGTGTACTTTTGGTGTTCGTTCTGTTAAGTTGTTGGGCTTTATTTCAAGTGAGAAGGGTGTTGATGTTGATCCTGCCAAGGTCAAAGCAAAACAAGAGATGCCTACGCCCAAAACTGAGAAGCAAGTCAAAGGTTTTTTCGGCCGCTTGAACTATATTTCGAGTTTTATTTCGCATATGACTGCCACATGTATGCCTATATTCAAGGTTCTTCAGAAAGATCAGTCTTGTGATTGGACCGAGGATTTCCAGAAAGCTTTTGACAGTATCAAAGAATATTTGCTTGAGCCTCCAATTTTGTCTCCGCCTGTTGAAGGAAGACCTTTGATAATGTATTTGATTGTGCTTGAAGAGAGGATAGGAGGGGTTCTTGGTTAGAAAGATGAATATGGGAAGAAATAATATGCAATTTACTACCTCAGTAAGAAAGTTCACCAACTGTGAGATTCAGTATTTTAAGCTTGAGAAGACATGATGCGCATTGGCTTGCGCTACTAAGTGTTTGCGTCAGTATATGTTGAATCATATTACTTGGTTGATATCCAAAATGGATCCAATCATGTAAATTTTTGAAAACCTTCTTTAACTGGGAGGATTGCTCATTGGCAGATGTTGTTATCTGAGTATGATATTGAATATCGATCTCAAAAAGAGATTAAAGGTAATGTCTTGGCTGACCATTTTGCTCACCAACCTATTGAAGATTATTAGACAGTGCAATATGATTTTCCTAAAGAAGAGATATTATATTTGAAGATTAAAGTTTTTGATGAACCATTGCTTGAATAAGGGCCAAAACTTGGCTCCTGTTGGGGCATAGTATTTGATGGAGCTGTTAATTCATATGGTAATGGCATTGTGGCAGTGATTATTACTCCTCAAGGAACTCATTTTCTGTTTACAGCTAGATTGACCTTCAAATGCACAAATAATATGGCTGAGCATAAAGATTGAATTATGGGCCTTGAAGAGGCCATTGATCTTAGAATTAAATATCTTGACGTCTATGAAGATTCAACTTTGGTTGTGAATCAGATCAAAGGTGAATGGGAGACGAATCAACCCGGTTTGATACCATATAGAGATTATGCGAGGAGAATTTCAACCTTCTTTCCAAAGGTTAATTTTCATCATATCCCTCGAGATGAAAACCAGATGGCAGATGCTCTTGCAATATTGGCTTCCACGATTATGGTGAAATTTTGGACTGAAGTTCCCAATGTGATTGTGATGCGTCTTGATAGGCCAGCTCATGTGTTTGCTATTGAAGAAGTCAAAAATGAAAAGCCATGATATAATGATATCATGTGTTTTCTCCAATGTCAGATTTACCCGCTTGGGGCATCTTTGAAAGATAAGAAGACTTTGAGAAGATTAGCTAGAAACTTTTACCTGAATGGTGATGTGCTTTATAAGAGAAATTTTGATATGGTTTTGATCAGATGCGTGGATAGACATGAAGCAGACCTGTTGATGGATGAAGTCCATGAAGGTTCCTTTGGTACTCATTCAAATGGACATGCTATGCTAAATAAGATATTGAGAGCAGGTTACTATTGGATGACAATGAAATCTGACTGTTGGAAATTTGTGAAGAAATGACATAACTGTCTAAGTTATACAAATAAGATTCATGTTCCTCCAAAACTTTTGAATTTCGTTTCCTCTCCATGATGTAAGACCCCAATTTTGTCCCTAAGATCCCTCATGGCATCATAACATTGCATTTGCAAAGCCTCAAGGATCATTAGCATCTTGGTTCCCTTTGCCTTTGGGTAGGACCTCTTGTGAGTGGTTTGAGATCACAAAGCATGCTTGAATTGTATATCATTACTTTTCTTATTTTGTTTACTAACCAAAAGCATACAAATATGTCATTAACATCTCTTGTTTGTAGCTCGAGCAATCACAAGGTCAAGAGCTTCAAGGAGATCCTTTGTGCATAGATATGGCCAAGAGGAGATGATAGCAAGCATGGTAATGGTTCCCAAAGCTCTCATCCATCAAATATGCCTCCCTAGCATCTCAATTCATCATTTTGATCAAAGCAAGTCAAAGGGTTTGAGGTTTGTTCCCTAAGGAAACCCTAATTCATCTGTGCATCACAATGCCTTGCTCTTGAAGCAACCTCAACTCATGGTCAAATACAATCAAGGGAGGTTCTTTAATTCATAATTTCATGCATATTTGAACTTATTTGACTGTCCTCAATCATCAGTTCATCAAGATATGAGTCATGGACTTGAGAAGTTGATCAGTCAATTCATCTGACTATTTTGAAATGCACTTAGACCTAACTTTTTATGTGTTGGTCAAATGGAGATGATTCCAAAATAAAAAATGTTCTTAATGCCAATATGAACAAATTTCATGTTCATCAAAAATTGATTTCAAGCTTGGAAGGTCATCATCCATTCCAAGACATTATAGGTCATTTTAACTGAAACCCTAATTTTGGGTCAACTTCCCAAGGACATAACTCATTCATTTTTTATGGCTTTGAGGTGGGATCAAATGCATTGGAAATCTTACGATGCCTACTTAAAATGTTATCTTGAACAAAATTTCAAAATCTCAAAGGAAATACATGTGATAATGCAAGACATTATAGGTCCTTTTGGACCAAATGCATTGAAAGGCAAAAAAGTCCAACTTCAAGTGCCCATAACTCTTTCATAAAAAATCCAAATGATGCAAAATTTAGGTCCATTTTTATTTTCTTGAGACGATCTACAACTTTGATGTTGGAGGTTGTTTCATTTGAGGTTTTCATCATTGAAACAGAGGGGCTTGAACATTGGCCAAATTTAGAAACTTTGCCTTTACATGTTTTGCACCTTGCACTTTAAACTCCAATTTCACCAATTTCCACATTTCAAATGGATTTTTGCCCAACATAACAATTGTTCCTTACATCAAAACCTTTCCAACCATTACTCACATGATCATGTCTGGATTTGACAAATGGTATTTTCGAAGAGGAGAAGTTTTAAGCATGATTATGCATAACATGATGAAACTCATTATACAAGCTTGTGCATTGCCAATTCCACGACCATTTCAGCTCAGTTATGATTCAGAGTGCATTTGGAATTGATTTTGGGCGTTTTGATTGATCATGCAAGCCCATGCAATAAATATCCAATTCCATGCACACGACTTTGATCACACTCTCCTTGCCCTTCCCTCTATAAATAGAAGCCGTACTCCATTCAAAAATCATCCTGGAATCAACCTGAGTTGTTGCAGAAATCAAAACCCAACCTCTCACCAAAGAAGCCATTTCACTTTTCTTCAAATTTTTCAGATCTAAAATTCAACTACATCTAGTTGAATCTTTGGATCTAAAGCTTCTAAACCTTCATCCTTTAGTTCATTGATCTTCTATTTTGGCAAAGGAAGCAAGGAATCGAGCTCAAATTTCCAGAATCCAAGGTTGTTCTTCAACTGGTTTTTTCTTCGAAACTCATCATCTATTGATCTATTTGCTTGGATTTTGTGTTGGCTGAAGTCCTCTTCATAGAGGCAATTTATTTGAGTACTTAATTGTTGAAATCCATCAAGTTCTTTTGAACATCACAGAATTCGCATCTCTGATCTCTCTCAATATAGAGATCTAGAGTGGAATTGAGTGATACAGGGATGATGTACATCATCCCAGATTTCCAATGATGTATGTATCGTGTATTTTGGTTAAGTTTTGGTTGCCTGCAATTTTGGCCGGAAAACAAAAGCTCACCGGAGAAGAAGGTGGCTCTGGTGGCCGTCCCATTGCCAGTTTGAATCTGGATCGTTGGATTCATTTTCCAGATCTAATCGTGGCCTTCCATTGTTATGACTTGTTTTAATGTTGTGTGTGGTGCTGTTGACTTGGACTCATGGTGAGCACGCGCCTCTGTACCATTTGATGTGCCATGTCAATTAATGAAACCACATCCAACGCTACTTGTTTTTTTTATTTTTCTATTTTCTGATTTAATTTCTTTTATTTCCATTATTTTCAAAAATCAATATCTTCTTCATTTTAAATTCAAAAAATATGGGACCAATTGCATTCTTCTCCAAATAAATTCTAGTTTCTGATTTTGATTTTTAATATTTTTTATTTTGTCATTTGATATTTTTTGTGAATTTTTTCTTTTCTGGTTATTTTTAATTCATTTTAAATAGTTTTTGATATTCAAAAAATACAAAAATATTTTCCTAACCTATTTGAATGATGATGGATATATGAAAAATATTCTCATCAAGTTTTTAATTGATTTGAGATTTATTTGAGATTTTAGTTCAATTAGGTTATTTTTATTCATTTTTAATTGATTAAAAATAGTTTCTGACTTTTAAAAAATGCTGAAATTTTTTGTCAAACTTTGTTTGACCTTGTTGAACTTGGGGTAAATCACTTGGACCTTTCAAGGTCGATTTGAAGTGATTTTGAAGTTTGACATTTCTTTTATTTTTTAATTCAAGTTTATTTTAATATTAAAAATGCCAAAAATATTTTGTTTATTGTTTAATTTCCAATCTTCATCTCATTTCTGATTTTTCATTGTTTGACTTTGACTTTCAATGTCATTTGGTCAACACACATGGATTGGTACACTTTATTTCACCTTATGCACTTTATTCTTTTTTTTCCTTTTCCATTCTTCATCTCCTTTTTCTTTTTTTCTTTTTTTCTTTTTTTGATCAATGAGTTGAAGGTTAATAAGTTAGCATTGATTAGGGAGACTTAATCTTCCTTGATTCAAATATAATTCATCTTGATCAATTGATCAAGTGAATGGCTTTGCATTAAGGATAGGTTGTTTCCTAAATCATGCAAAAGACTTAAACCAATACAAGATCAATTCTCTTCTTCTTTTTGGCATGGCAAGTTATGGAGCTTGGTTCACTAATCAAGACTTCTAACTTGTGTTGTTGCCTACATTATTATTGACCGGCCTCAGATAGTTGTGACTTCTACATAAGTTCAATTACGATTGCTTAACATAGCGCTAAATTTTGCCTTATGGCACACTAACTACTAACTATTGACCACTAACGATTAACATTTACTTTTTGCATTTTACTTTTATGCAATTTACTATTCTTGCACATATTATCCATTTGCTTTTCCCTTTGCTCACTTGAGCACATGTTTATGTTAATGTCATTTTCCTTTTGCTCACTTGAGCACATAATTGTGTATATACTATTGTGCTTATGTTTTGTTTTGATTGTTGTGAACCAAATGCAAAGAATTGGACAAATGGACTTAGGCTTTAGGACCTTCCCTATGCAAATTTGGAGTCAAAGAGAAACTAGGCATCGGGCCTTTAGAGTGCTATAAATGTCAAAGAGCAACTAGGCATTGGGCCTTTAGAATGCTTAATATTGAAGATGACTTTGAAAGGACCATATTCTAAACTCCCTCTTGTCCATTCTTTGATTTGTAAATAGAACCTTTTGATGTGTGTGTTTCTTTGTGCTAGGGATTCTAACTTGAGCTTCATTGAGGAACCATTACCATGAGCTTAGAAGAGAGAGAGATCCAAGATGCATTGAGGAGCCTTGTCCAAGAATTTATTGATTGTTGATTGCTTGAGTTTATGCTTGTGATTGCTTATTCCAAAGGATGGGAGCTACTTGGATCATCAATATGATCTCAAGAGAGGAACTCCATTGTGGTTTTGTTTCTTATCCTTCACCTTTTTGCTTTGCTTAGGACTTTAGCCCTTCTTCTTCTTCTCTCCACTCTAACCCAAGCCAAAACTTTTGTGCAAACATCTAACATTTGTTTTCAACATTAGAAACCTAAGCCTTATGCTTTTGATTTTCAAACCTTCTTTTCATAACACTTATCTTGAATTGAATCTTTAAGTCAACTTTGACCATATTTTGTACATACTTTTAATAGGTAAATATAACCCATTCAAATTGCTTTTTGTGGTTCCAATGGCCACTTCTTTAATCAAAACTTTTTCCATAACCTTTAGCTATTAGGTTTGAGTTATCTTTGTGGTAGATGTAATACTCACGTATATCCTTAGTGATGGACAATGAGTCTTCCATGCTTATTATAGGGTTAACCCCTCACTAGCATGTTGAAGCTATCCTCACATGGTGGATTTGTGGTTTTAGGTTGAGTTTTCTCCCTTGGATAACAAAAGACCTTAAGGATTTTGGACCAATCAATTCACCAACTCATTTTGAGATTTTTACCCGAACTACGAGGTTTTGATCCTAATCGTTTTTAAGATGGTACGTAGGCAATGGGTTCATCCATCCAAACACAAAATGTAAATCACTTGTATATTCTCTTCTCATCTCTTCAATCAAGTTTGCACACACAAATTTTTCACAAAACAACAACCTTACAACAAGTATGAAAAGGGCTCCCTAGGAGTACCTAGGATGTTTTGGGTGCCTAACACCTTCCCATTACATAACCAACCCCCTTACCCAGATCTTTGTTTCTCTTTTACTAGTTTTCGATAAAACTTTTAGGTTTTTGTTCGCTTTCTAACCATTCCTTTGGATAAATAGAAGTGCGGTGGCGACTTGACTTGTATGATATACCTTGGATTTAGTCAATATCTCTAATGGTAACGAATACCCCGCTACACATGACCCTTCTCCATGTGGGGAATTGATATGATTGACATAATTGAGCCCAAAGCTTCGAATGAGCATCATTTCATTCTAGTGGCTATTGACTACTTCATAAAGTGGGTTGAAGCGACATCATATGCAAATGTAACCAAGCAATTTATTGTAAGGTTTATCAAGAATCATATTATATACCGATATGGTGTGCCAAGTAAGATCATTACTGATAATGGATCGAACTTGAATAATAATATGGTGGAAGCTCTTTACAAAGACTTCAAGATTACACATCATAACTATTCTCCCTACAAACCTAAGATGAATGAGGTTGTTGAAGCTGCAAACAAGACCATTAAGAAGATTATCCAGAAGATGGTTGTGATGTATAAAGATTGGCATGAGATGCTCCTGCATGCTTTGCATGGGTACCGTACATTCGTTCGCACTTCAACAGGGGCAACCCGTTTCTCTCTTGTTTATGGCATGGAAGCTGTGATTCCAGTCGATGTTGAGATCCCGTCACTGTGTATATTGATGGAAACCAAGTTGACAGAAGTTGAATGGTGTCACACCAGGTTTGACCAACTCAATTTGGTTTATTTCTCAATCTCCAAGAATATTCTAATGACCGTAGCTTTCCTATTGAGAGATTTGTTTCTGATTTGTATACTCGTGTGGCTTTTTTATTTGTTCTGGCAGATTGTGTATCCCCAGTGAGGTCCCACAGAGTATGATTTTTGATGGAATGCCAAGCAGTTTGCCTGATTCCCCACTCGGAGTTTTGCCTCTTATTGTGACTTGGATCCCCAGCGGAGTTCCATCTTTTGATAGAAGTTCTCTTCATTCAGACAATATTTTGATTCTGAGTAGTATTGCAGTTGTCCCCTACAAGGTTGTCACCCATTTGACATGGTGTTGACCTAAAATTCCTCGCAATGTTGAATTATTGCTGTGAAAGTATATATATATATATATATATATATATATATATATATATATATCCCTCAGCTTGAGATGTGGATCTTCGGTAGATCTCTCTTATCCTCAGCATGTTGATTAATATTTTCAGCAGTGCTTTCATCCCCCGTGGAGTTTTCCAGTATGTATTTTCTCCTCTCCTAGAGAATTTCAGTTTTAAATAATCTCTTTTTGATAATATTGGCTTATCCCCTAGAAATATCTCCTCCTCTTCTGAGAGTTGAGTTTGAGCTGGATTTGCTCTGATCCTTTTTTATTGCTATGGATGTATATATTTTGTAGAGTGCTGAGTTTTCAGCAGTGTGTGGTTGGATGCATGTCCTCCTTGAGTTAAAATTATTCTTACCAGGATCTTTATCCTTGGTGATTTATTTTCATCCCTAGCAGGTTCTCTAGTTGGTGTTCCCATCTTTTTTAGATTAACCGAGTATCTAATGGTGATGATTCATGTCTTCATGTTTGTATCCTTTGTGTTTGACAGCACGGTCGTATACATACTCAAGCATATTCATGCATAAAACAAAAAATTAGATATTTCATTGTGCATTTTGTCACATTGATCTTTCTTCCGATCCCCTGCTTTGGAAATATTATTTCCCCAAGCATATTTTGTGTGTCTTCCCTCCTTCAATTGTAGAGTGTCAGCCTCTTAAGTAGAAAAATTCCATCGCTTCTTCTTCCTCACTGATTTATTTCCTCTTGGATGATTATTATTTTATTTCCTCCCTAGTTCATTATCTGGATGGAACCACTCCCCTTGAGTTACGTCCCCATTGGGTTAAGTCTTGTTTGACCGTTTCTTTCTAGTTCTTACCTAGATAGATATTTTGGTTCCCAAGAGTTTATTACCCAGTAAATCGTAATATCCTTCTTAATGGTGAAGTACTTTACTTGTGATTTACCCAACAACCGATAAAAGTCAATTTACTTCTTTGATTTTATCCAGCGGATTCGTTTTTCTCATTTCCACAGGAAGTTTATCCTTGATATGTTCACCTTAATTGGTGACTGGTATTCTACCCTTTGAGTTTATCCTTGATATGTTCACTTTAACCGGTGACAGATATTCTCTCTTTGGTCTTCTACCCAGTAACCGGTAGTTATAAATCATATTTCTTTCGGTAGTTTATCCTTGATATGTTCACCTTAACCGGTGACGGATATTCTTCCCTTTGAGTTTATCCTTGATATGTTCACTTTAACCGGTGACAGATACTCTCTCTTAGGTCTTCTACCCAGTAACTGGTAGTCGTAAATCATATTTCTTTTGGTAGTTTATCCTTGATATGTTTGTCTTAACCGATGACAGATATTCTACCTTTGAGTTTATCCTTGATTTGTTCACTTTAACCGGTGACAGATACTCTCTCTTCGATCTTCTACCCAGTAATCGATAGTTGTAATTCCTATTTTTCCTAGCAGACTATCCCTGATATGTTTACCTTAACTGATAGCGGATATTCTCCCTATTCCCCAAGTATTTTATCCTTGATATGTTCATCCTAACAGATGACATACATTCTTCCTTTGAGTTTATCCTTGATATGTTCACTTTAACCGGTGACGGATACTCTCTTTTTGGTCTTCTGCCCAGTAAAAAGGTAGTTGTAATTCCTATTTGATTCCCTTCTTCGAGCAGGTTAATCTTACTCCTCGTTTTCCTCAGCGAGTCATCCTTGGTATGTTTACCGTAACCGGTAACGGATATCCCTTTATTCGAGTAGATTATATTCTTACAATGGTAGATAATATATCTCTTTAACTCATGTGTTAATGTTTTTCTTTCCCAGTTAATTATTGTTTCTGTCTCCTCCCCAATTCATTATCTGGATATAACCACTCCCCTTGAGTTATGTCCTCATTGGGTTGAGTCTTGTTTGACCGTTTCTTTCTAGTTCTTACCTAGATAGATCTTTTGAACCCCCAAGAGTTTATTACCCAGTAACTGGTAATATCCTTCTTGATGTTACGTACTTTACCTATGTTAATTTATCTAGTAACCGGTAAAAGGTAATTTACTTCTTTGATTTCTCCAACGAATTCGTTTTCGTCTCCCCGACAAGTCTATCCTTGATATGTTTACCTTGACAATGGATATTCTTTCCTTTGGTCTTCTACCCAGTAACAGGTAGTTGTAAATCCTTCTTTCCCAGTATGTCTATCCTTGATATGTTTACCTTAACCGGTAACGGATATTCTTCCTTCGGTCTTATACCCAATAACCGGTAGTTGTAAATCCTATTCTTTTTTATAGTCTATCTTTGATATGTTTACCCTAACTGGTAACATATATTCTTTCATTTGGTCTTCTGCCCTCAGTAACCTGTAAATGTAAATCCTATTTCTTTACGATTTTATACTTGATATATTTACCCTAACTTGTAACCAATATTCTTTGCGGAAAGTTTATCCTTGATATGTTTACCCTAACCGGTAACGGATTGTCTTTCCTTTGGTCTTTTTCCCAGTAACCAGTAGTTGTAAATCCTATATCTTTTTGTTAGTCTATCCTTGATATGTTTACCTTAATCGGTAACGAATATTCTTTCCTTCGGTCTTCTACCCAGTAACCGGTAGATGTAAATCCTATTTCTTTGCGAGTTTTCCTTGATATGTTTACCTTAACCGGTAACAGATACTCTTTGTAGAAAGTCTATCCTTGACACGTTTACCTTAACCGATAGCGGATATTCTTTCCTTAGGTCTTCTACCCAGTAACAAGTAGATATAAATCCGTTTTCTTTATGGTCGTTCACCTTTGTTAAGCGGCCTAGTACCCGGTAGTTGGTAATTCTCCCTGGAGGCCTATCCTTGATATGCTTACCTTAACCGGTAATGGATATTCTTCCTTCGGTCTTCTACCTAGTAGCAGGTAGTTGTAAATCCTATCTCTTCATTTTTTTCCCAGCAGGTTATTCTTACCCAATAACCAGTAATGGATATTCCATATTTTCCTCAGCGAGTCATCCTTGATATGTTTACTTTAACCAGTAACGGATGTCCCTCTGCCCAAGTGTATTATCTTCCTACCTAGTAATAGGTGGTATATAATATATCTCTTTTACTCCTTTGTTGAAGTTTTTTCTTCCCCAATTAAGTCTGAATTCGTATTTCTTTATGAAATCGAATTTCCTTTTGTTTGTTTGGGTATTTCAGCTCCGTTCAGATTTACGCCTTTCCCTAGTGGATGTTTCTTGTTGTGTTAGTTTTATTCTAATACATTCAGATTCTTTTTCCCTTCAGTATGAGTCTTTCCATTGATTTATTTTCATGGAAATCCTCTCGTGTCTCCAGCAGTTTTTGAGTCGTAGCCTGGCCTACGCAGAAATTTTATCCCTAGAAGAGATAATCAAGCATCCATTGGGATTAGGATCACACCATGGTATCCTCCTCACCTATCATTCATTGGGTCTACATTAGAAGAGATAACAAAGCATATTTGATTGTATCATAATTTATTTTCTTTATTTACTAACCAAAATCCAAAAATATGTCTATGTGTAGGTTTGTTTCTTGTGTGGGTAGTGTATGCATCCACCTATGCCTCATCAAGCTCACAACTAGGGTTTGAGACCCTCAATGCAAGGTGTAGCGGGGTATTCGTTACCATTAGAGATATTGACTAAATCCAAGGTATACCATACAAGTCGAGTCGCCACGGCACTTCTATTTATCCAAAGGAATGGTTAGAAAGCGAACAAAAACCTAAAAGTTTTATCGAATCAAAAACTAGTAAAAATGTCAGAGATCTGGGTAAGGGGGTTGGTTATGCAATGGGAAGGTTTTAAGCACCCAAAACATCCTAGGTACTCCTAGGGAGCCCTTTCCATAAGTGTTGTTCTAGTCTAAAGGGTGTAGGTATATCTAAAGTACTATTTACTAAAAGGAAGGCTCAAAGAAAATGACTCGCAAGGATGTCGCATCCACTGCCTACGTATCTCATCTGAGTATGAGAATCAGAGTCTTCGTAGCTCGGCTACTTATGGGTTAAAGAAAAGTGTGCTCGGTAAGACGTCGCGTCTTATGCCTACGTATCTCATCTGGAATGAGAATCATAGCAAAACGTAGTTCGGATAACTAGGGTTTAAGGATTGCCATCTGAACATGGACTTACAAAAGAGGACACCAGCTGTGTCAAAGGAGGGTGGGCAGTGTGTTCAACATCCTAGCAGTAGGTGTCGTAGCTCGCAGAATTGAGTCTTAGGCAGTTACCTCTTTGCAATAGAACGGACTGACATGCCACAAGATCGGAGACGCACGAAGGTCTAAAAGTGCGGAAGCTCTTCTCTAGAGTTGTCATGCAATATGGACCTATGTGTTAGGATTTACAAAGGGGAACATCTACCCAATGTTAGCATGCAAAGAATAAGGGAATTCTACCTATGTTATCATACAAAGGGTTCTACCTAATGGGTGCTACCTAAACGGAACAAGAGTCGACGGATGGAGCAAGGAGATGAGTTACGGATAAGGGTGGATGGCGATGCCGGAGGCAATCGACTTACAGGTACATGGCGATGCTTGAGGCAATCGACTTACAAGAGGATGGATGAATGCGTGTTGGTTCTGTTAAGTTTTGAAAATGATTACTCGACGTTGGATCGAGCTTTTGATCTTATTTTGAAATGGTTATCGGATGTTCGTTTTAATTCTTGTTTTAACAGGTGACTAAAGAAATAAAGAAATAAATATTATACACTTTATGGAAGAGGGGTACATTTGTTATGAATGGGGATTGTTCATGGCAAACAAACAATAAGAATATATGCCTCATACATCATACAAGTAGGGAACAGTTATCAATTAGATCAGATAAATAAACAATATATAATCAAACCAAAGAATCAAATAATGGAGCATTTAAACAATTCATGGGAGTATGAACATGTTAAATAATCAAGCAATAGAAACCATGAATGAGAGAAACAAGTATAAAAGATAACATATGAATCAAACAGATGAAAATATACACACGAAGGGTCCACTGAATAATTTAATCAGGAGATGAGGTAAGGACTAACTAAAATCAAGGTAAAAGGCCTCTAATACATGGCATATGAGATGAACAATGGAGGATCAAAAGATCTCTTAAATTGCCATAAGCAATCCCTAAGTCAAACATCGATCAAAAAAGAAGTCAACTGAAAATTCAAGTCAACTTAAAAAATAACAAATAAATAGCAAATTAATCAATAAAATTATGAAAAATAAAATTAAATGAGGTGGGGTCAGGACATTATCATCCCCCAAAAATATTTTATAAATAACGAAAATTGGTACATAAATTAATTAAAATAAAACCGAGGTCAAACCAAAAGTCAATTAATGAGACTAGGTTAGAAATAAATCAAGAATAAAAAGTAAATTAATCAAGAAAATTAAGAAAAATTAAACTAAATAAGGTGGGGTCAGGACATCATCATCCCCCAAAAAGATTTTAAAAATAACGAAAATTGGTACATAAATTAATTAAAATAAAACAGAGGTCAAACCAAAAGTCAATTAATGAGACTAGGTTAGAAATAAATCAAGAAATAATAGTAAATTAATCAAGAAAATTATGACAAATTAAACTAAATAAGATGGGGTCAGGACATTATCATCCCCCAAAAAGATTTTAAAAATAATGAAAATTGGTATGTGAATTAATTAAAATAAAACAGAAGTCAAATTAAAAGTCCACCAACCAAACTAGGTCAAACATAAATCCAAAATAAATTGAAAATGTGAAATAAAATTCCAAGAAAAGGTCAGATTGACCATGAGATAGTGGTTAACCTTCATCCAAAAAATCAAATGCTAACAATAATTTTAAGTCATAAAAATAGAATCAATAAAAAAAAGTGTGTTAAAATGGACCAGTTAGAATAAATAATTAAAATAAAATATTAATATTAAACAAATACGAAAATAAAAATTATATAAAATTAAATAAAATGTTAAGAAAAGTGAAAAATATTTTTGGGTAATTTTATGGACGAATAAAATATTTTAAATAAAAATAAATAAATATGAACATGTAAGGATTAATGGTGATGAACATGGTAAGCAAGCGCATATATATCAAAACATGGCCATGAAAGAGATGATTACCTAATGGAAAATAGAAGTGGAATGGGAGAGGAATGGAATCTGATATGTGATGAAGCTTTGCCTCCTTGCAACGAAATTCCAATGCTCCTTTAGGGTTAGGGTTTCAGCTTCTTAAATAGGGTGGATTAGGTGTTCTCATGGGCTTTTTAATAAGTGATTTATCCATAAGAATAAAAGTGTGAAGTGAGGTGTAAAATTTTGTTATTTTGGGCCAAACTTAAGTGAATTTATGTCCAATGCATGGCCAAAAGAGTTAAAAAAACGTGACTGGTTTCTGCAGCATGCTTAGAAAATCTGATTGGGCCAGCCAGACCCAAAATCTGCCTAGAAAATCAAGTCATGGTGCCCACTTTAAACAAATGTATCTCTCAAACCATGGATCCAAATGAGATGATTCCGAAGGAATGTGAAAGTGGACATGGCAAGGTACAATTATTGTGAAGAAAGTATTTTCAAATAATGCCTTGAAGTACAAGAAAACTGGCCAAGAAGTCTTGACAAATTTTTCTAAGTGTCCTAAACAAATGTCTCACTTTGACTAAGCATAACTTTCTCAATTCTAATCCAAATGGAACAAACTTTATATCTTTAGAAAGCTTTGAACAAGAGGAACAACTTTCATGTTGGAGAAATTTTCAAATGGATCCTTTATTTTGATGCAAAATGGGCTTGAAGTGAGTGCAACGATCATGAAAACTTGCCCTAAATGGAAAGTCAACCATTTCCAAATTAAGTAACTTTTCCAATTCCTGATTAAATGATGAATCCATGATCCAACCTCGATAAAATTTCACATGTAGGATCCCCTAGGCATGGATTTTGAGATTCCACTCTCAAAATGTCAGGAGTTGACTTTTCTGGCCCCACAATTGACTTTTCCCAAACTGTCTGATTCCCGATTCCATTGATCAATTGAAGCACTTCTAGCTCAAATAAAGAGCTGATTTTTTGTATGTAGACCCTTGTGGACATATCTTAGGCCATGGAAAAGAGTTTCACCCAATGAATCATAAATAAACTGATTTTATACCAAACGCTAGTTTTAGGGCAAAATGATCAAGAACTGATTGCACTGATTGCCAATGGATCTTTCTGAGATAATTGTGAATCTTCCTAGGCCAAGATGCCTCTCTAATCATGACATGGATGAGCTCTTCTACTTCCAACCAAACATTTCCTGTTGCAGGTAGCCATGAAACCCTAATTTCTGATTATATCCAGATGAACACTCTGATAGCTTTGAATCCTTCACTGATGAACTGAGGACCATAATAAGATACTTGGAGCCCCCTAAGACCCTTGAGACTTGTATACTTGGAGAATGAAGTCCAATTCTCAATCTTGCTCTGTGTGGGCTCCTTCTGTTAAGGAGTGATCGATCAAAACCTGATCTCCATGTCACTAATGCAGTATGCAATGAGTATGACCTCATATGATGCTAATGAAGTGTAAAACATAATCCCATGCTTCCAGGAAAAATGAAGGGTAAATTTTGGGGTATTACACAAGGGATCAAGAAAGTAAAGTGAAATTTTGGTATCGGATATGAGATGTCGAAGGTAGTGTCACGACACTAATATCTTAACAATATAAATAGGATAAAAGATAAAGAACAACAGTACAAGTGACACAAGCAATTGTTAACCCAGTTCGGTGCAAACTCACCTACGCCTGGGGGCTACCAAGCCAGGAAGGAAATCCACTAAACAGAATTAGTTCAAAGACTCTCAGTAAACAACTTCAAGTTACAGTCTTTTCACCTAATCTCTACCCGTGTGACTTCTATCTAAGAACTCTTAGATAAGAGATCCTACTCAATCCCCCTCAATCACAACAGTGATGTAAAAACAAATATTACAATGAAAGAAGACACTCTTCAAGAACACATACTTGATTTTGCTTAAAAGCTTCAACCAAGTAAACACACACTCATGCTTCAAATCTTAGAGTGGACAACTTACAACTCAAAAGTCAGTCCAACTCAAACATCTATGGATGAATGAATGGCTCACAATACACACGACCACACAAGACTAAAACCCTTATTCTCTCTCACTATTTCGTTCATTATTTCTTGTGTGTTAAAACCAGGTTTTCCATGCCATTTATATAGAAGTGTTTGGCTGGGCTTGGACATCATAAAACCCTAAAACTATTTTCCATTCGTATCTTCTTATGACAACTGATCATATCTTGTTGGAAAATAAATCACTCTGGTTTTAATTACTGATTGAATGGCGCCTTCAATCATCTCAACAATCACACATAGATTAGCATAAAAAGCACAATCACAAAATACATAACATTCAGACTGAATATTTTGTATACAGATGTCTTGACATCGGGTCTGACATCTCAGCAAAATCCTGCACATTCACATTTTAAACACCCTGCAGGAACCTGTTATCTCATGTCAAGACAACACTTGTGACAACTTGTGAAAACTCTAGGTTTTACCAAAATTGATGCCAACACATAGAATCAACAAACTCCCCCTTTGGCAAATTTTGGCTAAAACATATATCAGATCATTTGTTTCACAAGAGTATAATCACAGTATCACTTTTAGCAGGAAAAGTAATAAAACACACATTACTAGCTAAGATAGCAACTAGTAAACACATATTAAACACACATACGCTTGTGCTCCACCTCCCCCTCAATCTGCTCAACACGGACAAAACACTTCTCCTCTTTATCATCACTTATAACATACACCTCCCCATATAACATCACCTTCAACATCACCTGTACCAAACAGATTATCTCCAACATACATCATCTTCAACATCATCTGTCATCTGTTTATAGTATAGCATAACTACTTTAGCTACTTCTCCCCCTTTTTAGCAAAAATAGAAGAGACAAAATAAATGTCTATTAGTCAAACAGAATGTCAAAGCAGATTGTTAAGTGTTACAGATCCCAGAACACACACATCTATACAAGCTGAGATAAAAATCCAGAAAAACCAAAAAGAACCCAAAAAAAAAATACATCAAGGTAGCAGAACATGACTAGTCAGAGGAGCTTGCGTCTTCATCAACATCAGAACCATAACTGCCACTTGTTTCATCTTTAGATTCAGACCTCTCACTAGAGGTTTGGGCTTCTGTTTCCTTGGCCTCTCCAACATTCTCTCTATAAACTTGCTCCAAGCTTTCAATTAGAGCCTCCAAAGCCTCCTTCCTGGCTTTAGCTACCCTTATCCTTGTATCCAATTCTCTATAAGTTTCTTTCAGTTCAACAATAAGACCACCTTTTGAGGTTGGCTTCTTCGCAGCAGATGTCATGACAATGTATTTTGTGAGAAAATTCTTTACCTTGAATTAAATTTTAATGAAAGCAAATTGTGTGATCATCATCCAAATGTTGGTTGTGCATTGCATTACATGATACATGTGTGTTTTAGTATGTTTCTCATCCCACTCTATTGTTACATAACTGTACATATAAACCGACATTGATACTTCCCTTTTAATAACAATTAAAATGCACTTTATGTCAGTAAGCATCGATACATAAAGCCTCTGCATCGATACATACAGCATGTGATAAATCACAAATCCTTTCAGTTCAGTATGCATCGATGCATACGAGTCATGCATCAATACATGGAAGACAAAATACTCTATGCATCGATACACACGATTCCTGCATCGATACATGACTAAGTGAAATAGCCTGTGTATCAACACATACACACCAGGCATCGATACATACTAGTGTAATAAGCATTTGCATCGATACACACGACTTTTGCATCGATACATGAATAATAAAATTCACCAAAATTTACATTACTTACAGTATGCATCGATACACATTTGTATGCATCAATACATAAAACTGTTTTATGTTATAACAGCAACAGTTTTGCAGCATATAAAACACAGGTTGTGACAGCAGTACAAAAATACGAATTCATTGAGGGAAAACAATTGAACACAAGATCAAAAGCAGTGTTGGAGCAATTGTTTGTGAGCAATTAGAAACCTGAAAGAGACTTCATCTTCTTCATCTTCTCAATCACTTTTCTTCAAGAACATTTACATATAACCATTTTTGTTCTTTGGATTAAAGAAGCATCGAGATAACGTTCAGTGGTACGATCAAGGATCTAGCTGTGGTTTGCAGTGGAACGATCGAGGATCTAGCTGAGTCGAAGATTGAAGGGGGTTTCTAGGCAAAACCTACTGGTTTGTCCATCAAGAACTGGAGTGTTCTTGAGGGTTTGGGAGTCACATTTGCAGAACATATTCAGCCGCAGCGTTGCGTTTGGAGATCAGGGGATTTCGCAAGCAGGTCGTGGAACCGGTGAATTGTTTGCAACTTTGTGCAGGAAAATCTTGATCGTGCTCAGATCAAGTGAAGGTTTATACAAGAAGAGGTTCTTAGAGTTTAGAATTCTGTCTTTGTATCATAACCTTGTATCAACGGATTCGGCAATAATTGATAATCAAAGTTCTCAATTTCATTTGAAATTGAGAGGGAGACGTACCCACACGCGAGGACGACGTGGGGAACTTCCTTACCAAATCTCTGCGTATCGTACTCTTACCTTACTCCTCTTTACGTTTTTCAAACTGTTTTCGCAATTTCAGTTAGTGTGTGGTGATTGTTTCTTTTTCAAGACAGCAGTGGCAAGAAAACTTTAATCAAACTCCATTGCTGTTTATCATCGATCACATACACCCCAACTGTTTGATAAAACGGTTAGCTAGATTTTATTCATTGGAAATAGACTTTAATGATAAGTGCATTCAATTAGTTAAAATTCTGGTGTGAATTGTTTCTGTCATTCTCATTAAAATCCAGCAATTAAACTTGTGTGTCCGGCTTTCTAGTAGCGGTTCAGAATAGACGGAAGTCGATTCGGGACTGATTTTTCCGCCAACTTTGAAAACTCTGATAAAATTTCAAATCCGTTAAATTTAAAAAGAGGTGATCTATTCACCCCCCCTCTCGATCACTAGCCACACCGTCTAACAAGTGGTATCAGAGCGCCGGTTCGCTGGTGCTCTATGGCTGCCTGTAACAGTATGGATTTTGAACCAAAGGGGGCGTATAATAGAGCGCCTATTTTCAACGGTGAAAATTATGGCTACTGGAAAGACTGCATGCGAGTTCATATAAATTCTGTGGATAGGTTAGTATGGGCTGCCATTGAAAACGGTCCGTTTCAAATCACTATGACAAATGCGGTTGGCGCCATAGTACCTAAACCAGAAGATGATTGGAATGAGAAAGATGAGAAAAAGTGGTCGTGTGATTGGAGAGCTCGAAACATGTTAATTTCAGCACTTGGTGTTGATGAGTATTATCGAGTATCCCATTGCACGACAGCTAAAGAAATGTGGGACGCTTTAGAAGTTGCCCATGAGGGTACTACTGAAGTAAAACAGTCCCGCATTAACACACTCAATCAAGAGTTTGAGCTCTTTCGCATGAAACAAGGAGAATCCATCTCCGACATGCAAAAGAGATTCACCCATCTAACTAACCGATTGAATGCTCTTGGAAAACCTATTTCCAATGAAATTGCTACTAATAAAATTCTCAGGTGTCTTAGCAGGGAGTGGCAACCTAAAGTTACAGCAATCAAGGAAGCCAACGATCTTACAAGACTTACGATTACAACTCTGTTTGGAAAGCTAGAAGAACATCAGCAAGCTTTGGAAAGTCTTGAAAAATATGAGAATAAAAGTAAGAAGGAAAAGGAGAAGAAAAGAGACAAAAAGGGAGAGAAGAAGCCAATAGCTCTTGTGGCTTCTAGCTCTAAGTCCTCACGAAAAGAGCAAAGCGACAATGATTCAAGTAGTGACAAAGACTCGGATGATGAGGAAATGGGACTGTTTGTAAGGAGATATAATAGATTCATTCGAAAGAATGGAGTCAAGCATTCCGACAAAAATCTCATGAAGTTTCGAAGACAATCCATAAATTCGAAACAAGAAGAAAACAAGAAGAGTAGAGGAAGAGGATCATGTTTTAATTGTGGTAAATCTGGACACTATAAAACGGACTGCCCTATGAAGTATAAGGACCAAAGAAAAGATTCACCAAAAGGGTACAGCAAACAAAGAAGAGCGTATATTGCATGGGAAAGTGATAGTGATTCATCAAGCACACAAAGCTCAAGTGATGGTGATGAAGCTGCAAATCTGTGCCTTATGGCTCACACAAAAAATCTGTCCTACCACAAGAAGAAAAACAATGACAAAAAGGTAAAACAAGCCTACTACAATAATTTCTCCTCTATGTCGTTTTCGGAACTAAAAATAGCTTTTGAAAAACTGCATAACGAAGCTGTAGATGCTTTTAAAAGACTATCTTCCGACAAACATATTTTCTCTTTTTTGGAAGGTAAAGTAAACAAAGCTGAAATTGATTTAGAAGCATTGAAAACTAGTATTGCAGAAAATTCAAAAACTATTGACATTGACGGATGTAGTAGAGTTAGGTATTGTGACGCTTGTTATATTTGGCAAAAAGAGGTAAACACTCTTAAGGTCAAATTAGAGAAAGCGCTACAACCTAAAGTTACTTATGCCGTTGACCCCAAGTTGTTTAAGAAGTCATTGAATCCTCCATATGCAAAATACTCTTTTATTCTAAAGGATTCAATGAACAAGAAACAACAAACACATCATCATGGTTTATGTCATTATTGTTGCCATGCTGGCCATACCATTGAAAAATGCAAATTTAGGAGATTTCTTGTCCCTAAAGGCATTTATCAATGGAAGCCAAAAGGCAACCATGTTAGCACTTACCCACTTGGACCCAATGAAAATTGGGTACCAACTTCTCTCTTTTGATGTTGTAGGATGAGTGCCTTGCCTCCGCAGATAGAAGGTGGTTTCTTGACAGCGGCTGCTCGAGGCACATGACCGGTGACATATCGCTTTTTATAGACTTCAAGGCAAAGAAAAAGGGATATGTTACTTATGGAGACAACAACAAAGGAGCTATACTCGGCAAAGGTAGTGTAGGTAATCCCTCCACCACTACTATTTCAAATGTCCATTTAGTCGAGGGACTTAAACACAATTTGTTAAGCATAAGTCAACTATGCGACATGGGCTATAAAGTTTCGTTTACAAAAACTTGCTGCATAATTGAACATGTTGAACAAAACATTGTGTTTAAGGGTGTAAGAGTAAACAACATCTATATGCTTGACTTGTTTGATGTACCGTTAACAAATACTAAATGTCTAGTCACCTTGAATGATGATTCTTGGCTTTGGCATAGACGTTTAGCTCATGTTAACTTCGATTTGCTAAATAAGGTTGTATCTAAGGATCTAGTAGTCGGTCTACCAAAAATAAAATTTTCAAAAGACCACCTATGTGACGCGTGCCAAATGGGAAAGCAAACAAGGGTGTCTTTTAAATCTAAAAATGTAATTTCAACTTCACGACCCCTTGAGCTTCTCCATATGGACCTCTTTGGACCTTCTAGGACAAAGAGCCTAGGTGGAAATTACTATGGCTTTGTAATAGTTGATGACTACTCTAGATTCACTTGGACTATATTCCTTCATAGCAAAGATGAAACTTTTTCTGCTTTTAAAAATTTTGCAAATCTGTCCCAAAACAAAATGAATTCCAAAATAGTTACAATTCGTAGTGATCATGGTGGTGAGTTTCAAAATTACCACTTTGAGAAGTTTTGTGACAAGTATGGTATTGAGCATAACTTTTCAGCTCCTCGCACTCCACAACAAAATGGCGTTGTGGAGCGTAAAAATCGTGTTTTAGAGGAGTTGGCAAGAACAATGCTTAATGAGGGTGGATTACCAAAATACTTTTGGGCTGATGCTGTTAGCACAGCCTGTTATGTTCTAAACAGAATCTCAATTCGCCCTATTTTAAACAAAACTCCTTATGAACTTTTGAAAGGAAGAAAACCAAACTTGTCACATCTTCACGTATTCGGTTGTAAATGTTTTGTTTTGAATAACGGTAAGGAAAACATTGGGAAGTTTGATGCAAAAGCGGATGAAGGTATTTTTCTTGGTTACTCACTGTCAAGTAAGGCATATAGAGTGTATAATAAGCGTTTACTTACTGTTGAAGAATCTGTTCATGTTTCTTTTGATGAGTCTTATCCGAAAAATGTCGGAAAAGGTATTTCTTTTGATGACGCAGGTGTATCTACAGAAGACATACTCAAGGAAGCTGTTGAGGAAACTGATCAGTCCAAAACAGCTGCCCATGAGAAGGAGGAAGATACTAGTCATGAAGAAATTGAGGAAGAAAAGACAGCTGAAGTGAATGATCTTCCAACAGCTTGGAGATCCTCAAAAGACCATCCCATTGACAACATTTTGGGAGACATCTCAAAGGGAGTAATGACCCGGTCTAAGATAAGTAACTTTTGTTCTCACTTCGCGTTTGTTTCACAAGTAGAACCTAAAAATGCCAAAGAGGCCTTGATTGATGAATTTTGGCTAATGGCCATGCAAGAAGAGCTTAATCAATTTAAAAGAAATGACGTTTGGGAACTTGTCCCTCGTCCGCGAGATCATCATATCATAGGCACTAAGTGGGTTTTTAGAAACAAGCTTGATGAAAACGGAGTGATTACTAGGAACAAGGCACGCTTAGTAGCACAAGGGTATAACCAAGAGGAGGGCATAGACTATGAGGAAACTTATGCTCCAGTTGCTCGCCTTGAAGTTATACGTCTTTTGCTTGCCTATGCGTGTTCTAAGGATTTTAAGCTTTACCAAATGGACGTAAAGAGTGCCTTTCTTAATGGTGTCATAAATGAAGAAGTATATGTTTCACAACCTCCCGGTTTTGAAAATGCTGAAAATCCAGATCATGTTTACAAATTAAAACGAGCTTTGTATGGTCTTAAACAAGCCCCTCGGGTTTGGTATGAAAGGCTTAGCAAATTCCTAATTGATCATGGATATTCAAGAGGTAAAGTGGACAATACATTCTTTATTAAACACAAAGGGAAGCACATTCTTTTAGTTCAAGTTTATGTCGACGATATCATATTTGGTTCAACTAACATACACTTGGTCGAAGAATTTTCTAAGGTTATGCAGGGTGAATTTGAGATGAGTCTAATGGGGGAGCTGAACTACTTCCTAGGACTGCAAATAAAGCAACTTGATGAGGGTACAACAGTATGTCAAACAAAATACTGCAGAGAACTACTCAAGCGCTTTGGAATGAATGACTCAAAATCGATTGACACCCCAATGCCTACCAACGGAAATCTGGACAAGGATGAGCATGGTAAGTGTGTAGATGTCAAAAGGTTCAGAGGTATGATTGGATCTCTCTTGTATCTTTCTGCTTCTAGACCTGACATCATGTTTAGTGTTTGTATGTGTGCACGCTATCAATCAAATCCTAAGGAATCGCACCTTAAAGCGGTAAAGCGCATATTTAGATACCTTCACGGAACACCTAAATATGGGCTTTGGTATTCCAAAGGAAGTGATTGTAGCTTAGTAGGGTACTCCGATTCTGATTTTGCTGGCTGCAAATCAGATAGGAAGAGCACAAGTGGTACATGTCACCTGTTTTCAAACTCCTTGGTCAGTTGGCATAGCAAAAAGCAAGTTTCTGTGGCTTTGTCAACTGCAGAGGCAGAATACGTTGCAGTCGGTAGTTGTTGCGCTCAGATTTTATGGCTGAAGCAGCAACTACAAGACTTCAACATTCAACTCAAACGTATTCCTATCAAATGTGACAACACTAGTGCAATAAACCTTACTAAAAACCCTGTTTTACACTCACGCACTAAACACATAGAGATTAGACATCATTTCCTTCGTGACCATGTTGAAAAAGAAGACGTTGTCTTTGAGCACGTTGATTCCAAAAATCAGCTCGCTGATATTTTCACTAAACCATTGGCAACGGAACCTTTCTTCAACATTCGTCGCAAATTGGGAATCTTAGATCTTTCTCAATTGATGTCATAAGCATGTTATCTCTTAATTATATTATGCCTCACCATGGTTAATAAGAGCTGTTTTAGATGTGAATTATCCATCACACGAGTTCTCCAACAGAGGTAATATCAATCCTTTCTACAATTTCCTTATTGCTAAGTGATTGTGTATGTTACATCAAATGTTCTTACTCTAGTTGATACAAAATTTGACTGCATATACTCCTGTCCATATTGTGTGCACACTAACAATTTGACTTCTGAATCTCTGTTGAGCATAATCATCATAACAGTGCATAATGCATATTCATACTCCATTAAAATTCATTAAAAACTGGTTCAGCATCAGTATGCACCGACACAAACGAAGCCTGCATCGATCCATATATTCTAAAATTCAATTTTTTCAAAAACTGCTTCAGGATGTATCGATGCATCCATCGCATGTACCGATACACAGGGCAATTGTAAACACTTGGCATCGATGCATCCATCGCATGTATCGATACAGATGACAATTTTGAATACTTGGCATCGACGCTTGACTATCTGCATCGATACATACTGATGCTATCTGAATTAAATGCATTTCTTTCTCTCTCATGCATCGACACATCCGCCAATCATATCACTTCCTATCTCATTACTTCATCTCATCTGCCCTCAAAAACCCCAAAACCAGTGGCTAACCCTAATCCTCCTCATCTTCACTCTCTCTCACAAACTTGGTAAAACCCTAAATCTCACATCACCATGCCTCCACGCACTATTCCAGTCAGAGCAAAAGGAAAAGGAAAGGGAAAGGAAGCCGCCGGTACTTCTCAGCAACCACCAGATGCTCCTTCAAATGCCTTAGACATACTTCATCCTGCCATTGCTGCTGAATTTGAGGAATCCTTCAAGGCCAGGTTGGTAATGAAACCTCATATCTTTGATAAAATAGATGCTGTTCATCTGCACCTAAATGAAGTAGTTGAACTCTTACATGCACAAAGACTTGGGTCCTTTCTATCTACAAAAGATGACTATCATGAGGATTTCATCCGGGCCTTTTATGCTGGTTTACAAACTGGTAGAGGATATATGTTCCGGTGTTCTATCGGAGTCAGAACATATACCTTTGAAGCCTCTGATTGGGAAACGGTATTTCAAATGCCGTCTCCGTCGATGGTTTTCAAGTGCTGGCATGACCTGCATTTTGATCCTGAATTTGACATACAGGACTTTATAACCTCTATCCTAAAGATTGATAGACCGTTGAGTGAGGATGAACACGTCACGTCAGGTATGATCAAGCAAACTCCGCGTATTCTTCACTGGATTATCACACATATTCTGCGTCCAACAAACAGCGGACACTCTCGGTTGGATAGGCCTAGCATACATCTTCTCTACATTCTGCAAAATAAGGTTCTCCTAAATTGGGCGAACTACTTTGTAAAACGTCTATTCTTTGTGCGAGACAGCTCCAAGAATGTAGCTTTAGGTTATGCCTCTCAGATAATGAAAATTCTTAAGTATTGGAAACTTGCAATACCTATTGTGCCTCTCCTATCACCATCTGCAGCTCAAGAGTTTGACTCTGCCACTCTATCGCATATGGGATATCGGTGGGACAAGGACCGCAAATGCTTCTATTTCTTCGAAAGAAAATCCAAAACCAGACTTTACAATTTTGATGTGCCTTCGGAACGCATCCATCTTGCTGAAGATCAGCCTGATGAAGAGATGCAGGATGCGGCTGAAACAGATGCACCACAAGCTGAAGCCAATACTGGTTGGGGTGAGTGGGTGCCACGAAGGTGGTCTCCTACCAACTACGTCCCTGAACCTACAGCCCCTCCATTCTCCGGTGGTACTTCAGCCCCAACACCAAATGCGGACATCACTCATATGCTTCAACAGATGGAAATTGTCAACAAAGAACGCCATGAAGAAGCACGATACTGGCATGTTCAACAATCTGAATGGCACAACGAGCATCGGGACTGGCATGATGAGCATACACGGATGTATCACAATCAACACGCTTGGCACCAAGACTTGGTTAAATGGCATCAGGTTTTCTACAACGAAATGTCCGGCTTTATGGATGACTGCCGTGAAAATCCTGGGATTATGGACAGCTTTAGAAGCATTGAAGTTCAGAACCGATTTAGGCAATACTCCTTCATGGGCCAAAATCCAGACACAATGCCTCCTCCTCCGCCTCCGCCAAGCTACCGAGATCCTGACAGACATGATGAGGAGTCCTGTGGTGGCAACAATCCAAATTAACCCACCATCTTTGCATCTCACTGCATTTCATTTCATCTTGCTCATGTTTTATTGTGTTGCACAATATATGGTTTAGCTTATGTAACTCTTAAACTCGTTCGCATCTTTAAAACGCGTTTCTAATTCCGTTTATCTCTATTGTTATTGCCCTTATTCTTCATTCTTTGTGAATGATTCTTTACTTTGAAGCTTCATTCTATGTGATTGATAGCCTGTTATCCATTTCTTGCCATGTCCTGCTACACTATGCTCCCTTGATAAATATGTTTCTTCCTCTTTTTGATGTTGACAAAGGGGGAGAAAATGCAGATATGCATAAACTCAGGGGGAGTATCACACATCTTGCCAAGAATTTGCCATCATCAAAAAGGGGGAGTTTGTGAGAAAATTCTTTACCTTAAATTAAATTTTAATGATAGCAAATTGTTTGATCATCATCCAAATGTTGGTTGTGCATTGCATTACATGATACATGTGTGTTTTAGTATGTTTCTCATCCCACTCTATTGTTACATAACTGTACATATAAACCTACATTGATACTTCCCTTTTAATAACAATTAAAATGCACTTTATGTCAGTAAGCATCGATACATAAAGCCTCTGCATCGATACATACAGCATGTGATAAATCACAAACCCTTTCAGTTCAGTATGCATCGATGCATACGAGTCATGCATCAATACATGGAAGACAAAATACTCTATGCATCGATACACACGATTCCTGCATCGATACATGACTAAGTGAAACAGCCTGTGTATCAACACATACGCACCAGGCATCGATACATACTAGTGTAATAAGCATTTGCATCGATACACACGACTTTTGCATCGATACATGAATAATAAAATTCACCAAAATTTACATTACTTACAGTATGCATCGATACACATTTGTATGCATCAATACATAAAACTGTTTTATGTTATAGCAGCAACAGTTTTGCAGCATATAAAACACAGGTTGTGACAGCAGTACAAAAATACGAATTCATTGAGGGAAAACAATTGAACACAAGATCAAAAGCAGTGTTGGAGCAATTGTTTGTGAGCAATTAGAAACCTGAAAGAGACTTCATCTTCTTCATCTTCTCAATCACTTTTCTTCAAGAACATTTACACATAACCATTCTTGTTCTTTGGATTAAAGAAGCATCGAGATAACGTTCAGTGGTACGATCAAGGATCTAGCTGTGGTTTGCAGTGGAACGATCGAGGATCTAGCTGAGTCGAAGATTGAAGGGGGTTTCTAGGAAAAACCTACTGGTTTGTCCTTCAAGAACTGGAGTGTTCTTGAGGGTTTGGGAGTCACATTTGCAGAACATATTCAGCCGCAGCGTTGCGTTTGGAGATCAGGGATTTCGCAAGCAGGTCGTGGAACCGGTGAATTGTTTGCAACTTTGTGCAGGAAAATCTTGATCGTGCTCAGATCAAGTGAAGGTTTATACAAGAAGAGGTTCTTAGAGTTTAGAATTCTGTCTTTGTATCATAACCTTGTATCAACGGATTCGGCAATAATTGATAATCAAAGTTCTCAATTTCATTTGAAATTGAGAGGGAGACGTACCCACACGCGAGGACGACGTGGGGAACTTCCTTACCAAATCTCTGCGTATCGTACTCTTACCTTACTCCTCTTTACGTTTTTCAAACTGTTTTCGCAATTTCAGTTAGTGTGTGGTGATTGTTTCTTTTTCAAGACAGCAGTGGCAAGAAAACTTTAATCAAACTCCATTGCTGTTTATCATCGATCACATACACACCAACTGTTTGATAAAACGGTTAGCTAGATTTTATTCATTGGAAATAGACTTTAATGATAAGTGCATTCAATTAGTTAAAATTCTGGTGTGAATTGTTTCTGTCATTCTCATTAAAATCCAGCAATTAAACTTGTGTGTCTGGCTTTCTAGTAGCGGTTCAGAATAGACGGAAGTCGATTCGGGACTGATTTTTCCGCCAACTTTGAAAACTCTGATAAAATTTCAAATCCGTTAAATTTAAAAAGAGGTGATCTATTCACCCCCCCTCTCGATCACTAGCCACACCGTCTAACATATTTGACATGACTTCCTTCAAACAACTTGTAATGAACTGATAGAGGAGGTTTTCTTCTACTAGGAAGATCATTTGTGCTCAAAATTTTAGATTGTTGGCTCAGGATAATCCCACAAATCATTGAGGGAAAAGCTATGGGCAGCTTAACTGTATTTGTAGAAGCATCTTTGTCAATTTGTTCAAACATAAATCTACCATAATCAAATTTCAGCTGGGTTCCAACAACAAAGATGAACCTTCCAAGGGCATTTGATATTGTAGAGATGTGGTTGGTTGGCACCCAATTTGCTGACCCTATCTTGTGCAGAATAGCATATTTCACAGTCAGCTTCCCAGTAAGGAGATGCTTCTTACTAGGCCACTCCTTGACCTGTCTTGCAGTTATTTCCCTATAGACCTCATTGTCTGTGGCTTCCAGTTCACATGCACCTTTTGTTCCTCTTCCTAGAAATTTATTAATCACAGTTGGAGAAAATGTGATACACTTCCCTCTTACAAACACTTTACAAAATTCTTTATTGTTTTTGTCAGCAATGTCCTCAGGAATGTTGACCATAAGTTCTTTAACCAGTCCTTCATAACACTAAGATAACCCAACAACAATTTTCATTAATCCAGCAGTTTTAATCAGGTCCATGACCTCTTTGACCTCCACAGCATCCTTGCCCAATTTACTCTCCACCGCCACCCTTCTTTGGATTACAAACTTCCATTTTGCTGCTCCATCTTCAAGATGGAAGGAAATAGTGTCCAAGTGTACAAAAACAACTTTTGCAGGAGACTTCCTAACAGTTGTCCTCTTGGCCAGGGAGATGTCAGGGACATCTTCTTCAACATCTTCATCTGACTCATAACTTTCTCTCACTTTCCTCTTCTTCACATCCACCTTGCTCCAAGATTTTGAGGGGCCTACACCAGTGGTCTTTTTAGCAGTTTTGGCTGCCATCATTTCAGCCACATACCTACCTTTTATAGTCTTCATCCTCTTAGCCACACTAGGCTTTAAGTGATGAAGCAAGCTATCATCTTGATCATCCGAACTATCAACTTCTAGGTCAACCACCTTCTTTGCAGAATCATGCTTCTTATACTGTGAAGCATTGGCAGTAGGTGATGCCGCAGATTTCTTACCAGACAAAGTTTGCCCTAAAGAGCACAAACCTTCAGCATCTAGATCATTTTCAGACCTAGAGGAATCATCATCCTTCTAATTGTGAGGTCCAACCTCAGGAGAGGGGTCCCTTCTTGATAGAGGAGTAGAATCTCCCTTTATAGAGTTTCCTTCATTGAGGATTCTCGTGACAAGGTTTCTTATGACATGATCAGTGTGATGCATGTCGTCCTTAGAACTAGGAGTATGAGTAGAGCTGGAGGGGATATTAGAACTATTACCTTGAGTAGGGCATGCAGTGGCGGATGAGCCAGGAGCTTCGCCTAGAATGACAGACAGGGGAATCACGTCCAAAATATCTTCATCAAGAAAGTCCATAGAAGGCGTTCTATCTTTGTGAGTATGTTTGATAGTTTTAGAACCATATGGTGTTGGATGTTGTGACATCTTGTTGTTCTTGTGGAAAGGTTTTTGTTGCCTTTGTAGAGAAGTTTGATGAAGTCAAAGGAAGGTGGAAATGTTTGAGTAGAGGTTGCGTGTGAAAAGGCAAAAGATGGAATTTCCAATACTAGGTGATGATTTACCATAAATGGGGCACTTTATTTTAAGTGGGAAGACAATATTTTTATTAACTTTTCCACTCCAAATTAATTGCTACAAATTCTCATAGATAAAAATCCCTAATTTCCCTCTTAGACATTCAAATTGATTAGCATCCAAGGCCTTTGTAAAGATATCAGCTAACTGCATTTCAGTAGCGACATGCTCTAGGACTATGATTTTGTCTTCCACTAGTTCTCTAATAAAATGATAATGAATATCAATATGTTTTGTCCTGATGTGCTGAATAGGATTCTTGGAAATATTTATAGCACTCAGGTTGTCACAGTACAATGTCATGACATCTTGCTGACATTGCATTCAGTTAGCATCTATTTCCTCCAAACCAATTGAGAACAACTACTTCTTGCTGCTATGTATTCAGCTTCAGCGGGGGACAGAGACACACAATTTTGTTTCTTACTAAACCATGATATTAAGTTGTCCCCCAAGAAGAAGCATCCTCCCGATGTGCTTTTCCTATCATCAACACTTCCAGCCCAATCAACATCACAATATCCAGTCAGCACAGATCCTGACCCATGAGTGTACAGCATCCCATAGTCACTGGTGCCATTGACATATTTCAGTATCCTTTTCACATGGTTTATGTGACTGACTTTAAGTTCAGCTTGATATTTATCACAAACACCTACAACAAAAGCAATGCCAGGTCTGCTTGTTGTGAGATATATCAGACTCCCTATCATGCTTCTGTAGAGACTTTGATCTACACTAACACCATTTTCATCTTTAGAGACTTTCAGATGAGTAGGAGCAGGTGTCCTTTTATGACTTGCATTCTCCATGCCAAACTTCTTAACAATGTTTTTGGCATATTTGGTTTGAGATAGAAAGATAGCATCTTCCATCTGCTTGACTTGTAGCCCAAGAAAATAGGTCAGCTCTCCAACAAGGCTCATTTCAAATTCAGACTGCATTTGTTTAACAAAATGTTCGACCATCTTATCTGACATCCCACCAAACATAAGATCATCCACATATATCTGAGCCACCATGATTTTTCCTCCTTCATTTTTCACAAATAAGGTCTTATCAAAGCCTCCCTTCCTATATCAATTGTCAATGAGAAACACTGTGAGTCTATCATACTAAGCTCTAGGAGCTTGTTTCAAACCATAGAGGGGTTTCCTCAACTTATACACATGCTTTGGAAGATTTGGATCTGTAAACCCTTTAGGTTGTTCAACATACACTTCCTCATTTAAGTAACCATTCAAGAAGGAACTTTTTACATCCATTTGGAACAGTTTAAACTTCAGAATACATGCTACTCCAAGCAATAGTCTAATGGACTCAAGGCGAGCTACAAGGGCAAATGTTTCATCAAAGTCAACTCCTTCAACTTGAGTATATCCTTGTGCTAATAATCTTGCTTTCTTTTTAGTAACCACCCCTTGTTCATCAGATTTATTCTTGTAAACCCACTTTGTTCCAATGACATTTATTTCTTCAGGTCTTGGAACTAGTTCCCATACTTCATTTCTCTTGAATTGGCCTAACTCTTCTTGCATGGCATTGATCCAGAATTCATCAGTCAAAGCTTCCTTGACATTCCTAGGCTCAACCTTGGACACAAAACAACCATGTGAGATCACTTCCCTTGATCTAGTTATGATCCCTTTATTTGGGTCTCCTATAATTAAATCTTTAGGATGATCCTTCTGTATTCTGATAGAGGGTCCCTTATTAATTTTGTCAGCTTCAGGTTCAGCTTGAGTGAGTTCACTCTCATTACTTTTGTCTGGGAAATCAGCTGGGGCATCATTTATAGATGTCTCGACATCGTCTATGACATCAGTCTGTTGATCATCAACTACAACATTGATAGATTCCATCATTACTTTTGTTCGGGTATTAAAGACTCTAAATGCTCTGTTGTTTATTGAGTAACCCATAAATATTCCTTCGTCACTATTGGGATCCATCTTCCTTCTTTGTTCACGATCAGTCAGGATATATCATTTACTACCAAACACATGGAAGTATTTGACAGTAGGTCTTCTTCCTTTCCAGACTTCATATAAAGTAGTAGGAGTCCCTTTCTTCAAGGTTACTCTGTTGTGAACATAGCAGGTTGTGTTCATAGCTTCAACCCAGAAGTGGTAGGGCAATTTCTTAGCATGAATCATAGCTCTGGCAGATTCTTGGAGAGTTCTATTTTTCCTTTCTACCACACCATTTTACTGAGGGGTAATGGGAGATGAGAACTCATGACTAATTCCTTCAGATGAACAGAATCCAACAAATTTGTTGTTCTCAAATTCTTTCCCATGATCACTTCTGATTCTGATCACCTGACTTTCTTTTTCTCTTTGAAGTCTTAGGCAAAGATCTTTGAATACCTCAAATACATCAGATTTTTCCCTTATAATGTTGACCCAGGTGTATCAGGAGAAGTCATCCACCACCACATAAGCATACTTTTTCCCACCAAGACTTTCCACCTGCATAGGTCCTATCAAGTCCATGTGGAGAAGTTCCAGCACTTTGGAAGTGGTGTCATGTCCGAGCTTCTGATGTGACATCTTTGTCTATTTTCCAATCTGACACTCCCCACAAACTCTTCCTTCATCAATTTTTAAGTTTGAGATTCCTCTGACAGCTTCAACAGATATAATCTTCTTCATTCCTTTAAGATGAAGATGGCCCAATTTTTGAAGCCATATCTTCACTTCTTCTTCTTTGGCTAGAGTAAACATTGATGAATAACCAGTTCCTTGAGAACTCCACATATAGCAGTTGTCCTTAAACCTGACTCCTTTCATGATCACTTCATTTTCTTTATTAGTAATCAAACATTCAATTTTTGTGAAGTTTACATTTAGACCTTGGTCACATAGTTGACTGATGCTGATTAGGTTTGCAGTCAGTCCTTTAATAAGTAGCACATTGTCAAGGTTAGGGACTCTAGGGCAGTTTAGCTTTCCAATCCCCTTGATTTCACCCTTTTCTCCATCACCAAAGGTTACATAGTTGGTGGCATGAGGATGAAGGTCAATTAGCAGGTTTTTGCTTCCAGTCATGTGTCTGGAGCATCCACTGTCAAAATACCAGTCTTCTTTGGCTGAAACTCTGAAGGAAGTGTGAGCTATCAGGTTAGTAACACCAGTCCTAGGAACCCATTGTTTTTTGTTGACAGGGATGTGGTGTTTGGGTCTAGGTTGATGATGAGAAGGAATAAGGTAGCCATACAACTTAAAGCAGAATGGTTTTATATGGCCAAATTTTCCACAGTAATGACATCTCATTCTTTGGTGTTTTCCTTTATGTTGTATTTCCTTATGATGTTGTGATACATGATGTGACATCCTTGGTTTGCTACCAGTGTGACTACACTCAGGTTTGGATTCATTGAACCCAAGGCCAGACTTGTCTCCTGCCATTTTTCCAGTCTAGAGAATTTTGTCTAAGGTGTCAGATCCATTGTTTAGCATTTTGATCACTTTGTCATCTCATCCAGTTTGGAGTTCAAGAGCACTGCTTCAGTCTTCAACTTAGAGATGGTTTCCAAGTATTCTGTCTTCTCCTTCTCTAGTTGTGTTATCAAATTTCTTCTGACTTTCCACTTATTGACACACTTCTTCACTTCTGTAACACAACTTTCTGTAGGTAGTGGCTAACTCATCAAAGGTTACTTCATCATCACTTGAGTCTTCATCAGAACCCCATCTTCCAGTAAAGGCAGTCACAAGATTGGCAGACTCTCCTTCTGTTTCACTTTCATCAGACCAAGTAGCAGCAAGACTCTTCTTCTGTTTCTTGAGGTAGGTCCCACACTCAGCTTTAATGTGTCCATACCCATCACATTCATGGAACTGAACTCCTTTTCCTTGTTTGGACTTGTCATCAGATCTTGTTCTTCTTCCAGCATTATTGGACCTACTGATGTCAGATGAGATGTTCTTGACATTAGACTTAGACCTTACATCCATCTTTTTCAGAAGTTTGTTGAACTGTCTCCCCAGTAATGCTACATCATTTGCTAGATCTTCATCAGTATCTTGACCATTTTCTTCCTCTTTCTCTTTAGTGTTTGACATGAGGGCTATGCTTTTGACTTTCTTTTCAGATCCATCACACATTCCCAACTCAAATTTTTGGAGGGATCCAATTAGCTCATCCACTCTCATATTTCAAATATCTTGAGATTCTTCTATGGCTGTCACTTTCATGGCAAATCTCTTGGGAAGTGACCCGAGTATTTTCCTCACTAGTTTTTCATCTGACATCTTCTCACCCAGGGCTCTCTGAGGCATTAGCAATTTCAAGGATATTCATATGAAAGTCATGAATAATTTCATCTTCTTTCATCCTCAAATTTTCAAACATGGTAGTAAGCAGCTGCAATCTAGACATCTTCACTCTAGAGGTACCTTCATGAGTAGTTTTGAGAATATTCCAAGCATTTTTAGCAACCTCACAGTTGTTCACTAGTCTGAAGATGTTCTTATCAACCCCATTGAATATAGAATTCGATGCTTTATAGTTTCCAAGGGCTAGTTCATCCTCATCATTGGTCCATTGTTCCTCATCCTTCTTATCAGTTGTAACTTCCCCTTCCCTAGTAATAATTGGATGTTCCCAGCCTGTTAGAACAACCTTCCAAGCCTTATTATTTAAAGATTGCAGGAAGGCTACCATTCGAGGTTTCCAGTAGTCATAGTTAGATCCATCAAGAATACGTGGTCTGTGAACAAATCCTCCGTCTCTATCCATAGTACCAGAAAGTAACGTCCCTAGATCTCACCCAGAACCAGAGCAGGATGCCTGCTCTGATAACAATTTAAATTTTGGTATCAGATATGAGATTTCGAAGGTAATGTCACGTCACTAATATCTGAACAATATAAATAGGATAAAAGATAAAGAACAGTAGTACAAGTGACACACGCAATTGTTAACCCAGTTCGGTGCAAACTCACCTACGTCTGGGGGCTACCAAGCCAGGATGGAAATCCACTAAACAGAATTAGTTCAAAGACTCTCAGTAAACAACTTCAAGTTATAGTCTTTTCACCTAATCTTTACCCGTGTGACTTCTATCTAAGAACTCTTAGATAAGAGATCCTACTCACTCCCCCTCAATCACAATAGTGATGTAAAAACAAATATTACAATGAAAGAAGATACTCTTCAAGAACATATACTTGATTTTTCTTAAAAGCTTCAACCAAGTAAACACAAACTCATACTTCAAATCTTAGAGTGCACAAATTACAACTCAAAAGTCAGTCCAATTCAATCATCTATGGATGAATGAATGGCTCACAATACACACGACCACACAAGACTAAAACCCTTATTCTCTCTCACTATTTCGTTTGTTATTTCTTGTGTGTTAAAACCAGGTTTTCCATGCCCTTTATATAGAAGTGTTTGGCTGGGCTTGGACATCATAAAACCCTAAAACTATTTTCCATTCGTATCTTCTTATGACAGTTGATCATATCTTGTTTGAAAATAAATCACTATAGTTTTAATTACTAATTCGATGGCGCGTTCAATCATCTCATCAATCACACATAGATTAGCATAAAAAGCGCAATCACAAAATACATAACATTCAGACTGAATGCTCTGTATACAGATGTCTTGACATGGGTCTGACATCTCAGCAAAATCCTGCACATTCACATTTTAAACACCCTACAGGAACTTGTTATCTCATGTCAAGACAACACTTGTGACAACTTCGAAAACTCTAGGTTTTACCAAAATTGATGCCAACACATAGAACCAACACAAAGGTCCACATTGGTTCTAAGCATCATATATGGATCCCCATGTTCTTTATTTGTCATTTTGTTCAATAATTCATCAAGAGTTTGAAGCTTGTTTGTCAAGGAAGCCCTAATTCATTTGGGTATCTTGTGTGCCCTCCTCAGCAAGTTTTTTCAACAATTGGTCAAAGATATCATGGTATACTTCATTTTACAACATCATAAGCATATATGATACCCCATGAGCCCAAAAGAGTAAATGAGCTTCATGTTTGCAAGTTGGTTCAAGGAGGTTGACCAGAAAAGTCAATTGGTCAAATCTAGGGTTCCTTAGACCCTATCCCCTACAATATTTGTCATATGAAAATGATTACAAGATCGAAGTTACTCTTTATGACATTCCAAACAGATTTCATGTTGGCATTAAGAGCTAATTTTGCTTGGAGAGTCATGTTTTATGGTATAAGATTATAGGTCATTTTGTATGTTCCCTATATTGAAGGTCAACATCCAAGAACCATAACTTGATCAATTTTTATGATATGAATATGATCCAAGTTTCATGAAAGGTCATAAGCCATGAGGAAACATTATAGGTCAATTTTGGTCCTCATCATTGAACAAGCATTTTTCCCCAACTTCTAAAATCCATAACTCCATCATGCTAGCTCCAAATGGTATCAACTTTGTGATTAAATTTAATATAATTAAAAGAGATACAACTATGTAGAAGGAACCAAAGTCATTTGAATATCATAGCAAAATTTATTCAAGGTGGAAAAAGGGGTCATTTGACTTTTAACTTAGAAAATTTTCAAGTATGTTTGATTCCACCACCTTCAAGGTCAGAATTCATCATGTTTCAAGCTTCAAATGAAAAAAGTCCCAACATAAATGTTATCCCCCTTAATGGTATCTTCCCAAAGAGACCAAGATCTTTCCATTTGGTCAAAATTTGAGGGACTTGCGCATGGATTCTTCTCATGTCTTATTTTGGCAACTTTTGATTCCAATTTTTACAGAACTTTACATGGCCTCATGTTATGATCTCAGCATCATTTGTGCACGAATTTGGTTGGATTGCAATGATCATTTGGGCATGAACACATGCACATGCACTCATGCACGTGAATTACTATTTTTGGTTCAAATTTTAAATGGTGTAGAAATGAATTGCATAGCCTATAAATAAAAGTGCATTTCCTCATATTCAAAGAGAAGCCTTGTTCAAGTTGTGCCAAGCAATCCCAGAACCTCACATTATAGAATACCTTGAGGATTTCATTGAAATTGCGCTTCTAGTTCAACTTCTTTTTGTGAACTAGAACTTCAAGGATTCACATATATTTTGATCCTAATCATCTCCTACAAGCTAGAGGAATAAGAACCAAGTGGAATTGCATCAAGCTCGAGCTTCAAACTTGCTACCCGAAGGTGAATTTTCCAGAATTTTGCCTCTTCAATTCTCACTCATTCCTTGAGATCTTGGCTTGTTTTATGCATGGATGAAGCCCTACCAATGTAGGCATTGATACTGAGTTGCTTTGAGGTTCAATCTAAGCAATTCAGTTTGCATACCTTAATTTTCAAATCCACATTTCTCATTATTGAGTGAGAGTTGGAAAATTTGGAGGTCATATTTGTAATCCTCGTCATTTTCTCTTCAAAATAGTGTATGATCCATGTATTTTTGTGAACATTTCATCTGGACCAGTCCGGTGAGGTGGCCAGAGAAGATGACCAGAGCTAGGGCCCCGGTGGTGTGCTGGCACAGTCCATACCATCTGATCCCATGGACATGTTCTAATCTGGTCCAACCATTGTGATTACCAAGCATGAGCATGCGTTGACTAAGTCCTATGGTAGATGTTATTCCGCGTGGCCATCAGATCTGCCACCTCAATTAAGGAGGGAGATCTGATGGCCCTTGTTTTTATGATTTAGTTTATTTTCCAAATAAATTTTTTAAAATAACATTTTCTTGTTAAATTCACTATAATTTCAGTTTTAATCCAAAAATTATGGGACTACCACCAAAATTTCACAAATAATTCCCTCTTATCATTTTTGAATTAAAATTAATTTTTGGATCCAGTTTAATATTTTTAGTGAATTTAATGATTTTTTTACTTACTTTAATTGATTTTTAAATACTTCTGACTTTCAAAAAATGCCAAAAAAATTAGTCAATGGTCCTTTGACCTTGTTTGACATATGATAAATCACATGGCCATTTCTTTGGTGATTTGAAGGGATTTTAGGTTTTTTACCTTTTAAAATGTATTTTTCTTCATTTTAAAAATGGATGTAAATTTTTTTAATTGCTTTAATATTTTGTTGAGCTGTTTTATTGACTTTGTGTGGACTCAACTTCTATTTGGCCTTGATCTTGGTTGAATTAGACATTAGTTTGGTCAATACCATTGGATTTAGGGTGTTGATGAAGTTTGAACTTCATCCATCAAGATGAATGAATGGTATAGATCAAGTGAGGTTCATCCCTTGATCAATTTGGGATTCTCTTTCACTTAATCTCTACATTTTCATATCACTTCTTCCCTAATCCCTTATTGGCCAACGACTTCTCATAGATCAAATGCTAGTTGATTCATCAATGACCTTGTGTCAGATGAATCAACATGAGCTTGATTGAGATAGGTTCATCCCCTCTTATTTTTGTGTGTGGTATGCTTTAGGATCTTGCTCTTGATACCTTGTCTCTAGCATGCATTAACACCAATATTATTATTGACCAGCCTCAGATAGTTGTGATTTCTACATAAGTCTAATTGTGATTGCTTAACATAACGCTAAATTTATCCCTAAAGCAATAGAATTTTTGTAAGTGAAATTGTAAGTCTCATATTCCTTATGGTATTGTGTGAAGATGTTGCCTCTTTTCCATTTATAAGAGCTAGTGGCATACTTGTTAATTTATTCAAGTTGGAACCCTTCTCATGAATGATGCTTAGGTTAATATCTTCATGCTTGTGATTGGATGGTTGAGTGTTCTCCAAAAAATTACTTAAATAATCTTTTCTTATTCCACTAAAATTCACTAACATCTCTTTATTGTTGACTTTATTTTAATGTCATTTACATTAATGCAATTTAAATTCTCGCACCTTATCATTCATTGTCATTTACATTCATGCAATTTGTTTATGTTTCAGTCATTTTCATTTTGCTCACATGAGCCATATTTTGTGCTTGTATTATATTGTATACTTGTGATTTTGTTTTATTTGTGGTCTTAGGACCTTAAAACACTTAATAAAAACAAAAACCCCAAATAAAATATTGGTGACTGTTGGACCCCTGTCTGTGACTTGATTTGGATCCTTGGCAAATGCCATTAATTTGAGATCATTTCTGGGCCAATTTCATTCATCTGACACAAGCTAGAGAAACTCCCTTTGGTTTATCTGTTACATTCATTCTCTATGTTAAAGTTGTTATTTTGATCTTATTATTATCTGATGGTTTCTCTTTAAGTATATTTCAAGGGATATTTCATTTGATACATCTAAAGGACATTGAAGATTGCCTGCTTTGGAGTGCTTGCTTGGATCTTTGGTTATCTTTATTTGATACCATTGGTCTTCTTATTAGTTGCTTGGATGATTATGGTTTTGTTGCTTACTTTACAATCCAAAGGAAATGGGTTTCTATCTGACACTTTTGTCTTGTGGATGCTTCCCATTGGTTAGATCTCTAAAATTTTAAATCTTGTCTAGGACAGTCCCTTCATCTCCTCCTCCTTCTTTAATTTCAAAAATCTTTCCCTGATTTTCAAAACTTCTTTGTATGTGTTGTTCAACTTAGACTTGTTTTACTGAGTAGAAACCTTGGCCTTATGCCATTGATTTCAAAAATATATTAATCAAATTTGTAAATGAACTTAATGATATTGACTTTATTTTCAAAAGATAAAAAAGAACTAACAACCTCATCTAATCATTTTTGTGACTTTGAGCCTTTTCCCTTTAACTTTTTCATAAGGAAGCATTTATATTTGAGTTATCTTTTGATTGTAACATTCCATTCCATGATATATTGATTGTAAGACTTTCCATTTATTAGGGGTTAGTGGCATACTTGTTGATTGAATCCAAGTTGGAGCCCTCCCTCTTAAATATTCTAAAGCCCTCATTATTGGTAGATGTTTGGTTGAGTATTATGCCATTGATAACAAAATATCTTTAAGGTTTTGTTAAAATCAATCCACCCATCTTTGAAATTTTTACCACGAACTACGAGGTTTTGATCCCTCATTATTATGCTGGTACATAGCAATAAGACCGAAGGTCTTGTCAAACACAAAAATGTAAACCATGAATTCTTTTTTCATCCTCTTATTCTATTTTTGATCAAACATCTTTTTAAACCAAAACACTTGCACACAAAAAGGCCTCCCTAGGAGTACCTAGGACACTTTTGGTTCTAATACCTTCCCTCTATGTAACCAGCCCCTTTACCTATAATCTGTGACATTTATTAGTTTTGATTTGAAAACTTCTTATCTTTAGGTTTTGTTCGTACTTTTTCCCTTTTCCTTTGGAAACAATAAAAGCACGGTGGTGAATTTTGTTTTATTCACGTTGAGTTAACCAATAACTCAGTGGTCATGAGTTTCCCGCTACAGCGGTACATGGATCTTGTCAGCATAGATTTGGCATTCTGGACATGTTTGCACGTGGCTGTAGCAGTCAATCTCCATGGTCATCCAATAGTAGTCGGCTCTTAAGATTTTCTTCACCGTCGTATGTCTACTAGCATGCATCCCAAAGGATCCTTCATGTATTTCCATTATAATATGGCTTGCTTCTTGCTTGTTCACACATCTAAGCAAACCAAATCATAGTTCCTCTTGTACAATACCCCTCCGCTTAAAAAGAACGTGTATGATAGTTTCCGAATATACTTATTGTTGGTAATGGATGTGTTCTCATGATATTCTTAGCTTTCTAGGAACTTCATGATGTCATAGAACCAAGGGTGGCCGTCAACTTCATCTACGGCTACTAAGAAATAAGTAGGCTCTTCCAAGTAGTCAAGGTGAAAAGATGGTGCTTCAATTTTATATTTGACCTTAAACATGGATGACAGAGTTGCTAAGGAATCGAACAACTAATTCTCCTCTCTAGGAATGTGATTAAATGTAATCTCGTCAAAGTACGGGTTCAACTTCAGGACATGCTCCTTGTAGGGGACTAGCTTGTGATCTCGAGCTTCCCAAACTCCTTTTACTTGAATAATGACCAAGGATTAATCTCCATGGACTTCAAGAACTTTGATCCTAAGATCAATCGTAACTTTAATGCTGAAGATAATGGCCTCGTACTCCACCATATTGTTGTTACATTCAAAGCACAACCTTGCAGTGAAGGGTAAGTGAAAACTAGTTGGGGAGGTAATGACTGAACTAATGCCATTACCATGAGTGTTATAAGCTCCATCAAAAACAAGTATCCACTGAGATCCAGGTGATGGTCCTTCCTCGAGGCCTGGTGATGTTGCAACCCCTAATCAACATGATATCCTTGTCAGGAAACTCAAAGAGCATGGATTGGTAGTCCTTCAAAGGTAAATGTGCAAGATGATTAGAAAGTACACTCCCTTTTAAAGCTTTTTGAGTGACATGTTGGATGTCGTACTCGATTAAAGCCATTTTCCAGTGATGAAGCAAGTGCAGGGTATGTCTTCTCAAGCACTGAATATCTACTCTCGCAATCGGTAAATTTCTTGCTTAAGTAATATATTGACTGATCCTTTCTTCTAGTTTCATCGTGCAGGCCGGGGACACATCCCATAGATCCCTCAAGGCCTGTTAAGTACATAATCAATGGTCCTCCAGGCACAGGAGGCAGGAGGTTCTTATAAATACTCCTTGATCTTCTCAAAGGCGTTTTGACAATTGTCGTTCCATATGACGGCTTGATCCTTGCGAAGTAATATCAAAATTGGCTCATAGGTGGCCATTAGTTGAGATATGAATCGAACGATGTAATTCAATCTCCCAGAAATCCTCGGACCTCCTTTTCAGTTTTAGGTGCGGGCATAGCTTGCATGGCATTTACCTTTTCAAGATCTACATTGATGCCTTGTTTGCTGACAATGAAACCTAGCAGTTTTCCAGATCTTACCCTAAATGTACATTTACTGAAGTTGAGTCTCAATTTAAACTTCCTCAAGCATTCAAATAACTTCTCTAGTTTAACCAAATGCTCCTCCTTAGCCTCGGATTTGGCGATCATGTCGTCAACGTACACTTTGATCTCTTTGTGAGTCTTGTCATGAAAGAGTGTCACCGTTGGACGTTGGTATGTTGCACAAGCATTCTTTAAGTCAAAGGGAGTGACCATGAAGCAAAAAGTTCCCCATGGGGTGATTGATCGGTCACCATTTGCACTTAGTTTTCATCATCCATCCAGCATGAATATTCAAGAATCGGTAACACTTTGTTATTTCTTTTAATTGATTTCCTATGTTTTATCGCATTTCATAATTTCCTTCTTGTTTTATGTTTTATTAGTGTTTTATCTCTTTTTGTCGCATTTTATGCGTTTCCGTGGTAGTTCTATTTGGTTTCCAGGTCCAGCAATAAGCCCGAAAGATGCGTAAGGGAAGAACGGGAGTAAAAAAAAGTTTGCAAAGCGAAATATGCGCAAAACAGTTGCCTGACACGGGTGCCCGTGTCAGCTGACATGACCTGTGTCAGCTTATGCAGAAGGTGGAAGACTTGAAGGCAAAAACAGGGTGCCGACACGGGTGCTCGTGTCAGCCTGTGCAGCATTGGGGAGGAAGGAAGCAGAAAACAGGGGGATGACACGGGTGCTCGCTTCAGTAAAGGCTGAAGGAAAAAGAGTTAACAGAGAGCCAACACGGGCGCCTGTGTCTGCTGACACGGCCCGTGTTGGCCAATTCTCCCCTTTTGCTGATTTTTATTGTTCAAGTCTATTTGTAAGTCCGGAGGGCAGTCTTGGTATTTCACGATGCTTTTAGATAATTTGAAACTATTTAGTCTACTGTTGGTAAAGAGAGATGGGGCTTTTTTGACGGTACGAAGAATAGACAGAAAAGAGAAGAGAGCTTTCAAGAGGTTTGGGGAAGAAGAGATTTTCAAGATCGGAAGATATTGAAGATCAACCTTCATCACCAAATAATTGTAATGTCTCTGTTTTGTAATATGCTTTCTTTGAATACTATGAGAAGCTAAACCCCCCAATGTTAGGGGGGTGTCCCTGAATTGCTTATGTATGAACAATATTCCTATGTTTTTATGATCATCAACGTTGTTCTTAATTCAAATTATTATACAAAGTTCTTAATGCTTTTTCTATCGGACAAATAGAATTGTGATCTATGGTTTGATGTCGGACAGACCACCTTAGTGCTCTTTGTATAATAATATTTCGGTTTAATCGCATAGGAATAAGGATCAAACAGTAGTAGCCGTAAATTCTTGTTAGAACTACGTTTTTCTTAACGTCATTTTGAATAGCTAAGGAATTAGGATGGAAAATGATTGTTAATGGTTTTCGGCTAAGGAATTAGAGAAAACAATTCTTGAGAATCGGTGTTGAACAATTACAACATAGATATTATATAATATGTAAGTAGTGTAGTACAAAGCAATTCATACATCTTGCCCTAGCATGCTTTCTTATATCGATTAAAAGATTTTTATATGCTTTGTGTAATTTATTCTCCTAATTATCATTTAGAAAACAATCAACAAACCCCCTTTGATCTTTTGTTCAATGGAATTATTGTAAAGGTTTGTACTTAATACGTAGTCCTCGAGATCGATACTCGGAATAACTCCCATTTTTATTACTACATCGGTGCAAATAGTACACTTGCTATTTTACCGATCAAGTTTTTGGCGCCGTTGTCGGTGACTGCCAAAGTATAAGTTGAATAATAATTCAATTCAAATTTTGTTTCTCTGCAACCCAAATTATATTCCTCTGTAATATTGTTTCGTTTTATAAATTCTAATAATTGTCTAATCTTTGTATGCGAGGTAAGGCCTCAGCTGAATTTCTTTTGGACGCAGAACCAGAAAGATTATTGCGTGCAAGACGCTGAAAAGCTAGACTGGAACTTTCAAAAGTGACCCTCATTGTTTCTGAGTCTGAAAAAGAAGAAGTTGTTTCAGTTCATTCGAAAGACTCTGACACCGTATCTGAAACGATAGTTGAAGCTCCACCTCCCGTGGAAAGACTTCTGGGTGACTATGGATGTGCAAATGCTCCGACTAGAAGGTTAACAATAGTAAACCAACCGGTGAATGTTGATCATTTTCAGCTACACCCTTTAACGATTCGTCAACTCGAAAAGAGGGACACTCAGGAAAAATCAATGAAGATGCCAACAAGCATTTACAAAGATTTCTGACGATGACAACATCGTTGAAAATTGAGGGACACTCAGAAGAAGATAAAAAGTTGGTGATGTTTCCGTTTACATTATTGGAAGATGTCGAAGAGTGGTTTTACTCTTTACCCGCGGGAAGCATTACAGCTTGGCAACAAATGGAGACAACATTTTTGAATGAGTACTTCCCTGCTTCTGTTTATATCCGTAAGAGATACGACATAGTTAATTTCAAACAAAAGGAAGGAGCGTCACTCGGGGACGCTTACAAGAGGTTCAAGAGATTGTTGGTTGCATGTCCTACTCATAACATGGATACAACTGAACAGATGCAAAATTTTGTGAATGGCCTTAGAATGAAAACTAACCAACTCATAGACACGGCTGCCGGTGGCTCAACAAATTTTACAACAACCACTGGAATAAATAAAATCATCGAAGCCATTACAGCAAATGAGCATCTGGAGCTATATGGCCGCAGTGTAAGTCAACTTGAAGGTATCATTGATCTCAAGCTAGCGAATCAAGTTGTGAAGATGGAAGATTAAATAACAGCTAAAGTAGAGAGAAGACTCAAGAAAATGGCTCTTGACACTCAAACGGTGGCACAAGTTCAACCGGTTCAACCAATTCAAGCGGTTAGTTGTGAAATTTGTGGGGGACCTCACTTCGCCATGCGTTGTGTGGCAACTGCACAACAGGTATAAGAGATTAATTTTCTGAAGCAGAACAACCCTTACTCAAATACATATAATCCGGGATGGAAAAATCATCCAAATTTCTCCTGGAAGGAGCAGCAAGGAAATGTTCAGAAGTAAGCGCCCAATCAATATCAAAGCCAACCACAACAATAGTATCGACCACAACAACAACCATACAGCATCAGTTTCAACAACCCCAACAACAATTTCAACAGCAGGTACCAAGAAAAGCAGATTAGGAAATTGCCATTGAAAAAATGACGGCTCAAAGTTCCCAATTTCAAGAGGAGACTAGAAGTAATCTAAGAAACACTGGTGCTTCGATAAAAATGAAGTGCAAATGAGTCTGATTGCTTAACAACTCGTGGGTTCTCAAGCACCGGGTGCATTACCTAGTGCTACAGTTACAAATCCAAGAGAGCATAATAATGTGAGTGTTGTAACCACAAGGAGTGGTAAATCGAAAGAAGTCACTAAGAAAGATGACGGCCAAGAAGACCAATTCCTTGAAGTTGAGTTGGAAATAAAAGAAAATGAGGTTGTAAGTGAAGAGGCGGTGGTTCCTAAGTTGGTGGTTAAAGAAAAAGTTAGTGAACCAAAGTCTGTTGTCAAACTCCCTTTCCCCACAAGAAATAAGAAGAAAGCGCAACATGAGAAGAACTTCGAAAAATTCTTAGAGATGTTCAAAAAGCTTGAGATTAACATTCCGTTCTTTGAGGGACTTGAACAAATGCCCTCTTATGCCAAATTTATAAAGGATATTATATCAAAGAAGAGGAGCATCGATACTGACCCTATTGTACTAACCGAAACATGTAGTGCAATTTTGCAGGGTATGAAGATTCCGGTGAAGAAGAAAGATAGAGGCTCGGTAACTATCCCTTGCACTATTGGGGATAGATCTTTCAAAAAGGACCTTATAGACTTGGGGGAAAGTGTGAGTCTCATGCCGTTATCCATTTACAAGAGGTTAGGGATCGGAAAAGTGCAAGATACCAGAATGACACTTCAATTTGCTGACCACTCTGTGAAGAGACCCTATGGAGTAGTGGAATATGTTCTTGTGAAGATTGATAAGTTTGTGTTTCCGGTGGACTTTGTCGTCTTAGAAATTCCGGAAGATGAAGAGATACCACTCATTCTTGGTAGACCATTTTTGGAGGCAGGAAGATGTTTGATAGATATAGAAGAAGGCACCACGACTCTAAAAGTTTACGATGAAGAGTTGAAAATTGATGTGCGAAACACCATGACATACAAAGATGATGTGGCCACCAGTCAACACATAGAGGTGATTGATCAAGTGGTTCTGCAAGAAAATCCTTTAGGTGAACCACAATTGCCCTTGGAGAGAGTTCTAAGTCTATCAATTTCTGAAGACACTCATGAAGTTGATGAAAAGGAGAGGGAAGTGTTAGCTATGATGGAAACACAACCACCCTTTAAAGGATCCCGATCACCCCGGTGGAAAAAGTTGAGGGTGCCTCAGTTGGAGGAAAAGAGAGATAAGACCAAGAAAGTAGCTGAACTGAAACAACTGCCTGTAAATCTCAAGTATGTTTTATTAAATTCTGAAAGGAGATGCCTGACTACTATAAGCTCTAATTTAGAAGGTTCCCAGGAAGAAAAGCTCGTCAAGGTTCTGAAGAAGCACAAAAGTTCAGTTGATGCAATTGTTAAGGATCCTTAGGATTATATTTTCCTTTTCTCTTGTATTTATATTTTGGTTTCTGAAATTATACTCAGTGTAATCCTTCCAAATTTTATGAATAAAAAGAGATTCTATGGTCAATTGATTTGTTATTATTGTTAATTGAAAATATTTGCAAATGAGACTTCATATGTTCCTTGAAATTAAGAAATAATAAAAAACATCGTATTTCATGCATCATTTGCATAACAGGTTTCTTCAGCCATATGTCTTATTGGTTCTTCTTTTGGGTATCAGACAAGCTGACTCATCATTATAACACTCGAGCTAATCGCAAGAGAATAATGGAGCATCTTGAACAAGAGAACATATAGCTTAAGGATGAGATTGCCAGACCCACTGCCTTGATGGAGTCTATGATTGCTTCTTAGAATCAATCATCTCCTCCTTCTGCAACTCCTCCTCCTCAAAGGACTATTATTTTAGAGATTGCTTCAGCATCTGTGCCTGTGGTGTCTAGCCAGCCGGTGCCTACCATGCCTGTCGGATTCCCGTGTGGAATGCCACCTAACTTTGTGCTTGAAGGGTACGCTCCTACATTTGCTTCTATGTCGGAATCTAGCCCGGTCCTATCTATGCCTCCTCCCATTGTGCATACTTTTCCCCGTATCGAGGATACCATCTATAACTTTGAGCCGTCTGAAGGTCCCTATGTGTTATGAGAAGATGGACGATGTGAAAGACCAATTCCTTGAGATGAGAAAGTAGTTGAAGACCTTAAGAGGAAAAGATTTATTTGGTAAGAGTGTTGCTGAATTGTGTTTGGTACCCAATGTCAAGATCCCAATCAAGTTCAAGGTCTCAGACATTAAAAAATATAAGGGGAATACCTTCCCTCTAAGTCATCTTGTCATGTATGCTTGAAAGTTGTCTACTCAGACCGACAATGATCAACTACTCATCCATTACTTCCAAGACAGTCTAACTGATGTTGCACTCATATGGTATATGGGCTTGAACAGTGCTAATGTTCATACTTTTAATGACTTGGGCGAGGCTTTCGTCATGAAATATAAGTATAATGTTTATATGGCTCCCGATGGGTATCAGTTGATATTAATGTCCCAAAATGACAAAGAGACATTCAAGGAGTACGCCCAAAGATGGAGAAATTTGGCTACTCAAATTAGTCCACCCCTGGAGGAGAAAGAGATGACCAAGATCTTTTTAAAGACCCTGGTTCATTTTATGATGAACGCATGATTTCTAGTGCTCCTAATGATTTCACCGAAATGGTGAATATGGGGATGCAATTGGAAAAAGGTGTTAGAGAAGGCCGGTTGTCCAGAGATGAAGTGTCTTCAAGCAAGAAATACGGTGGTAATTTCTCCAAAAAGAAGGAAGGAGAAACCAATGCAGTGGCTGTAGGGAGGCATATGAGGCTTCATGTGAAGAAGAATGTTAGACCACACCAACAACATCATCAAGTATCGTCAGGTTTTCCTGTTTTCACTATTAATCCAGGAATAGCGTAACAACAATAAAATCATCAACATCCGCAATAGCGTAACAACTACAACAACAACAATCATCATCAGAATTTTGAAACGAAGAAGGTCTCTTTTGACCGTATGCCTATGATGTATGCATAGTTATATCCTTCTTTGGTTCTCAAGAATCTGATTCAACCAAGAAATCCTCCACAACCCGCTATGACATTGAAAATTTGCCATGGTGGTTTAAGCCGGATTTGAATTATGCTTTTCATCAGGGAGCTCCCGGCCATGACATTGAAAATTGCTATCCTTTGAAGTATGAGGTTCAGAAGATGATTAAGAGCGGTATGGTGTCCTATGAGGACTGATCACCTAATATTAAAGCCAACTTGTTACCTGCTCATGACAATGTTTCTATGAAATTGGTAGACGATTGTCCTAGGAATTTGAAAAAAAATTCATGTGCATCGTATCTGGAGGTTCTTGGTCGAAATTCATAGAGATCTATGCTTGGTTAGTGATTGTGAACATGACCATGATGATTGAGTTATTTGTAGCGTCAACCCTCGTGGATATGTAATTGTCAAGAGGGATTTTTCAGAAATTGATGGATGAAAAAGTTATTCAAATTCAGCAATCCAGGTATATGGGGAATGATGTAAATGTTATTGTACCAATGTTCAAGACCCCCGTGCGGGTAGTTATTCAATATGACAGCAACAAGAATGACAACATACCGGTATCGTCGTTGATTATACGGTTAACGGGCCCCGTCCCCTATGAATCCCATAAAGTCATGTCGTATAAGTAAAATTCTACCATGATTGAGAATGGGTAAGAGGTTCCTCTTCCCACTGCAAATTCAGTGGTAAGCATTATGAATGTAGTGAAAGTGACCCGTAGTGGTTGTGTGTTTGGCCCTGTATCTCCTAAAGTTATGGAAGATGTTTCAGTTGGTAAGAAAGAAGAAGTTTCTGCAATTGATTCGGTTAGTGCTCCAACTTGTCAGTCTAGTGGATCCAGCGGTTGAAGGCTAATGATGATGATGAGGTACTTCATTTGATCAAGAGAAGCAAGATCAAAGTTGTCGAACAACTGCTTCAAACACCATAAAATATTTTTGTCTTATCATTATTAATGAAATCTGAAGCACATAGAGAGGCCTTACAAAAAGTGTTGGAACATGCCTATGTAGAACATGATGTTAATGCGGATCAGTTCGACCACATTGTTGCCAACATTAGTTCACGTAATAATTTGAGCTTTTGTGATGAAGAACCTCATAAGGAAGGTAGAAATCACATCTTGGCACTTCACATTTCAATGAATTACAAAGAGGATGTTATCTCCAATGTATTGGTTGATAATTGTTCATCATTGAATGTGTTGTCCAAGTTAACTTTGGCAAGACTTTCTTATCAAGGTGCCCCGATGAGGTACAATGGCGTGGTTGTTAAAGCGTTTGATGGTTCTCAAAAAGCTATCATTGGAGAGGTGGACATGACAGTTAAGATAGGTCATAGTGACTTTCAAATTACTTTTCCAGTGATGGATATTCACCCGGCCTATAGTTGTTTGTTGGGAAGGCCATGGATCCATGAAGTTGGCGCTGTGACATCTACTCTACATCAGAAATTGAAATTTGTTAAGAATGGGAAGATCGACGTTGTTGGTGGGGAGAAAGAACTTTTGGTGAGCCATTTGTCATCCTTCACCTATGTGGAAGCTGAAGAAGATGTTGGAACGTCATTCCAAGCTTTGACTGTTGCTGATGAAGACTGGGGTATCCATGTTTTCTCTGAAGGATGCAAAAGACGTTATTCAGGCTAGTGGCACCGACAAATAGGGTCGAGTTGTAGAAATAATCAAAAACAAGAACAGAGTAGGGTTGAAATTTTAGCAAGGGTCATTCAACGCCAATGTCAAGGATATGGAAGAAGTTTTCCGTAGTGGAGGGTTCATTCACAAGGATGATCAACACTCAGCTGCCATCATTGAAGAAAGTAATGAAGGTGAAGCTTGTGCCAAGTTTATGGCACACAACCAGATATGCAATAATTGGGTTGCCGTAGACATTCCTGTTGTTATGCACCGTTCAAAGTAATTTGTTGCATTGTTTAAGAAAAATCTTGCTCATATGCCTAAGGGAGAAGTGAAACATTGTTAGGCATTTGTAGCGGTAAATTCGTGACCATCAAGCTATGGATAAACTTGACTTCAGTAAAACCAGAGCCGCCACCGCGCTTTTATTGTTTCCAAAGGAAAAGGGAAAAGTATGAACAAAACCCAAAGAGAAGAAGTTTTCAAAGCAAAACTAATAAAATGCTAGAGGTTACAGGTAAGGGGGTTGGTTACACAAAGAGAAGATGTTAGCACCCAAAGTGTCCTAGAAACTCCTAGGGAACCCTTTTTTATGTGCATATGAATTTTGGTCTAAATGATGTTTGATCAAATATAGAGTGGGGAGATGATAAAAGAATTAATTAATTATATTTTTCTATTTGAGAAGACCTTCGGTCTTATGCCCATGTACCAACATAAAAGTGACGGATAAAAACCTCGTAGTTTGTGGTAAATATTTCAAAGAAGTTGGTGAATTGCTTTTAAAAAAAGTTTAAGTAAAAGGGCATAAGAGGCCAAAGATTTGAATGAGGTTGTCAGTTTTTTTGTATTTTTGAAATTAAAGTCAATATGGTAAGTTCATTCACAAGTTTCATTAAGAAAAAGTTTGAAAATTCAATGGAATAAGGTCAAAGTTTCTAATTAATAAAACATGTCTAAGTTTGAAGTCAGAAGCAAATAAAGTTTTTGAAATTTAAGAAATGGGAGGAGATCAAGAGACTACCCTAGACAAAAATTAAGAGTTGAGAGTTAAAAAGATCTGAACAATGGGATGCAATCCATCAGACAAGAATGTCATATAGAAACCAATTTTTCTTCGGAATTCGGCAATCAATAACAATAAGCAATGATCAATATACAAACATCATATGAAGGTCAAGGCGTCAAATAAAGATAACCATAATATCCAAGCAAGACTTCCAATATCTAGCAGTCTTCAGTATCGTCCAATGTAGCAGATGAAATATTCCTAGATCAACTCAGAATAAACATCAGACATAGGCAAATATAACAATATAACAATTAAGCACAAAGGCAGAGTAGTAGATAAATCAAAGGGATCCAAGATCTTGCTGTTAGACTATGGCACGGATCTAGAAGGGGGGGTTGAATAGATCCCAGTTAAAAACTTGAGTCGGCGCTACCAATTTAAAAGAAAAATTGGTTTTAAAATTGTTTTAGGTGCGGAAGCGACCGAGGAAAATTTAGTCTAAAAACGAACCGTTATTGGAAAACCGGATATGCGTTAAGCTAATGGATAAGAGATAAAACGAGATACAATTCACTACACTAGTTGCACAATCAATGATAGAGTTCACTTACTAGCAAGCCTAGTTCCAATGAACCAAAATACCAAATTTAAAACTCAGAGCAAACTTAAGGCAACTTTGGCTTAGGCAATTTTACAAACACTTGGTGTGCATAAACACTCCAAGTGATATTTGAGTTGAGTAAGTAAGTCAATTTATCCTAGTACAATATGTTATTGTACTTAGTATTCCAACAGCTGTTTTAATCACTTACTCAACTTATATCAAAGTTTGGTGAAAATTGTTTAAGCTAAAATCACTTAAATTTTAAGCTGAAAAACAAATTATGCAGAAAGTTAAAGGAGACAGAGATTTGATGAGGCAGTTCCCCCGCCGTCCTCGCTTCGGGGTACGTCTGCCCTCAATTCTAAAAATAGAATTGAGATGATTTAATTAAATATCACCTGTGAACTTTAACCGTTTATACAAGGATTGCAAAGCAAGTAAACACAGAATTTTCAATGTGTTGAGTGATGCTTCCTATCCTTGCTCCTTGATTCAAGATGAATCAAGACCTTCGATCGTTGTTGCTAGACCTCCGATTCCAGCCCCTTTGTTGAAGAATCTTCCGTTCTTCAAACCCTCGGTCCGGCTGATCTCAAACACAACGAGTCGAACCCGAATCCTTCACTTCAATGCCACCGAATCCGCTACTAGACTGACGAAGACTTCCTCTTCTCAATCACCTTCGCTCGGCTGAATATTGATGAAGCGATTCGTCCAAAAACCCCCAAACCCAAACTTGTATTGGAGGATAAAACCCTAATGGTTTTATTCAAGAAAGAACCTGCCAAGACTTCAACTCGAACCCGATTCTTCAATCGCAACTTCGAACCTTATCACCTTCAAGTTATCACGAATCACATCAAAAGTTATTGTGTGCAGTTGATGTATTGTGGACTGTTGAAGGTGAAGATGATGAATCTTTGACAACTTTTTCACTCTTTCTTGTTTCCTTGAACACTTGAACTCAAAATAGCAAATGTTAGTTAATAGAAGTGTTTTGACTTCTATATATATAGTAACAGACAAAATCAAACAAACATAACAGTATTTCAAAAATTTGAAATAACTCAGAAAACTGAGATTGCGCGCGAGCGGTCGACCATAGGTCGGCGTGTGCTGACCCGTGGGGCATGCGTCGACCCTATGCGTCGACTCAAACGTTTCATGCGCTGACCCGTGGATAAAATCATTTTACCATGCGCCAACGTGTGGTCGACTCAAGGGGTTTATGCGCCGACCCGTGAGCTATGCGCTGACCCTATGCGTCGACGCATGCAGCTTTGCGCTGACTCCCTTCAGTTTAGGCAGAGCTTTGCGCTGACCCGTGAGCTTTGAGCTGACCCCTATGGTCGACTCAAAGCATTCAAATCTGCAAAGAAACTGTGATTAGTGATTCTTTATGTATTTAGTCATGATCACACTTTGTCTACATGTTTTTAATGATTATGGTAGATTTAGAATAACGTGGAAAAGGATATTGTGGGTAATGTGTTGCATTTGTTCGTAGATGTGCATGATGGTCTTTTGTCATCATCGAAACTTGATATTGTATGTTGTATGACACTTTGTCTTTACATACTCCCCCTTTTTGATGATGACAACCTGTATAAATCGACGTGACGAACATCATGCAGTATTGACACATTTTGCACACTCCCCCTTTCTTTTGTAATCTAAGGCCATTTGCAGAAAGCGAAAGCGACTGTTAGTTGTGTGCATTTTGTCACCATGTCAGCATTTTTCTCCCCCTTTGACAACATCAAAAAGAGAGAGATAGAGTGAGTATTCAAGATTGCAACGAAAAGATCACAGGCAGTAGTATAGATACCAACGAAATAATATCACACTTATATCATTTCTTAACAATAGTCATTAATTAAGAAGGAGAAAATACATAAGGAAGTTGTGGTGCAGAAACAGGCAAAGCAAAAACAAAATACATGCAAAAACAACAAGCAACATGTAATGTGCATATGAATGGCTATTGTCTTAAGTGACGGTGGCCGGGATGGTAGCATATGCCAGGGTTTCTGCTAGGGTCAGCCAGAGTTTCTAGGTAATCACAAACACCTTCCAGATGCCTAAGACTCCCTGTGACCTGCCTATCCAAATCTACATATTGTTCATTTAGGCTTGTGGAGAGGTTTTCGATCCGCTCATTTTGGGTTTGAAGTTGACTGGTAATTTGAGCAAGTCGGTCATCCTGGGATTGCATGAAGGTTTGTTGGGCAAGTTGCATGCTTTGCATCATCTCCAACAGCTCTGAAGAATCAGCAGGATGTGGAGGGGATGGAAGAAATTCTTCCTCAGCATGGTGATACGGTTGGTAAGATTCACGTCGAGTTGTCCAACCCGTATGTTGCCATTCACCCCAGCCACCCCATCGTGGAACAGCTTCTTCATGTGTATCCGGCTGCTGTACCCAAGCAGAGCCGGAGTAGTCGTATGTGCCAATGGGTGAAGGACTGTCGTCTCCACCATTGTGAGCATTATCGTGCCTTGCTTCTTCTTCTTCATCTTCTTCTTCTTCTTCATTTTCCACTTCATCGTCCTGTTCTTCGCTTTCATCACTGTCAGCCCTTGGAGGAACGTATCCTCTTCTAACAAACTTATATTTCTTCCGCTCCTTGCACCATATATATCCCATCATAGACATGGTTTTTGTGCTAAATTCTTTGTCAGGTGTGATTGATGTTAACGGGAAAGACGGATGACTAACATTGGCTGTTGTAAGGACTTCTTGGATGAAGGATCCGTAGGCGAGAGCAGTTCCTCGTCCGGAATCCCGAAGATTATACATTTTGCTAGCAATGTAGTATGGCCAGTTGATTTTTATCTTATTTTTCAGGATGTAAATCAAATGAACCTCGGACTGTTCGACTCTGGAGAGACCGCCTTTCTTGGGTCGCAGGATGCGTGAGACAATCCATTGGAGAATCCTTTCCCCGGCGCTCAGTTTGCCCGCAGTGACGGTTCGTGGGAACAAGTCACTCTGCACAAAATCATCAGAATATGGCCGTTCCAACATGTCATTTAATGCACTCTTAAACTCATAGCCATCTATGTGGTGAGAATCAGTCACCTCAGGCAGGGGATTTCCAGCATCATCCACAGACAAATCAAAATATTTGTTCCAGAAATTTGATTTAACTGATACCTTTGTAGAGCCAACTTTGGAGGAAAGCTTGTGTCCGCGAAAGTTCTCATGAAGACCGGAGTAGAAGACTCGGACAAGGTCTTCACTATATTGAGTGTTGCACTCCAAGAAGTTGATGAGACCTTGATGCTGCAGCAGAGACAGGACTTCCGGTAAGTGCATGCGTTCAGCTTCAAGTCTGTAGAACGCATGTTGTTGCACAACTCCTCGTTTACCGATGTCTTTGTTGAACATTTCGACACGAGCAGGTGGAACGAGTGATACAGCAGATACGGGAAGAGATGCACCGGATGATTCTCGGGGTCTTTTGCCGGAGGGTCTGCGTGATGAGGAAGCCATTTGAGTGGGTTTGAGATTGAGTGTTTGGATACAGAGAGAAGGTTTAAGGAGGGTTTTGAGAGTGATTCCTCTAGAGAGGGGTTTTTCCCAATTTATAGTGGAAAGGTTAGGGTTTTGGGAAGATGGAAGATCAAAGACCAATAGCCACTAGGTAGATGCAAGTTACAAAGTAGTGGGTAGTTTGAAAGGTGATGGAATGTAATTGCACATTTAATGATGTGAATGCATGAGAGATGATTTAAAATTTTTGCAGAAAAACGAAATCTTTGAGCGATGCGTCGACCATACCCCTGTATGCGTCGACGCATACTGTTTGATTTTTGAGAAAATGCAAAAGTTATTCAATCATGCGTCGACCATAACCCTGCTGCGGTCGACTCATACAGTTTAAAATTTTCATTTTTCACTACTCAACACATGCAATGACCAGTTTGATGTATAATTAACACCGTAAACAGCAATACACAACCAAAGAGATATATCAGGCGTATATATATAAACAATAACATTTTGAGATAGAATTATTGCAGTCATGAGATTTTGCAGAGAGAGGAAGAGGAACAATATCACCTTAATGCCGGAGTGACTTAGTGAACAGTAGACATGTGCTTACAACAACATAGATTTGTCAGAAGTACAGTATTAAGGTTTTAAGTGAAATAATGTAAACAGCAGATTATAGTGTCCGTTCCGAAATATCGAGAATGCCAAGTTCTCGGCGAATATGAAAGAAAGGTTCAGTGGCTAGCGGCTTTGTGAAAATGTCCGCTAGTTGATTTTCAGTATTTACGTGTTCAAACACGATGTCACCTTTCTCTACATGATCCCGAAGAAAGTGGTGTCGAATTTCGATATGTTTGGTGCGGGAATGTAGCACAGGATTCTTGGTCAGGTTAATAGCACTCGTGTTGTCACAAAAGATGGGAATACGTTCAAGTTTGAGGTTGAAATCCAATAGTTGTTGCTTAATCCATAGGATTTGGGCACAACAACTACCGGCGGCAACGTATTCCGCTTCGGCGATTGACAAGGCAACAGAAACTTGTTTCTTGCTATGCCAACTAACCAAAGAGTTTGAAAATAGGTGACAAGTGCCACTTGTGCTTTTCCTATCCGATTTGCAACCGGCAAAGTTGGAATCGGAAAAACCTACCAAGGAACAATCATTACCTTTGGAATACCATAAACCATACTTCGGAGTACCAGATAAATATCGAAGTATCCGTTTAACGGCTTTTAAATGGGATTCCTTGGGACATGATTGATATCTTGCACACATGCATACGCTAAATATAATATCGGGACGGGAAGCAGTAAGGTAAAGGAGTGAACCAATCATACCTCTATACCGTTTCACATCTACTTCCTTACCGTCTTCATCTTTGTTCAAGTTGGTACACGTAGGCATGGGGGTGTCTATGGCCTTAGCTTTTGCCATGTCAAATCTCTTGATAAGGTCCAAACAATACTTTGTCTGGCTCACGAAAGTTCCTTCTTTGAGCTGTTTGATTTGCAGACCGAGGAAGTATGTGAGCTCCCCCATCATACTCATCTCGAACTCGCCCTGCATAAGGTCAGAAAACTCTCTCACAAGATTCATCTTAGTAGATCCAAAAATGATATCATCTACATAAATTTGCACTAATATCAAGTGCTTTCCTTGACGTTTAATGAAGAGGGTTGTGTCAACCTTTCCTCTTGAGTAACCTTGATCTAGTAGGAACTTGCTTAGTCTCTCATACCAAGCTCTAGGAGCTTGTTTGAGACCATACAAGGCCCTTTTCAGTTTATAAACATGATCAGGATACTCATGGGATTGGAAACCCGGAGGTTGTGCGACATAGACTTCTTCATTTATGTGACCGTTAAGGAAAGCGCTCTTAACATCCATTTGGAATAGCTTAAAATCCTTTGCACAAGCGAAGGCAAGGAGAAGGCGTATAGCCTCGAGTCGGGCAACCGGCGCATAAGTTTCCTCATAGTCGATGCCTTCCTCTTGGTTATACCCTTGCGCGACTAAACGCGCCTTATTACGGGTTATTACCCCGTTTTCGTCCAGCTTGTTCCTAAACACCCATCGGGTGCCGATTACTCGATGATCTCGCGGAGGAGGGACAAGGTCCCAAACCTCATTTCTGGTGAACTGATTAAGTTCCTCCTGCATTGATAAAAACCAGTGTTCATCGAGTAGGGCTTCTTTAGGGTTTTTAGGTTCCATCTGCGAAACGAAAGCGAAGTGATAACAGAAATTACTTAGCTTAGACCGAGTTGTTACACCCTTTGAGATATCTCCGATAATGTTGTCGATTGGATGGTCTTTAGAGGACTTCCAAGCTTGTGGAAGATCATCGTTTGAAGGCGGATGATCTACCACGGTTTCATCATGGAGTACATCTTTGTCCTCCTCAATTTTGACTGTGTCGGGTTGATCAATCCCCGGCTCGCCACCATTGAGTATGTCTTTGGTAGATGTACCTGCACCATGAAAAACACTACCCTTTCCGACGTTTCTCGGATTGGATTCATCAAATGTAACGTGTACAGACTCTTCTACAGTAAGTAATCGCTTATTGTATATTCTATATGCTTTGCTAGATTGAGAGTATCCGAGGAAGATACCTTCGTCGGCCTTGGAGTCGAATTTCCCTAAGTTTTCCTTTCCATTGTTCAATACAAAACATTTGCAACCAAAGACATGTAGGTGAGAAACATTTGGCTTTCGCCCTTTTAAAAGTTCATACGGTGTTTTGTTTAGAATGGGGCGAATGAGCACCCTATTCAAAACGTAACAAGCCGTACTAATGGCGTCAGCCCAAAAATATTTTGGTAAGCCACTTTCATTGATCATTGTTCTTCCCAATTCTTCCAAAATTCGATTTTTACGCTCCACAACCCCATTTTGTTGAGGAGTACGTGGAGCGGAGAAGTTATGATCAATACCATGGTTACCGCAATATTCTTCAAATAAGTGATTTTCAAATTCACCTCCATGATCGCTTCTAATTGCAACAATGTTTGTATTTAGTTTATTTTGAGAAAGCTTAGCAAATCGTTCAAATGCGGCGAATGTGTCACTCTTACTTACTAAGATAATAGTCCAACAAAATCGAGAAAAGTCGTCCACTATTACGAAACCGTAATAGTTTCCTCCTAGACTTTTAATCCTAGATGGCCCAAATAAATCCATATGGAGAAGCTCGAGAGGTCTCGTTGTTGAAACGATGTTTTTGGATTTAAAAGAGATCCTCGTTTGCTTCCCCTTTTGACAAGCATCACAAAGGTGATCCTTGGTGAACTTAATTTTGGGGAGACCTAGGACTAGATCTTTTGAGACAATTTTGTTAAGTAAGTCAAAGTTAACATGTGCTAAACGCCTATGCCATAACCATGAGTCTTCACTCATTGTTACAAGGCATTTGTCACTTGTTAACGATACTTCATTTAAGTCAAGCATATAGACATTGTTCACACGAAGACCATTAAACATGCTCTTCTTATCATCAGTATGCACAATTTTGCAACAATCTTTTGAAAACGATACATTGTATCCTTTGTCACATAACTGACTGATGCTAAGTAGGTTATGTTTAAGACCTTCGACAAGCAATACGTCAGAAATAGTAGTGGAAGAGGGGTTACCTACACTACCTTTACCAAGTATTGCTCCTCGGTTGTTGTCACCATAAGTTACATATCCCTTCTTCTTAGCCACGAAGTCAATGAAGAGAGATATGTCTCCTGACATATGCCTTGAGCATCCACTGTCGAGAACCCATCTTCTCTCGGTAGTCTCGAGGCATTGTACCTGTGATAAGATAATTAACAAAAGAAGGTACCCAATGGCTTATTGGGTCCTGAGTGGTGAGGAACAAGATGATTGCATTTGGGCACCCATTGATAAATGCCTTTAGGAACCAAAAATCTCCTAAATCTACACTTAGCAATGGAATGACCTTTCTTGCAACAATAAAGACAAGAGAACTTTTCATTTTGATTACTTTTGCTATCTTCATCCTTTACAACATATTTGTATTTTTGATATGGATTAACCATACTTTTTCGAAAATTAGATTTATCAATAGCATATGTAATCTTGGGCTCAAGAGCCTTGTCAAGTTTGGCTTTTAGGTTCCTTACTTCACTTTGCCGAATGTAACAAGTATCACACCCAAAGTTCATCATTCTACTTTTAAGATCCTCATAACTAGTTTTTGTGCTTTCCACTCTAGAAGCCTTAAGTGCCTCAAGTTTCCTTTCGGATTCTTGAATTTTTTGTTCTAAATGAGAAAAAATTTTCTTATTTGAGGCAAGCCTTTTAAAGGCCTCTTTTGCTTCACAGTGTAAAGTTTCAAAAACAGTTTGCAATTCATGATGAGACATACTAGAGGAATTTTCATATTTAGCATGTCGTACCTGTTTCTTCTTATTCTTTTGATGAGCAGAGAGACATAGATTTGCATTTTCATCTTCATCACTGGAGCTTTCATCATCGGAGGAGTCGCTATCGCTTTCCCAAGCAATGTATGCCCTCCTTGGCTTTGATGGTTTCTTATGTGATTTGTATGAATCTTTTTCTTTTGTCTTTTTGTTCATCGGACAGTCCGTTTTGTAGTGACCCGGCTTTCCACACTTGTAGCACGACCCTCTAGTTGTTTTTCCTTTGGAGTCATCATTTTTGGGGAACCTAGATTGCTTCCGGAAGTTAACTAAGTTCTTCTCGGAATGTTGGATGCCGTTCTTTCTCACGTAACGGTTGTAGCGTTTGACGAACAGCCCCATATCTTCACTCTTGTCCTCTTCTTCTTCGTCACTCGATGAATAATCACTTTGCTCTTTTGCTTGAGACTTTGAGGAGGAAGTCTTTAGAGCTATTGATTTCTTTTCGCTCACCTTGGCTTTGTCTTTCTTATCTTTCTTTTCATGTTGTTCCAAGCTTAATAGAACTTGTTCGTGCTCTTGTAGTTTGCCGAACAATGTTGTCAAGTCCAATATGGTAAGATCGTTTGCCTCTTTGATGGCGGTCACTTTCGGCTGCCATTCCCTGTTAAGACATCTTAAGATTTTATTAGTAGCAACATCATTGGAAATAGGTTTACCTAGTGAATGTAATCGATTGATTAGATGAGTGAATCTCTTTTGCATGTCGGCAATGGTTTCCCCTTGCTCCATGAAAAAGAGATCAAACTCTTGCGTTAGTGTATTGATTCTAGCCAATTTAACATCGTTCGTCCCCTCATGGGCAATTTGAAGTGAATCCCACATGGCCTTAGCAGTAGGACAATGGGATACACGATAGTATTCGTCTACCCCTAATGAGGAGATTAAGATGTTTTTGGCTTTCCAATCATAGTTGTATTTCTTTTCATCATCATCGGTCCATTGTGCTTCAGGCTTAGGCACTATTTCATTATTCTCATTGGTCATGGTTATTTCAATTGGACCATTGAGAATAACATTCCATATTTTTCTATCTATGGAATTTATGTGCACCCGCATACAGTCTTTCCAATAACTACAATTTTCACCATTGAAAACGGGAGCTCTATTGTAAGCCCCTTTAGGTTCGTTAGCCATTTTCTATCAACGTTGTATTTCGAAGCACGGAGTGAACCGGAGCTCCTGATACCACTTGTTAGACTATGGCACGGATCTAGAAGGGGGGGTTGAATAGATCCCAGTTAAAAACTTGAGTCGGCGTTACCAATTTAAAAGAAAAATTGGTTTTTAAAATTGTTTTAGGTGCGGAAGCGACCGAGGAAAATTTAGTCTAAAAACGAACCGTTATTGGAAAACCGGATATGCGTTAAGCTAATGGATAAGAGATAAAACGAGATACAATTCACTACACTAGTTGCACAATCAATGATAGAGTTCACTTACTAGCAAGCCTAGTTCCAATGAACCAAAATACCAAATTTAAAACTCAGAGCAAACTTAAGGCAACTTTGGCTTAGGCAATTTTACAAACACTTGGTGTGCATAAACACTCCAAGTGATATTTGAGTTGAGTAAGTAAGTCAATTTATCCTAGTACAATATGTTATTGTACTTAGTATTCCAACAGCTGTTTTAATCACTTACTCAACTTATATCAAAGTTTGGTGAAAATTGTTTAAGCTAAAATCACTTAAATTTAAAGCTGAAAAACAGATTATGCAGAAAGTTAAAGGAGACAGAGATTTGATGAGGCAGTTCCCCCGCCGTCCTCGCTTCGGGGTACGTCTGCCCTCAATTCTAAAAATAGAATTGAGATGATTTAATTAAATATCACCTGTGAACTTTAACCGTTTATACAAGGATTGCAAAGCAAGTAAACACAGAATTTTCAATGTGTTGAGTGATGCTTCCTATCCTTGCTCCTTGATTCAAGATGAATCAAGACCTTCGATCGTTGTTGCTAGACCTCTGATTCCAGCCCCTTTGTTGAAGAATCTTCCGTTCTTCAAACCCTCGGCCCGGCTGATCTCAAACACAACGAGTCGAACCCGAATCCTTCACTTCAATGCCACCGAATCCGCTACTAGACTGACGAAGACTTCCTCTTCTCAATCGGCTTCGCTCGGCTGAATATTGATGAAGCGATTCGTCCAAAAACCCCCAAACGCAAACTTGTATTGGAGGATAAAACCCTAATGGTTTTATTCAAGAAAGAACCTGCCAAGACTTCAACTCGAACCCGATTCTTCAATCGCAACTTCGAACCTTATCACCTTCAAGTTATCACGAATCACATCAAAAGTTATTGTGTGCAGTTGATGTATTGTGGACTGTTGAAGGTGAAGATGATGAATCTTTGACAACTTTTTCACTCTTTCTTGTTTCCTTGAACACTTGAACTCAAAATAGCAAATGTTAGTTAATAGAAGTGTTTTGACTTCTATATATATAGTAACAGACAAAATCAAACAAACATAACAGTATTTCAAAAATTTGAAATAACTCAGAAAACTGAGATTGCGCGCGAGCGGTCGACCATAGGTCGGCGTGTGCTGACCCGTGGGGCATGCGTCGACCCTATGCGTCGACTCAAACGTTTCATGCGCTGACCCGTGGATAAAATCATTTTACCATGCGCCAACGTGTGGTCGACTCAAGGGGTTTATGCGCCGACCCGTGAGCTATGCGCTGACCCTATGCGTCGACGCATGCAGCTTTGCGCTGACTCCCTTCAGTTTAGGCAGAGCTTTGCGCTGACCCGTGAGCTTTGAGCTGACCCCTATGGTCGACTCAAAGCATTCAAATCTGCAAAGGAACTGTGATTAGTGATTATTTATGTATTTAGTCATGATCACACTTTGTCTACATGTTTTTAATGATTATGGTAGATTTAGAATAACGTGGAAAAGGATATTGTGGGTAATGTGTTGCATTTGTTCGTAGATGTGCATGATGGTCTTTTGTCATCATCGAAACATGATATCGTATGTTGTATGACACTTTGTCTTTACACTTGCATCAGATGAAGGCACAAACAGAGATAGCTATGTCTTAAATGTTGGCATTGGCCAAGTCCTTTAGCACAAACAATGTTTCCTAGTTCTAAGTCCAAAAGTTTAGATCAAGTCCAACATTCCACCAAGATGTTTTTTAGGGTTTTTGTTGTTATTAGGTGTTTTAAGGTCCTAAGACCACAAACAAAATCAAAACAAACCAACAATATATATACAATCACAACATATGGCTCAAATGAGCAAAGTGAAAAGGACTTTAAACATAAACAAGTCGCATGAAATGTAAATGACAATGAATGATAAAGGTACTAAAATTTAAATTGCATAAAGTAAAAGACTTGAAGGTAAAGCAGTGTTAATTAAGAAGTTAGTCAATAATTAGTCAAATGTTAGTGATTAGCTTTAATTGTTAAGTCATTCTTTGGAGAACACTCAACCATTCATTCACATGTATGAATCCTTGAACCAAGACATCATCCATGAGAAGGGCTCCAACTTGGATAATTCAACAAGTATGCCACTAACTCTCATGAAAGGAAAAAATGTAAAGTTTCCACACAATGCCATGAAGAATGGGAGATTACAATCTCACTTACTAGAATGCTATGCTTTACGGGACAAATTTAGCTCTATGTTAAGCAATCATAATTGGACTTATGTAGAAGTCATAACTATCTGAGGTCGACAATAAAAATATAGGTGTTAATGCATGTTAGAGATTTGTTACAAAGAACCAAACTCTTAAAACATACCACATACTAAAAAAGGGGGGATGACCTATATTAGTCTAGCTCATGTTGATTCATATGACACAAGGTCATTGATGAATCAACTAGCATTAGACATGAAGAGATTTCATTGTTCAATGATGGATTGGAGAAGAATAGGGATGAAGATGAAGAAGGAAGGGGAAATAGAAACACAAATTGATCATGAGATGAGTTTCATCTGATCAATACCATCCATTCATTTTGGGAGATGAAATGTACATTTCATCAATCCACTAAATCCAATGAGTTTGATCAAAAAAAAGTCAAATCAACCATGACCAAGGCCCAAACAGAAAGTCAAACATCACAAGACCATAAGAATGGCTCAACATAATTTTCAAACATTGAATCAATTCAAAGTGAATTAAAATGCATTATTAAATGGACAAAGCCTTTGATCAATGTAAAATGCATTATTAATAAATTTGTTAGCTTTTGACGCTCCATCTTTTGATAAACTAGCCTAACATTGTTAGAAAAACCATCTTCTTCCTCCTCCATTGCACTGATTTTTCCGTCCACAAGGTGTCTGGCGCTTATGAGTATATCTGGTAACAGGAGCACTTGTCCCTCCACAACCTTTGGCATTCTTTTCTTCATAGTTCATGGTTGTGAATGGTATCCCAAACTAGAGCAGTCCTTGTTCATAGGAAAATCCAACACTCTTCTCCAACCTTCAGGGTGTCCTACATCAATGACAGTTCTAGTATCCTTCCAAGAGCCCATTGGGAATTCGGCATTCTTCATTTCCTTCACGGGGGAAATCATCTCTACACACACTACCTCAGGATTGAAACGGGGTTTCATGCACTTCACCTTCTACCTCAACGTAGAGAAAATAAGCTAGATGATTTACCATGATATTCTCTTCACCTTCAACCACCACTAGCTTATTGTTGACGAAGAATTTCAACCTTTGGTAGATAGTCGATGTGACAGCTCCGTCTGAATGTATCCAAAGTCATCAAAGAAGACAACTAAAATAAGGGTATATATCCATGACATAGAAAGTTATGAATAAGGTATGAGGTCCAATTTTGATTGGTAGGTCCACTTCTCCTATCACCATTCTCCTTGAGCCATCAGATGCTCTAACAAACAACTCACTAGGTTTCATCAGCAATCCTTCAATAGTTTGCTTTGACAATGAACTCTTTAGCAACACGTCTAGAGATGAATCGGTGTCCACCAAGACCCTAGAAAAGATAATGTCTACACATTCAATGGAAATATGTAGGGCCATTTTGTGATTCCTTACTTCGGGGGGAAGTTCATCGTCAATGAATCCCAAGCTAACACTGGCAATTATGTTGTTAACCATTCCTTCGAATTGATATACAAAAGTCTCTTGCAGAACATGGGCTTCCCTCAAGAATTTTACCAAGGCATCTCTATGTGTTTCGGAGCACATCAGCAAAGACAACATTGAGATTTTCAATGGTGTTTGGTTGAGTTGATCAACCACTTAGTAGTCGCTCTTCTTAATGATGTGCAGAAACTCCTTCACCTTACTGATTAGTGTGGAATCTTGCCTTTGCTGATTGCCTCCAATTTGTTTGCCCTTCTCTTGGTTCGAGGTCCCACCATCGTCAATAATAGGGGGCACTGGTGTGAATATCCAGTGACGGAGCCAAAACTTTTTAATAGAGGGGGCATTTTATATAAATATATTTTCTATTTAAATTTAAATATTACATTTAAGTTTTGTGTGATTTTTTTATAAAATAGTTATATTTAATAATAAAATTAATATTATTTATCAAAATATATTTTTTTAATAATAATTAACATATGTAAAGTAAAATATAATAAATAAAAATATAATAATGAATATATATTATAGTAATGCTCAAAAGTTATATTTATTTTGAGATTAAAAAAAAGTGAAAATATAATATTTTTTGAGACGAAATTCCACATTAAAGTTTGAAGGTATTTATACTCGCAAAAATTATCAACAATTGAAATTCTAACAATTTTAAATATAACTCTCATGACAATATGCAAATTTTAAACTTTATATAAAAAATTGATAATGCTATAATTTTATAGTTTTAAATTTTAATATAATAAAATATAATATTATTATTATATGATTAAAGAGAACTACAAAATAATACTAAAGAGATGTTAAAAATGGTGCCATTTTTACTGAATGGATTGTAGAATAGTCTTTATTTTAGATTAATTAAACTTGCATTTAATATAAAATAGCATACACATGTTTTAATAAATATATATATATATATATATATATATATATATATATATATATATATATATATATATATATATATATATATATATATATATATATATATATATATCAATGTAAAAAATAATACTAATTATAAACAATTATAAACAAGTATTAAAAGATAGTGGGGGCACTAACCCACACTTACTTCTCTATGGCTCTGTCCCTGTGAATATCCTTCCACTCCTAGTCACTCCACCAGTTTCGTTTATGTTCACTACTGGCTCATTGGATGCCACTAGCTCATCTCATACTTTTTTTCCATGAATATAGATTGTGGAGTTGTATATCCATGGCCTTGCCTCATTGTTTTCAAATAGGAATGGTGTAGGCACAATTATAACCAAAGGAACAATTGGATTAACAAAAATAGTCATTGGAGACAAATCATATGGTATTTGCAGTGGATGAACTTGGTCATACAGGATTTCTAATGTTGCCACATCTCCACTAATGGATAGATGCTCCACCAATATGATTCATTGGTTTATAAATTCTTGAATAACACTCTTCATAACTTCTCAAATTTGAGGGCTGATTAAACAATGCTCACAAGCAACATTACAAATAGGAAAAAAAAACTACTCTTAAATGATTCCGTTATATCAATCAGGGGGTCTTTAACTCGTCCAATCGAGACACCAACTTCTTCTTTTATTCTACTTCCAACATATTCACATATGGCTTGTTGTATGGAGGCATGGGATTGTTGTTCACATTCGGCCCATTAGGCTCAAATATGATAGCTTTTGATTCAATAAGCTCTTGAACTTTGTATTTCAATGCCTTGCAATTTTCTATTGAACTACCCGAAGCGCCATAGTGGAACTCGTAACCAGGAGGAAGGACTATAGGTGGAGCTCCTAACTCCCTCAACTTCACTAATGATCTATGCAACAAGTATGGTAGCAAATAGCTATAAGGAATTAGAATTGGGTCAAACCTTCTTTTGGGCCTCCTTGGTCTTTGTTGTTGTTGTTAAGGGTAACAGAATTGTTGTTGTTGTTGAGATGGATACGGAGTGGGTTGTTGGTTTGCTTGTTGATCAACTAGAAAGGCATATGGTTGTCGATTCTAAATTGGTGCCACAACGGCCACTTGTTGGTATAGTGAATGATACGTCGGCGCCCTTCCTCTCACAACAGTAGTTGCATTGGTTTCACCTTCTCTCTTCTTCCCATGGGCCATACATGGCTTCTTCACCAATCCGGATGTACTAGCAGCATTCTGAATTTTGCGCATCTTAATCATGTTTTCGATCCTCTCGCCGACGAGAACTAAGTCAAAAAAACATGAAGATGTGCGTCCTACCATTATGTCCTAATAGGGTTCTTGGAGGTTTTCCATTAACATTTCTACCAACTCCCTCTCCAAGAATTGAGTTTGTACCATTGAGGCAAGATCTCTCAAACATTGTGCATACTCTTTGAAGGTCTCATCAGCCTTTTGAGTAAGATTTTGCAATTGAGTGTGATTAAGGGCCATATCAGTGTTATATTGGTAGTGTTTTAGTAAAGCCTCACCCATATCTCTCCATGACTGAATGTGAGTTCCCTCTAATTGCATATACCAATCTAGCGATGCTCCACTTTAACTGTCTTGGAAGAAGTGCATAAGTAGTCTACCATCATCGGAGTACGCAACCATTTTCCAGAAATAGGCTCTGATATGCGTCATAGGGTCACTTGCTCCCTTATATTTTTCAAAGTCGGGGAATTTAAATTTAGCTGGTATGATTATATGCCAGGACCAAACACATTTCAGCGGCATCAAGACATATGGCATTAGAGCCCTCTGTAAGACCCCAATTTGACCCTAAGATCCCTCATGTTATCTCATCATATGCATTGGCTTTGGGATCACCTTGGCATCCTCCTTACCCCTCATTCATTGGGTTTAAATGGGGATAGATCACCAAGAACATTTGATTATATCATACTTTGTTTTTCATTATTTACTAACCAAAATACTAAAAATATGTCAATGTATAGTTTGTTTCTTTTGTAGGTAGTGTGTACACCCACCAATGCCTCATCAAGCTCATATCTAGGGTTTGAGACCCCCAATGCAAGGAGACTAATCAAGAGATGGTTCAAATTGTCTCTAGACATCATATATGGATCCCCATGATCTTCACAATCATTTTGATCAAGAATTCATCAAGAGTTTGAAGCTTGTTTGCCTTGGAAGCCCTGGTTCATCTAGGTATCTTGTGTGACTTCCTCAACAAGTTTATTCATCATTGGACCAAATATTTTAAGGTATACTTCATATTACATAATCTTACACATATATGATCCTCCATGAGTCCCAAATATCAAGAGAATTTCATGTTTTCAAGTTGCTTCATGGTGGTTGACTAGAGAAAGTCAACTAGTTAAAACTGGGGTTCCCTAGACCCTATCTCCTACAATATTTATCATATGAAAATGATTACAAGAGAAAAGTTACTAATTATTACATTACAAATAAGTTTCATGTTTAATTCAAGATCTAGTTTTGCTTGTAAAGTCTTTTTTTAAGGTGAAAGATTATAGGTCATTTTGTCGAAACCCTAGTTAGGAGGTCAACTTCCATGGACCATAACTTGCTCAATTTTTATGAGATGAAGGACATTGAAGATTAATGATTAAATTAAATATGTCCTATCCAACTTTTATGTTTGGAATAAGTTCAAATTCAACTTGAAAATTCATGTGCCAAGAAGAAACATTATAGGTCATTTTGGGCCATTACCATTGGACAAGTGAGTTTCCTCAACTTCTAAAATTCATAACTCATTCATGCCAAATAAAAATTAGGTAAAATTTGGGAATAAATTTAATAGGTTTGAAAGAGATACAACTTTGATGAACGAACGTTTTCCATTTGAAGCCCATAGCAAAATCTATTCAAGGTGGAAGAAGTGAACATTTGACTTGGTACTTAGAAATTTTTCAAATATGTTTGATTTTCCAAACTTCCACCTCATAATTCATCATGATCCAAGCTTCAAATGGAAAAATGTTCAACATAAAAGTTGTTCCACTTGATCTCACATTTCCCAAAAGTCCAAGATCACCTCATTTGGATCAAGATTGAGGGACTTGCGCGTGATTACTTTGTTGGGTTTGTTTTGGCATGATTTTAACTCAAATGATCATTCCTCTTTGCATGCTTCCATGTGATGACCTCGGTACTCTTCGTGCATGAATTGAAGTTGGATTGCATCATTCTTTAGGCCCAAACCATTGCCCATGCATCCTTGCACCTTGGTTTCTAATTTTAGCAAATGGCCTCAGAAATCACACGCACACCTTGCCCAAGCTTTGCCAAGAGAACTTAGAACCTCACACCATAGAATTCCTTGAAGATTTCTTTGAAATCGAGTTTTCATTTCACCTTCTATTTTGAAGTTCAAACTCCAAGGTTTCATTGCCTTTTTCATATCAATTGATTACTACAAGCAAAAGGAAGAAGAATCAAGCTAATCTAGATCAAGATCAAGTTGAATTAACGCTACTCGAAGGTGAAATTTCATAAACATCTCTTCTTCAATTTTCCCTCATCTCTCAATTATTTTTATTGATTTTTGGTTGGCTGAAGTCCTATCAATGTAGGCAACAAGATTGAATTACTTTGAGGTCAAATTGAAGCAACTCAGTTCATGATCCTCAAAATTCAAATCCCTGTATCTTTTTGTATACTTGGAATTGGAGAAAATTGAGGCCAGATTCGAGCTCCTGAGCATTTTCTCTTTGAAATAGTGTCCTTGTTTTTCATTTTCATTTAGGTTGAGGTTGGACCAGTCCGATGGTGATCACCGAAGAAGATGACCGGAGCCAGGGCTCCGGTAGTGCGTTGGCAAGTCTCAAGCCATCTGATCTGGTTCCAACGTTTTAATCTTAGGTCTTGCTTTTGCATACCACGCGTGTACACGCGTTGATTGAAGTGTTGGTGGAATGTGGGCTTCTGGCCCTCAGATCTGCCACCTCAATTAATGAGGGAGATCTGATGGCCCTTGTTTTTTTAATTTCTTTTTAGTTTTTTATTTTATGTTAATTGCTTTATTTTGTTTAATTCATATTAATTTCATTTTTAATCCAGAAAATATAGGACTTTCACCAAAAATCTATCAATATTTTTCTCTTTCATTTTCTGAATTCAAATTCATTTTTGGATTAATTTTGATATTTTTCATGAATTAAATGTTTTTGTGCATATTTTTAATTGTTTAAAAATTCTTCTGACTTTTCAAAAATGATGACTTTTTTATCTAAGGTCCTTTGACCTTTTGAAGAGGTTTTTGATTTTGACGAAACTAATTTGTATTTTTATTCATTTTTAGATTGATTTTTAATTGATTAATTGTGTAAAAGTTATGTTAAGCCATTTTTATGGTCTTGTAGTGTTTGACTATTTGTTTGGGCCTTGGTCAAGGTTGATTTGACTTTTGTTGGATTAAAATCATTGGATTTAGGGGATTGATGAAATGTACATTTCATCTCCCAAAATGAATGAATGATTTTAATTTGATAAAATTACTCCCATGACCAATTTGTGTTTCTCTCATTCCCCTCCCTCTTCATCTTCATCCATATTCTTTCCCATTCCTCTCATTGACCAACGAAATCTCAAATGTCCTAAGGCTAATTGGTTCATCAATGACCTTGTCCCAGATGAACCAATACAAGTATGGATGAGATAGGTCAATCCCTATTGATCTTTTCTTTTAGTGTGTGGTATGTTTTAGGAGTTTAGTTCATTATTCCAAATCACTAACATGCATTAACACCTAAATTTCTAATGTCGGGCCTCAGATAGTCGTGACTTCAACATAAGTCCAATTACGATTGCTTAACATAGAGCTAAATATGACCCTAAAGGCATAGCATTCTAGTAAGTGAGATTGTAAGTCTCTCATCCTTCATGGTATTATGTGGAAACAAGGCCTTTTTTCCTTCCTATGGAAGATGTCTTGGTTCAAGGATTCATGCTTGTGAATGGATGGTTGAGTTTTCTCCAAAGAATGACTTAATCAATTAAAAAGCAAAACATCACTAACATTCAATTAACACTTAACTAACATTTGACTAACTCTTATTGTAGCAACCTGAAAAATACAGTGCGCGAAAAAACAACCGGCGAAAGAAAATGACAGAAGAGTCGCCACCGTGCGTTATTTATCCCAAAGGAGGGAAAGGAAACGCTCGAAGTAAACCTGGAGAAAGGAAAGGAAAAGACAAGGTCTCGCAACCAAATCTTGGGTTCGGGAGTCGGTTATGCGAAAGGAAGGTATTAGCACTCCTACGCATCCGTAGTACTCTACGGGATCCACTTTTGTAGTTCTTGTCTAAAGGGTGTGAGTTTATCTTGTGTTGTTTACCAAAAAAAAAGGGGTTAAATGAAAATGACTCGCGCGGATGTCGCATCCACTACATACGTATCTCATCTGAATATGAGAATCAGAGTCTTCGTAGCTCGGCTGACCTATGGGTTGGGGGATGTGCTCGCTAAGACATCGCGTCTTATGCCTACGTATCTCATCTGGCCTTAGAATCATAGCAAAACGTAGTTCGGCTAACTAAGGGCTTATGGATTGGGTTTTGGACGAACGACGTCACTATGCAATCTACCGGATGCTCGACCTTTGGAGACATACTCGCCTGTAGTAGAAGGAGTAAACGTGTTGCTTTGGGTTTTAGGGTTTGGGATGCTCAAGGGCAAAAAGGCAGTCCTTGACGAAGGAACCGCGCTACCTGCAGGGATACGAACACATACAAAACAAACATGTATAAAGTAAACATGCAAACAAGGGGCTAAGAAGTAAATAAACAAAAGAAAATAAATGCCTCCTATCGAGGTCTTCCAGCTAAGAAAGCGATAAAATGCGGAAAAAGAGGTAAAAGTACCACACGGATAAAGATCCGAAGTAACAGCAATTAAAGGAGTAATAAACCCAGGGATCTCCCAAGCTAATGCCATCAAAGAAAGGTGAGTCAGTACAGGTAATCGGAATGAACCTCCAGGGGGTATCCCACAAATAAAGTGGGAAAACCACGCAAACCATCTCTGCAAGAGTCTGTGAGCCCTCACAAAAACTCAACAAAAGGGTTAGTGAAACACGATAAGCATTTTTTTCATGGATAACAGTATGGTTTCAGAAACCTCAAACCCTGTGGCATACATTTCAGAAATCATGTGATTAAACATTCAAGGCATAGGTTTCACCCATTCATGCATAATTAAACCCGTGGGCAAAAACATAATGAAATTCATCCATCATACCTCATACATTCAGATGATCCAAATTAAGAGCATAAAATTATGGGAATGAGGCAAACCTGATGGGAGAGACCGGTTGAAATCAAATGGCACGGCTGGGTTTGAAAGGCAATGTTAGGGTTTGCGTGAGATGAAAGTGTGTGAGTCAGATTGAATTTTTCAGAGCTGCTTGGGGGTTGCTCTGAGTTCTCTGTCAGGTTTCTCTTCAGGTTTTGTCGAGGGTTTTGTTTCAAGGAAACCTCAGAGTATTTTGCTTCTCTTCCTTCTTCTGACTCTTTTCTGTGTGGCTTTTGTTTCAATGAAACTCTAGTATTTATAGGCTAATATTGGTAGCTTAGTGGGCTTTTGAGAGAGGTCCAAGTTTGAGATTTTTTCTTTTATACTTTATTTTTTTATTATTATTTTTATTTATTTTTTTATTATTTATTTATTTATTTATTTATTATTATTATTATTATAATTTTTTTTTCGTTATTTATTTATATATTTATTTATTTATTTATTTTTTTCGTTTTTTTTTTTTTTTTTTTTTTTAATAAAGTTTCTTGGATCTAATTGTGATTGACATGATGAAATGCAATATGAAATGCTAGATGAATGCATGAATGAGGAGGGCAAATTTTGGGGTGTTACAGCTTCCCCTATTCAATCATCAGCTAACCCGAGTAGGATGAAAGCGAACAGCTTATCAGACAAATGGGGTGAGCTGTGATTGAATACCAAAGACAGACCGAAAATTTGCGCTCCAAGAACACCACAAAAACGCGGAAATACACCGCGCTGTTTATTTTTCTTCCGATCCTCTGGCTGGATCTGAATCAGTCTTCTGGCTTAATCTGGAGTTTCGATCCTCTGGCTGAACCTATACTCAATTTAGTCCTCTGGTTGGATATTAATTTTGATCCTCGGGCTGGATACGATTTTGATCTTCTGGCTAGATCTTCTTCGGTCTTCTGGCTAGATCTCCTTCGTTTCGATTCTCTGGCTGAATCTATTTCCTTTGATTCTCTGGCTGAATCTACTTCGATCTTCTGGCTAGATCTGAATTGTTGCGATTTTCGATCTTCTGGCTAGATCTTCTTTGTTTCGATTCTCTGGCTGAATCTACTTCGATCTTCTGGCTAGATCTGGATTGTTTTGATGATAAATTCCCATCATTAGGATCCCGCATCTGAGGCATGCGCTGGTTGACCCTCTTTTGAAATCTACACCCAACCTTCATATTAGATATGCAGCTTCGAGAATATTCCACTTTTGGACTTCGTACATATTCTTCGGGCTAGAACATGTTATAACGACTCATCAATTAGGCTTGCTGGGGAAATAAAGCACTGTAGGCGACTTCACTGGGGAATCTTCAAATTGAGCCTTAGGCTGGCTTCCTGGAACACGATTCTCAGGCTGAATCTTCGAAATGACCCTCAGGCTGGAACGCTGGAACACGATTCTCAGGCTGAATCTTCGAAATGCCCCTCAGGCTGGATCACTAGAACACGATTCTCAGGCTAAATCTTCAAAATGAACCTCAGGCCGGATCACTGGAAAACGATTCTCAGGCTGAATCTTCGAAATGACCCTCAGGCTGGATCACTGGAAAACGATTCTCAGGCTGAATTTTCAAAATGACCCTCAGGCTGGATCACTGGAAAATGATTCTCAGGCTGAATCTTCGAAATGACCCTCAGGCTGGATCACTGGAAAACGATTCTCAGGCTGAATCTTCAAAACGACCCTCAGGCCGGATCACTCGCGCTTGATCCTCTCGCTGGATCTCATGACCTTGGTTGTAAAGTAATTCTTCAGTCTGCTTGGAAGAACCTGTTTATCAGCTTGTGTATGCTTGATATGATATGCATGCAAATGCAAATGTTATGCATGGTGTAAAAAGAAATCTGCTTGGGGAAGCAACTCTGGTAGGGAACAGATCGCTGTATCAATCCTTGAATGCTCTGTGGGGAATGATCCGTCTGCCGGGACCAATGAGCTACCAAAAATAAATTGGCTGCTTGAAAAGTTGACCTTACGGGGGGAGTATCAACTATGGAAACTTTGTTCGGCGAGGCTCTGTGAGGAGAGTCTGTGGGGAAAACACTTCCTGGGGAAATGTCGTAGGAAACGACCTTTGCTGGCGATATGAACTTGCTAATCGCCCTCAAGCTGGGGATTAACAAATCTGTTAAAAATAATTTGCTGGGGAATGAGATGAACACTGGGAACACCACCCTCTCATTTGTTGGTTATGCAACCACTCCGCTGTTGCTAGGAAGATACAGTCTGACACTGTCAACTCCGCTGGGGATATATAGTCTGGATATTGTCAACTCTGCTGGGGAACATGCTCTACTGAGGAGAGACTTTGTCAACCGCTTGGGGATGAGGATTCATGACTTGGCATCCGGTTCCTGTGACCTGCAACCAAAAATACACGTATGCCTCGGGGGAATTACTCGGTTTGAATTCACCGTCCGGGATTAAGCACATTCAAAGCAATTTTAAATGTTTTCCTGTGCAAATCATCTGCAAAAGCCACCATTATGTTCATATGCAATATGTTTTATCAAAAATTCGGACATTTTTGCAAACAAACTGATAAATGAAAAATAAAGAGGCTCTTCAACTGAATTATTCGACTCTTACTGGGGAGAAAATTTGTGCCAGGAATAGGCGAGGGTATCAGGAAGCTGATCCCTGAAAAGAGGTGATCGCTATAAAAAGAGAACTATCCTAATGGCAATGTGGAAACGGGGTCCCACCGATTTTCGACTCTGCTATGGCTCGTATGTCCTCAAGACGCTCTGCTCATCTTGCTTTCTGAAGTGGATGATTAGTCGATCTTTAACCTTCGAAGATTTCCGGATTGAATGAAACGGTGATATAACACTGATGAACTCAGATCACAGTCATTCGCTTATTCCCTAACTTTTGCCTGGATCGCCCCCTTTTCGGGTTTTCAATCCACCGTGATACCCTTTTTTGCCTGAGCCGCCCTTTCGGGTTTTCGACTCACCGGGTGTACATTTTTTATTTTTATATCCCTAATTTTTGCCCGAACCTCTTTATTCTTTTTTTTTGGTTCGTCGGGATGCCCCTTTTTTGCTTGGACTATTCTTTTTACTGTCCAGCGGGTCTATTTTATGCGAAGTATTTTTTAACTGCGTCTGAGTTGATAGGGGACGGGAATCCTTCCCCATCCATGGTTGTTAGCATCAAAGCTCCGCCATAGAAAATCCTTTTAACCACGTACGGGCCCTCATAGTTCGGTGTCCATTTGCCCCTGTGATCTGTGTTGGGAGGAAGAAATCTTTTGAGTACCAATTCACCGACTTGATACCCCCGAGGGCGCACTTTCTGACCAAATGCTTTCTTCATTCGTCTCTGACCGAGATACGTCAATTTTGGGTACGTAGTTCCAGCATAGCACCATTTCCCGTTGGTTTGATTGATGACCAAAGCTGAATCCCCGTATACATCCAGGGTTTTAATCTGTATATTGACGGCTTCCTCAAGTCTTAGGATACAAGCTTCGTATTCGGCTTCATTGTTGGTGCAGGGAAAAGTTATTCTGGCACCAAATGGCATATGAACCCCCTTCCGATGTGATCAACACTACACCAACTCCGCGACCATTGACGTGGACCGCCCCATCAAACATCATAACCCATTTGGATTAAGGGTCAGGCCCCTCCTCCGGGAGTGGTTCCTCTCAATCTTTCGATTTGAGAAACATGATGTCCTCATCAGTAAATTCAAACCTCATAGGTTGGTAATCATCAATCGGTTGCTTTGCAAGATAGTCTGACAAGACACTTCCCTTGATGGCTTTTTGTGAAGTATATTGGATGTCATACTCTGTCAGTATCATTTGTCACCTAGTAACCTTTCCGGTAAGTGTTGGCTTTTCAAAAATATACTTGACTGGATCCATTTTTGATATCAATAGAGTCGTGTGAGTCAACATATACTGTCTTAGTCGGCGAGCAGCCCATGCCAAAGCGCGACAAGTTTTCTCGAGCAATGAGTATCTTTGTTCACAGTCGGTAAACTTTTGCTAAGGTAGTATATTACATGCTCTTTTCGACCTGACTCGTCATGCTGACCGAGCACACAACCCATTGACCTTTCTAACACAGTCAAGTACATGATCAACGGTCTTTCCTCTCGGCCTGTAGACTTGCCCCGATCTTGATCTCTTTCTTGTCGTCTGCGGTACCAATGTTGACGGTCTCAATCACCTCCTGATAAGGTGTAATAGCTCGGTCCTCCTGTTTCAACAATCTGGCTAACCCTTCAGGCAATTCACAATCTTCCTCAACCCCTTCTTCGGCTTAATAGATAGGATTGTCGAAGTCATACTTGGCCATAGCAATGTCGTTAGTAGTGAGATCCGGGTGGTCCGCTCTGCATGATGGAGGATCATGCTTTACCTTAGAATGAGAGATTTTTTTGGAAAGAAAGAAAAAACGAAAAAAGAAACATTGCCATTTTTTTGTAAAAGTAAAAAAAACTGAAAGAAAGAGAACACAAAATTGTTTGCAAAAGTCGTCCTTTAATGATGATAAAAATAATTCCGAAATGTAACTAAATGGATGGCCCTACAAATGAGCCGTTACACCTTGGGCAAAGTGTAAGACTTTATTATGTATGTAATAAAGGAAAACAATAAAAATCACTCTTTCAGTAGAGTAACCCGGACGACTTTTTCAGACGACCAATTGTCGAGCTTTTCTCCCGGGACACATGGGCGAATCCAGCTATCTAAGTCATAGTCGCTGTCAGCCTTGTCTTCATCTGCAGCATTGACGATGTGGGGAGAAACCAAACCCCCGCTGGAGAGAGTACCGGTTTCATTCTTCTGAGATCCCGGAGCATACCCCAATCCAAACTTGTCTTCTTTGATGACTGGCTCCACAAATTTGCCCCAGCCTTGGGCATTACCAGCTTTAACCACTTCGACAGCTTGCTTGTATGAAGAGATAGAAGTCCCGACCTTCTCAAACTCAGGTGAAAAGACAGCTTCGGGAGCGACCTCATATATGTTTATGGCTTCGAAGCCCTGACACAGCATCTCGTGCATCTCGCCGTCCATCTCTACATACTTAAATGTAGACAGGTGGCTAACAAAAATATCCTCTTCACCACAGACAGTGACGACCTGACCTTCTAGTTCATATTTGAGCTTCTGGTGGAGGGTAGAAGTAATAGCACCGGCAACATGAATCCAAGGCCGACCTAGCAGACAACTGTAGGCAGGCTGGATATCCATCACATAAAAGGTGCTATTGAACACCTGCGGTCCAATCTTAACTGGCAACTCAACTTCGCCAAAGACAGCTCTCTTAGAGCCATCAAAAGCCCTCACAACTAAGTTACTTGGCCTCAGGATGGTGTCATCGCAATCCAACTTCATTAAGGCTTTCTTTGGAAGAACATTCAGAGATGAGCCTATATCAACCAAAACATGGGAAAGCATCACCCCTTTGCACTCCATTGTGATATGCAAGGCTTTGTTGTAATTCCTGCCCTCAGATGTCAGGTCATTATCGGTGAAACCTAGCCCCCGGCTAGCGTTTACATTGGAAACTACTGACTCCAGCTAGTTAACAGTTATCTCCGGTGGAACATAGGCCATATTCAGTACTTTCAACAAGGTTGCTCTGTGCGCCTCAGAGCACATCAATAGTGAGAGAATGGAGATCTTTGAGGGTGTCTGATTTAGCTGGTCGACTACCTTGTAGTCACTTTTCTTGATAATCCTCATGAACTCATCCACTTCCTTCTTGAATACGGTCTTAGGAGGATTTTCCTCAGTAGTAACCTCTTCTGTGGATACCTGTTTTCCTTTAGCCTTGGCAGCTGCCTCGACTTCAGTATTCACGCGTAATGTTGATGGTGCAAATAGGCGTCCACTACGAGTGAAGCCACCAACCCCTCCAACATTGTCTAAAGCAGAGCTACCAATGTCAATGTCTTCTTCGTTAACTTTCTGCCCCTGGCAGTAGATATCAGCCCCATAGTGCCACGTGATAGCACTGTCTTTCTCTTACAGAACGGGTCCTGGTATTGTGATGGTGATCGGACCAACCAAAGTCGGTTGAGGGCTGTCAGAGTAAATTGCAACTGGTGCTGAACTTTCGATGTTCACCGCTGCTGGTTCTGTACTTTCTGAGAAATATATTATTGTCGGAGCGAGTCTCTCGGGAACACATATTTCTTCAGGAGTGAAATAAAACGTCACCATCGATACATCATTCTTCACTGGACGTGCCTGATCGAACTGAAGACAACCTTCATCTATCAGTTGCTGAATACTCCTTCTCAAACTGTCACATCCGTTTTCGGCAGTTTGACAATTTCTGCATTCTTCCCCACAGCCCGGGAAAATCTGTCCTTTCAGAAGTCGGTCTTTAACCACCGATAGCGAAGTCTTCACCTTAGTCACATCAGAAACCAAATTCAAAGTTTCCCCACTATCAACAGCATTAATCCTCTGCCCGCCGTGAGCCGGCATCGGGTTCTGGATAACATTAGGCACCGAAGCAAAATTGATAGCCTGGGCATCTCTCAAATCTTGTACCTTTAACTGGAGAGCCTTGCAATTATCTGTAGTATGGCCAGGTGCGTTGGAGTGAAAAGCACATCTGGCGTTGACATCATAACCTCTAGGAAAATTATTGGGATCGATTGGTGGGGCCAGAGTTCTCAACGTAACCAGATTCATGTCAATCAGCTTGGGAAGTAATATTGAATAAGGCATTGGGATTGGCTCGATGACCCGGTCCGTCTGCCTTGGACGTTGTTGATAGTGTCTCTACTGACTCGGATTACCTCCTTGTTGTTGATTGTCGTACCTGGGTTGTTGTTGTGGATGATATTGCGGTTGAGGAACAGGTGTTGGAATAGTGACGGAGGCCACTTGATCTTGATAATAATTAGGGCGTCCTCTACCCCTGCCTCTACCGGCATACACAACGCTTGCCTCGCCTTCTTTTCTTCGCTGACCGTTACCAGCAAACGGTCTCTTGGGACCTGATGAGTTGGAAGCACTATTGTCTTGAATTCGGCCCATCTTCAACAGACTCTCGATTCTTTCTCCAGCAATTACTATCTCTGCAAAGCTGATTGACGGGCAAGCAACCAATCTCTCAATATAATTGCCTTGAAGAGTGTTCATGAACATGTCCGCCATCTCCCTTTCAGACATAGGGGGTTGGACGGACGCAACAATCTGTCTCCAACGCTGAGCATACTCTCTAAAGGTTTCCTTGGCAGTCTGAGACATACCTTGCAACAACGTCCGATTTGGAGCCATGTCCAAGTTGTATTGATATTGCTTAACAAAAGCCTCTGCCAAGTCTTTCCAGCTCTTGATGGTAGTACGAGACAAATGAGAATACCATTCACGAGAAGCTCCAGTTAGACTGTCTTCAAAATAGTACATCCACAACTTTTCATCTTCCGTGTGAGCTCCCAACCTTCCCAGATAAGATTGGAGATGAGTGCGTGGGCAAGAAGCCCTGTTGTATTTCTCAAAAGTAGGGGGTTTGAACTTGTGAGGAATCCTTACTCCCTGAACCAGATCAAGATTTGTGACATCAAAGCCTAAGGAATTTTGAGACTCCAAAGATTTGAGCTTCTCAGCAAGCTCATCCATACGGCGAGTGGTCTCGAGGGCCTCGTCGTGCAAAGAAAATTGATCATACTGATAATCTTCAGTAACGGGGCGCCCGTTAATCCGAATTCCTTGATTCACATTGTACCTTCCGCCAATACCATTTCCAACATTCCCTGTGTTGCCAACATTACCCGGGTTTCCATCAGCATTTGTGTTACCCGCGTTACCAGTGTTCACAGGGTTATCAGCGTTCCCAGGGTTACCAGGGTTTCCCTCTGCATTTGGTATCTCCAACTCCGGATCGGGTCTCGGTTGCTCAACCAATTCCCTCAGCTTTTCCTGGCCTTCTGCCATACCAGTCATCAATGTCATGAACTGATCCATCCTTTCACGCATATCAGCCAGCTCTTTCTGTACTTGGTCCATCGCTAGCTGTGGACGATTTTCCTTTGTCGGGTACCTGTGGACTCGCTTGGGACCAATAACTTCCTGATACAGGGAACAAACATTAGACACTGCGGTGACACCTGCAAAACAGACAAGGGTTAATATGCATGGTATGCGATGCACTGCTTGTTTAGTTTTAAGGCACCCTCGTTTTGAAAGGGAATACCCTGCAAATGAATAAGCATGAGATGTTGGATGCAAATATGCAGATGATGTTATGCAATGCAAAGGCATGTCAATCAGAATTGATGGATCCGCTTGAACATTTGTCAGGTTGCACTGCCTGGAGAGAAATTCACTGAGGAAACCGGGTTGGTTGGAGGAGTGGTTTGTTGGTTGGTCAGGTTGCACTGCCTATGGAAGATGTCTTGGTTCAAGGATTCATGCTTGTGAATGGATGGTTGAGTTTTCTCCAAAGAATGACTTAATCAATTAAAAAGCAAAACATCACTAACATTCAATTAACACTTAACTAACATTTGACTAACTCTTATTGTAGCAACCTGAAAAATACAGTGCGTGAAAAAACAACCGGCGAAAGAAAATGACAGAAGATTCGCCACCGTGCGTTATTTATCCCAAAGGAGGGAAAGGAAACGCTCAAAGTAAACCTGGAGAAAGGAAAGGAAAAGACAAGGTCTCGCAACCAAATCTTGGGTTCGGGAGTCGGTTATGCGAAAGAAAGGTATTAGCACCCCTACGCATCCGTAGTACTCTACGGGATCCACTTTTGTAGTTCTTGTCTAAAGGGTGTGAGATTATCTTGTGCTGTTTACCAAAAAAAAAGGGTTAAATGAAAATGACTCGCGCGGATGTCGCATCCACTGCATACGTATCTCATCTGAATATGAGAATCAGAGTCTTCGTAGCTCGGCTGACCTATGGGTTGGGGGATGTGCTCGCTAAGACATCGCGTCTTATGCCTACGTATCTCATCTGGCCTTAGAATCAGAGCAAAACGTAGTTCGGCTAACTAAGGGCTTATGGATTGGGTTTTGGACGAACGACGTCACTACGCAATCTACCGGATGCTCGACCTTTGGAGACATACTCGCCTGTAGTAGAAGGAGTAAACGTGTTGCTTTGGGTTTTAGGGTTTGGGATGCTCAAGGGCAAAAAGACAGTCTTTGGCGAAGGAACCGCGCTACCTACAGGGATACGAACACATACAAAACAAACATGTATAAAGTAAACATGCAAACAAGGGTCTAAGAAGTAAATAAACAAAAGAAAACAAATGCCTCCTATCGAGGTCTTCCAGCTAAGAAAGCGATAAAATGCGGAAAAAGAGGTAAAAGTACCACACGGATAAAGATCCGAAGTAACAGCAATTAAAGGAGTAAGAAACCCAGGGATCTCCCAAGTTAATGCCATCAAAGAAAGGTGAGTCAGTACAGGTAATCGGAATGAACCTCCAGGGGGTATCCCACAAATAAAGTGGGAAAACCACGCAAACCATCTCTGCAAGAGTCTGTGAGCCCTCACAAAAACTCAACAAAAGGGTTAGTGAAACACGATAAGCATTTTTTTCATGGATAACAGTATGGTTTCAGAAACCTCAAACCCTGTGGCATACATTTCAGAAATCATGTGATTAAACATTCAAGGCATAGGTTTCACCCATTCATGCATAATTAAACCCGTGGGCAAAAACATAATGAAATTCATCCATCATACCTCATACATTCAGATGATCCAAATTAAGAGCATAAAATTATGGGAATGAGGCAAACCTGATGGGAGAGACCGGTTGAAATCAAATGTCTCGGCTGGGTTTGAAAGGCAATGTTAGGGTTTGCGTGAGATGAAAGTGTGTGAGTCAAATTGAATTTTTCAGAGCTGCCTGGGGGTTGCTCCGAGTTCTCTGTCAGGTTTCTCTTCAGGTTTTGTCCAGGGATTGATTTGAATTCATCTGCTACTTTGTCTTGGTGCTAATTGTTATTTTGATCTTGTGTCTGATGCTTTCTTCTGAGTTGATCAAGGAATATTTCATCTGATACATGAGAAGTCAAAGAAGACTGCTAGCTATGGGAATTGCTTGCTTGGATGTGGCTATCTTTATTTGATGCCTTAATCTTCTTGATGTCTAATATAGCTAATTGCTTGTTGGTTATTGCTTGATTCAAAGTCCTAAGGGAAATGGGTTTCTATATGACATTCTTGTCTTTTGGATTGCATCCCATTGATCATATCTTTTCAACTCTTAAATTTTAATTTTATGTTTAGGATAGACTCTTCATCTCCTCCCACTTCTTAAATTTCAAAATCTCTCCCCCTTTTCAAAAACTTTCTTTGCTTGTGATTTCAAACTTAGACCTTATTTCAAGTAGAAACTCTGGCCTCGTACAAGTGAATTTTTGAACTTCTTTTTCTTAAATCAAACTTGTAAATAAATCTAATCATATTGGCTTCAAATTTCAAAAAAAAAAGAACAAAAAGAATTAACAAACCCATTCAAACCTTTGGCCCCTTTGTGTCCTTCTCAATTAAATTTTTGTTAAAAGCAATTCACCAACTTTAAAATATAATCCTTCATTTTTATGTGGGTACGTAGGCACAAGTCTGAAGGTCTTGTCAAACAAAAAAATATAATCAATGAATTCTTTTCTCATACCCACACTCTATTTTTCTCAAACATCTTTTATACCAAAAACACATACACACATAAAAAGGGCATCCTAGGAGTACCTAGGACACTTTGGGTGCTAACACCTTCCCTCTGTGTAACCAACCCCCTTACCTGTAATCTATGGCATTTTATTAGTTTTGATTTGAAAACTTCTTATCTTTGGGTTTTGTTCTTACTTTTCCCTTTTTCCTTTGGAAACAATAAGAGTGCGATGGCGACTCTAGTTTTATGATGTCAAGCTTATCCATAGCTGAATGGTCATGAATTTACCGCTACACCCTCCATGGCTTTCAACTTCTCCTTAATAGCTTAGGCTTGCTTCTCTACTTTGTTAGTAGGTGGACCGAAAGCGTAATATACAGAAGCGACTCTTGGGATGAAGAAGGCATCATGCTGATCGTCGATCTCAATGACAGGAGGGTGGACGAGTGGTGGAGGAACACTGTCGGGTGCCCCTACAGGAATTTGGACTGGAGTGTTGCCTTGTGGAGAGACATGATTCTCCATAGTAGTAGAAATGGCAGTAAGAATTGTAGAAGCCGCATGAGATCTTTGGTTCATCTCATCTTGGATGATTTCTTGCCCTCGGGAGATAACTTGAATTGTCTCTATCAATTGCCCCACTTGTGCACGCACTTAGGACACCTCTTCTTGTAGCAAAAACTGGTTTTGCTCAAGTTGATCCATAATCTCTCTTTGATTGTTATGTGTGTAGTAGTAATGCCCATGCTTTAAGATTAATAAAGGAGCCAGTGTTGTTCCTCATGCAAATAAAAAGTCCAATCTAGAGCTTATGATGGAAATTTTGGTCATGTCTCAAACCCAAAAAAAGAAAGAGTTTATGAACCAGAATGTTCATACTAATGAGCTGATCAAACAGTTGGAAAATAAGGTAGATGACATTGCCATATATAATAAGATGCTTGAGACTCATATCTCACAAGTAGCCTAGCAACAATAAGCCACTGCTACCTCAACTAGTATTTTTCCTGGCCAACCATGGCCCATGCCAAAAGTCCATGCTAATTCCATCACACTACAAAGTGGGACAAGATTATACAACCTAGTTAATCATAGAGTTAGAGTCTCGACAATAGAATAAAGAGTAGAGATAGAACCAGAGAGAGTTGTCGACATTAGCCCAGAAAGAGAACCAGAAGTTGATAATGGGTCGGCACTTAAAGTTAAGGAGATGGTTGAGAAGGAAAAACCATATGTACCTCCTCCCCCATATATGTCGCCTATTCCATACCTTCATAGGCTTGCTAAGTATAAGATTGATGTTCAATTTAAGAAGATCGTGGAACTCTTGGAGTAGCTCCGCATTACGATTCCGTTTTCGGAGGCCATTACACGAATGCCCTTCTATAATAAGTTCCTTAAAGAGATACTATCTAATAATAGAAAGCTTGACGACGACAGTACTGTGACACTCACTAAAGAGTGCAGTGCCATAATACAGAATAATGTGCCACAAAACTGAAGAATCTAAGGAGCTTTTCGATTCCCTGTGTGATCGGAAATTTTGTCATCGGTAATGACCTTTGTTATTTAGGATCTATCGTAATCTTGATGCGTCTCTAGATATGTGAGAGGCTGAATTTAGGTGATTTAAATCCCACTAAAATGTCCATTCAACTAGCTACCCGATTAGTCACGTATCCCGTAGGCGTTCTAGAAGACATTCCAGTTAGAATCGGCCAACTATACATCCCTACAGACTTTGTAGTCATCGATATAAAGGACGATTCCAATATTCTAATCTTGTTAGCAATATCCTTTTAAGCCACTTTTGGTGCTATAATTGATGTGAAGAGAGGGAAACTTACTTTTAAGTTCGGCGAGGAGAAGATTGAGTTTATTCTATCCCATTTTATGAAACCTCCCTCTATTGATGATGCATATTATTTTGTGTACATCATTGATGAGTGTTTGATTGCTCCTCCAACACCAGAAGTAATAGATCCCGGGGCTAACTTACTATTAGATGAAGGATTATAAGAGTTCCTCGCCCTTACTCTTGATATGATGACAAACATAAAACATTCTAAAGTAGAGCTTAAAGAGCTACCTCATAGACTTAGATATGAAATCCGATATACTAAACTAAATTTCCCTGTCATTATCAATGCTAACCTTGGCAGAGAAGAGACCGATAAACTACTTTCCGTGTTAAAGAGATATCCCGAGGCATTAGGATACACCGTAAATGACCTCAAGGGAATCATTCCATATGTGTGCATGCACCAGATTATCCTAGAAGAGGATTATAAAAACTCTAGAGAGCACCAAACACAGTTGAATACCAACATGATTGAGGTTGTTGAGAAAGAAGTCTTGAAACTTCTTGATGGTGGGATTATCTATCCTATCTCAGATAGTAAGTGGGTAAGTCTGGTACACGTTGTACCGAATTAAGGTGGTATGGAAATTGTGAAGAATGAAAAAGGCGATTCTTTAGCTACACGGACGGTAACTAGATGAAGGATGTCTATGGTTTATAGAAAATTAAACAAAGTAACAAGGAAAGACCACTTCCCCCTCCTTTTTATTGACAAGATGTTAGAGTTCCGAGCTAGGCACTCAAATTTATGTTACTTGGGTGGGTATTCAGGATTCTCACAAATCTCTAAACATCTAAGTGATCAAGAAAATACTACCTTCGCATGCCCCTATCGCACTTCCGCTTACGGGCGGATGTTGTTTGGGTTGCGTAATGCGTCAGCCAAGTTTTAGAGATGCATGATGGCCATCTTTACGAACATTATAGAGAACATAATGGAAGTCTTCATGGATGACTTCTATGTGTGTGGATCTAGTTTTGAGAATTGTTTAGTGAATCTAGAGAAGGTACTAGAGAGATGTGTTAAGGTGAATCTTGTTTTAAGCTAGTAGAAATTCCACCTCATGGTGAAGGAAGACATAGTTCTCGGACACTCAGCATCTGCTAAAGGTATATAGGTTAATAGAGCCAAATAGAAGTTATCCAAAAATTTCAACCTCCAAAGGCAATTAGAAAAGTCTGGAGGATCCTTGGACACACTGGTTTTTACAGTCAATTCCTTAAGAACAACTCCAAGATAACCAAACCCCTGACAGGTTTATTAATGAAGGATGTTGAGTTCATTTTTTATGAAAGATGCCATGAGTTCTTTCAGTTATTGAAGAGCACACTAATTTCTGCACCCATAATGCAACCTCCTGGTTGGAGTGAACCTTTTGAAATCATGTGTGACGCAAGTGATTATGTAGTAGGCAATGTTTTAGGGCAGCGGAGGGATAAAATGTTGCATGGCATTTACTATGCAAGTAGGATGCTTGATGAAGCTCAAATAAACTAGCATACGACTGATAAAGAGCTTATGGAAATCATATTCTTTGTTTATAAATTTTGTTCTAACCTTGTGGTATCGAAAATTATCGTGTACACTTACCACGTTGCTCTTAGGTTCCTACTAAATAAGAAGGATGCAAAGTCGGGGCTAATTCGGTGGATCCTATTACTACAAGAATTCGACATGGAGATCCGGGACAAGAAAGATACTAAATATGTAGTGACATATCACCTATCGAAAATTAATGCTGGAAAGTGTGAAGATGTTTCGATTAATGACTATTTTCCTTCTGACATGCTGGTATCCTTTGTCAGGGATGATGCCCCCCACTTTTCGCATATTACCGATTTCCTTGAAGAGGGAGGCTTTGGCATTAAGAAGGACCTTAAGGAGCCTGCTTTTGTAGCTAAATATTCGGTACCATGGTATGTTGATTAAATCAACTACCTTGTTGTCGATGTTTTGCCTCATGATCTAACCTACCAGCAGAAGAAGCATTTATTTCATGACCTTAAGCAATATTAATGGGATGACCCTATCTTCTTTAAACGAGGCATCTACGGTAATTTCCATCAATGTGTACCTGATGGTGAGATTGAGAGTGTCATGTACCACTATCACTTTTCACCCTATGGGGGACATATGAGCATTTCTAAAACTTCTGCCAAAATTCTTCAAGCTGGCCTTTATTGGCCTACCAATTTTAGATATGTGCATATCTTTACCACAAAGTATGATCGATGCCAATGCACTGGAAACATTTTAAGGAGGGATGAGATGCCTCGAAAGCATATCCTAGAAGTGTAAAAAAATTATGTATGGGGAATAGATTTCATGGGACCGTTTCCAAAATCAAATGGGTACAAATTCATACTTGTTATTGTAGACTATGTGTCTAAATGGATTGAGGACATTGCCTCTCTCACTAATGATGCACAAGTTGTGATAAATATGTTTAAAAACGTCATTTTCCCTAGGTTTGGAACCCCCATATTGGTTATTAGTGATGGTGGCTCACATTTCATTTCTAAATGCTTTGAAAACCTTTTAACCAACTACATTGTTAGATACATAGTCGCGACCCCTTTCCATCCGCAAACAAGCAGACATGAAAAAATCTCCAATAGAGAGATTAAGAGGATCCTAGAAAAAATGGTTTCCACCAGTAAAAAAGGATTGGTCTACAAAGTTAAATAATGTTCTTTAGGCATATAGAACGACCTACAAGACTCACATTGGAACCACCCCCTTCAAGCATATTTATGGAAAGTCGTGCCATTTCCCTATGGAACTAGAGCAAAAGCCTATTGGGTCATAAAATCCCTTAACATGGATCACGTAAATGTACATAGCAAGAGTATGTTTAACTTGCACGAGCTAGCGGAGCTGCGTCTATATGTGTACGAGAATGCCTTGATTTAAAAGGAAAGGGCGAAAAGATTGCATGATAAACACATTCCAAGGAGAAAATTCAATGAAGGTGAGCTTGTTCTACTATTCAAATCCAAGTTATGTTTATTCCTTGGTAAACTACGATTCTGATGGTCAGGACCGTTTGAGGTGACAATAGTCAGTGAGTCTGGTGTAGTGGAGGTCTAGAGTGAATCCAGTGGAAAGTTCATAGTGAAGCTAGATAAAATATGCCCATCGAACGCATTCCACGCTCGAAGGTACAACAAATTCTCCATCAAAATTTATTTATCCCAAAAGAGGGAAGGGGAAACATCGAGAAAACAAAAGGGAAAAGAAACATACAAACGGGTAAGGGACCGGTTATGCAAGGGGAAGGTATTAGCACCCCTCACATCCATGGTACTCTATGGGAACCGGTTTGAATTCTCTTGCTTGGATGGGTGTTGTTATATTCATGTACCTGTAAAATAGAAAAAGGGTTAGAAAAGAGTGCTCGAGGAGGATTGTGGCCTTCGTGCCTATGTATTCTCATGGTGCAATGAGAGAGTTAGAGCCTCGTAGTTCGAAGAACAAAGACTGAAAAGGGGAAGAGGAAAGAAGGGTGGAGAAATATGCTCTCCAAGGATTCAAATCCTCGTGTCTACGTATCCTCATAGTGCAATGAGAAAGTCAGAGCTCCATAGTTCGGAAAACAAAGACTGAAAAGAGATAAGATTTGGGGTGGTGTTTAAACCAAAGAAAGGATGGGGGTTAACCATAAAGGTGTGTCCCAAAAGAAAAGGAATTTCAATGGTGTTTAAACCAACAGAAAGGAAACTTTTCCAAGCCGAAGACTCACATGACAAGGGTCTTACCAAACATTGGGTCTAACATGGTAAGGGAAAAAAAAGCAGGAACTTGTCAAAGCCGGAGAACACATGACAAAGGTCTTACCAAAGAACTAGGTCTAACATAGTAAGGGAAAGGTGTTTCAACCAAAAAGGGGGAATAACCATGAAGGTGTCAAACTAGGGAATAAACATGAAGGTGTCAATCCAAAAAGGAAAATGCAGCTGGTGTTTAAACCAACAGGAGGGAATAATGATGAAAGTGTCAAAACAGGGAATAAGCATGAAGGTGTCAAACCTAAAATTAATATGCAATGGTGTTTAAACCAAAAGGAGATGAAGAAAGGAGCCATAAAGGTTAGGGGCAGACTAGACAGTGACTTGACTAGAATTGCACTAAGTTATATGGATAAAGGCAAATACTAAGAGTAACTAGGTCATTTGTCTCGTACTCAGAGATATTCTAGACAAGTGTAGGGAAAATCCACTCTCATCATTCTCTATTGCTTAAGGATCATAGCATGCAGGCCTAGTCAATGACTGACAAGTTGAAAATGGCAAGATGAATATAAAGTATGAAGTGATATGATGATTAATGGAACATGAAATTAAAGAGCTTTAAGTAAATGACATAAAGGTAAATGACATAAACTAAATCACTTGAATTAAATAGAAATAACGCAAAGAGAACAAAATTAATGTTAGGAGTTAATGGTTAGTCAATTGTGATGAGACAATTTAGCGCTATGTTAAGCAATCGTAAATAGCATTTTGTAGAAGCCATATCTTCTGAGGCCGGCCAAAACAATGTATGTGTCGGACATGTTAGACAATTAACACAAAGTTAATCTCTTACAACATGCAACACAATGATCGGAGTAAAAGAAGAGATGAAAATGGAAACAAAGAGAGGGAGAATCAAATCAATTACATAGGAATCATTCTATTCGTAAATAAAAGGACTCAAAATATGGTGCATCGAGGGTTAACCTATTATTGATGCAAAGTATTGAAGATGATTCACAATCATTTATCAACAGTTTTGGATCAAAAAAAGGTTGACCAACCTCAAGTACATCTATCAATGACTTGAGATGAGGAAGAAATCATCAACCAAGCAATCAATTCAACTCAAAACATTAAGTCATCAACAAAAAATCAAGATAAAATGAATTAATAATGATTTAATATAGATTAAATAAAGAAAATAAAAGGAAAATGTCAAAGAGGGGTCAAAGCATCAAACAAAACTCCAAGAAAAATATTGGAGGTCAACAAAAATACAAATGATTTGACCTCAAAAGTTGGGATCAAACATGTTTAAAAATGATTAAACTAAAAATTCAAAAAGAAAATTAAATGGAAAATAAAAGAAAATATGAAATAAATGCAAAAATGATTTTAAAAAATGCAAGAAAATGGTATGTGATAAAAAATATTTTTATGTAATTATGGAAAAAATGGATTAAATAAAATTAAAGGAGCTAATTATAATTAATTTTAAAAGAAAAGGAAATAAAAATAAAAATAAAATAATTCAAATGCAACGACTATGAGAGGTGGCACGGGCTGATTGGCTGGGATATTTGAAATTGGCTCTAAAGCGCGCATACATCGTTATCTTCAACCTCCAGATTTCGATTTTGCAACTTCTTGAACTAGTGTTTTTATCATGAACTAAGCATGGATATAGTTGTTAAACACATCATCGTTCATGTCTCTCTACATCAGAGCAATTGATTTACTCTGAGCAGGGAGAATTTTTTCAAAAACTCGAAGAACCTTAGCTCTTCAAAGTTAAATTAAATGGTGAATACTGAAAATAAATTCCAAGTAGGTTAGGTGTTATGATCAATCGAACAAGGTGAAGAGTGTGGTAACTTGTTTGCTCAAGGTTGTAACTCGTATCTACTTGTCCAAATGAAGCTTCAAAAGTCAGCAATGGTGGATCCGAAAGCTAGGTTGCAGAATGATTCAGACCAAAGCAAAGCTTCAAACACCTTCAGAGGATATCGATATAGGATTTTGGGCAAAGAAATGGAAGTGAAAGATCTTGAATCAGAAAAAAGCTTGACTAGTTATTTTAGGTACCAAGCTTAAATGGTTGTAGAGTTTTCTTGGCTTTTAAAGCTTTCAAATGAAAGAAAAAGCTTCCTATGTTTATAGGGAATGTTTTGGGATTCAAATATGTGTGAATTGAGTCAAATTCGTGTTACTTAACTTGGAAATTTGCAAATCCCGATGGTGTGAAATTTTGGTGCTAAACTCGTGATTTTGGAGCTTCTCAAGTCGTTTCAAGTTGTCTTCAGATGCATTTGGTCATGGATATTGGGTTTTCATACATGAGAAGTTGTACCAAGTTTATTTATGCATGATTCAACATTATAGGTCACAAACCAAAACAGAGTTCAGGTCACCATGTTCATGCTTAGGCCAAATCTAATCCACTCGTGCATTTTCTGATTTTATTTGACCCGAATGATCACTTAATGGAGTAGAAAAAGATGCAAAAAAACAATCCAAAAGGATCTTTGAGGTGAAATTTGTGGGCTTGTGAAGTTGAGGTTGTGACCTGGTTTTTGGGTTTGGGCAACTGGTCAAGCACTTTGCAGTATGGTTAGTCATTTTGAGGTCCCATATTCATGATGTCATAACTTTTGATTCCCTTGTGCATTTTGAGCCAAACTTGGTAAAAATGATATTTGACATAAGATTAAGAAAATTCCAAAATAATGGGATCAAAATAATGCTTTAGTAGAAAATGGCAAGGGTGGAAAGTAAGGGTCATGGCAAGGTTTTGGCCCATTTTGGCAACTCTGTCCTTTGCAAAAATGAGGTCCTTAATGAATGAATTGATGTTTGACCCTTGAATCAAAGTTGTAGAGGATCCCAAAAGACACATTTTTCTCAAAGAACCTTGGTAATTGGATGATAAATGAGGAAGTTCTAGAGTTTAAACCAAAGGCATGGCCTTAGGTCAACCCAACTTGCACCCTTTTTGCACACTTGATGTTTTATTGCATTTCAAGCCATGATGAGGATGATGGAATAAGAATACCTTGGTGAAATATTGATTAGGGCATGATTGACCTTGAATATAGCTTGAAAATTGAGTGATGTGGCATGGAAATAAACACATGAACCACCTTTGAATCATCATGAACAAACTTGCATTTCCCTTGACCAAAAGACCTTGGCCTTCCATTCATTTGTAGCATGATTACCTTCATGAGCAAAAATAAAAAACAAGTACCATATCTCAATGAATTTAGGGTTAGTTGACAAGCAAAACATGGTAAAACCTTAGTGTTAAGATACAATACACGATGTGGCCATGCTTGTGATCCAATGACCAAATGCAATGGTCATGCATGATATGATTTGATGTATGCAAATGAGATATGTGAATAAGGAAAAAGGGAGGGTAAATTTTAGTTCATTTTATTTCTCATTAATATATGGTAGACCCGGTTGAGGGAGTAACATTAGTATATGAGCCTCATTAAGTCAAAAAATTACTCCTCATGCGTATAACTGCCTTAAAAATGCACAACCTTTCTCTTTTCCAAAGATGGAACATTTCTATATAAAAGGTTTAGATCTATGTATCAACGTTCGGTCACTCTAGCGAGGTATTTTGATGATTCATGTTTACGCTCTTTAGGATTATTTAATAGTGTACATTGGATGTTGTCTAGATTAAGGTGGGAAGATTTTGTTACTTTACGACACCTTATGTATGAGTGACTCACATTAGAGTTCCTCTAACATACTCTTATGTCACTAATCCCATGAGCCGCAACTCGATCGGGACTTTCTGCTTTATAATGTTTAATAGGGACTATGAGTTTGGTCAAGATCAAATTGATAATCTATTACGATTCCTAAACGATGTCGGCATCCCCTTCGAGGTCCCTCAATGGGGACCTTGATTGACATATTTTAGCTGCCTTTGGGAGTGGATAACAAGGGACTATGTTACTGATATGGAGGGGAAAAGTCTTCCTATATCCATAAGCCGACTATTAGATACTTTAGAAAGATTTTGGCATATACTATTTTTGGTAGAGATAATAATGGTAGTGTCAACTCTAAGAAGTTATAATGGTAGAGATTTTGGTGATGTTGTACCGATGGATGTCGGGGTAGGTGGTGATACCAATGATAAGTTAGATCGAATAAAGAGACACTCTATGGCACCTTCATACCTTACCCGCACCCCATCTCCTAAGCATCCCACTTCCCCACCCACCTTTTCTACTCATGCATATTTTTCACATGCACACAATGCATCACATTATTTTGATATTTTTGTAGGTTCATTGTTTCGGCATCAGTCGTCCATAGAATATGATTATAATTCCTTTATGCATGAGATAATTGACTGAGATATGAGATCTAGGCATGCAACGATGATAATTCAAAGTGTGATCACCTTTTCTACACCATGCATCAGTAACAACAGGATATGGTGGCACTTGTGCGAGCTATGAAAGCTTCTCCAGCTACCATGACCGCACAGAGGCAAAGCTTAAGGCTCAGACCTTGACTCAGCACATGTTTGGCATGGTAATAGAGATGTGTCGCACCTCCAAAAAATAATAACACGACCTAGCGAAGCGCAATCGCACGCTCGCAATTATGGACTGAATAGAGTCGCCACCGAACTTTATTTATTCCTAAAAGGAAAAGGGAAATATCTATAAAACCCAAGAAAGAACGACAATGATTATGGTCTTCGCAACCAAATCAGGGTTTGGGTGTCGATTACACAAGGGGAAGGTATAACCACCCCTCACGTCCATTGTACTCAACGGGAACCGTTAGGTTAGTTTGTGCGTGTTAGTGTTAGTTTGAAATGTTAGGCTTCTCGAGTTATTAAGTGGGAAAGAAAGAATAGAAGAGAGAAGAATATTTTTTTTAACGAAGGGGATTAAACCTAAGTTTTTTATTAATGGTCCTGACAATATTTACAAATCCTTCTCCTACGTATCTCCGAGTGCAATAGAGAAATCAAGGCTTATGTAGTTCTGGGTAGAAAATGTTTCTTTGTTGGTCGATTTTAGCGAAAGCTACTTTATGTCAATCGCTGAAAACATTGTTGGACTACCCATAACAAATGGAGAAGGGGACGTTTGCATCAAGACCTAATGGATTTACAAATCAATATTTGTGGGCAACGTCACAAGCTTACTCACACGCTCAAGTGAACAAAATATTGCTTTGCTTCGTCTTGAAACAAAATACCTTTCGTTTGAGAAAGCGTTTAAGGGTCAATCGCATGGCGGCAAGAAAAGAGTTTGATTGGTTTGAATGTGTGTTGAGTAATGGTGAGAACTTGGATGGGCGAGATATTCATCTCGAATCCTAGTCTCAGGAGTGCGTGGTATCCACCATGTTCCTTTTCCATATTATTTTCCAAAAGGTTTGATATTTTTATCTGTTTTTGAGATTTGATTAAGAAAAGGGTTTAATAAACCGCTTTGATAGTTTTGAATGATGGCAAGGGCTAAGATGGGCGAGATATCCATCTCGAATCTTAGTCTTAGGAGCTCGTGGTATCCACCATGTTCCATTTCCATCTTTATTGAAAAGTGTTAAATAGGAATTACGTATTTTCGAGTTTTTATTATGAAAATGACTTGACGTTAAATCAAGAATTTGATGAACGATTGAGAAAGATTTGAATGACTTGGTTTGAAAGAAATGGTTTGAATGAAAGAAATGGATTGATTTGTTCATTGAGAAAATACTTGATATTGGATCGAGTTTTTATTTTTTTGATCTTTTGGAAATGATTGATTTTATTCTTGTGTTAGTACTAACTAAATAATCATGCAAATAAGGAAACGGAAATGGTAAAATTATTACACATCATGGGAGTGGGGGTACATTTTCTCGAATGGGAATTCAAAATAATGAAACAATTAAATCGAGCCCATTCAACGAACAAACAATGCATGAGTGTAGGTGCAAGAGGACGGTCTCATTTTAAGAAGGCACAAGAGTAAGTCATGTGAAAAAAAGAACAAACATAAATTAAATTTACAATACAATCAAAAATTAAATCGAAAGGAGTAAAATCAGAACATGCATGGATTAAAATCGGGATGTGAGAATGTGAATCAAGGTCACATAACGTAAAGACGTGCAAGGCATGTGGAAATTGAGGAGCAAACAACTTGGTAATGTGCTCAAAGCAGGTTTGCGCATATCGACAATAATCGAAATGTCATATGCCATTAATTAAAACGCGATGAAATACTATCAATATATTGATAAAAATAATCATGGATAAATAACTCGGGAATTGCCAAATCCATAGATTAAAAATCGATGCTTAAACAATAAAATAAATCAAGGACAAACATTAAAATCAACAAGTGTCAGAGAAGTTAGAATAAAATACAAAAAGGATTAAAAATAAAATAACATAAAAAAATGAAATGGTAAAAAATAATGAAATAAATAGAAAGTGAGTTGTACAACGGTCGAACCCATGACTTAGTGGGAAGCACCGGATGCCACTACTACTAGGTTATGAGTGATTAGTCATAAGTTAATCGCACCCATTAATATATAGTTTGACTTTTATTACAAAAATGGAAAAATGCAAAAAACACCAACAAAAACCTACACATGTAGCCATCAAGAATCGAACTTGGGACTTAGGAATATCAAGTAGAAACTCCTACCACTCAACCATATCCTCCTTTTCGATGAATACTTGCAACTATCAGAAAATATAATATATGATAAAATAAAAACCAACAAAAATCACTAGTAGTAGTAATAATATTGCAATGTAGTAAGAGTCCAAAATCATTTATCAGTTCATTTTCAATAGAGATTTCTGTAAAATAAATGTGTAAGACCCCAATTTTGACCCTAAGATCCTCATGTTATCTCATCATATGCATTGGCTTTGGGATCATTCCATGGAATCCTCCTTACCCCTCATTGATTGGGTTTACACGGGGATAGATCACCAAGAACATTTGATTGTATCATAACTTGTTTTTCATTATTTACTAACCAAAATACTAAAAATATGTCAATGTATAGTTTGTTTCTTTTGTAGGTAGTGTGTACATCCACCAATGCCTCATCAAGCTCATATATAGGGTTTGAGACCCCCAATTCAAGGAAACTAATCAAGAGATGGTTCAAATTGGCTCTATATATCATATATGGATCCCCATGGTCTTCACATATCATTTTGATCCAGAATTCATCAAGAGTTTGAAGCTTGTTTTCCTTGAAAGCCCTGGTTCATCTAGGTATCTTGTGTGACTTCCTCAACAAGTTTCTTCATCATTGGACAAAATATTTTAAGGGATACTTAATATCACATCATCTTACACATATATGATCCTCCATGATTCCCAAATATCAATAAGATTTGAAGTTTTCAAGTTGGTTCATGGTGGTTGACCTGAGAAAGTCAACTAGTCAAAACTAGGGTTCCCTAGACCCTATCTCCTACACTTTTTGTCATATGAAAATGATTCCAAGAGAAAGCTTACTCCTTATGATATTACAAACAAATTTCATGTTTAATTCAAGATCTATTTTTTAATGTGAAGTCATTTTCTATGGTGACAGATAATAGGTTATTTTGTCTAAACCCAAGTTAGGAGGTCAACTTCCAAGGACCATAACTTGCTAAATTTTTATGATATGAAGGACATTCAAGTTTTATGATTAAATTAAAGGTGTCCTTTCCAAATTTTGTGTTTGGAATAAGTTCAAATTCAACTTGCAAATGCATTTTCCAAGAAGAAACATTATAGGTCATTTTGGGCCATTACCATTGAACAAGTGATTTTCCTCAACTTCTACAACGCGTAACTCCTTCATGCCAAATCCAAATTAGGTCAAATTTATGAAAAGATTTAAGGGATTTAAAAGAGATACATCTTTTATGAAGGAACATTTTTCATTTTAAGTCGATAGAAAAAGTTATTCAAGGTGGAAGAAGTGAGCATTTGACTTGTTACTTTGAAAATTTTCAAATATGTTTGATTTTCCAAACTTCCAGCTCTAGATTCATCATGATCCAAGTTCGAAATTGAAATATTTTCAACAAGAAAGTTCTTCCCCTTGATCTCACCTTTCTAAAAATTCCAAGATCACCTATTTTGGATCAAGATTCAGGTACTTGCCCATGATATCTTTGTTGGATTTGTTTTGGCAAGATTTGAATTCAAATGATCATTCCTCTTTGCATGCTTCCATGTGATGACCTCGGTACTCTTTGTGCATGAATTGGAGATGGACTGCATCATTCTTTAGGCCCAAACCATTGCCCATGCATCCATGCAGCTTGGTTTCCAACTTTAGCAAATTTTCAAGTGGTGCAAAGATCAATTCCTTGCCTATTTAAACAAGCTCAGGGCCTTAGAAATCACACACACACCTTGGCCAAGCTTTGCCAAGAGAATTCAGAACCTCACACCATAGAATTCCTTGAAGAATTCTTTGAAATCGAGTTTGAATTTCACCTTCTGTTTTAAAGTTCAAACTCCAAGGATTCATTGCCTTTTTCATCTCAATTGATTACTGCAAGCAATAGGAAGAAGAATCAAGCAAATCCAGTTCAAGATCAAGTTGAATTGAAGCTACTCGAAGGTGAAATTTCATAAACTTCTCTTCTTCGATTCTCCCTCATTTTTCAATTATTTTGATTGATTTTTGGTTGGCTGAATTCCTACCAATGTAGGCAACAAGATTTAGTTGCTTTGAGGTTAAATCGAAGCAACTCAGTTCATGATCCTCAAAATTCAAATCCCTGTATCTTTTTATATACTTGGAATTGAAGAAAATTGAGGCCAGATTCGAGGTCCTGAGCATTTTGTCTTTGAAATAGTGACCTTGTTTTTCATTTTTCATTAAGTTGAGGTTGGACCAGTCCGGTGGTGATCTGTAAGACCCTAATTTTGACCATAAGATTCATCATGATATTCTCATCATATGCATTAGCATTGGATCGCACCTTGGCATCCTCATTACCCCTCATTCATTGGGTTTGCATTGGAAGAGATCACCAAGCACATTTGATTGCATCATAATTAATTTATCTTTATTTCACTAACCCAAATACCAAAAATATGTCATTGTATAATTTAACTCTTTTGTAGGTAGTGCACATGCTCACCTATGCTCTATCAAGCTCACATCTAGGGTTTAAGACCCTCATCGCAAGGAGCTCAATCAAGAAGTTGTTTACTATGGATCTAATTATCATATATAAATCCCCATGATCTTCACATGATATTTTGATCAAAAAGTCATCAAGAGTTTGGAGTTGGTTTGCCTTGGAAACCCTAATTCATCTGGGTATCTTGTGTAACTTCTTCAACAAGATTATTCACCAATTGACAAAATATTTCAAGGGATGCTTCAAATTTCATCATCTTATGCATATATGATCCTCCATGAGTCCCAAAAGACAAGAGAATGTCAAGCTAGCAAGTTGGTTCATGGTGGTTGACTAGAGGAATTCAACTAATCAAAACTGGGGTTCCGTAGACCCTATCTCCTACAATATTTGTCATATTAAAATGATTCCAGAAGAAAATTTACTCTAAATGACATTCCAAACAACTTTCATGTTGAGGTGAAGAGCTATTTTTTCTTGGAAAGTCATTTTTTATGGTGAAAGATTATAGGTCATTTTGTCTAAACCCTAACTTAGAGGTCAACTTCCCAAGACCATAACTTGCTCAATTTTTATGATATGAAATTCATTAAAGTTGCACAATTAAATTCAAGATGTCTAATTCAACTTTTATGTTTTGAGGAATAGAAAATTCAACCTTTAAATTCATGTGATATGAGGAAACATTATAGGTCATTTTGGGCCAATACCATTGAATCAATGATTTTCCTCAACTTCTAAAATGCATAACTCCTTCATAATAAATCCAAATAAGGTTAAAGTTATGACAAAATTGAAGGACTTTGAGAGAGATACAACTTTCATGAAGGAACTTTTCTCATTTGAAGCCCATAGAAAAAGTTACTCAAGGTGGATGAAGTAAACATATGGCTTGGTACTTAGAATTTTTTTTATATGATCATGATTGAAGCTTCAAATGAAAAAATGTTCAACAGGAAAGTTGTTCCTATTGATCTAACCTTTCACAAAAGTTCAAATTCATCCCATTTGAACAAATTATGACTGACTTGCACATGGCTTAAAGTTGGATGACCATTTGGCATATTTGAACTTCCAATTTCCACACACGAATGCATGGCTTGTTAACATGACATCAGCATTGCTTGCACATGACTTTGGACCTTAATGCATCATTACATGGGCCTATCACACGTCCATGCATCCATGTAAGGAAATTTTCTATTTCTGAAAGATTGAAAGAAGTGTGCAAATATCAAAGGTTTTGGCTATAAATAGAAGTGTTTATGCTCAGAATTAAGGACCCTTGCTCGCCAGCTTTGAAGCTACAACCCTAAACCTCCATATTCAAAGGATGACCTTGAGGTTTTTTATTAAAAATCGAGTTTGAATATCCCATTGTTTTGAGATTCAAAACTCCAAGAGTCCTGCTTCTTTCTTGATCCATTTCCACTCCATTAAGCATCCAGAGCAAGGCCAAGCACAATTGAGAGCAAGATCGTGTCCATCTGAACCTGCAGTGAAGGTGAATTTCTGAATTTTTCATCTCTTCGATTCTCATTCAATTCTCCACTATTCTTGATAATTTTTGGTTGTCTGAAGTCTTACCAATGCAGGAAACAAGATTGAGTTGCTTTGAGGTTAAATCGAAGCAACTCAGATCATGATCCTCAAAATTCAACTCCTTGTATCTTTCAATATACTTGGAGTTAGGTGAAATTGAGGCCAAATTCGAGCTCCTGAGCATTTCTACTATAAATTCATGTCCTCCCTTTTCATTTTAGTGATGGTTGAGGGTGGACCAGTCCGGTGAGGTCCACCGGAGAAGAAGACCGGAGCTCTGGCTCCGGCGATGTGTTGGCATGTCTCCAGACCATAGGATCCTTCTATTTTGTTTTAATCTTTAGCGTCCAAATTGATTACCACGCATGTGGCACATTGACTAGGGAACATCATGGAACGCGCACTCTGGTCCACTTGATCCGCCACCTTAATTAATGAGGGAGATCAAGTGGTCCACGTATTTTTGCATTTTTTTTATTTTCATTTTAATTGACTTATTTTCATTAATTCATATTAATTTTAATATTGATCCAAAAAAGATGGGACTTTCACCAAAAATTCTCAAATATTTTTCTCTTTCATATTCTGAATTAAAATTATTTTTTGGATCAATATTAATATTTTTCATGATTTAATTGTTTTTGTACATATTTTTAATTGTTTAAAAATACTTTTAAGTTTCCAAAAATAATGAAATTTTTTCTCTAAGGTCCTTTGACCTTGTTTGACCTATGATAAATATCTTGGCCATTTACCTTTTGCACTTTAAATTCAAGTCTTTATTCATTCGCCATTATTTATACCATTTAACTTGTTTACTTAAATGTCATTTTCACTTTGCTCACTTGAGCCATATCTTGTGATTGTATTTACTTGATTGTGTATTTTGTTTGTGTTTGTGGTCTTTTGACCTTAATGTACATAATACCAACAAAAACTCCAAAAAAGATTTGTGTGGACTGTTGGATTTGATCCGAGACATTGGACTTAGGATTAGGCAACATTCCCTATGAAAAAGGACATGGCCAATGCCAACTTTTTTAAAGCCAGTCATTAGGAATTGAACATTCATCTGATGCAAGTGAGATCCCTTTTAAGTTCATCTGCTACATGGTCTTGATGAAGTTGTTACTTTGAACCTGTGTCTAATCCCTATCTCTGAGCCATTCAAGGAGTATGTCATTTGATACATGAGAGATTATGAAAAAGATCATGGAGTTGCTAAGCTTGGGTGTGGCTATCTTTATTTGGTGCCTTGTTCTTCACCTTTCCATTTGTGTATTGGTATTTCTTGATTATAAAGTCCCAGGGAAATTGGGTTTCTATATGACATTCTTATCTATTGGATTGCATCCCATTGGTCAGATCTTTTCAACTCTTAACTTTTAATTTTTGCTTAGGATTAGTCTCTTCATCTCCTCCCACCTTCTTTAATTTCAAATCTCTTCCTCCTTTTAAAAATATTCTTTGCTTGTGTTTTCTAAACTTAGACTTTATTGCAAATTAACAACTTTGATCTTATGCCATTGTATTTTCAAACTCTTTTCTTAATCCTATTTGTAAATGAACTTAACTATACTTGACTTAAAATTTCAAAATACAAAAAGAACTAACACTCATTCAAACCTTTTTTAGGCCTTTTGTGCCTTTGTTAAACTTAAACTTTTGTTAAAAGCAACTAATTCACTTTAAAATTGCTACCATGAACTATGAGGTTTTGATCCCTCATTTTATGTTGGTACGTAGGTGTCGCATCCGCGAAAAACAACCGGCGGGCTAAACAAAAACAACACAGAGCCGCCACCGTGCGTTATTTATCCCAAAAGAGGGAAAGGAAACGCTCAGAGTAAACCTGGAAAAAGCATGGTCTCGCGACCAAAGAGATGGGATCGGGAGTCGGTTACGCAAGGGGAAAGTATTAGCACCCCTCACGTCCGTCGTACTCGACGGGATCCACGCTCTAAAAGAAAGAAAAGGTTGCTAAACAAACATCACACACACACACCGAAGACAACACAGGTGGGGGAAAAGAGGAGAGAGCTCGCTAGGACATCGCGTCCTATGCCTACGTATCTCGTCTGGAACGAGAATCAGAGCTGCCGTAGTTCGGCTCACGCACGCCAAACAAGACACACACAAACACAGGTAAACCTGGAACCCGAACGCCAAATGTTGGACTTACATCGGCTTCCGAACCAAACAAACACACTCAGGATACGGACAGCCAATCGCTGGGCTTACATCCATATCCTGACACACAAGAGGGTTAACAAGAAAACACACACAAAAAGAAAAAAAAGTGCCCGGAGAGACCTCGCACGGTCTCCTGCCTATGTACCTCATCTGGTATGAGGATCAGGGCGACGTAGTTCCCCTGAACGGGAAAGAAATTCCAACCAGATACAAAGGGAGACAGACTACTAGGGAGCTGTACTCGAGCCTAGTGTTATCATGCATCATTGCCCTATGTTATGGTTTCTATCCTAACTTGCTCAACAGCAAGCTAATCCTAACCAGGAAAAAGCAAAACACACATGCTCAATCAAAATAAAGCAAACATTCACATATCACACACTATATACAGTCAAGTGAGGCTCAAACAAGGGTGGACTGCCGAGGCAAGTCAACTGTACAGGGTAGTGTTTGCTCTTAACCCTGACATTGAGAGTCAGGGTGAAGCAGATGAAAGGTGAGTGAAGATGAGACTTCACAGCTCTTATCCCTGGCCAGGGAGAGCTTCAGACAAAGGAGCGTGGGTTCAGAATGAGGGAACCCTTCTACGTTCAAGACTCTGACTCGACTGTACAAATGTACAAGATCTTCGGTTAATGTCCCAATGCATCAACACAGTGGTGTGAGCAGAGGGACGACTCAACAGAATAGCGGGGGATGGATTGCACATCCCTTGGGTTCCGCCAATTGCCTCATAGAGGTCTTTACCTGCTTGGGGACAAAGTTAAACAATCACAAACATCGCCTCTTAAGGAGGACTTCAGACAGTTGTCTGGCTAAATAACAAGCCAGGTCTTCCAGACTACATGGAGACAAGAGAGTCTACCTCAATTGGTTTATACAACCAAGCAGCAGCACAACAAGTTCTTAAAGAACTAAAGCGACTATGGTACCTGAAATCAATCTAATTCAGTCAGTATACCAATCACACAGTCAAAACAGACAAGATAAGAATCAACAGACAATGTACAAAAACAATGCAATGTGCAAAGCACAATCAACTCAAGCGAGCCAAGCATCCTACAAAATAAACCAAGTTAGTTCACAACAATTATCCAAATCAAACTCATTTAACTTGCATTATTCTCCTTGAAAGCATTTGCATCTCAACCTGAAACACAATTCAAAAGTGAGAAACAAGACCACTAGGCCAAGCCTAGGGTCAAAAGGAGATGAAAAATCCAAAACAGCAAGTGAAAATTAATCAAAATCACAATCAAACAAATTAGAAACAAATCCCATTGGTCCCCTGCTCATATCATTCATTATCATCATTTCATGAACAAAATATCACAAAGCATGCCATTTGCAACCTCAAAAGACCAAACAGAATGATCACAATCAAATCAATACGAAAACAGCTCAATAAATTCCACAAAAATTCCAACCTAAACAGAACACATTCAATGAGCATCATATCAAATTTCATGCTATTTGGACCAGAGGAAGTATGGAAATTAAATTCACTAAGTTCAGACAAGTTCAAGCAAGCCAACACAAGGCATCAAAACAATCACCTACTTCCATCAATCATAAAACAGTGACAAAATATGATAAATGAATGGAATCAAAACCACAATGACCTATAATGTGTCTAGAATGCTCATACCAAATTTCACACTCATCCAATTAATGACCAGAATTTCACAAATCAACTACAAACATGTGTCACAAAAAATCAACAAATGACCAAACAGGAGATAAAATCCCAATCAAATAGGAAATGCCATCAATAAATCCAGAAAAATTCTCATGTAATCTCAAAATCCATATGCTCAATCATGCAAAAATTTGGCTCAATCCAATGTCCACAAGTACATCAAATAAAATCATGAAATTCATCAAGCATGGTGTGACACAAATTGTCACACCTCTAATCAAAAATTCATATCTCATCAACCAGGGATCCAAAAATGGCAAACCACATATCAAAATCACCAGGAAAGAGTCCAGAACATGCACAAAAAATTTCAAGCATTTCTATGGAAGCATCATCATTTTATGAGTGAAATGGCATGGCATATACATGAAGCATGCATCCAAACAATCCCTAAGCAATTTATTTTTTCACACGTGCACAAAAATAATAAAATTCATCATAAAAGACTACACATCACAAGGAGAATAATTCAAAAAACCTCACAAAATTTGGACAAGAAGTGAATTAGATATGGATTTTTGAAGTTCATGCATCAAAATGAAATAAAATTGGAAAAGAAAATGAAATAGAATGAAATTAAATTGATGGAATGGCAATCTGGTAATTCTTAACAGCGAGCGCAAAACGACGCCGTGTTCATTAATACGCTGGCGCAACGTGATTGGATGCTAGTGGTGGTAAACACAAAATTCAAACATAAGCCAAGCCAACAAGATCAAACGCGTTCTTCATCGTCTATAGCGAACACATTTCCAGAAAATCCGCCATGAACAAACTTCAACCAAAATGCACAAACGATATACCAACAGAACCGTCTAATCATGTACATCACGGATATGGATCTAGTTTGACCTAACTCTAACTATATCGACGGGATCGATCGAAAATAGGTTTCGACATCAAATGTTCAGATCAAGATATCTCTCTCTACACTCAACCAAATCAAAAACTACAAGCAGCATGGTAATCTACATTGAAAGACCTATCATAACCATATCACAATTTAATCAATGAAGGAATTCGAAAATGCACCTTGTGATGATGGCAGTGAAGAATCTGGACGTTTCAATGGCTAAAACACCAAAACAGTTGCAGTACAATGATGTGGAAGTTGAATGGAAAAGGTTCTTCAGCTCAGCGATGCTTCAGATCGAAGGAAACTCAAAACTCCATGGATGAGCAAGGTTATGACAGTCCAAATTCAGCAAGCTTTGGCCACGAGTTTGTTGAAACATTTCATCAGCAAGTCTTGTAGAATGTAGATCCAACAAGAATCAACAAGATTGATGAAGATTTCAATGTGAAATGATGAAAAAAAAAGTTTGAAGAAGTTTGGAGAATTGAGAGGTTTTTGGAGAAAAGTTTGTTAGATCTTGGAGAATGAAAATGTGTTTTTGATTTCTGTTATGATTAATGTTATATACCAATGCCTAATCCATCTCTTAATCACAATTAGCAAAAATCAAGTGTATTAGTGAAAATGCAATTTCAAGTGTTATGTCCAACAAGTCCTTTTCCAAATTAAGCAATGTAACAGTCCAAACTTGGTTCAAGCAAGTTCTAAATACCATTTGTGATGTGTATGAAAAGGTCCCATGTGCATATGGCTTGTATTTCTCAAAATCACTATTTCACACCAAAAATGCTAAATAGTCCACTTGAAAAATGCCATTTTTCCATGCTTATTTTTGATGAAATTTGATGATGCACCATGAAAGTACATGTGAAATGGGGTTTGCTCAAAGAAAGATCATCCAATTTGGCCATTCCATGTGAAAGTTAAGCCACTTTGAATTTAGGCATTTTTGGAAAATGATTTGATCATATCTTGCCAACCATTCATGAGAAATTCAAGTTCTTGGACTTTTTGGAAAGGTGAGAGCAAGATCTACAACTTTCATGTTGAACAAAATTTCATTTGAAGCATTTTTGGACATGTAATTTTGAGGTGAAAAACTTTCCATTTTTGGAAACTTTCATTACAAGTCACTTTCCATTTTTGGAAAGTTTTCTCCTGACTTTATTTTCTTCATTCTTGATGTTTGAAATGTCAAATGAAACTTGTTTCAACATGAATGAAGTGTATCCAACTCTCTCCCACCTCCAAATCCACAAAATCAAGCACAGTTGACCATAGTTGACTTTTCTGACTGACAGATGAATTTGGCTATGCACTGATCAAGTTGAGCCTCAATCTCCTGATGAAATGGCTCAATGATGAAACCCTAGCTCCCATAAGCTCAATATAATCATGAAATGATCCCCATATCCATTGTAGACCCCATCTCCTTGCCAAGCCCTGATTGGCCCAATGCAACTGATAAGACTGATTAGGGTTGACCAGTGGTCAAAACCCTAATCTCAAGGCATCTGATCAAGCATAAGGAATCTCTTGGATGATAACAAAACCATGATGATGATGTATCATTTCAACCAAGATCAAGCTCAATCTCCTTGAGAAATCATGAAACCCTAATTTGAATTACACATCCTCAGATGATTAATGATCAATTCAATGAAAACCCTCAGCTTGCATATATCAACCTTTTATCTTCTGACCAAGACCTAGGAGGATGACTTGCACAAGGTTGCCACATGATATGCAATTATGCAATGCCTAATGACCTAAGAAATGCAATGCAATATGTTAAGCTAGTCCCAAGAGAGGAGGGCAAATTTTGAGGTGTTACAGCTGCCGCTATTCAATCCACTGTGAACCTGTCGATATGAATAGCCTCGGCTTTCAGATGATCAGGGTGAAGAGTGATTGAATACCAAGAACAGACGAACAATTTGCGCTCTGATGGGAAAATAATTAACAATGCCTGTCAGAATCGGGAAAGAAACAGTCTCGAAAGAAAAAAATCCGTCTGGAACGGAGAAAGTCGGTCTGATCACCGAAACAACAACGTCGACCTGGATACCAAAATAAATTGTAACGCAGGGATAACCATGGCCTGAACACCACATCCGCTGGGGATTATTATCTCTTCTTTTCTTTTTTGAACCCTGAAATTTTCTCGCGCAAATGATCCCAGATCACTGCATTTGAACCCCGACATCTTGTTTACCAACATAATGAACCCCATTCTCCATTTGAACCCCGGTCGCCTGACGATAACTCGCGATCGCCATTGTGAACCCCGTTCTCCAGAAAATGCCTCAACATTTCCCTTTCTCCATTTGAACCCCGATCTCCAGAAAATGCCTCAACATTTCCTTTTCTCCATTTGAACCCCGTTCTCCAGAAAATGCCTCAACATTTCCCTTCCTCCATTTTCTTGTGATAATTCCGCTGGCAATATCGGAAATAACACCAAACACCACTCTGAGGGCGACATATCAGAGGGTACACCTTCACAAAAAGGAAGGTAACATGTGCATCTCTTCTTCAGAAGACACCCGTAACGACCTCCATTGGCCTCAGCCAAAGTCTAAGGTGACACATGAACAGAAGATAATCCTGAGGACCTCATCCCGGATATAATCTTCAGCTCCAATCTCTATTTGGACCCCTATCTCCAGAAAATGTCTCAACATTTCCCTTTCTCCATTTTGAACCCCGATCTCCAGAAAATGTCTCAACATTTCCTTTTCTCCGTTTGAACCCCGATAGTCGCGCTGATCGCGTAACGTCCTTTGATTTTATTTCCATCTCCGTCCGACGGAAAAATTTCCTCCAGTATCGCACTACTGGGGAATACTGCTGATCTGACATCATGATGCTAAACTCCTCAGAGTAACACCTTCACCCTCAGGCGAAACTAAATTTCAAACAGTAACCACGGCTTGAGTCGCGCTGATCGCGTAACATTCCCATCTCTGTCCGACGGAAAAAATTCCTCCAGTATCGCACTACTGGGGAAGTACGGTTGATAAAAACACGGTGCCAAACTCCTCGGAGCAACACCTTCACCCTCAGGCAACCACTTCTCAAACGGTAACCACGGTCTAAGACTAGCTCATGCTTGCAATATGATGCATGATTGATTTTTCTGCGTAATGTTCTATAATTATGGAAATGCTACGTGATTCTTTATGCAATATGCTATGCTATTTTTCATGATGAATGTATAAAAAGGCATCCCCCTCAAGGGACTCTTCTGAGGAGCTCGAGACACTCTGCTGAGGAACTCGCCAACACTCCAATTCCACCCTGCTGGGGAATAGTGCTGCTGCTGGGCATAGGCATCCCTTGTTGGGGATAAACTTCTTTTGCGCCCAATCCGCTTGAGGAATTGCTGGGGAAGAATCCACCAATGCACTCTGTGGGGATACACCCGTCTTGACTAGCTGGGGATATAAATCCCGACTCCGCTTGGGAAACCACCGCACACAGATACTTCCGCTGGGGAAATTGTCACCTTCAGACCTGGCGACTGGGGAAGCATCAATCTAAAACCTGCTGGGGATAACCATCCTGACCCTGCTAGGGAAGCCACAGACCTTGAATCTGCTGTTGGAGTTAGTCCTCACGACTCTGCTTGGATAGATGAGGGAATTCTGGTACTGAACACCAGACGACTCGTCGAACCTTGGTATTCATATCCAACTCCCATGTCAGCTTTCCAATTTTGAGAACTCCCAGACTCATCTGGACTTTTCTGCTCCATCATCTTGTATTCCAAACCGCTCCGCACTCGACGGAGGGCGAACTCCTGGGACTTATACAGACTTTTCAATCTACCGACTTTGAAGAGTCTTCTTGATTAACTCCAAGGATCGTCGTACGTCTCACCGTCGTCTTTTTAACGTCCTTCTGTTCATTCGTTCGTCCCTGATCGGACTCCATGGGGATTTGTTTTGTCAAAAGATTCCACATCACAACCTGCAAGTGAGTGAAAAAAAAATACCTAACAGTTCCTGCAAAAGAGATCGTTAGATAAAACCATGCCCCAGGCATGTCAAGATTTCAACACTTGGGTCGCTCAACCTTCCGAATAAGATTTCAAGCTTCAATCTTATAAGCATGCGTTGGAAGGGACCTATATGTCTTAAAATGCAAGATTCTTTATCACAATAATTGGATGTTTTTGCAATCAAAGCGGTAATGAAAAACAAAAATAAAATTATTTGACTGAATATGCATTTTATTGATTGAAAAGGTGTGGCTCAAACTGAGCAATACAAAGGAAGCAATTCCTGAAAAGAGGTAATTGCGCACAAAAGGAAAAATCTATCCTAATGGCAATGTGAAACCCGTGATCTCATCGAGTTCCAACTCGGTTACACCCCATATGTCTTCAGACTCTCCGCTTTCTGCCTTCTGAACCAGACGATTCCAACTGATCCCTACCGGGTATTATCCATGTGCCTTAACCAAAGCGCAAACGATCATGCTAGACGCAGTTATTCGTTTCAATCCCTCTTTTGCCTGGACCGCCCTTTCGGGTTTTCAGCCCACCGGGATACCCTTTTTTGCCCAAGTCGCCTTTTCAGGTTTTCGACTTGCCGGGTGTACAGTTTTTTCCTTTTATCCCTAATTTTTGCCCGAACCTTTTCTTTCTGTTTTTGGTTCGCCGGGATGCCCATTTTTGCCTGGACTATTTTATTCTTTTCGTCCAGCGGGTCTCTTTATACGAAGTATTTTTTAACTGCGTTTGCATTCACAAGGGATGGAAAATCTTCGCCATCCATGGTCGTCAACAACAAGGCTCCGCCAGAGAAGACCTTCTTGACCACGAACGGACCTTCATAATTGGGTGTCCATTTGCCCCTTCGATCGTTTTGAGGAGGAAGGATCCTTTTCAGCACCATATCACCTACGTGATATACCCGAGGTCGTACCTTTCTGTCAAAAGCACGCTTCATCCTTTGCTGGTATAACTGCCCATGACAGATGGTTGCCAGCCTCTTTTCCTCAATTAGGCTCAACTCTTCGTACCGGGTCCTTACCCATTCAGCCTCTTGCAATTTCACGTCCATCAGGACTCTCAAAGAGGGAATCTGAACCTCAACCGGTAGCACGGCTTCCATCCCATATACCAATGAGAATGGAGTTGCCCCAGTAGACGTGCGCACCGACGTTCGATACCCATGCAATGCAAACGGCAACATCTCATGCGAGTCTTTGTAGGTTACCACCATCTTTTGCACAATCTTCTTGATATTCTTGTTGGCTGCCTCAACCGCCCCATTCATCTTCGGACGATAGGGAGAAGAATTGTGATGTTCGATCTTGAATTCCCGGCACAATTCTTCCATCATCTTGTTGTTCAAATTAGAACCATTATCAGTAATGATTCTCTCGGGAACCCCATATCTGCAAATGATGTCTCTCTTGAGAAATCTGGCAAAGACCTGCTTCGTCACGTTCGTATAAGAGGCTGCTTCCACCCACTTAGTGAAGTAATCAATAGCCACCAATATGAACCTGTGCCCATTCGAAGCCGTAGGCTCAATCTTCCCGATCATATCAATGCCCCACATAGCAAACGGCCATGGAGACGACATTAAACTCAACGGATTTTGAGGCACGTGCACCTTGTCAGCATAAATCTGGCATTTATGACACTTCCGCACGAAATTGAAACATTGGGCCTCCATTGTCATCCAATAATAGCCTGCCCTCAGCAGCGTCCTTACCATCGCATTCCCACTAGCATGGGTACCGAACGATCCTTCGTGAACCTCTTTCATCAATTGGCTTGCTTCTCTATCATCAACACATCTGAGCAAGACCCAATCAAAATTCCTTTTATACAAAACCTCATCCTTATTCAGATAAAACACCATGGCCAACCTCCGCAGAGTCTTTCGGTCCTTCTTGGATGCTCCCTCAGGATACTCTTGCGTCTCTAGATAGCGCTTGATATCGTAATACCACGGCTTCTCATCATCAGGCGCTCTATCAACAGCAAACACATAAGCCGGTCTATCCAGACGACCTACTTCCACACTCGGGAACTGATTCCACCACTGCACCTTAATTAAGGCAGCCAAAGTAGCCAAAGCATCTGCCAAAGGATTCTCCTCTCTAGGCACATGATGCAACTTCACCTTGGTGAAAAACGTCAACAACCTCCTCGTATAATCCCGATATGGAACTAAATGAGATTGATGCGTATACCATTTTCCGTTAACTTGATTTACAACCAGAGCTGAATCTCCATATATGACAAGGTTATTGATCCTCAAATCAATTGCCTCTTCAATCCCCAGTATGCAAGCTTCATATTCAGCCACGTTGTTGGTGCACTCAAATGTTAGCCGGGCAGCAAAAGGAATGTGGGATCCTTTCGGCGTAACCAAAACAACACCAACACCGCTTCCATTCACGTTAACGGCCCCATCAAACATCAAAATCCATTCGGATTCAGGGTCAGGCCCCTCCTCCGGGATTGGTTCCTCACAATCTTTCGATTTGAGAAACATGATGTCCTCATCAGGGAATTCAAACTTCATCGGTTGATAATCCTCAATGGGTTGCTGGGCGAGGTAATCAGACAATACACTCCCCTTGATTGCTTTCTGAGAAGTATACTGTATATCATATTCTGTCAAAATCATTTGCCATCTCGCAACCCGTCCGGTCAATGCTGGCTTCTCAAAAATGTACTTGATTGGATCCATCTTGGAAATCAACAAAGTGGTATGAACCAGCATATACTGCCTCAGTCGGCGAGCAGCCCAGACCAAAGCACAGTAAGTTTTTTCGAGCAGTGAATATCTTGTTTCACAGTCGGTAAACTTTTTGCTAAGGTAGTATATGGCATGCTCTTTTCGACCAGACTCGTCATGCTGCCCCAATACGCACCCCATAGACCCCTCGAGGACCGTCAGGTACAGAATTAACGGTCTTCCCTCCACATGAGGCATCAGAATCGGAGGCTCCTGCAAATATTCTTTTATTTTTTCAAATGCCGCTTGGCAATCATTATTCCACCTGACCGTTTGATCTTTTCTCAATAACTTGAATATTGGTTCACACGTGGCTGTTAGGTGAGATATGAACCGTGAAATGTAGTTCAATCTACCTAAGAAACCACGAACCTCCTTCTCCGTTCTCGGTTCAGGCATTTCTCTTATTGCTTTTACTTTTGCAGGATCAACCTCGATTCCCTTCTCGCTTTCAATGAACCCCAGCAATTTACCGGACCGCACTCCGAATGTGCACTTGTTCGGATTCAACCTCAGTCTGAACTGTCTCAGCCGGTCGAACAACTTGGCCAGATCTACCAAATGCCCCTCTTCTGTCTGAGACTTTGCTATCATGTCATCAACATAGAATTCAATTTCATGATGAATCATATCATGAAACAAAGTCACCATGGCTCTCTGATAAGTAGCACCGGCGTTTTTGAGACCGAATGGCATCACCTTGTAACAAAAAGTGCCCCACGGTGTGATGAACGTTGTTTTCTCCATATCATCTGGCGACATTTTGATTTGATTATAGCCAGAAAAGCCATCCATGAAGGAAAACACTGAGAATTGAGCTGTATTGTCTACCAACACATCAATGTGAGGTAGTGGGAAATCATCTTTTGGACTAGCTCTATTCAGATCTCGGTAGTCCACACACATTCTCACCTTCCCATCCTTCTTCGGGACTGGCACAATGCTCGCAACCCATGGCGGACAATTAGTGACAGCAAGGAAACCAGCATCCCACTGCTTCTGCACTTCCTCTTTGATTTTCATTGCCATGTCAGGTCGTGTTCTGCGCAACTTCTGCTTCACTGGAGGACAATCTGTTCTCAACGGTAGCTTGTGCACAACGATATCGGTATCCAACCCTGGCATATCCTGATAAGACCAGGCAAAGATGTCGACATACTCTTTCAACAATACTACCAATCTGCTCTTAACACTTTCCTCCAAAGCAGCCCCGATTTTCACCTCTTTCTTGACCTCGTCGGTACCCAGATTCACAACCTCAATCTGCTCTTCATGCGGCTGAATCACCTTCTCCTCTTGTTTCAACAACCTGGCCAATTCCCCTGGCAGTTCACAATCTTCTTCGTCTTCTTCTTCAGCTTGATAGATCGGATTGTCGAAGTCATACAAGGGTGTAACAGGATTGTTATCAATGAGATCCGGAGAGGAATCGCATCTGCATGAATGTGGATTCATGCATTGCTTAGAACCGGAACGAGACAAATTGAAAAAGAAAAATGAAAACATTGCCATTTTTATTTTGTTTTTATTTTTAAACTGCAAAAATAAATGAAAAACAGGGAACACCGCTTTTAACTGAAAAACATCCTTTTATTGATGATGCAAATTTGCAAATTTAGACATGAGGTGGCCCTTAAAATGAACCATTACGTGTCGGGCAACACGTATGGCTTTCATGCATATAAAATCAAAACAGGAAAAATATTACTCTTCCAGCAGAGTGACCCGGATGATCTTTTCAGCCTTCCAGTTCTGGATTCCCATCCCTGGTGCGCACGGCTTTATCCACCGGTCAATGTCGCAGTCACTATCAGCTTCCTCACTCATCATGCAGATGTGATCCGGATCCAGCATTCCGGCACTAGTGAAGGTGACCGACGTACGGCGTCCTCTGCCTTGTCCCGAGCCTCTGTCCGGCTTGTACCCCACTCCGAAGCGGTCTTTCTTTGCAGAGATATCCATCATCCTGCCCCAACCAGGAGCCTCTCCATTCTTTACCACCTCGGCGGCCTGTTTGTACGAAGCAATGGACGGTTTTTCCTCTTCCTTCGCAAAAAGAGCATTCTCCACCTTAACGGTTTCGAATGCTTGACTCGGCGTCTCCCATATTTCGCCGTCCATCTCAACGTATTTGAATGAGGACAAGTGGCTGACAAAGATGTCCTCTTCTCCGCACACAGTGACAACCTGTCCTTCCCAAATATACTTAAGCTTTTGGTGCAAAGTCGAGGTCACTGCCCCTGCAGCATGAATCCACGGGCGACCCAACAGGCAATTGTATGCCGGCTGAATATCCATGACGTAGAAAGTCGACTTGAACACCTCTGGGCCTATCTTCACAGGAAGCTCAACTTCTCCAAATACGGCCCGCTTTGACCCATCAAATGCCCGCACTATCAGATCAGTGGGAGTCAGAATCAACCCGTCACAATTCAGCTTAGCCAGAGCCTTCTTCGGCAACACATTCAATGAGGAGCCGGTATCAACCAGCACATGCGAAAGCACGGCCCCTTTACATTCCATTGCGATGTGTAACGCCCGGTTATGATTTCTCCCATCCACAGTCAGGTCCATGTCTGTAAAACCCAACCCATGGCTGGCATGCACATTAGACACGACCGTCTCCAACTGGTTTATGGTTATCTCTTGAGGAACATAGGCTTTCTTCAGAATTTTCAACAGAGCCTCTCTATGCCCCTCAGAGCTTAACAGCAAAGATAGAATTGATATCTTGGGGGGAGTTTGCTGCAGATGGTCCACCAACTTGTACTCAGACTTCTTGATGATCCTTAAGAATTCTTCGGCATCACCATCAAGTTTCTCTCCCGACCCCACAGGCGCCGGTGTCACTACTGGAGTACTATCATTCACCACTGCTTTCCCTTTTGCCCTGGCTAAAGCCTCGGCCTTTTCTTTTTTCTCTTTCTCTCCTTCTCCTCCCCTCAACGCATCAGGAGCAAACAGTCTGCCATGGCGAGTGAAACCGCTGGTACCGGCATTATCCACCTTTGAAACGGTGGTTTCACTTGCAGTCTGATCTTCTACCTTCTCATCATTACAGTACACTTCTCCACCATAATGCCAAGGCACGACATCATCTTTGTCATATGGAATTGGTCCGGGTACCGTGATGGTAACTGGAGCCACTTCAGCAAGAGTAGACAAATCCACCGGATCAAAATAAATCGTTATGGTGGAGACCTCATCTTTTCCCTTATCAGCCTTCTTCTCAACCCGAACACTTCCATCGTCCATCAAACCTTGGACAGTCCTCCTCAACAACTCACACCCATTCTGAACAACAGTGCACTCAGCACAATCATCATTACAGCCCGGGTGAACCCCATTCAATAACAACTGCCTCTTGACCTCAGCCAGAGGAGTCTTCAACTGATTAACAGTAGACAGCCCCACTCTATTCTCCTCAGAGATAGCATTCACCCCCCTTTGACCATGCGCGGGCATGGGATTAGCATTAACGTTGGGAGATGGTGCGAAGTTGATAGCTTTCGAATCCACCAGGTCTTGAACTACGTGCTTAAAAGCTTTGCAGTTCTCTATATTGTGTCCGGGCGCACCTGAGTGAAATTCGCATTTTGCATTCTCATCATAATTGGCTGGCCTCTGATCAGGTCTCAAAGGTGCCAAAGTTCTTAGCTGTACCAATCCCAAGTCCATCAACTTTTTAAACAGAAAAGAATAAGTTACAGGAGGCCTGTCAAACTGACGATCGTTCATTCTTCCTCTTACTTGGTAACCAGCCCTCTGAGGCCTCTGCTGAAATGATTGTCTCTGTTGTTGAGGTTGTTGCTGTTGCTGTTGCGGTGCAGGCTGATGCTCAGCAGGAATAGTTACCGCAGCAGTGTGCTGGAAGTAACGATCCCTACTGGGTCCCCTCTGAGTGTACACAGCGCTGGTATCTTTGCGAAGGGCTTCTTCGACCCTGACGACGAAGCATTACCCTGTATCTTTCCGAGCTTCAGCCAGCTCTCTATCCTCTCCCCGGCCACGACTATATCTGAAAAGTTGGTCACCGGACAACCAACCATCCTCTCAGCATATGCCTCTTGCAGGGTCCCCATAAAGAGATCAGACATCTCCCTGTCAACTAGAGGAGGTTGCACTCTCGCAGCCAACTCCCTCCACCTCTGAGCGTATTCTTTAAACCCTTCGTTATTCTTTTGAGACATACCCTGCAGCTGGGTACGACTCGGGGCCATATCAGCATTGAACTGATACAGTTTAAAGAAAGCGTCCCCAAGATCTTGCCAATTCTTGATATCTGAGGACTTGAGCTTGGTGTACCACTCCAAGGAGCCTCCGGACAGGCTGTCCTGGAAGAAATACATCCACAACTTTTGGTCCATGGTGTATGCAGAGATCTTACGAACAAACGCTTGCAGATGAGTCTCGGGGCAGGAACTCCCATTGTACCTATCAAATGTGGGCGCTTTAAATTTCTGCGGGATCACAATCCCCTCCACTAGCCCCATATTTGACATGTTGACCACCCCGGGAGTGGCATAACTTTCCAATGCTCTGATCTTTTCAGCCAGCAGCTGGATCTCTTTATTTTGTGGTGGGGCACCGTATTGACCAAACGGTTCGTTGTGCATGGAAAACTGATCCGCTTCTCTGTCTTCCTCTCTGTCATCCTCAACCCCGAAGAATGGATGGAATAGACTGTCTTTCATATTCTGACCAGGTTGACCACCCGCAGTACCGAAACCAGCGGCATTGTTCACTATACCCACTGTTGTCCTCTTACCACCATCTCGAGAACCACCCAGCCCCTGGTTGGAGACACCATCCAGGTTCACACCGCTGTTTGCCGCTGAAGCCCGCTCGAGCTTCTCAACTTTATCAACTAGAGCTTTCTGACCAACTGCAAAACCTTGCATGATGTTGATCAGCTCGGTCATCTTATCCTTCAACTCAAGAATATCTGAATTTGGGAGATCCATCAGTCTGGGAGTATTGCGTCTCGTGAAGTATCTGTGTGGACGGTTTGAGTGCAAAGGTACAGTTCTGCGAGCACGAGCAATGATTCCTGAAACAATCAAGCACGTTATAACTGATACCTGCAAAATAAAACACAAGTTATTATGATTATGCATGAATGCAGTGTTTATCCACATGACATCAACCATCTTCGCGAACACAAACAAGAAAAGCTAGCCTGATGAGGGTCCCACAGATGGCCCTATCTCATCAACCATCTTCGCGAACTCTGCGGCGAACCTGAGCTCGGTGTTCTCCTGCTGTAATCTCCCTACCTCCTTCTGGTGAATCTTCATCTGCCTGAAGTAATGACCTCTCTCAGCCATGTAATGATCTCTCTCGGCGATGAGATCCTTACGAATGGTCATGATCAGTGATAGAATATTTACCTCTTGTGATGATCGAAACCTTTGGTGCAGATCTCTTGTGACGATCAAAACCTTTGATGCAGATCCACGAAGTGATCACGAACGTTGAACGATGACAACGTCTCTACTCAGTCCACACGAACGGGTTCCTTCAATCTCAGTGCTAGCTGGTACGAATGAAGGCTTTGAGTGAGAGAGAGAGTGAGAGAAAACGAAATTAATGCAACCGCAATGAATGCTTCTGCACAAGGGTTCTATTTATAGAACCACTTGTGTGGGCTTCAAGCTAAAAGCCCACTTAAGTGTATTTTGGCCCATATCTTATAATATGCCCAAAATCACTTAAGCCCATGGTACCTTACCATATTTCGTATTCTACTCAAGTACACCGTAACTTACGATGTTCTATAATTCACTTAAGGGCACCGTACCTTACGGTATTCCTTAGCTACTCTATCTCTCATCAATCAGTCCTTTGCGTGTGACCCTATAGGTGTTCGCGGCATTGGAAATTATATTAAATCATGTATTTAACATAATAAACAGTGAGCGGTATCTAGCAACACATCACTGCTACCCAAGACACGAAAATGTCAAGTGATCTGACAATTCCTTCTGTGATAATACTTATGTGTATAATTACCCCTTTGCCCTTATGTCTATATTGAACACAAGGCATAGACCGTGTCATCCTTGTCCAGTTCAATATTGGGCCCATAGACATTTATCCTGTTATGCAGGATGGGCAAATTCCATCTAGGTCACTCATGTCCCTCAGCATGCTTCGTGGAGTACCCATCAACTGTCTTTATGGTTATCCAGTTACGGACAACGTTGGATCAGCAATAAAGCACTCGACTCTACATCTAGGATCCATAGTGGTTTCAGGTCGAAGAGTGGAATACACTATTATCACCATGAGAATAACTTATGACACTTTGCATAACTTTCTATATAGTATTCTCATAGCGGGTCAATCCGGTATAAATATTACTCCTAATATTCATACCTATGTTTAAGACTTGATAACTCTTTATCCATGATCCATGAGATATGATCATCAGTCTACAAACATAATAGTCTTAATGCTTTAATGTTATCCCACTTCACACTAAAGCTCGACTACGGATACTTTAGGAATAATGTCCTTATGTTTAATGTGTTCTCATGATTAAGTCATACTTAATACATTAAACGGACTATCTATTCCAGGGACTTTATTAATCAACCATAATAAAGAAAATGCCTTTAAATAATTCGATACAAGTACCAAAAGTATTGGCCTCTAGGGCTTACACCAACAGCACCAGCATTCTTTAGACCGAAAGGCATCACTCTATAACAAAATGTTCCCCAAGGTGTAATGAATGTGGTTTTATCCATATCTTTGGGTGCCATCTTGATCTAATTATATCCAGAAAATCCATCCATAAACGAAAAGACTTTGAATTTGGCAGTATTGTCTACCAACATATCAATGTGCGGAAGAGGGAAATCTTCTTTCGGATTGGCTTTATTCAAATATCTATAGTCAACATACATGCAGACTTTTCCATCTTTCTTTGACACTGGCATAATATTGGCCACCCATTACGGATACTCGGCTGTTACAAGGAAACCGACATCAATTTGCTTTTGCACTTCCTCTTTGATCTTTACAGCCATATTAGGATGTGTTCTTCTCAACTTCTGCTTGATTGGCGGGCATTCTGGCTTCAATGGCAACCTATGCTCCACAATCTCAGAATCCAACCCAGGAATGTCTTGATAGGACCAAGCAAACACATCTAAATATTCTCGAAGAAGATCAATCATCCCCTTCTTAGCATCTGGACACAGTCGAGACCCAATCTTGACTTCCTTCACATCATCTTCGGAACCCAAGTTGACTAGCTCAATCTTCTCTTCAAACGACTGAATAATCTTTTCATCTTGCTCAAGAAGACGAGACAATTCATTACTCACTTCCACATCACTTTCCTCCTCGGCCTCAAACACAGGGAATTCAAAATTTGGAGAAGGAGAAGGATCATTGTATTCAATGGGGTTAGGAACCAACCTGCATAATGATTTGATATTTTGATTTTAGAGAGGTGAATTTGTGACCAAATATTATGCAAATGGACAATTATATTATTTATTTATGTTTTTTGTGATTACCATTTTCAGAATAAAGCAAAAAGTAAAAACAAACATCAAAGACGTGGATGAATAGAATTAATTTTATTAATGATCAATTTAAAATGCCCAAACAATGTTCACTTCTCCCTTAGGCATAGGAGAAGTATTTTAAAATATAAAAGCAATTACTTAGATCGATGCAAAATATCAGGAATCTCAACGGAAGTCCAATTGTTGCATGTCCTTCCATGCGTTACAAAGTTGGTGTAGTCTTCCTCTTCGTCATCCTCTAGCACAGCAGCTAAGTGTTGTTCATTGCCATGAATGAACCCTCCGCTACGGAAGCTAAGTTGCATATCTTCAGATCTTGCAATTGATGAGCCTTTCTGGAACCCCAAATCGGTTTTGCCTTTGATGTCGGAGACCTCTACCATGCGCCCCCATTGATCAACAACACCTTCTTCCACAATCTTTTGAGCATCTTTCAGCGAGGACATAGGTGCCCCAACTCTCTTCTCAGCAGCAATAGACAAGGCTTGGAACGAAGTTCCGACCTCATCCTCAGTTTCAATATACGATAAAGATGACAAATGGCTAACCAACATCGCTTTCTCTCCTCCAACAATCACAAGCTTGCCATTCTTGACAAATTTGAGCTTCTGGTGCAGAGTGGAGGTAACAACTCCTGCCTCATGAATCCATGGCCTTCCCAATAAACAGTTGTAGGCCAGGTGGATATCCATTACTTGAAAAGTAATATGAAAATCACTCGGACCTATCTTGACTGGAAGGTCCACTTCACCAATTACCGTGTTGCGCGAGCCATCAAAGGCTTTGACAATTACCCCACTATACCTCAAGGGAGCTCCTTGGTAAGATAGCTTCGAGAAGTTGACTTCGGAAGCATATTGAGTGACGAACCGGTGTCAACAAGCACATTTGAGAAAGCATCTTCCTTACAGTTCATTGAAATATGCAAAGCCAGGTTATGATTCCTTCCCTCCTCGGGGAGTTCTTCGTCACATAAGCTCAAATTATTGCATGAAGTGATGTTAGCCACAATGTGATCAAACTGATCCACAGTAACATCTTACTTTACATATGCTTGTTCAAGAACTCTCTGTAGTGCTTCTGTGTGCGCTTCGGAATTCAAAAGCAAAGACAACACAGAGATCTTTGAGGGAGTCTGGAGCAGCTACTCAACCACATTAAATTCACTCCTTTTTATCAATCGGAGTACCTCATCATCATCATTGGCTTTCAAGTTGCTGGATTGACCAGACTTATCCTTTGAACGACAAACTAGATCTACATTAGGCACCTTCGCCTTATTACCAACAATCGTTTCCTCTGGGACCACCGGCCCAAACACTCGACCACTGCGGGTCACCCTCGTTACATCAACAATGCTCACCACTGAACTAGTCGTAGGTAACAGGACCTCTTGACCATTCTTTATCATTGTAGCACTGTACTGGTACAGTACAGCCTTATCAGATGAATACGGGACTGGGCCCGCTAACCGTATTACCAACGACGATACTGATCTTTAATTGACATTCTTATTGTTGCTGCTATCATACTGAATTACCAACCGCTCTTGCTGCTTGAAAACGGGCACTATGACATTGACGTCATCATCTACATGACGGGATTGAACAATCTGGATCATGCCTTCATCCATCAAACGCTGGATGTCCCTTTTCACTACATCACACCCCCTTGGGTTCACACTACAAACAACACAACCATCATGATCATGTTCACAATCACTCACCAAACAGCTATCCTTGTCCATCTGCACCAAGGATCTTCGTATAAACCGGACATCAAAAACCTTGAATTCTCCAGGACAACCGTCCACCATATTCACTGAAGAGTTCCCATGAGCGGGAAAAGGGTTTGCTTTCACATTTGACGCGCGGTCCTCAAAGGACACCATACCACTCTTCAATTAGCTTTTGAACCTCATACTTCAATGGATAACAGTTTTCAATGTCGTGTTCGGGTGCTCCTTGATGAAAAGCACAACGAAGCTTAGGTTTATACCACCAGGGAAGTGGTTCTGGAATCTGCGGTGGGTTCCTCGGTTGAATTAAGTTCTTGAGAACTAACGAGGGATACAACTCTGCATACGATATAGGAATTGGGTCAAAATAGACCTTCTTCCTTTTAAAGTTCTGCTGATGCTGATTGTTGTTGGTATAGTTGTTATTGTAGGTGTTCGTTCTTTGTTGCGGTTGTTGTTGTTGTTGTTGAATTAGTGTTGCTTGTTGATTAGAAACTACCAGAATTACTGATGACACTTGATGATGATGATGTTGACGGGGTGGTGGATTTCTTCTGATATGAGGCCTCCTCTGCCTCCCACTGGAAATTGCATTGGTTTCCCTGTCCTCTTCTTACTGAAAGTACTGCCATACCTCTTGCTCGTCGATGCCTCATCTCTTGACAAACGTTCCTCTCGGACTCCTTTCTCAAGCCTCATCCCCATGTTTACCATTTCGGTAAAATCACTGGGAGCACCAGCGATCATTCGTTCATAGTAAAATGAACTCAGGGTTTTCAAGAAGATTTTTGTCATCTCTTTATCCTCTAAAGGAGGAGTGATCTGGGCAGCCAACTCCCTCCATCTTTGCACGTACTCTTTGAATGTCTCTTTGTCCTTCTGAGACATAGACCTCAATTGGTCTCTATCTGGCGCCATGTCCACATTATACTTGTATTGCTTCACAAAAGCCTCTCCCAAGTCATTGAAAGTGTGAATGCTTGCACTATCCAACCCCATGTACCAACGGAGTGCAACACATGTCTGGCTATCCTGGATGAAGTGAATAAGAAATTGGTTATTATCTGTCTGAGTTGACATCTTGCAGGCATACGTCACAAGATGACTGAGCGGAAAAGAGTTCCCCTTATATTTTTCCAAGTCAGCCACTTTGAACTTCACTGGGATTTTAACATTGGGCACCAAACATAACTCGACTGCACTCTTCCCAAACAGATATTTACCTCTCAGTGTTTTCAATTCCTTGCGTGGCTCAAGAAATTGATCTTTCATCCCGTCTATCTTCTCATACACATCCGGACCCTCAGACGGCTCGGAATGATAGATGGTATCCTCTACGCGAGGCAAAGTGTGCACAACGGGAGGTGGCACGGACATGCCCGGGCTAGATGCCGGCATAGAAGAAAAGGTAGGCGCAAAGCCTTCTGGCACAAAGTTCAGTGGCATTCCCCATGGGTATCTGGCAGGCATATTTGGCGCGAAGTGGGCGGTAGCAGCAGGCATGGTAGAGGTAGCCACTTCTGAAGTAACAGTCCTCGCGGGAGGAGTTTTAGGTGTTGGAGAAGCTTGACTCTGAGCAGCAAGAACTGACTCCATTATGGCAGTCCAAACGAGCGATCTCATCCTTCAGCTCTATGTTCTCTTGCTCCAAGTGATCCATAATTTTCAAATGATTGGCTCGGGTATTATACCAATGAGTCAGCTTGGCTAAAGCACAGAAGAAACACCAATCAGACACCTGGAAAAAACCTGCTTATGCAAATTATGCATGAAATGCAATTCTTGATTATTTTTATTTTCAAGGAACTTACTATATCATTTGCAAATATTTAATATTTAAATGGAAATTGCAAAAATTTGATATGACCAATAATCTCTTTTTATTTATATAAATTGGAAGGATTACACTGAGTACAATTTCATAAACCAAGATAAAAAGATACAAGAGGAAAGGAGACTAGTCATCCTAAGGATCCCTAACAATAATGTTAGAAGATCTGGCTGTAGGCATCTACTTCCTTCGAATGTGATGGATCTCGGTCTCAAAAGAAGCCTTCATCTGAGTCTTCTCGAGGACAAGCTGGTTAACAATCTTCTTCCAAGCAACGGAAGGCTAAGGCATTCTAGAAGATGAAACCTCTGGCTCTCTCTGTCTCTTCGTCACTCGGTCTTCAAGTAGCTCAATCAATGCATCTTTGTCCTTAGACTCCAACTGCAACTCTTCATGCTTCTTGCTCAAAGCACGGAGACGCTCTTCCCACATATCCTTCTCTTACTTCATCTTGATGAGCGCGTGTTCCAACTCCTCTACATCTTGGTTAGGGAGAGTTAATGGCTCAACCACAACCATAGACATAGGTCTTTCGCAATAATAAGGCATCTTCAACTCCAAAGCTCTCTTCTTCACCCAAATAGTGTAAGCTTCCAAAGCTACACAATTGCATGGACCAAGCTCGGATCTTCCTACCAAGCATGCACAATCTTCTGCTTCAAATGTTGGGGATCTTTACCCTCTTGATAGAAAAGCCCTTCTAATAACATGTTATTAGGTTCGTCTCTCAAGGGGAACCCAAGTTGACGACGAGCCAAAGCAGAGTTGTAGTTAATTCCTCCTTGTGTACCAATAAGAGGTACATTAGAGAATTCACCACAACTATCAATAATCTCCAAGCTACTTAAGGACGGATCATACCAAACTATATCATCATTAGTGAGAGACATAAGTCTCTGAGACCACCTTTGACATTGTTTGTTCTTCACAAAAGCAGGCGTCTGCGGCAAGTGCGAAATAAACCACTTGTACAGAAGAGGAATGCAATAGACAATCGTTCCACCACCTTTAGAATTCGTTAGATGCAACGAGAAATACATATCACCCAACAAAGTAGGCACATGATTCCCAATCAAGAAAAGTCTAATGGCGTTAACATCAACAAAACCGTCAATGTTATGGAACAAAGCTAATCCAGAGATGAGCAACAGAAAGATAGCTTCAAAAGCATTCATACTACCAACTTGAGCAAAAGTAGTAGCTTCCATGATGAGGAAAATAGATGGCAACCCAAATAACCCTCCTTTTATCACCCAATGAGCCTCTATCTCAGACTTCTTCATGTGAAGAGCTTCAATAATAATACTAGATCGGGGAATCTCCTCCAATACACTAAAAGGCACTCTACTAGAAACAGGTATCCCCAAAATATGAGAATACTCCTCCAATGTAGGCACAAGCTGAAAATTTGGGAAAGTGAAACAATGGTAGAGAGGATCATAGAACTGCATCAATACGCTCAAGAGTCCTTCAACCACATCAGCAGACATGATGGACAGAAGCTTTCCATGACGTTGTTTGAAGTCCAAGGGATCTAATACAAAAGATGCTAGCTTCCTTAACTCTTTCAAGTCGAGACATCTAAAACTGTACTTCTTAGTGTTCCTTCGACCATAATCCATGGTCTGAAAATATTTGCAAATGATAACTTAGTTCCTTGAAATACTCGTGTGGTGAATGTTATGATGCGCATGAATGCATGAATACAACAATCACAAATAAGGGATCACACACAAGGAAAACAAAGGTTAAGGGATGAATCAAGTCATTGTCAAGATCAATCATCCATTTTGGTGGATTATGGTTTACACCTTATCAACACCCAAGTTCCATTGATATTGGCAAGACTTGATTGGATCAACCAAGAATCAAGGGTTTGTTGTAAGTCACGAGCATGGAGTCTGGGTAAGAACCATCCCAAAGGAGTGAACTAAGGATAAAAACCTGTAGATCATGTTCTAAAAAGTTCCCAGAGTCTTAATTCCATCTATCAGATATTATAGGTTAAGATGACTGACTCATCGACCCATAATATTTTCAAGTGAAACTCGTCTAAGTGTAGTATCGCGTAATAACTGTTATCAAGTCTACACTTGAATAGTTTTCGCACTACGCCCTAAATAGGCCAAGATGGGTGAAATGTTCTAAGGTCCTCAGCTTCTCGGACCCAATTAGGAATAGTAATGCCTAACCATAAATACTTGTGTGACATTTCCATACCCAAAGGAGTCTCCACTGAGCAGATGGATCTCAAGACAACTTGTTAAGGACTACTCCACACAAGTCGAACATGACTATACCATCCTCCTATCTTAATTGCACTCAAGTTAGGGTTAGAACTTATCTCACCACTCAGAGATCACCAAGCACAACAAGCAGATTAGGTCACACATACATATATACAAATATATTCACACAAAAAGTAGGCTAAACACACTGGAGACTACTCCCTAGCAGAGTCGCCACTTAATTTGTATAGCGGAAAATTCACGATCATCAAGCTATTGACAAGCTAGAGATCAATTAACAAGAGTCGCGACCACGCTTTTGTTTCCAAGGTAAAAGGGAAAAAGTATGAATAAAACCCAAAAAGTAAGAAGTTTTCAAATAAAAACTAATAAAAGTCAGAGATCACAGGTAAGGGGGTTGTTTACACAGAGGGAAGGTGTTAGCACCCAAAGTGTCCTAGGTACTCCTAGGGAGCCCTTTTTGTGTGCATATGTATTTTGTACAAAGTGATGTTTACAAACAAATAGAATGGGGGATTGAGAAAAGAATTCATTAATTATATTTTTGTGTTTGACAATACCTTCGGACTTGTGCCTACGTACCAACATAAAAATGAGGGATCAAAACCTCGTAGTTCGTGATACAAATTTCATAATGGGTGCATTGATTTTAACAAAATTTAAGTTTGAAAGGCACAAAGGCCTAAAATGATTTGAATGAGTTAGTTCTTTTTGGCTTTTTGACAGTTTAAGTCAGGTATAGTTAAGTTTATTCACAAGTTTGATTTAAGAAAAGAATTTTGAAAATGCAACGGCATAAGGCCAAAGTTTCTATGTTTTTTGCAAAAGTGGTCAAAGTTTTAGAACAAGAGTAGTTCACACAAAGAAGATTTTGAAAAATGGAGGGAGTTATTTTGAAATTAAAGAAATGGGGAGAAGATGAATAGACTATCCTATGTACAAAATTAATAGTTTAGAGTTGAAAAGATCTGACCAAGTGGATAGCAATCCAATATACAAGAATCTCAATAGAAACCCAAAATTCCCTTGGACTTAGAATCAAGCAACACACAAATGCAAAATTATATTATCTTGAAGAGCAAGGCATCAAATAAAGATGGACACATCCAAGCTTATCCATTGCATGATCTTCTTCAAAAAATTGCCCATGCCATAGATGAATTCCACAAGTCACAGGTTCAAAATAACAGCTTCACAATGATCATGTTGCATATGAACTTAAAGATGTCTTCAAAGAGGTATCAGATGAATATCAAATTGCAAGCACTTGATTCCTTAATAAGTTGACACTGGCCAAGTCCATTAGCTTAGGAAGGTTGCCTAGATTCTAAGTCCATTTGTCCTAGATCAAGCCAAAAGTCCACTCAAACGTTTTCTAGGGTTTTTTGTTATTATTATGTACATTAATAGTCAAAGACCACACAAACAAACAAAGTATACACAAACAAAATATATCACACAATATGGTCCAAATGGACATAGTGAAAATTACATTAACATAAACAATTAGAATGATATGAACAATGGCAAATGAAATAAATTGCATTGAAGTAAAAGATTGAAATTAAAAGTTAGTAGTTAGTAGGTTAGAAGTTAGTATTGTTTTGTTTTTGCTTTTCATTTTTAAGACATTCTCTGGAGAACACTCAACCCACTTATCACAAGCATGGATCCTTGAACCAAAACATCTTCCAAAGGAAGGAAAGAACGCTCAACCCGCTTATGCCTTTTATGTCACAAATTTAGCGCTATGTTAAGGAATCGTAATTGAACTTATGTAGATGTCACAACTATTTGAGGCGGGGCAATAGAATTTTGGTGTTAATGCATGTTAGAGACATAGTATAATGGACAATGCTCATGAAACATACCACACACAAAAAGAATATGCAAAAGGTGTGGCCTAATCTCATCCATATTCATGTCAATTTTTCAATCAACTAGCATTAGGACTTTGAGATGTCATAGGTCAAATGGAGTGAATGAATGAAGAAGGGAAATAAGATGAAGTGGGAAGGGGATGAATGAGATCACAATTTGGTCAAAGGAGGATTTTTACCAAATTAATATCATTCATTCATTTTGGGAGATGGAATGTACATTCCATCAATCCCCTAAATCCAATGATATTAATTTGACAAAGTCAAATCAATCTTGACCAAGGCCCAACAACAACAAGCAAACTCAAACAAGTCAATACAAGTGGTCAACAAAAATAATTGGCATTTATTCAATTAAAAATAATAAAATAGTGCATTTAAATCAAACATGGTTTGTCCAATTCCTAAAATCTTATCAAAACACCAAAGAAATGGCCATGAGATTTATCATAGGTCAAAGAAAGTCAAAGGACCTTGGAGAAAAAATTTCATAATTTTTGGACATTTAAAAATAGTTTTAAACAATTAAAAACAAATGCAAAATCAATTAATTCATGAAAAATATTAATAATGATCCAATAAATAATTTTAATTCATAATATGAAAGAGAAAAATAATTGAATTTTTTTGGTGAAAGTCCCATATTTTTTGGATCAATATTGAATTTAATATGAATTAATGAAAATAATGCAATTAAAATAAAAATTCAGAAAATCAAAAATACGTGGACCAGATGATCTCCCTCATTAATTGAGGTGGTAGATCAAGTGGTCAGGAGCGTGCTATCCACCATAGACCTTAGTCAGCGCGTGGCAACTTTGGTAATCAAAACCAACACCCAGGATTAAAACAAAAGGGATGGATCATGTGGTTCAGAACCTTGCCAACTCATCGCCGGAGCCAGAGCTCCAGTCATCTTTTCTGGTGGGCCTCACCGGATTGGTCCACCATCCAACTCCAAGTATATTGAGAGATACATGGAGTTGAAATTTGAGGTACATGAACTGAGTTGCTTCGATTTGGCCTCAAAGAAACTCAATCTTCTTGCCTACATTGGTAGGACTTTAGACAACCAAAGAATCAATAAAATTAGGCAAGAATTTGAGAGAATCAAAGAGTTCAATATTTCTGGAAAATACCTTCAATGGAGGTCTGGATTCAACTGATCTTGATTTTGCTTGTGCTTGGTCTCACTCCACTTGCTTGCAGGAGAAGGATTAAATGGTTAAGAAGATACGGATTCCTAGAGAATTGAATTTAAAAAACAGTGGAAATTCAATCTCAAATTCAAGAGAACTTTTCAGGCTTATCCTTTACAAAGTGAGGGTTTGAGATGGGGGATCAAAGTTGGCGCGAATGTGTCTTTATTTCTGAGCAATTGAAGCTCTATTTATAGTTGCAGCAAGTGATAATTGCACCTTCAAATTCAATTTCCAATTTTGGCAAATGGTGATGCAAGTGTGCATGGGCGTGCACAGGCCCATGAAATGATTGCTTGAGGTCCACAAATGAATACCAGATGGTCTGAATTAAGCTTGGATTGCAAGGCAAGTGTGCATTGATGTTTGAAGTTTGATCCTTGCCAAGTGATGTCACCCTGTTTATGCCATGCGCAGCCTATGCATTTCTTGTCCAAAATGAATGAAATTGAGCTCTTTGGAAAGGTGAGATCAAGAGGAACAACTTTCATGTTCAACACTTTTTCATTTGGAGCTTGGAACTTGGAGAAATTTGAGGTGGAAGTTTGGAAATTTTTGACATATCAAAATTTTTCTAAGTGTCAAGCCATATGTCTCAATATTCCACTTTGCTTAACTTTTTATATGAGCTTCAAATGAGAAAAGTGTCTGCATCAAAGTTTTAGATCTCTCAAATACATTCAAAATGGTCACCAATTTCATGTCATTTGGATTTGAAATCATAGAGTTATGCATTTTTGAAGTTTGAAAAAATCACTTGATCAATGGTATAGGTCAAAAGTGACCTATAATGTAACCTCATATCACATGTTCAAAAAAGTTGAATTACCTCCCACTCCAAACGTAAAAGATGAATTAGACACATTAAATTTGATTTTGCAACTTGGGAATCTTTAATCTCATAAAAATTGAGCAAGTTATGGCCTTGGGAAGTTGACTTTCAAATTAGGGTTTAGACAAAATGACCTATAATGTTTCAACATAGAAAATGATTTTCCAAGCAAAACTAGCTCTAGGTCTCAACATAAACGTTGTTGATAATGTCATTTAGAGTAAGTTTTCTCTTGGAATCATTTTCATATGGTGAAAATTGTAGGAGATATGGTTTATGGAGACCCAGTTTTGATCAGATGAATCCATCTGACCAACCACCATCAACCAACTTGCTAACTTCCAATTCTATTAACTTTATTGGATCATGGTAGATCACATACGCATAATATGATTAATTTTGAAGTGAACCTTGAGAAATTTGATAAACTGGTGAGATAGCTTGTTGGAGAAGTTACTCAAGATACCTAGTCAAACTAGGGTTTCCAAGGCAAATCACCCTCAAACTCTTGAAGAAAACTTGATCAATATAACATGTAGAGAACATTAAGACTCATATATGATGTTCATAACCATTTTTGAATCAGTTCTTGGTTGTGCTCTTTGTTCATGAGGGTCTCAAACCCTAGATGTGAACTTGATGAATCAATGGAATCATGCCCTTCCTACAAAAGAGTTAGACAAATGCAAAGACATATTTTTGGTATTTTGGTTAGTGAAATGATAAAATACATGTACGATATAATCACAAAGTGCTTGGTGATATCTCCCAAAACAAACCCAATGAAAAAAGGGGGAAGGAGGATGCCAAGATATGATCCCAATGCTAATGCTTGTGATGGAATTGCATGAGGGATCTTAGGGTCAAAATTGGGGTCTCACAATGGTCAATCAAGACTCAACCCAATGATGATATATCTCAAGGGGAGTGGTTCCATCCAGATAATCTACTTGGGAGGAAAACTGACACAATGATCATCCACGAGGAAATAACTCAGTGGGGAAAGGAGAAAGGTTAAAGTCTTTCTGCTTAAAGGGCCGACACTCTACAACAGAGAGAGGATAGACATCGAACTTGTATGGGGATAAAGTACCGCCATAACAGAGCATAGAATCTTAGACAATGATTCAACAAATATGATGATGCAAATATGTAATTATGAAATTACATGAGTGGATATGTATATGTATATATGACGATTATGCTGATAAAACGATCTCAAAGGATACAAAGGTGTCACAAAATTTGAATCATCGGTACAATCCTCGGCCAATCCATAAAAAAAAGGGAGACAACTGCCGAAGAACAGAAAGATCAACATCCTAAATACTCAACCCTAATTGGGGAAGGAGGAGATCTGCTGAGGAAAGGAAACGTTATTGAGTCTGCGGGGAATTTTAGGTCAACACCATATCAAATGGGAGACAACCATACAAAGGATAAACACAAATAGATGCTCAGAAACCAGGAGGAAACTCTGACTGGGAGCGAGACGGGTGGCGATTGGTGGAGAAACCAACGCAATCTACCGGGGAAAACAACTTACTCCGCTGAGGATCAAACCTGCTAAGGAATACACAAATTATGCAGGGGATAGAAAAACTCTGTCGGGGATAAAATACAACTCGGCAGGGTACTGAATCTACTAACTCAGCTGGAAAAAGTACAGAAGCTCTGTTGGGGATCAAACACTCCGCAGGGGAATTAGATCGACAAACTCGTCTATGGATATCTGAGGGGTTAACTACTTGGGAAACCCATGATGCTCCACACTTAAGACTGTAAGACCCTAATTTTGACCCTCAGATCCCTCATGGCATCATGTTATTGCACAAGTGGATTGCCTCAAGGATCATAGCATGTTTGGCTCCTTAACCCTAGCGTTGGGACTTGTTTGAGTGTTTTGAGATCACCAAGCATGCTTGTATTGTGTGTTATTGCTTTTCTTTTTTGATTACTGACCAAAATCACAAAAATATGTCACTAACTCTTTTTGTTTTGAAGCTCAAGTCGTCATGTGCTCTACAATGCTCCTAAGCCCAATGCAATGACTAGATGAAGATGACAAAAAGCATGACAATGGTACACAAAATTCATAATCATCATATATGTCTCCCAAGTATCTCAATTTTCCAATTTGATCAAGATAACCCAAAGGGCTTGAAGATTGTTTCCCAAGGAAACCCTAAATTCACTATGCTTTGATTGTGCCTTGCCCATGTAGCAATCACAACCTCTGATCAAATTTAATCAAGCGAAGTTCTTTAATTTATCATTTTATGCATACATGAGCCTATTTGAGGCCCCTCAATCATTCATTCATCAAGATTGGAAGTTTGACCTTGAAAAGTTAACCAGTCAAGACATCTGACTAAGCTGAGGATCAATGAGATATAACGTTTGATGTATTTGTCAAATGAAGATGACCCCAAGAGAAATAATGTCCCTAAGAACCATACGAACAACTTTCATGTTCATCAAAAATCCATTTGAAGCTTGTAAGTTCATCATTAATTTCAAAACATTATAGGTCATTTTGACTAAAACCCTAATTTTTGGTCAACTTGCCAAGGGCATAACTTTCTCAATTTTTATGATTTTGAGGTTATACAAAAGGAATTGGAAATCTTGAGATGTCTAATTCAAATGTTATAATGGACAAAACTTCATAATCCTCAAGGAAATACATGTGATATTGCAAAACATTATAGGTCATCTTGGACCTAATTCATTGAATTGGAAAAAGTACCCAACTTAAAATGCCCATAACTTTGTCATAGAAAATCCAAATGATGCAAACTTGGAGTCTAGATTGACCATCTTGAATATATCTACAACTTTGATGTTGGAGATGTTTTCATTTTAATCTTGTATCATTGAGGACATAGGGGTTTGACTAAGCTTACTTTTGGTTAACTTTGTCAAAGTGATTTGAATATGTTTTATACTTGAATTTTCCAAGCCAGTTTTGATCAATTTGCACATGTCAAATGATTTTTTTCCCAACATGACTTTTGTTCCTTATTTTAAGAGCTTTCCATCCATTACTCACAATAGTCTTTTGGATTTATCATTTGGGAGATTCAAATTTCTTTTCATTTATGTGCATTTGTGATATTTTATGTTATAACTTGGAATGCAAGTCCTTTCCATCCAATGTACATGATCACATGCCTTCTATGTGAACTCAGCAAGCTTCTTCAGCTATCCATGGGCCTCTCACACGTCCACAAAGGCCCATGCACTCAAATATTCAAATCCCATGCACATGAGGAAAGTGTGAACTCAGCTGCATTCACCTATAAATAAAGGCTTCATGAGCTTCATTTCATAACCTTTTGGAGATCCCATATGCTGCTGCACTGAAACCACATCCTCACTAAAGGAATCATTCACCATTTTTTTCGGATTTTCAAGCTTGAATTTCAGTAACATTAGCTGAGTTTCAAAGCAAGATTCCTTAGCCAATCATCTTCCATACATCTAGTAATCAAAGAGGAGCAAAGAGCTTGAAGAATTCGTGGCCAGAAACTCACCAATTCAAAGGTATCAATTCAAACTGTTTGGATCTGAAACTCTTAATTCAATATAGTTTTCTTGTGTTTTGGTTGTTCTCTGAAGTCCTCATACTTGAGGCAAGCTTTTGGTGCATTCAATTTTCCATTTCATGAACAATCCGTGTGGACACCATGATTTTTTCCTTCATCTTTCTCTCAACATAGGAAGAATGAAGGAAATCCAATGGTACAGTGATGATCTACATCACATGAGCTTCATTTCCATGTCCTTGTTTTTCGTTTTTGATAAGATTCATTTCTCTGCAAATTTGGCCGGAATCTGTTGCTTCGCTGGAGAAGACGAAGGTTTCCACCACCACCACCACGTGTGTAATACCCCAAAATTTACCCTTCATTTTTCCTGGAAGCATGGGATTATGTTTTACACTTCATTAGTATCATATTAGGTCATACTCATTGCATACTGCATTAGTGACATGGAGATCAAGTTTTGATCGATCATTCCTTAACAGAAGGAGCCCACACAAAGCAAGATTGAGAATTGGACTTTATTTTCTAAGTAAACAAGTCTCAAGGGTCTCAGGGGGGTCCAAGTATCTTATTATGGTCCTCAGTTCATCAGTGAAGGATTCAAAGCTATCAGAGTGTTCATCTGGATTTAATTAGAAATTAGGGTTTCATGGCTACCTGCAACAGGAAATGTTTGGTTGGAAGTAGAGGAGCTCATCCATGTCATGATTAGAGAGGCATCTTGGCCTAGGAAGATTCACAATTATCTCAGAAAGATCCATTGGCAATCAGTGCAATCAGTTCCTTATCATTTCGCCCTAAAACTAAGGTTTGGTATAAAATCAGTTTATTTCTGATTCTTTGGGTGAAACTCTTTTCCATGGCCATCCATATGTCCATAAGAGTCTACATACAAAAAATCAGCTCTTTTTTTGAGCTAGAAGTGCTTCAATTGATCAATGGAATCGGGAATCAGACAGTTTGGGAAAAGTCAACTGTGGGGCTAGAAAAGTCAACTCCTGACATTTGTAGAATGGATTCTCAAAACCCATGCCTAGGGGATCCTACATGTGAAATTTTATCAAGGTTGGATCATGGATTCATCATTTAATCAGGAATTGGAAAAGTTACTTAATTTGGAAATGGTTGACTATCCATTTAGGGCATGTTTTCATGATCGTTGCACTCACTTTAAGCCCATTTTGTATCAAGACAAAAGCTCCATTTGAAAATTTCTCCAACATGAAAGTTGTTCGTCTTGTTCCAATCTTTCTAGAGATATAAAGTTTTCTCCATTTGGATTAGAATTTAGAAAGTTATGCTTAGTCAAAGTGAGACATTTTTTTAGGACACTTAGAAAAATTTCTAAGTCCAAAATCTTCAAAATATGTCAAGACTTCTTGGCCCGTTTTCTTGTACTTCAAGGCATTATTCGAAAATACTTTCTTCACAACAATTGTACCTTTCCATGTCCTATTTCACATCCTTTTGGAATCATCTCATTTGGATCCATGGTTTGAGAGATACATTCATTTAAAGTGGGCACCATGACTTGATTTTCTAGGCAGATTTTGGGCCTGGCTGGCCCAATCAGATTTTCTAAGCATGCTGCACAAACCAGTCACGTTTTTTTACCTCTTTTGGCCATGCATTGGACATCCATTCACTTAAGTTTGGCCCAAAATAACAACATTTTACACCTCACTTCACACTTTTATTCTTATGGATAAATCACTTATTAAAAAGCCCATGAGAACACCTAATCCACCCTATTTAAGAAGCTGAAACCCTAATCCTAAAGGAGCATTGGAATTTCGTGGCAAGGAGGCAAATCTTCATCATATATCAGATTCCATTACACTTCTATTTTCTATTAGGTAATCATCTCTTCCATGACCATGTTTTGATATATCTACGATTGCTTACCATGTTCATCACCATTAATCCTTCCATTTTCATATTTCTTTTTCTTATTTAAAATATTTTCTTCGTCCATAAAATTACCCAAAAATATTTTTCACTTTTCTTAACATTTTACTTAATTTTATATAATTTTTATTTTCGTATTTTATTAGTATTAATATTTTATTTTAATTATTTATTCTAACTGGTCCATTTTAACACACTTTTTTTATTGATTTTATTTTTATGACTTAAAATTATTGTTAGCATTTCATTTTTGAGATGAAGGTTTACCACTGTCTCATGGTCAACCTGACCTTTTCTTGAAATTTTAGTTCACATTTTCAATTTATTTTGGATTTATTTTTGACCTAGTTTGGTTGGTGGACTTTTAATTTGACTTCTGTTTTATTTTAATTAATTCACATACCAATTTTCATTATTTTTAAAATATTTTTGGGGGATAATGGTGCCCTGATACCTCCTTATTTAGTTTAATTTTTCATAATTTTCTTGATTAATTTACTATTTATTCTTGATTTATTTCTAACCTAGTCTCATTAATTGACTTTTGGTTTGACCTTTGTTTTATTTTAATTAATTTATGTACCAATTTTCGTTATTTTTAAAATATTTTTAGGGGATGATGATGTCCTGACCCCACCTTATTTAGTTTCATTTTTGATAATTTTCTTGATTAATTTAATATTTATTCTTGATTTATTTCTAACCTAGTCTTATTAATTGACTTTTGGTTTGACCTCTGTTTTATTTTAATTAATTTATGCACCAATTTTTGTTATTTTTAAAATCCTTTTGGGGGATGATGATGTCCTAACCCCACCTTATTTAGTTAATTTTTCATAATTTTGTTGATTAATTTACTATTTATTCTTGATTTATTTCTAACCTAGTCTTATTAATTGACTTTTAATTTGACTTCTGTTTTATTTTACTTAATTCACGTGCCAATTTTCATTATTTTTAAAATCTTTTTGGGGGATGATGATGTCCTGACCGCACCTTATTTAGTTTAATTTTTCATAATTTTCTTGATTAATTTGCTATTGATTTGTTATTTTTTAAGTTGACTTGAATTTTCTTTATGATGAATGTTTGACTTAGGGATTGCTTATGGCAATTGAAGAGATCTGTTGATCCTCCCTTGTTCATCTCATATTCCATGTAGTAGAGGCTTTTACCTTGATTTTATTTGGTCCTTAACGCATTTCCTGATTAAATTATTCAGTGGACCCTTCGTGTGTATATTTTCATCTATTTGATTCATCTGTTATCTTTTATACTTGTTTCTCTCATTCATGCTTTCTATTGCTTGATTATTTAACATGTTCATACTCCCATGTATTGTTTAAATGCTCCGTTATTTGATTCTTTGGTTTGAATATATATTGTTTATTTATCCGATCTGATTGATAACTGTTGCCTACTCGTATGATGTATGATGCATATATTCTTATTGTTTGTTTGCCATGAACAATCCCCATTCATAACAAATGTACCCCTCTCCCATAAAGTGTATAATATTTATTTCTTTATTTCTTTAGTCACCTGTTAATACAAGAATTAAAACGAACATCCGATAACCAATTCAAAATAAGATCAAAAGCTCGATCCAACATCGAGTAATCATTTTCAAAACTTAACAGAACCAACACGCATCCATCCATCCTCTTGTAAGTCGATTGCCTCAGGCATCCCCATCTACCTGTAAGTCGATTGCCTCAGGCATCGCCATCTACCCTTATCCGTAACTCCTCTCCGCGCTCCATCCGTCGACTCTTGTTCCGTTTAGGTAGCACCCATTAGGTAGAACCATTTGTATGATAACATAGGTAGAATTCCCCTATTCTTTGCATGCTAACAATAGGTAGATGTTCCCCTTTGTAAATCCTAACACATAGGTCCATATTGCATGACAACTCTATAGAAGAGCTTCCCCACTTTTAGACCTTCTGTGTGTCTCCGATCTCGTGGCATGTCAGTCCGTTCTATTGCAAAGAGGTAACTGCCTAAGACTCGACTCAGCGAGCTGCGACACCTATTGTTAGGATGTTGAACACACTGCCCACCCTCCTTTGACACAGCTGGTGTCCTCTTTTGTAAGTCCATGTTCAGATGGCAATCCTTAACCCCTAGTTAGCCGAACTACGTTTTGCTCTAATTCTCATCCCATATGAGATACGTAGGCATAAGACACGACGTCTTACCGAGCACACTTCTCTTTAACCCATAGGTAGCCGAGCTACGAAGACTCTGATTATCATACTCAGATGAGATACGTAGGTAGTGGATACGACATCCTTGCGAGTCATTTTCTTTTAACCTTCCTTTTAGTAAATAGTACTTTAGATATACCTACACCCTTTAGACTAGAACAACACTTATGAAAAGGGCTCCCTAGGAGTACCTAGGATGTTTTGGGTGCTTAAAACCTTCCCATTGCATATCCAACCCCCTTACCCAGATCTCTGACATTTTTACTAGTTTTTGATTCGATAAAACTTTTAGGTTTTTGTTCGCTTTCTAACCATTCTTTTGGATAAATAGAAGTGCGGTGGCGACTCGACTTGTATGGTTTACCTTGGATTTAGTCAACATCTCTAATGGTAACGAATACCCCGTTACAGAAAAGTGGCGACTCTGCTGGGGACTATCATTTGCCTAGTGGGTTTTGCCTACTTTTCATATTTGTTGTATTGTATGGTATATTGCTTTGTGAGATGAGTTCTATACCCGAACTCGAGTGCACTTAGAATAGGAGAATGGCATAGTCTTGTTGACTTGTGTGGAGTTATTCCTTAGCAAGTTGACTTGCAAGCCCATTCACTTGGTGGAGGTTATGTTAGGATCAATAATGTCACACGAGTAGTCGTGGTTAGGCATTACTCTTTCCAATATATGCCTTAGAAGCCAAGGACCTTAGTTTACCACGCCCATCTTGGCCTATTTTTAGGACGTAGTGCGAAGATTGTTCAAGTGTAAGATTTGATACGATTGTTACGCGATACTACACTCACAAGAGTCTCCCTTGAGAATATTTTTGGAATACGAGTAGTCGTTTATCCGATAATATCCGAAAGATGGGATGATGACTATGGAAATCTCTAGTAGAACATGATTGTCAGGTTTAACCATAGTACACTCCCTTTGGGTGGTTCTTAACCAAGACTCCATGCTTGCGACTCGGAACAAACCCTTGATTCGTGGTTGATCCGTTCTTGTGTATCCTTAATAACAATGGATTTTGGATGTTGATAAGGTGTAAACCATAATCCACCAAAATGGATGATTGATATTAAGGATGACTTGATCCATCCCATGACCTTTGTGTGGTGTGATTTGCTTGATCCTTGAGTGTGATTGTTGCATCCATGCATTCATATACATCCATATCATCAACAATGAGAAAACTTTCAAGGAACTTAAGATGTCTATTTGCAAATTTTCAGACATGGATAAGCAAAGAAGGAATACGACGAAGTACAGTTTCAGACAACCCGACTTGAAAGAGTTAAGGAGTTTGACATCCTATGTATTAGATCACTTGGAATTCAAGGCTCGTCATGGGAAGCTTCTGTCTATTATGGCTACTCAAGTGGATGAAGGTCTAATGAATGTGTTGGTGCAGTACTATGATCCCTTGTACCGTTGCTTCACTTTTCCGGATTTCCAGCTTTTGCCCACGCTTGAGGAGTATGCTTATCTTGTGGGCATACCTATCCTAGACCAGTTGCCGTTCAGTGGCTTGGAGAGAGTTCCTTATTCTCAAGAGATTGCTTATCTGTTGCGCATAGATGAATCTATTATTGGTGCTCATATGACTACCAAAGGTGGAATTCAAGGTCTCCCATCTGATTTCCTCATTGATCAAGCTACTATGTTTGGGAAGGCCATGAGTGAGGACGCCTTTGAGGCCATATTTGTACTTCTCATCTATGGGCTAGTGTTATTCCCCAACATTGACAAGTTTGTGGATGTGAACGCCATTAGGATTTTCTCTACGCTTAATCCTGTTCCTACTTTGTTGGGTGACACTTATTTCTCTTTGCATATGAGGAATGCAAAGGGCGGTGGTACCATTGTGTGTTGTTTGCCTCTGTTGTACAAGTGGTTTATTCGCACTTGCCTCAGACGCTCGCCTTCAAGGAGAACAAAGGATGTCTACGGTGGTCCACGAGACTTATGTCTCTCACTAATGATGATATCTTTTTGTACAACCGTGTATATGATGTTTGGCAGATTATCAACTCTTGTGGTGAATTCTCCAATGTACCTCTTCTTGGTACATGCGGTGGAATTAACTACAACCCTATTTTCGCACGTCGTCAGCTTGGGTTCCCCCTAAAGGATAAACCCAATAACATTCTGTTAGAGGGTGTGTTCTTTAAGGAGGGTAAAGATCCCCAAGGCTTGAAGGGCAGGATGGTCCGCGCTTGGCGCAAGATCCATAAGAAAGGAAGGAAGGAGCTACGTCCGAAGAACTGTATCGCTTTGGAACCCTATACCTCTTGGGTTAGGAGGAGGCTTCTGAGTACCTCATGCCTTATGAGTATCCAAGACCCACACCTTTGGTTGTGGCTGGGCCTTCAACCCTCCCTAGCCAAGGAGTAGAGGAGTTGAGAGACGAAGACGGTTCGCGTGCTTGGATCCGTGAACGAGAGGAGTTGCTTCAGCAGATCAGAGAGAAGGATGCTTTGATAGAGTTCCTTGAGCACCAGGTTATTGATGATCCTGAGGACGCATTGACTTCTCTACTTCCTCATTCTTCCAAGTTTTGGAAGAGAAAATATGATCGACTCGCCAAAGAGAAGGCAGATATGGAGGGAGGTGAAGAGGCTTCGTGCAACTTATCTTCTAGTCTCGAGGGCTTTGGACGATTTCTTCTAGGGATCCATAGGATGTTCATTTTCCTTCTCTCTTGTATTGTATTTAGTTACCAAGACTGTACTTCTTTGGCGTAAAAACATTTCCAAATATTAATTGACGTGATATTTCTGTATGTGATAAACGTTTAATATTTCCAAAATTTGCAAATAAGACTCTAAAGTTCCTCTGATATAAAAATTAAATCATAAGCATTGCATGCATCATGTTTATCTATTCCTAGGGGGTTATATCTTCTTCTTGATTCTAGTCGGGGTTTTCTTACACTGTTTATCTAATGTGAGACTGGAATCAAGGGGTAGAATACCCTTTGAAATTGATAAACATGTCATTGAATTTGCATATTCATTAGCATGTCTTGCATAACAGGTACCGCCGTAGTGTTCTCATGTTATTTGGTATTCCACTATTAGGATAGCTGACTCAGGCATTCACCGATACGGTACCCGAAGGAATCAACAAAGAGCAATGGAAGGTCTATAAGCAAAGCTCGCTGAGATGAGTATTCGCATAAATCAATTCATGTAGGTGGTCCAAGGAGTGGCTCAGGGACAGCAGGAGATTAGATTGTTGGTACAGGGGAATCCCCCTACTACTCAACCAGAGGTTGTGGCTGATCCTCCCGCTGGAGAGGCTAATGGACCCAATGGACCGGGGCCTATCCCAATCCCACATGGCAACCTTGGTCAACAACCCATCCATGATGATCAGGAGGATCAATTCCCCCTGCTTCAGGTGGACTTTGGCATGGGCCATGGTATGGACCCTATGTTTTGGAGACTGGAAGAAAGGTTGAAAGTTGTGGAAGGGCAGAATGCTCTTGGTGTGGATGTTGCTGACTTGGGGCTGGTCCCAGGCGTGAGAGTTCCCCCAAAATTCAAAGTCCCCGTGTTTGATAAGTACAATGGCAAATCTTGCCCGAAGACTCATGTACAAGCTTACTTCCGCAAGATGATCGCGTATTCTGATGATGAGAAGCTGCTCATGTACTTCTTCTAGGACAGCCTAGCTGGGGCATCCCCTGAGTGGTATATGAGGCTGGACAGAGCCCATATTCGCTGCTGGAGAGACATGGCTGAGGCCTTTGTGAAGCAATATCGGTACAATGTGGATATGGCACCTGACAGGACTCATCTCAAGAATCTGTCTCTCAAGAGCAACGAGTGCTTCAAAGAGTATGCTCAACATTGGAGAGAGTTGGCTTCCCGTGTTCAGCCTCCGATGTTGGAAAAAGAGATGGCCGACATGTTTATGAACACACTGCCTGGATCTTATTTGGAGCGTCTGGTGGGTTACAACGCCTCGAATTTTGCTGATGTGGTCTCTACCGGTGAGAGGGTGGAGAACTACTTGAAGACGTGTAAGATCCAAAATGGGGTTTGATCATCTTCGGGGTCAAAGAAGTCGTTCTTAGGAGGACAGAAGAGGAGAGAAGGGGATGCAAATGCCATGTCTTCTTATCAGAACAGGGGTAACCGGGGGAATAACTTTCAGAATTACCATCAACAACCTTATGTTGCAGCAGTGACCATTCTGGCTGCAGCACCAGTGCAACAACAATGACCTCAACGTCAACAAAATCAATACAAACAACAACAGGGTAACATACCTGCTTATCAACAGAGACAGAGGATGATGGATAGGCGTTTCGACACTCTTCCAATGTCGTATGCCCAGTTGCTTCCCAACCTTCAACATTTGCAACTTGTGCAGTTACGCACTTTGGCTCCTCCCGTTGGCAGGCTTCTAGTGGGTCATGACGCCAATGCTAGGTGTAATTTCCACTCTGGGGCACCTGGCCACACTATTGAGAACTACAAAGCTTTTAAGCACGTAGTTCAGGACCTTATTGATTCAAAGGCCATTAAGTTTACGCTGGCTCCTAATGTTGTTAACAATCCTCTGCCGCAGCATGGTTGAAGAAGAAGTCAAATTAGTCAAGGAGGTGTTGAAGCTGAAGACTCCGCTGTTAGAAATCAAAGAATATATGCTAAAGGCAGATGTTTTCCCCGGCTGTGGGAGCGGTTGTTTGGGTTGTGTCACACAGAGTGGGGGTTGTGTGAAGCTGCAACAAGGTATCCAGGTCTTGCTTGATGATGGTATCCTCCAAGCCGAAGACTTATCTGCCCAAAGGTTTGTTGAAGGGGTTGTTGAGAATGCAGATGTTGATCCTCTCTTTCCTGAAGATGCTGAAGAATTTAAAAAATGTTTTTCCTGCTGATTTTGTAATTCCCAATGATGTAATTAATTTTTCTGATGTTGTTGCTGATATTCCAAACATGGTGTTTGATTCTGATGTACTTGCTGAACTTGATTCCGATGTTTCAGATGTTTGTACTTCAATAAATAACATTTCTGAGTATGACTGTGACATTGCCACTATCATTATTTTCTACCCGACTGCTCAGATCAGTGTGCCAGAAGCGCAACCGGTACCACCAGTGCGACCGCATCAATCCACTATGACCATCACGACCCCTAGTCCTTTACCTTTCACCAGCGAAAGGGCCATTCCTTGGAGTGTGTACACGCATGATCATGGAGTGGAGTAGCCACTGAAAGTACAAGAGGTGCAGGATCAGAAGTCTGAACCTGGAATTGAGATAAAAGATCCCGCAGTGGACAATGTTGGTGGAATCGGGCGATTCACCAGAAGTGGTAGACTGTTCTCACTACCGGTTACCCAACCTGATAGTGCTGACGCTGCGGCGAAGGCCAAAGGCAAGCAAGTTGTGAATGAGGGTACCCCTGCACCACAGGCTGGCTCCGAGCCTGCTTTTGCGAAAGATGTGGACGAGCTCTTGAGAATTATAAAGAAAAGAGACTACAAGGTAGTTGATCAGTTGATTTAGACATCGTCCAAGATATCTATTTTATCACTCGTGTTGTGTTCGGAGGCACACCGGGAGGCACTCCTGAAGGTCCTTAAGGCTGCATCTGTGCCTCAAGAGATCTCAGTGAACCAACAAGAAGGGATCGTTGCAAATGTTCATGCAAGCATCGGGTTGGGTTTTACTGATTCTGACTTGACGCCAGCTGGACGCGATCATAACAAGGCTTTGCACATCTCGATGGAGTGTAAAGACACTATGCTATCCCATGTTCTGGTGGATACAAGTTCCTCTCTCAATGTGCTACCCAAGAGAGCCCTGTCAAGGTTAGATGTAGAAGGTTTGATCTGGAAGCCTTCCGATCTTGTGGTAAGAGCCTTCGATGGTTCTAAGAGGTCAGTGTTCGGAGAGGTAGAATTGCCAATTCAGATTGGATCACAAACCTTTAACACCGTATTCTATGTGATGGATATCAATCCTTTGTATAGCTGCTTGCTGGGTCGTCCTTGGATCCATAATGCTGGGGCAGTCTCCTCGACCTTGCATCAGAAGATCAAGTTCCCGATCAACGGAAGAATTATCACTGTCTGTGGTGAGGAGGATATTCTGGTCAATAACCTGTCTACATTCAAGTATGTAGAGGTAGAAGGTGAGATTCATGAGACCCTCTGTCAGGCCTTTGAGGCAGTTCAAGTCAAGGATGCAGCTCTAGTGGAAGAGGTTGAAACAGGTGCATCTTTGTCGTCCTTCAAGCAGGCACAGGCCTTGGTAAATTCAGGTGTTGCTCCCGGTTGGGGACGTCTGGTGGATTTACCTATAAGGGAAGACAAGTTTGGGATTGGGTATCAGCCGACATTGACTTCTACAACTTCAACGCCTCAGACTCGTCAAGGGCCGATTACTTTCTCTAGTGCTGGCATCATTCAGTACGGCCAGGTCTCTGCAATCAACAAAGAAGATGGGGATAGTGATTGCGACATTGACAACTGGGTGCGTCCAAGGGTCCCGGGTGAAGTTCTCCGCAACTGGTCTTCTGAAGAGATTATCCAAGTCACTCTTCTTAAAGAGTAATTTTCTTTGTTTATTCATGCATATCCAAGTTTTACATTCCGCTCTGGGCGTAATGACTCATTGTAGGGCTCATCTATGTGGATACCTGCATTTTTTATCATAAATAAATGACGTCTTTTTGCATTCAAATATTTTGTTCACTGTCTTTCTATTTTTGCAGTTTTCAAAAATAAATAAAAAATATATATATATATATATATATATATATATACATTTGGCAATGTTTTGTTTAGTTTCCACTACTTGTTCACACTCATAAGCACATACCATCACTCATGCAGATGCACGTCACCGGATCCTATTGATTACAGTTCTGCTATGGCTCGCTTCGACTTTGAAAATCCAATCTTTCAAGATGAAGAAGAGGGTGATGAAGACTGTGAACTCCCTGAAGAACTTGCCAGGTTATTAATACAGGAGGAAAGGGTCATTCAACCGCATCAAGAGTCTGTTGAAGTGATTAATCTCGGCACCGAGGACGCCAAGAGAGAAATCAAGATAGGGGCTGCTTTGGAAGACAATGTGAAGAAGGGGTTGATTGAATTGCTGCAAGAGTATGTTGACATCTTCGCTTGGTCTTATCAGGACATGCCAGAGCTTGACACAGACATTGTGGTACACTGTTTGCCTCTCAAAGGGGATTGTCCTCTGGTCAAGCAGAAGCTCAGAAGAACAAGACCAGAGATGGTTGTCAAGATAAAGGAAGAAGTGCAAAAACAGTTGGATGCAGGGTTTCTAGCGGTTACAAATTATCCGCCATGGGTTGCAAATATCGTTCCAGTACCTAAAAAGTATTGAAAGGTACGGATGTGTGTTGACTATCGGGATCTGAACAGAGCTAGTCCTAAAGATGATTTCCCATTACCTCACATCGACGTTTTGGTGGATAACACGACTCAGTTCTCGGTATTCTCCTTCATGGATGGCTTTTCTGGCTATAATCAAATTAAGATGGCACCAGAAGACATGGAGAAGACAACTTTCATAACCCCATGGGGCAGCTTCTGCTACAAGGTGAAGTCGTTTGGTCTAAAAAATGCTGGGGCAACATATCAACGAGCTATCGTAACTCTTTTCCATGATATGATTCATCATGAAATCGAGGTTTATGTTGATGATATGATTGCCAAATCTTAGACGGAAGAAGAACATCTGGTGAATTTGCAGAACCTGTTTGAGCGTTTGAGGAAATTCAAGCTGAGGCTTAATCCGAACAAGTGTACTTTCGGGGTGAGATTTGGAAAACTGTTGGGTTTTGTTGTTAGTGAAAAAGGGATTGAGGTGGATCCGACCAAAGTGAAAACAATACAAGAAATACATGAGCCAAGAACAGAAAAACAAGTCCGTGGTTTCTTAGGAAGGTTGAACTACATTGCAAGGTTCATCTCTCACCTAATAGCCACGTGTGAGCCAATATTCAAATTGTTAAGAAAAGATCAGGCCATCAGGTGGAATAATGATTGCCAAAGGGCTTTGGAGAAGATAAAAGAGTATTTGCATAATCCTCCAATCCTTATGCCTCCAGTCCCAGGGAGACCGCTGATTATGTATTTGACAGTACTTGATAATTCCATGGGTTGTGTTCTCGGTCAACACGACGAGACAGGTAGGAAAGAGCATGCCATCTGCTACCTAAGTAAAAAATTCATAGATTGCGAGTCGAGATACTTAATGCTTGAAAAGACATGTTGTGCACTTGCATGGGCTGCTAAGCGATTGAGACAATACATGCTGACGCACACAACCTTACTGATCTCCAAAATGGATCCAGTCAAGTATATATTTGAGAAGCCAACTCTCACCGGAAGGGTTGCTCGTTGGCAAATGGTACTGACAGAGTACGACATCTAGTATACATCCCAGAAAGCCATCAAAGGGAGTATTATGTCAGACTATCTTGCTCAGCAGACGATTGATGATTATGAGCCGATGAAGTTTGATTTTCCGGATGAAGACATCATGTTCCTCAAGATGAAAGACTGTGAAGAGCCAGTTGTTGAGGAGGGACCTGATCCAGATGAAAAGTGGACTTTAATGTTTGATGGGGCCGTCAATGCCAAAGGAAGTGGAATTGGTGCTGTCATTACCACTCCGAAAGGTGCCCACATGCCTTTCACCGCTTGTCTGACTTTTGAGTGCACCAATAATGAAGCTGAGTATGAAGCCTGTATCTTGGGTATCGAGCAAGCCATTGATTTGAGAATCAAGACTCTGGACATCTTGGGAGATTCAGCTCTAGTGATCAATCAAGTGAATGGTGATTGGAATACTCTCCAGCCTAATCTGGTCCCCTGCAGAGATTACACGAGAAGACTGTTGACTTTCTTCACAACAGTAAAGCTATATCATATACCTCGTGACGAGAACCATATGGAAAATGCTCTTCTTACTCTATCCTCCATAATTAAGGTGATTCGGTGGAACCATTTTCCCAGGATTGATGTTATGCGCCTTGATAGGGCCGCGTATGTGTTTGTTGCTGAACTGGTAGTTGATGACAAGCCCTGGTACCACGACATCAAGTGCTTTATGAAGAATCAAGAGTACCCTACAGGCGCATCCAACAATGATAGAAAGACTTTGAGAAGATTGGCAGGCAGTTTCTTCTTGAACAAAGACGATGTGTTGTATAAGAGGAACTTCGACATGGTTTTGCTCAGATGCGTGGATAAACACGAAGCGGACATGTTAATGCAGGAAGTTCATGAAGGCTCCTTCGGTACTCATGTCGGCGGACATGCAATGGCTAAGAAATTGTTCAGAGCGGGTTATTACTGGATGACCATGGAATCTGATTGTTTCAAATATGCTCGGAAGTGTCATAAATGCCAAATTTATGCTGATAAGGTGCATGTGCCACCAAATCCTCTGAATGTGATGTCTTCGCCGTGGCCATTTGCTATGTGGGGCATTGATATGATTGGAAAGATTGAGCCGATTTCTTCTAATGGGCATCGTTTCATCCTTGTTGCCATCGACTATTTCACCAAGTGGGTCGAAGCAGCATCATTTGCGAAGGTCACCAGACATGTGGTTACCCGATTCATTAAGAAAGAAATCATTTGTCGTTATGGGATTCCCGAAAGAATCTTTACTAGTAATGGTTATAACCTCAATAACAAAATGATGAAGGAGTTGTGCAATAACTTCAACATTCAACATCACAACTCTTCCCCTTATCGTCCTAAGATGAACGGTGCTGTTGAGGCAGCAAATAAGAACATAAAGAAGATTCTGCAGAAGATGGTCGTTACATACAGAGATTGGCATGAGATGTTACCATTCGCCTTGCATGGGTACCGTACTTCAGTACGTACATCGACCGGGGCAACCCCTTATTCCCTTGTGTATGGTATGGAAGCAGTCCTACCTGTTGAAGTGGAGATTCCTTCTCTAAGAGTCATATTGGATGTCAAGTTAGACGAAGCTGAATGGATTCAGACAAGGTTCAATGAGTTGAGTCTTATCGAAGAGAAGCGAATGGCAGCCATTTGTCATGGGCAATTGTATCAAAGTCGGATGAAGAGAGGCTTTGATCAGAAAGTGCGTTCGCGATGCTTCCAAGTTGGAGATTTGGTGTTGAAAAGGATCCGTCCTCCTCAGACAGATCACAGGGGCAAGTGGACTCCTAACTATGATGGACCGTATATTGTCACCAAGGTTTTTGATGGTGGAGCCTTAATGCTTGCAACTATGGATGGTGAAAACTTCACTTCCCCTGTGAACTCAGACGCAGTTAAAAAATACTTCGCATAAAATAGACCCGCTGGACGATAAAAAGAATAGTCCAGGCAAAAAATGGGCATCCCGGCGAACCAAGAAAGTGAAAAAGGTTCAGGAAAAAGTTAGGAATTAAAAAATGAAAAGATTGTACACCCGGTAAGTTGAAAACCTGAAAGGGCAACTTAGGAAAAAATGGGTATCCCGGTGGATTGAAAACCCGAAAGGGCGATCCAGGCAAAGGTTAGGGATTAAGCGAATGGTTGCGTTCTGAGTAGTTCTGAATATCATCTCGTGTCGATAACCGGAAACTTCCGAAGGATAGGAAACAATCCAGTCCCCCTTTTCGGAAAGCTGATCATCTGGAGGATGTTGAAGACGAGCGAATCATAGCAGAATTGGAACCCGACAGAAATCCATTTCACATTGCCGTTAGATTAATTTCTGTTTTTATCTGTTGTGAAATTACCTCTTTCCATGGATTGCTTCCTGATGTAAATACCTATTCAGAGGCCACTCAATCAATAAAAAATCATGTTATTCAGTACATCTCTATTTTCATTTTCATTTTACTGTTTTGTTTGCGAAAATGACATCCGAATTTTTGATAAACATTGCATCATGAAACATAAGAGCTTTACAGGTACGTGCTTAATAAACATTGAAAATTGCTCTAAATTTTAAGTGCTTTGGATCGTCTATTCAGAACAGGTACACTCGGGGCATTTCCTTGAGGTCCCCATCAAATGATTGCGGATGTTTTTCTTCATTAGTTGGAATTTGGTATCTTATCCCTGCAGAGCTGGTCCGAGCGTTGGATTCTTCAATCCCCAACAGGTTCTCACTGTTGTACTTCCCCAAGCATTTGTTTCAGATTATACATTCACCAGTAGAGTCGACAGTGTCAGACTGTATATCCCTAGCGGAGTTGACAGTGTCAGACTGTATATCCCTAGCGGAGTTGACAGTGCCATACTGTATCTTCCCAGCAGAAGCGGATGCTCCTCAGAGTTCGATGCCAGATTGATGATCTCGACCCTAGACCCATGGTATCTTTCCTTGAAGCAGAATCTCGGTACCGTATCGGTGTTTGCTTCCCTTACTGAGTCGTCTCTCTCGCAGATTATGGTTGCCAGAACCACTGTCGCTTTCCTCAGCAACAAGTTTTTAGTGCCATTCTCTCCCCAGACAGAGCCTCGGTATTTTGTTATTTTCCAGAACACCGTGTGGTGGGTCATTTCCCCATAGAGTTCTTTATGTTGTGCATCTCCAACAGCCTTGCCAGGGTCCAGAAGATGGTGATCATTTCCCCAGCGGAATTCCTTGCCTCAGCTTGGCATTCCCTCTAATCAAGCATTTTGCATCCCTGCATGTAGAATCATATTGCATTACATCCTCCCAAATTGCGTAGTATTTCCATTTTCACGGAGCATTACGCCATTGGAAAATTCAAACATACGCATGTAAAGCATAAGGCATTCTCGGTATCCCAAGTGATAAGCCAGAAGTTGTTTCCAGTACTCAGACTGAAGATTGTTCATGAGTTATCTTTATTATTCCCAGCAGGGGTCATTGGCCCACGCGCCGCCTGAATTATCATTTTCCCTATTTCTGCCGATGCTGACACGCATGAAAGTTTCCGGTATTCAGACCGAAGTGGCATTCAGGCCAGTTTTATGATGTTCAGATCGAAGAAGATTCCAACATTCAGGTCGACGCAACTTGTGGCATTCAGGCCAAGTTTCCGGTATTCAGACCGAAGTCGCATTCAGGCCAATTTTCCGATGTTCAGATCAAAGAAGTTTCCGACATTCAGGTCGATGCACCTTGTGGCATTCAGGCCATTTTTCCGGTATTCAGACCGAAGTGGCATTCAGGCCAGTTTTCCGATGATCAGATCGAAGAAGTTTCCGACATTCAGGTCGATGCAACTTGTGGCATTCAGGCCAGTTTTCCGGTATTCAGGCTGAAGTGGCATTCAGGCCAGTTTCCCGGTGTTCAGACCGATGTTTGATAATCAAGTATCGTCCGATGCTCAGATCGAATTCATTTCCAGTATTCAGATTGATGAGCGGCATTCAGGCCATGGTTATTTCTGTGTTACCATTTATTTTGGTATTCAGGCTAACATTCCTTGTTTCGGTGTTCAGACCGACTCTCACCGTATCAGACGGATTCTTTTTGAAGACCACCTCTTGGCCGATTCTGACAGGCATTGTTACTTCATTTTTTCACTTTAGTGTAAATTTTCGGGCTTTTATCGTATTCAATCACTTGATACCTCGAAAGTGCGAAAGCCATTGCTATCTTCCTTTCGGTTTTCCAGTTGATTGAATAGGGGCAGCTGTAATACCCCAAAATTTACCCTTCATTTTTCCTGGAAGCATGGGATTATGTTTTACACTTCATTAGCATCATATTAGGTCATACTCATTGCATACTGCATTAGTGACATGGAGATCAGGTTTTGATCGATCATTCCTTAACAGAAGGAGCCCACACAAAGCAAGATTGAGAATTGGACTTCATTTTCTAAGTATACAAGTCTCAAGGGTCTCAGGGGGGTCCAAGTATATTATCATGGTCCTTAATTCATCAGTGAAGGATTCAAAGCTATCAGAGTGTTCATCTGGATTTAATCAGAAATTAGGGTTTCATGGCTACCTAAAATAGGCAATGTTTGGTTGTAAGTAGAGGATCTTATCCATGTAATGATTAGAGAGGCATCTTGGCCTAGGAAGATTCACAATTATCTCAGAAAGATCCATTGGCAATCAGTGCAATCAGTTCCTGATCATTTCGCCCTAAAACTAGGGTTTGGTATATAATTAGTTTATTTCTGATTATTTGGGTGAAACTCTTTTCCATGGCCCTCCATATGTCCACAAGGGTCTACATACAAAAAATCAGCTCTTTATTTGAGCTAGAAGTGCTTCAATTGATCAATGGAATCGGGAATCAAACAATTTGGGAAAAGTCAACTGTGGGGCCAAAAAAGTCAGCTCCTGACATTTTGAGAGTGCAATCTAAAAATCCATGCCTAGGGGATCCTACATGTGAAATTTGATCAAGGTTGGATCATGGATTCATCATTTAATCAGGAATTGGAAAAGTTACTTAATTTGGAAATGGTTGACTTTCCATTTAGGGGAAGTTTTCATGATCGTTGGACTCACTTTAAGCCCATTTTGCATCAAGACAAAAGCTCTATTTGAAATTTCTCCAACTTGAAAGTTGTTCCTCTTGTTCCAAGCTTTCTATAGATATAAAGTTTGCTCCATTTGGATTAGAATTGAGAAAGTTATACTTAGTCAAAGTGAGACATTTTTTTAGGACACTTAGAAAAATTTCTAAGTCCAAAATCTTCAAAATTTGTCAAGACTTCTTGGCCAGTTTTCTTGCACTTCAAGGCATTATTTTAAAATACTTTCTTTATAACAATTGTACCTTACCATGTCCTATTTCACATCCTCTTGGAATCATCTCATTTGGATCCATGGTTTGAGAGATACATTCATTTAAAGTGGGCACCATGACTTGATTTTCTAGGCAGATTTTGGGTCTGGCTGGCCTAATCAGATTTTCTAAGCATGCTGCACAAACCAGTCACATTTTTTTACCTCTTTTGGCCATGCATTGGACATCCATTCACTTAAGTTTGGCCCAAAATAACAACATTTTACACCTCACTTCACACTTTTATTCTTATGGATAAATCACTTATTAAAAAGCCCATGAGAACACCTAATCCACCCTATTTAAGAAGCTGAAACCCTAATCCTAAAGGAGCATTGAACACACTGCCCACCCTCCTTTGACACAGCTGGTGTCCTCTTTTGTAAGTCCATGTTCAGATGGAAATCCTTAACCCCTAGTTAGCCGAACTACGTTTTGCTCTGATTCTCATTCCAGATGAGATACGTAGGCATAAGACGTGACGTCTTACCGAGCACACTTCTCTTTAACCCATAGGTAGCTGAGCTACAAAGACTCTGATTCTCATACTCAGATGAGATACGTAGGCAGTGGATGTGACATCCTTGTGAGTCATTTTCTTTTAACCTTCCTTTTAGTAAATAGTACTTTAGATATACCTACACCCTTTAGACTAGAACAACACTTATGAAAAGGGCTCTGTAGGAGTACCTAGGATGTTTTAGGTGCTTAAAACCTTCCCATTGCATAACCAACCCCCTTACCCAGATCTCTGACATTTTTACTAGTTTTTTATTCGATAAAACTTTTAGGTTTTTGTTCGCTTTCTAACAATTCCTTTGGATAAATAGAAGTGCGGTGGCGACTCGACTTGTATGGTTTACCTTGGATTTAGTCAATATCTCTAATGGTAACGAATACCCCGCTACAACGTGTTCTGATCCCTGGCCCTTGGATCTCCTTCTCAGGATCTAATCTCACGCGTCCTTTTGAATTACTTGTTTTAATTCGTTGTGTTGCGCGTTTGACTTGGGCCTACCGTGTATCCTCAGATCCAGGCCATGTATTAGTGCCACTTCAATTAATGAACTGGATCTAGTGGCTCTGCTTTTTCCTTATTTCATTTTTTCTTTTATTTTCTTTTAATTCATTTCATTTTCAAAAATTCATTAAAAATTCATATGAAGTTAGAAAAATATGAGACCAATTTTGAAATTTATCTTGAAAAGTCTAGTTTCATATTATGATTTTTAATTATTTTTGTGACTTCATTTGATATTTTTCATGAATTATTTAGTTTTTAATGATTTTAATTCATTTTAAAATAATTTCTGACTTTTAAAAAATAAAAAAATATTTTCATAGTATCTGTGGATCATGATAAGTCAATGAAAAATAGTCTCAACAATTTCTTGTTTGTTTTGAGATTATTTGAGATATTTTCATGATAAGTCAATGAAAAATATTTTCATATAATGCTATTTTTGGTTGTTTTTAATTGGTTTTAATTACTTTCTGATCTTAAAAATTTGTGAGAAAATTAGTCAAAGTTTGTTTGATTATGTTGAACCTATGAGAATTTAATTGGACTCATTGGAGTTGTTTTGAATTGAATTTGAGGTTCAACTTTTGTTTGTTTATTTTTTATTTGTATTTTATTTTAATTCAAAAAATACCAAAAAAATATTGTTGACTTCTTGACTTGTTATATTCATTTCTCTTCTGTTTGGTGTTGATTGAGGTTGAATTGATTCAACTTTGATCAAATTCATTGGATCTTGTGGTTTGAAAATCCTTAAGGTTCATCACCTAGAAAGATGAATGAATTTGATCAAGGATGAGTTATCCCTTGATCAATTGAGATTGGTTGTTGACTTTTTTACCCCCTCCCTTTCATCTTCATCCCTTTCTTTCCCTCAATGGCCAATGAGTCAAATTCTTGAGGTTGGTCTTGACAAATAGGAGTTTAATCTTCTTTGATCCAAACCAAACTCAACTTGATCCATGATCAAATGAGTTATTTTGTGTCAAATATAGGTTACTTCTTGGTAAAGCAAATAACCAAAAGTCAATACAAGGCCCTTCCCCTTTTGTTTAGCATGGCAAGTTTATGGAGATTGGCTTACTAGTCATGACCTCTAACTTGTGTTCTTAGCCTATATTCTTATTGACCGGCCTCAGATAGGTGTGACTACTACATTAGTCCATTTACGATTGCTTAACATAGTGCTACATTGTCTCATGACAAGCTAACATAACTCTACTAACTACTAAGTTTAATTTGAGCTTTTAAATTCTTGTCATTTACTTTTAATGTCATTTATTTCTTGCTCATTATTCATCTTGATTTTCATCTTTGCTCACTTGAGCACATACTTTATGTTTATGTCATTTTTCTTTTGCTCATTTGAGCCCATTATTGTATATAAATATATTGCTATTTTGTGTTATTTGTGTTTGTTTTGATGTGAACCAAAATGCAAAAGGAGAAAGTACTTAGAATTAGGATTTACCTATGCTTAAAGGAGTTCAAGAGCAACTAGGCCTCATGCCTTTAGAATGCAAAATATGTTGAAGAGCAACTAGGCCTCATGCCTTTAGAATGCTAAAACTCAAAGTTGACCTCAAAGGACTTCTCCTCAAACTTATTCTTTGTCCATTCCCTTTATTATGTTGTGAGCTTTTTGATGTGTGCTTTTGTGTGATAGGGATCCCATCTTAAGATTGTGAAAAGAGGACCATTGTCATGATAGCCAAGTTAAGAGCCAAGCCAAATGGAGATCCTAGGAGCATGAATTCAAACTATTGATTGCTTGTTTTGTGTGCTAAATCCAAAGGAAGGGAGCATCTTGAGTCATCTCTATATGACTCCAAGAAAAGGAACTCCAAGTGTTATGTTTCCCCTCTTATCTTTGTATGCTTTATCAATAGCCTTTCTCTCTTCTCCCCACTCTAACCAAGCCAAAAACTATTTCGAACTTTGACTTTTCAAAACCATCTTCATAAATACTCATTGTAAATAAACTTTAATCCAACTTTTACCTCATTTTGTAAATAAAATTAACTTGTATATATAACCCATTTAAAGTTTGTTTTTTGTGTTCCAATTGACACTTGTTACACTCCTTTTCAAAAACATTAGTCATAGGTTTGAGTTATCATAATGGTTGACGTAAATCTCACCTCATCCTTAGTGTTGGATTATAAGACTTCCATGCTTATTATAGGGTTAACCCCTCACTAGCATGTTGAAGCCTTTCTCACATGGTGGATTGTTGGTTTATGTTGAGTTTTCTCCCTTTGATAACAAAAGACCTTAAGGATTTTGATTAAAAACAATTCACCAATCTTTGAAATTTCTACCACGAACTACGAGGTTTTGATCCTCCTTTGTGATGGTACGTAGGAAATGGGTTCATCCATTCAAACAACAAAACTTGTAAATGTAATCTATTCTTTTCTCATCCCTCCAATCTTTTGCCCAAATCTTTTCACAAATACCAACCTATAACACATATTTGCAAAAAGGGCTCCCTTAGAGTACTAAGGATGTTTTTGGTGCGTAAAACCTTCCCATTTCATAACCAACCCCCTTACCTAGATCTCTGACATTTTTATTAGTTTTTTATTTGAAAAACTTCTTACTTGGCTTTTGCTCGCTTTTTAGCCTTTCCTTTGGACAAATAAAAGTGTGGTGGCGACTCGAATTGTATGTTTACTTTTGGTTTAATCAATAAACCTAAAGGTAACGAACAACCCGCTACAGAAAAGTGGCGACTCTGTTGGGGACACTACGTTAGCCTCGTGGGTTTAGCCTAATTTTTGCTTGTACGTGTTGTATGTTTATATTTATTTGTGGCATATTTTTGTGCAAATTTGGGATGAATGTATTGTTTGTAATGTATGAATTGCTTGACATATTAATTGCTTGTATGCTTGGTAGTTTCTTGTGAGATGAGTTCTATACCCGAACTCGAGTGCACTTATGATAGGAGAATGGCATAGTCTTGTTGACTTGTGTGGAGTTATTCCTTAACAAGTTAACTTGCATGTCCATTCAATTGGTGGAGGTCTTGTTGGGATCACTAATGTCACACGAGTAGTCGTGGTTAGGCATTACTCTTTCCAATATGAACCCTAGAAACCAAGGACCTTAGATACCTAGCCATCTTGGTCTATTTTAGGATGTAGTGCGAAGGTCGTTCAAGTGTAAGACTTGATGCGATTCTTACACGATACAACACTCATAAGAGTCCCTCTCGAGAATATTTTTGGAGGACGAGTAGTCGTTTTATCCGATAATATCCGAAAGATGGGATGATGACTATGGGAACCTTTTAGAACATGATTGTCAGGTTTAACCATAGTACACTCCCGTTGGGTGGTTCATGACCGAGAATCCATGCTCGTGACTTACAATAAACCCGTGATTCGCGGTCGATCCGTTCTCGTATATCCTCAAAATCAATGGAACTTGGGTGTTGATAAGGTGTAAACCATAATCCACCAAAATGGATGATTAATATTGACGATGACTTGAGCCATCCCATGACCTTTGTGTGGTGTGACTTGCTTGATCCTTGAGTGTGTTTGTCGCATCCATGCATCCATGCATTCATTCGCATTCATGTCATCGACAATAAAGATTTTTACAGGGAACTTAAAGGGTCTATTTGCAAACTTTCAGACATGGATAAGCAAAGAAGGAATACGAATAAGTACAGTTTCAGACAACCCGGCTTGAGAGAGTTAAGGCGTCTGACATATTATGTATTAGAGCCCTTGGAGTTCAAAGATCACCATGGGAAGCTTCTAGCTATTCTCTCTACCAAAGTGGATGAGGGTCTGATGAGTGTATTGCTGCAGTTCTACGATCCTCTGTATCGGTGCTTCACTTTTCCGGATTTCCAGCTTTTTCCTACACTAGAGGAGTACGCTTATCATGTGGGTATGCCTATTCTTAACCAATTGTCGTTCCGTGTTTTGGTGAAGATTCTGTCTTCTCAAGAGATTGCTGATATGCTTCACATGGAGGTATCCGACATTGTTGCCAATATGACTACCAAGGGTTGAATTCAAGGTCTCCCATCCGATTTTCTGATTGCCAAAGCTACTTTGTTTGGGAAGGCCATGAGTAAGGAAGCTTTTGAAGCCATATTTGTACTCCTCGTCTATTGGGTAGTATTATTTCCTAACATCGACAACTTCGTGGATGTGAACGCTATTAGGATTTTCTCTCCTCTCAATCCCGTTCCGACTCTGTTGGGTGACACTTACTTCTCTTTGCATATGAGGAATGCAAAGGGTGGTGGTTCCATTGTATGTTGTCTGCCTCTGTTGTACAAGTGGTTTATTTCGCACTTGCCTCAGACGATTGCCTTTAAGGAGAACAAGGGATGTCTACGGTGGTCCACGAGACTTATGTCTCTCACTAATGATGATATTTATTGGTATAATCGTGTTTATGATGGCGTTAAATTATTGATTCTTGTGGTGAGTTCTCCAATGTACCTCTTCTTGGTAAATGTGGTGGAATTAACTACAACCCTGCTTTGGCCCGCCGTCAGCTTGGGTTCCCCTTAAAGGATAAACCTAACAACATTTCGTTGGAAGGCTTATTCTTTCAAGAGGGTAAAGATCCCCAAAACCTGAAGGATAGTATGGTCCATACCTGGCGCAAGGTTCATAGGAAAGGGAGGAATGAGCTTGGTCCGAAGAACTGTGTTGCTTTGGAGCCTTACACCTCTTGGGTAAGGAATAGAGCCCTCGAGTACCGCATGCCGTATGAGTATTCGAGACCTACCCCTATGGTTATGGTTGGGCCTTCAACCTTCCCTAATCAAGGAGTAGAGGAGTTGAGAGATGAAGACTGTTCGCGTACTTGTGTTCGTGAGCGTGAGGATCTTCTTCAGCAGCTCAAGGATAAGGATGCAATGATTGAGTTTCTAGAGCATCAGGTTATTGATGAACCCGATGATATGGTTACTACTATCCTACCTCACTCATCTAGGTTTTGGAAGAAGAGATACGATCAGCTCGCCAAGGAGAAGGCTGACATGGAAGCATCTTATGAGAGAGAGGTGAAGAGGCTTCGTGCGACGTATCTTCCGATCTCGAAGGCTTTAGACGACTGCTTCTAGGGCTCCATAGGATGTTTATTCTACTTTTCTCTTGTATTGTATTTGGTTACCGAGACTGTACTACTTCTTTGGTGTAAAAAGTTTCCAAATATTATATTGCTATGAGTATTCCACATATGTCTTAAAAAAAGTTCAATATTTTCAAAACATTTGCAAATAGATCCTTATAAAGTTCCTTTGATAAAAAACAAATCATATGCACGAGCATTGCATGCATCATATGCATAAGCAGGTTTTGGTTCTGAGCTATTTATACAGTGGTCTAACTCTTTGCTCTTCATTTATTTTGAAGACAAGCTAACGCACCGGTACAACATTCGAGCCAATCATTCAAAGATCATGGAACACCTTGAGCAAGAGAACCGAGATTTGAAAGAGGAGATTGCCCGACTTAATGCCATGATGGAGTCAGTTCTTGCTGCTCAGAGCCAAGCTTCTCCAACTCCTGCAACTCCTCCTGCGAGGACTGTCATTTTTGAAGTGGTTACCTCTACAATGCTTGCTGCCACCGCCCACTTCGCTTCGAATCTACCTGCTGGATTCCCTTGGGGAATGCCGCCCAATTTTGTGCCAAAGGGTTTCTCTCCCACTTTTTCTTCTATGTCGGCATCTAGCCCGGTCATGTCTGTGCCACCTCCCGTTATGCACACTTTGCCGCATGTAAAAGACACCATCTATCACTCCGAGCCATCTGAAGGCATGGACGTTTATGAGAAGATGGATGAGATGAAGGACCAATTCCTTGAGCTGCGCAAGGAACTGAAAACACTGAGAGGCAAAGATCTGTTTGGGAAGAGTGCTATTGAACTGTGCTTAGTGCCCAATGTGAAAATCCCAATCAAATTCAAAGTGCCTGACTTTGAGAAGTATAAGGGAAATTCGTGTCCACTCATTCATCTTGTGATGTATGCTCGCAAGATGTCGACCTAGACAGATAATGATCAACTATTGATTCACTATTTCTAGGATAACCTAACAAGTGCTGCGCTCCGTTGGTATATGGGGCTTGATAGTGCAAGCATTCACACTTTCAATTATCTAGGAGAGGATTTTGTGAAACAGTACAAATACAATGTGGATATGGCTCCAGACAGAGACCAACTGAGGGCGATGTCCCAAAAAGATAAAGAAACCTTCAAGGAGTACGCCCAGAGGTGGAGGGAATTGGCAGCTCAGATAGTGCCACCCTTGGAGGAGAAGGAGATGACAAAGATCCTTTTGAAGACGTTGAGCTCTTTCTATTATGAGCGCATGATTTCTAGTGCTCCCTCAGACTTTACCGAAATGGTAAATATGGGGATGAGGCTAGAAGAGGGAGTTCGTGATGATTCTTCGGCAAAGAAGTATGGAGGATTTTCCAGGAAGAAGGAAGGGGAGACTCATGTTGTTTCTTCCGATAGCAAAAGAAGACCCTCTATGAGGAGGAAGGAAGGTCGACCAGCCGTCAACCAACACCAGGTGGCTCATATAGCACCTGCCTTCAGAGAAGCTCAACAACCACAACAACAATCTCGTCAACAACAACAGGCTTACCAGCCTCGCAATAACAACAACACCAACAATTATGAGAGGAAAAGGGTGACTTTTGACCCGATTCCCATGACCTACGCCGAATTGTATCCTACTTGATTGGTAGGAAGTTGATAACTCCACGTGATCCTCCTGCTGTGCCAGCCAATCCCCAATGGTGGTACAAGCCTAAACTTCATTGTGTGTATCATTCCGGTGCTCCCGGACATGATATGGAGAATTGCTTTCTGTTGAAGACCAAGGTGCAAGACCTTGTGAGGAGTGGATATTATTCTTTGAGGATGCAGGCCCTAATGTTAAGAAGAACCCATTACCCGAGCATGGGAAGGCACCTGTCAACATGGTTCAGGGTTGTCCTGGAAAATATAAGGTCCTTTATGTGAATGACATAAGGCAGTCCCTGGTAGAGATGCATAGGCTGTTATGTGAGCACAATCACTATGAGCACGATCATGATAGGTGCCATGTGTGTACTGTCAATGAAAGAGGATGCTGCAAGATAAGAAGGGACATCCAAGAGATGCTAGACCAAGGGATGATTGAGATACTCCTGTGTTCAATATTCCTGATCCTGTTGTCATTAAGTATGATGGCATCAAAAAGAAGGTGGTACCAACTCTTGTGATAAAGCCAGCGGGCCCTGTCCCGTATGTGTCAGATAAAGCGGTCCCTTAACGTTACAATGCTGTTATGCTGGAAGATGGGAAGGAAGTGCCATTTCCCTCAACCTTTGTTGTAAGCATATCTGATGTTAGTGGAGTGACCCGTAGCGGTCGTGTTTTCTCGCCTCAGCCGAAATCCCATGAAGACGTCGTGAAGAAGGATGTTGTCAGTCCTGCTGGTCTCGTTGGGACTTCTTATTCAAATAATTCTATTCCTACTGTGAAGGGTCTTGACCCTATTGTTGTAAAAGATGATAAAGCTCCTATCATAGTTGGCCAGTCTGGCATATTGAGAGAGGATGGAGATGAGATGCTGAGGCTCATCAAGAAGAGCGAGTACAATGTTGTGGAGCAGTTGCTTCAAACTCCATCAAAGATATTTGTCCTATCTTTGTTGATGAATTCAGAGCCACACCGTGAAGCGTTGAAAAGGGTGTTAGACGTGGCATATGTGGATCACGATGTCACAATTGAACAGTTTGATAGCATTGTTGCAAATATAACTGCCTGCAATAATTTGAGCTTCTGTGATGATGATCTTCCCGGGGAGGGAAAATACCACAATTTGGCCTTACATATCTCTATGAACTATAAAGACGATCCTTGTCCAATGTGTTGGTGGACATAGGGTCATCACTAAATGTATTGCCAAAGTCCACTCTCACCAAACTTTCATATAAGGGGCCTTGCATGAGGAAGAGTGGAGTGGTAGTAAAAGCTTTTGATGGATCGCGCAAGACCGTGATTGGTGAATTAGATCTCCCAATCAAAATTGGACGTAGTAATTTCCAGATCACTTTCCAAGTTTTGGACATACATCCGTCATACACTTGTTTACTTGGTAGACCATGGATTCACGAGGCAGGTGCCGTGACATCCACCCTGCACCAAAAGTTGAAGTTTGTCAAGAACAAGAAATTGGTGGTGATAGGGGGAGAGAAGGCTCTCTTGGCCAGCCATTTATCTTCCTTTTCCTACATTGATGTTGAGGATGAGGTTGGAAATCCATTCCAAGCCTTGTCTATTGTTGAGCCTTCTAGGAAAGGACTTTCTTCATTTGTCTCCTACAATGATGCGAAGTTGGCCATCGAGCATGGCGCAACTAATGGTTTGGGGAAAATGATAAAGGTGGAAGATAATAAATCACGGGATGGTATAAGGTATTCTTCTGGTGTTTCTAATGATCTTAGGCTGTTTCAGAGTGGAGGTTTCATCCACACCAATGGAGATCAAGAAGCGGTTTCCATCATTGAAGAAGATGAAGAGGAAGACCTCGGTAACTTTGTCATACCTGGCGGGATCTGCAATAATTGGGTCGTTGTTGATGTTCCAACAGTTATCCATAAGTCAATGTAATATGTTCATTCCTGTTTAAAAACCCTTCTCCCATGCCAAAAGGAGAAGTGAAGACATTGTTGGCATAATTGATTAATACAATGATATTCATTCAATAATCGCATGTTAAACGTTTGTTTTTCAAATTATTTTTCATTTTTGCTTTTCGCGTGAAATTGGTGATCACCATAAAACCCTAAAAAAGGAGAATAAAATCAATCTTTTCATCTGCATAATAATCTGCTTTGTTTGAGTTCTGAAATCTCTTTTATACTCAAAATCATTATGCAGGTTAATCAAACGCATTGAACATAATGATCCAAAACCATCTCCCAACTTTGAGTTCCCTGTATTTGAGGCAGAGGAAGATGATGTTGAAGAGATTCCTTATGAGATTACCCGTCTGCTTGAGTACGAGGAGAAGATCATTCAACCACATCTTGAGAATCTGGAAACAATCAACTTGGGGTCTGAAGACTGTATTCGTGAAGTAAAGATTGGGGCACTCCTTGAAGAGTCTATTAAGAAGGGGTTGATTGAGTTGCTACGAGAATATGTCGACGTCTTCGCCTGGTCGTATGAAGACATGCCTGGTCTAGATACTGATATCGTGTAACATTTCTTGCCGTTGAAGCCTGAGTGTGTGCCTGTGAAGCAAAAGCTCACAAGAACTCATCCTGATATGGCAGTGAAGATTAAAGAAGAATTTTAGAAGAAAATTGATACGGGGTTTCTGGTGACCTCTACGTATCCTCAATGGGTGGCCAATATTATGCCCGTACCTAAAAAAGACGGAAAAGTCTGAATGTGTGTGGATTACCGTGACTTGAATAAAGCTAGTCCAGAAGATGATTTTCCTCTACCACACATTGATATGTTGGTAGACAATACGGCTAAATTCAATGTGTTTTCGTTTATGGACGGATTTTTCGGTTATAATCAGATTAAAATGTCACCCGAGGATATGGGGAAGACAACATTCATCACACCTTAGGGAACATTCTGTTATCGAGTGATGCCCTTCGGTTTGAAGAATGTCGGAGCCACGTATCAGCGCGATATGACTACCTTGTTGCATGACATGATGCACAAGGAGATTGAGGTGTATGTCGATGATATGATTGCAAAGTCGAAAACGGAAATTGAGCATGTAGAACACTTGTTGAAGCTTTTCCAGCGTTTGAGGAAGTACAAACTCCGCTTGAATCCGAACAAGTGTAAATTTGAAGTCCGTTCCGGCAAGTTATTGGGCTTTATTGTCAGCGAGAGGGGTATTGAAGTTGTACCTGCCAAGGTCAAAGCAATTCAAGAGATGCCTGCGCCCAAAACCGAGAAGCAAGTCCGAGGTTTTCTTGGCCGCTTGAATTACATTTCGAGATTTATATCCCACATGACTGCCACATGTGCGCCTATATTCAAGCTCCTCTAGAAAGATCAGCATCATGATTGGACTGAGGATTGCCAAAAGGCCTTTGACAGTATCAAAGAGTATCTGTCCGAGCCTCCGATTTTGTCTCTTCCTGTTTAAGGGAGACCATTGCTTATGTACTTGATTATGCTTGATGATTACATGGGTTGTGTCCTTGGTCAGCAAGATGAATCAGGAAAGAAAGAATATGAAATATACTACTTGAGTAAGAAGTTCACTGACTGTGAGTCTAGGTACTCAATGCTTGAAAAGACATGTTGTACTTTGGCTTGGGCTGCTAAGCGTTTACGCCTGTATATGTTGAATCATACAACTTGGTTGATATCCAAAATGGATCCGATCAAGTATATCTTTGAGAAGCCTGCTTTAACTGGGAGAATTGCCCGATGGCAGATGCTGTTATCTGAGTATGATATTGAGTATCGAGCTCAAAAAGCTATTAAAGGTAGTATCTTGGCTGACCATTTGGCGCATCAACCAATTGAAGATTATCAGTCTGTGCAATACGACTTCCCTGATAAGGAGATTCTGTATTTGAAAATGAAAGATTGTGATGAGCCTATGCTCGATGAAGGGCCAGAGCTTAGTTCCCGATGGGGTATGGTGTTCGATGGCGCTGTCAATCAGTATGTAAATGGTATTGTGGCAGTGATTATTACTTCTCAAGGCACACATTTTCCTTTTACAGCAAGGCTAACATTCAAATGCACGAATACTATGGCGGAGTATGAGGCCTGTATTGTGGGTTTGGAAGAATGTATTGATCTTAGGATCAAACATCTTGATGTTTATGGCAATTCGGCCCTTGTTGTTAATCAGATTAAGGGTGAATAGGAGACGAATCAGCCTGGCCTCATCCCATATAGAGATTATGCGAGGAGGATTTCAACTTTCTTTACTAAAGTTGACTTCCATCATATTCCTCGACATGAGAACCGAATGGCGGATGCTCTCGCTACGCTCGCTTTAATAATTGTTGTCAATTATTGGAATGAAGTCCCAAAGATTACTGTGATGCGTTTGGATAGACCAACTCACGTGTTTGCAGTTGAGGAAGTAAGAGATGATAAGCCATGGTATTATGATATCAAGTGCTTTCTCCAAAGCCAGACTTACCCGCCTAGGGCATCTGTTAAAGATAAGAAGACTTTGAGGAGATTATCTAGCAGTTTCTACCTTAAGGGTGATGTGCTTTACAAGAGGAATTTTGACATGGTTCTGCTCAGATGCGTGGATAGACACGAAGCAGACCTGTTGATGACTGAAGTCCATGAGGGTTCATTTGGTACTCATTCCAATGGACATGCTATGGCAAAAAATATGTTAAGAGCAAGCTACTATTGGATGACAATGGAGTCTGACTGCTGCAAATACGTAAAGAAATGCCATAAGTGTCAGATTTATGCGGACAAGATTCATGTTCCCCCGACACTTCTAAATGTTTTTTCCTCACCATGGCCTTTCTCCATGTGGGGAATGGACATGATTGGCATGGTTGAGCCTAAGGCGTCAAACGGTTACGGTTTTATTCTCGTAGCTATTGATTACTTCACCAAGTGGGTTGAAGCGGTGTCGTATGCAAATGTGACCAGACAGGTGGTTGTGAGGTTTATAAAGAACCAACTCATATGCCGATATGGTGTTCAAAACAAGATCATTACTGATAATGGATCTAACTTGAACAATAAGATGATGAAAGAGTTGTGCAGCGAGTTCAAGATTGCACATCGTAATTCATCTCCCTATAGACCCAAGAAGAATGGGGTTGTTGAAGTTGCTAACAAGAACATCAAGAAGATTATTCAGAAGATGGTTATTACGTACAAAGATTGGCATGAGATGTTGCCATTTTCTTTGCATGGCTATCGTACATCTGTCCGCACTTCGACAGGGGCAACCCTTTCTCCCTTGTATATGGCATGGAGGTTGTGCTCCCCGTATCGAGATCCCATCAATGAGAGTCTTGATGGAGGCCAAGTTGACTGAGGCTGAATGGGTTCAGAATCGTTATGACTAACTGAATTTGATTGAAGAGAAGAAATTAACTGCCATGTGCCATGGTCAGTTGTATTAACAAAGGATGAAGAAAGCCTTTGATAAGAAGGTCAAGCCTCCTGTGTTCCGAGAAGGTGACCTCGTACTCAAGAAAGTCTTGTCTTTCGCGCCCGATTCCAGGGGCAAGTGGACTCCAAACTATGAAGGCTCGTACGTTGTTAAGAGAGCCTTTTCAGGCAGTGCTCTGTTGCTCACAGTTATGGATGGGGAGGATTTCACTCGTCCTGTGAATTCAGATGCAGTCAAGAAATACTTTGCGTAAAAATTAAAAAAACAGAATAGCTCGCTAAGTTGAAAACCCGAAAGGGAGGCTTAGGCAAAAATGAGCGTCTCAGTGGATTGAAAACCCGAAAGGGCGATCCAGGAAAAAGTTAGAGACATGAAAAAAAATGAATATATATCTCGCTAGATTGAGTACCTCAGCTTGGGGCAATCTAGGCAAAAATTAGGGATTTGGCAAGTAACTGTATCCTGACAAGACTTTGTTCTACAACTGTCATCTATCGAATATTCTCGCTCAGTCATCATCAACTAAAGTTTCGAATATAGTGGATTCAGAGTTGGTGGAGAAACGGTCATTATGTTCAATGTAGCCCTTTTCCATGTATATCACCAATTTCAAACTTGTAAAGATCCATGGAGTCTCTCCATTTGCGTACTACCACTCTCTTAAATAAATTTGAGCCTTTATCCAATTCTTTGCACTCTTATTTGTTTCTATTTAATAAACGTTTGCATGTTTTAATTGATGAATATCAGTATTTTAAACAAATAAAGTTTTCATAAATAAACAGTTTTAAACAAAGTGAACATTCACAATGATTGAAAGGATAAGTGGGATGTCCTAAGTTCTTTCCAAAGGATGGTATGATCACCAAAGGCTAATACATTTGTTCATATTCTGGCATTCTTATACCCTCTCCATCAATATTCAAGTTGTCTCCTCAGCAGGAAGTTGCCTAGTGCAATTGTTGAAGGGCTCGTTTCCCTTTTCATTTATTTTTAAAAGAGGTACCCCCGATATGTCGCTTGTTGATGAAGGATTCATTTCCAATTTCTCCAGCAAGGGTAGTTTCCTCAAGAGCATTTACAGCTTATCCCCAGTAGGTTGCCAGATCATAGTTTGATGTTAGTATCTCCTCTGAATGTGAAGATTTCTTCTAGCATTAAGAGCTAGTGGTGAAGATGTTTATTTCCTTCTCCAGTGGAGCAAAATGTTATTTTTTTCCTTTTTGAAGAGTTTCTTCTTCGACATATAGGAGGGAGTGTTTTGATTGATGTACATTTGATTGGTGGTTGTTCCCCATAGAGTTTCACATTGTTCCTTAATAAGATTCCCCAATAGAGTTTCTTCTCCGGAGGATCTTATTATTATTAAACCACATGTCCCCGAGAGAGTTGATGGAAACTCCCCGACAGATTTTCTGCATCTTCCTTATGTCAGGATTGTTTGCTCCTTGGAAGATTTCTCCTGTACAGAGTGTTACCTTCTGCAGTTGGAAGCTTTGACTTTGCCTATTCCCAACTATGGTTAAAGTCTTCCCTTGTTTATTCTTATTCCAGAGATAATCCCCATCAGAGTTGAGTTCTCTGTTTGATTATCTTCTTTCGCTGCTCCTGAATACATATTCTTCGTATCCTCAGCGAGTGTAGCTTTGAGATAGGGTCTGATATCCCCGATGATTTATTTTCATCCTTCTCAGGTTATTCCCAAGATGAGTTCTCCAGTGGGCTTCACCCTTCTTGTTGAGACGATTGTCGAGTGTCTGTTCGTGATTCTTGGAATTGTTTGTGTTAGATATGTCTCTTTGTCAGCATTAATTATACACAAATCATGCATATACATGCATAATCATAGCATTCAGATATTCATGATGCATTCTTTGCCATATATCTTTGCTTGTTATCTCCTGCTATTGGTGAAATGTTCTTCCCCAAGCAGATGTTTGTGTCTGATCTCTCCAAATAGAGTCAGCCCCATAGGCAAAAAATGTCTATCTTTTCTTCTTTCTTCCCTACTGAGTTATCTCCTCGTGGATGATTATTGTTTCAGTTTCCTCCCTAAGTTGTGTATCGGGATGAAATTACTCCCCTGAGTTATATCCTCATCGGGTTGAGTCTTGTTTGATAGTGTCTTTCTACTTTGTTCCTAGATTGATACATTTCTTGTTATCCCCTGCAGCTCCCAGTGGTTCAGTTATTCAATTGCTCAGTAACCAGTAATTGTTCATCCTTTCCCCAGCGAATCTTGTGGCCTTCTACCCAGTAACTGGTAGTTGTAAGTCATATTTATGTGGTTTTCTACCCAATAACCGGTAGATGTAAACATACAATTTGAGTCGCCACCGTACTTTTATTTATCCAAAGGAAAGGCTAAAAAGCGAACAAAAGCCAAGGTAAGAAGTTTTGCAAATCAAAAACTAATAAAAATGTCAGAGATCTGGGTAAGGGGGTTGGTTATGAAATGGGAAGGTTTTACGCACCCAAAACATCCTTAGTACTCTAAGGGAACCCTTTTTTCAAGTATGTGTTGTAGGTTGGTATTTGTGAAAAGATTTGTACAAAAGATTAGGGGGATGAGAGAAGAATATATTATATTTACAAATTTTGTTGTTTGAATGGATGAACCCATTGCCTACGTACCATCACAAAGGTAGGATCAAAACCTCGTAGTTCGGGGTAAAAATCTCAAAAAAATTGGTGAATTGATTTGATCAAAAGCCTTGAGGTCTTTTGTTACCAAAGAGAGAAAACTCAACCTAAACCAACAATCCACCATGTGAGGAGGGCTTCAACATGCTAGTGAGGGGTTAACCCTATAATAAGCATGGAAGACTTATAATCCAACCACTAAGGATGAGGTGAGATTTACATCAACCACTATGATAACTCAAACCTATGACTAATGTTTTTGAAAAGGTTTTAATAAGGTGGCCATTGGAATCACCAAACAACTTGAAGTGAGTTATATTTACAAATTAGATTTATTTACAAGATGAAGTCAAAGTTGGATTAGGATTTATTCACAAATGAGTATTGATGAAAATGGTTTTGAAAAGTCAAAGGCTTAAGGCCTAGGTTTCTAATTTAAAACAATGTCAAAATTTGAAGAAAAGATTTTGGCTTGGTTAGAGTGGGGAGAAGAAGAGAAGGGCTAGTCCTAAATCATACAAATATAAGAGGGGAAAGATAAACCCTTGGAGTTCCTTTTCTTGAAGTCATAGAGATGACTCAAGATGCTCCTTTCCTTTGGACTTGGCAATCAAATAAGCAATCATACAATTTGAATTCAAACTCCTAGGATCTACATTTGGCTTGTTTCTTAACTTGGATACTCATGACGATGGTCCTCTTTTCACAATATCAAGGTAGGATCGCTATCACACAAAAGCAAACATCAAAAAGTTCACAAACACAATAAGGGGAATGGACAAAGAATAAGTTTGGATGAGAAGTCCTTTGAAGTCAACTTTGAAATTTAGCATTCTAAAGGCATGAGGCCTAGTTGCTCTTCAACAACTTTAGCATTCTAAAGGCATGAGGCCTAGTTTCTCTTGAACTCCTTTAAGCATAGGTAAGTCCTAATTCTAAGTCATTTCTCCTTTTGCATTAGGTTCACATCAAACAAACACAAAACAAACACAAGACAACAATATATTTATATACAATAATGGGCTCAAATGAGCAAAAGAGAAATGACGTAAACATAAAATATGTGCTCAAGTGAGCAAAGGGAAAAGCAATATGAATAAATGAGCAAGAAATAAATGGCAGTAAAAGTAAAGGGCAAGAAATTAAATGCTCAAATTAAAGTTTGTAATTAATGAAGTTATGTTAGCTTGTCGTAAGACAATATAGCGCTATGTTAAACAATCGTAAGTGGACTAATGTAGTAGTCACACCTATCTGAGGCCGGTCAATAAAAATATAGGCAAATAAAAACAAGTTAGAGATCATGACTAATAAGCCAAGCTCCATAGACTTTCCATGCCAAAACAAAAGGGGAAGGGCCTTGTATTGTCTTTAGGTTATTTGCTTGACCAAGAAGCAACCTATCTTGGTAACAAAACAACTCACTTGATCATGGATCAAGTTGAGTTTGGTTTGGATCAAAGAAGGTTAAACCTCTCATTTGTCAAGACCAACCATAAGAAACTTAACTCATTGGCCAATGATAAAAAGAATGGGATGAAGATGAAAGGGAATGGAAAACAATACAAGTACTAAGTCTAATTGATCAAATATGAATCAAACCAATATCAATCAATGCCAAACAGAAAAGAAATGAAGATTAAAAGTCAACAAGTCAACAATATTTTTTTGGTATTTTTTGAATTAAAATAAAATGCAAAATAAAAATAAACAAATAAGGTCAAACCTCAAATTCAATTCAAATCAACTTCAACAATTCCAATTAAATTCTCATAGGTCTAACATGGTCAAACAAACTTTGACTATTTTTTTCTACAATTTTTGAAATCAGAAAGTAATTAAAAACAATTAAAAACACTAAAAAATAACACAATATGAATTAAAATCTCAAATAAATCTCAAATCAAATAAGAAATTGATGAGACTATTTTTCATTGACTTATCATGATCCATAGGTGTTAGGAAAATATTATTTGATTTTTCAAATATCAGAAAGTATTTTAAAATGAATTAAAACTAATAAAAACCAAATAATTCACAAAAAATATTAAATGAAGTCACAAAAATAATTAAAATTTAAAATATGAAACTAGATTTTTCAAGAAAATTTTTGGAGTTGGTCTCATATTTTTGTGACTTCAAATAATTTTTTGATGAATTTATGAAAATAAAAGGAATTAACTGAAATTAAATGAAAATAGAAACAATAGAAAAAAGCGCAGCCACAGGATCAGGCCACCACTTGCAGAGAATTTTTTTTTAACAAAAATGAAAAACAAGAACATCAAATTGAAGCTCATGTGATGTAGATCACCACTGTGTTCATGGATCTTCCTCACTCTTCCTATATTGAGAGAAATGTGAGGTGGAAGATCATGGTGTTCAAACTGAGAGTGCAAGAAATGGAAAATTGAAACCACCATTGGCCTACCTCAAGTGTGAGGACTTCAGAAAACCACACAAACACAAGAATATCACATTGAATTGCAAGTTCTATATCCAAAAAGTTTGAAGTTCTACCTCTGAATTGGAGCTCTTAAGGCCACGAATTCTTCAAGATCTTGATTCCTCTTTGCTCTAGGGATGCAGTGGAGATGATAGGCTAAGGAATTGAGCTTTGAAAATCAACTAATGATGTTGAATTTCAAGCTTGAAAGTGAGAAAAAATCTGAAAAATTCCTTTGGTATTGGTTAGGATTTCAGTGCTACAGCGTTTCAGATCTCCAAAAGGGTTGCCAAATGAATGAGATTGAGCAGTTATTTATAACTGAAGAAGGTTGTGCATCATGATTCCCTCGTGTGCATGGCAATTTGAAAATGGATATGCATGGGCCTGTACAGGCGCATGTGAGGCCCAATGATGGGTGAAAAACCATGTTGAGTTCTCTTAAAATGAAATTGGACGTGTACATGAAGTGGAACTAGCTTGTACATTAAGTTTCATCATGAAATGCAAAAATGAACATAAAGAAAGATCTCTTCGAAACTCACCAATGGAAAGTCCAAAAAAGTAATGTGAGTAATAGTTGGAAAGCCCTTGAAATGAGGAACAAAAGTCATGTTGGACAAAAATTCATTTGACATTTGGAAATTAATGAAAACGTGCTGTGAAAATTTATGTACAAAACATGTTTAAGTCACCTTTGAAAATTTTCACCAAAAGTAAGCCTATTCAAATCCCTCTGTTTGCATGATGAAAGATTCAAATGAAAAAAGCTCCAACATCAAAGTTGTATATATTTTCAAGACGATCAATTTAGACTCAAATTTTGCATCATTTGGATTTTTCATGACAAATATATGGGCATTTGAAGTTGGGTACTTTTTCAAATTCAATGGATTAGGTCCAATGTGACCTATAATGTTTTGTATTATCACATGTATTTATTTTAGGATTATGAAATTTTGTCCAACATAACATTTTAAGTAGACATCTCAAGATTTCCAATTCATTTTGTCTCACCTCAAAATCATAAAAATTAAGGAAGTTATGCCCTTGGTAGTTTGACCCAAAATTAAGGTTTCAGTCAAAATGACTTATTATGTTTTGAAATAAATGATGACCTTCCATGTTTATAATGGATTTTGGATGAACATGAAATTTTTCCATATGGTTCTTAAGATCATGTTTGCTCTTGGAGTAATCTTCATTTGAGAAACACATCAAAAGTTACATCTTAGTGATCCTTAGTTTAGTCAGATGACTTGACTGGTCAGCTTCTCAAGGCCAAACTTCCAATCTTGATGAATAAATGATTGAGGATCCTAAAATAGGCTCATATATGCATAAAATAATGAATTAAAGAACTACCTTCTTTAAATTTGATCGTAGGCTGAGATTTCTCAATGAGCAAGGCACAGTCAAAACACAGTTGAATTAGGGTTTCCTTGGGAAACAATCCTCAAGCCCCTTGGGTTATCTTGATCAAATTGGAAAATTGAGATACTTGGGAGACATATATGATGATTAGGAGCTTTGTGGACCATTTTCATGATTTTTCTCATCTTCATCTTAGCCATTTCATTGAGCTTAGGAGCCTCCTAGAAGCATTGGAACACATGATCACTTGAGCTTCAAAACAAAAAGAGTTAGTGACATATTTTTTGTGCTTTTGGTTAGTAATCAAATAAGAAAAACAATAATATACAATACAAGCATGCTTGGTGGTCTCAAACCACTCACACAAGTCCCAACCCTAGGGTTAAGGAGCCAAACCTGCAATGATCCTTGAGACAATGCACTTGTGATATAACATGATGCCATGAGGGATCTTAGGGTCAAAATTAGGGTCTTACAGATGCCCCTATTTTAGGTCATTCTAGCCGGAGATATGAAGGTTAAAATCTTCGTATCGACGAGATATAATGGGCTTAAATAATAACAAAGAGACGAATTTTGGTCCCTAAGAGACCTCATGATGTAAATGTATGCAAAAATAAAATCTTCATGGTGAATAATTTGCCACGAAGGAAAAGAAATCAGAAGAAACTGAAAAATCCAATAGGAGTAACTCACTCACTAAGGAGACAGAGACATTGGGGAAAATAAGGTAAAAATGCGTGAGGAGGTCACGACTTGAAAACTTGCTGGGAGACACGAAGGGATTCCACGAAAATGAATCGATGGAAAGACCCGAGTTGACGCAAAACGCATGTATTGGGGAATATGCTAATACAACAAAACTGTCCACAAAGGATGCTTCGGATGAAAATCCGAGCTCAAACGGGGATGTCCACAAAGGACTAAACTGAGGAAGAAACAACGAGATATTACCGGTTACTCTGTAATAAACTCAAAGCGAGACAGGTTATCAAAACACCGGTTACTGGGTGAGAGAACAACACACTCAGGGGGAAATCTGACTCCACAGGGGACAAAAAGTCATAATAGGGAGCAGAAGGAAGGAACACCATGGATACCGGTTATTGGGCATATAATAGGTGACCAACCAGGTGTGAATTCCGAACATATCCAAGACACTCATCATCCGAAAGGAGGGCTGAAAAAGCAAACTCGACTTACAGGATGGGCATTCGATTCCACGAGGAAATACAAATCTTACTCAACTGGGGAAGAAAAAGACTTTTGACTGAAGAGGGCATGAGATATATTATCTATTACTGTCATAACATAGATAACATACTCGCATGGAAGATTATCCATAACCGGTTACTGGGTTAATGAAGGATAAATCGACCGAAAAGAAAGGACATCGGAATACGGGTTACTGGGTATATAATGATGACCAATCAGAAGGAGCAATCATCATCACCAAACAAGGGTAAATGAAAGATGACTCGCAAGGGATAAATTGCCTAATAAAGCAATTATCCAAGAGATATATCACCGGTTACTGGGTGGTATACTAAAAAACGAAGGAATATCCATACCGGTTACTAAGTAAAGATAACCAACAAGGAGGGGATTACATCTACCGGTTACTGGGTAGAAAACCACATAAATAGGACTTACAACTACCGGTTACTGGGTCGAAGGCCAAGAGGTTCGCTGGGGATGAGATGAACAATTACTGGTTACTGAGCAATTGAACAACTAAACCACAGAGAGCTACAGGGGATAACAAGAAAGGAGTCAGTCTAGTAACAAACTAGAAAGACACAATCAAACAAGACTCAACCCGATGAGGATATAACTCAGCGTGTAGCGGGGTATTCGTTACCATTAGAGATATTGACTAAATCCAAGGTAAATCATACAAGTCGAGTCGCCACCGCACTTCTATTTATCCAAAGGAATGGTTAGAAAGCGAACAAAAACCTAATAGTTTTAACAAAAACTTGTAAAAGAAACAAAGATCTGGGTAAGGGGGTTGGTTATGCAATGGGAAGGTGTTAGGCACCCAAAACATCCTAGGTACTCCTAGGGAGCCCTTTTCATACTTGTTGTAAAGGTTGTTGTTTTTGTGAAATTTTTGTTTGTGCAAACATGATTGAAGAGATGAGAAGAGAATGTACAAATTATTTTACATTTTGTGCTTGGATGGATAAACCCATTGCCTACGTACCATCTTAAAAAAGATTAGGATCAAAACCTCGTAGTTCAGGGTAAAAATCTCAAAATGAGTTGGTGAGTTGATTGGTCCAAAAGCCTTAAAGTCTTTTGTTATCCAAGGGAGAAAACTCAACCTAACCACAAATCCACCATGTGAGGATAGCTTCAACATGCTAGTGAGGGGTTAACCCTATAATAAGCATGGAAGACTCATTGTCCATCACTAAGGATATAGGTGAGTATTACATCTACCACAAGGATAACTCAAACCTAATAACTAACGGTTATGAAAAATTTGATTAAGGAAGTGGCCATTGGAACCACAAAAGGCATTTGAATAGGATATATTTGCCAATTAGAAGTATATACAAAAATGGTCAAAGTTGACATAAAAGTTCAACTCAAAATAAGTGTTATGAAAAGAAAGTTTGAAAATCAAAAGCATAAGGCTTAGGTTTCTAATGTTTAAAAACAATGGTTAAATGTTTGCACAAAGAGTTTTGGCTTGGGTTAGAGTGGAGAGAAGAAGAAGAAGGGCTAAATCCTAAACATACAAGAGGTGAGGGGAAAGAGAACAAAACCACACAAAGAGTTCCTCTCTTGAGATCATATTGATGATCCAAGTAGCTCCCATCCTTTGGAATAAGCAATCACAAAGCATAAGCAATCAAACAAGTCTAATAAGAGATCCTCAATGTGTCTTGTATCTTTCACTTTGAATGATCATGGTAATGGTCCTCCAATTAAGCTCAAGTAGAATTCCCTAGCACAAAAACACACACATCAAAAGTTCCATGAAGTAAATAAAGAATGGACAAGAGTGAGTTTAGAGATTTGGTCCTTCTAGTGCATCTTCTTCATTAAGGTCCATTTACTCCAATTTTGCATAAGGAAAGTCCTAGAATCTAAGTCCAATTATCCATTCTTTGCATAGGGAAAGTCCTAGAAACTAAGTCCATTTCTTTGCATTTGGTTCACAACAATCAAAACAAAAACACAAGCACAATAGTATATACACAATTATGTGCTCAAGTGAGCAAAAGGTAAATGGCATTAACATGAACATGTGCTCAAATGAGCAAAGAGAAAAGCAAATGGATAATATGTGCAAGAATAGTATATTGCATAAAAGTAAAGAGCAAAAAGTAAATGTTAGTTGTTAATAGTTAGTGTTAGTAGTTAGTGTGCCATAAGGCAAATTTAGCGCTATGTTAAACAATCGTAATTGGACTTATGTAGAAGTGACAACTATCTGAGGCCGGTCAATAATAATATAGGCAACAAACACAAGTTAGGAGTCTTGATTAGTGAACCAAGTCCCAACAACTTGCCATGCCAAAAAGAAAATGAGAATTGATCTTGTATTGGTTTAAGCCTTTTGCATGATTTAGAAGACAACCTATCCTTAATGCAAAGTCATTCTCTTGATCAATTGATCAAGATGAATTAGATTTGAATCAAGGAAGATTAAGTCTCCCTAATCAATGCTAACTCATCAACCTTCAACTCATTGATCAAAAGGAAAGAAGAAGAAGAAGAAGAAGGAGATGAATAAATGGAGACAAAAGAAGGCAAAATGATACAAATGCATTAAATGAAATACCATGTACCAATCATCATATGTTAACCAATAACATTGAAAGTCAAAGTCAAACAATCAATAACAGAAGTGAGATGAAGATTGGAAGTCAAGAAATGAATAAAATATTTTTTGGCATTTTCAATATTAAAATAAACTTGAATTAAAAATAAAGGAAAGGTCAAACTTCAAAATCACTTCAAATCAACTTTGAAAAGTCCAAGTGATTTATCCTAAGTTCAACAAGGTCAAACAAGGTTTGACAAAAAATTTCAGCATTTTTAAAAGTCAGAAACTATTTTTAATCAATTAAAAATGAATAAAAATAACCTAATTGAACTAAAATCTCAAATAAATCTCAAATCAATTTAAAAATTGATGAGAATATTTTTCATAGATCCATCATTATCCAAATAGGTTAGGAAAATATTTTTGTATTTTTTGAATATCAAAAACTATTTAAAATGAATTAAAAACAACCAGAAAAGAGAAAATTCACAAAAAATATCAAATGATGAAATAAAAAATATTAAAACTCAGAAATAGAAACTACAATTTATTTGGAGACTAATGCAATTGGTCCCATAATTTTTGGATTAAAAATGAAGAAGATATTGATTTTTGAAATAAAAGGGAATAAACAAAATAAAATCAGAAATTGAAATAATATGTAAAATCAGGGATCGTTGGATGTGTTTCATTAATTGACGTGGCACATGAAATGGTACAGAGGCGCACGCTCACCATGAGTCCAGGTCAATGCGTAACACACAAATTAAATAAAAGTCATAATAATCAAAGGCCAAGATCAAATCTGGAAAATGAATCCAAGGGTCCACAATGCATCTGGCAATAGGACAGCCACCGGAGCCACCGTCTTCTCCGGTGAGCTTGGATTTTCCAGCCAAAGTTGCAGAGATCCAAACCTTAATGAAAATGCACGATCTATACATCTTTAGAAAGCTGGGATGATGTACATCATCCATGTGCCACTCAATTCCACTCTAGATCTCTATATTGAGAGAAATCAGAGATGGAAGTTTTGTGGTGTTCATCATGAACTCAATGGATTTCAAAAATTAAATGCATAATCATGATGCCTCTATTGAGAGGACTTCAGCCAACACAATATCCAAGCAAATAGGTCAATGGATGATGAGATTCGAAGAAAATACCAATTGAAGAGTAAGCTTGATTTCTGGAAACTTGAGCTTGAATCCTTGCTTTCTTTACCAAAACAGAAGATCAGTGAGATGAATGATGAAGGTTTAGAAGCTCTAGATCCAAGGATTCAACCAGATGTAGTTGAATTTTGGATCTGAAATTTTTTGAGAAAATGAACTAGCTTCTTTGGTAATGGCTATGGAGAGAATTCTGCAGCATTTCAGGTTGAACCAGGGGATCAATTTTGAATTGAATAGGGTCTCTATTTATAGAGGGAATGGCAAGGAGAAGGTGATGCAATCCGTGTGCATGGAATTGAATATCCATTGCATGGGCTTGCATGATCATGCACAAGGCCCAAAACCAAAGCCAAATGCATTCTAAAATCGAACCAAGGTGAAATGGACATGTAATTTGAATGGCAAATGCTTGTGTAATGAATTCTCACATGTTATGCATAATTGAACTAAAAACTTCTCCTCTTCAAAACTAACACTTGCCAAATCCAAACATGATCATGTGAGTAATGGTTGGAAAGGTTTTGATGTAAGGAACAATTGTTATGTTGGGCAAAAATCCATTTGGGATGTGGAAATTGGTGAAACTTGAGTTTAAAGTGCAAGGTGCAAAACATGTCAAGGCAAAGTTTCTAAATTTGGCTAATGTTCAAGCCCTTCTGTTTTTATGGTGAAAGCCTTAAATGAACAATTCTCCAACATTAAAGTTGTAGATCTTTTCAAGACAATCAAAATGGACTTAAATTTTGCATCATTTGGATTTTTGATGAAAGAGTTACGGGCACTTGAAGTTGGAATTTTTTGCCTTTTAATGCATTTGAAAGAGTCATTGAGCTTTGAAAATAAACTAATGATGTTGAATTTCAAGCTTGAAAGTGAGAAAAAATCTGGAAAATTCCTTTGGTATTGGTTAGGATTTCAGTGCTGCAACAATTTAGATCTCTAAAAGGGTTGCAAATGAATGAGATTGAGCAGTTATTTATAGCTCAAGAAGGTTATGCATCATGATTCCCTCGTGTGCATGGCAATTTGAAAATGGATATGCATGGGCCTGTACAGGCGCATGTGAGGCCCAATGATTGGTGCAAAACCATGTTGAGTTCTCTTAAAATGAAATTGGACGTGTACATGAGGTGGAACTAGCTTGCACATTAATTTTCATCATGAAATGCAAAAATGAACATAAAGAAAGAGCTATTTGAAACTCACCAATGGAAAGTCCAAAAAAGTAATGTGAGTAATGGATGGAAAGCCCTTGAAATAAGGAACAAAATTCATGTTGGACAAAAATTCATTTGGGATTTGGAAATTAATGAAAGCTGGCTGTGAAAATATAGGTACAAAACATGTTTAAGTCACCTTTGAAAATTTTCACCAAAAGTAAGCCTATTCAAACCCCTCTTTTTGCATGATGAAAGCTTCAAATAAGAAAACCTCGAACATCCAAGTTGTAGATATTTTCAATATGATCAGTTTAGACTCAAATTTTGCATTATTTGGATTTTTCATGACAAAGTTATGGGCATTTGAAGTTGGGTACTTTTTCAAATTCAATGGATTAGGTCCAATGTGATCTATAATGTTTTGTATTATCACATGTATTTATTTTAGGATTATGAAATTTTTTCCAACATAAAATTTTAAGTAGAAATCTCAATATTTTTTAATGAATTTGGTCTCACCTCAAAATCATAAAAATTAAGGAAGTTATGCCCTTGGTAGGTTGACCCAAAATTAGGGTTTCAGTCAAAATGACCTATAATGTTTTGAAATGAATGATGACCTTCCATGTTTCAAATTGATTTTTGATGAACATGACATTTGTCCATATGGTTCTTAAGATCATTTGTCAGATGACTTGACTGGTCAACTTCTCAAGGACAAACTTCCAATCTTGATGAATAAATGATTGAGGATCCTAAAATAGGCTCATATATGCATAAAATAATGAATTAAAGAACTTCCCTTGATTAAATTTTATCATAGGTTGAGATTGCTTCATGAGCAAGGCATAGTAAAAACACAGTTGAATTAGGGTTTCCTTAGGAAACAATCCTCAAACCCCTTGGGTTATCTTGATCAAATTGGAAAATTGAGATACTTGGGAGACATATATGATGATTAGGAGCTTTGTGGACCATTGTCATGCTTTTTCTCATCTTCATCTTAGCCATTTCATTGAGCTTAGGAGCCTCCTAGGAGCATTGGAACACATGATCACTTGAGCTTCAAAATAAAAAGAGTTAGTGACATATTTTTTGTGCTTTTGGTTAGTAATCAAATAAAAAAACAATAATAAACAATACAATCATGCTTGGTGGTCTCAAACCACCCACACAAGTCTCAACCCTAGGGTTAAGGAGCAAAACCTGCTATGATCCTTGAGATAATGCACTTGTGCAGTAACATGATGCCATGAGGGATCTTAGGGTCAAAATTAGGGTCTTACAGTTATCTTTACCCAGTATTCGGTATTGATATTCCTTCGTTTTTTAGTATACCACCCAGTAACCGGTGATATATCTCTTGGATAATTGCTTTACCAGGGAATTTATCCCTTGCGAGTCATCTTTCATTTACCCTTGTTTGGTGATGATGGTTGCTCATTCTGATTGGTCATCATTATATACCCAGTAACCCGTATCCCGATGTCCTTTCTTTTCGGTCGATTTATCCTTCATTAACCCAGTAACCAGTTATGGATAATCTTCCATGCGAGTATGTTATCCATGTTATGACGGTAATAGATAATATATCTCATGGGCTCTTCAGTCGAAAGTCTTTTTCTTCCCCAGTTGAGTAAGATTCGTATTTCCTCGTGGAATCAAATGCCCATCCTATAAGTCGAGTTTGCTTTTTCAGCCATCCTTTCGGATGATGAGTGTCTTGGATATGTTCCCAATTCACGCCTGGTTGGTCACCTACTATATACCCAGTAACCGGTACCACTGGTGTTCCTTCCTTCTGCTCCCTATTATGACTTTTTTACCATGTGGAGTCTGATTTCCCTGAGTTGTTCTGGATGATTGATATCTTTCACCCTTATACCGGTCTTAAATATTCTTTCTCCCTGAGTGTGTTGTTCTCTCACCCAGTAACTGGTATTTTGATAACATGTCTCTCTTTGAGTTTATTACCCAGTCTGAGTCCTTTGTGGACATCCCCGTCTGAGTCTGGATTTTATCCGATGTATCCTTTATGGATAGTTGTGCTGTATTGGCATATTCCTCAATACATGCATCTTTGCGTCAGCTCAAGTCTTTCCATCGATTTATTTTCGTGGAATCCATTCGTGTCTCCAAGCAAGTTTTCAAGTCGTGACCTGCTCACGCATTTTAGCTTATTTCCCCCAGAGTCTCTGTCTCCCTAGTGAGTGTGTTACTCCTATTGATTTTCAGTTTCTCCTGATTTCTTTTCCTTTGTGGCAATTATTCACCATGAAGATTTTATTTTGCATGCATACATTTGCATCATGAGGTCTCTTAGGGACCAAAATTCGTCTTATTGCTATTATTTAAGCTCATTCTATCTCGTCGAGACAAAGATTTTAACCTTCATATCTCCTGCTAGAATGACCTTAAATAGGGGCATCTGTAAGACCCTAATTTTTACCCTAAGATCCCTCATGGCATCATGTTATTGAACAAGTGCATTGCCTCAAGGATCATTGCAGGTTTGGCTCCTTAACCCTAGGGTTGGGACTTGTATGAGTGTTTTGAGATCACCAAGCATGCTTGTATTGTATGTTACTTCTTTTCTTATTTGATTACTAACCAAAAGCCCAAAAATATGTCACTAACTCTTTTTGTTTTGAAGCTCAAGTGGTCATGTGCTCTACAATGCTCCTAAGAGGCTCCTAAGCCCAATGCAATGGCTAGATGAAGATGAGAAAAAGCATGAAAATTGTCCACAAAGTTCCTAATCATCATATATGTCTCCCAAGTATCTCAATTTTCCAATTTGATCAAGATAACCCAAAGGTCTTGAAGATTGTTTCCCAAGGAATCCAAAATTTCACTATGCTTTGACTGTGCCTTACCCATGAAGCAATCTCAACCTCTGATCAAATTTAATCAAGGGAAGTTCTTTCATTTATCATTTTATGCATATATGAGCCTACTTGAGGCCCCTCAATCATTCATTCATCAAGATTGGAAGTTTGACCTTGAAAAGTTGACTAGTCAAGACATCTGATTAAGCTGAGGATCAATGAGATATAACTTTTGATGTATTTGTCAAATGAAGATGACCCTAAGAGAAAAAAGTTCCTAATAACCATATGAACAATAGTCATTTTGACTGAAACCCTAATTTTGGGTCAACTTGCCAAAGGCATAACTTTCTCAATTTTTACGATTTTGAGGTAAGATCAAAGGCATTGGAAAGCTTGAGATGTCTACTTAAAATGTTATGTTGGATAAAACTTCATAATCCTAAATGAAATACATGTGATATTGCAAAACATTATAGGTCATCTTGGACCTAATTCATTGAATTAGAAAAAGTACCCAACTTCAAATGCCTATAACTTTGTCATAGAAAATCCAAATTATGCAAACTTTGAGTCTAGATTGACCACCTTGAAAATATCTACCACTTTGATGTTGGAGATATTTTTATTTGAAGCTTGTATCATGAGGACAGAGGGGTTTGATTAAGCTTACTTTTGGTTATCTTTTTCAAAGTGATTTGAATGTGTTTTATACTTGAATTTTCCAAGCCAATTTTGATCAATTTTCACAAGTCAAATGATTTTTTGCCCAACATGACTTTTGTTCATTTATGTGCATTTGTGATATTTTATGTTATAACTTGGAATGCAGGTCCTTTCCATCCAATGTACATGATCACATGCCTTCTATGTGAACTCAGCAAGCTTCTTCAGCCATCCATGGGCCTCTCACACGTCCACAAAGGCCCATGCACTCAAATATTCAAATCCCATGCACATGAGCAAGGTGCGAACTCAATTGCATTCACCTATAAATAAAGGCTTCATGAGCTTCATTTCATAACCTTTTGGAGATCCCATATGCTGCTGCATTGAAACCACACCCTCACCAAAGGAATCATTCACCATTTTTTTCAGATTTTCGAGCTTGAATTTCAGTAACATTAGCTGAGTTTCAAAGCTAGATTCCTTAGCCAATCATCTTCCATACATCTAGAGATCAAAGAGGAGCAAAGAGCTTGAAGAATTCGTGGCCAGAAACTCACCAATTTGAAGGTATCAATTCAAACTGTTTGGATCTGAAACTCTTAATTCAATGTAGTTTTCTTCTGTTTTGGTGGTTCTCTGAAGTCCTCATACTTGAGGCAAGCTTTTGGTGCATTCAATTTTCCATTTCATGAACAATCCGTGTGGACACCATGATTTTCTCCTTCATCTTTCTCTCAACATAGGAAGAATGAAGGAAATCCAATGGTACAGTGATGATCTACATCACATGAGCTTCATTTCCATGTCCTTGTTTTTCGTTTTTGATAAGATTCATTTCTCTGCAAATTTGGTCGGAATCTGTTGCTTGGCCGGAGAAGACGGTGGTTTCCACCACCACCACGTGTTCTGATCTCTGGCCCTTGGATCTCCTTCTCAGGATCTAATCTCACGCGTCCGTTTCAATTACTTTTTTTAATTCGTTGTGTTGCACGTTTGACCTAAGCCTACCGTGTATCCTCATATCCAGGCCATGCATTAGTGCCACGTCAATTAATGAACTGGATCTAGTGGCTCTGCTTTTTCGCTTATTTCATTTTTTCTTTTATTTTCTTTTAATTCCTTTCATTTTCAAAAATTCATATGAAGTCATAAATATATGAGACCAATTTTGAAATTTTTCTTGAAAAATCTAATTTCTTATTATGATTTTTAATTATTTTTGTGACTTCATTTGATATTTTTCATGAATTATTTAGTTTTTAATGATTTTAATTCATTTTAAAATACTTTCTGACTTTTAAAAAATACAAAAATATTTTCATAGAATCTATGGATCATGATAAGTCAATGAAAAATAGTCTCAATAATTTATTGTTTGTTTTGAGATTATTTGTGATTTTAATTCATACTATGTTATTTTTGGTTGTTTTTAATTGGTTTTAATTACTTTCTGATCTTAAAAATTTGTGAGAAAATTAGTCAAAGTTTGTTTGACTATGTTGAACCTATGAGAATTTAATTGGACTCATTGGAGTTGTTTTGAATTGAATTTGAGGTTCAACTTTTGTTTGTTTATTTTTTATTTGTATTTTCTTTTAATTCAAAAAATACCAAAAAAATATCGTTGACTCCTTGACTTGTTATATTCATTTCTCTTCTGTTTGGTGTTGATTGAGGTTGAATTGATTCAACTTTGATCAATTCATTGGATCTTGTGGTTTGAAAATCCTTAAGGATCATCACCTAGAAAGATGAATGAATTTTATCAAGGATGAGTTATCCCTTGCTCAATTGGGATTGGTTGTTGACTTTTTTTACCCCCTCCCATTCATATTCATCCCTTTCTTTCCCTTAATGGCCAATGAGTTAAAGTCTTGAGGTTGGTCTTGACAAATAGGAGTTTAATCTTCTTTGATCCAAACCAAACTCAACTTGATCCATGATCAAGTGAGTTATTTTGTGTCAAAGATAGGTTATTTCTTGGTCAAGCAAATAACCAAAAGTCAATACAAGGCCCTTCCCCTTTTGTTTGGCATGGCCAGTTTATGGAGCTTGGCTTACTAGTCATGACCTCTAACTTGTGTTCTTTGCCTATATTCTTATTGACCAGCCTCAGATAGGTGTGACTACTACATTAGTCCACTTACAATTGCTTAACATAGAGCTACATTGTCTAATGACAAGCTAACATAACTCTACTAACTACTAAGTTTAATTTGAGCTTTTAAATTCTTGTCATTTACTTTTAATGTCATTTATTTCTTGCTCATTATTCATGTTGATTTTCATCTTTGCTCACCTGAGCACATACTTTATGTTTATGTCATTTTTCTTTTGCTCATTTGAGCCCATTATTGTATATAAATATATTTGTATTTTGTGTTATTTGTGTTTGTTTTGATGTAAACCAAAATGCAAAAGGAGAAAGGACTTAGAATTAGGATTTACCCATGCTTAAAGGATTTCAAGAGCAACTAGGCCTCATGCCTTTAGAATGCAAAATATGTTGAAGAGCAACTAGGCCTCATGCCTTTAGAATGCTAAAACTCAAACTTGACCTCAAAGGACTTCTCCTAAAACTTATTCTTTGTCCATTCCCTTTATTATGTTGTGAGCTTTTTGATATGTGCTTTTGTGTGATAGGGCTCCCATCTTAAGATTGTTAAAAGAGGACCATTGTCATGAGTAGCCAAGTTAAGAGCCAAGCCAAATGGAGATCCTAGGAGCTTGAACTCAAACTATTGATTGCTTGTTTTGTGTGTTAATTCCAAAGGAAATGAGCATCTTGAGTCATCTCTATATGACTCCAAGAAAAGGAACTCCAAGGGTTATCTTTCCCTTCTTATCTTTGTATGCTTTAGGAATAGCCTTTCTCTCTTCTCCCCACTCTAACCAAGCCAAAAATCATTTTCAAAACATTGACTTTATTTCAAATTAGAAACCTAGGCCTCAAGCCTTAGACTTTTCAAAACCATCTTCATAAATACTCATTGTTAATGAACTTTAATCCAACTTTGACCTCATTTTGTAATTAAAATTAACTTGTAAATATAACCCATTTAAAGTTTGTTTTTGTGGTTCCAATGGCCACTTGTTACACTCCTTTTCAAAAACATTAGTCATAGGTTTGAGTTATCATAGTGGTTGATGTAAATCTCACCTCATCTTTAGTGTTGGATTATAAGCCTTCCATGCTTATTATAGGGTTAACCCCTCACTAGCACGTTGAAGCCTTCCTCACATGGTGGATTGTTGGTTTAGGTTGAGTTTTCTCCCTTTGATAACAAAAGACCTTAAGGACTTTGATTAAAATCAATTCACCAATCTTTGAAATTTCTACCACAAACTACGAGGTTTTGATCCTTCTTTGTGATGGTACGTAGGCAATGGGTTCATCCATTCAAACAAAAATACTTGTAAATGTAATCTATTCTCTTCTCATCCCTCCTATCTTTTGCACAAATCTTTTCACAAATACCAACCTACAACACATATTTGCAAAAAGGGCTCCCTTAGAGTACTAAGGATGTTTTGGGTGCGTAAAACCTTCCCATTTCATAACCAACCCCCTTACTTAGATCTCTGACATTTTTATTAGTTTTTGATTTGAAAAACTTCTTACTTGGCTTTTGTTCGCTTTTTAGCCTTTCCTTTGGAAAAATAAAAGTGCGGTGGCGACTCAAATTGTATGTTGACTTTTGGTTTAATCAATAAACCTAAAGGTAAAGAAAACCCCGCTACAGAAAAGTGGCGACTCTGTTGGGGACACTGCATTAGGCCCGTGGGTTTAGCCTACTTTTTGCTTGTATGTGTTGTACGTTTATATTTATTTGTGGCATATTTTTGTGCAAATTTGGGATGAATGTATTGTTTGTAATGTATGAATTGCTTGACATATTAATTGCTTGTATGCTTGGTGGTTTCTTGTGAGATGAGTTATATACCCGAACTCGAGTGCACTTATGATAGGAGAATGGCATAGTCTTGTTGACTTGTGTGGAGTTATTCCTTAACAAGTTAACTTGCAAGTCCATTCACTTGGTGGAGGTCTTGTTGGGACCACTAATATCACACGAGTAGTCATGGTTAGGCATTACTCTTTCCAATATGAACCCTAGAAACCAAGGACCTTAGATACCTAGCCATCTTGGCCAATTTTAGGACGTAGTGCGAAGGTCGTTCAAGTGTAAGACTTGATGCAATTGTTACGCGATACTACAATCATAAGAGTCCCTCTCGAGAACATTTTTGGAGGACGAGTAGTCGTTTTATCCGATAATATCCGAAAGATGGGATGATGACTATGGGAACCTTTTAGAACATGATTGTTAGGTTTAACCATAGTACAGTCTCGTTGGGTGGTTCTTAACCGAGACTCCATGCTCGTGACTTACAACAAACCCGTGATTCGCGGTTGATCCGTTCTCATATATCCTCAAAATCAATGGAACTTGGGTGTTGATAAGGTGTATACCGTAATCCACAAAAATGGATGATTGATATTGACGATGACTTGAGCCATTTCGTGACCTTTGTATGGTGTGACTTGCTTGATCCTTGAGTGTGTTTGTTGCATCCATGCATCCATGCATTCATTCTCATTCATGTCATCCACAATAAATATTTTTACAAGGAACTTAAAGGGTCTATTTGCAAATTTTTATACATGGATAAGCAAAGAAGGAATACGAAGAAGTACAGTTCCAGACAACCCGACTTGAGAGAGTTAAGGCGTCTGACATCTTATGTATTAGAGCCCTTGGAGTTCAAAGCTCGCCATGGGAAGCTTCTAGCTATTCTCTCTACCAAGGTGGATGAGGGTCTGATGAGTGTGTTGGTGCGGTTCTACGATCCTCTGTATCGGTGCTTCACTTTTCCGGATTTCCAGCTTTGTCCTACACTAGAGGAGTACGCTTATCATGTGGGTATACCTATTCTTGACAAATTGTCATTCAGTGGTTTCGAGAAGATTCTGTCTTCTCAAGAGATTCCTGACATGCTTCACGTGGAGGTATCCGACATTGTTGCCAATATGACTATCAAAGGTGGAATTCAAGGTCTCCCGTTCGATTTTCTGATTGCCAAAGCTACTTTGTTTGGGAAGGCCAATATGACTAGCATATTGAAGCCTTCCTCACATGGTGGATTGTTGGTTTAGGTTGAGTTTTCTCCCTTTGATAACAAAAGACCTTAAGGCTTTCGATTAAAATCAATTCACCAATCTTTGAAATTCCTACCACGAACTACGAGGTTTTGATCCTCCTTTGTGATGGTACGTAGGCAATGGGTTCATCCATTCAAACAACAAAACTTGTAAATGTAATCTATTATTTTCTCATCCCTCCAATCTTTTGCACAAATCTTTTCACAAATACCAACCTACAACACATATTTGCAAAAAGGGCTCCCTTATAGTACTAAGGATGTTTTGGGTGCGTAAAACCTTCCCATTTCATAACCAACCCCCTTACCTAGATCTCTGACATTTTTATTAGTTTTTGATTTGAAAAACTTCTTACTTGGCTTTTGTTCGCTTTTTAGCCTTTCCTTTGGACAAATAAAAGTGCGGTGGCGACTCGAACTGTATGTTGACTTTTGGTTTAATCAATAAACCTAAAGGTAACGAAAATCCTGCTACAAAGACTTGCTATTCTTCGAAATGCTGTTGATGTTTCTTTTTAATTGGTTTGAAAAATTCTTGCTTTTATATGTTTAAGAAAAATGATTTTGATTAAAACTTTAATTTCAAAAATGATCATAATAAAATTAAAAACTATTGGCTGAAGTAAATAAGAGTGGAAATAATTGGATAAACGCTCAACTTTATTTAACGGAATGGTAGTCTACAAATGACAAAACTCCATAGATCTTTACAAAGTTAAAAATGGTAATTTACATGGAAAAGGGTTACATTGAATACAAATGACCACTAATCCTTCCACCAACTGTTGATATCTGTTGTGCTTTTGACCGCTACCGGGGATGATGAATCGACGTTAACCCTTGTGCTCAACAAAATCTTTCCAACACTGGAAAATCGGCGGAATGCAGTTACTTACCATAATCCCTAATTTTTTTATAAGTTGCCCCAAGGTGGGGTACTCAACTTATCGGGAAATTCTTTCTGTTTTATGTCTCTAATTTTTGCCTGGATCGCCCTTTCGGATTTTCAATCCACCGAGACGCTCATTTTTGCCTAAGTCGCCCTTTCGGGTTTTCAACTTAGCAAGTTGTTCTTTTCCTTTTTTAGGCGAAGTATTTCTTGAATGCATCTGCGTTCACAGGACGAGTGAACTCCTCACCATCCATAGTTGTAAGAATCAAAGCACCGCCTGAAAAGGCTCTCTTAACAACATATGGGCCTTCATAATTAGTAGTCCATTTTCCCCTAGAATCTGGTTTGAACGATAAAACCTTCTTGAGCACAAGGTCACCTTCTTTGAATACACGAGATATGACCTTCTTATCAAAAGCTTTCTTCATCATTTGCTAATATAACTGACCATGACACAGGGCAGTTAATCTCTTCTCTTTAATTAAATTCAACTGATCATACCTGGTCTGACACCATTCAGCCTCAGTCAACTTGGCTTCCATGAGCACACGTAATGAAGGAATCTCAACCTCTATGGGGAGCACTGCTTCCATACCATAAATAAGAGAGAAGGGGTTGCCCCTATTGAAGTGCGGATGGATGTACGATACTCGTGCAAAGCAAATGGGAGCATCTCATGCCAATCCTTATATGTCACAACCATCTTCTGAATAATCTTCTTGATGTTCTTATTTGCAGCTTCAACAACCCCATTCATCTTGGGTTTGTAGGGAGAAGAATTATGATATGCAATCTTGAATTCCTTACAAAGAGCTTCCACCATATTGTTATTAAAGTTTGATCCAGTATCAGTAATGGTCTTACTTGGCACACCATAGCAGCATATGATCTGATTCTTGATAAACCTTACCACGACTTGCATGGTCACATTTGCATACGATGCCACTTCAACCCATTTTGTGAAGTAGTCAATTGCCACCAAAATGAAACGATGTCCATTCGAAGCTCTGGGCTCAATCATTCCAATCATATAAATCCCCCCACATAGAGAAGGGCCATGGGGAAGAAATTACATTCAATAGTGTTGGAGGAATATGAATCTTATCCGCATATATTTGACACTTGTGACATTTCTTTACAAACTCGCAATAGTCATATTCCATTGTCAGCCAATAGTAACCTGCTCGCAACATCTTCTTCGCCATTTCATGTCCATTAGGATGAGTGTAGCGGGGTATTCATTACCATTAGACATATTCACTAAATCCAAGGTAAACCATACAAGTCGAGTCGCCACCGCACTTCTATTTATCCAAAGGAATGGTTAGAAAGCGAACAAAAACCTAAAAGTTTTATCGAATCAAAAACTAGTAAAAATATCAGAGATCTGGGTAAGGGGGTTGGTTATGCAATGGGAAGGTTTTAAGCACCCAAAACATCCTAGGTACTCCTAGGGAGCCCTTTTCACATTGGTTGTAAGGTTGGTGTTTTTGTGAAAATTTATTTGTGCAAACATGATTGAAGAGATGAGAAGAGAATATACAAGTTTATTTACATTTTGTGTTTGGATGGATAAACCCATTGCCTACGTACCATCTTAAAAAATATTAGGATCAAAACCTCGTAGTTCGGGGTAAAATCTCAAAATAAGTTGGTGAATTGATTGGTCCAAAAGCCTTAAGGTCTTTTGTTATCCAAGTGAGAAAACTCAACCTAAAACCACAAATCCACCATGTGAGGATAGCTTCAACATGCTAGTGAGGGGTTAACCCCATAATAAGCATGGAAGACTCATTGTCCACCACTAAGGATATAGGTGAGCATTACATCTACCTCAAGTATAACTCAAACCTAATATCTAAAGGTTATGAAAAGTTTGATTAAGAGAGTGGCCATTGAAACCACAAAAAGACATTTGAATGGATTATATTTACCAATGAAAAGTAATTACAAAATATGGTCAAAGTTGATTTAAAGATTCAATTCCAAATAAGTGTTATGAAAAGAAAGTTTAAAAAATCAAAAGCATAAGGCTTAGGTTTCTAATGTTTGAAAAGAAGTGTTAAATATTTGCACAAAAGTTTTGGCTTGGGTTAGAGTGGACGGAAGAAGAAGAAAGGCTAAACTCCTAATCATACAAGAGATAAAGGGAAAGAGAACAAGACCACAAATGGAGTTCCTCTCTTGAGATCATATTGATCATCCAAGTAGCTCCCATCCTTTGGAATATGCAAGCAAAATAATAGTAAGCTCAAGCAATCGATAATCAATTTAGCTCTTGGAAAGTTCTTCAATGGCTCTTAAATCTCTCTCTCTTAGAAATTCATGGCAATGGTTCCTCACTTAGGCTCAATGTTGGGATCCCTAGCACAAGAACGCACACATTAAAAAGTTCCATCAAACAATCAAGAATGAACAAGAAGGATTTTTAGAGATTGGTCCTTTCAAAGTTCTCTTCAACATTTATAGAATTCTAAAGGCTCAATGCCTAGTTGCTCTTTGACTTTTATAGCACTCTAAAGGCCCAATGCCTAGTTACTCTTTGACTCCAAATTTCCATAGGGAAAGTCCTAAAGTCTAAGTCCATTTATCCATTTCTTTGCGTTTGGTCCACAACAATCAAAACACAAACACAATGATATATACACAATTATGTGCTCAAGTGAGCAAAAGGAAAATTGCATTAGCATAAACATTTGCTCAAGTGAGCAAAGGGAAAAGCAAATGAATGATATGTACAAGAATAATAAATTTAGTGTGCCATAAGGCAAATTTAGCGCTACGTTAAGCAATCGTAATTGGACTTATGTAGAAGTCACAACTATCTGAGGCCGGTCAATAATAATGTAGGCAACAACACAAGTTAGAAGTCTTGATTAGTGAACCATGTTCCAACAACTTGCCATGCCAAAAAGAAGAAGAGAAATGATCTTGTAATTGTTTAAGTCCTTCGCATGATTTAGGAAGCAATCTATCCTTAATGCAAAGCCATTCACTTGATCAATTGATCAAGATGAATTAGATTTGAATCAAGGAAGATTAAACCTCCCTAATCAATGCTAACTTATCAACCTTTAACTCATTGATCCAAAAGAATAGAAGAAGAAGAAGGTGAAGATGAATAATGGAGATGAAGAATTAAAGTGCATGGAATGAAATGGAATGTACCAATCTATTAAGAGTTGACCAAAGACATTGAGGATCATGGTCAAACTATCAAAAACAGAAGTGGGATGAAGATTGGAAGTCAAGAAATGAACAAAATATTTTTGGCATTTTTAATATTTGAAAATAAACTTGAATTAAAATATTAAAGAAAGGTCAAACTTCAAAATCACTTTAAATCAACTTTGGAAAGTCCAAGTGATTTATCCCAAGTTCAACAAGGTCAAACAAAGTTTGACATAAAATTTCAGCATTTTTAAAATGCAGAAACTATTTTTAATCAATTAAAAATGAATAAAAATAACCTAATTATACTAAAATCTCAAATAAATCTCAAATCAATTAAAAAATTGATGAGAATATTTTTCATAGATCCATCATCATTCAAATAGGTTGAGAAAATATTTTTGTATTTTTTGAATATCAAAAATTATTTAAAATGAATTAAAAATAATCAGAAAAGAGAAAATTATTAAAAAATAGCAAATGAAAAAATATAAAATATTAAAAATCATTTTTAGAAACTAGAATTTAAAAGAGAAATAATGCAATTGGTCCCATATTTTTTGGAATTAAAATGAGAGAGTTATGAATTTTTGAAATAAAAGGAAATAAAGAAAATAAAATCAGAAATTGGAAAATAGCAAAAATCAGGAAGCGTTGGATGGATCCTCATTAATTGACGTGGAGGATCTGATGGTCATGAGTTGCATGCACACCATAGTCCAAGGTCAATGAGAAACACAAAGAATTAAATAAAGTCATAACATCCAAGCGTGGAGATTAAATCTGGAGATTGAGATCAATGGTCCACATTGAATCTGGTAATGAGACAGTGGCCAGCGCCACCGTCTTCTCCCATGAGCTCCCGCGAAGGCCAAAAAACACAGAGGTTCAAATGCTCACTAAAATGGACGATCCAGGCACCGTTCGAAAGGTGAAGTGATGTATATCACTCCTATACCACTCACTTCCACTCTAGATTCCTATTAAGAGAGAAATCAGAGATGGAAGCTTGATGGTGTTCATCATGAACTTGCTCGATTTCAAAAAGTAAGCATACAATAATGATGCCTCTATAGAGAGGACTTCAGACAACACAATATCAAGGCCAATAAATCAAAGAACAAAGAGATTCGAAGCAAAAACAAGTTGATCCACATCTTTGGATTATGAAGATTTGAGTCCCTTTCCTTGGTTCATTTTGCAAAACAGAACTTCAATGGATCAGATGATGAAGGTTTAGGAACTTTAGATCTGGAAATTCAACCAAATGCAATTGAATTTCAGATCTGAATTTTTGAAGAAAGATGAACTTAGTTTCTTTGGTATGGTTGAGGATTCACTCTTGCAACATTTCAGGCGCCCTTAGGTTGGTTAATTATGAAGCATAGCACATGTATTTATAGCTGGAAATGGTTGAGTGCATGAGTTTACTCGTGTGCATGGAAAATGGATTTCTCGTTGCATGGGCTTGTGTGATCATGTGGAAGGCCCAATGAAGATTGGAATGACCTGCTGAGCTCATGTGAATTGCAAATGGACGTGTACAAGAAGTGTAAACAGCTCATGCATGGCAATTTGAATTGAATTTCACAAAATGCACTTAATCTTCATGCCTTCGAAAATAATTCTTCCAAACTCCAAATGCTACCTCATGAGTAATGGTTAGAAAGCTTGTGGCATAAGGAACAAATGATATGTTGATCAAAATTTCAATTGGGCCTTGGAAATTAGTGAATTTTGAGTTTAAAGTGTAGGGTGCAAAATATGCATAAGTGAAGTTTCCAAATTTGGCCAATGTCCATGCCCTTTTGTCTCAATGATGCAAACTCCAAATGATAAAACCTTCAACATGAAAGTTGTAGATATTTTCAAGAAAATCAATTTGAACTTAAATTTTGGATCATTTGGAATTTTTATGAAGACGTTATGGGTGCTTGAAGTTGGACTTTTTTACATTTCAATGCATTTGGCCCAAAGTGACCTATAATGTTTTGCATTATCACATGTATTTCTTTTGAGATTTTGAAATTGTGTTAAACATAACTTTGGAAGTAGACACAATAACATTTCCAATGCATTTGATTCCACGTCAAAATCATAAAAAATGAATGAGTTATGTTCTTGGGAAGTCGACCCAAAAATAGGGTTTTAGTCAAAATGACCTATAATGTCTTGGAATGGATGATGACCTTCCAAGATTCAAATAAATTTTTGGTGAACATGAAATTTGTTCATATGGTCCTTAAGAACATTTTTTTATCTTGGTGTATGGTGGATGTCACGGCGCCAGCCTCGTAAATCCATGGTCTGCCTAGAAGACACCTATACGATGGGTGAATGTCCATAACCTAGAAGGTAATCTGGAAATCACTTGGTCCGATTTTGACTGGGAGATCAACCTCACCAATCACAGTTTTGCGAGACCCATCGAAAGCCTTCACAACTACTCCACTCTACCTCATGGGAGGCCTCTGATATGATAATTTCGCAAGAGTGGTCTTCGGCAATACATTCAATGATGACCTAGTGTCCACCAACACATTGGACATGGCGTCATCTTTGCAGCTCATGGATATGTGTAATGCCAAGTTGTGGTCTCTTCCCTCATTGGGGAGATCAGCGTCACAAAAACTCAAATTGTTACAAGCGGTGATGATTGCAGCAATACTGTCAAATTGTTCTATCGTGACGTCTTGATCCACATACGCCAAATCCAACACCTTCTGCAGAGCTTCTCGGTGTGGTTCTGAATTCAATAACAATGAAAACACAAATATTTTGGATGGCGTTTGTAGAAGCTGATCTACAACGTTGTACTCGCTCCTTTTTATGAGCCTCGGCATCTCATCACAATCTTCTCTCGTATTGCCACTCGGGCCAGCAGAAGCAGGAGTTCTCAACATGGAGGAGGGCTTAGCAACAAGTGCCGGATTCGGGGTGCTCACAGCATTCCCAATCGAGCGTTCAACAATATCAGCATCAACACTTCCTCGAGCATCAGCTTGAGGCTTCAACGGAGCCGAAAAATACGACCGCTACGGGTCAAACCGCTGACGTCGGCAATATTAACGACAAATGAAGAGGGCAGGGACACCTCTTTCCCATTTTCCACTGCTACAGCATTGTAGCGATAGGGGACCGCCTTCTCAGAAGAGTACGGTACAGGGCCGGCTGGCTTGATAGTCAGAGCAGGAGAAACCTTCTACTTGCTACCATCATACTTGATGATAACAGGCTCGGGTATCCGGAATACCGGAGAAATTACGTTGACTTCAACAGCATCTTCATCAACATTTTTGTTTTGAAGGATCTCATTGACTCCCTCATCCAGCATTTCTTGAACATCTCTGCGTACCTGGTGACACCCTCTCTGATTAATAGAACAGACTCGACATCTATCGTGGTCATGCGCATAATGGCTATAGTTACACAGCAAATGATGCATCTCAACCAGCGATTGTCGGATATGACTGACATATTTAACTTTGTACTTGCCAGGACAACCCTGGACCATATTGACAGATTTCCCATGCTCGGGCAATGGGTTCTTCTTCATGTTCGGACCTACGTCCTCGAAAAATAATATCCCACTTCTCACAAGGTCTTGCACCTTGGTCTTCAAGGGATAACAATTCTCCATGTCATGTCCGGGAGCACCGGAATGATATACGCAATGAAGCTCGGGCTTGTACCACCACTAGGGGTTAGTAGGTATAGCGGGAGGGTCTCGTGGAGTGATTAACTTTCTATCAATCAAAGATGGATAGAGTTCAGCATAAGTCATCGGAATTGGATCAAAGGTGACCCTCTTCCTCTCGTAGCTGGTGATGGCATTGTTGTTATTGTTTCGAGGCTGGTATGCCTGCTGTTGTGGACGTGGTTGTTGTTGCTGATATTGCTGAGATGGTTGTTGTTGATAATGCTGAGCTTCCCTGAAAACAGGTGCTATATGAGCCACCTGATGCTGGTTGTTGACTAGGCGGGAAATCTTCATCTTCACAGAGGGTCTTCTCTTGACATGGGAAGACACAGCATGTGCCTCTCCCTCCTTCTTCTTTGCAAAGCTTCCATATCTCTTTGCTGAAGAGCCTTCCTCTCGAGTCAAGCGTCCTTCACGGACCCCCTCTTCCAATCTCATTCCCATATTCACCATCTCGGTGAAGTCTGAGGGAGCACTGACTATCATTCTCTCATAGTAAAATGAACTCAAGGTCTTCAAAAAGATCTTGGTCATCTCTTTCTCCTCAAGGGGTGGCACTATCTGAGCTGCCAACTCGCGCCACCTCTTGGCGTATTCTTTGAAGGTCTCTTTCTCTTTCTGGGACATGGCCCTCAGTTGGTCTCTATCAGGAGCCATATCCATATTGTATTTATATTTCTTGACGAAGGCCTCGCCAAGATCGTTGAAAGAGCGGATGTTCGAACTTTCCAGACCCATGTACCAACGGAGAGCGGCACAGGACAAAACGTCCTGGAAATAATGGATGAGCAGTTGGTCATTATCAGTTTGCGTCGACATCTTGCGAGCATACATCACAAGATGGCTGAGAGGGCATGTGTTTCCCTTATACTTCTCAAAGTCAGGTACTTTGAATTTAATAGGGATCTTCACGTTGGGCACGAGGCACAACTCAACAGCATTTTTACCAAAGAGGTCCTTCCCCCTCAAAGTCTTCAGTTCCTTGCGAAGCTCAAGGAATTGATCTTTCATGTCATCCATCTTCTCATAAACGTTTGGGCCCTCAGATGGCTCAAAATGGTATATGGTATCTTCAACTCTTGGTAATGTGTGCACAATAGGAGGTGGCACTGAAAGGACCGGGCTAGATGCCGACAAAGAAGCAAGAGAAGGAGCAAAACCCTTTGGCACAAAATTGGCAGGCATTCCCCACGGGAACCTGGCTGGCATAGATGGCACAAAATGGGCTGATACAGCAGGCACAGTAGAAGTCGCAATCTCAGAAATGACCGTCCTCTAGGGAGGAGTTGCGGGTGTTGGAGAAGACTGGCTTTGAGCGGCCAAGAATGACTCCATCAGGGCAGTCAACTTGGCTACTTCCTCCTTCAGCTCACGGTTCTCTTGTTCCAAATGATCCATCAGCCTCGAAGAGTTGGCTCTGGTGTAGTACCGGTGAGTCAGCTTGTCTTTGGAATAAATGAAGAACACATAGTTAGACCATAGGACAAGAAGCCGGGAACAAAACCTACTTATGCACATGATGCATGCAATGCTTGTGCATATGATTTGTTTTTATTTCAGAGGAACTTTAGAGTTCTATTTGCAACTTTTGGGAAATATTTCACTTTTATCATATATGGAAGCATCTCATAATATCTGGAAAATATTTTTACACCAAATAAGTACAACATTGGTAACCAAATACAATACAAGAGAAAAGGAAAATAATCATCCTATGGATCCCTAGAAACAATCATCTAAAGCTCGAGAGACTGGGAGATAAGATGCACGAAGCCTCTTCACCTCCTCCTCATAGGCTGCCTCCATATCTGCCTTCTCCTTGGCGAGTCGATCGTACTTCCTCTTCCAAAACCTGGAGGACTGAGGGAGTAGAGAATTCCATGCATCATTAGGATCATCAATAACCTGATTCTCGAGAAACTCAATCAAAGCATCCTTCTCCTTGATCTGCTGAGGCAACTCTTCTCGTTCACGGATCCAAGCACGTGAACGGTCTTCGTCTCTCAACTCCTCTACTCCTTGGTCAGGGAGGGTTGAAGGCCCATCCGCAACCAAAGGTGTAGGTCTCGGATACTCCTAAGGCATGAGGTACTCAGAAGCTCTCCTCCTAACCCAAGAAGTGTAATGCTCCAAAGCGACACAGTTCTTCGGACCTAACTCCTTTCTTCCTTTCCTATGAATCTTGCGCCAAGCGCGGACCATCCTGGACTTCAAGCCTTGGGGATCTTTACCCTCCTGAAAGAACACACCCTTTAACAGAATGTTATTGGGTTTATTCTTTAGGGGGAACCCAAGCTAACGACGTGCCAAAATGGGGTTGTAGCTAATCCCACCATATGTACCAAGAAGAGGTACATTGGAGAATTCACCACAAGAGTCGATAATCTTCACACCATCATACACACGGTTGTACCAAGAGATATCATCATTAGTGAGAGACATAAGTCTCGTGGACCACCGTAGACATCCCTTATTCTCCTTGAAGGCGACCGTCTGCGGTAAGTGAGAAATAAACCACTTATACAACAGAGGCAAACAGCACACAGTGGCACCACCACCCTTTGTATTCCTCATATGCAAAGAAAAGTAAGTGTCACCCAATAGAGTCGGAACGGGATTAAGAGTAGAGAAAATCCTAATAGCGTTCAGATCCACAAACTTGTCGATGTTGGGGAACAACACTAACCCATAGATGAGAAGTACAAATATGGCCTCAAAGGCATCCTCACTCATGGCCTTCCTATACATGGTAGCTTGAACAATGAGGAACTCAAAAGGAAGACCTTGAATTCCACCTCTGGTAGTCATATGAGCACCAACCAGAGATTCATCTATATGTAACATATCAGCGATCTCTCAAGAAGTAGGAATACTCTCCAAGCCACTGAACGACAACTGGTCTAGAATAGGTATGCCCACAAGGTAGGCATACTCCTCAAGCGTGGGCAACAGTTGAAAATCCGGAAAATGTGAAGCAACGGCACAAGGGATCATAAAACTGTACCAATACACTCATCAACCCTTCGTCCACCTGAGTAGTCAGAAGAGAAAGAAGCTTTCCAAAACGAGCTTTGAAACCCAAAGGATCTAATACATAGGATGTCAAATTCCATAGCTCTTTCAAGTCTGGTGGTCTGAAACTGTACTTCTTTGTATTCCTTCTTTGTCTTTCCATGTCTGAAAATTTGCAAATAGACCTCTTAAGTTCCTTGAAAATTTTCTTATTATTTTGATGATATGGATGCAAATGGGTGCATGATTGCATGAATGCAACAATCACACTCAAGGATCAAGCAAAGCACACCAAACAAAGGTCATGGGATGGATCATATTATCCTTAATATCAATCATCCATTTTGGTGGATTATGGTTTACACCTTATCAACACCCAAGTTCCATTGATATTAAGGATGCATGAACGGATCAACCATTAATCAAGGGTTTGTTGCAAGTCACGAGCATGGGGTCTCGGTTAAGAACCATCCAAAGGGAGTGTACTAGGGTTTAACCTTCCAAACATGTTCTACAAGAGGTTCCCATAGTCATCATCCCATCTTTCGGATATTATCGGAGAAATGACTACTCGTATTCCAAAAATATTCTCAAGAGAGACTTTTATGAGTGTAGTATCGCGTAACAATCGTATCAAATCTTACACTTGAACGAATTTCGCACTACATCCTAAGAATAGGCCAAGATGGGCTTGGTAAACTAAGGTCCTTGGCTTCCAAGGTCTATATTGGAAAGAGTAATGTCTAACCACAACTACTTGTGTGACATTATTGATCCCAACATGACCTCCACCATATGAATGGACTTGCAAGTCAACTAGCTAAGGAATAACTCCACATAAGTCAACAAGATTATGTCATTCTCCTATCCTAACTGCACTCGAGTTCGGGTATAGAACTCATCTCAAAAAGATCACCAAGCATACAAAGAATTAATATTCAAGAAATTCAATCATTACATACAATACAGTAATCCCAAATTGCACAAAAAATATGTCACAAAACAATATACAATACAACAAATCTGAAAAGTAGGCAAAACCCACTAGGAAAATTGATCCCCAATAGAGTCGCCACTTTTCTGTAGCGGGGTATTCGTTACCATTAGACATATTGACTAAATCCAAGGTAAACCATACAAGTCGAGTCGCCACCTCACTTCTATTTATCCAAAGGAATGGTTAGAAAGCGAACAAAAACCTAAAAGTTTTATCGAATCAAAAACTAGTAAAAATATCAGAGATCTGGGTAAGGGGGTTGGTTATGCAATGGGAAGGTTTTAAGCACCCAAAACATCCTATGTACTCCTAGGGAGCCCTTTTCACATTGGTTGTAAGGTTGGTGTTTTTGTGAAAATTTATTTGTGCAAACATGATTGAAGAGATGAGAAGAGAATATACAAGTTTATTTACATTTTGTGTTTGGATGGATAAACCCATTGCCTACGTACCATCTTAAAAAGATTACGATCAAAACCTCGTAGTTCGGGGTAAAAATCTCAAAATGAGTTGGTGAATTGATTGGTCCAAAAGCCTTAAGGTCTTTTGTTATCCAAGGGAGAAAACTCAACCTAAAACCACAAATCCACCATGTGAGGATAGCTTCAACATGCTAGTGAGGGGTTAACCCCATAATAAGCATGGAAGACTCATTGTCCACCACTAAGGATATAGGTGAGCATTACATCTACCTCAAGTATAACTCAAACCTAATAGCTAAAGGTTATGAAAAGTTTGATTAAGAGAGTGGCCATTGAAACCACAAAAAGACATTTGAATGGGTTATATTTACCAATGAAAAGTAATTACAAAATATGGTCAAAGTTGATTTAAAGATTCAATTCCAAATAAGTGTTATGAAACGAAAGTTTAAAAAATCAAAAGCATAAGGCTTAGGTTTCTAATGTTTGAAAAGAAGTGTTAAATGTTTGCACAAAAGTTTTGGCTTGGGTTAGAGTGGAGGGAGAAGAAGAAAGGCTAAAGTCCTAATCATACAAGAGATAAAGGGAAAGAGAACAAGACCACAAATGGAGTTCCTCTCTTGAGATCTTATTGATCATCCAAGTAGCTCCCATCCTTTTGAATATGAAAGCAAAATAATAGTAAGCTCAAGCAATCAACAATCAATTTAGCTCTTGGAAAGTTCTTCAATGGCTCTTAAATCTCTCTCTCTTAGAAATTAATGGAAATGGTTCCTCACTTAGGCTCAATGTTGGGATCCCTAACACAAGAACACACACATTAAAAAGTTCCATCAAACAATCAAGAATGAACAAGAAGGAGTTTTAGAGATTGGTCCTTTCAAAGTTCTCTTCAATATTTATAGCATTCTAAAGGCTCAATGCCTAGTTGCTCTTTGACTTTTATAGCACTCTAAAGGCCCAATGCCTAGTTGCTCTTTGACTCCAAATTTGCATAGGGAAAGTCCTAAAGTCTAAGTCCATTTGTCCATTTCTTTGCGTTTGGTCCACAACAATCAAAACACAAACACAATGATATATACACAATTATATGCTCAAGTGAGCAAAAGGAAAATTGCATTAGCATAAACATGTGCTCAAGTGAGCAAAGGGAAAAGCAAATGAATAATATGTACAAGAATAATAAATTGCATGAAAGTAAAGAGCAAGAATTTAATGTTAATAGTCAATGGTTAATGTTAGTAGTTAGTGTGCCATAAGGCAAATTTAGCGCTATGTTAAGCAATCGTAATTGGACTTATGTAGAAGTCACAACTATCTGAGGCCGGTCAATAATAATGTAGGCAACAACACAAGTTAGAAGTCTTGATTAGTGAACCAAGTTTCAACAACTTGCCATGCCAAAAAGAAGAAGAGAAATGATCTTGTATTGGTTTAAGTCCTTTGCATGATTTAGGAAGCAATCTATCCTTAATGCAAAGCCATTCACTTGATCAATTGATCAAGATGAATTAGATTTGAATCAAGGAAGATTAAACCTCCCTAATCAATGCTAACTTATCAACCTTTAACTCATTGATCCAAAAGAAAAGAAGAAGAAGAAGGTGAAGATGAATAATGGAGATGAAGAATTAAAGTGCATGGAATGAAATGCAATGTACCAATCTATTAAGAGTTGACCAAAGACATTGAGGATCATGGTCAAACTATCAAAAACAGAAGTGGGATGAAGATTGGAAGTCAAGAAATGAACAAAATATTTTTGGCATTTTTAATATTTCAAAATAAACTTGAATTAAAATATTAAAGAAAGGTCAAACTTCAATATCACTTCAAATCAACTTTGGAAAGTCCGAGTGATTTATCTCAAGTTCAACAAGGTCAAACAAAGTTTGACAAAAAATTTCAGCATTTTTAAAAGTCAGAAATTATTTTTAATCAATTAAAAATGAATAAAAATAACCTAATTATACTAAAATCTCAAATAAATCTCAAATTAATTAAAAAATTGATGATAATATTTTTCATAGATCCATCATCATTCAAATAGGTTGAGAAAATATTTTTCTATTGTTTGAATATCAAAAATTATTGAAAATGAATTAAAAATAACCAGAAAGGAGAAAATTATTAAAAAATAGCAAATGACAAAATAAAAAACTATTAAAAATAATTTTTAGAAACTAGAATTAAAAAGAGAAATAATGCAATTGGTCCTATATTTTTTGGAATTAAAATGAGAGAGTCATGAATTTTTGAAATAAAAGGAAATAAAGAAAATAAAATCAGAATTAAATAAAGTCATGAGCTGCACGCGCACTATTGTCCAAGGTCACTGAGAAACACAAAGAATTAAATAAAGTCATAACATCCAAGCGTGGAGATTAAATCTGGAGATTGAGATCAATGGTCCACATTGAATCTGGTAATGAGACGGTGGCCAGCGCCACCGTCTTCTCCGGTGAGCTCCGGCGAAGGCCAAAAGACACAGAGGATCAAATGCTCACTTAAATGGACGATCCAGGCACCATTTGAAAGGTGAAGTGATGTATATCACTCCTATACCACTCACTTCCACTCTAGATTCCTATTAAGAGAGAAATCAGAGATGGAAGCTTGATGGTGTTCATCATGAACTTGCTCGATTTCAAAAATTAAGCATACAATAATGATGCCTCTATAGAGAGGACTTCAGACAACACAATATCAAGGCCAATAGATCAAAGAACAAAGAGATTCGAAGCAAAAACCAGTTGATCCACACCTTTGGATTCTGAAGATTTGAGTCCCTTTCCTTGGTTCCTTTTGCGAAACAGAACTTCAATGGATCAGATGATGAAGGTTTAGGAACTTTAGATCTTGAAATTCAACCAAATGCAATTGAATTTCAGATCTGAATTTTTGAAGAAAGATGAACTTAGTTCCTTTGGTATGGTTGAGGATTCACTCTTGCAGCATTTCAGGTGGCCTTAGGTTGGTTAATTATGAAGCATATCACATGTATTTATAGCTGGAAATGGCTGAGTGCATGAGTTTACTCGTGTGCATGGCAAATGGATTTCTCATTGCATGGGCTTGTGTGATCATGTGGAAGGCCCAATGAAGATTGGAAAGACCTGTTGAGCTCATGTGAATTGCAAATAGACGTGTACAAGAAGTGTAAACAGCTCATGCATGACAATTTGAATTGAATTTCACAAAATCCACTTAATCTTCATGCCTTCGAAAATAGTGCTTCCAAACTCCAAATGCTATCTCATGAGTAATGGTTAGAAAGCTTGTTGGATAAGGAACAAATGATATGTTTATCAAAATTTCAATTGGGCCTTGGAAATTAGTGAATTTTGAGTTTAAAGTATAGGGTGCAAAATATGCATAAGTGAAGTTTCCAAATTTGGCCAATGTTCAAGCCCTTTTGTCTCAATGATGAAAGCTCCAAATGATAAAACCTTCAACATGAAGGTTGTAGATATTTTCAAGAAAATAAATTTGGAATTAAGTTTTGGATCATTTGGATTTTTTATGAAGAAGTTATGGGTGCTTGAAGTTGGACCTGTTTACATTTCAATGCATTTGGCCCAAAGTGACCTATAATGTTTTGCATTATCACATGTATTTCTTGAGATTTTGAAATTGTGTTAAACATAACTTTTGAAGTAGACACAATAAGATTTCCAATGCATTTTTTTCCACCTCAAAATCATAAAAAATGAATGAGTTATGTTCTTGGGAAGTTAACCCAAAATTAGGGTTTCAGTCAAAATGACCTATAATGTCTTGGAATGGATGATGACCTTCCAAGATTCAAATCAATTTTTGGTGAACATTAAAGTTGTTCCTATGGTCCTTAAGAATATTTTTTATCTTGGGGTCATCTCCATTTGACAAACATATTAAAAGTTAGGTCTCAGTGTAATTCAAAATAGTCAGATGAATTGACTGATCAACTTCTCAAGTCCACACTATATATTTTGATGAATTGATGATTGAGGACACTCAATTAAGTTCAAATATGCATTAAATGATGAATGAAAGGACTTCCCTTGATTGTCTTTGACCATGGGTTGAGATTGCTTCATGAGCAAGGCACAGTTGATGAATAGATGAATTAGGGTTTCCTTGGGAAACAAACCTCAAACCCTTTGATTTGCTTTGATCAAAATGATGAATTGAGATACTAGGGAGGCATATTTGATGGATGAGAGCTTTGGGAACCATTTCCATGTTTGCCTTCATCTTCTCTTGGCCATATCATTTCATAAAGGATCACCTAGAAGCTTTTAGATCTTGTGACTGCTCAAGCTACAAACAAAAGATGTTAGTGACATATTTTTGTGCTTTTGGTTAGTAAACAAAATGAGAAAAGCAATAATATACAATTCAAGCATGCTTTGTGATCTCAAACCACTACAAGAGGTCCCACCCAAAGGCAAGGGGAACCAAGATGCTTATGATCCTTGAGGCTTTGCAAATGCAATGTTATGATGCCATGAGGGATCTTAGGGCCAAAATTGGGGTCTTACAATGAGTACCGAAGGAACCTTCATGCACTTCAGTCATCAACAGATTGTCTTCGAGTCTATCCACGCATATGAGCAGAACCATGTTGAAGTTTCTCTTGTACAATACCTCACCATTCAGGTAGAAGTTATTGGCTAATCTTCTCAAAGTCTTCTTATCTTTCCAAGATGCCCCAGGCAGGTAAATCTAACTTTGGAGGAAAAATTTGATGTCGTAATACCACAGCTTCTCGTATTTGACTTCTTCAACAGCAAAGACATGAGCTGGCCTATCAAGACGCATCACAAACAAATTGGGAACCTCATTCTAATACTTCACTACAATCATCGAAGCCAACGTTACAAGAGCATCTGCCATCCGGTTTTCATCTCGAGGGATATGATGAAATTCAACATTTGTAAAGAAAGTTGAAATCCCCCTTGCATAGTCTCTATATGGTATCAAATTGGGTTGATTCGTCTCCCATTCACCTTTGATCTGATTCACAACCAAAGCGGATTCTCCGAAGACATCTAAATGCTTGATTCTGAGGTCAATGGCCTCTTCAAGCCCCATAATGCAAGCTTCATATTCTGCAATATTGTTTGTACACTTGAAAGTCAATATAGTTGTAAATGGGAAATGTGTGCCTTGAGGAGTAATAATCATTGCCCCGATGCCATTACCATACTGATTAACAGCTCCATCAAATACCATGCCCCAATGGGAACCAGGTTCTGGCCCTTCTTCAAGCAATTGTTCATCACAATCTTTCATTTTCAAGTACAAGATCTCTTCATCAGGAAATCATACTGCACTGACTAATAATCCTCAATTGGTTGGTGAGCCAAATGGTCAGCCAAGATACTACCCTTCATTGCTTTCTGAGATCGGTATTCGATATCATACTCTGATAATAACATCTGCCAACGGGAAATTCTCCCAGTTAAAGCAGGCTTCTTAAATATATACTTGATTGGATCCATTTTGGATATCAACCAAGTGGTATGATTCAACATGTACTGACGCAGACGCTTAGCAGCCCAAGCCAATGCGCAACAAGTCTTCTCAAGCATAGAATACTGAGTCTTACAGTCGGTGAACTTCTTACTAAGGTAGTATATTGCAAATTCTTTCTTTCCAGTCTCATCTTGCTGACCCATAACACAACCTATACTATCTTCAAGCACAGTCAAATACATGATCAACGGTCTTCCTTCCACAGGCGGAGACAAAATCGGAGGTTCAAGCAGATATTCTTTGATACCGTCAAAAGCTTTCTGGCAGTCTTCGGTCCAATCACAAGACTGATCTTTCCAAAGAAGCTTGAATTTAGGTGGACATGTGGCAGTCATGTGTGAAATGAATCTTGAGATATAATTCAAGCGGCCGAGAAAACCTCTGACTTGCTTCTCAATTTTGGGCGCAGGCATCTCTTGTATTGGTTTGACCTTGGCAGGATCAACTTCAATACCCTTCTCACTGACAATAAAGCCCAACAACTTACCAGAACAAACACCAAAAGTACACTTATTGGGATTCAAGCGGAGTTTATACCTCCTCAAACACTGGAATAGCTTCAACAAATACTCAACATGTTCCTCTTCATCAATCGATTTAGCAATCATGTCATCGACATAAACTTCAATCTCGTTATGCATCATATCATGAAAAAGAGTAGTCATTTCTCTTTGGTAAGTTGCACCAGCATTCTTCAAACCGAAAGGCATCACTCTATAACAGAATATTCCCCATGGTGTAATGAATATGGTCTTATCCGTATCTTCGGGTGCCCTCTTAATTTGATTATATCCGGAAAACCCATCCATGAACGAAAAGACTTTGAACTTAGTAGTATTGTCTACCAACATATCAATGTGTGGTAGAGGGAAATCATCTTTCGGACTGGATTTATTCAAATCTCTATAATCAACATACATGCGGACTTTGCCATCTTTCTTTGGCACAGGAACAATATTGGCCACCCATTGCGGATACTCAGCGGTCATAAGGAAACCGACATCAATATGCTTTTGCACTTCTTCTTTGATCTTCACTGCCATATCAGGATGAGTTCTTCTCAATTTTTGCTTGACTGGCGGGCATTCTGGCTTCAACGGCAATCTATGCTCCACAATCTCAGAATCCAAACCAGACATGTCTTGATAGGACCAAGCAAACACATATGAATACTCTCGAAGAAGATCAACCAACCCCTTCTTGACATCTGGACACAGTCGAGACCCAATCTTGACTTCCTTCACATCGTCCTCAGAACCCAAGTTGACTAGCTCAATCTGTTCTTTGAACGACTGAATGGTCTTCTCATCACGCTCAAGAAGATGAGACAATTCATTACTCACTTCTTCATCACTTTCCTCCTCGACCTCAAACACAGGGAATTCAAAATTTGGAGAAGGAGAAGGATGAATGTATTCAATGGGGTTAGAAACCAATCTGCATAATGATTTGATATTTTGATTTTAGAGAAGTGAATTTGTGACCAAATATTATGCAGATGGACAATTATATTATTTATTTGTGTTTTTTTTTGTGATTACCATTTTCAGAATAAAGTAAAAAGTAAAAACAAAACATCATAGATGTGGATGAATAGAAATAATTTTATTAATGATCAATTTCAAAATGCCCAAACAATGTTCACTTCTCCCTTAGCCATAGGAGAAGGGTTTTTAAAACATATAAAAGCAATTACTTAGATTAATGCAAAATAACAGGAACATCAACAACAGTCCAATTGTTGCAAGCCTTGCCATGCGTCACAAAATTGGTGTAGTCTTCCTCCTCATCTACATCTTGGTTAGGGAGAGTTAATGGCTCAACCACAACCGTAGATATAGGTATTTCACAAGGATAAGGCATCTTCAACTCTAAAGATCTCTTCTTCACCCAAAGAGTGTAAGCTTCCAAAGCTACACAAAAGCGCAGACCAAGCTCGGATCTTCCTTTCCTATGTCAATTATGCCAAGCATGCACAATCTTCTGCTTCAAATGCTGGGGATCTTTACCCTCTTGATAGAAAAGACCTTCTAACAAAGTGTTATTAGGTTTGTCTCTCAAGGGGAACCCAAGTTGACGACGAGCCAAAGTAGGGTTATAGTTAATTCCGCCATGTATACCAATGAGAGACACATTAGAGAATTCACCACAACTATCAATAATATTCAAACCGCTCAAAGAAGGATCATACCAAACTATATCATCATTAGTGAGAGACATAAGTCTCTGAGACCACCGTAGACATTGTTTGTTCTCCACAAAAGCAGGTGTCTGAGGCAAGTGCAAAATAAACCACTTGTACAGAAGAGGAATGCAAAAGACAATCGTTCCACCACCTCTAGAATTCCTTAGATGCAAAGAGAAGTACATATCACCCAACAGAGTAGGCACAGGATTTCCAATCAAGAAAAGTCTAATGGCACTAACATCAACAAAATTGTCAGTGTTAGGGAACAAAGCTAATCCATAGATGAGCCACAGAAAGATAGCTTCAAACGCGTCCACACTACCGGCTTGAGAAAAAGTAGTAGCTTCCTTAATGAGGAAATCAGATGGCAACCCAATAAATCCTCCTTTCTTCACCCAATTAGCCTCTATCTCAAACTTCTTCAAGTGAAGAGCTTCAACAATAAGATTAGATCGGGGAATCTCCTCCAATCCACTAAATCCTATCCTACTAGAAATAGGTATTCCCAAGAGATGAGAATACTCCTCCAATGTAGGCACAAGCTGATAATCTGGGAAAGTGAAGCAACGGTAGAGAGGATCATAGAACTGCACTAGCACACTCAAAAGTCCTTCAACCACATTAGTAGACAAGATAGATAGAAGCTTCCCATTATGTTGTTTGAAGTCCAAGGGATCTAATACAAAGGATGCTAGCTTCCTTAACTCTTTCAAGTCGGGACATCTGAAACTGTACTTCTTAGTGTTCCTTCGTCCATAATCCATAGTCTGAAAGTATTTGCAAATAATACCTCAGTTCCTTGAAATTTTCGTGTATGAATGTTATGATGCGCATGAATGCATGAATGCAACAATCACAAATAAGGGAATCACACACAAGGCAAACAAACAAGGGTCAAGGGATGAATCAAGTCATTGTCAAGATCAATCATCCATTTTGGTAGATTATGGTTTACACCTTATCTACACCCAAGTTCCATTGATATTGACAAGACTTGATTGGATCAACCAAGAATCAAGGGTTTATTATAAGTCACGAGTATGGAGTCTGGGTAAGAACCATCCCAAAGGAGTGAACTAAGGATAAAACCTGTAGATCATGTTCTAAAAAGTTCCCAGAGTCTTAATTCCATCTATCGAATATTACAGGTTAAGATGACTGACTCATCGACCCATAATACTCTCAAGAGCAACTCGTCTGAGTGTAGTATCGTGTAACAACTGTTATCAAGTCTACACTTGAACAGTTTTTGCACTACATCCTAAATAGGCCAAGGGGGGTAAATGTTCTATGGTCCACAGCTTCTCGGACCCAAATTAGAGATAGTAATGCCTAACCATAAATACTTGTGTGACATTTCCAAATCTAAAAGGGTCTCCACTAAGCAGATGGATCTCAAGCCAACTTGTTAAGGACTACTCCACACAAGTCGAACATGACTATACCATCCTCCTATCTTAATTGCACTCAAGTTCGGGTTAGAACTTATCTCACCACTCAAAGATCACCAAGCACAATAAGCAAATTATATCATACAAACAAATATACATACATCACATATATACAATTATATACACACACAAAAAAGTAGGCTAAACCCACTGGAGACTACTCCCCAGCAGAGTCGCCACTTAACTTCTGTAGCGGGTAAATTCATGATCATCAAGCTATGGATAAGCAAGACATCAATAAAACCAGAGTCACCATCATACTTTTATTGTTTTCAAGGGAAAAGGGAAAAGTACGAACAAAACCCAAAAGTAAGATGTTTTCAAATCAAAACTAATAAAATGCCAGAGATTACAGGTAAGGGGGTTGGTTACACAGAGGGAAGTTGTTAGCACCCAAAGTGTCCTAGGTACTCCTAGGGAGCCCTTTTTAGTGTGCATGTGTATTTTGTACAAAGTGATTTTTACAAACAAATAGAGTGGGGGGATGAGAAAAGAATTCATTAATTATATTTTTTTGTTTGACAAGCCCTTCGAAATTGTGCCTACGTACCAACATAAAAATGAGGGATCAAAATCTCGTAGTTCGTTGTATCAACTTCAAAGTGAGTGCATTGCTTTTAATAAAATTTATGTTTGAAAGGCACAAAGGCCTAAAAATGGTTTGAATGACTTAGTTCTTTTTTGGCCTTTTGAAAGTTTAAGTCAAGTATGGTTAAGTCTATTTACAAGTTTGTTTAAGAAAAGAAATTTGAAAATGCAATGGCAGAAGGCCAAAGTTTCTAGTTTAAAAAGTGGTCAAATTTCAGAACAAAACTAGTTCAAACAAAGAAAATAAATTTAAAAGGTAGGGAGAGATTTTGAAATTAAAGAAATGGGGAGGAGGTGAAGAGACTAATCTTATGCATAAAATTAAAAGTTAAGAGTTAAAAAGATCTGACCAATGGGTAGCAATCCAATAGACAAGAATGTCTTATAGAAACCCAAATTCCCTTGGACATTTTGAATCAAGCAACATACAATGCACAATTATATCAATCTTGAAGAGCAAGGCATCAAATAAAGATAGCCACATCCAAGCTTAGCCACTCCATGATCTTCTTCAAATTATCCCATGTAGTAGATGAACTCCACAAGTCACAGGTTCAAAATAACAGCTTCACAATGATCATATTGCAGATGAACTCAAAGAGATCTTCAAATATATATCAGATGAAGTTTCAAATTACAAGCACTTGGTTACACAAATGTTGGCATTGGCCAAGTCCTCTAGCATAGGGAGGTTGCCTAGATTCTAAGTCCAATTTGTCCAAGATCAAGTCAACAGTCCACACAAAAGTTTTTTTTAGGGTTTTTGTTCTTATTATGTGCATTAATGGTCAAAGACCACACAAACAAACAAAATATACACAAACAAGATATATCACACAATATAGTCCAAATGATCAAAGTGAAAATTGCATTAACATAAACAATTAGAATGGTATGAATAATGACAAATGAATAGAACTTAAAAATTAAAGTGCATTAAAATAAAGGACTTGAAATTAAATGTTAGTTGTTAATGAGCTAGAAGTTAGTATTGTTTTGCTTTTGCTTTTCATTTTTAAGTCATTCTTTGGATAACACTCAGCCCATTTATCACAAGCATGGATCCTTGAACCAAGACATCTTCCAAAGGAAGGAACAAAATACCAAGTTTCCACACAATACCATGAAAGAGGGGAGACTTACAATCTCACTAACTAGAATGATATGCCTTTTGTATCAAAAATTTAGCGCTATGTTAAGCAATCGTAATTGGACTTATGTAGAAGTCACAACTATTTGAGGTCGGGCAATAGAATTTTGGTGTTAATGCATGTTAGAGACATAGTATAATGGACTATGCTCATGAAACATATCACACACAAAAAGAATATGCAAAAGAGGTGGCCTAATCTCATCCATACTTATGTTGATTTTGTAATCAACTAGCCTTAGGACTTAGAGATATCATAGGCCAAATGAGATGAATGCATAAAGAATGGGAATTAGATGAACAGATAAGGGAATGGATCAAAACTCAAATTGATCAAAGGAGGACTTTTACCAAATTAATATCATTCATTCATTTTGGAAGATGGAATGTAATTTCATCAATCCCTTAAATCCAATGATATTAACTTAACAAAGTCAAATCCACCTTGACCAAAGCCCAACAACATAAATCAAACTTACACAAATCAACACAAGAGGTCAACACAATTATTTCGAATTTATTCAAATTAAAAATACTAAAATAAGGCATTTAAATTAAATATGGTTTATCAAATTCCTAAAACCTCATCAAAACACCAAAGAATTGGCCATGAGATTTACCATAGGTCAAACAATGTCAAAGGACCTTGGAGAAAAAATTTCAGAATTTTTAAAGACTTAAAAGTATTTTTAAACAATTAATAATAATCACAAAATCAATTAAATCATGAAAAATATTAATAATGATGCAAAAAATAATTTTAATTCAAAATATGAAAGAGGAATTTATTTTTAAAAAAATTGTGAAACTCTCATATTTTTTGGATCAACATTAAAATTAATATGGATTAATGAAAATAAAATAAATTAAATGAAATTCAAATAATCAGAAAAATTGTGGACCACTTGATCTCCCTCGTTAATTGAGGTGGTAGATCAAGTAGATCAGCGCGCGCGTTCCACAGTAGACCTAAGTCAATGCACTGCAGGGATGGTAATTAAAACCAACGTGTTAGATTAAAACATTTCAAATGAGATCAATGGCTCAGAACCTGTCCAGCACACCACCAGCGCTGGACCTCCGGTCACCTTCTAAGGCGAGGTCCACCGGACTGGGTCACTTATCATCATCAAGAAAATGAAAAAGGAGGACATGATCTGAAAGAAAAAATGGCGTAGAGCACGAATCTGACCTCAATTTCAACTAACTCCAAATATATAAAAAGATATGAGGAGTTGAATTTTGAGGTGTGTCAACTGAGTTACTTCGATTTGACCTCTAAGCAACCCAATCTTCTTGCCTACATTGGTAGGACTTTAGACAACCCAAGATCCAAGAGAATTGAGTAGAATTGAATGAAAATCGAAGAGATGAAGTTTTCTGAAATTTACCTTCAATGTTGTGCAGAACTTGATGTTGCTTGCATCAACCTTGATCTAATCACACTTGAGAAGCTTGCATGAGAGGTTTAGCAATGGTACAAAGCTTTGGATCTTGGAGTTCTTGAATCTCCAAACAGTGAGATTCAAACTCAATTTTCAATTGAGGGTTTCAATTGGGGGGCAAAGCTGGCGCACAAGGTGTGTTTGAAATGAGCTCATAGGCCTTATATTTATAGCATTTGGGATTGATAATTGCACACTTGAAAAATTGCTAAATTTGGTCATTTCATGCACAAGCTTGCACGGCCGTGTACAGGTCCATGAAGCAATCCAATTTGGTCCATATCCAACTATTCTGAAGTTCAAATGAGGCTTGAGTGCCAAGGCAATGATATGTGGAGTTTTGGACATTTGATTTTCTCCAATGATGTATCTATGTTAAATCCATGTGCAGACCTAGCAAACTTCATCCAAAATGCATGAACTTCGGTTCTTTGGAAAGCTTAGATCAAGGGGAACAAGTTTGATGTCAAACACTTTTTCATTTGAAAATTGGATCATGGTGAATTTGGAGGTGGAAGTTTGGAAATTTCAACATATTGAAAAAAAATTTAAGTGTCAAGCCATTTATCTCAATATTCCACCTTGCTTAACTTTTAATGTGAGTTTCAAATGAGAAAAGTGTATTCATAAACGTTGTAGATATTTCAAAGGCCTTCAAAATGGTCACCAATATCATGTCATTTGGATTTAGAATGATAGAGTCATGCATTTTTAAAGTTTGGAAAACTCACCTGTTCAATGGTATAGGTCAAAAATGATCAATAATGTATCCTCATATCACATGCTCATAAAAGTTGAATTAGCTCTCACTCCAAACATCAAAGTTGAATTATACATCTTGAATTTGATTGTTCAACTTGGAAATCTTTCATCTCATAAATATTGAGCAAGTTATGGCCTTGGGAAGTTGACTTTCAAATTAGGGTTTAGACAAAATGACCTATAATGTTTCAACATAGAAAATGATTTTCCAAGAAAAACTAGCTCTAGGTCTCAACATGAAAGTTGTTTAGAATGTCATTTATAGTAACTGTGCTCTGGGAATCATTTTCATATGGTGAAAATTGTAGGAGATAGGGTCTAGGAAGGCCCAGTTTTGATCAGATGAATTCATCTGGCCAACCACCATCAATCAACTAACTAACCTTCAATTCTCTTGACTTTCTTGGCTCATGGTAGATAATATATGCATAAGATGATGAATTTTGAAGTGTCCCTTAAGGAATTTGATCAATTGGTGAGATAGCTTGTTGGAGAAGTTACTCAAGATACCCAGTCAAACTAGGGTTTCCAAGGCAAATCACCTCCACACTATTGAAGAAAACTTGATCAATATGACATGTAGAGATCATTGGGACTTATATGATGCTTATAACCATTTGTGGATCAATCCATGGTTGTGCTCCTTGCCATGAGGGTCCCAAACCCTAGGTATGAACTTGATAGATCAATGAGAACATGCCCTACCTACAAAAGAGTTAGGCAAATACAAAGACATATTTTTGGTATTTTGGTTAGTAAAATGATAATATACAAGTATGATACAATCACATGGTGCTTGGTGATCTCTCCCAAAACAAACCCAATGAAAGAGGGGTAAGGAAATCACATGGTGCTTGGTGATCTCTCCCAAAACAAACCCAATGAAAGAAGGTGTGATCCCAATGCTAATGCATATGATGAAATTGCATGAGGGATCTTAGGGTCAAAATTGGGGTCTTAAAGTATCAATATATGGATACAATTGGATAAAATAACCAGTAACAATAGTAATAACATTCCAAGATCATTATCCTTTCAACGTACATGTTACTATTGATTTGTGCCATATGAACATATCAATTCAAAATTTCAAAAGTGAAAGCAATAAAATCACCATTTCATTTCAAAAACTTCCAAATTTAAATGCATGCACACCAAAATTTGTCCAAACACGCAACAATTGAAATTTGCAAAATCACGCATCAATCTTCAAATCCAAAATGCTGGAGAAGCTAAACAATTGTCTAGAACAAATTAAAACTCATCAATTCAACATGCTTCATTTTAAGTCAAATGCAAACGCGTAAAAACAAAACGAAACAAGGATAAATAAATAAACCATTACTGACATACCCATCACAGCCTTAGCTCAAGGATGATAACAAAGGTAACTTCGAAACAAACGTTACAATGGCAAACAAAACTCATGTGGCAAAATCGTTTTAAACATGCAGTACACGACAAACAACAAGCATAATGAAAATAGATTATGATTAGAAGATTACTGATGCCGAGAGCGAGAGATGTTGAGTTGTGGTTGTTGTTGTAGGGTCTGGAGAAACTCACAATGTATTGGTTTTTGACACGGTGAAGGTTGCTGATCGATTTTGTTGATGGTAACCTTGTTGCTTCCGTCGGTGAGGATATGGAGTACCTGGAGTGAGTTTAGCGGCGGAGATTCGAAGATGGATGTTAATGGTGTATACATGTTGTAGTTAGGATATGGTTATTATAAGGAGGATAAAAGACATGCTGGATTTCAAAGTGGTGTGGATGTAGGTTGAAGGAGGTCAGGGGCGCCGCTTTCTTACCAGAAGAAACATGGGAAAATCTTTTTATGTTTATTCCTTTATTTTCCTTCAGTGAGAGAGAGGAAAAGACATAGCCAACTTTTTTCTTACGTGTCCTCACTCCTTGTTTCAAATTTCAGAATTTGGGAAAAATGGCCTCCAATGGAGAAGCGCCACGTGTGTGTATGCTGTCAACAGAAATAAGATCAAGGACAATTTCACACTCAGAGGTGCATGTAGTACATTTAGTGGAGAGCCAACTTGGTATCATCCAAGAATTAAGAGAAAAAAGGGTGTGTCGGTTGGCCATTAGCCCATGCTGGTCTCTCTCTTTACTAACTTTATGAGTTGGCCACGTAATAGTTAATTGGAAAAGGAATCCAATGAAAGTTTAAATTGTTAACTTCTCATTTACTCTAGTATTTTAGAAACAAGCTTTAATAAATAAATAATAAATAAATAAATAAATAAAAACTCAACAATTTTAACTAGATATGTTAACATCCTAATTAAACACATTCATTATTTTGATTGAAAAATAAAAATAAAATGATTAAAAATAAATAAAAGTCGAATGCAAAATATGCTCAAAAAATTAAAATGAATGCACCAAAATGATCAACGCAAAATAAACGACTCGGAAATATACATATTTTTGTCAATTCTTGAAATGGAAAATGCCTGGTTAAAATGCTCAGACTGATCAAAATGTGACTAAAAATTTAGCCGAAAAAATAAATCGAGCATACCAGATTAAACTACGAGAAACATAAATCAATAAAACTGACGTCTGCAAGTTTGATTTTAAAATTTTCCGCCTGTTGATTTGATGCACGTTTGACAATTAATTTAACTGGTATTCCTGTAGATCCAAAACTTTATTTCGATTGATATTCTAGGCACCATGCGGTATGGAATGAATGTTATGCTATGTAGAGATGCAAAAACTATGATGAATATATTAAATCGGCGATTCAGGGTCAAAATTAGGGTGTGACAGTTGCCCCTATTTAAGTATCTTCAACTAGAGAATATGAAGTAGGACACTCTTCATATAATCATAATGGGAGATAATTAAATACTAAGAAGACTCGGAGATATGATGAATCCTAACAGGAGAAGTTATGCAAGACAGAAAAATATGTGAGGAATGATGGACACCAAGGTACTAGTGACCCACGGGAAACAACAATGAGGGTAGAAATTTGCTTGGGATAACAATCCTATTGGACAATCAGACACACAATGGGGAGTATACAAAGTGATTTCGTCAACAGGTTCAGACATGACCTGACAACACCAGAATGCAAACAAAGAAAAGTTCAACAAACATGTTCAGACATGACCTGAGGATAACTTGAATATTTTACGAAACTTCCAACCACAGGTTCATACATGACTTGACAATACTGGAATATTAAGAGGAGTTTAATCAACAAGTTCATACATGACCTGATAATTCTGGAGGTTTCAAAGAAAAATTCAGCAATAGCTTCATACATGACCTGATTACAGTGAAATATTCAAAGAAAAGGTTCAACAAATAGGTTCAGGCATGGCCTGACTACACCTTAGAATTGGACTTAACAGCTTAACCAACAGGTTCACACATGACCTGACGATGCTGGGGGATATCAAAAGGGTTCCGACAGCAGGTTCAAACATGACCTGACATCATTATAAAATTCAAAGAGAGTATATCAGTAGGTTAATACATGACCTGATGATAACTTGAATACTTTTCACAAATCTAGAGATTTCTCATAAGAAAATCATCCGATAAAAGTTTTTGGAAAATATTGTCAGTGAAAGAGTCAAAACGACAACTTTCTAGGAAGCACCAGGGCCAATAGGACAGAAAACTCTTTATAGGTGCCAACAACAATTAGACTTATACCGTAAGCATAGGTTACAACCATCCTCAAACGGATTAGTGCCAGTTACAATTGGACTTCAGGGGTGATGATGACAACCAGACTTAAGATACCAATTACAATTGGATTTTAAACAAAATGCTAGTTACAACAGACATGAAAGGATACCAGTGACAATTGAATTTTTTTTTAAAAAAAACCAGATGACAGTCACAACTGGACCTAATAGGTAATGCCAAATAAAAATTGGACTTAGAAACAAAGCTGGTGACAACCAGACTTAAGATACCATTTACAAATGTACTTTAACATAGTTCCAGTTACAACTTGGCTTGCGATGCCAATTTTAATTGGATTTGAGATAAGATGTTGGTGACAACCAGACTTTTAAATATATACCAGTTACAACTAGACTCGAGATACCAATTACAATTAGATTTGAAAGTTAAATGCCAATTACAAATGGACTTGAGATATAACGCCAATAACAATTGGACTTGCAAACAACGCTGGTTACAACCAGACTTTAAAGAGGTACCAGTTACAACCAGATTTGGAAACAGGATGCCAATTACAACTGGACTTGAAAAAGATGTTGATGACAACCAGATTTAACAAATGATGCCAGTAACAAATGGACTTAGAGGTCGAGGGATAAAAATCAACAACAAGACCTGAGATCATGCAAATAAGCACGAAGTACTTCGGGCTATGCATGACTTGATTTTGCTTATATGCACGATATATGAATGATCATGACATGCGAATGCTGGCACTATGCAAACTATAAATTTAGATAAGGCTTTATTGGAGGTACTGAATCGTCAACACCAACAACTCAACCAAAGAAGTGATGATAGATGCGTCAAAGGGGGGCCTATCAAGTTGAACAGTTACAGCTGGCCCAGTAATCCTTTTGAAAAATGCTGAATTGTTCCCTTTGGAGATATGTTGATTATTCCAGGAGAAGTCTTGCAACTTGAGACTTCTGGGGAAAAAAGAAAGATTTCCTTTTAATATTTCCACATTTCAAAGCAAAAATTGTGTTTCTCAATATGTTGAAAAAAAATCTTTTTAAGTTCAAAAATTTATTTTTAACAAATAAATGACATTTTTCATAACAAAGAGAATCAGAGAAAAACAATAAATGATAGAAATTGGCAGGAAAACTTGTATTTACTCAAGAATGGTAGCACACTTAGGGCGTAGCTCCATGGAACGTTAGAAAATTTGAAAATGGCAACAGGGAAAAGATTTATAGTGAATCACAATGACTACTATTATCCCTAATAACAATGACTCCACAAAACCTCGCTTCTGAAGTGAGCAGCTGGATTTATCTTCTTCCTTTTTCTCTTCTGTGTGAATTAGTAATAACTGATGCAATCTATTCCCTTTGTCCCTAATTTTTTAATGGATCGCCCTTTCGGGTTTTCAATCCACCGGGGTTCTCTTTTTTGCCTAAGTCACCCTCTCAGGTTTTCAACTTAGCGAGCTACCTTTTTTTTATTATCCTAACTCTTTCCTGGACCGCCCTTTCGGGTTTCCAGTCCATCGTGATACCCATTTTTGCCTAAGTCACCCTTTCAGGTTTTCAACTTAGCGGGCTTTTGTTAGGCATGGTATCTTTTGGCTGCATTAGAGTTCACAGGGTGAATGAGCTCTTCGCCATCCATAGTTATGAGAAATAGAGCACCTCCAGAGTATGCTCTCTTTATAAGGTATGGGCCTTCATAATTGGGAGTCCACTTCCCACGTGAATCTTTGTACACTGGCAAGATCTTCTTGAGCACGAGATCCCCTTCCTTGAACTCTCGAGGAGGAGACTTCTTATCAAACACTTTCTTAATCCATTGCTGGTAGAATTGACCATGGCACAGAGCGGTCATATGCTTCTCATCAATGAGGTTATGTTGGTCATAATTGTTCTGGATCCATTCAGCTTCATCTAGGTTGGCCTCCATCAATATTCTCATTGAAGGCATCTCTACTTTCACTAGGAGATATGCTTCCGACCTATAGACCAAGGAGAATGGGGTTTCCCCTGTTGAAGTATGGACTGAGGTCCGGTATCCATGCAAAGCAAAGGGTAACATCTGTGCCAATCCTTATAGGTTTTCACCATCTTTTGCAAGATCTTCTTGATATTTTTATTGGCAGCTTCAACAACACCGTTCATCTTTGGACGATATGGAGAAAAGTTATAATGGTCAATCTTGAAAATCTCACATAATTTTGTCATAGTCTTGTTCTTTAAGTTTGAATCATTGTCGGTGATGATCTTGCTTGGGATTCCATTGTGGCAGATAATCTCCTTCTTGATGAAGCGGACAACCACTTGTCTTATCACATTGGTGTAGGATGCAACCTCTACCCATTTAGTAAAGTAATCAATGACAACTAGGATGACGCGATGACCATTGGAAGCTTTAGGCTCTATAGTACCAATCATGTCGACGCCCCACATTGAGAAAGGCCAAGGCGATGTTAAAACATTCAGCAACATTGGTAGTACTTGCACTTTGTCAGCATAAATTTGACATTTATGACATTTTCTAGCAAAACTGAAAAATTGGACTTCATGGTCAACCAGTAATAACCAGCTCTTAAAATCTTCTTGGCCATGGCATGCCCATTAACAAGGGTTCTAAAGGATCCTTATTGAATCTCCTTGATTAACAGGTCTTCTTCGTGTCTATCCACGCATCTGAGCATAACCATGTCATGGTTTCTCTTGTAAATCACATCATTGCTCAAAAAGAATTTGGATGACAACCTCCTCAACATTTTCTTATCCAACAATGTATCATCTTCTGAATACTCTTGACTTAGTAGATAGCGCTTGATGTCATGAAACCAGGGTTTACCATCAGCTTCTTCTTCAATCCGCTGACAGTAGGCAGGCTCATCTCTTTGCTCTATTCGAATAACCAGAGCTTCATTACGGAATCTGTCTTGGTACATTGATGTTAATGTTTCCAGAGCGTCAGCCACTTTATTTTCTACTCTTGGGATGTGATGGAAAGTGATATCGTCAAAGTATTCAATCATCTTTACAACATGAGCACGATACGGGATCAACTTGGCATCACGGGTATTCCATTCACCTTTGACCTAATAAATCACCAAGGTTGGGTCTCCATACAACTCAAGGATATTGATTCAGAGATCAATTACACCTTTGATACCAAGGATACAAGCTTCGTACTCTACGACATTGTTTGTACAATCAAAGCACAACCTTGATGTGAAAGGAGTATGGCCACCTTTTGGATTCATCAAAACAGCTCCCACACCATGACCGTGGTAGTTGGAGGAACCATCGAACGTGAGCTTCCATTAAGATCCTGGTTTTGGTCTGTCATCTGGGCCTAGGATCTCACAATCCTTTATCACCATTATATATCCTCATCGTGGAAATCAAACTTCAATGGTTGATAGTATTCAACTGGTTGGTGAGCGAGGTACTCTTCTAACACACTTCCCTTGATTGCCTTCTGGATCACGTATTGGATGTCATACTCAGACAATAGCATCTGCCAACGGGCAAATCTTCCTGTCAAGGCAGGTTTCTCAAAGATGTACTTTATTGGATCCATTTTCGAGACTAACAAAGTAGTATGGAAAATCATGTATTGCCTCAAACGACGAGCAGCCAACGCTAGCGCGCAATAAGTTTTCTCCAAAAGTGAATATCGACTTTCACAATTGGTAAAACTTTTACTAAAATAGTAAATAGCATGTTCTTTCCGACCAGTTTCGTCATGTTGCCCCAGCACGCATCCCATTGACTCTTCAAGCACAGTTAGATACATGATTAATGGATTTCCTAGGACAGGTGGAATCAGAATAGGAGGCTCTTGCAAGTATTGTCAGATCTTCTCAAAAGCTCTTTGACAATCAGAGTTCCACTCAATTGCTTGATCTTTTTGAAGCAATTTGAAGATAGGCTCACACATGGTCGTCATATATGAGATAAACCTTGATATGTAATTTAAACATCCAAGGAAGCCTCTAACCTCTCGGTCGGTGCGTGGAGCAGGCACTTCTTGTATAGCTCAGACCTTGTCAGGATTCACCTCAATTCCTCGTTGACTAATAATGAAACCAAGCAACTTCCTTGAGCAAACACCAAATGTGCATTTTGCAAGGTTTAATCGTAGTCTAAACTTTCGTAGGCTTTCAAATAGCTTCTCAGATGGTCAATATGATCTTCTTCATTCTAAGATTTTGCAATCATGTCATCGACATAGACCTCTATCTTCTTGTGCATCATATCATGGAAAAGAGTGACCATAACTCTTTGGTAAGTTGCCCCGGCGTTTTTGAGACAGAAAGGCATCACCTTGTAGCAAAAAGTGACCCAAGGGATAATAAAAGTGGTCTTCTCCATGTCATCTGGGGCCATCTTGATTTGATTGTATCTAGAAAATCCATCCATAAAGGAGAATACAACAAAACTTGCAGTGTTGTCCACGAGAGTATCAATGTGTGATAGAGGGAAATCGTCCTTCAGACTAGCTATATTTAGATCCCTATAGTCAACACACATCCTTACCTTGCCATCCTTTTTATGCACAGGTAAAATATTAGTTACCCATTGTGGGTACTTCGCCATTGCGAGGAAATAAATGCCAAGTTATCGTTTGACTTCTTCACGAATCTTCATAGCCATATCTGGTCTTGTTCTTCAGAGTTTTTGTTTTACTGGCGGGCAGTTTAGCCGAAGCGGCAGCTTGTGTTCAATGATATCGGGGTCGAGGCCTGGCATATCCTGGTATGACCATGCGAATACATCCACATATTCTTGTAGCAGCTTGACCAATCTCTCTTTGACCCTGGCTTCAAGTGTGGTCCCGACTTTGTCTTTTTTCTTCTCTTCCTTTATGGCAAGGTTGACTATTTCTACCAGTTCTTTATGTGGCTTAAGGACATTGAACTCATGCTCGAGCAGCCTTGCCAATTCGTCAGCGATGTAACAATCTTCTTCACCCTCTTCTTTCACATGGTAGATAGGGGAGTCAAAGTTATGAGAGCGAGTATAGTCATTGGATTCAACGGGGTTATCATTTATTCTACATGTTTGAATGGCTGATTTTTTTAGAAAAGTAAAAATAAAATATGCACAAATTGAAAAAGGTTTTCTATTTTTGAAAAGATTGTCATTTTCTTAAGAGAAAGCAAATATATGAATAATAAGAATTTACCAAAATGCCTTTTATTCACTGATAATGATTATTTGAAAATGAAAAGGGTCCCTACAACATGATTCATTAGCCTTGGGCAGAGCTAAGGATTTGAAAGGAAAAATAACAATTATTACTTAGACAAAGGAAAAATCTCAGGGATCTCAACCGCCTTCCAATTGTTCAAAGCTATCTCACACCGATAAATCAAACATGGCACATCTTCGCCTTCGATGTTGTCTTCAATTGTGTTAACCTGATCTCCATGGATGAATCTTGTACTGAAGAATACTTCTTGGATGCTTCAATTGTTGTCCTTTGCAGGGAACAAGGCTCCTTTCGCAGTGGAAGGCACATATCCCAGAACAAAGTGATCGCGCTTCTCATGAACATCAATAAGCTGACCCCAACCTTCAGGGTTCCCTCCTTCGATGCTAGACTTTGCACTTTTTAGAGAAGCAAAAGATGAACAAACTTTCCCCACAGGGTCCTTCATTTCCAAAAAAGTGGCGTTGGCTATTTCAAAGCTTGGAAAGAAGTTTCCAAAGCATCCTCATCAGCCTCAATATATCTAAAGGATGAAAGGTGACTGGCCACAAAGTCCTCCTCTCCAGAAATGATGATCAATTGATTGTCCACTACAAACTTCATTTTCTGATGTAAAGTGGAGGTAACTGCCCCTGCAGCATGAATCCAGGGACGCCCCAATAATAAGTTATACGTCGGATTAATATCTATGACTTAGAAAGTAATCGAGAATATGTGAGGTCCAATCAATATGGGCAGTTCTACCTCTCCAATCACGGTTCTTCGGGAACCATCAAAGCTTTCACTATCAAGGCATTGGGCTTCATGGTTGGTCCTTGATAAGACAACTTAGCAAGTGTTCTCTTTGGAATCACATTCAAAGAAAATCAGGTATCAACCAAAACTCTTGCCAAAGCATCATCTTTTCACTTTACTGAGATATGGAGAGCACGATTATGATTTTATCCATCTTCAAGTAATTCCTCTCCACTAAAGCTTAAATTATTGCAAGTTGTGATGTTCGCAACCACTCCATCAAATTGGTCTACTGTTATGCTTTGTGTTACATGAGCTTGGGCAAGCACCTTCAACAAAGCCTGCCTATGGGCTTGGGAGTTCAATAGCAAAGACAAAATAGATATCTTAGATGGTGTTTGATGCAGCTGACCCACAACCTTGTAATCACTTCTCTTGATTAACTTCAAGAACTCAACATCATCTTCATATTGGACCACTTCGGGTTCTTTAGAAGGAGATATAACTGTAGATTCCTTGGCTGGTACTTGATGAGTCACATTGAACTCAGGCGTATAAATTCGACCACTACGGGTCATTCTGCTCACTCCTGCAATATTGGTGATGTCTTCATTGACAGCTTCTAAAACTTTACCATTTTCACCTTCTTCAAAGATATTATCCACAACGGTAATCTCATATTTCTAAGGTACAACCTTGGTATTCTCATATGGAAACGACATAGGCATACAGATCTCAACAAGTGACAGATGATTATCCGTAGGCACAACTATCTTGCTATAGTCAGGGATTTCAACCGGTTTAGGTAAATTAAAACAAGGCTCGATTACTGACACATCTTCATTTTTTGCAACACTGGAGATCTGCAACACTCCATGGTTCATCAAGTCTTGAATATTATCACGTACCATCTAACATCCCCTTGGATGTATGGAACGCTCTTCACAATTGTCATGACAAACATTAATCAGGCCAGCTTCCACCAATCGAGCATGGAATGCTGCCAAAGGAGTTCTAACATTATCAACCTTCTTAACCACATCACCATCAGAGGCATCCTGGATCGCATTTACTGTAGGGTTTCCATGGAGGGAAAGAGGATTATCTTTCACGTTTTGTCCCATATCCCTAAAAGACAGAATCTTGTTATCAATCAGCTCACGAACCCTATGCTTCAAAGCATAACAACCCTCTAGGTCATGCCCGGGGGCACCCTCATGAAAAGGATAGTGTGCATTAGGGTTGTACCATGGAGGCAAACAATCAGGCAGAGGTCCTGTAGGTCTAGGAACCATCAAACCTTTTGAAACAAAGAGGGATAAATCTCAGTATATGACATTGGAATTGGATTGAAGGTTTCTCTACCCCGTGTCTCTTGTTCTAATTTTGAGCATTTTTTCTTGGAGCGTGAGCTCTCGGCTGTTGATAGGCAGGAGTTGTTGGCACTTGCTGATAAACTAAGGGAGCAGAAGCACGTTGTTAAGCTGGAACTGGTCGATAAACCTGAGCTGGTTGTTGATTGAAAGTGGGCATCACAGTGGCTATGTACGATTGTGGGGCATACTGAGCAGGATATACAGACTGCTGATATGGAAAAGGTTGTTGAACATACTGCTATTATGAATATTGTTGTTGATGTCTTCTTCTTGGAGGAGCTCTTCCTTGGCCAATAGAAACCGCATTAGTCTCACCTTCCTTCTTTTTGGAAAACCCTTCAGAGAACTTCTTTGGATTAGCACTTGAAGTTCCGGCCATTGCTACAAGTTTACCATTTCTTAAGCCATATTCTACCTGAGCTTCTATAGCAACATGCTCGGAGAAACCCAAGGAAGAATTTCCAACCATCTTCTCATAGAAATGGGGTTGGACAGTGCCAATGAATATCTCAATAAGCTCTTTTTCGGTAAGAGGTGGTTCAACTTAAGAAGCCAGTTCTCTCCATCTTTGAGCATATTCCTTGAAAGATTCTTTGTCGCACTGGAACATGCTTTGCAACTATCTTCTATCAGGCGCCATGTCCATGTTGTATTTGTAGTGTGTGATGAATGTGTCTGATAGGTCTTGGAAGCATCTGATCCTACTCTGATCCAAACTTAAATACCATTCGAAAGGAGCCCCACTCAAGCTATCTTGAAAACTGTGGATCATCAGCTTATCATCTTCCACGTGAGCAGCCATTTTACGGTAATACATAATGAGATGGATCTTTAGGCAAGTATTCCCCTTGTATTTGTCAAAATCCGGAGTTTTGAACTTAGCCGGAATCACCAACCCAGATACAAGGCACATTTCTTTGGCAGAAGAACCAAAGATGTGGTCTCCTTCCAATGCTCGGAACTTCTTCTCAAGGAGTTGCATGTTCTCCTTTACTTTTATGAAATCTTCGAATCTCACTTCATCACCACTAACACTTGATTCTGCAGTCTGATATAGGTGATGTTGATCTTCAAAATGCGGAACAGGCCTAGCATAGGCAGCTGGTGGAGCAGCAATGTGGACGATCGGGCGTGCATCTGTATAAATTGGCAACGAAATAACTTGTTGAACAGATTGCCCCATGTCATGCACTACCTCTACTCGAGGAATAAAGTCGTAGGGTGACCCATATGGAGGTAGGGTTGAAGGTAAAGACCTCTAAAGTTGGACTTCGACTGTTGGGCAAGTGATCTCCGAAATCAAGGTCGCTTGTGGAGCTTCAAATCTAAAAGTCAAAGCTTGGAGCATTTCTCTCATCCGGGACATGCCCCCCTTGATCTCGTCTAATTCAACTCTAACTTGAGTGCTTTCTTGTTCTTCTTCATCCATCCTTTGTCTTGCTCGGGCACAACTATTGTACGGATGTTGAAGATTCAGCATGAAACTGGAGGAAGAAAGGACAGAGTGAGACTTATTTTGAAAATGTATGAATGCATGTATGTATGCATTTTTTGTTTGCAAACTCTTGGTTAGTTTTAGTTATTCATTTTAGAAATGCCACAACATTTGTTCGCAAGTATTCAAAGCAATAAAGCAATAAAACACAATAAAATGAATCCAAAAAGCAATTTTTCATTAATTTAGGACAAGGTTCAAATACAAGCAAATGCCTACGGCATACGGGCCTTCTGAAACGTAGCAAGTTTGGTGGTCAACCCCTCCAACATCATCTTACAAAATTTAATGAAATTAAAAACTTGATGCGGAGTGTTCTCTAGGCATATGCACCAATCAGATTCTTGCAATTTCCCAGGTAGCTCTTGCATGATGGAATTTGCAAATCTGTACAGCCTCATAAATTTTCCCTTCCATTCAGCATAAAGTCCTTGAATGTCTTGAATGATGCGTAAGTCTGCAGCCTTGGTCGCCTTTATATCTTGATCAGTGCATTTTGATGCACGTTCTTCCATGTTTGTACTTAAGCATTTCTTCGGTTTGCTTTGATTATTTTTATGTTTTAATGTGTTTTCATAATTTATTTTATTTTTTGCACTTATTTAATTTTCGTATTTAATTTTCAGCATTAGCAGCTTTCACGAGAAAAATCATATCTTGAGCTAGGAGTATCGGGTTGAGACGTGCTACCAGTCGATGGAAAGCTAAGAAAAAGATCTACAACTTTTGTTCAGAAGTCGAGAGCTGAATCGAACTGTAGCAGGGCCAGAAAGTCTGTTGAAATTGCAGAATTTTATTTGTATTTTTGTTGGGTCATTTGTAGTGGGCTGGGTCGACCCAGTTGAGTTGTAAAACGGGTATTTGTTTTCCCCTAGGTCTAGCAGCCGTACACTATTGGGAATTGAACGGAAAAAATCACTATTGAGGCACGAATTTGAGAGCTTACAAGGAATGACTATGGAGAACTAATTTCCCAAGAATCAATTCACTGTAATCGGATGCCACTTTGAGGTTCTTTTATAATTTTCCATTAATCTGTTCCTTTGAATTATATCTATAATCACAATTACTTGCTTAATTTAATTGTTTTTACATGATAGAATTCTTTAATTTGATTGTTGTCTGCTTTTGAATCAATTTCGTGATTAGTGTAGCTTTTGCATTATCGCGTTCGATCATATTGCGTTTGCTTAATTCGCAATAGTTTTAATCCGTTTGCTTTACTCGGAATTCAGGGGCATACTTCGTATAATTGTTATTGCGCTTGTCAGTAGCTTTTGTAATCGAATAGGATCAGACTAGTTTGGGGAATTGGAATTTTATAGGGATCAATGATAAGTCGGAAGATGATATAGTGGGTTGATTCGTTTCATCTTATTCAAATAATCACTTTTCATAATCACTTATTTTCTGCATTTTTGTAATTGAACACCAAATCAACCCCCCCCCCCCAATTTGATTACGTTTAATTATTACAAATAAGAATCCTTGAGACGATATCCGAGTTTAATTGTCGTTGTATTACGTGTTTACAAAATTACTCGTTTTGATCCGCGCGCGACAGCCTTGGTCGCCTTGAATGATGCGTAAGTCTGCAGCCTTGGTCACCTTTATATCTCTATAAAGGTTTCTCTAGTATCTGCACTCATTTGTCAACAACATATAAGCAGCATCATAATCCATACCCTCAAGTGTTTGGATCCTGATATCGACTTGCTCCAACTGATAGTTCGAACGTGTACAAGCTCTTTCTGACTCTTCAGTCCTCAACTTCTCATGATCCAAAGCATCCTTGTATCTCTTAATGGTGTTCTCAAGTTCACGAGTACGGATCTTAGAAATCAAACGTGCTTCCTTCTTCATCTCAAGGGTCAACTCTAGAGTTTTTTTGAGCTTTTGAATCTGGAGTAGAGCTTAATACATCTCTTCATTCTTCATCTTAAACACAGATTTAGTACTTTGGAATGTTTGTCCGAGCTTTTCTTTCCTTGCGTCAGACTCCCTAGCCCTTTTGTTGGAAGCTTCAAGTTATTTATCCTTCTTCTGCTCACTATCTTTCCGATTTCCATTCTCCACTGAGACTCAGACAAGCTTAACCCTCAAGTCAGTACTCTCCAATTCCAGCTCCTTAATTCGGGCATTATGCTTCTTCATATCTTCAGGTAATATGGGTTCTGGCTCAGGAACCAAAGGATATATGGAAGGATCAAATGGAAAAGGGAGTTTAACCATTCGAACCCTCTCTCTCACCCAACAGGTATAAGGCTCTTAAGAAATGACATTTCTTTTACCCAATTCTTTACTCTTTCTAATCATTGATTGCCATGATCTCTTGATCTTCTTCACCATGGGGTGATCTGCTACAATGATGTGCAAGACGAAAGGCTCTAAAGCTTCAGCTCTTGGAGGGACATTCATGGGGTAATCGTATTGGCTCAATGATAACACGGGGTTGCAGTTGATGCAACCCCTGGTTCCTATCAAAGGTACATTGGGGAAGTCCCCAATGCTAACAATAACATCCTCGGTTTCCCAATCCCTGATATACCACTTAACATGATTGAAGGTGAGAGAAGCTAACTTCTAAGAGGGCTTGAGTTTGTTTTAGACAAAGGGGTCTTCCTCGAGCGTTTGAGATCTACACCAAGCGTGCAATAGTTGTGCACAACATAAGATAGCTCCTTCCTTCTTCTCATGATGCTCATGGAGAGCATAATTAAGGTCAACTAGGAGAAACGGTATAGGTTTACCAAAGAAAAAGATCCTCACAGCAAGATGATCCACAAAATGGTCAATATTTGGGAAGAGAACTATCCCATATATCAACATGGCTAACACGACATAGAAAGCTTTCCAATTCCCATCTTTCTCCATCTTTCAAGAACTTTCTAGAAAGACCATTGAAGACCCGCTTCATATCCCAATTTGCTACGACTTCATAAACCTTCAAACCTAAAGCTAAAGCTATCCTCTTGGGAGGAATACCTTCATCAAACTTAGGAAATGGATTATGATCCCTCAAATTCCGACCTATAATCCTTTCGAATTCCTCCAAGGTAGGAGCCAATTGTATTTGAACTGAAAAGTGCTTATTCTCTCAGGATTCATTTTGCTAACAAATCTTGAATTCCTAAAACAATGTGAAACAAACTAAGAGGTTTTCTTTTTATGCGTATGCAATGAATGGATGGATGCAATGTTTTTTAGGTACAGGTTCAAAGGTTCAAAGTACGGATGAATCTGATTGCTTTCCAAAAAGGGGTTCTCACAAGGTATGATCTAGGGTTTTGTTACAAAGGACCCCTAAAGTCACTGATCACAAGATTGTTTGATGCTTATCGAAAAGGCTTTCCGGTCATCAACTCCATCAAGGGAATCTATTATGGGTGAGGTTCTCGTACCGACCCTTACGATGTATTCAACTCGGGAGTCCGTACTACGCAACCATCGACTTTGGTTCTAGACAGGGTACTCAGAGTCATATATTCAAAACACTGTTTGCTGCTTACGGCAAATGTTTGCCGAGCGTCAACTCCATCCAAAGAATCTATTCTGAGCGAGGTTTTCGTATCGATTCTTACAAAGTATTCACCTTGGGAATCCATACTACGTAAACATCATTCCTAGTTGGCCAAAGTTTCAATGTTCTAAAAGGTCCTTAGAGTCATGGACACCTTTGAGACATTGAAGCTTACGAAGTATTCACCTCAGGCGACAATATATGTAAAAGGATCTACTCTAAGTGAGGTTCTCATATCGAATCTTATGAAGTATTCACCTCGGGAGTCTATACTACTCAACCATCGTCCTATCTTCTGTTTTTTCACTCTAAACTCGGGTATAGAGTCTTTCCAACATGGTTTGCAATCAGAATATCAAAGTACCAACATCATAATGGAACCAATATACAACAGATATATCAATATAACAATAAAGATAACATAAGCAATATAGAAAAGCCACATAAGTGAAGGTAGAGAGAAAACAAGAAAGGGGGGTTTGAATTGTTTTCACAGATAATAAATTTTTTTGGAGTTTCTACACACACACACAAATTAAAGACAAATAACACAGAAGTTATCCTGGTTCGCTTGAAATTCAAAGTTACTCCAGTCCCCCCTACCAAGGTGATTTCGCCTTCAAAAAGGACATAATCCAATAATCTAGAAAGATTACAACAACGTCTAAGAGTACAATGACCTCTTAGCCCTCTCAAGTCTACAAACTTCACAAGTCACTTGAGAAACCTTAGAACAACTATTTTAGAATTACAAGAATGTGTTTAGTGCTTCTAGGTAAGCATTATTAACATAGTTAAAGTAACAGAGTTTCACACTAAGAGCAATAACTCGTGTGATAATGTAAAAACAAGAATTAGTGAATGATTGAATTTTGATGTACTGAATTCTTGTAGTAAATCTTCGTGTCTTAGTATGATGATAGTTGGGCCTTTTTATAGTGCTTAGAGATGATACCATTGAATAGAGCATTGATTATGATATCTTGCCAATGATGGGACTTAAATGACATTAATTTTATTGTCCTTTCCATAGCAGTTTAGGAGAGTATTCAATTTTCTCCATATATAGATTCATACCAAATTTGGAATACTCCGCTGTTAAGTCTTAATCTGATTTGTTGAACGTGAATCAAAGTGTGTGGAATTCAGATACTTCTCTTAGATCTTGTATTCTTCAGATAGTTGTCTGATGTGCTTTTCTTCATAAGTTCTTGACTGATCTCTAATTAGACATTCTTCAGATGTAAGGATCATCAGAGTATTCATGTGTGGGATCCTTCAGATGCAGAATTTCAGAGTCTTCAGATGTCAGATGTTGTGGACATCGTTATATTCAGTGTCATAGCAAGTACCTTTGGCTCTAAGTCAACTGTTCTGGACTTTTGTGACGTTAAATGTTGTTTCATCAGATTCATTTATCGTTAGAGTCCTGCACACTTAGAGAATTTTATTAGGGTACCAAAATGTTTCATCCTTTGTTATCATTAAAACTTAGAGATAAATTGCAGAACCAAAATCTTGTTCTAACAATCTCCCCCTTTTTTATGATGACAAAACTCCAGACTGTTCATGAAACCATGATACTTCATGATAATTAAAAGAAGATAATTTCAGAGTCAGATATACTATGACTCCCCCTAAGATAAGCAAGCTCCCCCTGAATCTTATACTTAAGAATGTTTAGAGTTTCTTACCATAGCCTCTTACATTACTCAACTTGTTTCTCAGATGTTTTACTCAGATACTTCCTGCAAGAACTTAGACTGCAAAAAATATTTAGATGTTTGGAATGTAAGCAATGCATTATTAGGTTTAGATATTAATTTCATCAGAAGGTTGTTTAATTATTTCTCCCCCTTTTTGTCAGACTCAAAAAGACAAACAAGAAAAAAATATAGCAAGACAAAACTTCATTGGATAAAGCAAACAAGTACAAATAAGGAAAATAAACTTAGAAGCTAAAAAACACATAGAATAATAAAAAACCACATCAAAAATCCTAAGGTGCCTAAGGGTTAAGAGGAGGCGGCATCCTCTGAAGTAGTTGAGTCAGGAGATTCTGAATACTGGAGTTAACAGAGTCATATTGATCCATTCTGGCCTTTACAATTTGTTGTTCCTTCTGGAGATCTATCAGAGTCTTGAGCACCAGTGGAGCTAGATCCGAGTTAGAGGTCTCACCCTGAGTTAGGGCCACTTCCTTTGCCTTGGCAGCTTCTTCCGCAACAATGTGTGTTGCTTCTTCAGCATCAGCCTTGGCTTTGGCTTCAGCTTCAATAGAAGCAGCTTCAACGCCAACTTTTTCTTCGGCTTCTTTTATAGCTTGCTCTTCAGCTTCTAGTCTTGCCCTTTCTTCAGCTTCCTTGCGTGCTTTATCTTTAACTTCTCTGGCCAGACAACCCTCTAGCCTCACCTCAGCGTCTCTGACGTAGTCATTTCTGACTTGTTCAGAGAGGCCTTTCAGCTTGAAGACTTCGGATGTCATCCATCTGATGAATTCAGTCCAGTGATTCCTCAATTCATAGGGGTTATCACTTAGCTTGGATTGTTCAGACAGTGATCTGAGCTTCATAGCTGAAGATTCAGAAAATAAAGCAATTGTTTCTTCCAAGGTGGGGAAAGTTGGTTTAGGTTCAGAAGATGGATTGATGGGTTCTGGCGAGGTGTGGGTGATTTCAGTAGGATGTTCAGAGGGTTAACCAATTGGAGGTTCAACTGTTGTTTCAGAGGGTAATTCTCTATGGGGTTCAGGGAGTGATTCTGTTTGAGGTACAGAGGGAGAAGGCACAGAGGCATCTGGGATAAATGGAGGTGGGTTAGATAGTGCAATGGCTTGTAGTTGGGCCAGAGTTGGGGAAGAGGGATCGGGGTTAGTTAGTGGTTCGGAGTCGAAGGATATATCGTAGTATGGTGATGAAGAGGGGGTTGATGAGATAGATGAGAGGGATTCACTCAGAGGTGAAATTTCAGAAGTGAGGAGTGTTGTGGTGGTGAGGTTGATTTGTCGTGGAGGGGGTGAAGAAGGGTTAGAGTTGTGATGTTCAAAGGTAGGTGGATATGATATGGTAGGTTCAGAGGGGGTAAATATGGGAAAAGGTTAAGGTAAGGAGGAAGATAATTGTTTTAAATTTGAATGATAGGGAGTTTTGGATGGTAGGTTCAAAGGGGGTAAATATGGAAAAAGGTTCAGGTAAGGGCGATCTGGCTGCAGACGGTTCTCTCAGCTTCAGAGTCTTGGATTTCTTAGACTTCTCAAAAGGCTCTCTTTTTCTCTTCATGAAGTTTGGTGGCTGTTCTGGAAGCCAGTCCACTAAGAACTCAAAAATATCCACCCCTTAAGATGCCAGATCTTGAAGGTAATAGGCGATGACCTCCGGAGGATCTATCTTGGAGAACAGATATAGCCCATTGGGTATCTTTCTCTAATCCTTCAGAGCTTCCCAAGAGGTGTCTAGAGTTGGCTTGACCATGACTCTTTCAATGATTCCCATACTCTTCATATTTCTTGCATTCAGAGGCTTTCCAATGTCTACAGTCACATCTTCCATCAGATTGTATGATATCAGATGATCCACCAACCCACTTTCAATCAGAACATCAGAGATGAGTCTTTCCAGAAGAATGTAGTTTCTGGGCTCTATGTGATTTCTGGTATCCCGGACTGAATCCCTCAGATACTTAAATAGTAGTGCTGGCATATTCAGCTTGAGTCCTTTCTGGAGGAAGTACAAAATACACTTCTGATATGTGTTGATATAGTCAGAAGAGTTTGAGGTTAGATGGTGGTGGATGGTACTCAGAATGATTTTCAACTAGACTCTCAGATTCTAGTGAGGTTCCTTGTTCTTAGAGGATCTGCCTTCAGCGCCTTGTTTGAAGATAGTAGGAATAATCACCTGGGACATGTATCTTGCCCTAGGATTTATGTTGTAAATCCTTCTGCCCCCATTTTTCTCCATGTTCAAAGGCTTGGCAATAGATTTTCAATGATGACCATCTTCACACCCAGAACATATGACACTATGCAGTGGTCATCGCAGTCTGTGAATCTCCAGAACTCTTTGGCGAGGAAAGTATAAGTGGGACCATAGAGTCTCTGAAAATAGTTTTCCCAGCCTTGTATCTTTAGTTCCTCAATGAGATCAACACCATTGTGTTTCGTGTTTACGAAGGGTGTTGCAAGGTTGATGTGAGTTAGACGATCAAGGACGTGGGGTTCCTTGTAGACAGCGGTTGATGTTGTAGCTGTTTCAGTGGAGGTTTGTTATGGAGTTTCGGTGGAGGTTTGCTTCCATTTGTTGGGAGTAGTTGTAGACCTTTTGTTGTTGGGAATCCATTTGAAGAAGAGGAAGATATGTTGAACATTGATGAAGGAAGTTGATGAACTTGAAGATGTTGAAATTCTTGGAGACATTTGAGCACAAAGGGTTTGTGTAGGTTTGTGAGTGAAAAGTGTGAAAGTGTGAGTTGTGACAAGTATATATATGCATTAGTGGCATGCAAAACGACAGTGTTAGTAGAGAATAGTAAACAACACAATTAATTAGCGCGAAATTCTGAGTTAACATGCTTGAGGAGAATTAATTGCAGCTAATGATGAATGTCTAATCCCAAAAACATACACACTGCTCGAGGAGATCTCAATATCTTGGCTCTTAAGTTCTATGCTAGATAGTTGTCTAGAATATCCAAGGTCAGACGCTAGAGAGGCCACATGTTGATGTATCTGACATCAAAAATACTAAGATATTTTTTATACAAAGGGTTTCTAATTCATATTACATCTAACTTCAGAGGGTTTCTACTTCATGGACCCTTTTTAGGATCTTGAATTTATGTCGAAGCTTCTGATAGGAGCTTAGAGATTCAGATAAACAGGCTTCTAGATCAGAGCGAGAGAGATAAATAAAAATACCTCTTTAGAGTCAGATTCTCTTTCGGATGAACTTCCAGATGTGGTAACCATGAATGCAACATTTGCTTGTTCTATTTCGGAGTCTGATTCTGAGGCGTCAGATTTAGAGTCATCCCAAGTAGCCATGAGTCCCTTCTTGGTTTTGAAGGAATTTTTCTTGAATCCTTCTTTTCTAGAACTATCTTTCTTGAACTTTGGACATTCGTTTCTGTAGTGTCCTAGTTCTTTACATTCATAGCAAGTTACCTCTTTACTTGGTCTGCTTCTGGAGGTAGACTCTGAGCGATCTCCCTTTTGTCTAGGTCTTCTGAAGTTGTTATCCTTTTTCTCCAGAGATGTTTAACTCCTCTAGATAAAAGAGATAACTCTTCTTCATCATCAGAATCATCTTTTTCAAAATCATCATGGTCTTCTTCTTCAGCTTGAAAGGCCTTGTTCCTTTCTGGCTTTCATCTTTCTGATCTGGACTTCAGAGCCACTGATTTGCTTTTCTTTTGAGGTTCGTCTTCCTCTAGCTTTATCTCATGACTCCTGAGGGAGCTGATGAGTTTTTATAGGCTTATGTTGTTCAGATCCTTTGATAACTTCAAGGTAGTGATCATATGTCTCCACTTCTTTGGCAGACTTTTGACAATTTTTTTGACATGATCTGCAGTTGTGTAGCCTTTGTCCAGAACCTTGAGTCCTGCAATTAAAGTTTGAAATCTAGAGAAAATTACCTCTATAGCTTCATCATCCTCCATTCTGAAGGCTTCATATTTTTGGATTAGGGCCAGAGCCTTAGTCTCCTTTCCTTGATTGTTGCCTTCATGAGTCATCTTTAGGGAATTGAATATTTCTTTAGTTGTTTCCCTGTTGGTGATCTTTTCATATTCATTGTAGGATATGGTGTTCAACATAATTGTTCTGGCCTTAGATGATTTTTGAAGTCAGGCTTCTGATCATCAATAATTGTGTTTCTAGTACTGACAACTCCAGGAGCAGGTGTTGGTAGTTCATAGCCATTTGTAACAATGTCCCATAAGTCAGCGTCATAGCCTAGGAATAAGCTTTCGATTCTGTCCTTCCAATAATCAAATTTCTCTCCATCGAAGATTGGGGGTTTAGAATTGTAGTTATCTCTTTCATTTGTGGTAGTCATTATTTTTCTCATGTTGGATCTCTCTACACTATTAAGTGTTTGATTTGAAAATCAATAACAGAGTCGAAGCTCTGATACCAATTGAAGGTAGAGAAAAAACAATAAAGGGAGGTTTGAATTGTTTTCACAGACAAGAAAAACTTTTTGAGTTTATACACACACACAAATTAAAGACAAACAACATAGAAGTTATCTTGGTTCGCTTGAAATTCAAAGCTACTCCAGTCCACCCTACCAAGGTGATTTCGCCTTCCAAAAGGACTTAATCTAATAATCTAAAAAGATTACAACAACGTCTAAGAGTGCAATGATATCTTAGCCCTCTCAAGTCTACAAACTTCATAAGTCACTTGAGGAACCTTACAACAACTATTTTAGAATTACAAGAATGTGTTTAGTGATTCTAGCTAAGTAGTATTAACCCAGTTAAAGCAACAGAGTTTCACACTAAGAGCAACAACTCGTGTGATAATGTAAAAACAAGAATTAGTGAATGATTGAATTTTGATGTATTGGATTCTTGTAGGAAAGCTTCTTGTCTTGGTATAATAATAGTTGGGCCTTTTTATAGTGCTTGGAGATGATATTGTTGAATCGAGCATTGATGTTGATATCTTGCCAATGATGGGACTTAAATGACATTAATTTTGTTGTCCTTTCCATAGCAGTTTAGGAGAGTATTCAATTTTCTCCATATATAGATTCATACCAAATTTGGAATACTTCATTGTTAAGTCTTGATCTGATCTGTTGGGCGTGAATCAGAGTGTGCGGAATTCAGATACTTCTCTTAGATCTTGTATTCTTCAGATAGTTGTCTGATGTGTTTTTCTTCAGAAGTTCTTGATTGATCTCTAATTATACATTCTTCAGATGTAAGGATCATCAGAGTATTCATGTGTGGGATCCTTCAGATGCAGAATTTCAGAGTCTTCAGATGTCTGATGATGTGGACATCGTTGTCCTCAGTGTCAGAGCGAGTACCTTTGACTCTAAGTCAGCTGTGTTGGATTTTTGTGACGTTAGATGTTGTTTCATCAGATTTATTTATCGTTAGAGTCATGCGCACTTAGAGAACTTTATTAGGGTACCAAAATGTTTGATCCTTTGTTATCATCAAAACTTAGAGATAAATTGCAGAACCAAAATCTTGTTCTAACAACAAGTAAACAAAAAAAGGCACACAAACAACCCAACTAGGGTTGACTCACTTAGGGAATCATATCCCCAGCAAAGTCGTTATCTATCGTACCTAGAAAAAATGAGAACACGACCTAGCGAAGCACAATTGCACGCTCGCAATGATAGACTGAACAGAGTCACTACCGAACTTTATTTATTACTAAAAGGAAAAGGGAAATATCGATAAAACCCAAGAAAGAAAGACAATGATTATGGTCGTCGCAACCAAATCAGGGTTCGGGAGTCGATTAAACAAGGGGAAGGTATGAGCAACCCTCACGTCTGTTGTACTCAACGGGAACCGTTAGGTTAGGTTATGCGCGTTAGTGTTAGTTTTAAATGTTAGGCTTCTCGAGTTATTAAGTGGGAAAGAAAGAATAGAAGAGAGAAGAATGTTTTGTTTAACGAAGGGGATTAAACCTGTGTTTTATATTAATGGGCCTGATAAGTTTTACAAATCCTGCTCCTACGTATCTTCGGGTGCAATAGAGAACTTAAGGCTTACATAGTTCTGGGTAGAAAATGTTTCTTTGTTGGTTGATTTTAGCGAAAGCTACTTTGTCTCAATCGAAGAAAATATTGTTGGACTACCCAAAACAAATAGAGAAGGGGAAGTTTGAATCATGGCCAAATGGATTTACAAATCAATACTCCTGGGCAACTTCGCAAGCTTACTCACATGTTCAAGTGGATGAAACATTACTTTGCATCGTCTTGAAAAAATACTTTTTGTTTGAGAAAGGGTTTAAGGGTAAATCGCACGGCGGCGAGAAAAGAGTTTGATTGGTTTGAATGTGTTTTGAGTGATGGCGAGAACTTGGATGGGCGAGATATCCATCTCGATTCCTAGTCTCAGGAGTGTGTGGTGTCCACCATGATCCATTTCCATCTTATTTTCCAAAAGGTTTGATATTTTTATGTGTTTTTGAGATTTTATTAAGAAAAGGGTTTGAACAAACCGCTTTGATAGTTTTGAATGATGGCGAGGGCTAAGATGGGAAAGATATCCATCTCGAAACCTAGTCTCAGGAGCTCGTGGTATCCACCATGTTCCATTTCCATCTTTATTAAATAGTGCTAAATAGGAATTAAGTATTTTCGAGTTTTTATTATGAAAATGACTTGACGTTGGATCAAGCATTTGATGAACGATTGAGAAAGATTTCAATGACATGGTTTGAAAGAAATGGATTGATTTGTTCATTGAGAAAATACTCGATGTTGGATCGAGTTTTTTTTTTGATCTTTTGGGAATGATTGATTTTATTCTTGTGTTAGTACTAACTAAACAATAAAGCAAATAAGGAAACGAAAATGGTAAAATTATTACACATCATGGGAGTGAGGGTACATTTTGTCGAACAGGGATTTAAAATAATGAAACAATTAAATCGGGCCCAATCAATGAACAAGCAATGCATGAGTGTAGGTGCAAGAGGATGGTCTCATTGTAAGAAGGCCCAAGAGTAAGCCATGTGAAAAAAAGAACAAACACAAATTAAATTTACAAGACAATCAAAAATTAAATTGAAAGGAGTAAAATCGGGACGTGCACAGATTAAAATAGGGATGCGAGGATGCGAATCAAGGTCACTTAACGTAAAGATATGCAAGGCGGGTGGAAATTGAGGAGAAAAAATCAACTAGGTAATGTGCTCAAAGCCAGTTTGCGCATATCGATAATAATTGAAATGCCATATGCGATTAATCAAAACGCGGCGAAATACTATCAATATATTGATAAAAATAATCATGGATAAATAACACGGGAATTGCCAAATCCATGGATTAAAAATCGATATTTAAACAATAAAATAAATCAAGGACAAACATTAAAATTAACAAGTATCAGAGAAGTTAGAATAAAATATAAAAAGGATTAAAAATAAAATAACATAAAAAATGAAAAGGTAAAAAATAATGAAATAAATAGAAAGTGAGTTGTACAAGGGTCAAATCCATGACATATTGGGAAGCACCAGATGCCTCTACCACTAGGTCATGAGTGATTAATCATAAGTTAATTGCACCCATTAATATATAGTATGACTTTTATTAGAAAAATGGAAAAATGCAGAAAAAACCAAGAAAAACCTACAGATGTAGACATCGAGAATCAAACTTGGGACTTAGGAATATCAAGCAGAATCTCCTACCACTCAACCAGATCCGCCTTTTTGATGGATACTTGCAACTATCGAAAAATAGAATATAAAAAATATGATAAAATAAAAAGCAACAAAAATCACTAGTTGTAGTAACAATATTGCAATGCAGTACCAATCCAGAATCATTTATCAGTTCAGTTTCAACAGAGATTTCTGTAAAATAAATGGAACACATTGGTTCAAACATTCTGAATTGACTCGCCGCAAAACTATAATCGGTTCAACAAACCCAATCGACTACCGCAGATAAAAAAAATCGATTAAAAATGCATTGAATATTAAAACAGTAACCTAATACTATTTACAAAATTTGTGGAAATTTTACAAAGTCGACAAAATTAACAGAGTCGAAATAAAATGAAGGACTTAAGATATTAAAATAAAGTGAAGACACCAAGGTTTGTCAAAAACTAAATACCAAATGAGCTTAAAACAAAACTCACAAATCTAGCCAAAAAAATAACATTCACTATAAAAGAAAAGTTAAAAAACAAATTATTAATTAACAATCAAAAGAAAGAAAAAAATTACAAGAAAAAAAATAAAAGAAAATGCAAATCTGTTGTACCATGGTACGAGTCCAAAATCACTATCAGCTAAAAAAAATCTATACAAAACTAACAAATTAAAGAGTAAACCAATATAACTCTTAAAATCACTAGTAATATCAATATATGGATACAATTGGATAAAATAACCAGTAACAATATTAATAACATTCCAAGATCATTATCCTTTCAATGGACATGTTACTATTGATTTCTGCAATATGAACATATCAATTCAAAACTTCAAAATTGAAAGCAGTAAAATCACCATTTCATTTCAAAAACTTCCAAATTTAAATGTATGCACACCAAAATCTATTCAAACACGCAACAACCGAAAGTTCCGAAATCACGCATCAATCTTCAAATCCAAAACACTGTACAAGCTAAACAACATTCCAGACCAAATTAAAACTCATCAATTCAACATGCTCCATTTTAAGTCAAATGAGAACGCGTAAAAAACAATGATAAATAAACAAACCATTACCGACATACCCATCACAACCTTAGCTCAAGAATAATAACAAAGGTAACTTCGAAACGAACGTAGCAATGGCAAACAAAACTCACGTGGAAAAATCATTTTAAACATGCAGTACACGACAAACAAAAAGCATAATGAAAATAGATTACCAATGCCGAGAGAGAGAGAGAGAGAGAGAGAGAGATGTTGAGTTGCGGATGTTGTTGTAGTGTCCAGAGAAACTCACGGCATAATGGTTTTTGACACAATGAAGGTTGTTGATCATTTTTGTTGATGGTAACCTTGTTGCTTCCGTCGGTGAGGATATGGAGTAGATGGATTGAGTTTAGCGGCAGAGATTCGAATATGGATGTTATTGGTGTATATGTGTTGTAGTTAGGATATGGTTATTATAAGGAGGATAAAAGGCAATCTCGATTTCACAGTGGGGTGGTGTTTTGGGGAAGAAAAAAATTTGTTGCATGAGGTGTGGATGTAGGTTGAAGGAGGTCAAGGGCGCCTCTTTCTTACCAGAAGAAAGATGGGAAAATCTTTTTATGTTTTTTCCTTTATTTTCCTTCAGTGAGAGAGAGGAAATGACATAGCCAACTTTTTTCTTGCGTGTCCCCACTCCTTATTTCAAATTTCAAAATTTGGGGGAAATGGCCTCCAATGGAGAAGCGCCACGTGTGTGTGTATGTGTGCTGTCAACAGAAATAAGATCAAGGATAATTTCACCTTCAGAGGCGCGTGTGGTACATTTAGTGGAGAGCTAACTTGGTATCATCCAAGAATTAAAAGAACAAAGGGTGTGTCGGCTGGCTATTGGCCCACGCGTCTCTCTCTCTCTTTACTAACTTTATGAGTTGGCCACGTGATAGTTAATTCGAAAAAAGGAATCCAACGAAAGTTCAAATTGTTAACTTCTCTTTTACTCTAGTATTTTAGAAATAAGCTTTAATAAATAAATAAATAAAACATAACAAATTTAAACTAGATATGTAAATAATCCTAATTATACACATTCATTATTTTGATTGAAAAATAAAAATAAAATGATTAAAAATAAATAAAAGTCGAATGCAAAAGATGTTCAAAAAATTAAAATGATTGCACCACAATGATCAGCGCAAAATAAACGACTCGAAAACATATATATTTTTGTTAACTTTTGAAAAGGAAAACACCCAATTAAAACGTCCAGACAAATCAAAAAGTGACCGAAAAATTTGCCAAAAAAATAAATCGAGCATACCAGATTAAACTACGTGAAACATAGATCAATAAAACTGACCTCTGCAAGTTTGATTTTAAAATTTTTCGCCCGCTAATTTGTTGCACGTTTGACAATTAATTTAACCGTTATGCTTGTAGATCCGAAAATTTATATCGACTCATATTCTAGGCATTATGCGGTATGAAATGCATGTTATGCTATGTAGAGATGCAACAACTATGATGAATATATTGAATCAGTGATTCAGGGTCAAAATCAGGGTGTGACAAGATGGGTCAGATGGATTCCATTAAAACTCATCCTAATTAGATGCATGATGAGATGCTAGGGTATATGCTTTACTACTTGCGGGGTATGGGTATGCATCCACCTTCTGAGTGCAAACCCCGTCGTGGTTGAGGCTGATGTTGATTCTTTTATCAGGTTCTACCTTTCTCTCTTGCTCATATCACATTCTTTTTCTTTTCCCACATCTATTTTTCACCTCAGACTCTTCTATTCTTAATTCAGTTTTTTAATTAAAGGTTGTGCACTCTTCTTCTTCTTTTTCTTTTTCAACTCCTCCTTCATCGAATACTTCTAATCCATCTTTTATTTCTCTCACAACTTCATCGTCTATAGGACTATCCAACTTATTAACCTAAGAACCTCCACTCAATTGAGCTTCCACTTGCTTAGATAAGTGGTTAATATGATTTTCCACACTCTTCACGGATGCTCCAATGTTCTTGTTGGAGGCTTCAATATTTTTGTTCACTGCTTTAAAGTTGTTTTCAATAGATTTCATGAATTTGTTCAGAGTCTCTTCTAGAGGAGATGACATCTTTTATGGTGGACTGTTATAAGTTGCTTGATTAAAATTTTGAAATTGAGTGTTACGCCAGTCAAGATTTGAATTATTACCCACCTTTGAATATTGTTATTGAAGTAAGGATATGGCTTTTGATAATTTCTAGCATAATGTGTTTTTCCAACGTATCTGACTTGTACACAGTGGCTATTTTCATGTGTTGTTCCTTTTTGATTTGGTGCATTATGAAAAACAACATGCAGTGTTCAAGATGTCTTGGTGAAGAAAGGACACATGTGGAACCTGGTGTTCCAGCATGTATGCAAGATGTTTTAGTGAAGAAAGGACACATGTGGGACCTAATGTTCTCGCATATGTGCAACATCTGGCATTTGTCAGCAGGGCGTGATGGATATCTTTTTAGTGTGATTTATGATTGGATCTCAATCACATTTGTTGCTATCTTTTAGCAATGCATTTATGTAGATTTTTTTATTAGATTGGACGTGATAAAATCAATTTAAATGAAGACTTAAATTTGAATCAAATCAAATCTTTTTGGAGGATATTTGAAAAACAGATATTAACAAAATATACTACAATTTTGGACGTGATCAAATGCCCATTGGAAAAGCCCAAAGCATGTGTTTCTATTTAAGGAGACTCAAACCTAACTTTAGAAGTGTGCAAGCATTGAGGATTCATTGTGTTAGGGTTTAGTTTTTAGTCTTTTTTATGTTATTGTTTATGCATCACTCTAACACTTTCATTCATATCTTAACGCATAAAGTTTGGTTTGTTAGTTAAGTTGTAATTCAACATTCATTATTCTGATTTTGTAGTGATCACTTGGTATTAGCGATTGAGAGAAAGTGAGAGGGGTTCTCATATTTAGGGGAAGTCACAAAATAGAAAGTCGTTAGGATTAGGAAGAGGCATTGAACAACACGGAGTTGTTGTTTCTTTAAAGATAATTGTACTAATTTAAAATAGTGAATTGTTTTCTTGGGTTGGAAGCCCCCTAGACGTAGGTGAGGTTGCATTAAATTAATTTAACAATTATGTGTTCTTTTATTTCTTTATCATTTATCATCTTATTTATCAATAATATACCAATTATGCTTTAATATGTTGAACACCTTGGCTTAAGCATCTGATCCAACATTTGTTCCCTTAAGAACATAATTTCAGCATGACCTCCACCGCAGTAATCACACCGGAATATCGACTTGAAGAGCATTTGGTTGAGCTAGAGTTCAGGCATCCAACTGTTTTGACAAAACCTATTTTTTTGCTAATAGATCTAGTCATTATGCTCCATCATACATGTCTTTTCTTACGTCGCATACAAAATCAAAAGAAAAATATCTTAATAGCATTGCACTAGATAAAAACTAAATAAGAATTAAAAAAACAAAGATAAAAATAAAAATAAAATAAACCCTAAAAATAAATAAATAAAACTACACCTATAAAAATACATAAAAAAATCGCACAAAAATGACCTTGTTGAAATTTGCAATCCCCAACAACGGAGCCAAAAACATGATGACTTCTTAGAAAGTATATTGATAGTGTCGAAGTAATAAAAATAAATATCGTATTCATACGGATTGTTATTTAATAACCTACAATTATTTGAAATATAAAAGTAACAATTGGGATGGGAGGTTCGAGTTATTTTGTGAAAAGTAAATGTTTCTGAATTCAATATGGGAAAAGTGACTAGGTTTTCCAATGAATCCCTTGTTTATCCCCTGTTGACGTTTAGTCCATTAGATGAATGGTAAAGACACTATACTCAATCCCTTGGTGTATTTCTCACTAATTTATACTAGTTTTCTATCCTATTTGGCCGACAAAAGTGAAATTAGGTGTTATTACGATACGTTAATTTAAAAGACACTACTAGTGGTCTCGTATCCCTATTCAACCAGTGAAAGTAGATTAATTATCCTTGTTCAGACTCATAGGCTTAGGGTCAGTTATCCCTACTTGTCTCAGTTCATATTATTAGTGCGTCTACAAATAATAGGCATTAGGAACAAATATAGTTAAATAGAAAATATAACTTCAATCATTCATAAAACATCAAATTAAACATATAATCCAACAAGTTCAAAATAAGTTCATAAGGCAAAACCTAATCTAGAGTAATTTAGCTACTCATCATAATACAATAAAATACCAATAGTTGAGAATATGAATGCATGTGAAATCCTAGAAGAGTTTAGCCTTAAGTGGCTTTTAATGCTCTAAAAAATTGCCTTCCTAGGACTCCTTGTCGTCACTCTAGAGTAAAAACATAGAACCCTTGTAAAAGTATCAAAGTTTCCCTTTTATAGCCACTAAAATGCTTCACAAAAAAGTCAAAATTAAAAGATCATCGTGCCCATGATGCTTCTTATTATGGTTGTAGTATCTTGTTATTGTGCTCATGATGAGGTGCGAGGGAGTGTGATAAATCCAATGGCTTTTTCGTCCTTTTGTGCCTTTTTTCACCAATTTTCACTAAGTCCATATTTTTGCCACACTTGGTTATTCTCAGCACTTCTTTGGTACTTTTGCTTCATATTTTCTCCATATTTGGATGAAATTGCTCCAAATTCTTGTCGAAAATATGTAATGATTGAGTGTCAGCATGTTCCTAATCATTTGGTAAGCATTTGTACCCTTTCTAATCGATTAAGGACTTATTCCAAACGACTAGAGCAAGGAAGATGGCTACCTAATCGATTAAATCACATAACCATCTTAGGGTTTCCATTTTGGGATTAGAGATTGTTGTCTTTTTAGACCATAGGGTTAATCGATTAAGCCATTAAAGCTTATCAAACTCTTTCGATTTTGAGCCAATTTTTCTTCTATAAATAGAGGGTTTCTCCTCATTTTAATGTTACACCATAAGTCAAATCTATAACAATTCTTTCTCATTTCTACTCTCCCCTACTTATTTTTTTCTATTTCTTCACGAAGTTACCTTAAATCTTTAAGAGTAAAATTTATATGTGAGAGGTGTTTTGGTGCTATGGGATTATTGCAATTTACTAAAGATGGTATTATCACTTTTGTAATTTCATCAAAGTAATTTGTTGTTTGGTTGTTGAGATTAACCAACAAAAATCTCTATTTAGTTCTTGAGATTAACCAACAAAAATCTCTCATTTGGTTTGGAGATTAGCCTTCTAAAATTTCTTATTTGGATCATGGGATTAGACAGTTAAAATATTCATTTGATTGTAATAAGGTTTGTGAACATAACTAATGACTTCTCGGCAAGTGTACCGATAGTGTCACCGTAATAAAATATCAAATTCGCATGGATTGATTTTTAACAAGACAAAAAGTGTGTAATGCGCAGAAAATAATAAATGGGGTGTTTTAGGTTTGAAACTGAAAATAAGATAAAGTGTTCAGACAGAATTATGAAAGTGGTCAGGTTGTGTATAGAATGCCATATTTGTCTATTATTGATGTTCAATTTCCTACATGCATAATCTTATCATTATAATCTCATGACGAATTAACAAAATTGTTATAACTAATCCCTTGCGATATAGCTCACTAATCAATACTCGAAGTTTCCTATCCCTAGTCCACTAGCGTAAGCATAATAAGGCGAGGCAACAAAGCGTTAATTAACTAGCCACTTCTTGGGGTTTTCTATCCCTAGTCAACCAGTGTAAGCATCGCAATTTCCATAAGTCCAACACATAGACTAATGGTCCATATTCCCTATGTGCCCAAAGTTAGATTAAAATAGTATCTCACATAAAAAGCATTATGAACAAGAAGTAATTGAATAGAATTATAGATCAACATGTGTACCAACAATATTGAAATAAATTCATCAAACACAACCTCACCTATAGAGATTTAGCTACTCATAATTCAAAATACAATACCAAAAACAATTAATAAGAGTTGCATATGAGATTCCTAGAATGGACCAGAACACATCATAAAAGCCCATAAAAGGGGTCATCACACATGTGATGACCTGTATCATATGATGCAGTTGATTTACCTCAATTGTGTGCGCGATGATGTGTGTGATTATTCTAGTAGTTGCATGCTTTTGCTCCCTTTTTCATCTGATTTTTCACTAAGTCCTATTTCTTCACACTTAGATATTTTTCCCTTATTCTTTGGTCTTTATTCTTCTTTTTTGCTCCTCTTTAACTAGTTTTGATTTTTTTCTTCGACCGAATTAATGCACTAACAGACTGTCATCAATAACATATGAAAAACTTACATCTTTAGTGGAACTCTCAAGAGGAAAATCTTAGGGACAGGAGTACGTTTAGTGGTTATCCTAAACATGTATAAATCCCTAATGCATGCTCTCTTTCCCCGATCTCTTATTTTCCTATGCTTTATTTTATTTACACTATATTTATTTCTCTTTGTCTCTTCTTCTTTCTTTCTTTCTTCCATTTTGCTGCTCAAACTATTGTAATTAATAAAACTAACTTAAAGATTTTCTTTAAACTAAATTTTTATAATTGGACAAAAAATTTCAACCAAAATATTGAGAACGTCGTTCCTTCGAGGACAACGCAGATGAAATAAAAAAAAGTGGTTCATAAACACACGCTTGTTCGTGGAGGTTGTTCGATGAAGGATATACATATCATCTTTGGTGATTAATGCAAGAGACTTTCTCTTTTTGACGCTTTGTTAGTGTTATAAGAAGGCGACTTATCTAGAGGGGGTGAATAGATCCCAAGTTTAAAAACTTTACAAAAACTGTTTTGAAAATTTTAACAGTTAGAGGAAGTGACCCAGATTGAATCGTCTAAATCGAATCGGTTCAAATATGCCAATATGAAAACCAATTGATGATAATGATAGACAAATCAATCAATATGTTTTTTAAAAAAACTTTAAATGATATAGCTAAATATGGAGCCTATTTCCAATGACAAAATACAAAAAAACTTAATTGAGGAAAATTATCAAACACCTTGTGTGCAATCAATTTTGTTTAGAATTTTATATGGTTTTGTTGATTAGAAAAAACTACTACAATCTAATGGATTGTAATCAACACAACAAAACCATTTTCAAAATATTATCAACAAAAGTTTAACCAAACATATTGATCGCACAATCTACGAATTCAACAATTTGCAAATGAAAAGTAAAAGAGAGAGAGAGAGAGAGAGAGAGAGAGCACAAGTATTTGCTTAGCCAGGTCACTAATCGTCCTTGCTATGGTTACATCTGCCCCCCAATTCTAAATGGAATTGAGATATCAATCTTACTTTGAAAAAGTAGTTTTACATGAGAAATGTAGCAATACAACCCCACAAACCTTATATTTGATGTTGATTTTAACACTTTATCTTCCTTGATTTGAGTTTGATCATGCACCCAATAATTCCAATTGATCCTCTAATTACCGCTACTCCTTCGACTGAACACACTGTTCTTCGAAGCATTCACTATGATAAATAAAATTGCGAATTATTATGACCCAAGATTTCCAACAATCCTCCGATTACCACTGCTCCTTCGAGCAAACCCGCCGTTTTTCGATGCTTTTACTCGGTTGGATCCGATTGCAAAATATTATGCAAAACTCCCAAATCCACATCGATCTTGGAGGAAAAACCCTAATTAGTTTTTCCCAATGAAAACCCCCAAAGAATCTCAACCGAATTTTACTTGTTACACCAACCTGAATTGGACATTATCACCTCTAAACCTTGATGCAACACAAGAAGAATGATTATGTGTAATTGTTATGCACATGTAAAGAGAGATTGAAGATGTAGAGATTTCCTTTGTATATTTTAGGTTTTCAACTTCTTGAAATGATTCATATGTGAAGTATTTATATGTATGCAAGTTGGAGGCAAAGATAATGCAAAAGATTTGACAAAATCATGATTTTTGTTGGAAAAATGCATCCTATGTGTCGACCTATGTAAGTCATGTGTCGACATGTATAGGTCATGTGTCGACTCATAGAAGAAAATTTCCTTCTATGTCTCAACCTGAAACCCCTCCATAGTCAGCACATCAAATAGACGCAAGAGGCTTTAAAACTCATCAACATTTGTCGACTCATACAACGTATGTGTCGACACATAAGCCTGTGTCTTGTATAAAAACACATTTTTACTAGGTAGGATCATTTCAAAACTTTTCTAAATCATTTCCAATTTTTTTTTTATGATTCCTAGTGCTAAGATTCACATTAAGACTTAGAGGATATCGTCCAATATACATAAACACTAACGTATCCTAGTTTTGACATCATACAAAATACATATAACGGGAAGTTACACTTACATACTCCCCCTTTTTGAAGATGGAAAAACTTGAGATGATTCATTTTGTGTCTTCATGAAGGCTCCCACTGAATGTATGCATCCCAACTTCATCTTGCAGATGCTTCTCCCCATTCGACAACATTAGAAAGAGACAAACCAATCCATGAGAAGTATCTTATATCACACGTATACTAATATAACACACATCGGCATTTGCAAAGATAAAATCATCAATAAAACAACACTCATATAAAATGATGTAAATATTGAAAATTCCTAGACATAAATAAAAGCAATTTAAGCAATAACATAAAATAGTTGTCACAAATCATGCCAAATAACATATACAATAAACATGAAAGATGAAGGATACAATGAAATAAAAAAGTCTTGAGTTGTTTCAAAAGCGACACGTTTATGTTACATATACTTTTGGTGCTCCCGAATGTTTCACACGCATGTGCTCTAGCAAGGCGATTATTTAGATTTATCACCACTCAAACGAAAAACATAAATGTTATCATATCAATGACACACTACAAGATTTTTGTTGACAATATAACATGTTCAAACATATTTCATGTCGAAATAGATAAACAACAACCTCACATATATCATGCAAGAACTAATAATAGATAACATGCTTATATACAAAGAACATATATCAAGTATGGAAGAATAATAGCATGAAGTCACCATAAGCATATAAACTGAAATACCCCAATTGAAATTTTTAGAAGTGAAACTTCATGAAATATTTCATACATCAAGCATATCAAGCATTTGGGACATAGACAACATGCAAAAGTAAAATGATTACTTTCAAAGAGACAAAATGAAACAATATTACCTTGCATATGAATTAATGAAGGATTCACTCTTATGTGATTGAACTTCCAAGGAAAGTTAGAGGAAAAGTATATAAAGTGCATACAGTAAATCATATTTCGGCAAGATTTGAGATATCAAGTATGCCCAATTCCCTTTGAATGTTTAAGAGCGGTTCAGTCACTAGAAATTTTGTAAATATATCCGCAACTTTTTTTTCTATCAACATGCTCAAATACAACATCTCATTTTTCAACATGGTCACGTAGGAAGTGGTTACGTATCTCTAAATGTTTATACAATAGTGTAACACCGGATTTTTGGTTTGTTTAATAGCACTAGTGTTATCGTACATAATAGGAATGCATTGTAGTTTAATATCAAATTAAAGTAGTTATTATTTGAGCCAAAACATTTGAGCACAACAACTACCGACTGCGACATATTCTTCCTTGGCATTTTACAAAGGAAGAAAAACATGTTTCTTGTTATGCCAACTTACTATGGAGTTTGAAAACATGTGGCAAGTTCCGCTAGTACTTTTCCTATTCGATTTTCAACCGGAAAAATCGGAATCAGTATAACCAACCAAATTATAATCGCTTCACTTGGAATACCGAATCCCATACTTAGATGTACCATGAAGGTATCTAAGGTTGCGCTTTACAGGTTTTAAATATGATTCCTTATGAGACAATTGATAACGAGCACACGTACACACGTTAAACATAATGTTGGCCTAGATGCACTAAGATATTGAAGAGATCCAATGATACATCAATACTTTTTGACATCAACATCCATACCATTTTTATTTTTTTCCAAGTTTCCATTTGTGGGCATTGGAGTGTCACTTGATTTTTCATCTTCCATACCAAATTTCTTTAGCAATTCGTTGCAATATTTTTTGACACAAAAACTTCCCTTCGTTGAGTTTCTTGATTTGAAGACCGAGATAGTAGTTCAACTCCCCCATGAGTCTCATCTCAAATTCACCATGCATTAGCTTAGAAAACTCCTTGACTAATTTCATGTTAGTGGAACCAAAGATGATATCAACAACATAAACTTGAACTATAATAATATGTTTTCCTTAACATTCAATGAAAAGTGTAGTATCTATCTTCAATCTAGAATATCCTTGATCGATTAAGAATTTACTAAGTTTCTCATACCAAGCCCTAGGGGCTTATTTGAGACCATACAAAGCTCGTTTTAGTTTATAAACATGATTAGGATGCTCATGATTTTCAAACTGGGAGGTTGTGAAACATACACTTCCTTATTAATATATCCATTAAGGAAAACACTTTTCATGTCCAATTGAAAAAACTTGAAATCTTTGGAGCAAGCATAAGTGAGTAAAAGGCATATATCCTCGAGGTGAGAAATTAGAGGATCAAGTTTCCTCATAATCAATGCCCTTCTCTTGGTTATAATCTTGAGCCACTAGTCGAGCTTTGTTCCTAGTTATCACTCTATTTTCATCGAGTTTATTTCTAAAAACACACTTAGTGCCAATAACTTGATGATCTTGCAGGTGATGGACAAGGTCCCATACATCATTTCTTTTAAATTGGTTTAATTCATCTTGCATGGCCATAAGCCAATGCTCATCAAGTAAAGCATCTTTTTCATTTTTAGGTTTAACTTGTGAAATGAATACAAAGTGATAACAATAATTACTTATCTTAGAGTGTGTTGTCACACCTTGGGTGATGTCTCCAAGTACGTTGTCAATTGGATGATCCTTGGAGGTCCTCCAAGCTAAAGGTAGATCATCCACTGCAGTTGGACTTTCAAACTTTTCCTTTTCACAATTGTTATCTACTTCTTTCTTAAATTCCACCATTTTAGGTTGATCAACTCCTTCTTTTATTTCTTTGAGTATGTCTTGTGAAGATACACCTACATCATGAAAAGAAACACATTTCCCGACATTTCTCGGATAAGATTCATCAAAAGTAACATGTACTAACTTTACACTATCTTTTCCAAGTATTTCTCCCTTGTTGTTCTCTCCATAGGTAACAAAACCCCTCTTCTTTTGCACAAAGTCAATAAATAGAGAGATGTCACATGTCATATGTCTTGAGCATCCACTATCGAGAAATCACATTTTATCCGTAGAGCCAAGACATTCAACATTTTCTTCTTCTTTTGTCAGCCATCAAGCAAATTTTGGTCTATTGGTCCCTTGAACTTCAGCTTTCATCACTTGAAGAATCACTTTCACTCTCCCAAGAAATATAGGCTCTTCTAGACTTTCTATATTTCTTATGATGGCCTTTCTCTTTGTCTTTCTTGATCAATGGAAAATTCGGCTTATAATGGCCGACTTTTCCATAGTTGTAGCATAAACCTCTATATTTACCCTTCTTATTCTCATCTTCCTTTGTGGAGTTCGATAGCCTTCTAAAATTGATTAGGTTCTTGTTAGAGTGTTTGACTCCATTTTTCCTTATGTACCTATGGTACCTTTTGACGAACAACCCCATTTCTTCATCATCGGAATTCTCGTCATCACTTGTTTCATAATCATTTTTCTCATTGGTTGAGGCCTTTGAACTTGAAGCCTTTGGAGAAATAGACTTCTTTTCTACCTCTTTGTCCTTGCCTTTCTCCTTCTTTATATTCTTCTCATGTTTTTTCTAAGGTTTTTCCAAGCTAGTGAGTTCTTCCTCATGTTCTTCTAGCTTGCCAAATAAAGTTGTGAGATCAAGTGTTCTAAGATCATTTTCTTCTTTGATTACGATGACCTTAGGTTGTCATTCCCTATTAAGACACCAAAAAACTATATTAGTAGAAATATCATTGGAAATATGCTTACCTAGGGCATTCAAACAATTTATAAGTTGTGTCAACCTCTTTTGCATTTCGGCAATGGTTTCACCATGCTTCATGCGAAATAGTTCAAACTCTTGAGTTAAGGTATTGATCCTAGCTTGTTTGACTTCATTAGCTCCCTCATGTGTAACTTTTAATGCGTCCCACGTATCTTTGGAGGTTTCACAATGGTAAACATGATAATATTCATCAACACCAAGTGCAAATATGAGAATATTTTTTATCTTCCAATCATGTGACCATAATTTCCTATCATTATCATTCCATTGTGCTTCCGATTTCGGTACACCGACACCTTCACCATTGGTTATTGTAATTTTATTAGGACTATTGGTGATGATTGTAAGACCCCAATTTTGACCCTAAGATCCCTTATGCTATCTCATCATATGAATTGGCTTTGGGATCACACCTTGGTTCCAAGCATCATATATGGATCCCCATGTTCTTTATTTATCATTTTGATCAATAATTCATCAAGATATGGAAGCTTTTTTGCCTTGGAAGCCCTAATTCATCTGGGTATCTTGTGTGACTTCCTTAGTAAGTTTCTTCAACATTTGATCAAATATATAAAGGGATACTTCATTATACATAATTTTATACATATATGATCCTCCATGAGTCCAAGAGATCAAGATAACTTCAAGTTTGCAAGTTGGTTCATGGTGGTTGACCCGAGAAAGTCAATTGGTCAAAACTAGGGCTCACTAGACCCTATATCCTACAATTTTCATCATATAAAAAATGATTCCAAGAGAAACGTTACTCCTTATGACATTCCAAAAAACTTTCATGTTGAGGTCAAAAGCTAGTTTTTCTTGGAAAGTCATTTTTTATGGTGAAAGATTATATGTCATTTTGCCTGTGCCCTAGTTAGGAGGTCAACTTCAAAGGACCATAACTTCCTCAATTTTCATGATATAAAGGACATCCAAGTTTAATGATCAAATTCAAGATGTCTTCTCCAACTTTAATTCTTTGAGAAACTTCAAATTCAACTTGCAAGGGCATGTTCCAAGAGGAAACATTATAGGTCATTTTGGGCCATTACCATTGAACAAGCAATTTTCCTCAACTTCTAAAATGCATAACTCCTTCATGCCAAATCAAATGAAGTAAAATTTGTGACCAAATTTAATAGGTTTAAAAGAGATATAACTTTGATGAAGGAACTTTTTCCAGTTGAAGCCCATAGCAAAAGTTATTTAAGGTGGAAGAAGTGAATATTTGACTTGGTACATAGAAAAATTTCAATTATGTTTGACTTCCCAAACTTCCACCTCAAAATGCATCATGATCCAAGCTTAAAATGGAAAAGTGTTCAAGATAAATAATTTTCCCCTTGATCTCACCTTTCCAAAAAGTCCAAAATCACTTCATTTGGCCAAGGGTTGAATGACTTGCGCATGGCTTTTCTTCAAGGTTCCATTTGGATGAATCTCATTACCATTTCTCAATTCCAAATGCATGGCTTATTGTCACACTTTCAGCATCACTCATGATCAACTTTGGACCTTTTGACATCACTTCATGGGCCTATAACACGCCCATGCATCCATGCAAGTGAGAATTGATATATTTGGCATTTGATTGGAAGAGTGTGGAAATCAATTGTTCAACCTATAAATATATTGCCTCATGCTCAGAATTGAGGACACCTTGCCCAAGCTTTGATCCTGCAACCCTACCCTTCACAATTAGAGGATAAACTTGAAGGTTTTAAATTGAAAATCAAGTTTCAATTTCACTTCTGTTTTGAAGTTGAAACTCCAAGAATCCAAGCCATTCTTTGATCCAATTCATTTCCTATAAGCTTCTGAAGTCAAGTCAAGGCCAATTGGAAGCAAGATCAAGCAAGATTCAAGCTCCTCGAAGGTGATTTTTCAGAAACTTTCTCTCTTAGATTCTCTCTCAATTCTCCATCATTTCAAGTAATTTTTGGTTGGATGAAGTCCTACCAATGTAGGCAACAAGATTGAGTTGCTTTGAGGTCAAATCGAAGCAACTCAGTTCATGATCCTCAAAACTCAAATCCTTGTATCTTTCAATATACTTGGAATTGGAGAAAATTGAGGCCATATTCGAGCTCCTGAGCATTTAAATCCTTTGGATCCATGTCCTTGTTTTTTATTTTAGTGAAGGTTGGTGGTGGACCAGTCCGGTGAGGTCCACTGGAGAAGAAGACCGGAGCCCTAGCTCCGGTGATGTGTTGGCATGCCTCCTGTGAAGGTGAGAAAAACAAGAAAGGGGGGGGTTTGAATTGTTTGAAAAATAAGCGCTTTTTGCAAAATGAAATCACACAATGATTTTATACTGGTTCGCTTATAACACAAAGCTACTCCAGTCCACCCGGCCAAGGTGATTTCGCCTTCAACAAGGACTTAATCCACTAATCTTGAAAGATTACAAACAACCCCTAAGAGAGAAGAAAATCTCTTAGTCCTCTCAAGTCTACAGACTGCAAAGAGTCACTTGAGGAAATCAAATAAAAATTAGATACAAGATGTGTAATCTAGAGTGCTTCTAAGAAAGCAAATATTACAAACTTAAGAACAAATTTTTCACTTTATAAGCAAAAGCTTAGTGAAAAACTTTGAAGAACAAGGATGTTTTTCTTGAGCGTGATATGATTTCAGTATAGTTTTGGCTAGTGATTTCTTGTTTTTTTACTGAATGAGATTTCTTCTCTATTTATAGGAGTTGAAGTAGAGTTGAAGTAGCGTTGAATCTGTTGGATATTGAGATGTAGTTACGCCATTCCATTAATAGCTTCTGCAGTAGACTTTTTCTTTTAGAAGTGACTACTTACCACAATTAGTATCTTCTCTCTTGGAAGTGGAGATTAACGTCTCTTTCTAATTGAGGAAATTCATTTGCAGAACTTTAACTTGGCTTAAACGTTACTTCATCATGATTAACAATTCTGATTAGAGTCTTCGTGTATCTGGAGAATCTTGCTTCTGATGTTATTTCTTGAAAGTTCAGATGGCGCTGATAACTTCCAGAGTTTACAGAAGGCATTAAATCAGAGTCAGAGCTTCTAGACTTTACTTCATATTCAGATGCTTCTGATACTTTGTAGTTTTGTCCAGAGTCAGAGCTTCTTGAATGAGATTCCACTTTTAGATGCTTCTGATACTTGAGATTTTGCATCTGATCTTGTTTTGCATCTGATGACATCATCAGATTTGTTTCTTCTTTCTTTAGAACCCTGCACACTTAGAAACTTTTCGTTAGGGTGCCATTTTTGGTTTCATCCTTTGTTATCATCAAAATCATGGAATCTGTTGTAGAACAATTTTTGTTCTTACAATCTCCCCCTTTTTGATGATGACAAAACAAATAAAATTATCAGATGAAACATGAAAAATATTAGATCAGATAGACAAAAGCTCCCCCTGAGTTAGTACTAGGGAGTTCAGAAGTTCTTACCAGAGCTTTTCAAGTAATGAGATTTCTGAAACTTTCTGCAAATTCTTAAATTTAATGTTAGAGTTATTTAATCAGAGCTATTAATTAATCAGAGCTATTTTTATCAGAACTATTTCTATAATTGTTGCAGAATGCTTAAGGTTTTAGACATAATTTTCATCAGAGCTATTTAATAATTTCTCCCCCTTTTTGGCATAATCAAAAAGGCATAAAAAAAATAAAAAGAATAATAAAGAAAAACATTTCATTAAACAGAAGCACAAAGGCACAAAAGCATGCAAAACATCAGATCCAAGAAAATATCAGAGCTAAAAAGAAGACAGAAGCAAAAACACTAGGCAAGCAAACAAAATAAATCCTAAGTGCCTAAGGGTTCGGAGGTTGAGGAAGTCTCTGAAGCAACATGGCAAACATGTTCTGGATGTTTTCATTCAAGGCATCTTTCTTGTCCATCCTGGCACGAAGCTCATTCTGATCTTTCTTGATCTCTTGCTGATCTTGCTTTATCTCTTTCAGAGTGTTAAGAATCAGAGGGATCGCAGAGGAAGACTCCCCCTGAATCAGAGCCTGCTGAGCTTCAGCTTCAGCAGCAGCTTGGGCTTCTGCATCTGCCTGAGCCTTGGCTTCAGCTTCCCGAATCCTTAGAAGTTCTGCTTCCTTTGCCAGTCGTTCTTCTTCCAACCTCTTTGCTTCTTCTTCAGCTTCCCTAGCCAATCTTTCCTCCTCTAATCTTCTGGCCTCAGCTTCTCTAGCCAGTCTCTCTTGGAGTCTTTCCTCAGAGTCTCTGATGTAGCCATTTCTGACTTGTTCAGAGATACTCTTCAGCCTATAAGACTCAGAGGTCATCCAACTAATGACTCTGTTCCAGTGTGTCCTAACAGATTTAGGATCATCACTAACTTCAGAGTTTCTAGCCAGAGACTTGATCTTCTGGACTGAAGCTTCTGCAACCTGTATAATGGCCTCCTCAAGGGTAGGTATGGTAAGTTCAGGTTCAGGTTCAGGTGAATGAGGTGGAGAGTTTTGAGGGTTGAGATTTAGAGAGTGAGGTTCAGTTTCTGATTCTGGTTGAGGTTCAGATTCTGCTTGAAATTCAGAATCTGGTTCTGGTTGAAGACTGGGGGATGAAGCATAGAGTGGGTTTAGGTCTAATGGGTCAGAGTCTGGTCCAGGTACAGCGGGAATTTTTGGTGGGGTGATATCAGAGGTGATGGGATCAGATGGTTGAGTTTCAGAGGGGAGAGTTGTTGTTTGTTGTGGTGGAAGTGAAGTTTGGAGTGGTGAGGTTACTTCAGATTGTCTTGTGGGTTGTGGAGCGAAATTTTTAGCATAAATTTCAGCTATTGTTGGGGACTTAGGGTCAGAGTGTTCTTGATCAGAGGACTCATGATCAGATAACTCTTGGTCAGAAGAAGGGGAAAGGTAAGGGGGTGATTCATATTCAGAAGATGAGGAAGAAGAAGTGCTTTGGTGGGTTTGTATAGGTTGAGAGGGAGGAATGAAGGTTCTAGCAATGTTTAGAACTGGTGTTGGTTGGGAGGTTCTGGTGATTGAGGGTGGTATTTCAGAGGTGGTATATATTGGTTGTGAAGAGAGAGGGTTAGAGGAAGCCATTATAGATGCAGAGGAGACAGGAGGAATAGACTTACCAGAAGAGACATTCAGAGGTGCTGAAGTTTTGCTGCCAGAAGTTTCTCCAAGTCTGGCTTTCTTTGCTCTCCTTGCCTCAGCAGCTATCTGTTTCTCAGAGACACCTCTCTTGTATCTGACAAGATCTTCTACAGAGTCCAGACAGTCTTCAAGGCGGAAATCAGAAACATCAACACCTTCTTCCAGCATACGATGAAGATAGAGGGCAACAGCGTCTCTGGGCTCATCCTTGAAGAATCTGACCAGGCCATGAGGCATCTTCCTCTGATCTTTTAGACATTCCCAGGACACATCCATAGTGGGCTTGACTCTAATGTCTTTGATGATTCCCATACTCTTCAGGTTTCTGGCATTCAGAGGCTTTCCCACGTCAATTGCCAGATCATCCATACATCTGGTCTTCTCCAGATCATCTACCAAGCCATGCTCAATGAAGACATCAGAGAGCAATCTTCCCAGAGGAATGTAGGATCTGGGCTTCATATTATTCCTCGTTTCTCTGACTGAATCTCTCAGATATCTGAAGAGAAGAGTAGGGAGGTTGATCTTGATACCTTTCTGGATGCAGTACAAAATGCATTTCTGATCTGCATTTATGTAATCTGAAGAGTTGGAGGCTGGACGATGATGGATTGTTCCCAGAATGATCTTCAGCCAAACTCGGAGGTTCTGATGAAGCTCCTTGTTCTTAGAGGGGTTTCCTTCAACATTAGGTTTGAAGATTGTAGGGTTGATGACTTCAGTGATGCGCTTTGACCTTGGAGGAATGTTGTAAATCCTTTTACCTCCACTACTTTCCATATTCAACAGAGAGGCAATGGATCCTTCTGTGATCACTATCTTCACTCCCAGAACAAAAGAAACAATGAACTGGTCATCAGCATCTGCACATCTCCAGAACTCCTTCACCAGAAGAGGGTAGATTGGACCATAAAGCCTGTCGAAGTAGTTTTCCCAACCTTGCTTGCGAAGATCTTCAGTAAGATCAACACCGTTTCTTCTCAAGTTCTCAAAATCTACCAGCGATTCACACAGTACATCCAAACCTTCAAAGGGAGTTGAAAGATGAATGTGTTGTTCACGGTCAAGAATGTGAGGTTCTTTATAAACTGGGGTTGTGGTGACGCTTATAACCGTGGGTGTTTGAGTGTTTGAGGTTTGGGGATTGGAACTAGATTCCACTTGTTGAGAATGGTTGAAGAGTTCTTGTTGTTGAGCGTCCATGTTGATGAAGATGATGGAGATTGAAGAAGATGAAGAACTTGCAGAGAACTTTCAGAGAAGGGTTTAGGGTTTTAGAGTGAGTGAGAGTGATAAGTGTGAAAAGTGAGAGAAAGTGTTTATATACTAAGGGTAAAAACACATGCAAAACGACACACATACCAGCGTTAGCACAAAAACCAAAATAGCACGTTTGGGGGAAAAATGATTACAGCTCATTAATGAATGTCTAATCCCAACAGTAAGCACACTGCTCGAGGAGATTTCAAGCGTTCTGACCTTTGATTTCTTTTGACAGCTGTCTAGAAGTTCTAGGGTTAGACGCATGTTCCCCACGTGTTGATGTATCTGATCTTCAGGAATACCAAAGGATTTCTGAAGATTTCTAACTCAGATATCTTCTTAACTTGGTAGAAGTATCAGAGTCAGAGGCAGAAGTGTATTTGTTTTTATCAGAGTCTCATTTTACATGTTCAGAGCCAAATTTTACTCAGGGCAATTTTTAATGTTCAGATTTTCTAAGATAAAAAGAAATCTATCTTCAGCTAGAGGCTTAGTAAAGATATCTGCCCATTGATGTTCTGTATCAATGAACTTCAGCGTTACTATCCCTTTCTGAACATAGTCTCTAATAAAATGATGTTTTATTTCTATGTGTTTGGCTCTGGAATGTAGAATGGGATTCTTACTTAAACAAATAGCAGCAGTATTATCACAAAAGATAGGAATGTTACTCTCAAATATCTGAAGATCTTCTAGCTGATGCTTCATCCAGAGCATCTGAGTTGTGCACAGTGATGCTGAGATGTATTCTGCTTCTGCAGTTGATAGAGCAATTGTTGACTGTCTTTTGCTAGCCCAGGAGATTAAGTTGTTTCCCAGAAGCTGGCAATTTCCAGAAGTACTTTTTCGTTCTATTCTATCTCCTGCATAATCTGCATCACAATAACCAGAAAGCCTATACTCTGATGTTTTCTCATACATCAGGCCCAGGTTAGGAGTTCCTTTCAGATACTTAAGAATTCTCTTAACAGCTGTTAAATGAGATTCTCTAGGATCTGATTGGAATCTGGCACAAAGACAGACGCTGAAGAGAATATCAGGACGAGTAGCAGTCAGATAGAGAAGAGAGCCTATCATACCTCGATAGAGCTTCTGACAAACCTTGTTGCTTACTTCTTCCTTCTCCAGAATGCAAGTTGGATGCATAGGAGTTTTTGCAGATTTGCATTCAGTCATATCAAACTTCTTCAGAACGTCTTTAATGTACTTGCTTTGATAAATGTACGTGACTTCTGGGGTTTGATTGATTTGAATTCCCAGAAAGAACTTTAGTTCTTGCATTAAACTCATTTCAAATTCTGCCTGCATTAACTTAGAAAATTCTTGGCAAACAGAGATATTAGCAGAACCAAAAATAATATCATCAACATAAATTTGGCATATCATGAGATCATTATTAAGGTTTTTACAGAAGAGTGTAGAATCAACTTTCCCTCTGATAAAATTTTGTTCTAGAAGAAAATTGCTCAGACGTTCATACCAAGCTCTGGGAGCTTGTTTAAGTCCATATAAAGATTTCTTAAGTTTGAAAACATGTTCTGGAAAGTTTGAATTTTCAAAGCCTGGAGGTTGATTAACATACACTTCTTCTGAAATATAACCATTAAGAAATGCACTCTTGACATCCATTTGGTATAATTTGATAGAATGATTAATAGCAAAAGATACAAGAAGACGAATAGATTCTAACCTCGCGACTGGAGCAAAAGTTTCATTATAATCAATACCTTCTTGTTGACTATAACCTTGAGCTACCAGTCATGCTTTGTTTCTGACAACTTCTCCTTTCTCGTTCAGTTTGTTTCTGAAAACCCATCTGGTTCCAATGACATGAGTGCCTCTGGGTTTTGGAACGAGATCCCAGACATCATTCTTGGAGAATTGATCTAACTCTTCTTGCATAGCTGCCACCCAATCGTTATCTTGAAGAGCTTCATCACAGGACGTAGGCTCAATCAGAGACACTAGTCCCAGAGGAATATCTTCAGAAGTTCTGAAGGTAGATCTGGTTCTAACAGGTTCATCTTTGTTTCCCAAGATCAAATCTTCAGATACGTTAATGCGACTTTTAACTTTCCTTGGAATTTCTGGAGATTTAATTTCTTCAGAGTCTGGAGTGACAGTTGCTTCTGGAGTTTTCTCAGATTCTACCAGAGTGATCTCTAAATCTGCAAACTTTTCAACTAGCTTTGACTTTTCAGGGTCAAGCTTATCATCAAATCTAACATGAATTGATTCCTCCACAATTTTGGTTTCTGTGTTGTATACTCTATAGCCTTTAGAGCGTTCTGAGTATCCTAACATAGTACCTTTCTGTGCTTTGGAATCAAACTTGTTCAGATGTTCTTTAGTATTTAATATAAAACAAATGCATCCAAAAGGATGAAAATAGGAAATGTTGGGTTTTCTTCCCTTACACAGTTCATAGGGAGTCTTATCCAGAATAGGTCTAATAGAGATTCTATTCTGAATGTAACACGCTGTATTTACAGCTTCTGCCCAAAAGTGCTTTGCTACATTTGTTTCATTGATCATGGTTCTGGCCATTTCTTGGAGTGTCCTATTCTTCCTCTCTACAACTCCATTTTGTTGTGGAGTTCTAGGGCAGGAGAAATCATGGGATATTCCATTAGAATCAAATAATTCTTCAAAATCTTTATTTTCAAATTCTCCACCATGATCACTTCTGACTCTAACAATTTTAGAGTCAAATTCTTTTTGCACTTTAGAACAGAAACTGGTGAATACAGAGTGAGACTCACTCTTGTGCTTTAGGAATTTTACCCATGTCCAGCGGCTGTAATCATCAACGATTACTAGTCCATACTTCTTTCCATTGACTGATGCTGTTTTCACAGGACCAAATAAGTCAATGTGAAGAAGCTCCAGAGGCTTAGAGGTAGAAACAACATTTTTCTTTTTAAAAGATGTTTTTGAAAACTTTCCTTTTTGACAAGCTTCACACAGAGCATCTGAAGAAAACTTCAGTTTAGGTAAGCCTCTGACTAACTCAAGTTTAGTTAGCTGAGAAAGTTTTCTCATGCTAATGTGGCCTAAGCGTCTATGCCATACCCATTGCTCTTCGTGAACTGACATTAAACATTTAACATTTTGATCTTTTAAATCAGAAAGATTTATTTTATAAATGTTGTTTTTCCTCTTGCCTGTGAAAAGGACAGAGCCATCGTTCTGACTAATGGCTTTACACGTTTTTTGATTAAAGATTACATCATAACCATTATCACTTAATTGACTTATGGATAACAAGTTATGCATTAATCCTTCTACATAAAGAACATCAGATATAGAGGGAAGAGTACCGTTACCAATAGTTCCGGAGCCTCTGATCCTTCCTTTCTGATCTCCTCCGAAGCCTACAAATCCAGCGTCTTTAAGTTCCAGGCTTTGGAACATAGACTTTCTTCCCGTCATATGTCGCGAGCATCCAGAGTCCAGGTACCATGACTGGTGTTTGAACTTTGCTGCATAGGATATCTGCAACATAGATAATCTTATCTTTCGGTACCCAGAATCTCTTGGGTCCTTTTAGATTAGTTTTCCCAGAGTTTCTCACAACTTTGGGTCTTCTAGCATTTTTAAATTTGTGTTCTTGTGTGTGTGTGTAGTGGTATGAAAAAGGAGATTTAATTTGATCACTTGTAGAGGGTTTATCTTTCTCAGAATCATAACCAATTCCCCTTTTATTATTCTGACTTACTCCATAAATCATGGATGCCATAATACTCCTATCTATCCCATTCTTCAGAAATTTTTGAAAGGCTTCTTCATATTTATAAATAATTTCATTTGAAGTTTGTGGTGCTTGAGACAACGTTTCTTCCAATTCTAAGCTTTTTGTTTTAGCTCCATCTCTTTCTATCATTAGAGATCTGATAGTATCATCTCTTGCTAGAATTGTTGTCTCAAGTCTACTACATACTTCAGATTTTGCTTTAAGAAGGTCTTTAATGTCTTTAATTTTTTGTTTTAATTTCTGAAGAGAGGTAAGAGTTTCTGATAAACATGATTCTAAGTCAGATCTAGAAAGTTCAGAAAATACCTCTTCAGATTCTTCATCTGAGCTGCTGGATGTGGTAGCCATAAATGCTACGTTGGCTTGTTCATCAGAGTCAGATTCTGATGATCCTGATTCACTATCGTCCCAGGTGGCCATTAATCCTTTCTTTGTTCTGAAGGTATTCTTCTTGAAGCTTTCTTTTCTAGGGTTATCTTTCTTCAGCTTGGGGCATTCATTTCTGTAATGACCTGTTTCTTTACATTCAAAACAGGTAATATCTTTATTAGGTTTACCTTTTGAAGTTGACTCTGATCGATCCCCTCTGGGTCTTGATCTTCTGAAGTTGTTGTTGTTCCTTCTTTTCCAGAGTTGCTTAACTCTTCTGGTTAGTAAGGACAGTTCTTCTTCATCATCAGAGTCTTCAGATTCAGAGTCATCAGTGTCTGCAGTTTCTGCTTGAAGGGCTTTGGTTCTGTCTGACTTCCGTCTTTCAGGTCTGGACTTCAGCGCCACTGACTTGTTCCTTTTCTGAGGCTCATCCTCCTCTAGTTCTATCTCATGGCTTCTGAGAGAACTAACAAGTTCTTCAAGGCTGATATTGTTCAGATCCTTTGATAACTTCAGAGCAGTAACCATTGGTCTCCATTTCTTTGGCAGACTTCTGACAATCTTCTTAACATGATCTGCAGTCGTGTATCCTTTGTCTAGCACTTTAAGACCTGCAATAAGAGTTTGGAATCTGGAAAACATAGCTTCTATAGCTTCGTCATCTTCCATCTTGAAAGCTTCATATTTCTGGATCAGCGCCAGAGCCTTCGTCTCCTTGACTTGGGAGTTTCCTTCATGGGTCATCTTCAGAGAGTCAAGTATATCTTTAGCCGTCTCTCTGTTGGTGATCTTTTCGTATTCGTTGTATGATATAGCATTTAGAAGTATTGTTCTGGCCTTGTGGTGATTCTTGAAAACACGTTTCTGATCTTCTGACATTTTGCTTCTGGGAACTTCAACTCCATTTAAGATTGGAGGTTTGTATCCATCTGTGACAATGTCCCAGAGGTCAGCATCATAACCCAGAAAAAAACTTTCGATTCTATCTTTCCAGTAATCAAACTTTTCTCCATCAAAAACAGGAGGCTTGGCATTGTAAGAATCTTTCTCATTTGAGTGGGCCATTGTTTTTCTCGTACTGGATCTCTCTACACGGTTAAGTGTTTGATTAGAAAATCAATAACAGAGCCGGAGCTCTGATACCAATTGAAGGTGAGAAAAACAAGAAAGGGGGGGGGTTTGAATTGTTTGAAAAATAAGCGCTTTTTGCAAAATGAAATCACACAATGATTTTATACTGGTTCGCTTATAACACAAAGCTACTCCAGTCCACCCGGCCAAGGTGATTTCGCCTTCAACAAGGACTTAATCCACTAATCTTGAAAGATTACAAACAACCCCTAAGAGAGAAGAAAATCTCTTAGTCCTCTCAAGTCTACAGACTGCAAAGAGTCACTTGAGGAAATCAAATAAAAATTAGATACAAGATGTGTAATCTAGAGTGCTTCTAAGAAAGCAAATATTACAAACTTAAGAACAAATTTTTCACTTTATAAGCAAAAGCTTAGTGAAAAACTTTGAAGAACAAGGATGTTTTTCTTGAGCGTGATATGATTTCAGTATAGTTTTGGCTAGTGATTTCTTGTTTTTTTACTGAATGAGATTTCTTCTCTATTTATAGGAGTTGAAGTAGAGTTGAAGTAGCGTTGAATCTGTTGGATATTGAGATGTAGTTACGCCATTCCATTAATAGCTTCTGCAGTAGACTTTTTCTTTTAGAAGTGACTACTTACCACAATTAGTATCTTCTCTCTTGGAAGTGGAGATTAACGTCTCTTTCTAATTGAGGAAATTCATTTGCAGAACTTTAACTTGGCTTAAACGTTACTTCATCATGATTAACAATTCTGATTAGAGTCTTCGTGTATCTGGAGAATCTTGCTTCTGATGTTATTTCTTGAAAGTTCAGATGGCGCTGATAACTTCCAGAGTTTACAGAAGGCATTAAATCAGAGTCAGAGCTTCTAGACTTTACTTCATATTCAGATGCTTCTGATACTTTGTAGTTTTGTCCAGAGTCAGAGCTTCTTGAATGAGATTCCACTTTTAGATGCTTCTGATACTTGAGATTTTGCATCTGATCTTGTTTTGCATCTGATGACATCATCAGATTTGTTTCTTCTTTCTTTAGAACCCTGCACACTTAGAAACTTTTCGTTAGGGTGCCATTTTTGGTTTCATCCTTTGTTATCATCAAAATCATGGAATCTGTTGTAGAACAATTTTTGTTCTTACATCCTGACCATCTGATCATGTTAATTTGTTTTAATTTGAGCCATTCCTTTTAAATACCACGTGTGTCTTGCATTGACTAGAGTCCACCATAGATAACACACGCTTGGCCATCACATCTGCCACATCAATTAATGAGGAAGATCTGATGGGCCTTGTATTTTGCTTTTTATTTTAATTTCTGATTTTCTTTTAATTGCTCCTATTTTATTTGATTCATAGAAATTTCATTTTTTTTATCCAAATAATATGGGACTTTCACCAAAAATCTTTAAATATTTTCATCTTTCATATTCTGAATTAAAATTATTTTTTGGATTAATTTTGATATTTTTCATGAATTAAATTTTTGTGTGCATATTTTTAATTGTTTAAAAATACTTCTGACTTTTCAAAAATAGTGAATTTTTTTGCCTAAGGTCCTTTGACCTTGTTTGACCTAGGATAAATCCCTTGGCCATTTATTTGGTGTTTTAAAGAGATTTTAGGTTTTGACCAAATTAAAATATATTTTAATTCATTTTTAAATTGATTTTTAATTGATTAAATGTTTAAAAATATTGTTGAGCCATTTTTATGGCCTTGAGATGTTTTACTTCCTGTTTGGGCCTTGGTCAAGGTTCATTTTACTTTTGTTGGATCAAAACCATTGAATTTAGGGGATTGATGAAATATACATTTCATCTCCCAAAATGAATGAATGGTTTTGATTTGATGAAATTCCTCCCATGATCAATTTGTGTTTCTATCTCCCCCTCCCTCTTCATCTTCGTCCCTATTCTTTCCCATTCCCTCATTTGACCAATGAAATCTCTAATGTATAAAGGCTAATTGATTCATCAATGACCTTCTGTCAGATGAATCAATACAAGCATGATTGAGATAGGTCCCTCCCTCTTGATCTTTTCTTTTAGTGTGTGGTATGTTTTAGGAGTTTGGTTCTTCATACCAAATCTCTAACATGCATTAACACCTACATTTTTATTGCCCTGCCTCAGATAGTTGTCCTTCTATATAAGTCCAATTAGGATTGCTTAATTTAACCCTCAAGGCATAACATTCTAGTAAGTGAGATTGTAAGTCTCCCATTCTTCATGGCATTGTGTGGAGACTTGACCTTTTTTCCTTTTATGAGAGCTAGTGGCATACTTGTTGAATTATCCAAGTTGGAGCCCTTCTCATGGAAGATGTCTTGGTTTAAGGATTCATACTTGTGAATGAATGGTTGAGTGTTCTCCAAAGAGTGACTTAATCAATTAAAAATCACCACTAACACTTGACTAACTTTTGACTAACATTTGATTAACTCTTGTTAATATTTCTTTACTTTCAAGTCATTTACTTTATACAATTTAAATTTCAGTCATTTATCATTCATTGCCATTTACATTTCATATAACTTGTTTATGTTTATGTCATTTTCGCTTTGCTCATTTGAGCCATATCTTGTGATTGTATATATTTATTTGTGTGTTTTGATTTTGTTTGTGGTCTTAGGACCTTAAAATACTTAATAACAACAAAAACACTAAAAAAACATTTGTTGGACTGTTGAACTTGATCTGAACTTTTGGACTTAGGATTAGACAACATTCCCTATGCAAAAGGACTTGGCCAATGCCAACATTTTGAGACTGAGCCTTCATCTGATGCAAGCCTTGGAATTGGTTTGAATCCATCTGTTACTCTGTCTTTGTGCTTAATTGTTATTTTGATCATGTGTCTGATGTTTTGTTCTGAGTTGATCAAGGAATATTTCATCTGATACATTGGAAGACAAATAAGACTGCTAGGTATGGGAATTGCTTGCTTGGATGTGGCTATCTTTATTTGATGCCTTGATTTTCATGATGTCTAGATAGTGTTCATTGCTTATTGATTATTGTTTGATTAAAGTACAAGGGAAAATGGGTTTCTATATGACATTCTTGTTTGTTGGATTGCATCCCATTGGTCAGATCTTTTCAACCCTTAACTTTTAAATTTGTGCTTAGGATAGTCTCTTCATCTCCTCCCACTTCTTAAATTTCAAAATATCTCCCTCTTTTCAAAAACTTCTTTGCCTATGATTTCAAACTTAGACTTTGTTTTAATAACTAGAAACTTTGGTCTTATGTCATTGAATTTTCAAACCTTTTCTTAAATCAAACTGGTAAATAAACTTAATCATATTGACTTAAAATTTCAAAAGATAAAAAGAACTAACAACCCCATTCAAACTTTTGGCTCTTTGTTCCCTTTTATTATTAAACCTTTTGTTAAAAGTAACTCACCAACTTATTTGAAATTTTTACCACGAACTACGAGGTTTTGATCCCTCATTTTTATGTTGGTACGTAGACACAAGTCTGAAGGTCTTGTCAAACACAAAAATATAATCAATGAATTCTTTTCTCATCTCCACACTCTATTTTTCTCAAACATCTTTTATACCAACACACATATGCACACATAAAAAGGGCTCCCTATGAGTACCTAGGATACTTTGGGTGCTAACACCTTCCCTCTGTGTAACCAACCCCCTCACTTGTAATCTCTGGCATTTTATTAGTTTTGATTTGAAAACTTCTTATCTTTGGGTTTTGTTCGTACTTTTTCCTTTTTCTTTGGAAACAATAAAAGCGCGGTGACGACTCTGATTTTATTGACGTTAAGCTTATCGATAGCTTGATGATCATGAATTTACCGCTACAATGACGTCCTATACACCCTTATCAACCGAGTTGATATGGATACACATACAAGCTTTTTAGTAGCCATAGTTTTCACCAGTAAAATTAGGCGCTCCATTATACGCCCCTTTAGGTTAGGTAGCCATTTTCTAATAAGCGAATATTGAAACACAAAATTAACCGGAGCTTTGATACCACTTTTTAGATAAAGGCGACTTATCTAGAGAGGGTGTGAATATATCCAAGGTTAAAAAAAGTTACAAAAATTGTTTTGAAAATTTTAACGGTTAACGGAAGTGACCTGAATCAAATCGTCTAAACCTAACTGCTATCGAGAAGCTCGGATATACGTATATGAAAACCAATTGATGATAATTATAGATAAATCAATTAATATGTTGAAAAATCGTTTAAATGATATAGCTAAAGGTGGAGGTTATTTCCAATGACAAAACACAAAAACATAATTGAGGCAAATTATCGAACAACTTATGTGCAATTAATTTTGTTTATAACTTTCTATGGTTTTGTTGATTTGAAAAAACAACTACAATCTAATGGATTGTAATCAACACAACATAACCATTTTCAAAATGTCTACAACAACAGTTTAACCAAACATATTGATCGCACAATCTACGAATTCAACAATTTGAAAATGAAAAGTAAAAGATATATATATATATATATATATATATATATATATATATATATATATATATATATATATATATATATATATATATATATAGAGAGAGAGAGAGAGAGAGAGTACACAAAGATTTATTTAGGCAATTCACATATTGTCCTCGTTATGGTTACGTCTGCCCCCAATTCCAAATGGAATTGAGATATCAATCTTACTTTACTAAAGTGGTTTTACAAGAGAAATGTAGCAATACAACCCAACAAACCCTATGTTCGATGTTGATTCTAACACTTTCTCTTCCTTGATCTTAACCTCGATCAAAAATCCAATAATTCCAATTGATCATGTGGTTATCACTACTCCTTCGACCACACCCACCTGTCTTCGAAGCTTTCACTCGGCAGAATCGAATTGCGAATTATTATGACCCAAGATTTTCAAACGACCCTCCGGTTATCGCTACTCCTTCGACTAAATCCACCGTTCTTTGAAGCATTCCCTCGGGTGAATCAGATTGTGAAATATTGTGCAAAACCCCCCAAATCTACACCGATCATGGAGTACAAACCCTAATTGGTTTTTCCCGATGAAAACCCCCAAAGAATCTCAACCCAATCGTACAAATTGCACCAACCTAAATTGGACGTTATCAACTCTAAACCTTGATACAACACAACAAGAATGGTTATGTGTAATTGTAATGCATATGCAAAGTGAGATTGAAGATGATGAGATTTTCCTTTGTATCTTTCAGATTTTCAATTGCTTGAAATGATACATGTATGAAGTATTTATATGTGTGTAAGTTGGAGGCAAAAAGAATGCAAAAGATTTTTAAAAAATCATTAATTTTTTTGAAAAAATACATCGTATGTGTCAACCTATGTAAGTCATGTGTCGACACATTCGAAGTATGTGTCGACTCATAGAAGAATTTTCTTTTCTATGTGTCGATCTGAAACCCCTCAAAAATTAACATATTAAACAGGCGCTACAGACTTTAAAACTCATCAACATGTGTCGACTCATACAACATATGTGTCGACACATAAGCTAGTGTCTTGCATAAAAATACATTTTTGTCATGTAGAATCATTTCTAACATTTTCTAAATCATTTCCAAAATATTTTTCCGCATGCTAAGATGCACATTAAGATTAAGAGGATATCTTCAAATATACATAAACGTTAAAGTATTCAAATTTTTACATCATACAAAATACATCTAACGGAAAGTTGTATTACAGTTAGATGATTGTTATTGCTTTGTCTTAATTAATCTTTGATTTGTAGATAAGATGAAATGTTATAAGATAATGCTTCATATGAAAAGACGCATAGGGTTGCCCCCTTCTACGATCGCGCTGCTGCCAAGAAGACTGCCGGAGGAATCCTTCATACGGGGTCCCCCGATGGTCTCGCTGCTGCCAAGCGCCGAACACGGCTGTATTAGTTAAATTATGAATTAACTTCTAATCTTGATGAAACAAATGTCCACAAAACTCTCCTGTTGATCCAATTTCTCTATTTCCCACATAAAGGAAAAACAAAGAGATATATGGTAAAGACGCAAAACGAAAGGCGATGACAAGTGACTTCACATGAAAACAGTGAATCAAGACTAAACTGATCCATTTCCCCGCTCCTTTGTTTGTCATGAAACAAGAAATTATTCGACAACGTCTCATTCACGAGAATATGACCATTTCCAACTCTCTTTGTTTCATTCCAACATTTTTTTTCTCCATCTCCTTGTCTTTTTCCCTCTCTTGAAATCCGAGCTTGATTCCTTTTTCCCTTTTTTATCCGCACTTTTGTCAATTTCCACTGGATTTTCTTCACCCTTTCAACCTATTCATGATGTTGATATCACCATAAAATATTCTTTACATTCTACCTCTTTCTTTTATTAGCTAATTCTTTACCTCTAGGCTAAAATATTTCCTCTAATAATAGTACTATTGTTTTGATTCAAAAGCAAGCAACAATTATTGAATTTTAAAAAATATGTAACAAGAGAATCTCTCTTTATTTCTGTGGGCCATTCTATAATTGCATGCAATCAGACACCAACTAGTACTATTTCATATTTTATTGTAAATTTTCTCCATCATCCATAACTATCAAATTTTCAACATATCCTGTCACATTATAATCAATCAAATGCATAGAAGAACTGAACCCTTCTATTCTTTTATATAAAATATTTCAACTCCGGAAAACCAGCTCAATTCAAAGTATAGCGAAATATCAAATTCAAATCTGCAATATTTCACTAATTACTGGAAAGAATATATATATTTCAACTTCTACTTGAAAAATTATGCTTGATATATATCCTATTTTATACATCAAGTTCACCAAAACAAAGTTTATAACTTTCGCAACTGAATAAATCGACAGTAAATTCGACAAAATTACAGCGACACTGTGATTTTATTAAAAGTTCATAGCGTATTTTTGTCAAAATCACTACGACATAAAGTCGTTGTTTATCCGAACATGCGCGAGTATGATAATCAAGAAAATTTTAAATCTGAAAACTCTTTTATTTGATCAATTGAAGTGTTGTTGCTCCAACCATGGCCATAATCCAGATTGATCATCAATGGCAGAAAACATGTTACTCAAACTCTCTTCTTTAACCATGTGATCAATCTTTTGGCACTGATTAATGTCTTGTCTTGTCGAATTGGTTTGAAAGAGTTGATGAGGAACTAGTGTTGGTCTAGAAGAAGATGGAAAGAGGTTTATGCTTGTTTGTTGTTGAGTGGATAAAGGACTATCAATAGCTGTTTGTGTCGTCCTTGTTGAAATATCCAACTTGATTTCTGAACTGTTTTCACTTCTGTTGCTGCTTGATCCTTCTGTTTCTTTGTTTAGGTTGATTGATTCTGTTGGTTCTCTATTTTTCAGTGCCAATATCTGAAAAACATTGGAAAACGGTAAAATAAGTAAGTTACAAGGTAAAAAAGCTTTTTTTTCTGCTTGGAGTGTAAAGTTAAAGGTGATGAATCACATGATTTTAGTGTTTTTGTACAAAGTGAGGAAACCATGCAAGAGAAACATGTCATTGATAGACAGTATCTTTATAATGATACAGAGAAAAAAAGCAGCTTTTGGAAAAAGTTGTTACTAATGGGTGAAATTGATGAAAGAAAAAATAAAGGTGATCTGAAAATTGAAATTTCTTTTATATTAAAAAAGAAAAATTTAAATTTCTTTTAAATAACTCTAGGGGCCACTTGGCTTAATGATATTGATTATTGATTAGGGTCTTTTTGCAGTAGTTTCTTATTCATTGTAAACATAGTTAATAACAGGATCAATATCAGCATCTTTCATACTGATTTATCGCATTCGTTTTTGTAGTAACAAACTGTTTCTCAGAAACTTGCTGCTCAATCATGATTTCAAGCTTTATTTACATAATCAAAACAATCTCATCTTATCTAATATAGCACAAATTTAACATCTCTTTAATCCTAATTTATAATCATGGTATTAATTTAAAATCAAAACAATCTCATCTTATCGAATATAGCACAAATTTAACATCTCTTCAATCCTATTTTATAATCATGGTAATAATTGAAAATCAAAACACAAACATTAATTATATATGATTTTATATATGTTTTTATCTCTTTTTCTACTATACCAACCTTCTTTTAAAAAGTTAACATAAAACAAAACAAATCATTTAAGCCATCATCAAACTGGATCATAAATATCTATAAGTTGAGATTGAGCTCTAATCGCTTTGATTCGTTAAGAGAGTATTATATCATCATGAATAATTAATTAAGAAGAGAATTTACAACACAAACCTCTGACTGAAGCTTCTGGTTCTGAGCTTGAAGTGCATCATTATCAGCCTTAACAGAATCATATTGTCTTTTAAGAACATCATAGTCTTTCTCCAACTGTTTTGTCTTCCATCTAGCCCTTCTGTTTTGAAACCATATAGCAATTTGTCTTGGTTGAAGTCCAAGAGCCCTTGCAAGCTGCATTTTCCTCTCAGGTTCAAGCTTGTTTCCTAACTCAAAGCTTTTCTCAAGGGTCTTCACTTGTTCCATGTTAAGCCTTCTCTTCTTCTCCCCTAACTGCGATCCGTCGTCCGATAATTCTTCTTCCACATTCGCTTCTTCTCCGAGTTCTATCCCGGAAAACGACATAGATCTCTTTCCCAAAAAGGATACTCCTCCTACAACAACAACAACAACATTTAAAACATGATATATATTAACTTAATAGTAATACCATAAATAAAGGATGGCGACCGGGATCTGGGCCACGACCTAATAGTTTTTAATGTTAAACAACATAATTGATTGGGGTTGCATCAGTTGCATTTGACTGTAATTCTCTAAAATATTAAGAACTCTGATGCGACCGCGACCGTTAATTAAAACCCAGATTACACTAGGTTGATTTTATGCGAGTGTTATAGAGAGAGAGGGTACCATGGTAATCTTGAGGTGCGCATGAGGTTATAATTGAGTTGAGTGAAGGTGGAGGTTGATGATGGTCATCTTGATGAGAAGTTTGAAGCATGAAATTTGATGGAAAGAAAGCCATATCATTGCAAGCCAAAAATTCTACTAATCTTTCTTCAATAGCTATATCACAAATGAAGATTGATCCTTGCTATTGTTTCTCTCTCTCTCTAGGTGCATATTTGGAAAGGAACTATCAAAAACATGTTCTTGAAAACTGAAAGAGGATGCACAAATTAATCTTGAAAATATTATTCTATTAAAAAGTGAATATTTTTTTAGAGGAGAGGGTAGAGTGAGGGAAAGAAGAAGAGATGTTTGAATCTATATGTTTCTATACATCACCTTCAATATATATCACTCTTTTTTTTTCTTATTATATGTAAAGTTGCTAATGTTAAATTAAAAGAAAGAGATAGAGAGAGAGAAAAGAAACTCTAATTTGTTTTATCTTCTATATACATGAAAAAGAAAAACAGCTAGGTTTGCTTTATTTTTAGAATGAATATACATGTTGGTTATTAGATGTCAAAGTGGCATTTAGCATTTGGAAAAAAGAAATAAAGAAAAAATAATAATTTTTTAATTAATAAAAATAATTTTTAAAAATTATAGCTTCTCTGTATCAATCTGTCTAATATTCCATTGAAGTGAGTGCATGTGTAAGTTGCAATTATTTTCCTAATGATAAATAAGTTTCTCACTTAGGAGACAAAGATGTGGGGTTTTACTTTACTAATAAAGTTGTCTTTAAATATAGTTATAGAAATTTAATTGCATGTCCTTGATTCCATTATTAATGGCCAGGAAATAGAGATTCATATAATATTATGGTTATTTAATTTAATCTATAGTGAATTTTGGATTTTAAAAAAAATAGTACTGTTATTAATAATTTTTTTCATTAAAGTAAATATTATAAACAAATGGCAGTAGATGGGGCAGGTGTTTTTACTGTTGGAAAAAGAAAGTTATTACCTGGTTTGGTGATAAAATCCATTTTGATGTTTGTTAGAAATATATATTTTAAAGGATAAAAAATTATTTGATACATCAATGAAAAGCACCACTTGAGTTTTTTTTAATGTCTATTTTTAAAAAAGAATAAAAGTCATGTGCCATATGAATAGTTTAACGAATTTATGACTAGAAATTTTTCCTTAAAAATATATATTCAATATTTGTCAAAGTAATAATCATATCATTTTTTTTAAAAAATATAAATTTTTCCTTTTTTAATTATTTAAACAAAATCCTAAAATGTAGTTTTGAAAATTCTTTTAAAATAAATAGAAGGCATTGTTGGATTAAGTGGTTAATTCAATTCAACTAAAGATGAGTAATTTTGAAAAACTTAAATTTGAATTTTGTATGCAATAATTATTAATTTTTACTTATTTATTAAATATTTTTTTATACGAAAATGCTTAATTCATATGATTAAAAAGCAAAGGTTGAATATATAATGAAATATTGATAAAATTTTGAAAGTTAATAAAAGATAAAGTCATATGTATATGTATTAAAGTCTAAGCAACTTTATTAGTTTGTCTTCTAGCAAACTTAATACGCGAGTTCAAAAATAAAGAGCTAGCAAGAGTTAACATTTGTTAATAATCTTACCAAACTCTAACAAACTCAGTTGTTGGTTATTCACATTATCTGCTACACTTTTAGAATCTTTCTCAAACTCCACTTCATCCAAGTCAGGCTCATGCATTATTTTGATGACTGCTAGAAGGCATAAAGTCTCCCTCATATTGACCTCGATAATAGGTGAAACCCAATCCTTCTGAGCTACCAAAATGGTCCATGTTCATCTCGTACACAATCATTTATACCTACCTTATTATAAGTAGATGAGAAAGTTCTGTTATACATTTGAGACGACACGTTGAAGGTTTTATCCAAGTATGATGCATATGGGTTTGATATTGATTGGTATTTCTCTACCGGAGTTGATATGCATTTCACCATCCTAAAAGTATGTAAGAGGCACATTCACAAATTATTTTCGTCGAGTCTTCAATTTGGTTTTATATATGACTATTTCTACCCTTCCAAATACTCCATTAAACGGAAGTGCTTGTTGGTCTTGATGTATTTCCTATAAAATAGAGAAAATTATTGATATGAATGAGATGTTATCAATCGACACCTATTGTATAATAGGCCATCATGTCATTTCCCCCTAACAACTCAATACTTTGGGGGAAATACAAGAAAATGTGTTTATCATCTTCCATTTTTCCACCACATACACTATAATAATTCAGACATTAAAGTTTCTTATCAATGAAACAATTTCTTGTTGGTTCCTAATTCCTACATAATAGCCAACAATTTTTTTTTACCTTTAGAGGGGTTTATATTTTTCAGAGGAGTTGTCAGTTCTCATTGACCCTTAGATGAGTTGTATCAATAGTCTATTTTATGCAATATTGATAGGCACCCACTACTATAAATAACACATCTAACGTCGGTCGCAAAATATATTTAACATCGGCAAGACAGGCGAGGTAACAAAGGGAGACATGAAAAGTAATCACTTGTCACCTCAGTGTTTTTAAAACTGAGGTTAGAAATTAAAAGGTCGTGGATTTGATCCTGAATATTTGCATTTTTATTGTTTTCAGAACTAGATGGTGCACCCAATGTTATTTACTTGGTTTTATGTAAACGCCGAGGTAATATCTCAATGTTATTACCTCGGTTTTATGTAAACACTAAGGGGATAATTTTTTTTGTACTATCGTTTGCACCTGTATTACAAAATCATATTCCTGAATATAGAACCATATTTTGCATATTCCTGGAAAAAAAATACATTGTATATTTTGCCAATTTCTCAATCTGAAATATTGTACCACAAATATTCATTGATTAAACAAAACACAAATTCAAAATGGCACACACTTTATAATTTTACATCAAAACTAAAACAAAGGATTATGAAACAAAAGCAATAACCAAAATGGAAAGCTTTCTAGGATGTCCAATAGGATTTGTCACTTGTCCTTAAGCACCTATAGTTTGAACAACATTTGAAACTAATTAGGTCAATCAACAACAATATTAAATATATAGTACAATGATTAAAAAGGAGTAAAATGATTAATTATAAATGTCAAAGGGATATACAACATTTACTTACTAGTTTTCTCATATCCCCTCTTCATGATCACGACGAATAACATGCACATCATCTGAATCATTTTCTTCAGATGCTTGAGTTCTGCATATCATCCGCAGACTGATGGTCAGACTGAGAGGACGATTCAGTCGCTAGAGGATCTTTTGAGGGCTTGTGTTTTGGAAAAGGGAGGTGCTTGGGATTGTTATTTACCTTTGATTGAGTTTACCTACAACAATAGTTTTCATTCGAGCATTGGTATGGCGCCGTTTGAAGCTTTATATAGTAGGAGATGTCGGACACCTTTATGTTGGTATGAGTCCGGTGAGAGTGCTGTGGTTGGACCGGAAATTGTTCAACAAACTACGGAAAAGATTAAGATGATTCAGGAGAAGATGAGAATTGCTCAGAGTCGTCAGAAGAGTTATCATGACAAGAGGAGGAAATCACGTGTTTCTTCGTGTTACTCCGATAACTGGGGTTGGTCGAGCTTTGAAGTCAAAGAAGTTGACACCTCGATTTATTGGTCCTTATCAGATTTTAGAGAGGATAGGAGAGGTAGCCTATCGTATCGCTTTACCGCCGTCACTTGCGAATTTGCATGAGGTTTTTCATGTGTCTCAGTTGAGGAGGTACATTCATGATCCGTCGCATGTGATCCAAGTAGATGATGTACAGGTGAGAGATAACCTGACTGTTGAAATATCGCCTATGAGGATTGAGGATCGAGAGTTGAAGCAGTTGCGGGGTAAAGAGATTGCCTTAGTGAAAGTAGCTTGGGGAGGACCAGCAGGTGGCAATGTGACTTGGGAACTGGAGAGTCAGATGAAAGAGTCTTATCCAGAGTTATTTGCTTGAGGTATGTTTTCGAGGACGAAAACTCTTTTAGTGGGGGAGAGTTGTAACACCCCGAATAAAATAAGAGAATTATTTAAATTAAGTTAATAATATATTTATTAATTTAATTAAATAAATTGAATTATTGGATTATTATTATTATTATTATTTGGAATAATAATTAGTGGAAAATATATAAGTTGGAATAAGAGAAAAGGGTTTTCATTTTTGGTAAAGAGTTTTCACGTGAAACAGAGAAGCGGCTGAAAAGTGGAAAGTGGAGAAAGGGCAAAGAGGAAGAGCTAGAGAGCAAAGGTTGAAGAACGGAAAAGCTTGAAGCTTAGAGATTGCCGGATTATCTCAGGTAAGGGGGGTTTATCGTCGTTTAATGGGTATTATAGATTAACATGTAATGGGTAGTGATAAACCGTTGAATTACCCTAATTGGGATTTAGAATGCTGAGAAAAATTGTGATGAATAAGTTGTATTAAAGCTGTAATTGAGTCCGTAATTGTGTGAGTCGTGTTCCCCCGAACGTATAGCTTTTTACGGAAATTGAATCGGAGGTCCGGAAGTCCTCCAACGGCGGAAAATGCGGAGAACTCTGCATTCTGCCTTGTGTTAGCGCAGGAACTGCTGTTTTGTCTGCGTTAACCGGTTAACCCAGGGCGTTAACCGGTTAACACTGTTATATTTTGTGAAAATGTGTTGTTTTGCCTGCGTTAACCGGTTAACCCAGGGCGTTAACCGGTTAACACTGTTGCGTTTTGCCAAAAAATGTGTTTTGTCCTGCGTTAACCGGTTAACCCAGGGCGTTAACCGGTTAACACTGTTGGAAAAGTGAAAAATTGATATTTTAATGTTGTGAGCATACTTGGTGATTTGCCTAGGTTGGTGTGTGACATAGTAGGGATTGAGTTATGTTATGAAGTAATATTGTAGTCAATTTTGATGAGTAAAATTTGTTGGGTTTGTGTTATAAAGTGTCGATGCAAGTATGACTGAGTTGTTAAGTTGTTCCGTGTACGGAAAGTTGTTAAAAATACTGAGTTGTAGGCTTGATGAGCCAAAGTTGATTATAAGTTGATTATGTTGAAAACCTTGTTGTGTTGCTATTATTATTATGTTGTCGGAATTGTAAAGTCGTGTATGCCATGTACATTCATATGCATTAAGTCGGAGCTTTGCTCACACCACGTTGGCCTGGATTGGCAAATTTTAAGTTGAAAGTTGAAGGCTTATGCCTTGATGCCCAATAAAATGGCAATGATTTTAAGTTGGGAGTTTTACTCCGATTGGTACCACATGCATGACGAGTCGAGTCTCATTTGAGTTGCATTTTATGTTGTTATTGAGTTGCATTTTACGTTGTTATTGAGTATGATATTTGAGTTGATGTGCCGTTACTGAATGCATGATATGATTAGGGTGATTAACGTGTAAATTTACTTAGCATTACATGATGATTTATAATGCTTATTATATCGATTGAGGAACTCACCCTTACAACTATTTTTCAGGTAACGAGCAGTGAGTGAGTAGAAGCTAGTGCTTGGAGTCTAGTGTGGTCTCCTTAGTGGGTCATGCTCTGATAGATGTAACATCGGGACGGGATGTTTTAACTTGTTGAATAATTTTATGTGTAATGTATTACATATGTTGAATGATCTCTATCCGCTGCGTATTTTGCAAGAAGTGTTTATGTTGAATTAAATAATGAGCATGACTGATTTTTATGGTGAAATGTGTGAAGTGTTGTGTGACACCCTTAACTGCAATAATTACTCTGATTTATATATTTGTTGTTGTAAATTAAATATTTGGGGTATTTTTGAAGGGTGTTACATAAGTGGTATCAGAGCAGGTCGGTCTGTCCGGCCAGTTGTCGTGTCGTTACTGTCTAACAATTGTGTATTGTTACTAATCTAACTTTTAAGTTGTGTTGTATTGATAAGTTGGAATGGCTGGAAGGAATGATGCTGCAATGGCTGCCGCAATGCAAGCAATGGCACAAGCTGTGCAGAACTTGCCAAATGCTGGTGGTGATGCTGGATCACGTAGCTTGGCGACTTTTCAGAGAGAGAATCCGCCGGTGTTTAAAGGGAAGCATGATCCAGATGCAGCCTTGGGATGGTTGAAAGAGATTGAGAGAATCTTCCGTGTTATGGATTGCACTCCAGCTCAGAAGGTTCGGTATGGTACTCACATGCTAGCAGTCGAAGCTGATGACTGGTGGCTAGAGACTCACGAGAGGTTGACCGTGGCAGGTGAAGTCATTACTTGGGATGTATTCCGTAGGGAATTCATGAGAAAGTATTATCCGGAAGATGTCCGTGGTAAGAAGGAAATTGAGTTCCTTGAGCTGAAGCAAGGAAACATGTCTGTCACTGATTATGCTGCGAAATTTGTGGAGCTGTCCAAATTTTATCCTCATTACACTGGTGCTGGTGCTGAATTTTCAAAGTGCATCAAGTTTGAAAATGGACTGCGCTCTGAAATTAAGAAGGTTGTTGGGTATCAGAAGATACGCATTTTTACTGAATTGGTTGATAGCTGCAGGATATTTGAAGAAGACAATAATGCTCATTACAAGATTGTCAGTGACCGCAGGGGCAAGCAACATCAAAATCGTGGAAAGCCGTATGATGCCCCAGTGGAAAGAGGGAAACAAGGAGCTGCTCCGGCTCAGAGGACCAGTAGGAGAGGTGCTCCTGCTGGTATAGTTTGCTTCAAATGTGGTCAGGCTGGTCATAAGAGTAATGTATGCACTGCTGAAGTAAAGAGATGTTTTCGTTGTGGTAAGACTGGTCATGCAATAGCTGATTGCAAGCACAAGGAAATGATTTGTTTTAATTGTGGCGAAGAAGGGCATATTGGAAGTCAGTGTCAGAAGCCAAAGAAATCTCAAACTGGGAAGGTGTTCGCATTGACCGGAACTCAAACCTCCAGTGAGGACAGACTTATCCGAGGTACGTGTTATATTAATGGCTTTCCTCTTGTAGCTATTATTGACACAGGTGCGACTCATTCCTTTATATCTTTGGATTGTGCTGTGAAACTTAAGTTAGAGATATCTGAGATGTTTGGTAGTATGGTAATTGATACTTCTGCGAAGGGTTCAGTGACTACTACTTCGGTTTGTTTAAATTGTCCTTTGAGTATTTTTGGTAGAGACTTTGGGATGGACCTAGTGTGTCTTCCACTAGTGCAGATTGATGTTATTCTGGGTATGAACTGGTTGGTGTTTAACCGAGTTTCTATCAACTGTTTTGATAAGACGGTGGTCTTTCCTGAGATTGAGGAGGGAAAGAGTTTGTTTCTATCAGCAAGGCAAGTGAATGAGGAAGTAGCTGATGGGGCAGAGTTGTTTATGCTGTTAGCGACTTTGGAGGCTAAAGATAAACTGGTGATTGGCGATCTAGCAGTGGTGTGTGATTTTCCTGATGTGTTTCCGGAAGAGGTGAATGATTTACCGCCAGAGCGCGAAGTGGAGTTCTCGATTGATTTGTTACCTGGTACTCGGCCGATATCGATGGCTCCGTACCGTATGTCTGCTGTTGAGTTAACTGAATTGAAGAGTCAGTTGGAAGATCTGTTGGATAAGAAATTTATTCGTCCGAGTGTGTCACCGTGGGGTGCACCAGTGCTATTGGTTAAGAAGAAAGAAGGTACGATGAGGTTGTGTGTGGACTACAGGCAACTGAATAAAGTGACGATCAAGAATCGGTATCCTTTGCCGAGGATTGATGATTTGATGGATCAGTTGGTTGGTGCAAGTGTGTTCAGCAAAATAGATTTGAGATCTGGGTATCATCAGATCCGTGTGAAAACCGAGGATATTCAGAAGACTGCTTTCAGAACAAGGTATGGACATTATGAGTATTCTGTAATGCCTTTTGGTGTGACTAATGCGCCTGGAGTATTTATGGAGTATATGAATAGGATTTTCCATCCGTACCTAGACAAGTTTGTTGTGGTGTTTATTGATGATATTTTGGTGTATTCGAAATCTGAAGAAGAGCATACTGAACAGTTGAGAGTGGTTTTGGGAGTTCTACGAGAAAAGAAGTTATTTGCTAAACTGTCTAAGTGTGAATTTTGGTTAGAAGAGGTTAGTTTTCTTGGTCATGTGATTTCAAGAGGTGGTGTTGTTGTTGATCCTTCCAAGATAGAAGCGGTATCTAAGTGGGAAGCTCCGAAGTCTGTTGCTGAGATTCGAAGTTTCCTTGGTTTGGCTGGTTATTATAAGAAGTTCATTGAGGGATTTTCTAAGTTGGCGTTACCATTGACGATGTTGACTAGGAAGGGGCAAGCGTTTGTTTGGGACTCAAAATGTGAAGAAGGTTTCCAAGAGTTAAAGAGAAGGTTAACTACTGCTCCTATTCTGATATTACCGAGTTCGTCGGAATCATTTGAAGTTTACTGTGATGCTTCATTGTTGGGTTTGGGTGGCGTGTTGATGCAGAATAAGCAGGTTATAGCCTATGCTTCAAGACAGCTGAGAGTTCATGAGAGGAACTATCCGACGCACGATTTAGAGTTGGCGGCTGTGGTGTTTGTTCTGAAGTTATGGAGGCATTACTTGTACGGGTCAAGATTTGAGGTTTTCAGTGACCATAAAAGTTTAAAGTATTTGTTTGATCAGAAAGAGCTGAATATGAGACAGAGAAGATGGTTAGAGTTTCTGAAGGATTATGACTTTGGTTTGAATTACCATCCGGGTAAAGCAAACGTAGTGGCTGATGCATTGAGTCGGAAATCATTACATATGTCTATGCTAATGGTTAAGGAATTGGATTTAATTGAGCAGTTTAGAGACTTGAGTTTGGTGTGTGAGAGTACTCACAATAGTGTTAAATTGGGAATGTTGAAGTTAACAAGTGGTATTCTGGATGAGATCAGAGAGGGTCAGAAATCCGATGTGCTTTTGGTTGATAAGTTGACTCTAGTGAATCAAGGTCAAGGTGGCGAATTCAGAGTTGATGAGAATGGTGTTTTGAGATTTGGTAGTCGGGTGTGCATTCCGGATGTTATCGAACTTAAGAAGAGTATTCTTGAAGAAGGGCATCGTAGTGGGTTGAGTATTCATCCTGGAGCTACGAAGATGTATCACGATTTGAAAAAGTTATTTTGGTGGCCGGGGATGAAAAGAGAAATTGCGAGTTTTGTTTATTCTTGTTTGACTTGTCAGAAGTCAAAGATTGAGCATCAGAAGCCGTCTGGGCTAATGCAACCGTTGGCTATTCCAGAGTGGAAGTGGGATAGTATCAGTATGAATTTTGTTTCTGGGTTACCGAGAACAAGTAAGAATTTTGAAGCTATTTGGGTGATTGTTGACAGATTGACAAAATCGGCTCATTTCATTCCGATCAGAATGGATTATCCGTTAGAGAGATTAGCTGAGTTGTATATTGAGAACATTGTAAGTTTGCATGGTATTCCGTCGAGTATTGTTTCGGACAGAGATCCTAGATTTACATCGAAGTTCTGGGAAGGTTTGCAGAGGGCTTTGGGAACTAAGCTGAGATTGAGTTCTGCATATCATCCGCAGACTGATGGTCAGACTGAGAGGACGATTCAGTCGCTAGAGGATCTTTTGAGGGCTTGTGTTTTGGAAAAGGGAGGTGCTTGGGATTGTTATTTACCTTTGATTGAGTTTACCTACAACAATAGTTTTCATTCGAGGATTGGTATGGCGCCGTTTGAAGCTTTGTATGGTAGGAGATGTCGGACACCTTTATGTTGGTATGAGTCCGGTGAGAGTGCTGTGGTTGGACCGGAAATTGTTCAACAAACTACGGAAAAGATTAAGATGATTCAGGAGAAGATGAGAATTGCTCAGAGTCGTCAGAAGAGTTATCATGACAAGAGGAGGAAATCACTTGAGTTCCGAGAGGGAGATCACGTGTTTCTTCGTGTTACTCCGATAACTGGGGTTGGTCGAGCTTTGAAGTCAAAGAAGTTGACACCTGATTTATTGGTCCTTATCAGATTTTGGAGAGGATAGGAGAGGTAGCCTATCGTATCGCTTTACCGCCGTCACTTGCGAATTTGCATGAGGTTTTTCATGTGTCTCAGTTGAGGAGGTACATTCATGATCCGTCGCATGTGATCCAAGTAGATGATGTACAGGTGAGAGATAACCTGACTGTTGAAATATCGCCTATGAGGATTGAGGATCGAGAGTTGAAGCAGTTGCGGGGTAAAGAGATTGCCTTAGTGAAAGTAGCTTGGGGAGGACCAGCAGGTGGCAATGTGACTTGGGAACTGGAGAGTCAGATGAAAGAGTCTTATCCAGAGTTATTTGCTTGAGGTATGTTTTCGAGGACGAAAACTCTTTTAGTGGGGGAGAGTTGTAACACCCCGAATAAAATAAGAGAATTATTTAAATTAAGTTAATAATATATTTATTAATTTAATTAAATAAATTGAATTATTGGATTATTATTATTATTATTATTTGGAATAATAATTAGTGGAAAATATATAAGTTGGAATAAGAGAAAAGGGTTTTCATTTTTGGTAAAGAGTTTTCACACGAAACAGAGAAGCGGCTGAAAAGTGGAAAGTGGAGAAAGGGCAAAGAGGAAGAGCTAGAGAGCAAAGGTTGAAGAAAGGAAAAGCTTGAAGCTTAGAGATTGCCGGATTATCTCAGGTAAGGGGGGTTTATCGTCGTTTAATGGGTATTATAGATTAACATGTAATGGGTAGTGATAAACCGTTGAATTACCCTAATTGGGATTTAGAATGCTGAGAAAAATTGTGATGAATAAGTTGTATTAAAGCTGTAATTGAGTCCGTAATTGTGTGAGTCGTGTTCCCCCGAACGTATAGCTTTTTACGGAAATTGAATCGGAGGTCCGGAAGTCCTCCAACGGCGGAAAATGCGGAGAACTCTGCATTCTGCCTTGTGTTAGCGCAGGAACTGCTGTTTTGTCTGCGTTAACCGGTTAACCCAGGGCGTTAACCGGTTAACACTGTTATATTTTGTGAAAATGTGTTGTTTTGCCTGCGTTAACCGGTTAACCCAGGGCGTTAACCGGTTAACACTGTTGCGTTTTGCCAAAAAATGTGTTTTGTCCTGCGTTAACCGGTTAACCCAGGGTGTTAACCGGTTAACACTGTTGGAAAAGTGAAAAATTGATATTTTAATGTTGTGAGCATACTTGGTGATTTGCCTAGGTTGGTGTGTGACATAGTAGGGATTGAGTTATGTTATGAAGTAATATTGTAGTCAATTTTGATGAGTAAAATTTGTTGGGTTTGTGTTATAAAGTGTCGATGCAAGTATGACTGAGTTGTTAAGTTGTTCCGTGTACGGAAAGTTGTTAAAAATACTGAGTTGTAGGCTTGATGAGCCAAAGTTGATTATAAGTTGATTATGTTGAAAACCTTGTTGTGTTGCTATTATTATTATGTTGTCGGAATTGTAAAGTCGTGTATGCCATGTACATTCATATGCATTAAGTCGGAGCTTTGCTCACACCACGTTGGCCTGGATTGGCAAATTTTAAGTTGAAAGTTGAAGGCTTATGCCTTGATGCCCAATAAAATGGCAATGATTTTAAGTTGGGAGTTTTACTCCGATTGGTACCACATGCATGACGAGTCGAGTCTCATTTGAGTTGCATTTTATGTTGTTATTGAGTTGCATTTTACGTTGTTATTGAGTATGATATTTGAGTTGATGTGCCGTTACTGAATGCATGATATGATTAGGGTGATTAACGTGTAAATTTACTTAGCATTACATGATGATTTATAATGCTTATTATATCGATTGAGGAACTCACCCTTACAACTATTTTTCAGGTAACGAGCAGTGAGTGAGTAGAAGCTAGTGCTTGGAGTCTAGTGTGGTCTCCTTAGTGGGTCATGCTCTGATAGATGTAACATCGGGACGGGATGTTTTAACTTGTTGAATAATTTTATGTGTAATGTATTACATATGTTGAATGATCTCTATCCGCTGCGTATTTTGCAAGAAGTGTTTATGTTGAATTAAATAATGAGCATGACTGATTTTTATGGTGAAATGTGTGAAGTGTTGTGTGACACCCTTAACTGCAATAATTACTCTGATTTATATATTTGTTGTTGTAAATTAAATATTTGGGGTATTTTAGAAGGGTGTTACAACATAAGACATAATATTTTGAAGGATATACTTAATAAGTGTCTCATTTCCCGCTTAAGAAAAAAACTTACTACTTCAAGAATTTATGTTTTTTTAAACTTTTTGCTTTATAAACTAGAAGGTGCATTTTCTACTTTTATAAATTTGACTTCATATGATAAATCACTTCAATAGTTATCATAACATTGTCAAGTATAGATCTGCATGGTACAAAAAGCAATTAATTATCAAAGATGCACTTGTCAGAAACTTTTTTTAGTCAATTAGCAAGGATTTTAGATATCACTTTGTATAACATATTGCAAAGCCCAATTGATCTCAAACATTTCATGGAAATTAGTTCGTCACCTTTCTAGATTAAAACAATATTAGTCATATTGAAGCTTAATGGAAAGACACCTAATTCTATCCATGAAAAACCTACTATAAATATTTTTGTCCCATAAGTATCGCAAAATGCGGATAGAATCATGGATTGAACTCGTCCATACTAGGGCATTTGTCATCCTGCAGAGAAAAAATGACTTCTTTAAGCTCCTCAAAACCAAATATGGTAGTCAACATACCATTATCTTCTTTGGATATGGTAGTCCTTTAAGCATGATAACCTACTACCGCAAACGCGAATCTTTCTGAAATAACTTTGTAAATTAATCTCGAGGAATCATGCACATGCCATATTTCGATGTACATATTTCCCAATTCGAATTTGGTAACAAAGTTATAATATTGACATTTTTTGGATGTTGATGCAGCATGATAAAATCGAGTATTCAGATCACCGTCTTTGCACTAGTATGCCTTTGATATTTATTTTCAAAAGAGATAAGTTTTAACAAGTAGAGCATTCATACGCTTTTTTAGTGCTATAAAATAATTAATATTTCCTTCATCAACATGCGGACAAACCCATCCAATATTTCTACAAAGTTTCTCAATTTCTCTTCTCAGCTCGTGGCATTTGTATCTGGTCCATATCATTATAGTATCTCCATGTGTTTCTATCATACCCACAATATTAATATTTTCATACTTATGTCATTGATCAATAGAAAACTCATTAAAACCAACTGATCAACCACACATTTTCAAAATTTAATTCATAGAAGGGACTATGTGAAGTTATAGTTTCTTCACAATAGAAAAGAATATGATAATGATTTTATGTGGTGATAGTTAAACATTTCATTTTTTCTTCAAGGAAAAGAAGACACCGATCATTATTAACTTGTGCTCGATCTAATGTTTCTTTAACTTCTCTATCTGAACCCAAACTCTTGAACCAATCAAAAGGATATTGTTTCGGTCCTTCTTGAATTATCGATCACTTATGTTATTGAGTTCTCAAAAATTTAGGAATGTATGTTGTTTTATCTTTTTTTAATAAATGGTAGGTTTTATTAAAGAAAAAAAAGTCTCCTACTGAATCGACAAATTGTTCTTAGCTTGTCATTTGTCACATTGTGTGCTTGAAGATATATGGATTCAACTGATGATTTTAATACTCTCTCTCTCTCTCTCTCTCTCTCTCTCTCTCTCTCTCTCTCTCTCTCTCTCTCTCTCTCTCTCTCTCTCTCTCTCTCTCTCTCTCTCTCTCTCTCTCTCTCTCTCTCTCTCTCTCTCTCTCTCATGTCATTTGTCACATTGTGTGTGTTTATATATGTGTACGTCGTGTGTCTGTGTTGATCGAGTCTTTCTCTTTTGGATGATCTTCTTATTGGTTTCTCACTTCGCTTTCATTTATGGCGTCACTTTGGGCATCATCTCACCTTCGATGTCACTTCTGACATCACTTCCAATGTTAGTTCCACCGTCATCTTCGACTTCAATTCTGACGTCATCTTAAACATCATCTCTAAGGTCACTTCCAGCATCATCTACGTAGTTGTCTCCTAGACGAAACAACCTAGTCCTTCTTTGGTTGTCGATCCTCTCAACGATGGTTCTTTTTATTGATTCATCTCTTTTGTTGATTATGATATTAGTGTATTTAGTTTGATTTAAACTAAAATTGGATAGTATTAAAATATTATAAATAATTGATAAATATCATTTATATTAATTCAGAATGTCTTACCGTATCTAATAATAGAATAAAAAGAAATCGATTAATTTTCATCGTATCTAATAATAGAATAAAAAGAAATCGATTAATTTTCATTGAAACTGTTAATTTCATTGGTGAATGTTAGTCTTGCTATTGTCATATCTAAATTTCTAAATATCTTATTGTTAAAGGGTAAAAAAAAGAAGAGAAGAGAAGTTGAAAGAGAGAAGAGAGAGGAATGAAGATGGGTCCAATGAAGAGGGGGCAGTGTTTGTTAGGTAACCCACCAACAAGTATCGTGCATTAGGACGAAGCTCTTTCGCATCAACCATTATCTCATTCCAGTCCCCTATTTCATATGTCTTTGTTATATGCATCAAATTGTTTCAAAACCCTAAGCTTAAGTACCTTACCCTACCATTATTTGTCCTTTTCCTTTACCATATAATATGTCCATTTACATCCCACATTTCCATTGTTCCTCCCACTATAGCTATACTCTCTATGTCTCGTTGCCAACTTCCTTCATTTTGACCCTGACCTTAGCTACTACATCTTCCAATATAATACAAATATTTTAAATTATAAATATTCAATTTTATTTGCAAATCTTCTTTAAAAAATTACTTAAAGATAAAATATGTATTAAATTACATATGCGGTTGCAGATATGATTACAATTGTGAATTTTGTGATCGTGATTATTACAATTGTTGTAATATGATTCGTGGTAATTTTGATTAAAAGAGTTTAAAATATAATAATGTAAAAAAATTATGAATGAAAAAATTAAGTTTTTAAATTTTAATTCTTAATTTTTAATTTTTAATTAAATAAATATAGATGTAATTGTCTAATATAATTTTTAATGTAGGCACATGCATGAATTTAAATTATAATGCAATTGAAATATGATACTTTGCAGAAGTTATAACTACGGATGCAACGATTTTTGGTTGAAACCGTAATTTAAAATTATTATAATAATTAGAATCTTTTTAATCTTGTAATTTTAAAAAGATTGAAATAGAGTTTAACTTTCTTTAGTTTTAAATTATCATAAATGTTTTTAATTTAATAATTATTAATTCTTTTCTTATCTTTTTTGCATTGAAAATAGTTCTTTTCAATAGGTGAGTTTGCAAAAATTAGTGAGTTCCACTATTTATCATCTTTTCTTTATTTCACTTCTAAACAATAAAAAAGAATCTTTATTTCTCAGACATTTCTATTTTTGTATTAAATAATTTTATAAAAAATTTGATATATTAAATATGTAATTTTTTTTATTAAATTAATTCAATTAATAATAATTTAAAAACATTCAATTATAATACAAATTTAAATTCGCAACCTTATAATTATTCACTTTTAAGAAATTAAGTTTTAAATATTAAATTATTAGACATTAAATTAGTTATACCTCTATGATTAAATCAATCACATCTCGATGTTATTTACTTCCGAAAAAACAAAAATATTCCTAACTTGCAAATTGCAATTATCCTGCAGCAGCTTCTTGATAAGTCGGTAACGACAAGTACCTACGTACGTAACAGTGATGCAGTTTACTATAACTTCAGAATCCATGTGCAACTCAACATGACACAAGCCCACAGATTTCAAAACAACATCAAATACCTTCTTTATTTACTATAAAATTTCATTTTTAACCTCTTCTCAACCTTATATTAATACAGAAAAATAAAATACTCTAATAAACAATTCAAATATGTTAAGACAAAACCAAATATATTTTCTATATTCAATTATATGTCATGAAAAAGGATATATATTTAGTGTTTTAATATAAGGTGACGTTTTATTTTTTGTTATCTTTCTTAAGAATAGTTATAGTGCAAGATGATTTATCTACACCCATACCTAAAGGCTAGTCAATAATCTATCTATATATAATAAAACATAACTTATCCTTTTACTATGTTTGTTACACTATTTATATAGTGCTTAATGGTGTTGCATGATGTCATTAGTTTCTCAATTTATTTAATTTTTTTATATTTTAAAATTATTACTTAATTTAATAAGTTAATAATAATAATATTAAAAGCTTCTTAAACATTTTTGTGAACAAAGTATTTTATACCAAATATTATTAGAATAGTTTTTTAGAATATGTTTCCTAACAAAAAAGGTATTTGTGATATTGAGTTAAAATAGTTTCGAAGAATTATATTTTTGCAAGTTATAGCACTTTAATAAAATATATATTATCATGGTGATAAAAAATAAAAATTTTCACTCTGTAGCACCTCAAATTTGCACCTCCCATTTTGTACATTCATTTTCATGTTAGGTCATTAACATTAACATTGACCACTGCATAGCATTGCATTGTCCATTGCCCAAGTGCAGGCCATCAGTCAAGACTGGTCAGGACATCCAGTCAAGCAAGCAAGCAAGTGCAATTCCTATTGAAGCAGAGCCCTACGATTGATCCAACATGTTCATGTGACCTAGGGATCATTTTGAAGTGGTTTGGCCAAGGATTGGATGATCAAAGCTCAACAGTCAAGCTGAATTTCATCTGAAACCCTAGAAAGTCAACTATGGTCAATTGTGCATGAAATCATGGATTTGAAGGTGGGAGATGGTTTGAAAGACCTCATTCATGTCCATACAAGTCTCATTTGACATTTCAAAGATCAACATTGAAGAATTTGAGGTCAGATGGAAAGTTTCCAAAAATAGTAAGTGACCTGTAATTTCAAATTGCCAAAAATGGAAAGGTCTTCTCCTCAAGTTTACATGTCCAAGAAAGCTTCAAATGAAATTTTGTCCAACATGAAAGTTGAAGATCTTGCTCTCACATTTCCAAAAAGTCCAAGAACATGAATTTCTCATGTGTGGTTGAGAAATTATGATCAAATCATTGTCAATGGATTTTGAACTTCAAGAAGGCATAACTTTTGAACCAAATGACCAAATCATGTGGTTCTTTTTGGAACATTCTTGTTTTGATATGCTCTATCTAAATCATGCATTACCATTCATCAAATCTCATCACAAAAATATTGCATTGTCCATGTGAATTGAATTTGAATTTTGGAGGGAAAAATCTATTTTGAGAATTAAGCATTTTCCACACTTCCAATCACTTGCATTTGATCTTAAACAGCATTTGGAGTGTATTTGGTTCTAAAAACGTGTACTGTAGCAACATTTAGCATGCATGAGGGTGCATGGGGCAAATTGGCCATTACACTTACATTTCACTAATTACCATTGCTTTTGGCTAAGTGTGATTAACAACTTCATTAATCCATCATATATAAGCATAAGCCTAACAGAAAATGGATTAACAGTTCAGAATTTTTCAGATCTAGATTTTTGCACAATTTTCTCCATTTGAATTCTCTCAATTTTCCTTCGAGTTTCTTCACAAACCTTGCCTGGTCTTTGATTGTTCCATCATCCACAAGCGTTTTGGAGCTGGATTGAAGCAGGATCAAGAGATTTTCGAGCAGAACCAAGAACTATTGAAGCTAGCATCATCCATGGCAGCTGTAGATTTGAGCAAGATCCGGTGCAATTGAGCTACAATCCATCATCCATACATCTATTCAAGAGTTGCAGAGCATCTGTTTTGACTTCACCAAGCTTGAAAACACTGAATCCACTTCTGCACTTCAAACAAGGTTAGGAATCGATCCTCATAATTCTTGTAATTGTGATGTGCATTCTGTAGATCTTCGATCCATGAGTATTCTGAGCTTTGTGGTTTTGATTTTCATCAAGAAATGAGAAAGATATGTGAATTTTAAGATTGATGAGTGAAATTTCTTTTGCTCGATCCAAGCATTATGTTGAGAATTAGGATAAATCGTGTTTAGATTGTTGATGTGCATGCTAAGGCGAGTGTGATGATGTATTGTTTGTCAATTTCTGGAACAAAAGTTCATCGCCTGGAAATCTGTTGAAGAACATATGAAGAACTTAGGGTTTTGTAATTCCAGGCCTTGTTTGATCCATGAGCGCGTAGGTTTGCATGGGATTTTCTGTTTTCCGCCATGTATTGGTCCACCTGTGCATACCGTGGCGAATTGATTGGTCTAGCGCGCTTCTCCTTGCCAACTGGACTTAAGTGAAACGCGGCGTTTCACTTAAGTAGCGCCAGATTTGAATTCAAACGGAGTTCGATCCTCCGCTCCAGCATTTGCATTCTTGGCTTTTGCATTTATTCACATATGCTACACATGATCATGCCATGCCTTTCCATTGTTTTTTTATTTTTTCACTCACTTACAAATTCCATAACTCCATGATTACTTGTCCAATTAACATGAGATTTTTTCCATTGTTTTCCTCAAGATCTCTACTATTTTATGGTGATTTTTCCAGAAATTGTGCACGTGTGGTTTTTAATGTGGCCTAGGGTTTGTTCATACATGTGTTTTGTTGCACCTTGCTTGCCATTTTCATTGTGAAATGATGATGCTTAATCCAATGAAGCTGAAATTTTGCATGCTTAATCTAGACACTTTGATCGATCTTTTGGCATTGAGTTTGTGATTTTATCATTTCTGGTTGTGGAGATATGCTATGATGAATATAGGTGTGACAATGTGTGTCACACCATTTCTTGTCCAATTTGCTGATTTTATTTGCCATGCCATATGAACTTCAAATGACCTGAATTTTCTTATGATGATACTTCTGGATGTTAGGATTGAGTATGAATTTTTGTAGAATGTTTGAGTGCATTTCCAATTTGTTTGAGAATTTCTTCTCTGTTTGACCATTTGTGGACTTTTTGTGAGTCATGATCTTATATGATTTGTGAAATTCTTGATGTTTATTGGATGAACCTGAAATTTTTCACATGTGTTCCAGACACCTTGAAGTTTGCCATGGCTTTGGTTTGATGTCCATATCATGTTTGGATTCTGTTTTATGCTTGTGTGAAGTTGATGCATGAATTTGTGCTCCCTTTGAGCTTGTTTTGCCTTGCCTTGCCTTATGGATTTTATTTGACTTGCTTCCAATTGTCCAAATGACTTGAATTTTGGTGTGATGATCCTATGATGAATGCTGTTTAGCCATGATTTTTCTTGGGATTTATTGAATTGTTTTTGAGTTGATGTGGATTGGATCATTCTGTTTGGTTCTATGAGCTTTCAATTTGCATGCTTTGCACTAAATGCTTTGTGAAATGAAATTGGTTGCTGATATGGATATGAGACCAATTGGATGTTATTCTTATTTGTTTAAGCTTGATTCATGCCAATTTTCATGTTCTGTTTTGGTTTATTGCTCCCTCTTTGACCCTAGGCCTTGTCCTAGTGGTTAGTGCTTAATGTTTGAGCTTTGTTTCAGGTCAAAGAGCACAATTGCTTATACTTGATGATGTGCACTCAATTGGAGTTGGTCCATTGCTTGTTTATGACTAACCTTGAGTTTGTTTTGTAGGCTTTGAGACTTGTACTTAGGCCTTGTGGCTTGCACCTTTGTGCATTGCTTTGCTTGATTGTTGTTTGACTGTGTACAGTTAACTGTTGACCATTGTCTGTTTGACTTTTGTTTGAGTTGTGTACTGATTATGTTGGATTGTTTTCAGGTACCTTAGTTGCTATAGTTCATTGTGAACTTGCTTTTGCTTTGCTTGATAGCTTGAGCATTGAGGTATAATGTCTCTAACTCCATGTAGTCTGGAAGACCTGGCCTGTTATTGGGTCAGGCACCTGTCTGAAGTCCTCCTTAAGAGGCAATGCTTGTGATTGTTTACATTTGTGCCAAGCAGGAAAAGACCTTTGATAAGGCAATTGGCAGATACAAGAGATGTGCAATCCATCTCCTGCTATTCAGTTGAGTCATCCCTTTGCTCACACAACTTGTGTTGATGCATTGTGGACATTAACCCAAGATCCTTGTACAGTTGTGTCAGTCATATGTGTAGAAGGGTTCCCACTTTCTGAACCCACACATTCTTGTCTAAAGCTCTCCCAGGCCAGGGATAAGAGCTGTGAGGCACACCCCTCACTTCCTATTTCATCTACTTCACCCTAACTCCCAATGTTAGGGTTAAGAGCTAACATCACCTGATTACAGTGGCTTGTTTGTCGAGGTTGACATGACCCCTTGACTAAAGCCTAGCCTTGTTTGAGCCCCTCTGTTTGTATATAGTGTGTGTGCTTGCTGTGTGCTTTTGTATGACTGTTTGTGCTGCTTAGGATAGCTTGCTCCCTGTGCAAGTTAGATAGCAACCTTAACTTAGGGATGATATGCATGGTAACATCTAGGCTCGAGTCGTAGTCTCCCTAGTTGTGTCCCCTTTGTTATCTGGTTAGGCTAGTCCTGTGTCCCTGCGTAGGGGAACTACGTCGCCCTGATCCTCATACCAGATGAGGTACGTAGGCAGGAGATGAGCTGATCTCTCCGGGCGCCCTTTTTGTTTTGTTTCTTGTGTGTGTCAGGATATGGATGTAAGACCAGCGATTGGCATTCCGTATCATCCTCTTGTTGTGTGCTTGGAGTCCGATGTAAGTCCAGCGATTGGCATTTGGTTTCCAGTGTGGGTGTGTTTGGTTCGGAGTCTGATGTAAGTCCAGCGATTGGCATTCGGATTCCAGGTTTGCCTGTTTGTGTGGAGTTTGACGTAAGTCCAGCGATTGGCAGTCGATTTCCTGTGTTGTTTTGTTTGGCATGCGTGAGCCGAGCTACGAGTGCTCTGATTCTTCTTTAGTCCGAGAAGATACGTATGCATAGGAGGCGACATCCTAGCGAGCACATTTCCCCCTAGTCCGAACTACGTCGACTCTGATGTCTATGCCTGATAGACTACGTAGGCTCAGGATGCGATATCCTGCCGAGTCAGTTTCGTTTGTTTTCTTGTGTCTCTTTCAGCCAGTGTTTGTTTGTTTGTGAGCAGTATTTTAGCAACCATTTTCCTTCCTTTTGTACGTGGATCCCGTCGAGTACGACGGATGCGTAGGGGTGCTAATACCTTCCCTTCGCATAACCGACTCCCGATCCCATTCTCTCTGGTCGCGAGACCATGTTCTTTCCAGGTTTACTTCGAGCGTTTCCCTTCCCTCTTTTGGGATAAATAACACACGGTGGCGGCTCTGTTGTTTTCGTTTTCCCGCCGGTTTTTCGCGTAATGCGACACACTCCACCGTCATTTCTCAAGGATCTTCTAAATTGACAATTTACATCGTTTTTAAAACAATAGTCTTAGACGCTTTATTCAAAAGCATCATTTTGTAGTGTATCGGTATACACGCAACTGGTCTTTCCCTTTTCTCATTCTATTAGTTTGGTATTCTAAAAACTTTCGAACAATATAATTGTCAATCTCTTATTTTTCATCTAAATCAAGTGATAGTCGACTCACGCCCATCATACACAATTTGAGTCAGGGAAGACCTACGACACTCAAGGTTCCAACATGAGTCATAATAGGCGTCTAAGGATCAAGGTTCTTAGTTTTAGTGCAAGTCGTGTGCTCATGTTGATGCTCAGGTTCTCGTAGCTGAAGGATTTCCTAGGGGACCATTAGACTTATTTATGCTTTCGGTTTATATGCACCATATTACTCCCGAAAATGGAACATATTACTCCGGTGAATGCAGTTGATATGCTCATAGAATGATGGTGACTGCTTGGTTGAACTATCATTAAAAGTGAATTTGACCTTCTTTTGAGCTACCTTTGTTTTTACCGATTCTATAGATTCCCTACTACAAAAAGTGTGGAACCTTGTTTTGCAGGTGATATGCTTTTAACAAAGACAACTATTTTACTTTTGATGATGACAAGTCAAGTACGAGCAGTTAAGCAGTTAAAGATGCAAACCAAAGAATAAAGTTTTGTTAGACTTGAATATCTGATAATGGAAACCAAATAGAAGTTATCCTAAGCCTCATACAAGTAAACTCAAACAAGTGTCTACAAGAAGGAAAGTATTTGAAAATGTCTTGAAGTGTAAAGAAGCCTTGCCTTAAGTAGCTTGAGTGAAAACTATGTAATGCGTATGGGTGTTTTTCGTAAAATTTCTTGGCTAAATCACACACACGAAAACATTTTTAAAGCCGATTTTTATGAAAGAAATACTTTTAAAAAATATATCTTGTAGTCGTGCCATATGAGTTAGAAGTTGTCTAAAAATATTTGGACAACATTTTGTCTTTGCTAATTTTGGCTCTTTATCTCAATCGATTGGGAGATTTCAAAAATGTGCCCTAATCGAGTAGTACAACATCTTAGTGATGGTAACAACTTTAAATCTTTTCTTTCCATTTTTAACTTGGTAATCGACTGTAAAAGGTCTAACCAATCGACTGGGACACTTTTCCAATCGATTGACAAGTCTTAAAATGCATTTAAAATGATTTCCTTTTTGAGTAAACCTCTAGCCTATAAATAGAGGTTTCTTCCTTCATTTCAAATAATCCATAGCCACATTTTATTTTATACTTCTCTCTCCATCTATAAAAATTCTCTTTTACTTCTCTCACTAACTTTTTAATCGAAGTGCTTTTCGAGAAAGTCCTTTTTGTAAGTGAGAAGTTGTATTTATGGAAGGGTAGTGTTGTAACACTACTATGGAAAACACATATAATTACGGTTTCACGTCTTTTGTTACGTAGCGTGTGATTGTATGTATGCTAGTTTTCATAATTGGCGGGTGATCGTGGTTGTAAGTTAGGTAGCGCGTTACTTATAACAAATCAACATGACTTGGTCAACAAAAATCCAACCTTCCATGGTTGACTTTGTTGACACAAAGTCAACTCTTGTGTGAATTTCTTCAATTTCTTCCTTTTCCAAAAGTGCATCAAAACATATAGTCATACTCCAACTTGAATAAGAGTGTCCCGATAAATAGGTCAACAAAAGTCAACCTCAATAGTTAACTTTGACCAAAAGTCAGTTGAGCACACTCTTTCTTCTTTTCCAAGTAATAATCCAAAATGAATTGATCCATAAGTAAGCATAACAAAAGCATAGTCCATGAGATCAATAACATCCACTTGAAGTTCACAACATCTTGTTCCGTAAGTTACAATAAGAGCACCACTCATAATCATCTGATCAAATCATTAATATCCCAAATATTGAGACAATCCAGTTGAAATCATAAACCTTTTTAAGCAATGATGTTACCTTATAAAAATGAATGACGAAATGAATGGTTGTATGAATATGGATGAATGCTCTTGACTAAATATGAGTGATTTGGGTAAATGTATGCAGAAGAAACCAAGACGTTATAAGCCCGATGAATTGAATAAGGGTAGGGAAAATTTATGGTATGACAAATGCCCGTATTTAATCTTCTTAAACCTAAAGGTATGAATAACAATAACTTTCAGACATTCGAGGTAGAAGAGGATTAAATACAAAGATCTAGAAATTTGCACCTAGAAGAGAAGAGACAAGTATAAGTGTTTAGGTTTTTTTGCTTTCTTTTTTCATCCACTTAACAAGTTTTGGAAGGTATTGGTAGTTGTGATATTCCCGCAAGGTTCCATAAAGGTAAGATGATTGATTGTGTACTTACAAAAGGCAAGTAATATAGGGTATATGGATAATTTGAATTTTTCGAGGTTTTCTCGTGCTAAAGGCAGAGACGTCTTGCAAAAGAAAATTAAATATGTATAATATTTCCTCATACAAAAGGAAAATGAGGATTCCTTAGGAAAATGCCAATAACATATGTGAAGGTGGATGTGATTTCTTACGCAAAAGGGAATGAGAACTCTTTAGCAAAAGGCTAAGAAGAAGGATGAAAGTGAATGTGATTTCTCATGCAAAAGGTAATGAGAACTCCTTAGCAAAAGGCTAAGAATAAAGATGAAAATGAATGTGATTTCTCATGCAAAAGGCAATGAGAACTCCTTAGCAAAAGGCTAAGAATAAGGGTGAAAGTGAATGTGATTTCTCATGCAAAAGGCAATGAGAACTCCTTAGAAAAAGGCTAATAAGAAGGCAATGAGAACTCCTTGGAAAAAGGCCTAGAAGACGAATAAAGGTGGATATGATTTCTCACATAAAAGGTGATGAAAACACCTTGGAAAAAGGCCAAGAAGAATGGTGTTTTCTCATACAAAAGTGAATTAGAATTCCTTAATGAAAGGCTAAGAAGGCTTGCGAAAGGCAATTGACAAGCATATGATATCCCTCACATAAAATACGATGAAATACTTTCTCACGCAAAAGGCGGAGGAAACTTGCAAAAGGCAAGTACAAGAGAAATGATTTTTTCTATGCGAAAAGCAGAGGAGACTTGCAAAAGGGAAGCAAACGAGACATAACTTTCTTCTCATGCGAAAGGCAAAGAGTACTTAGAAAAGGTAAGCCAAGGTGAAAGCTTTTTCTACGCAAAAGGAAAAGGATACTTACAAAAGGTAAGCAGTGAGAGGAAGTAACATTTTTCTCATGCAAAGGGCATAAAGTACTTATAAAAGGTAAGCGTAAACAAAAGGGTTTTTCTCCATGCAAAAGGCAGTGGAGACTTGTAAAAGGCAAGTAGGTTTGAAATAGAATTCCACGTACAAAAGGCTGAGGGAACTTGCAAAATGAAAGCGTACGGAAAAAATGGTCTTCCTATGGAAAAGGCAAGGGGCAGTTACAAAAGGTAAGCATAAACGACCGAATTTTTCTCCATGCAAAACGCAAGGGGTACTTACAAAACGTAAGCAGAAAGAGGAACGTCTCATTCTAAAGGAAAAGGGGACTTGCAAAACACAAGTGCAAAGGAGATGATAATCCATACCTAAAGGCTAGTCAATAATCTATATATCTATATATAATAAAACATAACTTCCCCTTTTACTATGTTTATTACACTATTTTTAGCGTGCTACATGATGTCATTTGTTTCTCAATTCATTATATTTGTTTCATTTAAAAATTATTATTTAAAAAGTTAATAATAAGAGTTAAATATGTTTATGGTCCTCTTAAATATTTTAAATTTTTTTTTAATCTCTTAAAATGTTTTCTTTAATAAGTGGTATTTCTAAAAAAATTCATCCACACTGTTGGTCCCTTTTGCCACTTAGCAACGATTTTTACAACTTATCGACATAATTAACGAAAATTATAGCGACAGATTAATGCTTAGCAACTGAATTAACGACAATATTAACAATGATTTTGGTATTAGGGACCAAAAGTGTGGATAAATTTTTTTAAAAGGATCATTCTTTGAAGAAAATATTTAGGAGGATGACCAAGATATTTAACTTTAATAATAATAATAATAATAATAAAATAATAATAATAATAATAATAATAATAAAATAATAATAATAATAATAATAATAGTAATAATAATAATAATGTAAAAGCTTCCAGTCTTAACGATTGGTAAAATCCATTTCTTTATGGTGTCGTTATGACCTTTCACTTTCCGAAACCGTTTCCAGATTATGGCCCTTCGACCATTATCCTGACTTATCCGAATTCAATACCCACTGAGGCGAGAATCACCACCCCAGCCCATCAGGACCTTCAACCTGACACTTATAATGACTTATAGGTTGTGCTATATCTCGGATACCTTAAGCAAACCTGTGTCCTAGCTTTGCCTAATACCCGACCTCCACCTAAACCATTCCTGCTTCATCATCAACTTCTTCAGATTTTACATATCGACTAGTCAACATACATTTCCGAGACATACATAAGCCCCTCGAGCATGAAATCTGAAAGAGAGAAATGTTCGGAAAAAAAGAAACCCAAAACATTTTTTGTCCATCATAGGGCCGAGATGCAACTCGGACCTACTATATTGTTATCTGTTTTATAGACCTGACCTAGTGATGTGGGCAATTGTGACAGAAGTGGGGACGTATCTTTTCTAGATTTTCTCTTTCTTCAATAATGATGATTTTTATGGGGAATTGATTTTCTTCAGAAATTTCAAACGCCTCATATTTGAAAGTCGTCTAAACGGGACATCCTTTTATTTAAAGTTATATTTTCCTCTTCTTGCTAATCTTCCATTGAAGTAACTTATTCCTCTTTCAAGACGATTTATCAGCTTCCAACTGTTCTTCAATCTCATGTATTTTTTCTATTATCTCTTCATCAGCTTTTCATTCTCTTAAGAAATGGCCATTGTACATGAATGTGACGATGATGGAAATGCGTTGAAACCCCTAAGTATCCAAGAAAAGAAAAACCTTGGATTCGATCATATTATAAAGGACTTTTATGGTGATAATAATGCCTCTTTTAGCGGTATTGATTTAGAATATTCTCCATCAGGTTCATTAGTAGAAGTGTTGATGGAGATTACTGACTCCTTTGATCAAGAAGTGATGATCTATGATCATAGCTCCATTGATGAAGTAGAGATCGCTAAGCTTCAATCTTTGAGGAACATCTCCTCTACCGGAAACGAGGATGATATTGTATTGGAGCCATGCATCCCAGAGGATCGTGTTTGTATACTCCGTCCTAGAGGAGTCAAAAAATGAGTATTTCCACTTCTATGCTGGTGTATTAGAGGATTTTAAAATCCATTTTCCCTTTATCGATTTCGAATTCGACTTGTTAAAAACCTTAAACATTGTCCCTCCCCAACTCCTCCCCAATATCTAGGGGTTTATTAAAGCTTTCGAAATCGTTTGTGAGGCCATAAACATATAGCCCACCATAGGCTTGTTTTTATCCTTTTTTGAAATAAAGGGTGTTGAGAAAGGTGGTTGGGTCAAGATTAATGGCCTTCCTGACAAAAGTTTTCTTGAAGTTTACATTACCAATTATAAAGGCTTTAAAGACTGATTTCTCATAACCGAGTTATCCTCAAGTATTATATGCATTAGACGGATCTCATGGTGTTGCTATCTATTAGACTGGAAACCCACTTCTGGTGTATGGGTTTGACTTTAATAGGCTAAACGCCTTAGAAATTAAGTATTTGGTCATATTAGATTCCTTTCGTATGATGAAGGTTTGGGATCTATTGTGTTTATCCGAGGAACAAGTCTTTCCTTTTTTGGGTAATATTCACCTATTTTTATTTTGAATTATTCGCTGCATTATGTTTTATTTTCCTAACTCTTTTCCCATCCTTTTTTGCAGAAAAAATGACTGACTTGTCTATGAAGGAGCAGAAAAGGTTGATGTTGGAAGCCTAGGCGGCGTGAAGATGAGTCGTCCAATTCACGACTAAGTCATACTTATCCAGTTTAGAAACACGGGCATTAAAGAAAAGAAATGTAGCACTAAGTAAAACAGCCACAAGCGTTTGTAAGCCCCAAGTCTCAACCATCCCGCCTCTATAGGTTTCCTGTTTGATGCATGAGGCCGACGAAAGCGACCAAACCAAACCATCCACTTAGTTAAAATTTTGGGGTAACAACTTTGATGGATTGACGAAGTAATGAATCAACGAGGTTTTCGGAGTGGCAGTCACCCACCTTTTGTTTGGTTTGTGGTTACACGAATTTGTTATTGCCGAGGATTTCTTTTGATTCTCTTTTGCTTATCCGTTTTTTAATTTTCCCTAATGTTTGCTGGATTGATCTTTTGAGTTCGCAGTCCACTGGGATGCCCTATTTTTTTTCCTAAGTCATTTGTTTCGAGTTTTCGACTTAATGGGTTTTCTTTCTTTTTCTTTTGACTTTTGATCTCTTGTTTATTTTTCATTTTTGCTAGAACAAATCATGTGACCTTTGTTCATTCGATTTAAAAGGGTTTTGACTTCCTCAATCCTCATGTTGGTGAGGGCAACAGTTACAGATTTGTGGTTCTCGACCCCTCGTGGGGGATAAGGTATGGTTGATCCTCAGATAGGACACTCCTCTTTTGAAATTTGAACGCATGGTCAAACTAACCGAAGACTACCATGCCCCGATTTAAGATTGACGATTTTATGTTCTGAAAGGAAACTCCTAATACTTGGCTTGAAGGGGTTGACTAGGGATTATCTTATTTGTATCTCCGGTGTTTGAGAATTTGAAACAATGCCTTACATCGTCAACGAGGTTTTATTTAAAAGCATACGTGCAATGATTTCGTGTTTTTCAATTTCATCATTCTCCTTTTGATTTTGCTTAAACAAGAGTTTGATATTGATGAATACAATATGAGTGAACATAAATGGATTGATTCAAAAGATGCATATTTATTTCATTGTAATTATCAAATGAAAACAAACGATTCTTATAAATGAATATTACAAATGACAAATAAGAAAATTACAAATGAAAATGATTGAACAAACTAATGACTGCTGGCGTGATCAACCTTATTTCTCATCCACAGACTGAAGTTATTATGCTTGCATAAGATGATAAAATATCCCTCAAGGAGATCCTTCTCATACTCTTCCCATAGATGCAACCTCTTCAAATCTACCATGACCTCCACTTGCACTAGTCATGGCATTGCAGATGTGTCCTCATGGGAGTGTACAATATATTAAGGTCGTTTGGTGTAAACACAATAGCCTTTGAATCGATCAGGTCATGTACTTTATATTTGAAACCTTTATAATCCTCAAGAGTGTGTGTCCGGGCGCTCGGGAATGGAACACACAGTTGGCATTTATATCATATCCCGGAGGAAGAGGTGTTGGAGGAGGCCTAGTCTACCTTAGCTGAACCAATGATCAATTGAGAAAAAGAGGGAGAAATAGACTGTATGACATAAGATTTGGATCAAACTGTTTCTTTGGCATCCTTGGTCTTTTTTGGCCCAATTCATCATAGCTTCGCTGCAGATTTGGATATTGATTCTCATTCTACGTCTGGTTTCTATGACTTAGTCGGGGAACATGTAAAGGGTCCTGATAAGGAAGCCTTGAAAAGTGCAGGTTGTGTATGAAATCCCTGAGGCAACTCATGGCATGGGGTGGATCTAGACAGGTGACCGGAGTGACCACTTATGCTGCATCAGCCGGTATGAGACTGCCTTCCTTCCTCAACATTGCTTGTAGGATTTCCATGATCAGGCTCATCTGAGTCTTCAATTGGTTGACTTCCACCCTCAATGAATCTTGACCTCTCTGAAGTTCTTCCATGATGATCTGAGACATGCTTCCAATTTAAAATGGATGTTGGGTAATCAGCTTAACGGTAGCCGTTTATCTGACAGAAGGCTAGGTAGCAATTAGTTTCATTGGTCTTGTCTTTATGAAATGCAGTATGATGCGTGAATGATGCATGTATGCAAAAAAATATTTTTATTATCATAGGTCAAACAAGGTCAAAGGACCTTAGACAAAAAATTTCATGATTTTTGAAAACTCAGAAGTATTTTTAAACAATTAAAAATATGCACAAAAACATTTAATTCATAAAAAATTTCAAAATTAATCCCAAAAAATAATTTTAATTCAGAATATGAAAGAGAAAAATACTTAAAGATTTTTGGTGAAAGTCCCATATTTTTTGGATTAAAAATGAAATTATTATGAATTAAACAAAATAAAAGGATTGAACATAAAATCAGATATTAAAATAAAAATAGAAAAAACAAGGGCCATCAGATCTCCCTCATTAATTGAGGTTGCAGATCTGATGGCCACACTCGCGTATTCCATGGTGGACCTTGTTTAATGCAATGTACACATGGTAATTAGATAAAACAGTCCAGATTAGAACATCCAAGCTTGACCAGATGTCCAGGAAGTGTATCAACACACCACTGGAGCTAGGGCTCCAATCATCTTCTCGGTGACCTTCACCAGACTGATCCAACTTCATCTCAATGGAAAATGAAAAACAATGACACTATTTCAAGGAGAAAATGCTCAGGATCACGAATCTGGCCTCAATTTTCTCCAATTCCAAGTATATAAAAAGATACAGGGACTTGAATTTTGAGGATCATGAACTTAGTTGCTTCAATTTAACCTCAAAGCAACTCAATCTTGTTGCCTACATTGGTAGGACTTCAGCCAACCAAAAATCACAAAGAATAATGAAGAATTGAGAGAGAATCGAAGAGATGAAAATTATGGAAAATCACCTTCGAGTGAGCTTCAAACTTGCTTGATCTTGCTTCTAATTGGCCTTAGATTGACTTCAGAAGCTTGTAGGAGTTGAATTGGATCAAGGAAAAGCTTGGACTCTTGGAGTTTCAATCTAAAAACAGAAAGAGATTTGAAGCTTGATTTTCAAATGAAAACCTTCAAGATTATACTTTAATGGTGAGGGTTTGGATTGCAGGTTCAAAGCTTAGGCATGAGGTCCTTAATTTTGAGCCATGAATGTTGGAAACAAGCTATAGCCCTTACCCCTGGTAATTATATTGAGGCAATCCAAACCCTGCAAGGGACTTTCACCAAAAATCTTTAAATATTTTTCTATTTCATATTTTGAATTAAAATCATTTTTTTGGATTAATTTTGATATTTTTTATGAATTAAATGTTTTTATGCATATTTTTAATTGTTTAAAAATACTTATGACTTTTCAAAAATCATGAAATTTTTTGTCAAAGGTCCTTTGACCTTGTTTTACCTAGGGTAAATCTCTTGGCCATTTATTTGGTGTTTTGAAGAGATTTTAGGTTTTGACCAAACTAAAATGTATTTTAATTCATTTTTAAATTGATTTTTAATTGATTAAATGTGTAAAAATTATATTGAGCCATTTTTTATGGTCTTGTGATGTTTGACTATTTGTTTGGGCCTTTGTCAAGGCTGATTTGATTTTTGTTGGATTAAAACCATTGAATTTAGGGGATTGATGAAATGTACATTTTATCTCCCAAAATGAATGAATGGTTTTAGTTTGATAAAATCCTCCCTTGATCAATTTGTGTTTCTATCTTCCCCTCCCTCTTCATCTTCATCCCTATTCTTTCCCATTCCCTTATTTTACCAATGAAATCTCTAATGTCTTAAGGCTAATTGGTTCATCGATGACCTTGTGTCAGATGAACCAATACCAGTATGACTGAGATAGGTCCATCCCTCTTGATCTTTTCTTTTAGTGTGTGGTATGTTTTAGGAGTTTGGTTCATTATACCGAACCTCTAACATGCATTAACACCTAAATTTTTATTGCCCGATCTCAGATAGTTGTGACTTTTACATGAGTCTAATTACGATTGCTTAACATAAAGCAAAATTTGACCCTAAAGGCATAACATTCTAATAACTGAGATTGTAAGTCTTCCATTATTCATGGTATTATGTGGAAACTTGACCTTTTTTTCGTTTCATGAGAGCTAGTGGCATACTTGTGGAATTATCCAAGTTGTAGCCCTTCACATGAAAGATGTTTTGGTTTAAGGATTCATACTTGTGAATGGATGATTGAGTATTCTCCAAAGAATGACTTAATCAATTAAAAAACACCACTAACACCACTAACACTTGACTAACATTTGACTAACTCTTGTTAATATTGCTTTACTTTCAAGTCATTTACTATAGGTAATTTATATTTCAGTCATTTATCATTCATTGCCATTTACATTCCATCTAACTTGTTTATGTTTATGTCATTTTCACTTTGCTCATTTGAGCCATATCTTGTGATTGTATATATTGTTTGTACCTATTGGTTTTGCTTGTGGTCTTAGGACCTTAAAATACTTAATAACAACAAAAAACCTAAAAAAATGTTTGGTGGACTGTTGATCTTGATCTGGACTCTTGGACTTAGGATTAGGCAACATTCCCTGTGCAAAAAGGACTTGGCCAATGCCAACATTTTCGAGACTGAGTTATTGTGAACTAAGCCTTCATATGATGCAAGCCTTAGATCTTGTTTGAATTCATCTGCTACTTTATCTTGGTGCTAATTTTCATTTTGATCTTGTGTCTAATTCTTTGTTCTGAGTTGATAAAGGAATATTTCATCTGATACATGAGAAGACAAATAAGATTGCTAGCTATGGGAATTACTTGCTTGGATATGGCCATCTTTATTTGATGCCTTGATCTTCTTGATGTTTGGATATTTCCAATTACTCCTTGATTATTGCTTGATTCAAAGTCCAAAAGGAAAATAGGTTTTCTATACGACATTCTTGTCTGTTGGATTGCATCCCATTGGTCAGATGTTATCAACTATTAACTTTTAATGTGTGCTTAGGATAACCTCTTCATCTCCTCCCACTTCTTAAATTTCAAAATATCCCCCCCCCCTTTTTCAAAAAAACTTACTTTGCTTGTGATTTCAAATTTAGACCTTACTTTAAATAGAAACTTTGGCCTTATGCCAATGAATTTTCAAATTCGTTTCTTAAATCAAACTTGTAAATAAACTTAATTATATTGACTTAAAATTTCAAAAGACAAAAAGAACTAACATACATATTCAAACTTTTGGCCCCTTTGTGCCCTTTTTTCATTTAAACTTTTGATTAAAAGCAATTCACTAACTTTGAAATTGTTACCACGAACTACGCGGTTTTGATCCCTCATTTTTATGTTGGTACGTAGGCACAAGTCCGAAGGTCTTGTCAAACACAAAAATATAATCAATGAATTATTTTCTCATACCCACGCTCTATTTTTATCAAACATCTTTTATACCAAACACATATGCACACATTAAAAAGGACTCCCTAGGAGTACCTAGGACACTTTGGGAACTAACACCTTCCCTCTGTGTAAGGAACCCCCTTATGTGTAATCTCTAGCATTTTATTAGTTTTGATTTGAAAACTTATTATCTTTGGGTTTTGTTCGTACTTTTCCCTTTTTCCTTTGGAAACCATAAAAGCGCGGCGGCGACTCTGGTTTTATTGACGTTAAGCTTATCCATAGCTTGATGGTCATGAATTTATCGCTACAAAAATTAAGTGGCGAATCTGCTTGGGAGTAGTCCTCAGTGGGTTTAGCCTACTTTTTATGTGTATATATTTGTATATTTGATGTTTGTATACTTGTTTGTGTGATATAACCTATCTCTTATGCTTGGTGATCTCTGAGTGGTGAGATAAGTTTTAACCCGAACTTGAGTGCAATTAAGATAGGAGGATGGTATAGTCATGTTCAACTTGTGTAGAGTAGTCCTTAACAAGCTGGCTTGGGACCCATCTACTTAGTGGATACCTTTTTGGAGTTACTAATGTCACACAAGTTATTTGTGGTTATGCATTACTCTCTCTGATTTGGGGTCCGAGAAGTTGAGGATCGTAGAACATTTAACCCAACTAGGCCTATTTAGGACGTAGTGCGGAGGCTATTCAGTTGTAAACCTGATAACAGTTGTTACGCGATACTACACTAAGACGAGTCTCTCTTGAGAATATTATGGGTTGATGAGTCAGTCATCCTAACCTGTAATATCTGATAGATGAGATTAAGACTCTGGAAACTTTGATAAAACATGATCTACAGGTTTTTGTCCTTAGTACACTCCTTTGGGGTGATTCTTAACCTGACTCCATGCTCGTGACTTGCAACAAACCCTTTGATTCTCGATTGATCCGATCAAGTCTTGTCAGTATCAATGGAACTTGGGTGTTGATAAGGTGAAAACCTTAATCCACCAAAATGGATGATTGATCTTGACAATGACTTGATCCATCCCTTGACCTTTTCTTGTGTTTGCCTTGTGTGTGATTGTTGCATTCATGCACACATGCGCATCATAACATTCATCACAAAAAAATAAATTTCGAGGAACTAAGGTCTTATTTGCAAATATTTTCAGACTATGGATTATGGACGAAGGAACACTAAGAAGTACGGTTTCAGATGTCCTGATTTGGAAGAGCTAAGGAAGTTGTCATCCTTTGTATTAGATCCCTTGGACTTCAAGCAACATCATGGGAAGCTTTTGTCTGTATCATCTGCTGATGTGGTTGAAGGACTTCTGAGTGTTTTGGTTCAGTTCTATGATCCTCTCTACCGGTGCTTCACTTTTCCTGATTATCAGCTTGTACCTACATTAGAAGAGTATGCCCATCTCTTGGGAATACCCGTATTTGACAAGGTACCTTTTAGTGGATTGGAAGAGATTCCCAGATCTCATATCATAGTTGAAGCTCTTCATCTGAAGAAATATGAGATTGATGCTCATTTGATGAAGAAATGAGGTATTCTTGGGTTGACTTATGAGTTCCTCATTGGTAAAGCTACTGTCTTTGCTAAAGCTGGTAGTATGGATGCTTTTGAAGCCATGTTTGTGTTGCTCATCTATGGTCTAGCTTTGTTCCCTAACTATGAAGTTTTTATTGATGTTAACCCCATTAGAATCTTCTTGGTCAGGAATCCTGTTCCTACTCTGTTGGGTGACATGTATTTCTCTTTGCATTTGAGGAATTCTAAAGGTGGTGGGACTATTGTTTGCTGTGTGCCTCTTCTGTACAAGTGGTTTGTTTCGCACTTGCCTCAGACGCCGACTTTCTTGGAGAACAAGCAATGTCTACGGTGGTCTCAGAGACTTATGTCTCTCACTAATGATGATATTTTTTGGTATGATTCTGCATTGAGTAATGTGGATATTATTGACAGTTGTGGCGAATTCTCTAATGTGCCTCTCGTTGGTACACAAGGAGGAATCAACTACAACCCTGCTTTGGCTCGTCGTCAACTTGGGTTTCCCTTGAGAGACAAACCTAATAACATTCAGTTAGAAGGTCTTTTCTATCAAGAGGGTAAAGATCCCAAACATTTGAATTAGAGGATGATACATGCTTGGAATAAGGCGCATTGGGAAGGAAGATCCGAGCTTGGTCCATGCAACTGTGTAGCTTTGGAACCTTATACCATTTGGGTGAAGAAGAGAGCTTTGGAGTTTAAGATGTCATATGCTTGTGAAAGACCTATGTCTTTGGTTATGGTTGAGCCATTAACTCTCCCTAACCAAGATGTAGAGGAGTTGGAAGATGCAGTCACCAAGACGAAACAAGAGAGAGATATGTGGGAAGAGCGGTTCCATGCTTTGAGCCGAAAGCATGAAGAGTTGCAGCTTGAGTCGAAAGATAAAGATGCGCTTATTGAGATTCTTGAGGATCGAGCAGTGAAGAAACAGAGAGAGCCAGAGGTTCTATCTTCCTCTGGTATGCCTCAACCTTCCGGTGCTTGGAAGAAGATTGTTGATCAGCTAGTCCTTGAGAAGGCTCAGATAAAGATATACGTTGAGTCTGAGATTCGACGCATCCGAAGGAAGTACACGCCCGGAGCTAGGTCATTTGATACCGTTTCTAAGGGATCCTTAGGATGATTAGTTTCCTTTCTCTTGTATTTGTATTTTGGTTTCTAAAAGTTGTACTCAGTGTAATCCTTCCAAATTTTATGAATGAAAAGAGATTTTATGGTCAATCAAATTATTGTTATATATATATATTTGCAAATAGAACTTTATATGTTCCTTGAAGTAAAACAAACAAAAACATTGCATTTCATGCATCATTTGCATAACACGTTTTATTCCGCTAGATGTCTTATCGATTATTCTTCTATGCTTCAGTCAAGCTGACTCATCGATACAACATTCATGCTAATTAATCAAGGATAATGGAGCATCTTGAGCAAGAGAACAGAGAGCTGAAGGATGAAAATACCAGGTTAACGGTGCTGATGGAATCTGTCATTGTTGCGTAGAACCAATCTTCACCAACTCCTGCAACTCCTCCCCAAAGGACTTCCATTTCTGAGGTTGCTACCTCAACCGTTCCTATTGCTGCCAGCAAATCCGATCTTTTTATGCCTGCTGGATTCCCTTGGGGAATGCCATCCAATTTTATGCTAGAAGGGTATGCGCCCACATTTGTTTCCCTACTGGTATCTAGCCCGGTCATATCAGTGCCACCTCCAGTTGTTCACACTCTGCCTCGTGTTGAGGACACCATCTACCATTCTGAGCCGTCTGAGGGCCCAAACTTATATGAGAAGATGGATGAAATGAAGGATCAGTTCCTCGAGTTGCGCAAAGAGTTGAAGACTTTAAGAGGAAAGGACTTGTTTGGGAAGAGTGTTGTTGAGCTCTGCTTGGTCCCCAATGTTAAAATCCCGATGAAATTCAAGGTCCCAGACTTTGAAAAGTATAAAGGGAACACTTGTACATTGAGCCACCTTGTGATGTACGCCAAAAATATGTCTATTCAAACTGATAATGATTAGTTGTTGATTCACTATTTCCAAGACAGTTTAACTGGTGCGCTTTGATATGGTACATGGGTTTAGACAGTGCAAGTGTTCATGCGTTCAATGACTTAGTTGAGGCCTTTGTCAAGCAGTACAAGTACAACATGGATATGACACCCTATAGAGACCAGCTGAGGCCTATGTCTCAAAAGGATAAAGAGACGTTCAAAGAGTATGCCCAAAGATGGAGGGAACTGGCTGCCCAAATTAGTCCACCATTGGAAGAGAAAGAGATGAAGAAGATCTTCTTAAAGACGTTGAGTTCGTTTTTATTATGAACGTATGATTGCAAGTTCCCCCAATGATTTTACTGAAATGGTAAATATGGGGATGAGGCTAGAAGAAGGAATCCGTGAAGGACGTTTGTCTAAAGAAGCAGCATCGTATAGCAAGAAATATGGTGGGAGTTTCTCCAAGAGGAAGGAAGGAGAAACTAATTCAGTGTCTATGGGGAGGCAGAGGAGGCCTCATGTAAGAAAGAGTTCTCAACCTCGTCAACATCAACATCAAGTTTCATTAGTGATTCCTGTGTTTTCTAAGAATTCCAACAATCAATCAATTCCTATTCAGCAACAACAATGTCAACAACAACCTCAACAAAGAACCAACTACAAAAACAACAATAATAACCAACAAAACTTTTAGAGGAAGAAGGTTTCCTTTAACCCTATTCCTATGTCATATGTATAATTATACCCGTCCTTGGTTCTCAAGAACCTCATTCAACCCAGAAATCCTCCTCAGATTCCTGAGCCACTTCCATGGTGGTTCAAACCTGAACTTCATTGTGCTTTTCACCAGGCAACCCCTGGCCAAGACATCGAAAACTGGTATCCGTTGAAGTATGAAGTGCAAAAGCTTGTGAAGATTGGGATGGCGTGCCTTAAGGACAGAGCACCTAATGTGAAAGCCAATCCTTTGCCTGCTCATGGTACTGCTTCTGTCAATATGGTAGATGATTGTCCTGGTGAGTTCAAGGTTTATGATGTTCGCCATATTAGACAATCCTTGGTGGCAATTCATAAAGACATCTGTTTGGCCAGTGAATGTGAGCATGACCATGATGGTTGTGTGATTTTTAGTGTGAATCCTAGAGGATGTGTTATTGTTAAGAGGGATATTAAAAGGTTGATGGTAGCAACAACAACAGTGTCAACAAATCGGTATCTCCGTTGGTTATACGGTTAGCGGGCCCTATCCCGTATGCATCCGATAAAGCTGCGCCTTCTCAATACAATGCCATAATGATTGAAAATGGTCGAGAGGTTCCTCTACCAGTTGTAGACTCCGTGATGAATATTGCTGATATTGCAAAGGTGACCCGTAGTGGTCGTGTGTTTGGTCCGATTTTTCCGAAAGAGGTAGAAGATGTTTCATCAAGTAAGAAGGCAGAGATTTCAGTAGCAAATCCACTTAGTACTTCAGTGTGTCAGTCTGGTGAATCCAGCAAACTGAAGGCTAACGATGATGATGAAGTTTTGAGATTGATCAAAAGAGGCGAGTTCAATGTTGTGGAGAAGCTGCTTCAAACTCCCTCAAAGATCTCCATGTTGTCACTGTTAATGAACTCTGAGGCACATAGGGAGGCGTTGTAGAAAGTGCTTGAGCAGGCTTTGTTGAGCATGATGTGACTATGGATCATTTTAATTACATTGTTGCCAATATTACTTCTTGCAATAATCTGAGCTTTTGTGATGAAGAGCTTCCTGAGGAAGGCCGAAATCACAATTTTGCGTTGCATATTTCAATGAATTGTAAGGAGGACGCTCTATCCAACGTATTGGTTGACACTGGTTCATATTTGAATGTGCTTCCAAAATCAACTATGTCAAGACTTTCCTATCAAGGCGCCCCAATAAGGTACAATGGTGTAATTGTCAAAGCATTTGACGGTTCTCGAAAAACTGTCATTGGTGAAGTGAACCTTCCAGTGAAGATAGGTCCGAGTGATTTCCAGATTACTTTCTAGGTAATGTATATCCACCCATCCTACAATTGTCTATTGGAAGGCCATGTATTCATGAAGCAGGAGCTGTAACGTCTACTATACACCAGAAGTTGAAATTCGTGAAGAATTGCAAGCTTGTCGTTGTTGGTGGAGATAAGGCACTATTGGTGAGCCATCTGTCATCTTTTTCATATGTTGAAGCTGAAGAGGAGGTTGGAACTCCGTTCCAAGCCTTTTCTATTGTTGAGCAGAATAAAATTGGGGCACCCATGTCTTCTTTAAAAGATACACGAAAGGCTATTGAGGCTAGCAACATTGATCAATGGGGTCATATGGTAGAGATTGTTGAGAATAAGAATAGGGCTAGATTGGGATTTCAAAAAGGGCCGTTCAACGTCAGAACTGAAGATATGAAACCAAGTTTCCACAGTGGAGGGTTCATTCATGGGAATGATCAACACTCAGCTGTTGTGATTGAAGACAGTGATGATGAAGACGAAGCTTGTGCCAACTTTGTGACGTATGGCCAGACTTGCAACAATTTGGTTGCTGTTGATGTTCCTACTGTTATTCATCGCTCTAAGTAATTTTTTTTCATTATTTAGAAAAATCATTCTCTTATGCCTATGGGAGAAGTCAACATTGTTGGGCATTTTTATTATTATCATCATCAATAAAATACAATTTTATTCATCCACATCTATGATGTTTTATTTCTACTTTTTGCTTTTCTGAAAATGGTAATCACAAAAAACATAAATAAACAATAATCTTCCATATGCATAATATTTGGTCGCACTCCACTTCTCTAAAATCAAAATATCAAATCATTATGCAGGTTAGTTCTCAAACCCATTGAATACAATGATCCTACTCCCTCTCCAAACTTTGATTTCCCTATGTTTGAAGCCGAGGAAGAGATTGATGATGAAGAAGTATCTAATGAATTATCTCGCTTACTTGAGCACGAGGAAAAAACCATTCAACCGTTTGAGGAGTAGATTGAACTAGTCAACTTGGGTTCCGAAGACGATGTGAAGGAAGTCAAAATTGGGTTTCAACTATGTCTAGAAGCTAAGAAGGGGTTGATTGATCTTCTTCGGGATTATTCTGATGTGTTTGCTTGGTCCTATCAAGACATGCCTAGTTTGGATTCTGAGATTGTGGAGCATAGATTTCCATTAAAGCCAGAATGCCCGCAGGTCAAGCAGAAGTTGAGAAGAACTCATCCTGATATGACAGTTAAGATCAAAGAGGGAGTGCATAAGCAGATTGATGCTGATTTCCTTGTTACTCCGAGTATCCGCAGTGAGTGGCCAATATTGTGCTTGTTCCTAAGGAAGATGGAAAAGTCCACATGTGTGTTGATTACAGATATTTGAACAAGGCTAGTCCGAAAGATGATTTTCCTCTGCCACACATTGATATGTTGGTAGATAATACAACTAAATTCAAAGTCTTTTCTTTTATGGATGGATTTTTTGGTTATAATCAGATCAAGATGGCACCTGAAGATATGGAGAAGACCAAATTCATTACGCCCTAGGGAATATTGTGTTATAGAGTGACGCCTTTCGGTGTAAAGAATGCTAGTGCAACATACCAGAGAGCAATGACCACTCTTTTTTATGATATGATGCATAAAGAGATTGAAGTTTATGTTGATGATATGATTTCCAAATCAAGAAATGAAGAAGAACATGTTGAGCATTTGTTGAAGTTATTCCAGCGCTTGAAGAAGTATAAATTCAGCTTGAATCCCAATAAGTGTACTTTTGGTGTTTGCTCTGGTAATTTGTTGGGCTTTATTATCAGCAAGAAGGGTATTGAAGTTAATCATGCCAAGGTCAAAGCAATACAAGAAATGCTTGCGCCCAAAATTGAGAAGCAAGTCAGAGGTTTTCTCGGCCGCTTGAATTATATCTCAAGATTTCTATCGCATATGACTGCCACATGTGCGCCTATATTCAAGCTTCTTCGGAAATATCAGTCTTGTGATTGATCGAAGATTTCCAGAAAGCTTTTGATAGTATCAAAGAGTATCTGCTTGAGCCTCTGATTCTGTCTCCGCCTGTTGAAGGAAGACCCTTGATCATGTATTTGACTATGCTTGATGAAAGTATGGGTTGTGTTCTTGGTCAACAAGATGAATCTGGAAAGAAAGAGTATGCAATTTACTACCTTAGTAAGAAGTTCACCGACTATGAGATTCGGTATTCTATGCTTGAAAAGACATGTTGCACATTGTCTTGGGCTGCTAAGCGTCTGCGCCAATATATGTTGAATCATACTACTTGGTTGATATCCAACATGGATCCAATCAAGTACATATTTGAGAAGCCTGCTCTAACTGGGAGGATTTCCCGTTGGTAGATTTTGTTATTCAAGTAAGATATTGAATAACGATCTCAAAAAGCTATTAAAGGTAGTGTTTTGGCTGACCGTTTGGCTCACCAACCAATTGAAGATTATCAGTCAGTATAGTATGATTTTCTTGACGAAGAGATTTTGTACCTGAAGATAAAAGATTGTGATGAACCATTACTTGAAGAAGGGCCAAAACCTGGTTCCCGTTAGGGCATGGTATTTGATGGAGCTGTTAATTCATATGGTAATGGCATTGGGGCGGTGATTGTTACTCCTCAAGGCACTCATTTTTCGTTTATAGCTGTCGCATTACGCGAAAAACCGGTGGGAAAAAGAAACAACAGAGCCGCCACCGTGCGTTATTTATCCCAAAAGAGGGAAAGGAAACGCTCGAAGTAAACCTGGAAAAGACATGGTCTCGCGACCAAAGAGAATGGGATCGGGAGTCGGTTATGCGAAGGGAAGGTATTAGCACCCCTACGCATCCGTCGTACTCGACGGGATCCACGCACAAAAGGAAGGAATATGGTTGCTAAAACACTGCTCACAAACAAACACACTGGCTGAAAGAGACACAAGAAAACAAAGAAACTAACTCGGCAGGATATCGCATCCTGGGCCTACGTAGTCTATCAGGCATAGACATCAGAGTCGACGTAGTTCGGACCGGGGAAAAATATGCTCGCTAGGATGTCGCCTCCTATGCATACGTATCTTCTCGGACTAAAGAAGAATCAGAGCACCCGTAGCTCGACTAACGCACGCCAAACAAAACAACACAGGAAATCGACTGCCAATCGCTGGACTTACGTCAAACTCCACACAAAAAGGCAAACATGGAAACCGAATGCCAATCGCTGGGCTTACATCTGACTCCGAACCAAACACACACACACTGGAAACCAAATGCCAATCGCTGGACTTACAACGGACTCCAAGCATACAACAACAGGATACGGAATGCCAATCGCTGGTCTTACATCCATCTCCTAACACACAAAGACAAAACAAAAAAAAAACGCCCGGAGAGATCAGCTCATCTCCTGCCTACGTACCTCATCTGGTATGAGGATCAGGGCGACGTAGTTCCCCTACGCAGGGACAAAGGACTAACCTAACCAGATACAAAGGGAGACACAACTAGGGAGACTACGACTCGAGCCTAGATGTTATCATGCATATCATCCCTAAGTTAAGGTTGCTATCTAACTTGCACAGGGAGCAAGTTATCCTAAGCAGCACGACAGTCATACAAAAGCACACAGCAAGCACACACACTATATACAAACAGAGGGGCTCAAACAAGGCTAGGCTTTAGTCAAGGGGTCATGTCAACCTCGACAAACAAGCCACTGTATCAGGGTGATGTTAGCTCTTAACCCTAACATTGAGAGTTAGGGTGAAGCAGATGAAATAGGAAGTGAGGGGTGTGCCTCACAGCTCTTATCCCTGGCCTGGGAGAGCTTTTAGACATATGAAAGTGTGGGTTCAGAAAGTTGGAACCCTTCTACACTTATGACTGACTCAATTGTGCAACTGTACAAGGATCTTGGGTTAATATCCACAATGCATCAACACAGTGGTGTGAGCAGAGGGATGACTCAACTGAATAGCAGGAGATGGATTGCACATCTCTTGTATCTTCCAATTGCCTTATCAAAGATCTTTGATATGTACAGGGGACAAAGATAAACAATCACAAGCATTGCCTCTTAAGGAGGACTTCAGACAGGTGCCTGACCAAATAACAGGCCAGGTCTTCCAGACTACATGGAGTTAGAGACATTATACCTCAATGCTCAAGCTATCAAGCAAAGCAAAAGCAAGTTCACAATGAACTATAGCAACTAAGGTACCTGAAAACAATCCAACATAATCAGTACACAACTCAAACAAAAGTCGAACAGACAATGGTCAACAGTTAACTGTACACAGTCAAACAACAATCAAGCAAAGCAATGCACAAAGGTGCAAGCCACAAGGCCTAAGTACAAGTCTCTAAGCCTACAAAACAAACTCAAGGTTAGTCATAAACAAGCAATGGACCAACTCCAATTGAGTGCACATCATCAAGTATAAGCAATTGTGCTCTTTGACCTGAAACAAAGCTCAAACATTAAGCAGTAACCACTAGGACAAGGCCTAGGGTCAAAATGGGAGCAATAAACCAAAACAGAACATGAAAAATATCAAGAATCAAGATTAATCAGTTAGGAACAAAATCCAAGTGGTCTCATATCCATATCATGCACCAATTTCATTTCATAAAGCATTTAGTACAAAGCATGCAAATTCAAAGCTCATAGGACCAAACAGAATGGATCAATCCACATCAACTCAAAAACAACTCAATAAATCCCAAGAAAAATCATGGCTAAACAGCATTCACCAAAGGATCACTACACCAAAATTCAAGTCATTTGGACAAGTGGAAGCATGTCAAATAAAATCCATAAGGCAAGGTATGCACAAAGCAACTCAAATGAAGCACAAATAGATGCATCAACTTCACACAAGCATAAAACATAATTCAAACATGATATGGACATAAAACCAAAGCCATGGCAAACTTCAAGGTGTCTAGAATACATGTGCAAAATTTCAGGTTCATCCAATAAACATCAAGAATTTCACAAATCATAGAAGTTCATGACTCTCAAAAAGTCCACAAATGGTCAAACAGAAGAGAAATTCTCAAACACATTGGAAATGCACTCAAAAATTCTACAAAAATTCACAAGCAAAATTAACATCCAGAAGTACCATCATGCAAAAATTCAGATCATTTGGCATTCAACAGGTATGGTAAATAAAATCAGCAAATTGGACAAGAAATGGTGTGACACACATTGTCGCACCTACAATGATCAGATCATATCTCACAAACCAAGCATGCTAAAAATACAAACTCTATACCAAAAAATCCCTAAAGGTGTCTAGATTAAGCATGCAAATTTTCAGCTCCATTGGATTAAGCATCATCATTTCACAATCAAAATGGCAAGCAAGGTGCAACAAAACACATGTATGAACAAACCCTAGGCCACATTAAAAACCACACGTGCAAAATTTCTGGAAAAATCACCATAAAATAGTAGAGATCTTGAGGAAAACAATGGAAAAAATCTCATCTCATTTGGACAAATATTTTAGGAGTTATGGAATTTGTAAGTGAGTGAAAAAATAAAAATGAATGAAACAAGTATATATGAACATGTACAAGTGAGATGGAAAAATGCAAAAGGCCACACATGAGATTGCCTTGGAGCGGGATCGAACCGCTGCGCAATTTGAATGTGGCGCTCACTTAATGAAACGCACCATTTTATTAAGTGAGGTGGCGCGCTGTGATTGGTGCATGGCACATAAACAACAAATTTCATGCAAAACACGGCCTATGAGGATCAAAACGCTTCTGGAAAGTGAAAACCTAATGTTCATCGCGTGTTCATCCTGTTCATCATCATCATGATCCAACTTGCACAGAAATTCATCATACATATGCCATTCGATTCATCTTTCATCATACATCAACAATACAACAATAATTTGACCTATCTCTAACCACATCGAACAAATCAAGCAAAGAAAATTTCATCCATCAACATTCAAATCAACATAACTCTCTCAATATTGCATGAAATCAAGAGATCCAAAGCTCAACATAACCTATGTTCCACGATTTACAAGATGCACATAATTATTCCAAGAATTGTAGCAATCGAAAACTGACCTTGATGATGATGCAGAGTTGGATTTGCTTGTTTCGAGGCTTCAATTGTGAAAACAGATGCTCTATATTGCTTGGAAAGGTGAATGAATGCAAGAGAACAGCTCAGCGGTGCTTGATCTTGACGAAATCTCCAACTGCCATGGAAGTGTACAAGTTCCAACAGTCACGATTCTTCAAGAATTCTCCAAGATTTTGCTTCAATCCACTTCAATTATGCATGTAGATGATGAATAGATCAAAAATCAAGCAAGGTTTGTGAAGAAATTTGCAGAAAAGTGGAGAGAATGTTTGAGAGCAAAAATGGAATTGGATCTAGATCTGGAAAATTATGAGCTGTTAATCCAAATTCTGTTAGGCTTATCCTTTTATATGATGCACTAATGAGATTTGTTAATCATGATTAGCCAAATGCCAAACATTAAGTGAAATGAGTGTTTATGCTAATTTGGTCAATTCACCTTGCATGCATGAGAACCTTGCTACAGTGCACGAAATTTAAGCCAAACACACTTCAAATATCATTTTTAACCAAATGCAATTGATTGGAAGTGTGGAAAATGCTTCCTTCTCAAAATGAACTTTTCCCTCCAAAATTCAAATTAAATTCACATGAAAAATGCAATATTTTTGTGATGAGATTTGATGAATGGTAATGCATGATTTGGATAGAGCATGTTAAAACAAGATTGTAGCAAAAAACCCCACTTCATTTGGCCTTATGGTGTGAAAGTTATCCAAGTTTGAAGTTCAAATTTTCTTGACAATGATTTGATCATAACATCTCAACCACACATGAGAAGTTCATGTTCTTGGACCTTTTGGAAAGGTGAGAGCAAGATCTTTAACTTCCATTTTGGACAAAATTTCATTTGAAGCCTTCTTAGACATGTAAACTTGAGGGGAAGACCTTTCCATTTTTGGCAGTTTGAAATTACAGGTCACTTACTATTTTTGGAAACTTTTCATCTGACCTCAAATTCTTCAATGATGATCTTTGCAATGTCAAATGAGACTTGTATGGACATGAACGAGGCCTCTCAAACCATCTCCCACCTTCAAATCCATGATTTCATGCACAGTTGACCATAGTTGACTTTCTAGGGTTTCAGATGCATTGTGCAATGACTGATGAGCTTTGAGCATCCAATCTTTGGCCAAACCACTTCAAAATGATCCCTAGGTCATATGAACTTGTTGAACCAACCTTAGGGCTTTGCTTCCTTGAAAAATGCACTTGCTTTCTTGCTTGACTAGATCTCCTAACCAGTTGACCTAATCTTGTCTGATGACTTGCACTTGGGCAAAGGACAATGCAATGCTATGCAGTGGACTATGTAATGTTAATGACCTAATGATGAAAATGGATGTACAAAATGGGAGGTGCAAATTTGAGGTGCTACAATAGCTAGATTGACCTTCAAATGTACAAATAATATGGCTGAGTATAAAGCTTGCATTATGGGGCTTGAAGAGGTCATTGATCTTAGAATCAAATATTTGGACGTCTATAGAGATTCAGCTTTGGTTGTGAACCAGATCAAAGGTGAATGGGAGATGAACCAACCCGATTCGATACCATACAAAGATTATACGAGGAGGATTTCAACTTTCTTTACAAAGGTTTAATTTCATCATATCCCTCGAGACAAAAACCGGATGACAGATGCTCTTGCAACATTGGCTTCCATGATTGTGGGAAAAATTTGGAATGAAGTTCCCAATTTGACTGTATTGCGTCTTGATAGGCCAATTCATGTGTTTGCTGTTGAAGATGTCAAAGATGAAAAGTCATGGTATTTTGATATCAAATGTTTCCTCCAAAGTCAGAGTTACCCGTCTGGGGCATCTTTGAAAGATAAGAAGACTATGAGAAGATTAGCTGGAAATTTCTATATGAATGGTGATGTGATTTATAAGAGAAACTTCGATACAGTTTTGCTCAGATGCATGGATAGACACAAAGCATACTTATTGATGACTGAAGTCCATGAAGGTTTCTTTGGTAACCATTCCAATGGACATGCTATGGCGAAGAAGATGTTGAGAGCAGATTACTATTGGCTGAAATGGGAATCTGATTGTTGCAAGTTTGTGAAGAAATGCCACAAGTGTTAAATTTATGCAGATAAGACTCATGTTCCTCCGACACTGTTGAATGTCATTTCCTCTCCATGGCCCTTCTCCATGTGGGGAATTGATATGATTGACATGATTATGCCCAAAGCTTAGAATGAACATCGTTTCATCTTGGTGGATATTGATTACTTCACCAAGTGGGTTGAAGCGGCATTGTATGCAAATGTAACCAAGCAAGTTGTTGTAAGGTTTATCAAGGATCAAATTATATGTCGTTATGGTGTGCCAAGTAAGATCATTACTGATAACAGATGAAACTTGAACAATAATATGGTGGAAGCATTTGCAAAGACTTCAAGATTGCATATCATAATTCTTCTCCCTACAGACCCAAGATGAATGGGGCTGTTGAAGCTGCAAATAAGAACATTAAGAAGATCATTCAGAAGATGGTTGTAACATACAAAGATTGGCATGAGATGCTCCCATTTGCTTTGCATGGGTACCATACACCCGTCCGCACTTCAACAGGGGAAATCCCTTTCTCATTTGTTTATGGCATGAAAGTTGTGCTCCTAGTAGGGGTTGAGATCCCATCATTATGTGTCTTGACGGAAGCCAAGTTGACTGAAGTTGAATGGTGTCAGACCAGATATGACCAACTGAATTTGATTGAGGATAAATGACTGACTACCATGTGTCATGGTCAGTTATACCAGCAAAGGATGAAGAAGGAATTTGATAAGAAGGACAAGCCTTATGTGTCCCGAGAAGGTGACCTCGTGCTCAAGAAGATTTTATCCTTCAAACCTGATGCTAGGGGAAAATGGACTCCTAATTATGAAGGCCCATATGTTATTAAGAGAGCCTTTTCAGGAGGTGCTTTGATTATTACAACTATGAATGGTGAAAAGTTCACTTTTCCCATGAATGTCGATGCAGTCAAGAAATACTTCGCATAGAAAAGAAAAAACAGCTCGCTAAGTTGAAAACCCGAAAGGGCGGCTTAGGCAAAAATTAGCGTTTCGGAGGATTGAAAACCCGGAAGGGAGATCCAGGCAAAAGTTAGATACATAGAACAAAAGATTTATCCCAGTCGATTGAGTACCCCACCTTGGTCAGGTATTCCCAACTGAGTTGTAGGATCACATCCCCAGCAATTGGTTTAGATCCCTGTGCAGAATTTTATCTCTTGTATTCCCTGACAGAGTTCATCTTCTGATAGAAGTTCCCTCTTTCCCATCAGTGTTTGATTTGGAGCTGTATTTGATTTAGTTGCCTACAAGGTTGTCTCCCATTTAATATGGTGTTGACCTAAAATTCCCCGCAGAGTTGACAATTTAGATCCTCAGCAGATCTTTTCTCTCTCCCCCCAGCCAGGGTTGAGTTATCCAGAGCCAGATGACTTATGTTCATCCCCATCATTTTTCTCTAGTTGGTGTCTTGTAGAGATTAGCCGAGTGTTACAGCGACGATTCACATTTGTGATAATTGTTTCATTTGTTGATCTGTCAGCAAAATCATAAATCATATACATACATATTCGTACATCAAATATTTCATTATGCATTTTTATTGCATTTGACTCCTTTATTCTGATCCTCTACTTCGGTGATATTACTTCCCCAGGAAGGTTTGGTGCGTATGTCCTTCTTCAATTGTAGAGTGTCATCCCCTTTAGGCAGAAAGAATTTAACCTTTCTCATTCCCCATTGAGTTATTTCCTCGTGGATGATTATTATTTCAGTTTCCTCCCTAGTTAATTATCCAGATGGAATCACTCCCCTTGAGTTGTATCCTCATTGGGTTGAATCTTTATTTGACCATTTCTTTCTAGTTACTACCTAGATAGATATTTTTGGTCCCTTGGGAGTCTATTACCCAGTAACTGGTAATATTCATCTCAATCTTTGAGTACTTTACTTTTGCCCAATACCCGATAAAAGTAATCTACTTCCTTTGTTTTCCCTAGCGGATTTGTTTTCACGTTTCCCCAGGCAGTATATGCTTGATATGTTCATCCTAACCGGTGACGGATATTCTTCCTTTTGTTGGTTTTCTACCTAGTAAAAAGGTAGTTGTAATCCCTATTTCATTCCCCAGAGAGTTAATCCTTGATATGTTCATCTTAACCGATGACGGATTTTCTCCTCTTTGCGGTCTTCTGCCCAGTAACAGGTAGTTGTAAATCCTACTTTCCCCCCCGAGTCTATCCTTGATATGTTCATCCTAACCGGTGACGGATATTTTCTCATTGGTATTCTATCCAGTAAATGATAGATATAATTCATATTTCCTCCCCGGCAATTTATCCTTGATATGTTCATCTTAACCGATGACGGATATTCTCCTTTGAGTTTATCCTTGATATGTTCACTTTAACCGGTGACGGATATTCTCTCCTTTTGTTCTTCTACCCAGTAACCGGTAGTTGTAAATCCTATTTGATATATTCCCCAGCAGGCTATTCTTACCCAGTAACCGATAACGAATACACCTCCTTTTTCCTCAACGAGTCATCCTTGATATGTTTACCCTAACCGGTAATGGATGTCTCTCTGTCATAGTATATTATCTTCCTACCCAGTAACCGGTAATAGATAATCTCTGGTACTCCTCTATTGAAGATTATTCTTCCTCAATTGAGTTTGAGTGTGTATTTCCTTAGTGGAATCGCCTTTTTCCAGTCTGGACCAAGTATTTCCTCAAGTTTGAAAGAGCTACAACTTTGATGAATGAACTGTTTCCATTTGAAGCTTATGGCAAAAGTTATTCAAGGTGGAAGAAGTGAACATTTGACTTGGTACTTAGAATTTTTTTAAATATGTTTGATTTTCCAAACTTCCACCTCAAAATTCATCATGATCCAATCTTCAAATGGAAAAGTGTTCAACATGAAAGTTGATCCCCTTGATCTCAAATTTACAAAAAGTCAAAAATCACTTCATTTGGCCAAGGATTGAATGACTTGCGCATGGCTGTTCTTTAAGGTTCCATTTGGATGAATTTCATGATCACTTTTCAATTACAATTGCATGACTTCATGACACACTTTCAGTATTGCTCATGATCAATTTTGAACCTTTTGACATCATTTCATGGGCCTATCGTACGCCCATGCATCAATGCAAGAGAGAATTACTATTTTTGGCATTTTGATGGAAGTTGTAGTGGGGTTTTCGTTACCTTTAGGTTTATTGATTAAACCAAAAGTAAACATACAATTCGAGTCTCCACCGCACTTTTATTTTTCCAAAGGAAAGGCTAAAAAGCGAACAAAAGCCAAGGTAAGAAGTTTTTCAAATCAAAAACTAATAAAAATGTCAGAGATCTGGGTAAGGGGGTTGGTTATGAAATGGGAAGGTTTTACACACCCAAAACATCCTTAGTATTCTAAGGGAACCCTTTTTGCAAATATGTGTTGTAGGTTGGTATTTATGAAAAGATTTGTACAAAAGATTGGGGGGATAATAAAAGAGTAGATTATATTTACAAATTTTGTTGTTTGAATGGACGAACCAATTGCCTACGTACCATCACCAAGGTAGGATGAAAACCCCGTAGTTCGGGGTAAAAAATCTCAAAGATTGGTGAATTGATTTGATCAAAAGCCTTAAGGTCTTTTGTTATCAAAGGGAAAAACTCAACCTAAACCAACAATCCACCATGTGAGGAAGGCTTCAACATGCTAGTGAGGGGTTAACCCTATGATAAGCATGGAAGGCTTATAATCCAATCACTAAGGATGAGGTGAGATTTACATCAACCACTATGATAACTCAAACCTATGACTAATGTTTTGAAAAAGGTTTTAACAAGTGGCCATTGGAACCACAAAAACAACCTGAAATGGATTGTATTTACAAATTAGATTTATTCACAAAAATAAAGTCAAAGTTGGATTAAGATTTATTCACAATGAGTATTAATGAAAAGAGTTTTTAAAAGTCAAAGGCTTAAGGCCTAAGTTTCTAATTTAAAACAAAGTCAAAGTTTGAAGAAAAGGATTTTTGGCTTGGGTTATAGTGGGGAGAAGAAGAGAAGGGCTAGTCCTAAAGCATACAAATACAAGAGAGAAAAAATAAACCCTTGGAGTTCCTTTTCTTGGAATCATAAAGATGATTCAAGTTGCTCCTTTTCTTTGGACTTGGCACACAAGCAATCAATCAAACAATTAGAACTCAAGCTCCTAGGATTTCCATTTGGCTTGTCTCTTAACTTGGCTACTCATGACAATGGTCTTTTTGCACCATCTCAAGGTGCAATCCTTATCATACAAGAACAAACATCAAAAAATTCACAACACAATAAGGGGAATGGACAAAGAAAAAGTTTGAATGAGAAGTCTTTTAAGATCAACTTTGAAATTTAGCATTCTAAAGGCATAAGGCCTAGTTGCTCTTCAATAAATTTAGCATTCTAAAGGCATGAGGCCTAGTTGCTCTTGAACTCCTTTAAGCATAGGTAAGTCCTAATTCTAAGTCCTTTCTCCTTTTACATTTGGTTCACACAAAACAAACACAAAGCAAACACATGATAACAATATATTTATATAAAAATAAATGGGCTCAAATGAGACAAAAGAAAAATGACATAAACATAAAGTATGTGCTCAAGTGAGCAAAGGGAAAATCAATATGAATAATAAGCAAGAAATAAATGACATTAAAAGTAAATGACAAGAAATTAAATGCTCAAATTAAAGTTAGTAATTAGTGAAGTTATGTTAGCTTGTCATAAGACAATGTAGTGCTATGTTAAGCAATCGTAAGTGGACTAATGTAGTAGTCACACCTATCTGAGGCCGGCCAATAAAAAATATAGGCAAATAAACACAAGTTAGAGATCATGACTAGTAAGCCAAGCTCCATAAACTTGCCATGCCAAAACAAAAGGGGAAGGGCCTTGTATTATCTTTAGGTTATTTGCTTGACCAAGAAGTAACCTATCTTGGACACAAAACAACTCACTTGATCATGGATCAAGTTGAGTTTGGTTTGGATCAAAGAAGGTTAAACCTCTCATTTGTCAAGACCAACCATAAGAAACTTAACTCATTGGCCAATGAAGGAAAGAATGGGATGAAGAAGAAAGGGAATGGAAAAGAAGATAAGTATCAAGTCCAATTGATCAAATGTGAATCAAATCATCATCAACCAATACCAAACAGAAAAGAAATGAAGATAACAAGTCAACAATATTTTTTTGGTATTTTTTGAATTAAAATAAAAGGTAAATAAAAACTAATCAAATAAGGTCAAACCTCAAATTCAATTCAAATCAACTTCAACAAGTCCAATTAAATTCTCATAGGTTCAATATGGTCAAACAAGCTTTGGCTAATTTTCTCAACAATTTTTGAAATCAGAAAGCAATTAAAAACAATTAAAAAACCATTAAAAATAGCACAAAATGGATTAAAATCTTAAATAAATCTCAAATTAAATAAGAAATTAATGAGATTATTTTTCATTGATTTATCATGATCCATAAATGCTAGAGAAATATTTTTGGATTTTTCAAATATCAGAAAGTATTTTTAAATGAATTAAAACTATTAAAAACCAAATAATTCACAAAAAATATTAAATGAAGTCATAAAAATAATTTAAAATCTTAATATGAAACTAGATTTTTCAAGATTTTTTTTGGCATTGGTCTCATATTTTTATGACTTCAAATAAATTTTTTATGAATTTTTGAAAATAAAAGGAATTAACTGAAATTAAAATAAAATGTATTAAATGAAAAAAACCACAGCCGTGTGATGCACCTTATTAATTGACATGGCATCAATGGACTGTCCAGATGTGAGGGCGCAACGTGTACACTAGTCAAGCGCGCGGTAACATGAATTAAATAAAGTAAACACAACGATGGATCCAGATTAGAACGTGGAAACATGATCCAAGGGCCATGAAGGAATACACGTGGTGATGGTGGTGGAAACCACCATCTTCTCCGGTGAACCAACAATCTTCGGCCACCAGTTGCAGGAAATAAAAACTTCATGAAAATTAAAAACAAGGCCATGAAAATGAAGCTCTTGTGATGGAGATTAACACTATATCCATGGATCTTCCTCACTCTTCCTATATTGAGAGAAATGTGAAGTGGAAGATCATGGTGTCCAAACTGAAAGTTCACGAAATGGAAAATTGAAACCACCATTGGCTTGCCTCAAGTGTGAGGACTTCAGAAAACCACACAAACATAAGGATATCACATTGAATTGCAAGTTCTAGATCCAAAATGTTTGAAGTTCTACCTCTGAATTGACGCTTTTCAAGCCATGAAACCTTTAAGATCTTGACTTCTCTTTACTCTAGGGATGTAGTGGAGATGATAGACTAAGGAATTGAGCTTTGAAAATCAACTAATGATGTTGAATTTCAAGCTTGAAAGTGAGAAAAATTTCTGGAAAATTCCTTTAGTATGGCTATGGTTTCAGTGCTGCAGTGTTTCAGATCTCCAAAAGGTTACCAAATGAATGAGATGGAGTGCTTATTTATAGTTGAAATTGGCTATGCATCATGCTTCACTCGTGTGCATGGCAAATGGAAATTGGATGCATAGGCCTGTATAGGCGCATGTGAGGCCCAATGATGGGTGAAAAACCATACTGAGTTCATTTGAAATGGAATTGGACGTGTAATTTGGAGGGAACTGGCTTGCATATTAAGTTTCATCATGAAATGTCAAAATGAACATAAACGAAGAGCTCTTCAAAACTCATCAATGGTAAGCCAAAAAAAGTAATGTGAGTAATGGTTGGAAAGCCCTTGAAATAAGGAGCAAAAGTAATATTGGGCAAAAATTCATTTGGAATTTGGAAATTAATGAAAACTGGTTGTGGAAATTTAGGTACAAAACATGTTTAGGTCACCTTTGAAAATTTTCACCATAAGCAAGCCTATTCAAACCCCTCTGTTTTCATGATGCAAGTTTCAAATGGAAAAAACTCCAACATCAAAGTTGTAAATCGTTTCAAGATGATAAATTTAGACTCAAAGTTTTCATAATTTAGATTTTCCATGAAAACGTTATGGGCATTTGAAGTTTGGTACTTTTTCAAATTCAATGAATTAGGTCCAAGATGACCTATAATATTTTGTATTATCACATGTATTTATTTTAGGATTATGAAATTTTGTCCAACATAACATTTTAATTAGACATCTAAATATTTCCAATGCATTTGGTCTCACCTCAAAATCATAAAAATTAAGGAAGTTATGCCCTTGGTAAGTTGACCCAAAATTAGGGTTTCAATCAAAATGACCTATAATGTTTTGAAATGAATGATGACCTTAAAAGTTTCAAATGAAATTTTGATGAACATGAAAGTTGTTTATATGGTTCTTAGTAACAGTTTTCATCTCGGGGTCATCTTCATTTGACAAACACATCAAAAGTTACATCTCAGTGGACCTCAGTTTAGTCAGATGACTTGACTGGTCAACTTCTCAAGGCCAAACTTTCAATCTTGATGAATGAATGATTGAGGATCGTCAAATAGGCTCATATATGCATAAAATGATGAATTAAATAAATTCCCTTGATTAAATTTGATTATAGGTTGAGATTGCTTCATGGGCAAGGCACAGTCAAAGCACAGTTGAATTAGGGTTTCCTTGGGAAACAATCCCCAAGCCCTTTGGGTTATCTTGATCAAATTGGAAAATTGAGATACTTGGGAGACATATATGATGATTAGTAGCTTTGTGTACCATTGTCATGCTTTTTCTCATCTTCATCTAGCCATTTCATTGGGCTTAGGAGCCTCCTAGGAGCATTGGGGTACATGATCACTTGAGCTTCAAAACAAAAAGAGTTAGTGACATATTTTTGTGCTTTTGGTTAGTAAACAAATAATAAAAAACAGTAATATACAATACAAGTATGCTTGGTGGTCTCAAACCATTCACACAAGTCCCAACCCTAGGGTTAAGGAGCCAAATATGCTATGATCCTTGAGGCAATGCACTGAGCAATGATATGAGGCCATGAGGGATCTTAGGGTCAAAATTAGGGTCTTACAGAAGTGTGTGGAAATCAATTGCATAGCCTATAAATACATTGCCTCATGCTCAGAATTATGGACACCTTGCCCAAGCTTTGATCCTGCAACCCTACCCTTCACCATTAGAGGATAAACTTGAAGGTTTTCAATTGAAAATCGAGTTTCAATTTCACTTCTTTTTTGAAGTTGAAACTGTAAGAACAAAAATTGTTCTACAACAAATTCCAGGATTTTGATGATAACAAAGGATGAAACCAAAAATGGCACTCTAACGAAATTTCTCTAAGTGTGCAGAACTCTGAAGAAGAACAAAGGAATCTGATCGCTTTATCAGCTACAGAATCGAATCAGATACAAAGTATCAGAAGATCAGAAACATCTGAAGAAGAAGCGCGCTCTAGAAGTTCTGACTCTGAGCAAAACAGCATAGCAGAATGTTAGAAGCTCTAAACTTCCTCTTGAATCAACACTGATGATCTAAAAGACCAGGACTATCAGAAGCTCTGATGTCACATCACAAAGATCTCAGATTAACAGAGTAATGCAGATTCTGACGAAGAATTTCCTTATCCAGAAAGAGTAACGGGAACTACAACTTTAAATGGAAAGAAATTATATTTGGAAAGAAGTTATTCAGGGAGACAAATTTGTTTTGGCAAGAAACACAAAAGTTATGGCATTAAACTCTCATCAAAGACAAAATATTTGTCATCACTACAACAGTCCCTTCATCACTATAGAAAGGACGACATAATTCATTGAGAGACACACCTTAACGCACAGAAAAAATCTACTCTCTCTCTTAGTCTTTCACGAGCTGTTTCTCATACGTGAAATCACTTGCTTGCTCCACTTGCTGTAATATTTGCTTTATCTTAGAAGCACTTTAGATTACAATTTTTCTCTTGCTAAATTGATTTTGTTCCTCAAGTGACTCTGCGTAGTCTGTATACTTGGGAGCACTTTAGTCTACATCAATACAGATCAGAAATGTATTCTGTACTGCATTCACAAAGGTCTAAAGCTATGCCTCCCAGCACTTCTCTTCAAGTACCTCAGAGACTCTGTACGAGAAACCAGAAATCACATGAAGCCCAGAACTTACAATCCTTTGGGAAGACTCATCTCAGATGTACTGATAGAAAGTGGTCTCGTGGACCATCTGGTAAAGCTCAGGCTCATGGAAGACATGGCAATCGACACTGGAAAGCCTCTGAACTCAAAGAATCTGAAGAGCATGGGGATTCTGGATAAGGTCAACGTTAGACCTACTCTGGACACTTCCTGGGAAGCCTTGAAAGATCAGAGGAAAATTTCCCATGGTCTATATCTGTTCTCCAAGGAAGAACCTAAAGAGGAAATCCTCCTCTATCTACAAGGTCTGAAGGATGAAGGAGTGGATATCTTAGATTTCAATTTGAACGATCTGCCAGATAAAGCTCCCAACTTCATGAGGCATAAAAGAGGTCCATCTGAGAAGACATCACAAGCGAAGAAAGCGAAGCTAGGAGAATCCTCTGGATCAAGACCTTTAGCACCTCTGCATGAGTCTTCTGGTAAGTCTGTCTCTCCTGCTCCCTCTGCACAGACACAACAACTTGCTTCCTCTATCCCTCTACCAACACCTCTATACACTCCATCTGAAACCCCTCCTTCAACCACCAGAACATCTCAACCTCTCCCAAAATTCAATCTTACCACTACCTCCTTACCCCAAACTGAAGCTGAAAAAATGAATGAAACCACCTCCTCATCTTCAGCCCCAGAATCACCTCCTTACTTTGTCATCTCATCTGACACAGAACTCTCTGACCCCTCTTCTCCCACTCTAGCCCAACTTCAGACTCAGAACCTTGCCTCACAATAACCACAACAACCTCCACCTGAACCTGAAGTAACCTCACCACCCACAGAAAAACCAAACATCACTCCATCTGACGTTCAACCCTCTGACCCCAACACCTCTGACATTACCCCTCCAAACACTTCCGCTGAACCTCAAACTCTCAACCTAAGCCCTCCAAATACTTCACCTCTACCATCTGAACCAGAAAACTCCCTGCCAACCCTAGAGGAAGCAATTATGCTGTTTGCAGGAGCATCAGTTGAAAAGGTCAAGTCTCTGACCATGAACTCTGGAATCAGTGATGATCCTTCCTCTGTTAGGACACACTGGAACATGGTTATTGGCTGGATTACCTCTGAGGCCTTTAAGCTGAAAAACTTCTCTGAGCATGTCAGAAACGACTTCATCAGAGACGCTGAGGCAAGACTACAGGAGCGCTTTACCAAAGAAGCTGAGGAACAGGCCAGAAGGGAAGAAGAAGAAAGAGCAAGACAAGAAGAGATTCAAAGGGTTAAGGAAGCTGAAGCCAAAGCTCTAGCTGACGCTGCTGCTGCTGAAGCTGAAGCAAAAGCTGCTGCTGAAGCTGAAGCTAAAGCCGCTGCTGACACTGAAGCTCTCCGTGCTGAAGAACAGAATGCTCTGACTAAGGGGGAGTCCTCTACATTTGCCCCTCTGGTTCTCAAGACCCTTGAGGAGCTTCAGAAAGAGCAGAAGGAAGTCCGAGCCAGATTGGATCAACAGGACACAGTCAACGCCAACATCCAGAATCTGCTGACCCAACTGCTTCAGAGGATGCCTCCTCCTCCCAACCCTTAGGCACCTATGATTTTCTCTTGCTTGTTGCTTTGTGTTTTGTCTCTGATGTTTATGCTCTTATCTATATATATATATATATATATATATATTTTTTTTTTTTTCTTCCTGCTTATTATTTGTTTACTAAGTCTTTTTGATTCTGACAAAAAGGGGGAGAAATCAAACAACTCTGATGAAAAATTATCTAATTCCTTCAGTACTCTGCAAACATACTTTTCAATAAAAATCTATCTAACCCTCTTTGATGCAGAAGGGTATCTAGAAACTTCATTGCTTGGAAGCTTTGGTAAAAACTTCTGAACTCCCTAGCTTATCTCAGGGGGAGCTCACTTCTATCTGATCTGATAAAACTCTTATATCTGAATGTTTCATCTAATAATTAAAGTCTGTTTTGTCATCATCAAAAAGGGGGAGATTGTAAGAACAAAAATTGTTCTACAACAGATTCCAGGATTTTGATGATAACAAAGGATGAAACCAAAAATGGCACTCTAACGAAATTTCTCTAAGTGTGCAGGACTTTGAACAAGAACAAAGGAATCTGATCGCTTTATCAGATACAAAATCGAATCAGATACAAAGTATCAGAAGATCAGAAACATCTGAAGAAGAAGCGCGCTCTAGAAGTTCTGACTCTGAGCAAAACAGCATAGCAGAATATCAGAAGCTCTAAACTTCCTCTTGAATCAACGTTGATGATCTAAAAGACCAGGACTATCAGAAGCTCTGATGTCACATCACAAAGATCTCAGATTAACAGAGTAACGCAGATTCTGACGAAGAATTTCCTTATCCAGAAAGAGTAACGGGAACTACAACTTCAAATGGAAAGAAATTATATTTGGAAAGAAGTTATTCAGAGAGACAAATTTGTTTTGGCAAGAAACACAGAAGTTATGGCATTAAACGCTCATCAAAGACAAAATATCTACCATCACTACAACGGTCCCTTCATCACTATATAAAGGACGGCATAATTCATTGAGAGACACACCTGAACGCACAGAAAAACTCTACTCTCTCTCTTAGTCTTTCACGATTTGTTGCTCATACGTGAAATCACTTGCTTGCTCCACTTGCTGTAATATTTGCTTTATCTTAGAAGCACTTTAGATTACAATTTTTCTCTTTCTAAATTGATTTTGTTCCTCAAGTGACTCTGCGTAGTCTGTATACTTGGGAGTACTAAGAGATCTTTCTCTTAGACGTTGGTTGTAATAATCTTTCAAGATTAGTGGATTAAGTCCTTTTTGAAGGCGAAATCACCTTGGTCGGGTGGACTGGAGTAGCTTTGTGTTATAAGCGAACCAGTATAAAATCCGGTGTGTTCTTATTCTGCAAAAGAGCTTATTTTCCAAAACAATTCAAACCCCCCTTTCTTGTTTTTCTCACCTTCAGAAACTCCAAGAATCCAAGCAATCCTTTGATCCTATTCACTTCCTGCAAGCATCTAAACTCACGCAAAGGCCAATTGGAAGCAATATCAAGCAAGATTCAAGCTTCTCGAAGGTGATTTTTTAGAAACTTCGTCTCTTCGAATCTCTCTCAATCCTTCACCATTCTCTTTGATTTTTGGTTGGCAGAAGTCCTACCAATGTAGGAAACAAGATTGACTTGCTTTGAGGTCAAATCAAAGCAACTCAGTTCATGATCCTCAAAATTCAAATCCCTGTATCTTTAAATATACTTGGAATTGAACAAAATTGAGGCCAGATTCGAGCTCTTGAGCATTTTCTCTTTGAAATAGTGTCCTTATTTTTCATTTTTCATTAAGTTGAAGGTGGACCAGTCTGGTGAGGTCCACCGAAGAAGATGACCGGAGCTAGGGCTCCGGGGGTGTGTTGGCAGTTTCACATCCATCTGATTGTGGTCCAATGATCTAATCCCGGCCTTTGTTTAAAATTACCCACTTTGTAGTGTGTTGTCTTAGATGTATGGTAGACACCACACGCGTGACCATCAGATCTGCCACCTTAATTAATGAGAGAGATCTGATGGCCCTTGTTTTTTCTTATTTTATTTTAAATTCTGATTTTATGTTTAATCCTTCTATTTTATTTAATTCATAGAAATGCCACCTCAATTGATTAAATTCTGACCAAATTTAAATGTATTTTAATTCATTTTTAAATTCATTTTTTATTGATTAAATGTTTCAAAATTTTGTTGAGCCATTTTTATGGTCTTGTGATGTCTGACTTTCTGTTTGGGCCTTGGTCAAGGTTGATTTGACTTTTGTTGGATCAAAACCATTGGATTTAGGGGATTGATGAAATGTACATTTCATCTCCCAAAATGAATGGATGGTTTTGATTTGATGAAATTCCTCCCATGATCAATTTGTGTTTCTATCTTCCCCTCCCTCTTCATCTTCATCCCTATTATTTCCCATTCCCTCATTTGACCAATGAAATCTCTAATGTCTAAAGGCTAATTAGTTCATCAATGACCTTTGTGTCAGATGAATCAATACAAGTATGACTAAGATAGGTCCCTCCCTCTTGATCTTTTCTTTTAGTGTGTGGTATGTTTAGGAGTTTGGTTCTTTGTTCCAAATCCCTAACATGCATTAACACCTATATTTTTATTGCCCGACCTCAGATAGTTGTGACTTCTACATAAGTTCAATTATAATTGCTTAACATAGAGCTAAATTTGACCCTCAAGGCATAAAATTCTAGTAAGTGAGATTGTAAGTCTCCCATTATTCATGGCATTGTGTGGAGACTTGACATTTTTTCCTTTCATGAGAGCTAGTGACATACTTGTTAAATTATCCAAGTTGGAGCCCTTCTCATGGAAGATGTCTTGGTTTAAGGATTCATACTTGTGAATGAATGTGTGAGTGTTCTCCAAAGAATGACTTAATCAATTAAAAATCACCACTAACACTTGACTAACTTTTAACTAACATTTGACTAACTCTTGTTAATATTTCATTACTTTCAAGTCACTTACTTTATACAATTTAACTTTCAGTCATTTATCATTCATTGTCATTAACATTTCATTTAACTTATTTATGTTTATGTTATTTTCACTTTGCTCATTTGAGCCATATCTTGTGATTGTATATATTGTTTGTGTGTTTTGGTTTTATTTGTGGTCTTAGGACCTTAAAACATCTAATAATAATAAAAACCCTAAAAACATCTGGTGAACTGTTGAACTTGATCTGAACTTTTGGACTTAGGATTACGCAACATTTCCTATGCAAAAGAACTTGGCTAATGCCAACCTTTTTAGACTAATCTATCTTGAATTGAGCCTTCATCTGATGCAATCCCTTGGGATTTGTTTGAATTCATATGCTACTCTATCTTTGTACTTAATTGTTATTTTGATCTTGTGTCTGATGCTTCATTCTGAGTTGATCAAGGAATATTTCATCTGATAGATTAGAAAACCAAGAAGACTGCTAGCTATTGGAAATGCTTCCTTGGATGTGGATATCTTTATTTGATGCCTTGATCTTCATGATGTATGGATATTGTTCATTGCTTATTGATTATTTCTTGATTAAAGTCCAAGGGAAAATCAGTTTTTATATGACATTCTCGTCTATTGGATTACATCCCATTGGTTAAATATTTTCAACCCTTAACTTTTAAATTTGTGCTTAGGATAGTCTCTTCATCTCCTCCCACTTCTTAAATTTCAAAATCTATCCCCCTTTTCAAAAACCTTATTTGCTTGCGATTTTAAACTTAGACTTTGTTTTAATGATTAGAAACTTTCGCCTTATGCCATTGAATTTTTAATCTTTTTCTTAATCAAATTTGTAAATAAACTTAATCATATTGACTTAAAATTTCAAAAGACAAAAAGAACTAGCAACTTCATTCAAACTTTTGGCCCTTTGTGCCGTTTCATTTAAAACTTTAGTTAAAAGAAATTCACCAACTTATTTGAAATTTTTACCACGAACTACGGGGTTTTGATCTCCCATTTTTATGTTGGTACAGAAGCACAAGACTGAAGGTCCTGTCAAACACAACAATATAATCAATAAATTCTTTTCTCATCCCCACACTCTTATTTTCCGAAACATCATTTATACCAAAAACACATATACACACATGAAAAAGGGCTCCCTAGGAGTACCTAGGACACTTTGGGTGCTAACACCTTCCCTCTGTGTAACCAACCCCCTTACCTGTGATCTCTGGTATTTTATTAGTTTTGATTCGAGAACTTCTTATCTTTGGGTTTTGTGCGTACTTTTCCATTTTCCTTTGGAAACAATAAAAGCATTGTGACGACTCTGGTTTTATTGACGTTAAGCTTATCCATAGCTTGATGGTCATGAATTTACCGCTACAGAAATTAAATGGAGACTTTGCTGGGGAGTAGTCCTTAGTGGGTTTAGCCTACTTTTTTATGTGTATATATTTGTACATTGTTTGTGTGAAATAATCTGTCCGTTGTGCTTGGTGACCTCTGAGTGGTGAGATAAGTTCTCACCTGAACTTGAGTGCAATTAAGATAAGAGGATGGTATAGTCATGTTCAACTTATGTGGAGTAGTCCTTAACAAGTTGGCTTGAGACCCATCTACTTAGTGGAGACCTCTTTGGAGTTACTAATGTCACAAAAGTTATTTGTGGATAGGCATTACTTTCTCTGATTTGGGGTCCGTGAAGCTAAGGACTGTAGAACATTTAACGCAATTTGGCATATTTAGGACGTAGTGCAGAGACTGTTCAGGTGTAGACCTGATAACTGTTGTTACACGATACTACACTCAGACGAGTTTCTCTTGAGAATATTATGGGTTGATGAGTCAGTCATCCTAACCTATAATATCCGATAGATGGTGTAGCGGTAAATTCATGACCATCAAGCTATGGATAAGCAAGACATCAAATAACAAGAGTCGCCACCACGCTTTTATTGTTTCCAAGGGAAAAGGGGAAAAGTACGAACAAAACCCAAAAAATAAGAAGTTTTCAAATCAACACTAATAAAATGCCAGATATTACATGTAAGGGGGGTGGTTACATAGAGGGAAGGTGTTAGCACCCAAAGTGTCCTAGGTACTCCTAGGGAGCCCTTTTTGTGTGCATATGGATTTGGTACAAAAATGATGTTTACAAACAAATAGAATGAGGGGATGAGAAAAGAATTCAATTAATTATATTTTTGTGTTTGACAAGACCTTCGGACTTGTACCTACGTACCAATATAAAAATGAGGGATCAAAACCTCGTAGTTCGTGATATAAATTTCAAAGTGGATACATTGGTTTTATCAAAAATTAAGTTTGAAAGGCACAAAGGCCTGAAAATGGTTTGAATGAGTTAGTTCTTTTTGGCGTTTTGAAAGTTTAAGTCAAGTATAATTAAGTTTATTTACAAGTTTGATTTAAGAAAAGAAGTTTGAAAATGCAATGACATAAAGCCAAAGTTTCTATCTTTTTGAAAAGTGGTCCAAGTTTAGAACAAAATAAGTTCAAACAAAGAAACTTTTTAAAGGAGGCAGAGATTTTGAAATTAAATAAATGGGGAGAAGATGAAGAGACTAATCCTATGCACAAAATTAAAAGTTTCTATCTTCTTTCAAAGGGTCTAAGTTTAGAAAATACTAGTACAAACAAAGAAGTTTTTAATAAACGAGGGAGAGATTTTGAAATTAAAGAGATGGGGAGGATATGAAGAGACTAATCTTAAGCATAAATTTAAAAGTTAAGAGTTGAAAAGATCTGACCAATGGGCTGCAATCCAATAGACAAGAATGTCATATAGACACCCAAATTCCCTTGGACATTAGAATCAAGCAACAAACAAGGGACACAATATTAACTTGAAGAGGAAGGCATCAAATAAAGATAGCCACATCCAAGCTTAGCCATTCCATGATCTTCTTCAAATTTTCCCATGTAGCAGATGAAGTTTAAGATTACAAGCACTTGGTTACATGAGATCATTCATTCATTTTTAAGATCATTCATTCATTTTGGGAGATGGAATGTACATTCCATCAATCCCCTAAATCCAATAATCTTAACCTAGCAAAGTCAAATCAACCTTGACCAAGGCCCAACAACACAAGTCAAACTCATACAAACAATCAAAATGGCTCAACATAATTATTTGGAATTTATTCAATTTAAAAATACTAAAAATAATGCATTAAATTAAATATGGTTTGTCAAATTCCTAAAACCTCATCCAAACACCAAAGAAATGGCCATAAGATTTATCATAGGTCAAATAAGGTCAAAGGACCTTGGAGAAAAAGTTTCAGAATTTTTAGAGACTTAAAAGTATTTTTAAACAATTAAAAAAATATTCACAAAATCAATTAAATCATGAAAAATATTAATAATTATCCAAAAAATAATTTTAATTCAGAAAATGAAAGAGGATTTTATTTAAATTATTTTGGTGAAACTCTCATATTTTTTAGATCAATATTAAAATTAATATGAATTAATGAAAATAAAAAAAATAAAATGAAATTCAAATATTCAGAAAAAACGTGGACCACTTGATCTCCCTCATTAATTGAGGTGGCAGATGAAGTGGCAATCAACGCGCTTTCCACCATAGTCACTAGTCAACACGTAACACAAGTGGTAATTATAAGCAACGCGTGAGATTAAAACATTTTTGAACAAGATTAATGGCTATGAACCTATCCAACACATCACCGCCGCTACACCTCCGGTCACCTTCTCAGGCGAGCCTCATCGGACTGGTTCAGTCATCATCATCACATAAATGAAAAAGAAGGATATGATCTGAAAGAAAAAATAGCGTAGAGCACGAATCTGACCTCAATTTTAACTAACTCCATATATATAGAAAGATATGAGGAGTTGAATTTTGAGGTGTATCAACTGAGTTGCTTCGATTTAACCTCAAAGCAACTCAATCTTCTTGTCTACATTGGTAGGACTTTAGACAACCAAAGATCCAAGAGAATTGAGTGAGAATCAAAGAGAAGAATTTTTTTGGAAAATACCTTTACTGCTATGTAGAACTTGATCTTGCTTGCTTCAATCCTTGCTTGATCACACTCAGTAAGCTTGCAGAAGTGGTTTGGAAATGGAACAAAGCTTTGGATTCTGGAGTTTTTGAATCTCCAAACAGTGAGATTCAAACTCAATTTTCAAAATGAAAATTCTCAGGTTTTACTTTGAATTGTGAGGGTTTGAAGAGAGGGGGAAAAGCTGGCGCGCAAGGATCCTTTCAAATGAGCTCAGAGGGCTTGTATTTATAGCAATTGGGAATGTTATTTGCACACTTCAAGTTTCTTCCAAATTTGGCAATGTCATGCACATGCTTGCATGGGCGTATACAGGCCCATGAAGCAATCCAATTAGGTCCAAATGCATCTGAAATGAGATTGAAATGAAGCTTTAATGGCAAGGCAATGTGAAATGGTCATTCGCACTTTTGATTTTCCACTTGATGCAGGCCTGTCAAGACCATGTGCAGCCCTAACAAACCTTGTCCAAAATGAATGAAATAAGACTATTTGGAAATCTTAGATCAAGAGGAACAACTATTATGGTTAACACTTTTCCATTTGGAACTTGGATCAAGGTGAAAATTGAGGTGGAAGTTTGGAAATTTCAACATGTTGAAAACTTTTCTAAGTGTCAAGCCATATACCTCAATGTTCCACCTTACTAAACTTTTTATGTGAGCTCCAAATGAGAAAAGTGTATTTATAAAAGTTGTATTTATTTCAAAGGCCTTCAAAATGGTCACCAATTTGACATCATTTGTATTTATAATGAAAGAGTTGTGCATTTTTGAAGTTGAGGAAAGTCACTTGTTCAATGGTATTGGTCCAAAATGACCTATAATGTATCCTCATATCACATGCTCATAAAAGTTGATTTAGCTCTCCCTCCAAAAATCAAAGTTGAAGTAGACATCTTGAATTTGGTTGTTCATCTTGGAAATCTTTCATCTCATAAAAATTGAGCAAGTTATGGCCTTGGGAAGTTGACTTTCAAATTAGGGTTTAGACAAAATGACCTATAATGTTTCAACATGTAAAATGACTTTCCAAGCAAAATTATCTCTATACTTAAACATGAAAGTTGTTTGGAATATCATTTAGAGTAACTTTTATCTTGTAATCATTTTCATATGGTGAAAATTGTAGGAGATAGGGTCTAGGGGGACCCAGTTTTGATTAGATGAATTCATCTGGCCAACCACCATAAACCAACTTGCAAACTTGCAATTATCTTGACTTTTTAGGCTCATGGTAGATCATATATGCATAAGATGATGAATTTTGAAGTGCCCCTTGAGAAATTTGATCAATTGATGAGGAAGCTTATTGAAGAAGTTACTCAAGATACCCAGACAAACTAGGGTTTCTAAGGCAAACCAACTCCAAACTCTTAAAGAAATCTTGATCAAAATAACATGAAAAGATCATTGGGACTTATATATGATGCTTAGAGACATTATGGATCATTCCTTGGTTGTGCTCTTAGCTACGACGGTCTCAAACCCTAGATGTGAACTTGATAGATCAATGGTGATCACGCCCTTCCTACAAAAGAGTTAGGCAAATACAAAGACATATTTTTGGTGTTTTGGTTAGTGAAATGATAATATACAAGTATGATACAATCACATGGTGCTTGGTGATCTCTTCCTAAACAAACCCAATGAAAGAGGGGTAAGGAGGATGCCAAGGTATGATCCAAATGCTAATGCATATGATGAGATTGCATGAGGGATCTTAGGGTCAAAATTGGGGTCTTACAGCTGCCCCTATATAAGAACATTCTAACTGAGGAGGTGAAGGTTAAAATCTTCATGTCGACTCAGTAGAATAGGCTTAAATAATAATATATAGAAACAAATTTGGGTCCCTAAGAGACCTCATGATGCATATGATATGACTGTTAAAAGCAAATTCTCTGTGCGGAAATGTTGCCACAAAAGAAATCAGAGCGACCGACAGTCTGCAGGAGCACAATGCATTTCGTAAGGAAAGCTCACTAGAGAAACAGAGACTCTGGGGGGAATGAAAGGGTTATGCATAGGCTAGGCTATGACTTAAAAAGTGATGGGGGTCTAGAAGAATTCCATAAAAATGGAAGGACTCATCCGGGGAAACAAAAACATCTGCATGGGAAATGAGTAGATCAAGATAAAATTGACATACTTGAATCATGCAGGAAAAGCGATTTCACTAAGAAAATGGGCACTCAACTCAACTGAGGAAGAAATAGACTTCAACGCAGGAGGAGCATAAATTTATTATCCACTATCGGTTACTGGGTAAGGAGATAATAAATATCTGACAGAGAGGACATCCATCATCATTTAGGATGAACATATCAAGGATATACTCGCTGGGAACCGCCAGGAGGGAATATTCATTACCAGTTACTGGGTAAGAATAGCCTTGCTGGGGAGAAACTGCAGAAATAGGATTTACAACTACGAGTTACTATGCAGAAGACCAAAGATGAGAATATCCGTCATCGGTTAAAGTGAACATATCAAGGATAGACTCAAAGGAAAGAAAATCCGTCATCGGTTTGGATGAACATATCAAGGATAGACTTGCCTGGGGATGTTAAAGAGGATATCCGCCATCGGTAAAGATGAACATATCAAGGATAAAACAACTTAACAAAAAGTAGAAATTACATCTATTGAATGTTGGATAGAATACCATTAAAGAGAAATATTTGTCACCGGATATAATGAACATATCAAGGATAGACTCTGTGAGGAAGAAATAGGAATTACATCTATCAGTTACTGGATAGAATACCACAAGAGAGAGTACCCGTCATTGGTTAGGATGAACATATCAAGGATAAACTCTGCAAAAGGGAAAAGAAAAGTAGGATTTACAACTACCGGTTACTGGGTAGAAGACCGCAAAGAGAACGAAACACGTCATCGGTTAAGATGAACATATCAAGGATTAACTCTATGGGGAATAGGATAGGGATTACAACTACCTTTTTACTGGGTAGAATACAAAAGATGAGAATATTTGTCACCGGTTAGGATGAACATATCAAGGATAAGCTCAAACAAGGGAAGAAAAATATCTGTCATCGGTTAGGATGAACATATCAAGGATATACTTCCTCAGGAATCAAAAAAATGAATCCGACGGGGACTCCACTGAGGAGAAAATAAGGGAACTTTTGCCAGGTATCGGGCAAGAAGTAGAAAACTGCAAACTAAGAAGAATATTACCAGTTACTGGGTAATAAACTCTTAGGGGACCCAAAGCATCTATCTAGGTAAGATCTAGAAAGAAATGGTCAATCAAGACTCAACCCAATGAGGATATAACTCAAGCAGAGTGATTCCATCCAGATAATCAACCAAGGAGGATACTGAAATAATAACCATCCACTAGGAAACAACTCAGTGGGGAGAGGAGAAAGGTTAAAGTCTTGCTGCTTAAGGGGCTGACTCTCTACAATTGAGGGAGGACATACATCAAACTCCTATGGGGATAAAGTATCGCCATAACGGAGAACAAGAATCTCATTAGTGAATCAACAAAAATGATGATGAAATATGTGGGTATTTATGTATATATATATATATATATATATATATATATATATATATATATATATATATATATATATATATATATATATATATATATATATATATATATATATATATATGATGATCATGCTGACAAAACGATTACAAAGGATACAAAAGTGTCGCAATTTGAATCATCAATACAATCCTCGATCAATCCACAAAAGAGGGAGACGACTTTCTGGAGAAAAGAGAGATCATCATCCCAAAGGCTCAAACATAGTCGGGGAAAGAAGAGATCTGTTGAGAAAAACCATTATCGAGTCTGCGGGAAATTTTAGGTCAACACCATATCGAATGGGAGATAACCATGCAGAGGATAAACACAAATAGCTGCTCAGAAACCAAGAGGAAACTCTGACTGGGAGTGATTCTGATGGCGACTGGTGGAGAAACCAAAGTTCTACCGCTACCATGCGAATTGCTGAGGAAACCGGTTTTCAGCTAGGGAATAAACACAAATTCTGTTGAGGGATAAACATTCCGTAGGGGACCGAATCAACTAACTCTTCCGGCTACCCTACCGGGGAGAAGTGGACAATAACGGCTAAATGCTAAATATGCTATTGAGGATGAAAGAGAAATTGCGCCTAGTGCTCGGGGAGGACCAATGTTGCTCCACACTTAGGGCTTACTGCTTTCGACCCACTGATGACATTTCTTTTAAATGAAATCGATTGCTTAAAATTCATGCTTTTATATGCTTAAGAAAAATAGTTTTAATTTCAAAAATGATCATAATAAAATTTAAAACTATTTGCTGAAATAAACACGAGTAGAAACAATTGGATAAAAGCTCAACTTTATTTAGTGGAATGGTAGCCTACAAATGACAAGACTCCATAGATTTTTACAAAGTTGAAAATGGTAATTAACATGGAAAAGGGTTACATTGATTACAACTGATCACTAATCCTTCCACCAACTTTTGATGTCCACTGTGCTTTTGGCCGCTACTAGGGATGACGAACCACCGTCGACCATTGTGCTCAACAAAATCTTCAAAATATGAAGATCAGCAGGATGCAGTTACTCGCCATAATCCCTTATTTTTGCATAAATTTCCCCAAGGTGGGGTAATCAATTTATCGGGGTAATCTTTCTGTTTTATGTCTCTAACTTTTGCCTGGATCACCCTTTCAAGTTTCAATCCACCGAGACGCTCATTTTTGCCTAAGCCGCCCTTTCAGGATTTCAACTTAGCGAGTTGTTCTTTTCTTTTTTAGGCAAAGTATTTCTTGACTGCATCTGCGTTCACAGGACGAGTGAACTCTTCACCATCCATAGTTGTAAGAATCAAAGCACCGCCTGAAAAGGCTCTCTTAACAACATATGTGCCTTCATAATTAGGAGTCCATTTGCCCCTAGAGTCTGGTTTGAACAATAAAATATTCTTGAGTACAAGGTCACCTTCTCTAAACACGCGAGGTCTGACCTTCTTATCAAAAGCTTTCTTCATTCTCTGTTGATATAATTGACCATGACACATGGCAGTCAATCTTTTCTCTTCGATTAAATTCAACTGATCATACCTGGTTTGACACCATTCAACCTCAGTCAACTTGGCTTCCATGAGAACATGTAATGAAGGAATCTCAACCTCTACGGAGAGCATTGCTTCCATACCATATACAAGAGAGAAAGTGGTTGCCCCTATTGAAGTGCGGATGGATGTACGATAACCGTGCAAAGCAAGTGGGAACATCTCATGCCAATCCTTAGATGTTACAACCATCTTCTAAATAATCTTCTTGATGTTCTTGTTCACGGATTCAACAACCCCATTCATCTTCGGTCTGTAGGGAGAAGAATTATGATGTGCAATCTTGAAGTCCTTGCAAACAGATTCCACCATATTATTGTTCAAGTTCGAACCATTATCAGTAATGATCTTGCTTGGCACACCATAACGACATATAATCTGATTCTTGATAAACTTTACGATAACATGCTTGGTTACATTTGCATATGATTCCGCTTCAACCCATTTTGTGAAGTAATCAATTTCCACTAAAATGAAACGATGTCCGTTTGAAGCTTTGGGCTCAATCATGCGAATCATATTGATTCCCCACATGGAGAAGGGCCATGGGAAGGAAATAACATTCAACAGTGTCGGAGGAACATGAATCTTATCTGCATATATTTTAAACTTGTGGCACTTCTTCACAAACTTGCAACAGTCAAATTCCATTGTCAGCTAATAGTGACCTACTCGCAACATCTTCTTTGCCATTGCATGTCCATTGGAATGAGTACCAAAGGAACCTTCATGGACTTCAGTCATCAACAGGTCAGCTTCGTGTCTATCCATGCATCTGAGCAAAACCATATCGAAGTTTCTCTTGTACAATACATCACCATTAAGGTAAAAATTGTCGGCTAATATTCTCAAAATCTTCTTATCTTTCAAAAATGCCCCAGACGGGTAAATCTGACTTTAGAGGAAACACTTGATGTCATAATACCACGGCTTCTCGTCTTCGATCTCTTCAACATCAAACACATTAGCTTGCCTATCAAGACACATCACTGTCAAATTGGGAACCTCATTCCAGTACTTCACTACAATCATTGATGCCAACGTTGCAAGAGCGTCTTCCATTCAGTTTTCATCTCGAGGGATATGATGAAACTCAACCTTTGTAAAGAAAGTCGAAATCCTCCTCGCATAATCTCTATATGGTATCAAACTGGGTTGATTCGTCTCCCATTCACCTCTGATCTGATTCACAACCAAAGTTGAATCTCCAAAGACATCTAAATGCTTGATTCTGAGATCAATGGCCTCTTAAGGCCCCATAATGAAAGCTTCATATTCTTCCATATTATTTGTACATTTGAAAGTCAATCTAGCTGTAAATGGAAAGTGCGTGCCTTAAGGAGTAATAATCACTTCCCCAATGCCATTACCATATTGATTAACAACTCCATCAAATACCATGCCCAAACAGGAACCAGGTTCTGGCCCTTCTTCAAGCAATGGTTCATCACAATCCTTCATCTTCAAGTACAAGTTCTCTTCATCAGGAAAATCATACTGCACTGACTGGTAATCTTCAATTGGTTGGTGAGCCAAATGGTCAGCCAAGATACTACCTTTGATTGCCCTCTTAGATCGGTATTCAATATCATACTTTGATAACAACATCTTGCAACAGGCAATGCTCCCAGTTAAATCAGGCTTCTCAAATATATACTTGATTGGATCCATTTTGGATATCAACCAAGTGGTATGATTCAACATATACTGACGCAGACGCTTGGCAGCCCAAGCCAATGCATAACAAGTTTTCTCAAGCAAAGAATACTGAGTCTCACAATCGGTGGACTTTTTACTGAGGTAGTAAATTGCAAATTCTTTCTTTCTATTTTCATCTTGCTGGCCAAGAACACAACCCATACTATCTTCAAGCACAATCAAATACATGATCAATGATCTTCCTTCAACAAGTGGAGTCAAAATCGGAGGTTCAAGCAAATATTCTTTGATACTGTCAAAAGCTTTCTGGCAGTCTTCGGTCTAATCACAAGACTGATCTTTCTGAAGAAGCTTGAATATAGGCGCACATGTGGCAGTCATGTGTGAAATTAATCTCGAGATATAATTCAAGCGACCGAGAAAACCTCTGACTTGCTTCTCAGTTTTGGGCGCATGCATCTCTTGTATTGCTTTGACCTTGGTAGGGTCAACTTCAATACCCTTCTCGCTGACAATAAAGCCCAACAACTTACCAGAATGAACACCAAAAATACACTTATTGGGATTCAAGCGTAGTTTGTACTTCCTCAAACGCTGGAATAACTTCAACAAATGCTCAACATGTTCCTCTTCATCAATTGATTTAGCAATCATGTTTTCGACATAAACTTCAATCTCTTTATGCATCATATCATGAAAAAGAATAGTCATAGCTCTTTGGTAAGTTGCACCAGCATTCTTTAAACTGAAAGGCATCACTCTATAACAGAATGTTCCCCAAGGTGTAATGAATGTGGTCTTCTCCATATATTCGAGTGCCATCTTGATCTGATTATATCCGGAAAATACGTCCATAAATGAAAGGACTTTGAATTTAGAAGTATTGTCTACCAACATATCAATGTGTGGGAGAGGGAAATCATCTTTCGGACTGGCTTTATTCAAATCTCTATAATCGACACACATGCGGACTTTTCCATCCTTCTTTGGAACAGGCACAATATTGGCCACCCATTGCGGATACTCAACGGTCACAAGGAAACCGACATCAATCTGCTTCTACACTTCTTCTTTGATCTTCACTGCAATATCAGGATGCGTTCTTCTCAACTTCTATTTGACTGGCGGGCACTCTGGCTTCAACGGCAATCTATGCTCTACAATTTCAGAATCCAAACCAGGCATGTCTTGATAGGACCAAGCAAACACATCTGAATATTCTCGGAGAATATAAATCAACCCCTTCTTAACATCTGGACACAGTCAAGACCCAATCTTGACTTCCTTCACATCATCCTCGGAACCTAAGTTGACTAACTCAATCTGCTCTTCGAATGGCTGAATGACTTTTCCTTAATGCTAAAAAAGACGAGATAATTCATCACTTACTTCTTCATCACTTTCCTCCTCAACCTCAAACACAGGTGTAGCGATAAATTCATGATCATCAAGCTATGGATAAGCTAGACATCAAATAACAAGAGTCGCCACCACGCTTTTATTGTTTCCAAGGGAAAAGGGAAAAAGTACGAACAAAACCAAAAAGTAATAAGTTTTCAAATCAAAACTAATAAAATGTCAGAGATAATAGGTAAGGTGGTTGGTTACACATAGGGGAGGTTTTAGCACCCAAAGTGTCCTAGGTACTCCTAGGGAGCCCTTTTTGTGTGCATATGGATTTGGTACAAAAATGATGTTTACAAACAAATAGAATGGGGGGATGATAAAAGAATTCAATTAATTATATTTTTGTGTTTGACAAGACCTTCGGACTTGTGCCTACGTACCCACATAAAAATGATGGATCAAAACCTCGTAATTCGTGATACAAATTTCAAAGTGGATGCATTGGTTTTATCAAAAATTAAGTTTGAAAGGCACAAAGGCCTGAAAATGGTTTGAATGAGTTAGTTCTTTTTGGCATTTTTGAAAGTTTAAGTCAAGTATAATTAAGTTTATTTACAAGATTGATTTAAGAAAAGAAGTTTGAAAATGCAATGGCATAAAGCCAAAGTTTCTATCTTTTTGCAAAGTGGTCCAAGTTTAGAACAAAATAAGTTCAAACAAAGAAATTTTTTAAAGGAGGGAGAGGTTTTGAAATTAAAGAAATGGGAAGAATATGAAGAGACTAATCCTATGCACAAAATTAAAAGTTAAGATTTGAAAAGATTTGGCCGATGGGTAGCAATCCAACAGGCAAGAATGCCATATAGAAACCCCAAATTCCCTTGGACATTTAGAATTAAGCAACACATAAAATGCACAATTATATCAATCTTGAAGAGCAAAGACATCAAATAAATATAGCCACATCCAAGCTTTAGCCACTCCATGATCTTCTTCAAATTAGCCCATGTAACAGATGAATTCCACAAGTCACATGTTCAAAATAACAGCTTCACAATGATCATGTTGCAGAGGAACTCAAAGGGATCTATAATGATGTATCAGATGAAGTTCCAAATTGCAAGCACTTGTGTAAGACCCTAATTTTGACCCTAAGATCCCTCATGGCATCATTTTATTGCACAAGTGCATTGCCTCAAGGATCATAGCATGTTTGGCTCCTTAACCCTAAGGTTGGGACTTGTTTGAGTGATTTGAGATCACCAAGCATGCTTGTATTGTATGTTATTGCTTTTCTTATTTGATTACTAACCAAAAGCACAAAAATATGTCACTAACTCTTTTTTTTTAAGCTCAAGTGATCATGTGCTCCACAATGCTCCTAGGAGGTTCCTAAGCCCAATGCAATGGCTAGATGAAGATGAGAAAAAAACATGACAATGGTCCAAAAAGTTCCTAATCATCATATATTTCTCCCAAGTATCTCAATTTTCCATTTTGATCTAGATAACCCAAAGGGCTTGAAGATTGTTTCCCAAGGAAACCCTAATTTCACTGTGCTTTGACTGTGCCTTGCCCATGAAGCAATCTCAACCTCTGATCAAATTTAATCCAGGGAAGTTATTTCATTTATAATTTTATGAATATATGATCTTATTTGAGTCCCCTCAATCATTTATTCATCAAGATTGGAAGTTTGACCTTGAAAAGTAGACCAGTTAAGTCATCTGATTAAGCTAAGGCTCAATGAGCTATAACTTTTGATGTGTTTGTCAAATGAAGATGACCCTAAAATAAAACCTGTTACTAATAACCATATTAACAACTTTCATGTTCATCAAAAATCCATTTAACGCTTGTAAGGTCATCATTCATTTCAAAACATTATAGGTCATTTTGGCTGAAACCCTAATTTTGGGTTAACTTGCCAAGGGCATAACATTTTCAATTTTTATGCTTTTGAGGTGGGACCAAAGGAATTGGAAATATTGAGATGTCTAATTCAAATGTTATGTTGGACAAAATTTCATAATCCTAAAGGAAATACATGTGCCATTGCAAAACATTATAGGTCATCTTTGACCTAATTCATTGATTTGAAAAAGTACCCAAATTCAAATGCCCATAACTTTGTCATAGAAAATCCAAATGATGCAAACTTGGAGTCTAAATTGACTGTCTTGAAACGATATACAACGTTTATGTTGGATATTGTTTCATTTGAAGCTTGTATCATGAGGTCAGAGGGGTTTAACCAAGCTTACTTTTAGTTGACTTTTTCAATGTGATATGAACATGTTTTACACTTGAACTTTCCAAGCCAGTTTTGATCAATTTGTACATGATAAATGGTTTTTTGCCCAACATGACTTTTATCCCTTACTTCAAGAGCTTTCCAAACATTACTCACAATTGTCATTTGGATCTACCATTTGAGAGATTCAAATTTTTCTTCATTTATGTGTATTTTTGAAATTTTATGTTAAAACTTGAGATGCAAGCCTTTTCCATTCCATGTGCATGACCACATGCTTTCCATATGAGCTTAGCAGGTCCCTTCAACCATTCATGGGCCTCTCACACGTCCACAAAGGCCCATGCATTCAAAATTGCAATTCCCATGCACATGAGCAAATTGTGATGATCAGATGAATTTACCTATAAATAAGGGCTTCCTCTCCTTCATTTCACAACCCTTTGGAGATCCCACATGCTACTGAATTGAATCCACAACCCTCACCAATGGAATCACTCACCATTTTCAATATTTTCGAGCTTGAAATTCAGCAACATTAGTTGAATTTCAAAGCTAGATTCCTTAGCCAATCATCTTCCTTATATTCAGAGATCAAAATCGAGCAAAAAGCTTGAAGGATTTGTGGCCAGAAACTCACCATTTTTGAAGGTGTAAGCTCAAACTGTTTGGATCTGAAACGCACGATTCAATGTAGTATTCTTGTATTTTTGTGGTTCTCTGAAGTCCTCATACTTGAGGCAAACTTTTGGTGCATTTAATTTTCCATTTCCAGATCAATCAGTGTGGACACCATGATTTTCTCCTTCATTTTTCTCTCAATATAGGAAGAATGAGAGGAATCTAATGGTACATTGATGATCTACATCACATAAGCTTCATTTCCATGCCCTTGTTTTTCATTTTTGATGAGATTCGTTTTCCTGCATTTTCTGGCCCGATTCTGTTTGGTTGATCGGAGAAGATGGTGGTTTCCGCCACCACCACCACGTGTACTGATCACAGCCATTGGATCTCTCCCTCACGATCTAATCTCGTGCATCCATTCTAATTACTCTTTTAAATTCATTGTGTTTCGCTGCTGACTTGAGAACATCATGCACCCTCAAATCCAAGCCGTGTAACACGCCACGTCATTTAATGAGACGGATCCGGTGGCTCAGTTTTTTTTGCTTTATTTCATTTTCTCTTTATTTTATTTTAATTCATTCTATTTTCAATAATTCATAAAAAATTCATATGAGGTCAGAAAAATATGAGACCAACTTAAAAAAATTTCTTGAAAAATCTAGTTTCATCTTATGATTTTTAATTATTTTTGTGACCTCATTTGATATTTTTCATGAATTATTTGGTTTTTAATGATTTTAATTCATTTTTAAATGCTTTCTGACTTTTTAAAAATACAAAAATATTTTCATAGCATCTATGGATCATGATAAGTCAATGAAAAATAGTCTCAACCATTTCTTGTTTGTTTTGAGATTATTTGAGATTTTAATTCATATTATGCTATTTTTGGTTGTTTTTAATTGATTTTAATTGCTTTCTGGCTTTAAAAATTTGCGAGAAAATTAGTCAAAGTTTGTTTGACTATGTTGAACCTATGAAAATTTAATTGGACTTATTGAAGTTGTTTTGAATTAAATTTGAGGTTCAAATTTGTTTGTTTGTTTTTTATTTGTATTTTCTTTTAATTCAAAAATTACCAAAAAAATATTATTGACTTCTTGACTTTTTATATTCATTCCTCTTCTGTTTGGTGTTGATAAAGGTTGAATTGGTTCAACTTTGATCAAATTCATTGGATCTTGTGGTTTGAGAATCCTTAAGGACCATCACCTAGACAGATGAATGAATTTGATCAAGGATGAGTTATCCCTTGACCAATTGGGATTGGTTGTTATCTTCTTACCCCCATTCCTTTCATCTTCATCCTTTTCTTTCCCTCTATGGCCAATGAGTTAAAGTGTTGGGGTTGGTCTTGACAAATAGAAGTTTAATCTTCTTTGATCCATGATTGTAGCGGTGTATTCATCACTTTATGATTTATTGACTAAATCAAAAGCAAAGCATACAAAGATAGAGTCGCCACCGCACTTCTATTTATCCAAAGGAATGGCTAGAAAGCGAACAAAAGCCTAAGAAGTTTTGCAAAGAAAACTAATAAAAGGGGTACAGAGATCTGGGTAAGGGGGTAATTATGCAAAGGGAAGGTGTTAGACACCCAATGCATCCTAGGTACTCCTAGGGAACCCTTTTCACAACTTGTTGTAAAATTAGCATTGTTTATGAAATTATTTTGTGCAAACATTGATTGAAGGGATGAGAAAAGAATATACAATTTTTATTATTTTTGTGTTTGGATGGATGAACTCATTGCCTACGTACCTTTTCATGAAATATAAGGATCAAAACGCCGTAGTTCGGCTAAACGATTTCCAAAAAAGTGAGTGGACTGATTTTAAACAAAAGCCTTAAGGTCTTTCATTATCAACGGGAGAAAACTCAACCTGAACCAACAATCCACCATGTGAGAACAACTTCAACACGCTAGTGAGGGGTTAACCCTATAATAAGGATGGAAGTCTTACAATTCAATCACTAAGGATGCGGTGAGATTTACATCAACCACTAAGATAATTCAGATCTATGGCTAATGCATGAAAACCTGATTAACAAGTGGACAAGGGCCACAAAAGCAATTGAATGGGTTGAATTAACCAATTAGAATTATTCACAAAAATGAAGTCAAAGTTGACATTAAAGTTCATTCACAATGAGTATTAGTGAAAATGAAGTTTGAAAATCAGAGGCTTAAGGCCTAGGTTTCTAGTTTTGAAAACAAGTGAAAATGTTTGCACAAAAGTTTTCTGGTTTGGGTTAAAATGCAAGTGGAGGTTGTAAGGAAACAAAAGGCGAGGATGAGGAGCAAAACTTCATTAGGAGTTCCTCTCTTGAGATCATATGTAGATGATCCAAGTAAGTACCATCCTTTGGAATAGGCAACAAAGCAATAAGCAAATAAGCAAGCTCAAAGGAGCAACAAAACTGGAAATGGATTGCCAATAAATGGTCTTACATCCAACTCCGAAAAGAGATGGGAAACGGAGTGCCAATAAATGGTCTTACGTCCAACTCCACAAAGCAACATGGGAAACAGATAGCCAATCAATGATCTTACATCTAACTCCACAAAGAAACCAACACATGAAACAGATAGCCAATAAATGGTCTTACACCTGACTCCACAAAGAAACAAACACAGGAAACAGATAGCCAATCAATGGTCTTACACCTGACTCCTCAAACAAAACAATATAGGAAATGGAGTACCAATCAATGGTCTTATATCCAGCTCCCCAAAAGGAACAGGAAACAGATAGCCAATCAATGGTCTTACATCTGACTCCACAAAAGAAACAAAGATGCATGCAAAGCAAAAATATGAAAGATGCACAAATAAGCAAACAAGCAATCAATTATCACACGCTATACACAACCAAGAGGCTCATACAAGGCTGGGCTTTAGTCAAGGGGTCATATCGACCTTGACAAACAAGCCAAATACTGGAAGGGGTGTCTGAGGCTCTTAACCACTGACATTGACAGTCAGGGTGAGCAGATGAAATGGGAAATGAGGATTAATCCCCATAGCTCTTAACCCTGGCCGGGGTGAGCTTGAATCAAAGAAGGTGTGGGAGTCCAGAATGAGGAACTCTACTCCACATGACTGACTCTATACAAGATTTTGGGTGTTTATTCAAATGCATCAGCACGTAGTGCGAGCAAGATGAAAGACTCAACTGAATAGCAGTGGATTGATCGCAAATCCCTTCTATCTGCCAATCGCCTCTTCCCTTAGGAGGACTTGAAGTACATGGCACAAATATAAACAATCAAAGACATTGCCTCTTAAGGAGGACTTCAGCCAAATGCCTGCCAAACATAAACGACAGGGCTTCCAGACTACATGGAGTTAGAGAAATTACCTAAGTGGTATGCCAACCACAAGCAAAGCAAAGCTCAAATAATGAGCAAAAGCGGCTAAGGTACCTGTATGAAAAGCTAAACAATCAGTATTCACATTCAGACAAACAATCAACAGACAAACACCAGTGGTTTCCAATATACACAACATGCAAGTCATAAAAGGCACTCATTCAAGTGAGTCCACCACCAAAATACCTACAACACAATCAACATTAGTTAAACAAAGCAAATTGTATCTCAAGCAAGGAGATCACATCATCCATTAGGACTAATTGCTTGAACCTTAAAGACAAAACTCAAATTGTGATTACAAACCCCTAGGGCAAAGCCTAGCGTCAAAGGCAAAGCAAAAAGTCAAAACAGCAACCAATATTCAACATGAAGCTCATTTAATCAAGTAAGAACATGTCCTAAAAAGGACCAAGTCCAAAGCATCAAGCAAAGTCACCACATGAGCAAGATATGGCAAAGGCAATTACAAAGCACACAATTGGATATCAAGAATGAAAATTCCATATTAAAACAGAAATGAATCAAACAATCATGAAATTTTTTATATGCACACAACATGTCAAACACAATCGTCATGCCAAAAATTGGAAATAGAAAAGCTCAATTGGCCTAGAAATAAAATGAACAAGTATGACATCAAATTGTGTGACACACATTGTCACACCATGCATTCATGTGCCTAAAACAGAGATGGAAATGGTAAAAATGCAAAACCAAGCCTCAAAAATCATGCAAAATGTTGGGAATCAGCATACCAAATTTCAAATCAATTGGCCAATGTATGAGCATTTCACAATAGAATGAATGAAGCATGTCACATTTGCATACATGTCCAAAGAAGCCAACACAATTAAAATTCCAAAAGTGATAAAATCATAAAATCAACACCATAAAATAATAGACATTCACATGATCATGTAGCAAAAAATTAAAGGTGATTTGGATTCATTTTCAATTTATTATGATTTTTCAAAGTTGGATGAAAATATTTGAAATAATGTGAATCATGCATAAGAAAATATGGAGGGAAATGAAACGATTTGGAGTAATTTGAAAATATGCGGGAACGGAGGATCGAACTAGGTACATGCAAAAATGAAGCGCTGAAACAAATAAATGTACAAAATGCTGGAGCAGAGGATCGAAGGAGGTATGGCCAAAACGCTGCGCTTAAATAATTGACGTGGCAAGCCTAGTCACCAAGTCAATGCACACAAGGCTCGGTTAAAGGAACTACAACCTATGGATTCACCACGAAGCGCTTGCGAGGACGCACGCTGGATAAACCCTAGCGCCAACAAGGCCTGTTGCAGACGGCGGCTCATGCGGTGGTTTCCACCATCTTCTTCGTGAAGACGGTGGTGCTACAGTGCACGCTCAACAATTCTTTTTCAGAAACGTGCGAAATTTATATCAAACGAAAGCTCATGACATGAGGAACACAAATCCAGCATCAATTGACCACAATTCTTCCTAACCAATGCAAATCGAAGAGAAACATTTTGAACTACCAAACTTATACTCAACCTAACTCAGTCAATACTTCACCATTTTTCATGAAATTTATATCAGCGTGATCAGCATTCAAAGCTCTACAAGTCTATGCACATAAAAAGGAGAATTAAGAGGTTCGAATTTCACACCTCTTGAAGAGAAGAATGAGGAAACAAGCGATTCAAGCTCCAAAAGTCTCCAGATCTCCTTCTATATTGATGTTATGAAGCTTTGTGTATGAATTGAAGCTTGAAACGAACTGGATCTTGATTAATTTGCCACTTCCATCTTCATGTTCTTGAGCTTGCACAACTTGATTCTGGCTCGAATCCTTCAATCAAGACCTTGATCTGCACTCAATGATGATCAGAGAACACAAATATGCAATAACATTCAAGTGCTATGTGGAAAAATTTCAAGTTTCAATTGAGAGAAATTTTGGATCTAGAATGTTCAAAACTGTGAAATTCTGTTATGATTTGGCATTTATACTCTGTCCTAATTGTAGCACCTCAAATTTCAACCTCCCATTTGTACATACATTTCATTTTTAGGTCATTAACATTGCATTGTCATTGCATAGTCCATTACATGTCATCAGTCAAGACTGGTCAGGAGGTTCAACTGTGCAAGGCAACAAGAGAATTTTCCATGAGATCAAAGCCCTAGGGTTGTTCCATTGAGCTTACATGTCCCAAGGATCATTTTGAAGTAGCTTGGCCAAGTGTTGAAGGCTCAGAACTCATCAGTGCATGTGCAAATCATCTGAGACCCATAAAAGTCAACAGAAGTCAACTGCAAAGTCAACTATAGATTTGGAGGTGGGAAGTGATTAGAGATGACTCATTCATGTTCAAACAAGTCTCATTTGACATTTCAAGTATCAACATTGAAGAATTTGAAGTCAGATCAATACTTTCCCAAAATAGCAGGTGACCTATAATTTGAATTTTCCAAAAATGGCAAGGTTTTGGACCAACTTCAACTTAATATTACATCATCAATAAAGCTTCAAATGAAATTTTGTCCAACATGAGAGTTGAATATCTTTCTCTCCCATTTCCAAAAAGTCCAAGATCATAAATTTCTCATGTGTGATTGAGGAGATATGATCCAATCATGGCAAAGTGTGTTTTAAACTTCAGATGGGCATAACTTTTGAACCAAAGCTCCAAAATGAGTGGTTCTTTTTGCATTTTGATCCTCATAACATGTACTTTCCAAACATATCATTACATGGCATAAATTTCCTTTGCATGGGCATGTGCTTGTTCATGAAGATTTGTGAAGAAAATTTCATAAAACCATTTTGGTTGATCATGAGCATACAAAACCAATTCAAATGTGTGCATGGGCTTGTTTTAAGTGTATTTGGATCAAGTTTGTGTACTGTTCACGTGCTTCTCATGCATGGGGGGTGGAAATATCATTTTGCACATACACCTTCAAGCTTGCTAATCTTAATTGCATTTGGCTTAAATTTGATTACAACATCATTAGCAAGTGGTATATATAGATAATCTCAACTGTTTTGGTCATGAGCTTCATTTTCAGATCTAGAACCAAAAATCATCAAATTTCTTCTCTCAAATTTTTTTCAAAATTCTTCACACAAGAGCATTCTCTATTGATTGATTCATGCTCAGGATGTGTTTTTGAGGATATTTGGACGTGGAATTGGAAGGAATCGTGCCATATTTGTTCATATTCAAAGCTTGAAGCATCCATGGAGCTTGCAAAATCTGCTGGATTCGTGTGCATTTGAGCTTCAAATTAATCATCAATTACTTCATTAAGCATTGTAGAGAAGATTGGAAGCATTGCCAAGCCTTGTAGCACGAGTTCCAGGTTGCTGTTCTTCAAGAGGTACCTAAGTGGCTTTGAGTTCATTTTGAACTTGCTTTGTTAGATTGTGGTTTGCTTACCACTGAGGTATAACTCTTCTGACTTCATGTAGTCTGGAAGACCTATCCTGTTATATGGGCAGGCACCTGTCTGAAGTCCTCCTTAAGAGGCAATGCTTGTGTTTGTTTAATGTTGTGCCCTGTACATTCAAAGACCTCCTAAGTGAAGAGGCATTGGCAGATAAAAGGGATGTGCAATCCATCCCCTGCTATTCAGTGTGTCATTCATCCTGCTCACACCATTGTGTTGATGCACTTTGAATAAGAACCCAAGATCATGTTGTGTCAGTCATATGTGGAGAAGAGTTCCTACATTCTGAACTCCCACACTTTCTATTTTGAGTCAAGCTCTCCTAGGCCAGGGATAAGAGCTGTGAGGTCTTACCCTCACTTCCTATTTCATCTGCTTCACCCTAACTCTCAATGTTAGGGTTAAGAGCTAAAAACACCCTTTTCCAGTGGCTTGTTTGTCGAGGTTGACATGACCCCTTGACTAAAGCCTAGCCTTGTATGAGCCCATCTGTGTGCATATAGTGTGTGTGCTTGCTTTTGTGCTTGTGATTGATTGTGCTGTGTTAGGATAACTTGCTCCCTGTGCAAGTTAGATAGAGACCTTAACATAGGGATCGTATGCATGACAACTTCTAGGCTCGAGTCGTAGTCTCCCTAGTAGTTTGTGTCTCCCTTTGTCTCTGGTTAGGTTAGTCATTCTTTCCATGTTTAGGGGAACTACGTCGCCCTGATCCTCATACCAGAAGAGGTACGTAGGCAGGAGATGAGCTGATCTCTCCGGGCGCCCTTTTCTTTTTCACCCCCTTTGTGTGTGTTTGGAGTCTGACGTAAGTCAAGCGATTGGCAGTTGGTTTCCTGTGTGTGTTTGTTTGTCTGGAGTCCGACATAAGTCCAGCGATTGGCAGTTGGTTTCCTGTGGCTTGTTTGTTTGTTGGAGCCTGATGTAAGTCTAGCGATTGGCATTCGGTTTCCAGGTTTTCCTGTTTGTGTGGAGTCTGACGTAAGTCCAGCGATTGGCAGTCGGTTTCCTGTTTGAGTTTTGTTTGACGTGCGTTAGCCGAGCTACAAGTGCTCTGATTCTTTCTCTGGTTAGAGAAGATACGTATGCATAGGATGCGACATCCTAGCGAGCACGTTTCCCCCGTCCCGAACTACGTCAACTCTGATGTCTGTGCCTGACAGACTACGTAGGCCCAGGATGCGATATCCTGCCGAGTCCTGTTTCTTTTGTCTTTCTGTGTGTTCCTTCCAACCTTGTGCAGTTTGTGAGCAGTTTTTAGCAACCTTATCCTTTCTTTTGTGCGTGGATCCCGTCGAGTACGACGGATGCGTAGGGGTGCTAATACCTTCCCTTCGCATAACCGACTCCCGATCCCATCTCTCTCTGGTCGCGAGACCATGTCTTTTCCAGGTTTACTTCAAGCGTTTCCTTTCCCTCTTTTGGGATAAATAACGCACGGTGGCGGCTCTGTTGTTTCGTTTTCCCGCCGGTTTTTCGCGTAATACGACAGCTGGCGACTCTGCTGGGGACATAGAGAAGTTGACCTCTTGCTGGTCCATCTTCCCTAAGCGAGTCTCTCCTAGCGCTCTTTAGGATAGGGTTTGGTTGCTTTTACTGTTTCATTTATTGCATTTATTTGTTTATGTTTGCATTTATGTTTGCATTAATGTTTGCATGCATCATATGTTCATCTGTACTGGCTGTTTGTCTCTCTGTGGGGTGGGAGTTACAAGAGGTAAAAGGCCCAATACCCAGGCTATGAGTGAACTCTAGGACACCTAGGAATAGAGTGATTCTTGGGAAGCAGGTGGTATTGCGCCACTTAGCGGAACTTGATATCACGAGCAGTTCAGATCCTGATGGGGTATTATCGATACATACATCTGGTGTGTACATGATGATATTCTATGAAAGGGTTGTTTATCCTGCGTTTCTCTCGACCTTACCCTGGCCTAGATGACACCCGTGAGTGGGGAGGGAATGATCATTATTACAGGTACCGTTGGTGACTTGTTGGTGACTCTTGGGTCCTGTTGGTGACTTGGTTCAAGATATATGGGTTCCGGATGACTTTGGGTCTCAGATGACTTTGTGGTTCCGAATTCAAGCCGAAGCTTTGAACGTGTGCTCCGAGATACACAGCCATCCAGTCGTGTTTGCATCATTTGCATCATAGCATGTTTATTTCCAAAAAATAATGCAATAAAAAAAAGAAGAGAAAAAAAAAGAAACCAAGAAAAGAGAAAAGCTAATCTCCTCATGCATATCATTTCTCAGGTTCATTCAGGAGTCTATTCACTGTGAGAGATGGCAGCCGTTCCAGATTTGAAGAGGACGACTTGCTCCTACAGATTTCACCGTGAGCCATTGACATCTTTGATAGAGTTGAGCAACTTTGTGACCGGCGGTAATCAGAAGGTAATTGTTGATCAGTATGGGGATTTGTTGACACTACTGAAGATGGTGGTAGATTCAGTACCGTTGCAGACTCTTCTCCAGTTCTATGACCCAGAGCTCTGTTGCTTCACTTTCCAGGACTATCAGTTAGCTCCCACTCTTGAAGAGTACTCCATTCTGTTGAATGTCCCGATCAGATACCAGGTGCCTTTCTTGGATGTTCCAAAGGAGGTGGATTTTAGAGTTGTTGCCAGAGCTTTTCATCTGAGTGTCAAGGAAGTAAGTGACAATTGGAAGTCGAGTGGTGATGTGGTGGGGTTGCCTTTGAAGTTCCTGGTGGGGATAGCTAAAGAGGAAGCAAAGAAGGGAAATTGGGAAGCTTTTCATGCCCAGTTAGCTATCATGGTCTATGGGATTGTGTTGTTCCCGAGTATGCCTAACTTTGTGGACTATGCTGCTATCATTATTTTCCTTGGAGGAAACCCAGTTCCTACTTTGTTGGCTGACACTTACTATGCTATTCACAGCAGGCATGGTAAGGGTGGAGCTATCAGATGCTGTCTCCCTTTATTGCTCAGATGGTTCTTGTCTCTCCTGCCAGTCAGTGGACCTTTTGTGGATGCTCAGAGCACTCATAAGTGGACTCAGAGGATTATGTCTCTTACCTCTTATGATATCAGATGGCAATCTTACCGGATGGATGTGCGTAATGTCATCATGAGTTATGGAGAGTTTCGTAATGTGCCACTTGTAGGGACTAAGGGTTGCATCAACTACAACCCGGTTCTTTCTCTTCGCCAGTTGGGGTTTGTGATGAATGGAAGACCACTAAATGCTGAGATAGCAGAAAGTGTGTATTTTGAGAAGCGGAGTGACCTTGCTAGATTGGAGCAAGTAGGAAGAGCTTGGAAGACCATTAGTGTCAAGGATGGAGCTGTCCTAGGGAAGAAGTTTGTTGTCGCTATGCCTGATTACATTGATTGGGTCAAGAAGAGAGTTGAGACTTTGTTGTTGCCCTATGATAGGATGGAGTCATTGCAAGAGCAACCACCTTTGATCCTTGCTGAGAGTGTGCCTGCTGAGCAGTACAAGCAAGCCTTGATGGAGAATCGCCGGTTGAAAGAAAAGGAACAAGATACCTAGATGGAGCTTTGCAAAGCCAAAGCTGACAAGTTGAACTTGGCTCATCAACTCAAAGGTATGCCGGATGAAGATGCTAGCAGATTGAAGAGCAAGAAGAGGTCCTATGAAGAGATGGAAACCCTGTTGAATGAAGAACACCGGGAGTGCTTGAGGTTGCAGAGAGCTGAAGCCAATTATCAGAAGAAGATACGAGACCTGGAAAAGAAACTTAGAGACAAAGACATCGAATTGAAGAAGGAGGTAGACTTGAGACATGCATCAGAGAGCCAGCTTGGAGGAGAAGTTGTGGAGCTCAGAAGACAACTGAAGGAGAAGCTCACTCCTCTGCCAGAATGTTCAGAATGTGACCTGTTGATAGACCAGTGCCAGTATCTGAAGACTCTCATTCCGGGAGGACATCTGTCTTAGCTTGTATCTGTTGTTTATGTTGAGAATCACCTCCAGGCTTGTTGGATGGGATTCATTGTTGTACTCTAATCATTTGAACCTATGTTGTATGATCCTTGTTGCTCATGTCTATAGATGAGAGTGTTGATGTTTCACCTTGTACTCATTATCTTGTGTAGGTTGTTTCTTTGTTGTTTATTGCAGGTTGCCATTTCTCGAAAGATGAATTAGGCTCTCGAATGCCTGAGAAATGAACATATCATATGCATCATACGCATCATAAGCATCATACACATATCATTTTGCATTACAGGTGTTTTTGATCGAGACTTCTCACTCTGGTTCCTGTTTTAGGCAGGATTGCTGATCAACGTCCACACCGCTACGCAACCCGGTTGAATCAACAGAGGAACATGGACCAAGTTCAGGAAGAGTTGGCTGAGATGAGGGCTAACATGGCCCAATTCATGACAATGATGCAAGGGGTCGTTCAAGGGCAAGAGGAGCTGCGTGCCTTAGCCCAGAGACAGGAAGCCGTGCTCCCACCGCCTAGTCGTGCTTCGCCAGTGGGTGTTCTTGTGAATGATAATGTTGTTGTTGCTGCTCCCGCCAATGATTATGCCGTGGGTGATGATTTGAGAGGAATCAGAATCAACGGACAACCTCTTGCTGCAGAGACTGTTAATGCCAGAGCAACCCGTGCTCCCGTTCGCCATCCTGCTCCGCTGGTTGACAGGCAGGAGGATATGTTTACCTTGCTCAGTGATGAGGACAAGGTTGTAAGAGTTGAAGAGAGGGATCGGAAAGTTGATTCCCTAGCCGAGAAGATCAGAGCCATGGAGTGTCAGAACTCTTTGGGGTTTGATGTCACGAATATGGGGTTAGTGGATGGGCTGAGAATCCCCTACAAATTCAAGGCGCCTTCTTTTGATAAATACAACGGTACTTCTTGTCCTCGCACCTATGTGCAGGCTTATTACTGGAAAATCTCCGCCTACACAGATGACGAGAAGATGTGGATGTATTTCTTCCAGGATAGCTTGTCTGGAGCTTCCTTGGACTGGTACATGGAGCTGAAAAGAGAATCCATCAGAAGTTGGAGAGATCTGGGTGAGGCCTTTTTGAGGCAATATAAGCACAATATGGACATGGCGCCGAGCCGGACTCAGTTGCAGAGCCTATGTCAGAAATCTGGAGAGAGCTTCAAGGAGTACGCCCAGAGATGGCGTGAATTAGCTGCAAGGGTGCAACCTCCTATGCTGGAAAAGGAGTTGACCGATATGTTCATTGGAACTTTGCAGGGTGTGTTTATGGACCGGATGGGGAGTTTCCCATTCGGTAGTTTTTCTGATGTGGTGATCTGTGGGGAGAGGACAGAGAGCCTTATTAAAGCTGGAAAGATTCAGGATGCTGGTTCCTCATCTTCAAAGAAGCCATTTGCTGGGGCACCTCGCAGGAGAGAGGGTGAAACGAATGCTGTGCACAGTGGGAGGAATATGAACAGAGGTCAGTATCGCCAGGTTGCTATTGTAACCATCCCAGCACCTCAACCACGACAACAGCAACAACAGAGAGTTCAACAACCGCCACAACAACAACAACAACAACGTCCGTTTCAGCCGAGACAGAGAATGCCGGATCGTCGCTTCGACCCGTTGCCGATGACATACGCCGAGTTGCTGCCCGAATTGCTCAGATTGGGGTTTGTTGAGTTGCGTACAATGGCTCCGTTGACAAAAATACCACCTGGTTATGATGCCAACGTTCGTTGTGATTTCCACTCTGGTGCACCGGGGCACCACATTGAGAATTGTCGGGATTTTCATCATAAGGTCCAAGACTTAATTGACGCCAAAACAATCAATTTTGCTCATGTGCCTAATGTTGTGAACAATCCTATGCCTCAACATGGGGTGCATAGAGTGAATAATGTGGAAGATGGGGAAGCTGAGGATTTGATAGTTGATGTTGATGATGTTCAGACCTCGTTGTTTATTGTGAAGGAGCGTCTGTTGGATGGGGGAGTGTTCCCGGGCTGTGGTCAGGGCTGTTCAGATTCTGCTGGTTCAGAGAATGGTTGTGATAAGTTGAGGGCTGGTATCCAGAATCTGATTGACGAGGGTTGTCTGCAGTTTGCTAGGGCCGTGAAAGATCGTGGGATGGTGTCAACTGTCACCATTTATTTCAAACCGTCCGAGGGGAGAGGCCAGAGAACTGTTAGTGCATCTACAACTGTTGGTATCCCTGTTACCATTTCTGCCCCAGTAACCGTCAGTGCTCCCACTACAACTACTATTGTTGCTTCGGGTAGAAGGGTTGTTGAAAATAGTAGGGTTGTGCCGTGGAAATATGACAATGCTTATCGCAGCAATAGAAGAGCTGAAAGTCAGGTCAGGCCAGTTAATCAGGCTCCTGTAACGATTGGTTTTCCGAGTAGAGCTCCTGCAACTGTTGGTCCGGTGGTGGACAATGTGGGAGGACCTGGAGGTTTTACTAGAAGCGGTCGTTTGTTTGCTCCACAACCGTTGAGAGATAACAATACTGAGGCTCTCGCCAAAGCAAAAGGTAAACAAGCGGTGGTTGATGAAGAGCCTGTTCAGAAAGAGGCGCCTGAGGGGTCGTTTGAGAAAGACGTGGAGGAGTTTATGAAGACAATTAAGAAGAGTGATTACAAGATTGTAGATCAGCTGAATCAAACTCCGTCCAAGATTTCCATACTCTCATTGCTATTGTGCTCTGAGGCACACCGTAATGCCTTGCTGAAAATGTTGAATTTGGCTTACGTGCCTCAGGAGATCTCTATCAACCAGCTAGAGGGTGTTATTGCCAATGTCAGTACGAGGCATGGTTTGGGGTTTACTGTAGCGGTGTATTCGTCACTTTATGATTTATTGATTAAATCAAAAGCAAAGCATACAAAATAGAGTCGCCACCGCACTTTTATTTATCCAAAGGAATGGCTAAAAAGCGAACAAAAGCCTAAGAAATTTTACACATAGAAAACTAATGAAAATATCAGAGATCTGGGTAAGGGTTTAATTACGCAATGGGAAGGTGTTAGGCACCCAAAACATCCTAGGTACTTCTAGGGAGCCCTTTTCACAACTTGTTGTACGAAATGTTATTTGTTCATGAAATATTTATTGTGCAAACATGATTGAAGGGATGAGAAAAGAATATACAAGTTATTATTTTTGTGTTTGAACGGATGAACCCGTTGCCTACGTACCTTTCCATGGAAGGTAAGGATCAAAACGCCGTAGTTCGGCTAAAAGATTTCCAAAATATGAGTGAATTTATTTTAAAACAAAAGCCCTAAGGTCTTTCGTTATCCACGGGAGAAAACTCAACCTTATATAAGCAACAAGTCCACCATGTGAGAAAAGCTTCAACTTGCTAGTGAGGGGTTAACCCTATAATAAGCAAGGAAGTCTTACAATTCAATCACTAAGGACAAAAGGTGAGATTAACATCAACCAACTAGGATAAATCAAACCTATGGCTAATGTATGAAAACTTATCAAGAATGGACAAAGCCACAAAACAATTGAGTGAGTGAAATTAACCAATTAGGATTATTCACAAAAAATGGTCAAGATATGATTAGAATTCAATTCAAAAGAAGTATCATGAAAATGAAGTTTGAAAAATCAGAGGCTTAAGGCCTAGGTTTCTAATTTGAAAACAAGTGAAAATGTTTGCACAATAGTTTTCTTGTTTTGGGTTAACATGCAAATGGAGGTTTAAAGAAACAAAAGGTGGGAGGGTGAGGAAGTAAGACTTCTTAGATGTTCACCTCTTGAGATCATATATAGATGATTCAAGTGATTCCTTTGGAATAGGCAACAATGCAAGTAACAGATGGACAAAGTAAATGGATACCGGATGCCAATCAATGGACTTATTCCAATCTCACAAAACAAAATGGATACCAGATGCCAATCAATGGACTTACACCAATCTCACAAAACAAAATGGATACTAGATGCCAATCAATGGACTTACACCAATCTCCCAAAGCAAAGAGAAACATGGATACCAGATGCCAATCAATGGACTTATACTAGTCTCCTAAAACAAAGAAACAAGGATACCAGATGCCAATCAATGGACTTATACTAGTCTCACAAAGAATGATCATAGGAAACAAATGCCAATAGTTGGACTTACAATTGACTCCTCACAAGAAACAAATAACAAATGCAATAAGCAAGAGGAAACAAGTTGCCAATAAATGGTCTTACACTCGACTCCAAGGAAAGGAATGCCAATGAATGGTCATAGTTCCAAATCCCACCAGATCATAGGAAACAACTGCCAATAGCTGGACTTACAATTGACTCCTCAATGGACAAACAAAGTGTCACAAAGATATGAACAATGATTATGAAATAAGATAGAAGTGATGAAGATAAATGCACAAAGGCACCCATAAGCAAATATGCACAGATGAATCAAGTAAGCAAACAAACAAGTCAATTAGCACACACTATATACAATCAATTAGGCTCAAGCAAGGTTAGGCTTTACAGCCAACTGGAATGGGGTATTTTGTGCTCTTAACCCTAACATTGAGAGTTAGGGTGAAGCAGATGAAATGGAGATGAGGGGTGTGCCTCATAGCTCTTATCCCTGGTCAGGGAGAGCTTCAAACAATGAAAAGTGTGGGAGTTCAGAAAGTAGGAACTCTTCTCCACAAATGATTGACTTTATAAGATCTTGGGTTATTATTCACCATGCATCAACACATGGTGTGAGCAAGGTGAATGACACACTGAGTAGCAGGAGATGGATTACACATCTCTTTTATCTGCCAATTGCCTCATAAGAGGACTTTTCCTGCTTGGCACAAAGTTAAACAAGCACAAACATTGCCTCTTAAGGAGGGCTTCAGACAGGTGCCTACCAATAACAGTAGGTCTTCCAGACTACATGAAGATTAGAGATTATACCTAAGTGGTTAAGCAACCAAGCAAAGCAAAGTTCACAATGAACTTAAAGCAACTTAAGTACCTGTGGAAACACTAAACAAATCAGTACAATGCTCAGACAAACAGACAACAGTCAATAAGCAATAGACAATCCCAATGTACAAAATGTGTAAGCCAAAAGGCAAACTCAAATGAGTTAGCAACAACCTACAAAACACACAAATGTTAGTAATCAAAAGCAAGCATCAATACTCAAATGATGAAGCATCATCAACTATGGAACTTGGATATTCGACCTGAAATCAAAGCTCAAATGTAAGCCACAAACCACTAGGTCAAAGCCTAGGGTCAAAGATGGAGAAAAAATTTAAAATAGGAGCTGAAATTTAACACAAAGAAACTCCAAACACATATTGACATATTCCAAAAGGTCTTACATCAAAATCAATCACCAAATGCATTTCATGATCAAGTGAAGTTCAAGGTAATTTTAAAGCTCATATGTGATCATCATGAATGAAAAATTCAAATCAAAACAGAAATGATTCAAATAAATCTGGAAACATTCATGAGCAATCAAGACATCTAACATGATCAACATACAAAAAGACAGGGGAATCAAAGATCATTTGGCATGGCAATCACATGGCACAAGTTGGACATCAAAGGTGTGACACAAATTGTCACACCAAGTTAGCACAAACATAAAACAGCAATGGAGCATAGGAAAAATACCAAACCAAAACCAAAATATCAAGCAATGTGTCTAGTTTGATCATGCAAAATTTCAAGGCCATTGGATAAGAGACAAGCATTTCACAACAAGATAAGCAAGGCAAAGTCAAATATGCATACATGCTCACATATCCTAGCACCAAATAAAATTCAGCCAAGCACAACTTTGGAAATTATGATCATAAAATAATAGACAAACAGAGGGGCAAGTAGCAAAAAATTGGAGTGAAATTGATGCATTTTTCAATTTATTGTGATTTTTCTAAGTTGATAGAAAATTTGGAAATCAAAAATGGATAAAGCATGAAAATGAGAGGGAAAGGAGAAAAATGATGAAGCATTTGAAATTACTGCTGGCGCTGGGAATCGAATTCAGTACGAATTCAAATGTGAAACGCGCGCCAAGGTGCAAAACGCACCGTTTCATTTAAACATGTGGCATGGTCAGCGCTGATGTATGCAAGTCAAAGCAACGTGAGCCAATTATTTTGCAATCATGGTGAATACGTGGACCAATCATGAACAAACCCTAGGACACGCGTGCAAATAACCAGGAAAAGCGTTTCTAACAGCAAAACCGTTGCCATTGCTTGATCTTCATCTTCTTCCTCACGAAGAAGATGAATAGTGCACGTGTTCTTCATGCATCAAGAAAAATTATTCCAGAAAATCAAATCAAGCACATCATCATGCAGCATTTTCAACATAGATTATGGATCAAACAATAACTAAGCATGAATCAACCAAATCAAGGAGAATCGAGCGATGGAAAAATCATTCATGAAACTTTAAACTAACCTAACTCAGTCAATAGTGCATGAAAATTCATGATTCAAAGCTCAGAATCATCAGGACAAAAAGATCTACAACAACATTGCAATGGATTTTAAACTTAAGAGATTCGAATTGTGACCTCTTGAAGTGCAGAGCCTTTGAATTCACACGATATGCAGCCTGGAAGTGTTCCAATCTACTCCACTATACTTGAAATGAAGTTTGATGAAACAATGGGAGCTCGAATGGCCCTAGATCTAGCTCAAAACAGAAACTCCATTTGCATCTTCATGGACATGAACTGCACTTTTCTTCCACGAATTCAGCACAACAAACCTTGATCTCTACTAAATCCAAGCTCAGGAACAAGAATCTGAAGTTAAAATGCCATGGTATTTGGAAGAAAATTGAATTGTGAATGAGAGAAAAATTTTGAGTGAGAGAGAAATTTAGATCTAGAAATGTGAAAAATGATTAATTCCCCCAATTCTGTTAGGGTTTAGGTATTTATATGGTTTAATAATCAACTTGTTAATCCCTAATTAGTTTGGTTAATGATAATAAGGCAAATTACAAAAAATCCAAATTTGCATGTGCATGTATCATTTACACGTGAACAGTACCACTTGCTCCATTATTTTCACTTAAAATCATTTTCTAAAACCAATGGCAATGGCAAAAAGTTCATACAATGCACCAATTTTGAATTTTGTAATTTCCCTCCAAAAAACCATGGATTAACAAATGATCATGTGATGACAATTCATGTAATGTGATGCATGATTTGGAAATTAGAGGTCAAGAAAAGAATATTGCAAAAAGAACCACTCATTTTGGAGCTTTGGTTGAAAAGTTATGCTCATTTGAAGTCCCATGCACACTTTGCCATGATTTCATCATATCTCCTCAACCACACATCATATGCTCATGATCTTGGACATTTTGGAAATGGGAGAGAAAGATCTACAACTTTCATGTTCAACAAAATTTCATTTGAAGCCTTCTTGATGATGTAATATTGAGTTGAAGTTGGTCCAAAATCTTTCTATTTTTGGAAAGTTCAAATTACAGGTCACTTGCTATTTTTGGAAATTTTTGACTGGACCTCAAATTCTTCAATGTGAGTGTTTGAAATGTCAAATGAGACTTGTTTGAACATGAATGAAGTATTTCTAATCACTTCCCACCCCAAATCCACAGTTGACCTTGCAGTTGACTTTCTAGGTCTTCAGATGACTTGACAATGTTCTGATGAGATTCAAGCCTCTACCACTTGGGATTTTGCTTCACCATGACATCACAATTCATATGAACTCTTGATAATGATCATGGGGTCCAAATATCAAGAATGACCACCATCTATTGCTCAATGAATGCCTTTGATTGCCTTGACCTGTTAATGCTTCATCTGCAAGACAAAGGTTAGATGACATATTTTTGTACTTTTGGTTAGTGATTAAAAGAAAAGCAATGATATACAAATGCAAACATGCTTGGTGATCAAGAAACACTCTCAAAAAGATGACCCACCCACAGGGAAGGAAGCAAGGTGTCCAATGATCCTTGAGGCAATGCAATGTTATGATATGATGCCATGAGGGATCTTAGGGACAAAATTGGGGTCTTACATTTACAGATTTAGATCTGACGCCTGAAGGTCGCAACCATAATAAGGCCCTGCATTCCACCATGGAGTGTAAAGGTGCAGTGTTGTCTCATGTGCTGCTGAATACGAGATCCTCGTTGAATGTGTTGCCCAAGAAGATTCTGAGTAAGATTGATGTTGAAGGGGTTGTCCTCTCTCCCATCGATCTTATTGTTCGTGGTTTTGACGGATCCAAACGGTCTGTTTTTGGAGAAGTCACATTGCCTGTGAAGATTGGCCCGGAGGTGTTCAGTATTGTCTTCTATGTGATGGATATTCAGCCAGCATATAGTTGTTTATTGGGGCGTCCCTGGATACATGGGGCTAGGGCAGTTTCGTCAACTCTCCATCAGAAACTGAAGTATGTCTGGAATGGTCAGATTGTGACTGTGTGCGGTGAGGAGGAAATTCTGGTGAGTCATTTATCCTCTTTCAAGTATGTGGAGGTGGATGGCGAGATCCATGAAACTCTGTGCCAGGCGTTCGAGACTGTTGCTCTTGAGAGGGTGGCTTTTGCTGAGCAGAAGAAGCCAGGTGCCTCAATTGCGTCATACAAGCAGGCTATGTAGGTTGTCAACTCGGGCAAGACAGAAGGCTGGGGCAAGATGGTGGACCTTCCCGTCAAAGAAGACAAGTTCGGTATTGGTTATCAACCTCTGCAATCAGAGCAGATTGAGCAGAAAGGGCCGAGTACTTTTACCAGCGCTGGGCTGATGAACCATGGTGACGTCTTCGCAACCGGTAGTGAAGACTATGTCAGTGACTGTGATATGAACAACTGGGTTCGCCCGTGTGCACCAGGGGAGACGATCAACAACTGGACAACAGAAGAAGTGGTCCAAGTTACTCTTCAAACAGAGTAATTTTCTTTTGTTTTTCATTTTGCACAAAACCCTACGCTCTACCAAGGCGTAGTGGTTCATTGTAGGGCCTCATCATGTTTTTCAGTGATATCATTAATAAAGGACGTTTTGCAAACAATTTTGTGATCCCTGTCTTTCTGTTTTTATTTTCTTTTTTCAAAACAATAAAATGGCAATGTTTTTTTGTTTTTTGTGACTTTCTTGAACTCTTTTTTCTAAAAGAAAGCATTAAACATGCAGAAGTGATCTTGCGGACTCCACTATAAACAGTTCTGTTATAGCTCAGTATGATTTCAATAATCCCATCTACCAAGCTGAAGAGGAGAGTGAGGAAGACTGTGAACTCCCTAAGGAACTGGTCAGATTGTTGAAGCAGGAGGAAAGGGTCATCCAACCTCATCAGGAGGAGTTGGAGATTATTAATCTTGGTACTGAGGACGCCAGAAGAGAGATCAATATCGGGGCTGCTTTGAAGGAAGATGTCAAGAGAAGGTTGATTGAGATGCTAAGAGAATATGTGGAGATATTCGCCTGGTCGTATCAAGATATGCCAGGGTTGGATACCGATATTGTGGTGCATAGACTACCTCTCAGAGAAGATTGCCCTTCAGTCAAGCAGAAGCTTCGTAGAACTAGTCCTGATATGGCTGTCAAGATCAAGGAAGAGGTTCAGAAGCAGTTCGATGCGGGTTTCTTGTCAGTGACTACTTATCCCCCGTGGGTGGCCAACATCGTTCCCGTGCCGAAGAAGGATGGCAAAGTCAGGATGTGTGTCGATTACCGGGATTTAAACAGAGCTAGTCCGAAAGATGACTTCCCATTACCTCACATTGATGTATTGGTTTATAACACTGCTCAATCCTCGGTTTTCTCTTTCATGGACGGTTTCTCTGGATATAATCAGATTAAGATGGCGCCAGAGGACATGGAAAAGAAGACATTCATTACACCTTGGGGCACATTTTGCTATAAGAATGCCGGTGCTACCTATCAGAGAGCTATGACGACTCTCTTTCATGACATGATGCACAAAGAGATTGAAGTGTACGTGGATGATATGATTGCGAAGTCGCAGACAGAAGAGGAGCACCTGGTAAATTTGCAGAAATTGTTTGACAGACTGAGAAAGTTCAAACTGAGGCTGAATCCAAACAAGTGTACGTTTGGGTGAGATCCGGTAAGCTGTTGGGTTTCATTGTCAGTGAGAAAGGGATTGAGGTTGATCCAGCAAAAGTAAAAGCTATACAAGAGATGCCTGAACCAAAAACTGAAAAGCAGGTCTGTGGGTTTTTAGGGAGATTAAACTACATTGCAAGGTTTGTATCTCACCTAACTGTCACGTGTGAACCGATATTCAAATTGCTAAGAAAGAATCAAGCAATCAGGTGGAATGATGACTGTCAGAAAGCTTTTGACAAGATAAAAGAGTATTTACAGAAACCTCCAATCCTTATACCTCCAGTTCCTGGGAGACCTCTGATAATGTACTTGTCAGTGACTGAGAGTTTGATGGGGTGTGTATTGGGACAGCATGACGAGTCTGGTCGAAAAGAGCATGCCATATACTACCTTAGCAAAAAGTTTACCGACTGTGAAATCAAATATTCACAGCTTGAGAAAACTTGTTGTGCTTTGGCCTGGGCTGCTCGCCGACTGAGGCAGTATATGTTGAACCATACTACCTTGTTGATTTCTAAGATGGATCCAGTGAAGTACATCTTTGAGAAGCCGGCTCTCACCGGACGTGTTGCCCGTTGGCAGATGATTTTAATAGAGTATGATATCCAATATACATCGCAGAAGGCCATCAAAGGTAGTATTCTATCAGACTATCTTGCCGAGCAACCGATTGATGATTATCAACCAATGATGTTTGAATTCCCTGATGAAGACATCATGTATCTTAAGATGAAAGATTGTGAAGAGCCTCTTGTCGAGGAAGGACCGGATCCTGATGACAAGTGGACATTGATGATTGATGGGGTTGTGAATGTGAATGGCAACGGTGTTGGGGCAGTACTTATCAATCCTAAAGGTGCTCATATACCTTTTTCTGCCAGATTGACTTTTGACGTGACCAACAATGAGGCTGAGTATGAGGCTTGTATCATGGGGATAGAAGAAGCCATTGATCTGAGGATCAAGACTCTAGACATATATGGAGATTCCTCTCTAGTGATTAACCAGGTCAATGGAGATTAGAATACTAATCATCCGCATTTGATTCCTTACAAAGATTACACCAGAAGAATACTGACGTTCTTCAAGAAGGTGAAGCTGTATCATGTCCCCCAGGATGAAAATCAGATGGCTGATGCCTTGGCTACTTTGTCTTCTATGATCAAAGTTCATTGGTGGAATCATGTGCCACATGTTGCGGTGAATCGACTCGAGAGGCCTGCGTATGTGTTTGCAGCCGAGTCTGTTGTCGATGAGAAACCGTGGTACTATGATATCAAGAATTTCCTCAAGAGCCAGGAGTATCCTGAAGGTGCGTCAAAGAATGACAAGAAAACCCTGAGAAGGCTAGCTGGAAGCTTTTATTTGAATCAGGATGACGTGTTGTACCAGAGGAATTTTGACATGGTTCTGCTCATATGCGTGGATAGACACGAAGCAGACATGTTGATACAAGAAGTGCATGAAGGATCTTTTGGTACCCATGCTGGTGGTCATGCAATGTCTAAGAAATTGTTGAGAGCCGGTTATTACTGGATGACTATGGAATCCGATTGTTTCAAATACGCTCGGAAGTGCCATAAGTGTCAGATCTATGCTGACAAGGTGCATGTACCACCAAGCCCTCTGAATGTCATGAATTCACCCTGGCCATTCGCGATGTGGGGCATTGATATGATTGGGAAGATTGAGCCCACTGCTTCTAATGGACATCGATTAATCCTGGTTGCAATTGACTACTTCACCAAGTGGGTGGAAGCAGCTTCCTATGCCAATGTGACCAAGCAAGTGGTTGCCCGGTTCATCAAGAAGGAAATCATCTGTCGTTATGGGGTCCCTGAGAGAATCATCACTAACAATGGTTCGAATCTCAATAACAATATGATGAAAGAGCTTTGTAAAGATTTCAAGATTGAACATCACAATTCTTCTCCTTACAGACCAAAGATGAATGGTGCTGTAGAGGCGGCAAACAAGAATATCAAGAAGATTGTGAAGAAGATGATCGTGACGTACAAGGATTGGCATGAGATGCTGCCTTTCGCTTTGCATGGGTACCGTACCTCAGTACGTACGTCGACCGGGGCAACCCCTTACTCCCTTGTGTATGGTATGGAAGCTGTCCTACCTGTTGAAGTGGAGATTCCTTCTCTGAGAGTCTTGTTGGATGTTAAGCTAGATGAAGCTGAGTGGATTCGAACGAGGTTAAACGAGTTGAGCCTTATCGAAGAGAGACGGTTAGCAGCGGTGTGCCATGGGCAGTTGTATCAGAGAAGGATGAAGAGAGCCTTTGATCAGAAAGTGCGTCCTCGAAGCTATCAGACTAGTGATTTAGTTTTGAAGAGGATCCTTCCTCCCGGTACAGATAACAGGGGCAAGTGGACTCCTAACTATGAAGGTCCGTATGTTGTTAAGAAGGTTTTCTCTGGTGGAGCCTTGATGCTTACAACTATGGATGGTGAAGATTTTCCGTCCCCTGTTAACTCAGATGTAGTCAAAAAATACTTCGCATAAATTGACCCGCTGGACAAAAAGAATAAAAGAGTCCAGGCAAAAAAGGGCATCCCGGCGAACCAAAAAAAAAAAGAGAAAGGTTCGGGCAAAAGTTAGGGATAAAAAATGAAAAGAATTTGTACACCCGGTAAGTCGAAAACCCGCAAGGGCGGCTTAGGTAAAAATGGGTATCCTGGTGGATTGAAAACCCGAAAGGGCGATCCAGGCAAAAGAGGGATTAGAGCGAAGACTACAGTCTGAGTTATCTGTACTTCATCGCGCTTCATCGTCTACCATCTCCAAAGATGTGATCGGTCCAGTCATTCTTCTCAGAAAGCAAGGAAATTTGGGAGAAAATTGATGAATCTGTGAGTCATAACAGAACTGGGAAATAGTGGATGCCGTGTTCACATTGCCATTAGGATAGATTTTTCCTTTTGTGCGCAATTATCTCTTCCTAGGAATTGCTTCCTGATGTATTCGCCTTTTCAGGCCCATTTTCAATCAATAAAAGTCGTTATTCAGATAAATTGCTCTCTTGTTTTTATTTTTACTGTTTTGTTTGCAAAAACGTCCGAATTTTTTATAAACATTGCATATAAAAACATGAAGGCTAGACAATAATGTGCAGAAAGATAAAACATTTGAAAATCATTTTGAATGTTGAGTACACGCGGGTGTATCTTGTCCATGCAGTCCCCTGGGGCATGTTTGTCTTGTTTTGCAGGTCATTACCTTTGGTTCCTGGATGAAGTAAATAAGCCACGGTTTGTTCAGGGATGTTGTCAGCACTGTCCATTAGTGTGAGAGGGATCTTCCCCAGCAGGTGAAGCAAGTTCAGGGCTTGTCTCCCCAGCATATTCGAGATTAGGAATTCCTCAGCAGGATTGAGGATGTCTCCCCAGTAGGCTTAAAAGTGGCTGTTCCCCCAAGCAAGTCTGAAAGCTATTAGAACTGTTCTTCCCCAGCAGTTGGGTAGTAGGCCTGAGGGTGGGTATATCCCCCAGCTAGTCCGAAGATCGTTAATCCCCACCGAGTCGGAAGGATGTTGTATCCCCAGCGGAGGTGTCAGTGAGTAGTTCATTCCTCAGCAGTCGGGTTTGAAGTACTGTATCCGCAGCATGGTCTGGTCTATTATTTCCCCAACAGAGTTATGCCTTTCCCCACTAGGGTTGTGAATGTTTTCCTCTAGCAGATCTCCCTAGCCGAGGGTTTGTGTTGATGGTTTTCCCCAGCAAGTTCCCCGAGTGGATCAGGTTCGGTGGAAATTATCCCTAGGAGAGTTTATCCTACCTGTGGATTGGCCGTTATCTTCAATAGAGGTGAGTATTGTTTGTTTCCCTAGCGGAGTCCCCGAGTGGATTGGATTTGGTGAAGGTTGTCCCCGGTGGGATCTACTCTTTCTCCAGCAGCAGTGCTATTCCCCAGCATGAGTGAGAAGTCAGTGCTATTCCCCCGCCGAGCACTCCCAGCAGTGCGTCTCCCCCACAGAGTCGGGGAATCTAATCAGAGTTGTGTGTTCAGCAGAGCAATCCGCTTGCTCCCCAGCAGGAGTTTTCATCATTTTGCATCTTGCATGTAGTAATCATTGCATCCTCAAATCGCGTAGCATTTCCATTCAATATGGAGCATTACGCCATAGAAAAATTCAAACATATGCATTCATGTGTTAAACCTAATCCGACCATATCCCTGGCAGAGGTGGATCATTGTTCAACATTTGTACGGCACATTTTCTACAGTTTCTCCTGACAGCACTCAGGATTATTGACTCCCCAGAGAGGTTTATTTTCCCACCCGTCCGTGAAAGGAAAGCTTGATTCTCCCCAGTGAGAACCTTAGCAAGTGTTTAGCCTTGCCTTGACGTATTGAAGATGTCATTCTTGTGATACTGGTAAGTATCATGTCAGCACCCGCGTGTGTTCTTTCTTTGGTGTCGGTAAACACCATTGTTTCGGTGTCGGTAAACATCGAGTTTTTTCCCAGTCATCGGTAAATGTCTGGTCGTCTTTTTTGATGTCGGTAAGCATCATCTTTCGATGTTTGTAACATCTCCATTCCCATTCATCCGTTGATGTCTGGCCACCTCTCTGTTGGTGTCGATAAACGTTGAGTTTTTCCTATTCGTCCGTGGATGTCTAGTTGTATCTTTTCCTATTCCCCAGTGAAGTCGCCACCTCTCCGTTGGTGTCGATAAACGTTGAGTTTTTCCCGTTCGTCCGTTGACGTATGGTTGTATCTCTTCCCCCAGGTCATCCGTTGATGTCTGGTCACCTCTCCGTTTGTGTCGATAAATGTTGAGTTTTTCCCATTCATCTATTGACGTCTGTTTGCATATCTTATTTCCCAGTCATCGGTAAATGTCTGGTCGTCTTTTTTGATGTCGGTAAACATCATCTTTCGATGTCGGTAAACATCGAGTCTTTTTCCAGTCATCGGTAAATGTCTGGTTGTGTGTCCTTCCTTTGATAAAAATCAAAGATCCCTAGTGGAGTCGTCGGTAAACGTCTTGCCTGGTTCCAGATGCAAATATATTTTTCCTCCCCAGTTGGAGATGCCATCGGTAAATGGCCTCGTCTTGCTTCGATATCGGTAAATATCGAATGCCCAGTTTAGCCGCCATCGGTAAATGGCCTCGCTTTCTTCGATATCAGTAAATATCGAATCCCCAGTCGGAGCAGCCATCGGTAAATGGTCTCGCTGAAGTTGATATCGGTAAATATCAACTTGCTTTGAAGCCACCTTCGGTAAATGGTTTTGCTTCCTTTTAATATCAAATTCCCAGTTGAAGCCACCATCGGTAAATGGTCTTGCTTCCTTTGAAAGTGGTTTCCCAGCAGCCATCGGTAAATGGTCTCGCTGAAGTTGATATCGCTAAATATAGAGTATCCAGTTCCCAGCTAAGTAATCATTGGTAAATGGTTTCGCTTTCCTGTAGTATTGTGCAGCCGCCATCGGTAAGTGGCCTGGCTTTTCCTTATATCAGATCCCATTGGAAGTTGTCCTTGGTGGACAGTCTATTCTTGGATCCCCGCAGAGTGCAAATTTCTACGGTTCTTCGGTATTCAATCCCTGTTTACCTTGAAGGTCTGACAGCCGTTGCTCTCATCCGTTCAGGTTCCCAGTTGATTGAATAGGGGCAGATGTAGCACCTCAAATTTGCACCTCCCATTTGTACATACATTTCATTTTCAGGTCATTAACATTGCATTGTCATTGCATAGTCCATTACATGTCATCAGTCAAGACTAGTCAGGAGGTTCAACTGTGCAAGGCAACAAGAGCATTTTCCATGAGATCAAATCCCTAGGGTTGTTACATTGAGCTTACATGTCCCAAGAATCATTTTGAAGTAGCTTGGCCAAGTGTTCAAGGCTCAGAACTCATCAGTGCATGTGCAAATCATCTAAGACCCATAAAAGTCAACAGAAGTCAACTGCAAAGTCAACTGTAGATTTGGAGGTGGGAAGTGATTAGAGATGACTCATTCATGTTCAAACAAGTCTCATTTGACATTTCAAGTATCAACATTGAAGAATTTGAAGTCAGATCAAGACTTTCCCAAAATAGCAGGTGACCTATAATTTGAATTTTCCAAAAATGGCAAGGTTTTGGACCAACTTCAACTCAAGATTACATCATCAATAAAGCTTCAAATGAAATTTTGTCCAACATGAGAGTTGAAGATCTTTCTCTCCCATTTCCAAAAAGTCCACGATCATAAATTTCTCATGTGTGATTGAGGAGATATGATCCAATCATGGCAAAGTGTGTTTTAAACTTCAGATGGGCATAACTTTTGAACCAAAGCTCCAAAATGAGTGGTTCTTTTTGCATTTTGATCCTCATAACATGTACTTTCCAAACATATCATTACATGGCATAAATTTCCTTTGCATGGGCATGTGTTTGTTCATGAAGATTTGTGAAGAAAATTTCATAAAACCATTTTGGTTGATCATGAGCATACAAAACCAATTCAAATGTGTGCATGGGCTTGTTTAAAGTGTATTTGGATCAAGTTTGTGTATTGTTCACGTGCTTCTCATGCATGGGGGGTGGAAATATCATTTTGCACATACACCTTCAAGCTTGCTAATCTTAATTGCATTTGGCTTAAACTTGATTACAGCATCATTAGCAAGTGGTATATATAGATAATCTAAACTGTTTTGGTCATGAGCTTCTTTTTCAGATCTAGAACCAAAAATCATCAAAATTCTTCTCTCAAATTTTTTTCAAAATTCGTCACACAAGAGCATTCTCTATTTATTGATTCATGTGCATTTGAGCTTCAAATTAATCATCAATTACTTCATTAAGCATTGTAGAGAAGATTGGAAGCATTGCCAAGCCATGTAGCACGAGTTCCAGGTTGTTGTTCTTCAAGAGGTACCTAAGTGGCTTTGAGTTCATTTTGAACTTGCTTTGCTAGCTTGTGGTTTGCTTACCACTGAGGTATAACTCTTCTGACTTCATGTAGTCTGGAAGACCTGTCTTGTTATGTGGGCAGGCACCTGTCTGAAGTCCTCCTTAAGAGGAAATGCTTATGTTTGTTTAATGTTGTGCCCTGTACATTCAAAGACCTCCTAAGTGAAGAGGCATTGGCAGATAAAAGGGATGTGCAATCCATCCCCTGCTATTCAGTGTGTCATTCATCCTGCTCACACCATTGTGTTGATGCACTTTGAATAAGAACCCAAGATCATGTTGTGTCAGTCATATGTGGAGAAGAGTTCCTACATTTTGAACTCCCACACTTTCTATTTTGAGTCAAGCTCTCCCAGGCCAGGGATAAGAGCTGTGAGGTCTTACCCTCACTTCCTATTTCATCTGCTTCACCCTAACTCTCAATGTTAGGGTTAAGAGCTAAAAACACCCTTTTCCAGTGGCTTGTTTGTCGAGGTTGACATGACCCCTTGACTAAAGCCTAGCCTTGTATGAGCTCATCTGTGTGCATATAATGTGTGTGCTTGCTTTTGTGCTTGTGATTGATTGTGCTGTGTTAGGATAGCTTGCTCCCTGTGCAAGTTAGATAGAGACCTTAACATAGGGATCGTATGCATGAAAACTTCTAGGCTCAAGTCGTAGTCTCCCTAGTAGTTTGTGTCTCCCTTTGTCTCTAGTTAGGTTAGTCCTTCTTTCCCTGTTTAGGGGAACTACGTCGCCCTGATCCTCATACCAGATGAGGTACGTAGGCAGGAGATGAGCTGATCTCTCCGGGCGCCCTTTTCTTTTTCACCCCCTTTGTGTGTGTTTGGAGTCTGACGTAAGTCCAGCGATTGGCAGTTGGTTTCCTGTGTGTGTTTGTTTGTCTGGAGTTCGACATAAGTCCAGCGATTGGCAGTTGGTTTCCTATGGCTTGTTTGTTTGTTGGAGCCTGATGTAAGTCCAGCGATTGGCATTCGGTTTCCAGGTTTTCCTGTTTGTGTGGAGTCTGACGTAAGTCCAGCGATTGGCAGTCGGTTTCCTGTTTGTGTTTTGTTTGGCGTGCGTTAGCCGAGCTATGAGTGCTCTGATTCTTTCTCTGGTTAGAGAAGATACGTATGGATAAGATGCGACATCCTAGCGAGCACGTTTCCCCCGTCCCAAACTACCTCAACTCTTATGTCTGTGCCTGACAAAATTCAAATTTCCAAATTTCCCTCCAAAATTTTCATGAATGAGCAAATGGTCATGTGGTGAAATTTCATGCAATGTAATGATGGATTTGGAAATTATAGGTCATGAGAAGCATAATGCAAAAAGAGCAACTCAAATTGGAGTTTTGGATCAAAAGTTATGGCTTGTTGAAGTTTCATGTACACATTGCAATCATTGGATCATAACTCCTCAACCATTCATCAGATGCTCATGATCTTTGACTTTTTGGAAATGGGAGAGAAAGACCTTCAACTTTCATGTTGGAAAAAGATTCATTTGAAGCTTATTTGATGTTGGAAAGTCAAGTTGAATTTGATCCAAAAACTTGCCATTTTTGGAAACTTGAAATTACAGGTCACTTTCCATTTTGGGAAACTTTTGACTTGACCTTAAAATCTTCAATACAGATGTTTGACATGATGAATAGGCCTTGTTTGAACATGAATGGGATGAAGAAATTCAATTCTCACACTCAAAGCCCTCAGTTGACTTTTAGTTGACTTGCATTGGTCCTTAGATGACCTGAAAATGTCTGATGAATTTGGGACTCAACCTCTTGGGGAATTTGCTCCAAAATGAACCTCTAGCTCATATAAGCTCAATATAATGATCAAATGATCCATATCTCAATGGAAAACTTCATCTCTTGCACAAAGGATTCACTTGATATGCCTTGACCTGTTGACTGCTTAAGCTGCAAGTAACAAAGGTTAATGACATATTTTTGTACATTTTGGTTAGTGATTAAACGAGAAAAGCAATGATATACAATGCAAGCAATGCTTGGTGATCTAAAACCACTCTCAGGAAAGATCTCACCCACAGGGAAGGAAGCAAGGTGTCTAATGATCCTTGAGGCTATGCATTGTTATGATATGATGCCATGAGGGATCTTAGGGACAAAATTGGGGTCTTACAGATGCCCCTATTTAAGATCATTCTATCTGGAGAAATGAAGGTTAAAATCTTCGTCTCGACGCGGTAGAATGGGCTTAAATAACAACAATGAGACAAATTTTGGTCCCTAAGAGACCTCATGATGCAAATGTATGAATGCAAAACAAAACTCTGTGGGAATATGGGTCCACAAAGAAGAAAATCAGGAGAAAACAATCCATTGGAGTAATACACTCACTAGGAACACAAAGACTCAAACAGGACTCTCATGGGGATAAGAAAAGAACAGAATGCGTGAGCAGGACACGACTTGAAACTGGAAACTTTACTGGGGAGTAAAAGACTGACACTGGGGAAAAAGAGTTTCCTAAGGGAACAAATCCATTGGAAAGACTCAAGCTGACTCAAAGAATGCGTGTGCTGGGAAATACACCAACACAGCAAGACTATCCACAAAGGATACTTCGGATGAAAATCCAGACTCAGACTGCCTGACAACCTTCTTAAAGTTTTTCTGTCTTTCACAGATGCCCCTGGCGGGTAGACCTGGTTTTGGAGGAAATTCTTGATATCGAAATACCAAGGCTTATCATCATGTACTTCTTCAACTGCAAATACGTGAGCTGGTCTATCCAAGCGCATCACAGTGATATTGGGAACTTCATTCCAATACCTCACCACAATCATGGAAGCAAGCGCATCTGCCATCCGATTATCTTCTCGAGGAATATGATGAAACTCAACTTCAGTAAAGAACGTTGAAATCCTCCTTGCATAATCTCTGTACGGAATGAGACTTGGCTGATTCGTCTCCCATTCACCCTTGATCTGATTGACAACTAGGGCCGAATCACCATACACATCAAGATGCTTGATTCTCAAATCAATACATTCTTCTAATCCTATAATACAGGCCTCATACTCAGCCATATTATTCGTGCATTTGAAAGTTAGCCTTGCTGTAAACGGAATATGCGTGCCATGAGGAGTAATGATTACTGCCCCAATTCCATTTCCATACTGATTCACAGCGCCATCAAACACCATCGTCCATCTGGAACCAGGTTCTGGACCTTCATCAAGTGTAGGCTCATCACAATCTTTCCTTTTCAAATACAAAATCTCCTCGTCTGGGAAGTCATACTGAACAGACTGATGATCTTCAATCGGCTGATGTGCCAAATAGTCAGCCAAGATACTACCTTTGATAGCTTTCTGAGCTCGATACTCGATATCATACTCAGACAACAACATCTGCCAACGGGCAATCCTCCCAAGCCAAAGCACAGCACGTCTTCTCAAGCATAGAGTATCGAGACTCACAATCAGTAAACTTCTTACTGAGGTAGTAGATAGCAGATTCTTTCTTCCCTGATTCATCTTGTTGACCGAGTACACAAACCATCGAGTCTTCAAGAACAGTTAGATACATGATCAGAGGTCTTCCTTCTACAGGCGGAGAAAAGATCGGAGGTTCAGACAGATACTCTTTGATACTGTCGAAAGCTTTCTTGCAGTCCTCGGTCCAATCATGAGACTGATCTTTCCGGAGGAGCTTGAATATCGGCGCACATGTGGCAGTCATGTGGGATATAAATCTGGAAATGTAGTTCAAGCGGCCAAGAAAACCTCGGACTTGCTTCTCAGTTTTGGGTGCAAGCATCTCTTGTATTGCTTTGACCTTCGCAGGATCAACCTCAATACCTCTCTCGCTGACAACAAAACCCAACAACTTGCCGCAACGGACTCCAAATGTACATTTGTTCGGATTCAGACGAAGCTTGTATTTCCTCAAACGCTGAAAAGGCTTCAACAAATGCTCAACATGTTCAACTTCCGTTCGTGACTTAGCAATCATATCATCGACATAGACCTCTATCTCCTTGTGCATCATATCGTGAAACAAGGTATTCATAGCTCGTTGATACGTGGCTCCGGCGTTCTTCAAACCGAAGGGCATCACTCGATAACAGAATGTTCCCCAAGGTGTGATGAATGTTGTCTTCTCCATATCCTCGGGTGCCATCTTGATTTGATTATATCCGGAGAATCCGTCCATAAACGAGAAGAACTTGAATTTGGCTGTATTGTCTACCAACATATCAATGTGTGGTAGAGGAAAATCATCTTTCGGACTAGCCTTATTCAAATCTCTGTAATCAACACACATACAGACTTTTCCGTCTTTCTTAGGCACTGGCACAATATTGGCCACCCATTGAGGATATGTGGAAGTCACCAGAAACCCTGCATCAATTTGCTTCTGAACTTCCTCTTTGATTTTCACTGCCATATCTGGATGAGTTCTTCTGAGCTTCTGCTTCACAGGCACGCACTCAGGCTTCAAAGGCAGGAAATGTTGCACAATATCTGTATATAGACCTGGCATGTCTTCGTACGACCAAGCAAAGATGTCTGAATATTCTCGTAGCAAACTGATCAACCCCTTCTTGGCAGACTCTTCAAGAAGTGCCCCAATCTTCACCATACGAACACAATCTTCAGACCCCAAGTTGATTGATCCAGATCTTCAAGGTGCGGCTGAATGATCTTCTTCTCGTGCTCAAGGAGATGGGTAATCTCACCAGGAATCCCTTCAACATCATCTTCCTCTACCTCAAATACAGGGAATTCAAAATTGGGAGATGGCGTTGTATCATTATGTTCAATGGGTTTTAAAATCAATCTGCATAATGATTTTGGATAATAAAAACTTTAGGATTTAAACAAGCAAACCATTATGCAAATGAAAAGATTGCTTTTATTCTTGTTTTTAGGGTTTTTTGTGATCACCGATTTCATGCAAAAGCAAAAACTGAAAACAATAGGAAAAACAAATGTTTAACAATTCATTAATTGAATGAAATATCATTGTATAAATGCTGCCAACAATGTCATCACTTCTCCTTTTGGCATGGGAGAAGGGTTTTGAAACAAAGTGAACATATTACGCTGACTTATGAATGACCGTAGGAACATCCACAGCGACCCAATTGTGGCAGATACCGCCAGGGATAACAAAGTTGCTCAAATCCTCTGCATCCTCTTCCAGAATAGCAGCAGCTTCCTCAGCTTGATCAGCATGGATGAAACCTCCACTCTTGAATAGTCCTTTCTCGTTGAAGACCCCAGAAGAATAGCCAATGCCAGCCCGGGATTTATTGTCTTCAAGCTCAATCATCTTCCCTAAACCAGCAACTGCACCATATTCAATGGCCAGTTTCGCATCATGATAGGAAGCAAATGAAGGAGACTTCTTCTCAATTGGCTCAGCAATAGACAAAGCTTGGAAAGGCGTTCCAACTTCATCCTCAGCATCAATATATGAGAAAGAAGACAGGTGGCTAACCAGGAGAGCCTTTTCTCCCCCTACCACAACCAGTTTCTTATTCTTTACGAATTTCAGCTTCTGGTGTAGGGTGGATGTCACGGTGCCAGCCTCGTGAATCCATGGTCTACCAAGGAGACAGCTATAAGATGAGCGGATATCCATAACCTGAAAGGTAACCTAGAAATCACTTGGTCCAATCTTGATAGGGAGATCAACTTCCCCAATCATGGTCTTACGCGACCCATCAGAAGCTTTCACAACAACACCACTCTGCCTCATGGGAGGCCCCTGATATGACAATCTCGAAAGAGTGGTCTTCGGTAATACATTCAAAGATGACCCAGTGTCCACCAGCACGTTGGACATGGCGTCGTTCTTGCAGTTCATGGAAATATGTAAAGCCATGTTGTGGTCTCTTCCCTCCTCAGGGAGATCAGCGTCACAGAAACTCAAAGTGTTGCAAGCAGTGATGTTTGCAACTATACTGTCAAACTGTTCTATAGTGACGTCATGATCAACATAAGCCAGATCCAAAACCTTCTGCAGAGCCTCCCTATGGGGTTCTGAATTCAGAAGCAAAGATAGCACGGAAATCTTGGACGGTGTTTGTAGAAGCTGATCTACAACGTCGTACTCACTCTTCTTGATGAGCCTTAGCATCTCATCACAGTCTTCATTCACAATGCCACTAGGGCCAACAGAAGAAGTAGGAGTCTTTTGTACAGAGGATGGTTTGGCAACAGGTGCCGGATTCGGAACGTTCACCGCAGTCCCAACCGGACGCTCAGCAGAATCAGAAACAACATGAGGCTTCGGGGGTGCAGAAAATACACGACCACTCCGGGTCAACCCGCTCACATCAGCAATATTTACCACGGAGGTTGAAGGCAAAGGAACTTCTTTCCCATCTTCCACAGCAACTGGATTATATCGGAAGGGAATTGCTCTATCTGAAGCATAAGGCACAGGGCCCGCAGGTTTTTCACCAAAGAAGGAGAGACCTTCGGCTTGCTACCATCATAACGGATGACAATAGGCTCAGGAATCTTGAACACAGGAGAAATCACGTTTACTTCTGGTTCATCTTCATCAACATTTCTATTTTGAAGAATCTCAATGGTACCATCATCTAGCAGCTCTTGCAGCTCTCTGCGCACTTGGCGACAACCCAGTCTATTGACAGAGCAGATACGACATTTGTCATGGTCGTGCTCCATATGACTGTAATCACACAGCAGACGATGCAACTCGACCAATGAATGTCGAATATGGCTTACATATTTGACCTTATATTTGCCAGGGCAACCCTGGACCATGTTAACCGACTTCCCATGCTCGGGCAATGGGTTCTTCGTAACATTGGGGCCTGAGTCCTCAAAGCTCAGAATGCCGCATCTCATAAGGTCTTGCACCTTAGTCTTCAATGGATAGCAGTTTTCTATATTATGACCGGGAGCACCGGAATGATAAACAAAATGTTGGTCGGGCTTGTACCACCACTGCGGGTTAGCAGGTACAGCCGGAGGATCTCTCGGAGTAATCAGTTTCCGCTCTATTAAAGAGGGATATAGCTCAGCATATGACATAGGAATAGGATCGAAAGTGATCTTCTTCCTATCATAATTCAAATTAGCCTGATTACTGTTGCCACGAGGCTGGTAAGCCTGTTGCTGTGGGCGATGTTGTTGTTGATACTGAGGTTGTTGCTGATTATGCTGATTGTTGTCTCTGAAGACAGGTGCTATGTGAGCCACCTGATGCTGACTGCTGGCATGACGCACAGGCTTCCTCTTGGCAGAGGGTCTTCTAGGTTTAGCATGGGATTCCACAGCATGTGCCTCCCCATCTTTCTTCTTAAACGCCCCATATCGTTTAGAAGAGCCTCATCTTTAGTCAAACACCCTTCCCGGACTCCTTCCTCCAATCGCATTCCCATGTTTAATGTTGTGCCCTATACATTCAAAGACCTCCTAAGTGAAGAGGCATTGGCAGATAAAAGGGATGTGCAATCCATCCCCTGCTATTCAGTGTGTCATTCATCCTGCTCACACCATTGTGTTGATGCACTTTGAATAAGAACCCAAGATCATGTTGTGTCAGTCATATGTGGAGAAGTGTTCCTACATTCTGAACTCCCACACTTTCTATTTTGAGTCAAGCTCTCCCAGGCCAGGGATAAGAGTTGTGAGGTCTTACCCTCACTTCCTATTTCATCTGCTTCACCCTAACTCTCAATGTTAGGGTTAAGAGCTAAAACCACCCTTTTCCAGTTGCTTGTTTGTCGAGGTTGACATGACCCCTTGACTAAAGCCTAGCCTTGTATGAGCCCATTGTAACACCTCAAAATTTTCCCTCCTCTCTTGGGACTAGCTTAACATATTGCATTTCATTTGTAGGTCATTAGGCATTGCATATTTGCATAACATGTGGCTACATTGAGCAAGTCATCCTCCTAAGTCTTGATCAGAAGATAAAAGGTTGATGTATGCAAGCTAGGGTTTCATTGAATTGATCATTAATCATCTGAGGATGTGTGGTACAAATTAGGGTTTCATGGTTTCTCAAGGAGATTGAGCTTGATCCTGGGTCAAAGGGTACATCATCATCATCATGGTCTTGATATCATCCAAAAGATTGATCAGATACCTTGGGATTAGGGTTTTGACCATTGGTCAACCCTAATCAGTTGAATCAGTTGTATTGGGCCAATCAGGGCTTGGCAAGGAGATGGGGTCTACAATGGATATGGGGATCATCATGTGATTATATTGAGCTTATGGAGGCTAGGGTTTCATCATTGAGCCATTTCATCAGGAGTGTGAGGCTCAACTTGATCAGTGCATAGCCAAATTCATCTATCAGTCAGAAAAGTCAACTATGGTCAATTGTGCCAGAATTGATGGATTTGGAGGTGGGAGAGGGTTGGATACACTTCATTCATGTTGAAACAAGTTTCATTTGACATTTCAAACATCAAGAATGAGGAAAATAAAGTCAGATGGAAATTTTCCAAAAATAGAAAGTGACCTATAATTGAAAGTTTCCAAAAATGGAAAGTTTTTCACCTCAAAATTACGTGTCCAAATATGATTCAAATGAAATTTTGTTCAACATTAAAGTTGTAGATCTTGCTCTCACCTTTCCAAAAAGTCAAAGAACTTGAATTTCTCATGTATGGTTGGCAAGTTGTGATCAAATCATTTTCCAAAAATGCCTAAATTCAAAGTGGCATAACTTTTACATGGAATGGCCAAAATGGATGATATTTCTTTGAGAAAACCACATTTCACATGTACTTTCATGATGCATGGTTAAATTTCATCAAAAATAATCATGGCAAAAAGTCATTTTTCAAGTGGATTATTTGAAAATTGGTGGGAAAGATGGTGAAATTTCAAATTACATGGATTTTGCACACAAAGCCTATTACAACACATCACAAATGATCAAAGTGACTTGCTCCAGCTGGTTTTTACTGTTACATTGGCCTAATTTGCAAAAGGACTTTTTGGCACTTTCACACAAAAGTTGCATTTCACTAATCTCATTCCAATTTGCTAATTGTGATTAGTAAGTGGATTAAGCATTGGTATAAGAGGTTAATTATAACAGAATTGAAAAACACACTTCACATTTTCAGATCTAACCAACTTTCCCTCCAAAAACCTCTCAATTCTCCAAACTTTCTTCACACATTTTTCATCATTTCTCCTTGAATCCTTCATCAATTTGGTTCATTCTTGTTTGATCCACACTTCATAAGCATTGGTGCACGACTGTTCCACAAGATCAAGACCAAAAAGGTTGAAGAATTTGGACTGTTGCAACCTCACACATCCATGGAAAATTGAAGAATCTTGGACCTGGTGCTGTTTTGAGTTGAGCTAATCACTTCAATCAACTTCCATAGCCTTGAACTGCATCTGTTTTGGTGTTTTGGATCTTGAATCTCACGAATTCTCATCTGCCATCTCCATAAGGTCAGATTTCGATCTCTTTATTTTCTCCAATCATCATATGGTTCTTATAGATCTAAGTTCATAGAATGCAATGCAACTTGCGGTTTTGGATTTGGTTGAGTATCGAGAGAGAGATCTGAGATTTAAGTTTGATGCTCGAATATTCTTTTGCTCGATCCATGTAGCATAGTTAGAATCAAGTCAAACTAATTTCATATTCGTGATGTAGGTTGAGCACCGGTGATTTTGATGTATGGCATGTGTGTTTTGGTTGAAATATGTTCATGGCGAATTTTCTGGAATTGTGTTTGATGGAGATGATGAAGAATACGTGTTTGATCCGAATTTGTCCATTTCCCTTTCAAATTGGTGTTTCCCGCGGGTGATAGCCAATCAGCGCGTGCCAAGGCGTTTTAATGAAACGCCGCGTTTCATCGCGGCTAGGGATAATTACGCAAATGCCACTGCTTCATTTAATTTGTTTTATTTCATTTTCTTTTTCATTTCTTATTTCATTTTGATCTTGCATGTTTAAAAATCCATAAGTGATTCATTTCTGTCCAAATTTGATGAGACTTTTTGCATTGTTCTCCTTGTGATGTGTAGTTTTTTATGATGATTTTTATGATTTTTGTGCACGTGTGAAAAAATAAATTGCCTAGGGTTTGGTTGAATGTGTCCAATTTGTGTATGCTTTGCCATTTCACTCATAAAATGATGATGCTTCCTTAGAAATGCTTGAAATTTTTTGTGCATGTTCTAGACTCTTTGCTGGTGAGTTTGATGTATGGTTTGAAATTTTTGGATCCCTGGTTGATGAGATATGAATTTTTGATTAGAGGTGTGACAATTTGTGTCACACCATGCTTTGTGAATTTCATGATTTTATTTGATGTGCTTGTGAACATTGGATTGAGCTAAATTTTTGCATGATTGAGCATATGGATGTTGAGAATACATGTGAATTTTTCTGGATTTATTGATGGCATTTCCTATTTGATTGGAAGTTTTCCCTCTGTTTGGTCATTTGTTGATTTTTTGTGATACATGTTGGTATTTGCTTTGTGAAATTCTGGTCATTAATTGGATGAGTGTGAAATTTGGTATGAGCATTCTAGACACATTATAGGTCATTGTGGTTTTGATCCCATTCATTTATCATGTTTTGTTACTGTTTTATGATTGATGGAAGTTGATGTTTGTTTTGATGCCTTGTGTTGGCTTGCTTGAGATTGTCTGAACTTTTTGATTTTTATTACCCTACTTCCCTTGATCCAAATGAGCTGAAATTTGATATACCCTTCATTGAATGTGTTATGTTTAGACTTGAATTTTTGTGGAATTTATTGAAATGTTTTGATAATGTTTTGATGGTGATCATTCTGTTTGGTCCTTTGAGGTTGCAAATTGCATGTTTGGTGCCTTTTCTTTCATGAAATGATGATGACGAATGATATGAGCATGGGACCAATGGGACTTGTTTCTAATTTGTTTGATTGTGATTTTGATTAATTTTCACTTGCTGTTTTGGAATTTCATCTCCTTTTGACCCTAGGCTTGTCCTAGTGGTCTTGTTTCTCACTTTTGAGTTGTGTTTCAGGTTGAGATGCAAATGCTTTAAGGAGAAAAATGCAAGTTGATTAAATTGAGTTTGGTTGCTTGTTGTAAACTAACTTGTGTGTTTTGTAGGATGCTTGGCTCACTTGAGTTGATTGTGCTTTGCACATTGCATTGTTTGATTGTACATTGACTGTTGGTTATTATACTGTTGGTTTTTATTGTTTGTTTTGACTGTGTGATGGGTATACTGACTGAATTAGATTGATTTTAGGTACTTTAGTCGCTAACAGTTCATCTTTGAACTTGCTGTGCTGCTGCTTGGTTGTATAAACCAATTGAGGTAGACTCTCTTGTCTCCATGTAGTCTGGAAGACCTGGCTTGTTATTTAGCCAGGTAACTGTCTGAAGTCCTCCTTAAGAGGCGATGTTTGTGATTGTTTAACTTTGTCCCCAAGCAAGAAAAGACCTTGATTAAGGCAATTGGCGGATAAGAGAGATATGCAATCTATCTCCCGCTATTCTGTTGAGTCGTCCCTCTGCTCACACTACTGTGTTGATGCATTGGGACATTAACCCAAGATCTTGTACAGTTGTACAGTTGAGTCAGAGTCATGAGTGTAGAAGGGTTCCCACTTCCTGAACCCACACTCCTTTGTCTGAAGCTCTCCCTGGCCAGGGATAAGAGCTGTGAAGTCTAATCTTCACTCACCTTTCATCTGGCTTCACCCTGACTCTCAATGTCAGGGTTAAGAGCTAAACACCACCCTTGTACAGATGACTTGCCTTGGTAGTCTGACCCTTTGTTTGAGCCCACTTTTTGACTGGATATAGTGTGTGCTAAATGTGAAATGTTTGCTTTATTTTGCTTATGCTTGCATGCTTGTTTTTCCTGGTTAGGATTAGCTTACTGTTGTGCAAGTAGGTAGTGAACCTTAACATAGGGCAATGATGCATGATAACACCTAGGCTCGAGTCCAGCTCCCTAGTAGTGTGTCTCCCTTTGTATCTGGTTAGAATTTCTTTCCCGTTCAGGGGAACTACGTCGCCCTGATCCTCATACCAGATGAGGTACGTAGGCAGGAGACCGTGCGAGGTCTCTCCGGGCACTTTTTTCCTTTTTGTGTGTGTTTTCTTGTTAACCCTTTTGTGTGTCGGGATATGGATGTAAGACCAGCGATTGGCTGTCCGTATCCTGAGTGTGTTGTTTGGTTCGGAAGCCGATGTAAGTCCAGCGATTGGCGTTCGGGTTACATGTTTGCCTGTGTTTGTGTGTGTCTTGTTTGGCGTGCGTGAGCCGAACTACGGCAGCTCTGATTCTCGTTCCAGACGAGATACGTAGGCATAGGATGCGATATCCTAGCGAGCCCTCTTCCCCCTTTCCCACCTGTGTTGTTTTCAGTGTGTGTGTGATGTTTGTTTTAGCAACCTTTTCTTTCTTTTAGAGCGTGGATCACGTCGAGTACGACGGACGTGAGGGGTGCTAATACCTTCCCCTTGCGTAACCGACTCCCGATCCCATCTCTTTGGTCGCGAGACCATGCTTTTCCCAGGTTTACTTCGAGCGTTTCCTTTCCCTCTTTTGGGATAAATAACGCACGGTGGCGGCTCTGTGTTGTTTTTGTTTAAGCCCGCCGGTTGTTTTTCGCGGATGGCACAGCTGGCGACTCTGCTGGGGATACAAGATGTTGACCTGTGGTGGTCCATCTTTCCTAAGCGAGTCTCTCCTAGCGTTCTAGGATAGTTTAGGTTGCTTGTGCTATTATTTATTGCATTTATTATTATGACTGTGTATATATTTGCATATATATTTGCATTCATCATACTATCATGTTGCTGTCCTCTGTACAGGTGGTTCTTCTGTTTTGGGGTGGGTGTTCTGAGTGGGGCTAAAACCCAGGCCCGAGTATACACCTAGGATTAGTGTGGTCTCACGTTCCTCATTTGCTTTATCAGCATATTGTTGCAACGTGACATACCACAAGCCGGACGAGGTTCATTTGATAGTGCCCTTCCTCTGTGGAGTATCCACTTTGGTTGTGTCACTTCATCTGAACTATTGACTTCGGTGACCGATCATTTCCCGGATCTTCGGTTTAGACGATCTCAAGAGAGCTACAATGGCACACCCGAAAGGGCAAACCCATTGAGTATCTCTGCCCGATTGTCGAGACTATTATCCGCCTTAGGATGACCTGATTAGAATTTACCTGTGAGGGGAGGGTGATTCGTACAGATGCATGTTCAGATGGTGACTCAGATGGTAACTATTGGTTCCAGAGTCATATTTATAAGTCAGATTTATGGTCATTTATTGCCGAGACGCCGGAGTGTTGTCCGTGTTATTTATCAGTGGGGATCCGTTTATTTCAGGATTCCCCCGGGCCGATTCAGAGGATTAGGGTTATCTATTCAGTGGATCTCAATGATGATGATGATGGTGTATCTTTCAGTTCCGTTTATTTCGGAACCCTTGAGTGGGATTTGTGGTTACATATTCCTTCAGATGGTTATGATCGGTTCAGAGATCAGGGCTGTGACTCAGAGCAACAGTTGATCAGATGACTTGGAGGATGGCAATGCATTGCATTCATTCATCAGCATCATTAACATTTGCATTTACCTGCATCTAACACATGTTTGTCCATATGCAGGGACACTTTGATCGAGATCCTGGTTGAGAGACTTTCTGCTCAGATATGAGGCCCGGTTTGAAAGATGATGTTGCCTACAGTTTCTTCAACCCAGAGATCGACGAGTTGAGAGATATGCTAGCATTGATTACACCCGACCATGTGGGGATGTTCAGAGAGGCATACAGTGGTAATCTGAAGATGGTTTTCAGACTCACTGACAGCGACAGGAGCGTCATTCATACTCTTCTCCAGTTCTATGACCCGGGTTTGAGATGATTTGTGTTCCCGGATTATCTGTTGGGACCTCTGATGGAGGACTATGCCAGCATCTTGGGTATTCCGATCCGAGATCAGATTCCTTTCTGTGATATTAGGGGAGAGCCTGATGTCCTTGGGATTTCTCGTGCTCTTTATGTGAGTCCGGAGATGATTAAGGAGGGTTTGAAGGAGAAAGGAAAATTACCTGGATTTCATTTGAGTTTCTTGGAGGCTAAGGCCAACGAACATGCTGCTATGGGTAATTGGAAGACGGTCTGTGCTTTGATTGCTGTGAGCATTTATGGGATCATGCTGTTTCCTAATCAGAAGAGCTTTGTCGACCATAATGCTATCAGATTGTTCATGCAGAGGAACCCTATTCCTACTCTGATCGGAGACGTCTATTATTCGGTTCATAATAGGAATGAGAAGCGGCGCGGTGGTCTGATCCGATGTTGTGCTCAGATACTATTCAGATGGTTTATGGGATATTTGCCTTCCCGAGGTGTTTTTGCTTCGCTTGATCCTACGATCAAGTGGTCGGTCAGATTGATGGGTTTGCGGGCTGCTGATATAGCTTGGACTCATAATGGTTTGGCTGGACAGAATTTTATATATAGCTGCGGGGATTTTCCCAATGTGCCTCTCATAGGAGTTTAGGGTTGCATTAATTACAACCCAACGCTTCTTAGGAGACAGATGGGATTTGCTATGGAAGTTCCTCCCCTTGAGTGTGAGACTCAGGAGTCCTTGTACTTCCCGGTTGAGGGTAATCAGGCCAAGCTGATGCAGGTGTCTGGGTCATGGCGTAACATTCAAATAAAGCGCAAGGTTCCGTTTGGCAAGGTCAACAGCTGGTATTTTCCTCTATTCGATGATTGGCTTCGGAAGAGGATTGAGATCACACATCTACCATTTCCGGGAGGTGATCCTTGGTGTCCTATGATTTAGGGTCCGCGTTCTTCTGTCAGTATGGAAGCATTCCTCGAGATGAAGAGAGCCAGAGATCAGTTGCTTGCAGAGAAAGCGGAATTGGAGATGAGTTTTGCTCGTATTCAGGCGGCCAACCAGGAGATCAAAGTGAAAATGGAAGATCAAGACAAACGACATGCCTTGGAAGCAAAGCGCTTTGAGATGGATACTGCCTTCTATGAGAAGATTAGCCAAGCTTTAGCATCATCTACCAGAGAGCACGACATCACTAAGGAGAAGCTGGCTAGAGCCTCAAAGGTTATTGAAGATCAGAAGAGGAGGCAAATCCTCGTGAGAGATCAGAGGGACGACAGAGTCCGAGTTCTCATTGTTGAGTGGGAGGCCAAGCTGAAGACCAAGGAATCAGAGAATGTGAAGATCATCGCTGAAAGAGATCACTATATGGCTGAGAGAGATCATTACTTTAGGCAGATGAAGATTCATCAGAAGGAGGTGGGGAGATTACAGCAAGAGAACACCGAGCTCAGGTTCGCCGCAGAGTTCGCGAAGATGGTTGATGAGATAGGGCCTTCTATGGGACCCTCGTCAGGCTAGCTTTATCATTTGTGTGGATTATCGTCAGGCTTGTTGACGGAATTCATTTGCTTGTATTTTCTTGCTGATTCTGGAGATTTGTATCTGATCTGATGTATGACTGTGGCACTTCTTGTGCAATTTTGCTATGTGATGGTTATTTTCATTCAGTTATCAATCTTCAAGCTTTATTTGCTTTACCGTATGCACTCACACAGCACACACATGGTTGGGGGTATTTTGCTAAATCATATATCTCTGATCTGTATGATGAAATCAAACGCTGAATATCAGAATATTGCTGCCGGATTGTTATCTATCTCGATGAAGCCAGGATCGAGAGATAAAGTGTTCCTCATGTGGATAAACACTGCATTCATGCATGATCATAATAACTTGTGTTTTATTTTGCAGGTATCAGTTCTAACATGCTCGATTGTTTCAGGAATCATTGCTCGTGCTCGCAGAACTGTACCTTTGCACTCAACACGCTCGCACAATTATTTCACGCGCCGCAATACTCCCAGACTAATGGATCTCCCAAATTCAGATATCCTCGAGTTGAAAGACAAGATGAACGAGCTGATCAACATCATGCAAGGTTTTGCAGTTGGTCAAAAAGCTCTAGCTGACAAAGTTGAGAAGCTCGAGCGGGCTTCAGCGGCAAACAGTGGTGTGAACCTGGATGGTGTCTCCAACCAGGGGCTGGGTGGTTCTCGAGACGGTGGAAAGAGAACAACAGTGGGTATAGTGAATAACGCTGCTGGTTTCGGTGCTGCGGGTGGTCAACCGGGTCAGAATATGAAGGATAGTCTTTTCCCGCCTTTCTTCGGGGTTGAGGACGACAGAGAGGAAGACCGGGAGACCAGTTCTCAATGCACAACGAACCGTTTGGTCAATACGGTGCCCCGCCACAGAACAAAGAGATTCAGCTGCTAGCTGAGAAGATCAGAGCTTTGGAGAGCTATGCCACTCCTGGGGTGGTTAATATGTCAAACATGGGGCTGGTAGAGGGGATTGTGATCCCGCAGAAATTCAAGGCGCCCACGTTTGATCGGTACAATGGGAGTTCCTGCCCCGAGACTCATCTTCAGGCATTTGTCCGTAAGATCTCTGCTTACACCATGGACCAAAAGCTGTGGATGTATTTCTTCCAGGACAGCCTGTCCGGAGGCTCACTGGAGTGGTACACCAAGCTCAAGTCCTCAGATATCAAGAATTGGCAAGATCTTGGGGACGCATTCTTTAAACAGTATCAGTTCAATGCTGATATGCCTCCGAGTCGTACCCAGCTGCAGGGTATGTCTCAGAAGAATAATGAAGGGTTTAAAGAATACGCTCAAAGGTGGAGGGAGTTGGCTGCCAGAGTGCAACCTCCACTAGTTGACAGAGAGATGTCTGATCTCTTCATGGGGACTTTGCAGGGGGCGTACGCTGAGAGGATGGTTGGTTGTCCGGTGACCAACTTTTCAGATATTGTTGTAGCAGGGGAGAGGATAGAGAGCTGGCTGAAGCTTGGAAAGATACAGGGTAATGCTTCATCTTCAGGATCGAAGAAGCCCTTCAGTAACGGCCAAAGGAAGAAAGAGGGTGATACCAGTGCAGTCTACGCTCAGAGAGGACCCAGTAGGGATCATTACTTCCAGCACACTGCTGCGGTAACTATTCCTGCTGACAATCAACCTGCACAACCTCAGCAACAACCTCAACAGCAAAGACAATCATTTCAACAGAGGCCTCAGAGGGCTGGTTACCAGGTGCGGGGGAGGATGAATGACCGTCAGTTCGACAGGCCACCTGTGACTTACTCTTTCTTGTTCAAGAAATTGCGAGACTTGGGGTTGGTACAGTTAAGGACTTTGGCACCTTTGAGACCTGATTAGAGGCCAGTCAATTATGATGAGAATGCAAAATGTGAATTCCATTCAGGTGCGCCCGGACACAACATAGAGAACTGCAAAGCTTTTAAGCACACAGTTCAAGACCTGGTGGATTCGAAAGCTATCAACTTCGCACCATCTCCCAACGTCAATGCTAATCCCATGCCCGCGCATGGTCAAAGGGGGGTGAATGCTATCTCTGAGGAGAGTAGGGTTGGGCTGTCTACTGTTGATCAACTGAGGACTCCTTTGGCTGAAGTCAAGAGGCAGTTGTTGTTGAGTGGGGTCTACCCGGGCTGTAATGATGGTTGTGCTGAGTGTACTGGTGCTCCCGAGGGATGTTCACTATTGAGGAGGACTGTCCAGGGTTTGATGGACGATGGAAGTATTCTGATTGAGAAGGCTGATTTGGGGAAAGAGGAGGTCTCCACCATAACAATTTATTTTGATCCGGTGGATTTATCTACTCTTGCTGAGGCGGCTCCAGTTACCATCACGGTACCTGGACCAATTCTATATGACAAAGATGATGTCGTGCCTTGGCATTATGGTGGAGAAGTGTATTGTAATGGTGAGAAGGTAGAAGAGCAGACTGCGGATGAAACCACCGTTTCAAAGGTGGATAATGCCGGTCCCAGCGGTTTCACTCGCAGTGGCAGACTGTTTGCTCCTGATGCCTTAAGGGGAGGAGAAGGAGAAAAAGAGAAAAAAGAAAAGGCCGAGGCTTTAGCCAGGGCAAAAGGGAAAGCAGTGGTAGGTGATAGTACTCCAGTAGTGACACCGGCGCCGGTTGGGTCGGAAGAGAAACTTGATGATGATGCCGAAGAATTCTTGAGGATCATCAAGAAGTCTGAGTACAAGTTGTTGGACCATCTGCAGCAAACTCCTTCCAAAATCTCGATTCTATCTTTGCTGTTAAGCTCTGAGGGGCATAGAGAGGCTCTATTGAAAATTTTGAAGAAGGCCTATGTTCCTCAGGAGATAACGATAAACCAGTTGGAGACGGTCGTGTCTAACGTGCATGCCAGCCATGGGTTGGGTTTTACTGACATGGATCTGACTGTGGATGGGAGGAATCACAACCGGGCGTTACACATAGCAATGGAATGCAAAGGAGCTGTGCTTTCGCATGTGCTGGTTGATACCGGCTCCTCGTTGAATGTGTTGCCGAAGAAGGCTCTGGCTAAGCTGAATTGTGACGGGTTGATCCTGACTCTCACCGATCTGATAGTGAGGGCGTTTGACGGGTCGAAGCGGGCTGTATTTGGAGAAGTTGAGCTTCCTATGAAGATAGGCCCAGAGGTGTTCAAGTCGACTTTCTATGTCATGGATATTCAGTCGGCGTACAGTTGCTTGTTGGGTAGGCCGTGGATCCATGCTGCTGGGGCAGTGACCTCGACTTAACATCAAAAGCTGAAGTATATATGGGAAGGCCAGGTTGTTACCGTCTGCGGAGAGGAGGACATCTTTGTCAGCCACTTGTCCTCATTCAAATACGTTGAGATGGATGGCGAAATCTGGGAGACGCCAAGTCAAGCGTTCGAAACCGTTAAGGTGGAGAATGCTTTGTTTGCAAAAGAAGAGGAAAAACCGTCCATTGCTTCGTACAAACAGGCTGCCGAGGTGGTGAAGAATGGAGAGGCTCCTGGCTGGGGCAGGATGATGGATATCTCTGCAAAGAAAGACCGCTTCGGAGTGGGGTATCAGCCGGGCCGAGGCTCAGGACAAGGAAGAGGACGCCGTACGTCAGTCACATTCACAAGTGCCGGAATGCTGGATCCGGATCACATTTGCATGATGAGTGATGACGCTGATAGCGACTGTGAAATGGACCGGTGGATAAAGCCGTGCACGCCAGGGATGGGAATCCAAAACTGGAAGGCTGAAAAGATCATCCGGGTCACTCTGCTGGAAGAGTAATATTTTCCCTGTTTTGGTTTTATATGCATGAAAGCCGTACGTGTTGCCCGACACGTAATGGTTCATTGTAAGGGCCACCTCATGTCTAAATTTGCAAATTCGCATCATTAATAAAAGGATGTTTTTCAGTTAAAAGCGGTGTTCCCTGTTTTTCATTTATTTTTACAGTTTAAAAAACCAATAAAAATGGCAATGTTTTCATTTTTCTTTTCAATTTGTCTCGTTCCGATTCTAAAGCAATGCATGAATCCACATTCATGCAGATGCGATTATTCTCCGGATCTCATTGATAACAATCCTGTTACACCCTCATATGACTTCGACAATCCAATCTATCATGCTGAAGAAGAAGACGAAGAAGATTGTGAACTGCCAGGGGAGTTAGCCAGGTTGTTGAAACAAGAGGAGAAGGTGATTCAGCCGCATGAAGAGCATATTGAAACGGTGAATCTGGGTACCGACGAGGTCAAGAAAGAAGTGAAAATCGGGGCTGCTTTGGAGGAAAGTGTCAAGAGCAGACTGGTAGTATTGTTGAAAGAGTATGTCGACATCTTTGCCTGGTCTTATCAAGATATGCCAGGGTTGGATACCGATATTGTTGTACACAAGCTACCGTTGAGAGCAGATTGTCCTCCAGTGAAGCAGAAATTGCGCAGAACTCGACCTGACATGACGATGAAAATCAAAGAGGAAGTGCAGAAGCAGTGGGATGCTGGTTTCCTTGCTGTCACTAATTATCCGCCGTGGGTTGCGAACATTGTGCCAGTCCCGAAGAAAGATGGGAAGGTGAGAATGTGTGTGGACTACCGAGATCTGAATAGAGCTAGCCCAAAAGATGATTTTCCATTACCTCACATCGATGTATTGGTAGATAATACAGCTAAATTCTCGGTGTTTTCCTTCATGGATGGCTTTTCTGGATATAATCAAATTAAAATGTCGCCAGATGATATGGAGAAAACAACGTTCATTACACCGTGGGACACTTTTTGTTACAAGGTGATGCCATTTGGTCTCAAGAATGCCGGTGCTACTTATCAGAGAGCCATGGTGACTTTGTTTCATGATATGATTCATCATGAAATCGAATGCTATGTTGATGACATGATAGCAAAGTCCCAAACAGAAGAGGGGCATTTGGTAGATCTGGCCAAGTTGTTCGACCGGCTGAGACAATTCAGACTGAGGTTGAATCCGAACAAGTTCACTTTCGGAGTGCGGTCCGGTAAATTGCTGGGGTTCATTGTAAGCGAGAAAGGAATCGAGGTTGATCCTGCGAAAGTAAAAGCAATAAGAGAAATGCCTGAGCCGAGGACAGAGAAGGAGGTTCGTGGTTTCTCAGGTAGATTGAACTACATTTCACGGTTCATATCTCATCTAACAGCCACATGTGAACCTATATTCAAATTATTGAGAAAAGATCATACGGTCAGGTGGAATAATGATTGCCAAGCGGCATTTGAAAAGATAAAAGAATATTTGCAGGAGCCTCCGATTCTGATGCCTCCTATGGAGGGAAGACCATTAATTCTGTACCTGACAGTCCTCGAGGGGTCTATGGGGTGTGTATTGGGGCAGCATGACGAGTCTGGTCGAAAAGAGCATGCTATATACTACCTTAGCAAAAAGTTTACCGACTGTGAAACAAGATATTCACTGCTCGAGAAAACTTGCTGTGCTTTGGTCTGGGCTGCTCGCCGACTAAGATAGTATATGCTGGTTCATACCACTTTATTGATTTCCAAGATGGATCCAATCAAGTACATTTTTGAGAAGCCAGCATTGACCGAACGGGTTGCGAGGTGGCAGATGATTTTGACAGAATATGATATACAGTATACCTCTCAGAAGGCGATCAAGGGGAGTGTATTGTCTGATTACCTCGCCCAGCAACCCATTGATGATTATCAACCGATGAAGTTTGAATTCCCTGATGAGGACATCATGTTTCTCAAATCGTAAGATTGTGAGGAACCAATCCCGGAGGAGGGGCCTGACCCTGAATCCGAATGGATTCTGATGTTTGATGGGGCCGTTAACGTGAATGGAAGCGGTGTTGGTGCTGTTTTGGTTACGCCGAAAGGATCCCATATTCCTTTTGCTGCCCGGCTAACATTTGAGTGCACCAACAACGTGGCTGAATACGAAGCTTGTATATTGGGGATTGAAGAGGCGATCGATTTGAGAATCAAGAACCTTATCATATATGGAGATTCAGCTCTAGTGGTGAATCAGGTTAACAGAAAATGGTATACGCATCAATCTCATTTAATTCCATATCGGGATTATACGAGGAGATTGATGAAAGAGGTTCACGAAGGATCGTTCGGTACCCATGCCAATGGGAATGCAATCGTGAAGAAGCTACTGAGGGCAGGCTATTATTGGATGACAATGGAGGCCCAATGTTTTAATTTCGTGCGGAAGTGTCATAAATGCCAGATTTATGCTGACAAGGTGCATGTGCCTCCTAACCCGTTGAGTTTGATGTCGTCTCCATGGCCGTTTGCTACGTGGGGCATTGATATGATTGGGAAGATTGAGCCTACAGCTTCGAATGGGCATCGGTTCATATTGGTGGCTATTGATTACTTCACCAAGTGGGTGGAAGCAGCCTCTTATACGAACGTGACAAAGCAGGTTGTGGCCAGGTTTCTCAAGAGAGACATCATTTGCAGATATGGGGTTCCCGAGAGAATCATTACTGATAATGGTTCTAATTTGAATAATAAGATGATGGCAGAATTGTGCCGGGAATTCAAAATTGAGCATCACAATTCTTCTCCCTATCGTCCGAAGATGAATGGGGTGATATGGTGCTGAAAAGGATCCTTCCTCCTCAAAACGATCGAAGGGGCAAATGGACACCCAATTATGAAGGTTCATTCGTGGTCAAGAAGGTCTTCTCTGGCGGAGCCTTGTTGTTAACGACCATGGATGGCGAGGATTTTCCATCCCCTGTGAATGCAGACACAGTTAAAAAATACTTCGTGTAAAAGAGACCCGCTGGACGAAAAGAACAAAATAGTCTAGGCAAAAATGGGCATCCCGGCGAACCAAAAAAAAACAGAAAGAAAGGTTCGGGCAAAAATTAGGGATAAATGAAAAAAAACTGTACACCCGGCAAGTCGAAAACCTGAAAAGGCGACTTGGGCAAAAATGGGTATCCCGGTGGACTGAAAACCCGAAAGGGAGGTCCAGGCAAAAGAGGGATTGAAACGAACAACTGCGTCCGGCATGATCGTTTGCGCTTTGGTTAAGGCATCATGGATAATACCCGGTGGGGATCAATCAGAATCGTCTTGTTCAGAAGGCAGAAAGCACGGAGAGTCTAAGGACATATGGGGTGTAACCGAGTTGGAACTCGATGAGATCATGGGTTTCACATTGCCATTAGGATAGATTTTTCCTTTTGTGCGCAATTACCTCTTTTCAGGAATTGCTTCCTTTGTATTGCTCATTTGAGCCACACTTTTTCAATCAATAAAATGCATATTCAATCAAATAATTTTGTTTTTGTTTTTCATTACTGCTTTGATTGCAAAAACATCCGATTATTTTGATAAAGAATTTTGCATTTTTAGACATACGGGTTCCTTCCAATGCATGTTTATAAGATTGAAAACTTGAAATCTTATTCGGAAGGTTGAGTGACCCAAGTGTTGAAATCTTGACACGCCTGGGGCACGTTTTTATCTAACGATCTCTTTTGCAGGTACTGTTAGATATTTTTCATTCACTTGCAGGTTGTGATGTGGAAGCTGTTGACAAAACAGTCCCCATGGAGTCCAATCAGGGACGAATGGATAGAAGAACGGTGAAGAGACGACGACGAGACGTACGACGATCTTGGATATTAATCAAGAAGACTCTTCAAAGTCGGAAGATTGGAAAGTCTGTATAAATCCCAGGAGTTCGCTTTCCGTCGAGCGCGAAGCGGTTTGGAATACAAGATGATGGAGCAGAAAAGTCCAGACGAGTCTGGGAGTTCTCAAAAGTGGAAAGCTGATAGTGGAGTTAGATGGTGAATGCCAGGGTTCGACGAGTCAGAGGGTGTTCAGTACCACAATTGCCTCATCTCCCCAAGCAGAGTCGTGAGGACTAACTCCCCAGCAGATTCGAGGTCTCCCTAGCAGGGTCAGGATGGTTATCCCCAGCAGGTCTTGGATCAATATTCCCCAGTCGCCAGGCCTGAAGGTGACAATTTCCCCAGCGGAAGTATCTGTGTGTGGTGGTTTCCCAAGCAGAGTCGGGATTGATATATCCAGCTAGTCAAGACTGGTGTATCCCCACAGAGTGCATTGGTGGTGCTACCCCAGCAATTCCCTACGCGGATCGGGTGCGAAGGAGGTTTTTCCCCAGCAAGGGTTGCCTTTTCCCTGCAGCAGCGCTATTCCCCATCAGGGTGGAGATCGGAGTGTTGACGAGTTCCTCGGCAGAGTATCTCGAGCTCCCCCGAAGAGTCCCTTGAGGGGGATATCTTTTATACATTCATCATGAAAAAAATAGCATAGCATGTTGCATAGAAAAATAAATCGCGTAGCATTTCCATAATTATGGAGCATTACGCAGAAAAATCAATCATGCATCATATTGCAAGCATGAGCTAGTCTCAGACCGTGGTCATCGTTTGAGAGGTGGAAGGGAAATGTTGAGGCATTTTCTGGAGATCGGGGTTCAATTGGAGAGAAGGAAGTGTTGAGACATTTTCTGGAGATCGGGGTCCAAGTGGAGATTGGAGTTGAAGATTATATCCGGGATGAGGTCCTCAAGATTATCTTCTGTTCATGTGTCACCGTTGACTTTGGGCTGAGGCCAATGGAGGTCGTTATAGGTGTCTTCTGAGGAAGAGATGCACATGTTACCTTCCTTTTGTGAAGGTATACCCTCTGATATGTCGCCCTCAGAGTGGTGTTTGGTGTTATTTCCGACGTTGCCAGCGGAATTATCACGAGAAAGTGGAGAACGGGGTTCAAATGGAGAAAGGGAAATGTTGAGGCATTTTCTGGAGAGCGGGGTTCAAATGGAGAAAAGGAGACATGAGGTGTTTTCTGGAGAACGGGGTTCACAATGGCGATCACAGGCGACTGGGGTTCAAAATGGAGAATGGGGTTCATTATTTGGCAAACAAGATGTCGGGGTTCAAATGCAGTGATCTGGGATCATTTGAGCGAAAGAAAATTTTGGGGTTCAAGAAAATGAAAAAGAAGAAGAGCAATCAAGAGAAAATTTTCGGGGTTCAAGAAAAGCAAAAAATGATAATAATCCCCAGCGGATGTGGTGTTCAGGCCATAGTTATCCCTGTGTTACCATTTATTTTGGTATCCAGGTCGACGTTTCTGTTTCGGTGATCAGGCCGACTTTCTCCGTACCAGACGAATTTTTCTTTGAAGATTGTTTCTTTGCCGATTCTGACAGGCACCGTTAATTATTTCCCATCAGAGTGCAAAGTGTTCGTCTGTTCTTGGTATTCAATCACTCTTCATCCTGATCATCTGAAAGCCGAGGCTATTCATATCGACAGGTTCACAGTGGATTGAATAGGGGCAACTGTAACACCTCAAAATTTGCCCTCCTCTCTTGGGACTAGCTTAACATATTGCATTTCATTTGCAGGTCATTAGGCATTGCATATTTGCATAACATGTGGCTACATTGAGCAAGTCATCCTCCTATGTCTTGATCAGAAGATAAAAGGTTGATGTATGCAAGCTAGGGTTTCATTGAATTGATCATTAATCATCTCAGGATGTGTGGTACAAATTAGGGTTTCATGGTTTCTCAAGGAGATTGAGCTTGATCCTGGGTCAAAGGGTACATCATCATCATCATGGTCTTGATATCATCCAAAAGATTGATCAGATACCTTGGGATTAGGGTTTTGACCACTGGTCAACCCTAATCAGTTGAATCAGTTGTATTGGGCCAATCAGGGCTTGGCAAGGAGATGGGGTCTACAATGGATATGGGGATCATCATGTGATTATATTGAGCTTATGGAGGCTAGGGTTTCATCATTGAGCCATTTCATCAGGAGTTTGAGGCTCAACTTGATCAGTGCATAGCCAAATTCATCTATCAGTCAGAAAAGTCAACTATGGTCAACTGTGCCAGAATTGATGGATTTGGAGGTGGGAGAGGGTTGGATACACTTCATTCATGTTGAAACAAGTTTCATTTGACATTTCAAACATCAAGAATGAGGAAAATAAAGTCAGATGGAAATTTTCCAAAAATAGAAAGTGACCTATAATTGAAAGTTTCCAAAAATGGAAAGTTTCTCACCTCAAAATTACGTGTCCAAAAATGCTTCAAATGAAATTTTGTTCAACATGAAAGTTGTAGATCTTGCTCTCACCTTTCCAAAAAGTCCAAGAACTAGAATTTCTCATGTATGGTTGGCAAGTTGTGATCAAATCATTTTCCAAAAATGCCTAAATTCAAAGTGGCATAACTTTTACATGGAATGGCCAAAATGGATGATCTTTCTTTGAGCAAACCACATTTCACATGTACTTTCATGATGCATGGTCAAATTTCATCAAAAATAATCATGGCAAAAAGTCATTTTTCAAGTGGATTATTTGAAAATTGGTGGGAAAGATGGTGAAATTTCAAATTACATGGATTTTGCACACAAAGCCTATTCCAACACATCACAAATGATCAAAGTGACTTGCTCCAGCTGGTTTTTACTGTTACATTGGCCTAATTTGCAAAAGGACTTTTTGGCACTTTCACACAAAAGTTGCATTTCACTAATCTCATTCCAATTTGCTAATTGTGATTAGTAAGTGGATTAAGCATTGGTATAAGAGGTTAATTATAACAGAATTGAAAAACACACTTCACATTTTCAGATCTAACCAACTTTCCCTCCAAAAACCTCTCAATTCTCCAAACTTTCTTCACACATTTTTCATCATTTCTCCTTGAATCCTTCATCAATTTGGTTCATTCTTGTTTGATCCACACTCCATAAGCATTGGTGCACGACTGTTCCACAAGATCAAGGCCAAAAGGTTGAAGAATTTGGACTGTTGCAATCTCACACATCCATGGAAAATTGAAGAATCTTGGACCTGGTGCTGTTTTGAGCTGAGCTAATCACTTCAATCAACTTCCATAGCCTTGAACTGCATCTGTTTTGGTGTTTTGGATCTTGAATCTCATGAATTCTCATCTGCCATCTCCATAAGGTCAGATTTCGATCTCTTTATTTGCTCCAATCATCATATGGTTCTTATAGATCTAAGTTCATAGAATGCAATGCAACTTGCGGTTTTGGATTTGGTTGAGTATCGAGAGAGAGATCTGAGATTTAAGTTTGATGCTCGAATATTCTTTTGCTCGATCCATGTAGCATAGTTAGAATCAGGTCAAACTAATTTCATATTCGTGATGTACGTTGAGCACCGGTGATTTTGATGTATGGCATGTGTGTTTTGGTTGAAATATGTTCATGGCGAATTTTCTGGAATTGTGTTTGATGGAGATGATGAAGAATACGTGTTTGATCCGAATTTGTCCATTTCCCTTTCAAATTGGTGTTTCCCGCGGGTGATAGCCAATCAGTGCGTGCCAAGGCGTTTTAATGAAACGCCGCGTTTCATCGCGGCTAGGGATAATTACGCAAATGCCACTGCTTCATTTAATTTGTTTTATTTCATTTTCTTTTTCATTTCTTATTTCATTTTGATCTTGCATGTTTAAAAATCCATAAGTGATTCATTTTCTGTCCAAATTTGATGAGACTTTTTTCATTGTTCTCCTTGTGATGTGTAGTTTTTTATGATGATTTTTATGATTTTTGTGCACGTGTGAAAAAATAAATTGCCTAGGGTTTGGTTGAATGTGTCCAATTTGTGTATGCTTTGCCATTTCACTCATAAAATGATGATGCTTCCTTAGAAATGCTTGAAATTTTTTGTGCATGTTCTAGACTCTTTGCTGGTGATTTTGATGTATGGTTTGCAATTTTTGGATCCCTGGTTGATGAGATATGAATTTTTGATTAGACGTGTGACGATTTGTGTCACACCATGCTTTGTGAATTTCATGATTTTATTTGATGTGCTTGTGAACGTTGGATTGAGCTAAATTCTTGCATGATTGAGCATATAGATGTTGAGAATACATGTGAATTTTTATGGATTTATTGATGGCATTTCCTATTTGATTAGAATTTTTCCCTCTGTTTTGTCATTTGTTGATTTTTTGTGATACATGTTGGTATTTGCTTTGTGAAATTCTGGTCATTAATTGGATGAGTGTGAAATTTGGTATGAGCATTCTAGACACATTATAGGTCATTGTGGTTTTGATCCCATTAATTTATCATGTTTTGTCACTGTTTTTTGATTGATGGAAGTTGATGTTTGTTTTGATGCCTTGTGTTGGCTTGCTTGAGATTGTCTGAACTTTTTGATTTTCATTACCCTACTTACCTTGATCCAAATGAGCTTAAATTTGATATGCCATTCATTGAATGTGTTATGTTTAGACTTGAATTTTTGTGGAATTTATTGAAATGTTTTGATAATGTTTTCGTGGTGATCATTCTGTTTGGTCCTTTGAGGTTGCAAATTGCATGTTTGGTGCCTTTTCTTTCATGAAATGATGATGATGAATCATATGAGCATGGGACCAATGGGATTTGTTTCTAATTTGTTTGATTGTGATTTTGATTAATTTTCACTTGCTGTTTTGGATTTTTCATCTCCTTTTGACCCTAGGCTTGTCCTAGTGGTCTTGTTTCTCACTTTTGAGTTGTGTTTCAGGTTGAGATGCAAATGCTTTAAGGAGAAAAATGCAAGTTGATTAAATTGAGTTTGGTTGCTTGTTGTAAACTAACTTGTGTGTTTTGTAGGATGCTTGGCTCACTTGAGTTGATTGTGCTTTGCACATTGCATTGTTTGATTGTACATTGACTGTTGGTTATTATACTGTTGGTTTTTATTGTTTGTTTTGACTGTGTGATGGGTATACTAACTGAATTAGATTGATTTCAGGTACTTTAGTCGCTAACAGTTCATCTTTGAACTTGCTGTGCTGCTGCTTGGTTGTATAAACCAATTGAGGTAGACTCTCTTGTCTCCATGTAGTCTGGAAGACCTGGCTTGTTATTTAGCCAGGCAACTGTCTGAAGTCCTCCTTAAGAGGCGATGTTTGTGATTGTTTAACTTTGTCCCCAAGCAGGAAAAGACCTTGATTAAGGCAATTGGCGGATAAGAGAGATATGCAATCTATCTCCCGCTATTCTGTTGAGTCGTCCCTCTGCTCACACTACTGTGTTGATGCATTGGGACATTAACCCAAGATCTTGTACAGTTGAGTCAGAGTCATGAGTGTAGAAGGGTTCCCACTTCCTGAACCCACACTCCTTTGTCTGAAGCTCTCCCTGACCAGGGATAAGAGCTATGAAGTCTAATCTTCACTCACCTTTCATCTGGCTTCACCCTGACTCTCAATGTCAGGGTTAAGAGCTAAACACCACCCTTGTACAGATGACTTGCCTTGGCAGTCTGACCCTTTGTTTGAGCCCACTTTTTGACTGGATATAGTGTGTGCTAAATGTGAAATGTTTGCTTTATTTTGCTTATGCTTGCATGCTTGTTTTTCCTGGTTAGGATTAGCTTACTGTTGTGCAAGTAGGTAGTGAACCTTAACATAGGGCAATGATGCATGATAACACCTAGGCTCGAGTCCAGCTCCCTAGTAGTGTGTCTCCCTTTGTATCTGGTTAGAATTTCTTTCCCGTTCAGGGGAACTACGTCGCCCTGATCCTCATACCAGATGAGGTACGTAGGCAGGAGACCGTGCGAGGTCTCTCCAAGCACTTTTTTCCTTTTTGTGTGTGTTTTCTTGTTAACCCTTTTGTGTGTCGGGATATGGATGTAAGACCAGCGATTGGCTGTCCGTATCCTGAGTGTGTTGTTTGGTTCGGAAGCCGATGTAAGTCCAGCGATTGGCGTTCGGGTTCCATGTTTGCCTGTGTTTGTGTGTGTCTTGTTTGGCGTGCGGGAGCCGAACTACGGCAGCTCTGATTCTCGTTCCAGACGAGATACGTAGGCATAGGATGCGATATCCTAGCGAGCCCTCTTCCCCCTTTCCCACCTGTGTTGTTTTTAGTGTGTGTGTGATGTTTGTTTTAGCAACCTTTTCTTTCTTTTAGAGCGTGGATCCCGTCGAGTACGACGGACGTGAGGGGTGCTAATACCTTCCCCTTGCGTAACCGACTCCCGATCCCATCTCTTTGGTTGCGAGACCATGCTTTTCCCAGGTTTACTTCGAGCATTTCCTTTCCCTCTTTTGGGATAAATAACGCACGGTGGCGGCTCTGTGTTGTTTTTGTTTCAGCCCGCCGGTTGTTTTTCGCGGATGGCACACCCATCTGTGTGCATATAATGTGTGTGCTTGCTTTTGTGCTTGTGATTGATTGTGCTGTATTAGGATAGCTTGCTCCCTGTGCAAGTTAGATAGAGACCTTAACATAGGGATCGTATGCATGAAAACTTCTAGGCTCAAGTCGTAGTCTCCCTAGTAGTTTGTGTCTCCCTTTGTCTCTGGTTAGGTTAGTCCTTCTTTCCCTGTTTAGGGGAACTACGTCGCCCTGATCCTCATACCAGATGAGATACGTAGGCAGGAGATGAGCTGATCTCTCCGGGCGCCCTATTCTTTTTCACCCCCTTTGTGTGTGTTTGGAGTCTGACGTAAGTCCAGCGATTGGCAGTTGGTTTCCTGTGTGTGTTTGTTTGTCTGGAGTCCGACATAAGTCCAGCGATTGGCAGTTGGTTTCCTATGGCTTGTTTGTTTGTTGGAGCCTGATGTAAGTCCAGCGATTGGCATTCGGTTTCCAGGTTTTCCTATTTGTGTGGAGTCTGACGTAAGTCCAGCGATTGGCAGTCGGTTTCCTGTTTGTGTTTTGTTTGGCGTGCGTCAGCCGAGCTACGAGTGCTCTGATTCTTTCTCTGGTTAGAGAAGATACGTATGCATAAGATGCGACATCCTAGCGAGCACGTTTCCCCCGTCCCAAACTACGTCAACTCTTATGTCTGTGCCTGACAAAATTCAAATTTCCAAATTTCCCTCCAAAATTTTCATGAATGAGCAAATGGTCATGTGGTGAAATTTCATGCAATGTAATGATGGATTTGGAAATTATAGGTCATGAGAAGCATAATGCAAAAAGAGCAACTCAAATTGGAGTTTTGGATCAAAAGTTATGGCTTGTTGAAGTTTCATGTACACATTGCAATCATTGGATCATAACTCCTCAACCATTCATCAAATGCTAATGATCTTTGACTTTTTGGAAATGGGAGAGAAAGACCTTCAACTTTCATGTTGGAAAAAGATTCATTTGAAGCTTATTTGATGTTGGAAAGTCAAGTTGAATTTGATCCAAAAACTTGCCATTTTTGGAAACTTGAAATTACAGGTCACTTTCCATTTTGGGAAACTTTGGACTTGACCTCAAAATCTTCAATACAGATGTTTGACATGATGAATAGGCCTTGTTTGAACATGAATGGGATGAAGAAATTCAATTCTCACACTCAAAGCCCTCAGTTGACTTTTAGTTGACTTGCATTGGTCCTTAGATGACCTGAAAATGTCTGATGAATTTGGGACTCAACCTCTTGGGGAATTTGCTCCAAAATGAACCTCTAGCTCATATAAGCTCAATATAATGATCAAATGATCCATATCTCAATGGAAAACTTCATCTCTTGCACAAAGGATTCACTTGATATGCCTTGACCTGTTGACTGCTTAAGCTGCAAGTAACAAAGGTTAATGACATATTTTTGTACATTTTGGTTAGTGATTAAACGAGAAAAGCAATGATATACAATGCAAGCAATGCTTGGTGATCTAAAACCACTCTCAGGAAAGATCCCACCCACAGGGAAGGAAGCAAGGTGTCTAATGATCCTTGAGGCTATGCAATGTTATGATATGATGCCATAAGGGATCTTAGGGACAAAATTGGGGTCTTACAGATGCCCCTATTTAAGATCATTCTATCTGGAGAAATGAAGGTTAAAATCTTCGTCTCGACGCGGTAGAATGGGCTTAAATAACAACAATGAGACAAATTTTGGTCCCTAACAGACCTCATGATGCAAATGTATGAATGCAAAACAAAACTCTGTGGGAATATGGGTCCACAAAGAAGAAAATCAGGAGAAAACAATCCATTGGAGTAATACACTCACTAGGAACACAAAGACTCAAACAGGACTCTCATGGGGATAAGAAAAGAACAGAATGCGTGAGCAGGACACGACTTGAAACTGGAAACTTTACTAGGGAGTAAAAGACTGACACTGGGGGAAAAGAGTTTCCTAAGGGAACAAATCCATTGGAAAGACTCAAGCTGACTCAAAGAATGTGTGTGCTGGGAAATACGCCAACACAGCAAGACTATCCACAAAGGATACTTCGGATGAAAATCCGGACTCAGACTGGGGAAAGAGCTGACAAGACAACTCTGCCGGGAAAATGCATGTATTGGGGAGTTAAGCCAACATAGCAAAAAGCGAATCACAACAACTACTCCGCTGGGGAAATCCGAAAAGACTATTCAGGGAAAGCAAAGGGATGAGATGTTACCGGTTAGTGGGTAACAAGCTCAAAGAGACATGTGATCTGAACACCGGTTACTGGGTGAAAGAACAACACGCTCAGGAAGAATGAATATCTAAGACCGGTATAAGGGTGAGAGATATCAATCAACCAAAAACATCTGAGGAAGACCTGAAAAAGGTACATCAACTCAGGAAAATCTGACTCCGCAGGGGACCAAGGTCATAATAGGGAGCAGAAAGGAAGGAACACCAGGGATACCGGTTACTGGGTATATAATAGGTGGCCGACCGAAACGTGAATTGGTTTACTTCCAAAACACTCATCATCCGAAAGGAGGGCTTGAAAAAGCAAATCGACTTAAAGGATGGACATTCGACTCCGCAAAGGGAAAACGAATCTTACTCAATTGGGGAAGGACAAAAGGCTTCAACCAAAGAGTGCATGAGATATATTATCCATTACCGTCAGAACATGGATAGTATACTCGCATGGAAGGAACACCAGGGATACCGGTTACTGGGTATATAATAGGTGACCGACCGAAAACGTGAATTGGTTTTTACTGCCAAAACACTCATCATCCTGGAAGAGAGCAAAATGCAAACTTGTTAAAGGATGGACATTCGGTTCCACAAGGAATACGAATCTTACTCCGCTGGAAGGAGCACCAGGGATACCGGTTACTGGGTATATAATAGGTGACCTACCGAAAAGAGAAACAATAGTTACCAACAACAACAGGGTAGACGAAAGATGACTCGCTGGGGATAAATTGCAAGCATACGACAATTATCCAGGAGACATATCACTGGTTACTGGGAGATACGCTCAAAAAGGGGGGAAATGAATATTCGATTCCGCAAAGGGAACACGAATCTTACTCGACTGGGGAAACACAACAGGCTTCGACTGAAGAGTGCATGTGATATATTATCTATTACCGTCAGAACGTAGATAATATACTCGCATGGAAGATTATCCACAACCGGTTACTGGGTTAATAAAGGATAAACCATCCGAAAAGAAAGGCATCGGGATACCAAAAACTAGGTATATAATGATGACCGATCAAAGGGAGCAACAATCATTACCAACAAAAGGGTAGATGAAAGAGGACTCACTAGGGATGCATTGATAAAAAATCAATGATACAGGGAACAAATCACTGGTAAACGGTGAAAGGACCCGCTGAGGATAAAATTGCTAGCATACGGCAATTATCCACAAGAAGGAGGGAATATCAACATCGAATACTGGATGAAGATAACCACAAAGAGGGGATTACATCTACCGAAAATTGGGTAGAAGACCAAAGACTCAACTGAGGATAAGGCGAATGATTGCCGATTACTGAACAATTATCCATTTACTCCACAGGGAGGCACAAACTCCGATAGGGAGAAAACAACAACATAGGGTTTACAACTACCGAATACTGGGTAGAAAACCACAAAATCCGCCATCAACTAGGATGAACCACCAAGGTTACCTCTGCTAGGGGATGAAAGTAGGATTTATAACTACCAAATACGAGGTAGAAAACCATAAAATAGGACTTACAACTACCGGTTACTGGGTAGAAGCCACAAACTCTGCGTGGGGAGCGAAAGGATCACTACTCCGCACGGGGCAAATCAAAATAGGGTTTATAACTACCAGTTACTGGGTAGAAAACCACAAACTCTGCTGGAGAGCAAGAAAATAGGATTTACAACTACCAGTTACTGGGTAGAAAACCATAAACTCTGTTGGAGAGCAAGAAAATAGGATTTACAACTACCAGTTACTAGGTAGAAAACCATAAAGGATAGGACTTACAGCTACCAGATACTGGGTAGAAGCCACAAACTCCGCTGAGGATAAAGTGAATGATTGCCGGTTATTGAGCAACTATTCATTTATTCCACAGGGAAGCACAAGAGACAGTTGCGAAAAGGCCAATTCAGGATCAAACCAAAAAGGCAAACTGAATCAAGACTCATCCTAATGAGGATATAGCTCAATAGGGAAACCAATCCCAATATATGTGTTGGGAGGAAACAAAAACAACCGTCATCCACGAGGATGTATCTCAGTGGGGAAATAGCAGGAAATGACAGACTCTTTCTGCTTACGGGGCTGACTCTAAATGGGGAGATCAGACACACCGACATCTGCTTGGGGAGATCTACTGGAGAGATCTATATCACCACTTAGCAGGAGACAACAAACAAAAGATATATGGCAAAAGTGCAACATGAATATCTGAATGTTATGTTTATGCATGAATATGTTTGATTTATGTTTGATGAATGCTGACAAACAGACATTTCTAACACAAACAGGCCCAGGGAACAAACGCCCGGTACTACACCACAGGAGAGAAAGCCAGGATCACCGGAGAACATCCAATCTGCCGGGATCAAAGACAACAAAATCATCTGCAAGGATGGATCATCAGTCTCAGCTGGGAAAGAGGAGCTCACTGCACAAGCGAGAACTGCCATAAAAGCAACTCCAAACAACTCCACTGGGGGAAACCCACTGAGGGAGAAAATATCACACAAATAGATCCTTCCACACAAGCAACTCTACTGGGATCGGAGATATCAGGAAATCACCAAATCTCTGCAGGGGAGGAATCCACCATGCCACCAATATACTGGGGATTTATCCGAGGAAGAAGAGGAGAACTGGGGATCAACCACCAAACACTGAACCTTCCACAAGGAACCACAACTGCTGAGGAGGAAAGAATCACTGCTCTGCTGAAGGGAAGGGAGGTGAAAAACCTCAACAAGCACTCTGAATGAGGAGGAGTCATAAGAAAGGCTCTGCTCAACAAAAATCTGTTCGGGAGAAATCCCAACAAATACCCTGCTTGGGGGAGAAAAATCTCAACAGAAGCTCTGCTTGGGGAGAAACCCCAACAACAACTTGGAGAAAGAGGATACAGCCATGCCAGGAATATGAACAAAAGGCTTACCCTGTTGGAAATCATGCCACCCTTGGGAGAGCACTGAGAGTTTTTTAAGTATCCTTTCATCATTGTGAATGTTCACTTTGTTTAAAAACAAATTTTATGAAAAAATTTGTTTGTTTAAAACAATGACATTTTATCAATTAAAACATGCAAAACATTTGTTGAATTGAAAAAAATAAGAGTGCAAATAAATGGATAAAAGCTCAAATTTATTTGATGGAATGGTAGCCTGCAAATGGCAAGACTCCATAGATCTGTACAAAATTTGAAATCGGTGATATATATTGGAAGAGGGCTACATTGAACATAATGACCATTTCTCTACCAATTTGAATCTGATGTATTTGAAGCTTCAGTTGACGATGACTGAGCGAGAATCTCTGACGAAAAGACAGTTGTGAAACAGAAAGTCTTGTCAGGATGCAGTTACTTGCCAAATCCCTAATTTTTGCCTAGATTGCCCCAGGATGAGGTACTCAATCTAGCGGGATGCAAATATACTTTTTTTTTCATGTCTCTAACTTTTGCCTGGATCGCCCTTTCGGGTTATCCATCGAGACGCTCGTTTTTGCCTAAGCCGCCCTTTCGGGTTTTCAACTTAGCGAGCTATTCTGTTTTTCTTTTTAGGCAAAGTATTTCTTGACTGCATCTGAATTCACAGGACGAGTGAAATCCTCCCCATCCATAGTTGTAAGCATCAAAGCACCGCCTGAAAAGGCTCGCTTGACAACATATGAACCCTCGTAGTTTGGAGTCCACTTGCCCCTGGAATCGGGCGCGAAAGACAAAACTTTCTTGAGCACAAGGTCACCTTCTCGGAACACACGAGGCTTGACCTTCTTATCGAATGCTTTCTTCATCCTTTGCTGATATAACTGACCATGGCACATGGTAGTCAATCGCTTTTCTTCAATCAGATTCAACTGGTCATAACAACTCTGAACCCATTCAACATCAGTCAACTTGGCTTCCATCAAGACTCTCATTGATGGGATCTCCACCTCTACTGGGAGAACAACCTCCATGCCGTAAACAAGAGAAAAAGGGGTTTCCCCTGTTGAAGTGCGGACAGATGTACGATATCCATGCAAAGCAAATGGCAGCATCTCATGCCAATCTTTGTACGTAACTGTCATCTTCTGGATAATCTTTTTGATATTCTTGTTAGCAGCTTCAACAGCCCCATTCATCTTGGGTCTGTAGGGAGAGGAATTATGGTGTGTAATCTTGAACTCAGCGCACAGCTCTTCCATCATCTTGTTGTTCAAGTTAGATCCATTATCAGTAATGATCTTATCAGGCCCACCATAACGGCAAATGAGTTGGTTCTTGACAAACTTCACGACCACCTGCCTGGTCACATTCGTATATGATGCCGCTTCAACCCATTTGGTGAAGTAGTCAATTGCTACGAGAATAAACCTGTGTCCGTTGGACGCTTTCGGTTCAATCATGCCGATCATGTCAACTCCCTACATGGAGAAAGGCCATGGTGATGAAATCACATTCAGAAGTGTCGGAGGAATATGAATCCTGTCCGCATAAATCTGTCACTTGTGGCATTTCTTCACATATTTGCAGCAGTCAGACTCCATTGTCAGCCAATAGTAGCCTGCTCTCAACATCTTTCTAGCCATGGCATGTCCATTGTAATGAGTACCAAATGAACCCTCATGGACCTCAGTCATCAACAGGTCTGCTTCGTGTCTATCCACGCATCTGAGCAGAACCATGTCAAAATTCCTCTTGTAAAGTACTTCACCACTGAGGTAGAAACTGCCTGACAACCTTCTCAGAGTTTTCCTGTCTTTCACAGATGCCCCAGGCGGGTAGACCTGGTTCTGGAGGAAACACTTGATATCATAATACCAAGGCTTGTTATCATGTACTTCTTCAACTGCAAACACGTGAGCTGGTCTATCCAAGCGCATCACGGTGATATTGGGAACTTCATTCCAATACTTTACCACAATCATTGAAGCAAGCGTAGCAAGAGCATCTGCCATTCGATTATCCTCTCGAGGAATATGATGAAAGTCAACTTCTGTAAAGAACGCTGAAATCCTCCTCGCATAATCTCTGTATGGAATAAGACCAGACTGATTCGTTTCCCACTCACCCTTGATCTGATTGACAACAAGGGCCGAATCACCGTAAACATCGAGGTGCTTGATCCTCAGATTGATGCATTCTTCTAATCCCATAATATAGGCTTCGTACTCAGCCATATTATTCGTGCATTTGAAAGTTAGTCTTGCTGTAAGAGGAATATGTGTGCCCTGAGGAGTAATGATTACTGCCCCAATACCACTTCCGTACTGATTTACAGCGCCATCAAACACCATCGTCCATCGGGAACCAGGTTCTGGACCTTCATTAAGTGTAGGCTCATCGCAATCTTTCATTTTCAAATACAGAATCTCCTCGTCTGGGAAGTCGTACTGAACAGACTGATGATCTTCAATCGGCTGATGTGCCAAGTGGTCAGCCAAGATACTACCTTTGATAGCTTTCTGAGCTCGATACTCGATATCATACTCAGATAACAACATTTGCCAACGGGCAATCCTCCCGGTTAAAGCAGGCTTCTCAAAGATATACTTGATTGGATCCATTCTGGATATCAACCAAGTTGTATGATTTATCATGTACTGGCGTAAACGCTTAGCGGACCAAGCCAAAGCACAACACGTCTTCTCAAGCATAGAGTATCGAGACTCAGAATCGGTGAAATTTTTACTCAGGTAGTATATAGCATCGAGTCTTTCCCGATTCGTCTTGATGACCGAGTACACAACCCATCGAGTCTTCAAGAACAGTAAGATATATGATCAAAGGTCTTCCTTCTACAGGCGGAGACAAGATCGGAGGTTCAGACAGATACTCTTTGATACTGTCGAAAGCTTTCTGGCAATACTCAGTCCAATGATGAAATTGATCTTTCCGGAGGAGCTTGAATATCGGCGCACATGTGGCAGTCATGTGGGATATAAATCTGGAAATAAAATTCAAGCGGCCAAGAAAACCTCGGACTTGCTTTTCAGTTTTGGGCGCAGGCATCTCTTGTATTGCTTTGACCTTTGCAGGATCAACCTCAATACCTCTTTCGCTGACAATAAAGCCCAATAACTTGCCAGAACGGACTCCAAATGTACACTTGTTCGGATTCAGACGAAGCTTGTACTTCCTCAAACGCTGAAAAAGCTTCAACAAGTGCTCAACATGTTCAACTTCCGTTCGTGACTTAGCAATCATATCATCGACATAGACCTCGATCTCCTTGTGCATCATGTCATGAAACAAGGTAGTCATAGCTCGTTGATACGTGGCTCCGGCGTTCTTCAAACCGAAGGGCATCACTCGATAACAGAATGTTCCCCAAGGTGTGATGAATGTTGTCTTCTCCATATCCTCGGGTGCCATCTTGATTTGATTATATCCGGAAAATCCGTCCATAAATGAGAAGACTTTGAATTTAGCTGTATTGTCTACCAACATGTCAATGTGTGGTAGAGGGAAATCATCTTTTGGACTAGCCTTATTCAAATCTCTATAATCAACACACATACGGACTTTTCCGTCTTTCTTAGGCACAGGCACAATATTGGCCACCCATTGAGGATATGTAGAAGTCACCAGAAACCCCGCATCAATTTGCTTCTGAACTTCCTCTTTGAACTTTACTGCCATATCTGGATGAGTTCTTCTGAGCTTCTGCCTCACTGGCACGCACTCAGGCTTCAAAGGCAGGAAATGTTGCACAATATATGTATCTAGACCTGGCATGTCTTCATACGACCAAGCAAAGATATCGGAATATTCTCGTAGCAAATTGATCAACCCCTTCTTCACAGACTCTTCAAGGAGTGCCCTAATCTTCACTATCCGAACACAATCTTCAGACCCCAAGTTGACTGTTTCCAGATTCTCAAGATGCGGCTGAATGATCTTCTCTTCGTGCTCAAGAAGACGGGTAATCTCATCAGGAATCCCTTCAACATCTTCTTCCTCTGCTTCGAATACAGGGAATTCAAAATTGGGAGATGGCGTTGGATCATTATGTTCAATGGGTTTTAGAATCAACTTGCATAATGATTTTGGATAATGAAAAACTTTAGAATTTAAACAAGCAAATCATTATGCAGATGAAAAGATTGCTTTTATTCTTGTTTTTAGGGTTTTTTATGATCACCAGTTTCATGCAAAAAGCAAAAAGGGAAAACAAATGTTTAACATGCATTTATTGAATGAAATATCATTGTATATATGATGCCAACAATGTCATCACTTCTCCTTTTGGCATGGGAGAAGGGTTTTTAAACAAAGCAAACATATTACGCTGACTTATGAATGACCGTAGGAACATCCACAGCGACCCAATTGTGGCAGATCCCGCAGGGATGACAAAGTTGTCAGAGTCCTTTGCATCCTCTTCCAGAATAGCAGCAGCTTCCTCAGCTTGATCGGCGTGGATGAAACCTCCACTCTTGAACATCCCTTTCTCATTGAAGATCCTAGAAGAATAGCCAATGCCAGCCCGAGATTTGTTATCTTCAAGCTCGATAATTTTTCCTAGACCAGCAACTGCACCACATTCAATGGCCAATTTCGCATCTCGATAGGAAGCAAATGAAGGAGTTTTCTTCTCAACAGGCTCCGCTATAGACAAAGCTTGGAAATGCGTTCCAACTTCGTCCTCAGCATCTATGTATGAGAAAGAAGACAAGTGGCTAACCAGGATAGCCTTTTCTCCCCCTACCACGACCAGTTTCTTGTTCTTAACGAATTTCAACTTCTGGTGTAGGGTGGATGTCACGGCGCCAGCCTCGTGAATCCATGGTCTGCCAAGGAGACAACTATAAGATGGATGGATATCCATAACCTGAAAGGTGATCTGGAAATCACTTGGTCCAATCTTGATTGGGAGATCAACTTCCCCAATCACAGTCTTACGCGACCCATCAAAAGCTTTCACAACAACACCACTCTGCCTCAAGGGAGGCCCTTGATATGACAATCTAGAGAGAGTGGTCTTCGGCAATACATTCAGAGATGACCCAGTGTCCACCAACACGTTGGACATGGCGTCGTTCTTGCAATTCATGGATATATGTAAAGCCATGTTGTGGTCTCTTCCCTCCTCAGGGAGATCAGAGTCACAGAAACTCAAAGTGTTGCAAGCAGTAATGTTTGTTTGCAACAATGCTGTCAAACTGTTCAATAGTGACATCATGATCAACATAAACCAAGTCCAAAACTTTCTGCAGAGCCTCCCTATGGGGTTCTGAATTCAGAAGCAACGATAGCACGGAGATCTTGGACGGTGTTTGTAGAAGCTGGTCTACAACATTGTACTCACTCTTCTTGATGAGCCTCAGCATCTCATCACAGTCTTCATTCACAGTGCCACTAGGGCCAACAGAAGAAGTAAGAGTCTTTTGTACAGAGGAGGGTTTAGCAACAGGTGCCAGATTCGGAGAATTAACCGCATTCCCAACCGGACGCTCAACACAGTCAGCTCTAGCCTGAGGCTTTAGGGGTGCAGAAAACACACGACCGTTACAGGTCAATCCGCTCACATCAGCTATATTCACAACAGATGGAGAAGGCAAGGGCACTTCTTTCCCATCTTCCACAGCAACAGCATTGTAGCGGAATGGAATTGCTTTATCAGATGAATAAGGCACAGGACCTGCAGACTTGATAATCAGGGAAGGAGAAACCTTCTGCTTGCTACCATCATATCGAATGACAACAGGCTCAGGGATCCTGAACACAGGAGAAATCACATTAACCTTTGGTTCATCTTCATCAACATTTCTCTTTTGAAGAATCTCAATAGTCCCATCATTAACCTCTGGCTCAAAGATCTTTCCGCACTTGGCGACAACCCAATCTGTTGACATAGCAGATACGACATTTGTCATGGTCGTGCTCCAGATGACTGTAATCACACAGCAGCCGGTGGAACTCAACAAGCGACTGTCGAATATGGCTAACATATTTGACCTTGTATTTGCCAGGGCAACCCTGGACCATGTTAACTGATTTCCCATGCTCGGGCAATGGGTTCTTTGTAACATTAGGACCTGAGTCTTCAAAGCTTAGAATACCGCATCTCATAAGGTCTTGAACCTTAGTCTACAACGAAAAGCAATTTTCCACGTTGTGGCTCGGAGCACCCGAGTGATAAACACAATGCTGATCAGGCTTATACCACCACTGAGGGTTGACCAGTATAGCTGGCGGGTCTCTTGGAGTAATCAATTTCCGCTCTATCAAAGAGGGATACAGCTCTGCATATGACACAGGAATTGGATCGAAAGTGATCTTCTTCCTTTCATAACTCGTACTAGCTTGATTACTGTTGCGAGGCTGGTAGGCCTGCTGTTGAGGACGATGCTGCTGCTGATACTGTTGAGACAGTTGCTGATGATTATTGTGCTGCTTATATTGCTGATTGTTGTCTCTGAAGACAAGTGCTATGTGAGCCACCTGATGCTGATTGCTGGCATGACGCACAGGCTACCTCTTCACAGAGGGTCTTCTGGGTTTGACATGTGATTGCACACCATGTGCCTCTCCATCTTTCTTCTTCGCAAACGCCCCATATCGTTTGCTAGAAGAGCCTTCATCTTTAGTCAGACGTCCTTCACGGACTCCTTCCTCTAGACGCATCCCCATGTTCACCATCTCGGTGAAATCAAAAGGAGCGCTAGAAATCATCCGCTCGTAATAGAATGAACTCAAGGTGTTCAGAAAGATCTTGGTCATTTCCTTCTCTTCCAGCGGAGGAGTAATCTGAGTTGCCAGCTCTCGCCACCTCTAGGCGTACTCTTTAAATGTCTCTTTGTCCTTCTGGGACATGGCTCTGAGCTGATCCCGATCGGGAGCCATATCCACGTTGTATTTGTACTGCTTGACGAAGGCTTCGCCAAGATCATTGAAGGAACGGATGTTTGCACTGTCCAAACTCATATACCATCGCAGTGCAGCACCGGACAGACTATCCTGGAAATAATGAATGAGTAGATAATCATTATCCGTTTGAGTAGACATTTTCCTGGCATACATGACCAGGTGGCTGAGAGGGCAGGTGTTCCCCTTATACTTCTCAAAGTCAGGGACCTTGAATTTGACAGGTATTTTCACACCGGGAACCAAACACAACTCAGCAGCAGACTTGCCGAACAAATCCTTTCCTCGAAGGGTCTTCAATTCCTTGCGGAGTTCGAGAAATTGGTCATTCATCGCATCCATCTTCTCATGAAAATCTGGGCCCTCAAACGGCTCAGAATGGTAGATGGTGTCGTCTACCCTGGGAACGGTATGCACAACAGGAGGAGGAACAACAATGACCGGGCTAGATGCCGGCATGGAAGCAAAAGTTGGCGCAGAAGTATCAGGCATAAATCCAGGAGGCATCCCCCACGGAAACCCGGGCGGCATGGCTGTTGGCACAAAATGGGCACTGGCAGTTGGCACTGTAGAGGAGACAATCTCAGAAACGACTGTCCTCTAGGGAGGAGTTGCAGGTGTTGGAGACGACTGGTTCTGAGCAGCTAAGAAAGATTCCATAAAAGCGCTCAGTCTGGCGACTTCCTCTTTGAGCTCGCGGTTCTCTTGCTCAAGATGATCCATTAACCTTGCAGAGTTGGCTCTGGTGTAGTACCGATGAGTCAGTTTGTCTTCAAAATAAATGAAGAGCACAGAGTCAGATCACAGACAAGAAGACTGGGAACAACATCTGCTTATGCAAATGATGCATGCAATGCTCGTGCATATGATTTGTTTTTATTTCGAAGGAACGTTAGGGTATTATTTGCAAATTTTGAATATTAAGAATTTAATCGCATATGGAAAATATCTCATCAAATATATTTGAGAAAGAAGTACAACATTGTCAATTATTACAAGAGAAAAGGAAAATAAACATCCTCTGGATCCCTAGAAGCTCGGGATGCCGGAAGATAAGTTGCACGAAGCCTCTTAACCTCTCTCTCATATGCTGCTTCCATATCCGCTTTGTCTTTGGCGAGTCTGTCATACCTCCTTTTCCAGAACTTGGAAGACTGAGGAAGTAGAGAAGTCCAGGCATCGTCAGGATCATCAATCACTCGATGCTCGAGGAACTCGATCAGAGCGTCCTTCTCTTTAAGCTGTTGAAGCAACTCTTCTTTTTCACGAATCCAGGCACGTGAAAGGTCTTCATCTCTCAACTCCTCTACGCCTTGGTTAGGGAGGGTTGAAGGCCCAGCCATAACCAAAGGTGTAGGTTTCGGATAATCATAAGGCATGATATACTCAGATGCTCTCTTCCTTACCCAAGTATTATACGGCTCCAAAGCTATGCAATTCTTCGGATCCAACTCACTTCTACCCTTCTTGTGAATCTTGCGCCAAGCGCGAACCATCCTGGCTTTCAAGCCTTGGGGATCTTTACCCTCCTGAAAGAACACACCTTCTAACAGAATGTTATTAGGTTTATCCTTTAGGGGGAACCCAAGCTGACGTCGTTCTAAGATAGGGTTGTAGCTAATCCCACCACATGTACCAAGAAGAGGCACATTGGAGAATTCACCACAAGAGTCAATGATCTAGACACCGTCATATACGCGATCGTACCAAGAGATATCGTCATTAGTGAGAGACATGAGTCTCGTAGACCACCGTAGACATCCCTTATTCTCCTTGAAAGCGACCGTCTGAGGTAAGTGAGAAATAAACCACTTATACAACAGAGGCAAACAGCACACAATAGCGCCACCACCCTTTGCATTTCTCAGATACAAAGAGACATAAGTATCACCCAACAGAGTCGGAACGGGATTAAGAGCAGAGAAGATCCTAATAGCGTTCACATTCACAAATTTGTCGATGTTGGGGAACAATGCCAATCCATAGATGAGAAGCACAAATATGGCTTCAAAGGCATCCTCACTCATGGCCTTCCCATAAACGGTAGCTTGAGCGATGAGGAAATCAGAAGGAAGACCGTGAATTCCACCTTTGGTAGTCATATGAGCTTTAACCAAGGATTCATCTATGTGCAACAAGTCAGCTATCTCTTGAGAAGTAGAAATACTCTCCAAGCCACTGAAAGGCAACTGATCCAGAATAGGAATTCCCACAAGATGAGCATACTCCTCAAGGGTAGGCAGTAGCTGAAAGTCTGGAAAAGTGAAGCAGTGATACAAAGGATCATAGAACTGCACAAAAGTAGCCATCAACCCTTCATCAACCTGAGTAGTCAGAAGAGGCAGAAGCTTCCCATAACGAGCTTTGAAACCCAAGGGATCTAATACATAAGATGTCAGATTCCTTAACTCTTTCAGATCGGGTTGTCTAAAGTTGTACTTCTTTGTATGCCTTTTCAGTCTTTCCATATCTGAAAATTTTGCAAATAAACCCCCTTAAGTTCCTTGAAAATTTTCTTTTTATCTGATGATATGGATGCAAATGAATGCATGGATGCATGAATGCAACAATCACACTCAAGGATCAAGCAAAGCACACCAGACAAAGGTCATGGGATGGTTCATATTATCCCTAATATCAATCATCCATTTTGGTGGATTATGGTTTTCACCTTATTGACACCCAAGTTCCATTGATATTAACGATATATGAATGGTTCAACCATCCTTAATATCAATCATCCATTTTGGTGGATTATGGTTTTCACCTTTTCAACACCCAAATTCCATTGATATTAACGATAGTTGAATGGATCAACCATGAATCACGGGTTTGTTGTGAGTCACGAGCATGGAGTCTCAGTTAAGAACCACCCAAAGGGAGTGTACTATGTTTTAAACCTGCCGAACATGTTCTACCAGAAGTTCCGATAGTCATCATCCCATCTTTCGAATATTATCGGAGGAACAAATACTCGTATTCCAAAAATATTCTCAAGAGAGACTCTTATGAGTGTAGTATCGCGTAACAATCGCATCAAATCTGACATTTGAACAACCTCCGCACTACGTCCTAAAAATAGGCCAAGATGGGCTTGGTAAACTAAGGTCCTTGGCTTCTACGGCACATATTGAAAGAATAATGCCTAACCACAAATGACTTGTGTGACATCATTAATCCAACATGACCTCCACCAAGTGAATGGACTCGCAAGGCAACTTGTTAAGGAATAACTCCACACAAGTCGACGAGACAAAGCCATTCTCCTATCATAAGGTGCACTCGAGTTCGGGTATAGAACTCATCTCACGAAGATCACCAAGCAAGCAAGCAATTGATATATCAAGCAATTCAAACATTACAATCAATACAGTAATCCCAAATTGCACCAAAAATATGTCATAAACAATAGACAAATATAATACAACAAAGTGTGAAAAGTAGGCAAACCCACTAGGAAGATTCATGTTTCATCTCCCCAGCAGAGTCACCATTTTTCTGTAGCGGTGTATTCATCACTTTATGATTTATTGACTAAATCAAAAGCAAAGCATACAAAGATAGAGTCGCCACCGCACTTCTATTTATCCAAAGGAATGGCTAGAAAGCGAACAAAAGCCTAAGAAGTTTTGCAAAGAAAACTAATAAAAGGGGTACAGAGATCTGGGTAAGGGGGTAATTATGCAAAGGGAAGGTGTTAGGCACCCAATGCATCCTAGGTACTCCTAGGGAACCCTTTTCACAACTTTTTTTAAAATTAGCATTGTTTATGAAATTATTTTGTGCAAACATTGATTGAAGGGATGAGGTAAGAATATACAATTTTTATTATTTTTGTGTTTGGATGGATGAACCCATTGCCTACGTACCTTTTCATGAAAGATAAGGATCAAAACACCATAGTTCGGCTAAAAGATTTCCAAAAAAGTGAGTGGATTGATTTTAAACAAAAGCCTTAAGGTCTTTCATTATCAACGGGAGAAAACTCAACCTGAACCAACAATCCACCATGTGAGAACAGCTTCAACACGCTAGTGAGGGGTTAACCCTATAATAAGCATGGAAGTCTTACAATTCAATCACTAAGGATGCGGTGAGATTTACATCAACCACTAAGATAATTCAGATCTATGGCTAATGCATGAAAACTTGATTAACAAGTGGACAAAGGCCACAAAAGCAATTGAATGGGTTGAATTAACCAATTAGAATTATTCACAAAAATGAAGTCAAAGTTGACATTAAAGTTCATTCACAATGAGTATTAGTGAAAATGAAGTTTGAAAATCAGAGAGGCTTAAGGCCTAGGTTTCTAGTTTTGAAAACAAGTGAAAATGTTTACACAAAAGTTTTCTGGTTTGGGTTAAAATGCAAGTGGAGGTTGTAAGGATACAAAAGGCGAGGATGAGGAGCAAAACTTCATTAGGAGTTCCTCTCTTGAGATCATATGTAGATGATCCAAGTAAGTACCATCCTTTGGAATAGGCAACAAAGCAATAAGCAAATAAGCAAGCTCAAAGGAGCAACAAAACTGGAAATGGATTGCCAATAAATGGTCTTACATCCAACTCCGAAAAGAGATGGGAAACGGAGTGCCAATAAATGGTCTTACGTCCAACTCCATAAAGCAACATGGGAAACAGATAGCCAATCAATGGTCTTACATCTAACTCCACAAAGAAACAAACACAGCAAACAGATAGCCAATCAATGGTCTTACACCTGACTCCACAAAGAAACAAACACATGAAACAAATAGCCAATCAATGGTCTTACACCTGACTCCACAAAGAAACAAACACATGAAACAAATAGCCAATCAATGGTCTTACACCTGACTCCTCAAACAAAACAATATAGGAAATGGAGTGCCAATCAATGGTCTTATATCCAGCTCCCCAAAAGGAACAAGAAACAGATAGCCAATCAATGGTCTTACATCTGACCCCACAAAAGAAACAAAGATGCATGCAAAGCAAAAATATGAAAGATGCACAAATAAGCAAACAAGCAATCAATTATCACACGCTATACACAACCAAGAGGCTCATACAAGGCTGGGCTTTAGTCAAGGGGTCATATCGACCTTGACAAACAAGCCAAATACTGGAAGGGGTGTCTGAGGCTCTTAACCACTGACATTGACAGTCAGGGTGAGCAGATGAAATGGGAAATGAGGATTAGTCCTCATAGCTCGTAACCCTGGCCGGGGTGAGCTTGAATCAAAGAAGGTGTGGGAGTCCAGAATGAGGAACTCTACTCCACATGACTGACTCTATACAAGATTTTGGGTGTTTTATTCAAATGCATCAGCACGTAGTGCGAGAAAGATGAAAGACTCAACTGAATAACAGGGGATTGATTGCAAATCCCTTCTATCTGCCAATCGCCTCTTCACTTAGGAGGACTTGAAGTACATGGCACAAATATAAACAATCAAAGACATTGCCTCTTAAGAAGGACTTCAGCCAAATGCCTGCCAAACATAAACGACAGGGCTTCCAGACTACATGGAGTTAGAGAAATTACCTAAGTGGTATGTCAACCACAAGCAAAGCAAAGCTCAAATAATGAGCAAAAGCGGCTAAGGTACCTGTATGAAAAGCTAAACAATCAGTATTCACATTCAGACAAACAATCAACAGACAAACACCAGTGGTTTCCAATATACACAACATGCAAGTCATAAAAGGCGCTCATTCAAGTGAGTCCACCACCAAAAGACCTACAACACAATCAACATTAGTTAAACAAAGCAAATTGTATCTCAAGCAAGGAGATCACATCATCCATTAGGACTAATTGCTTGAACCTGAAAGACAAGGCTCAAATTGTGATTACAAACCCCTAGGGCAAAGCCTAGGGTCAAAGGCAAAGCAAAAAGTCAAAACAGCAACCAATATTCAACATGAAGCTCATTTAATCAAGTAAGAACATGTCCTAAAAAGGACCAAGTCCAAAGCATCAGGCAAAGTCATCACATGAGCAAGATATGGCAAAGGCAATTACAAAGCACACAATTGGATATCAAGAATGAAAATTCCATATTAAAACAGAAATGAATCAAACAATCATGAAATTTTTTATGTGCATACAACATGTCAAACACAATCATCATGCCAAAAATTGGAAACAGAAAAGCTCAATTGGCCTAGAAATAAAATGAACAAGTATGACATCAAATTGTGTGACACACATTGTCACACCATGCATTCATGTGCCTAAAACAGAGATGGAAAATGGTAAAAATGCACAACCAAGCCTCAAAAATCATGCAACATGTTGGGAATCAGCATACCAAATTTTAAATCAATTGGCCAATGTATGAGCATTTCACAATAAAATGAATGAAGCATGTAACATTTGCATACATGTCCAAAGAAGCCAACACAATTAAAATTCTAGAAGTGATAAAATCAGAAAATCAACACCATAAAATAATAGACATTCACATCATCATGTAGCAAAAAATTGGAGGTGATTTGGATTCATTTTCAATTTATTATGATTTTTCAAAGTTGGATGAAAATATTTGAAATAATGTGAATCATGCATAAGAAAATATGGAGGGAAATGAAATGATTTGGAGTAATTTGAAAATATGCTGGAACGGAAGATCGAACTAGGTACATGCAAAAATGAAGCGCTGAAACAAATAAATGTACAAAATGCTGGAGCGGAGGATCGAAGGAGGTATGGCCAAAACGCTGCGCTTAAATAATTGACGTGGCAAGCCTAGTCACCAAGTCAATGCACACAAGGCTCGGTCAAAGGAACTACAACCTATGGATTCGCCACGAAGCGCTTGCGTGGACGCACGCTGGATAAACCCTAGCGCCAACAAGGCCTGTTGCAGACGGCGGCTCATGCGGTGGTTTCCACCGTCTTCTTCGTGAAGACGGTGGTGCTACAATGCACGCTCAACAATTTTTTTTCAAAAACGTGCGACATTTATATCAAATGAAATCTCATGACATGAGGAACACAAATCCAGCATCAATTCACAACAATTCTTCCTAACCAATGCAAATCGAAGAGAAACATTTTGAACTACCAAACTTATACTCAACCTAACTAAGTCAATACTTCACCATTTTTCATGAAATTTATATCTGCGTGATCAGCATTCAAAGCTCTACAAGTCTATGCACATAAAAAGGAGAATTATGAGGTTCGAATTTCACACCTCTTGAAGAGCAGAATGAGGAAACAAGCGATTCAAGCTCCAAAAGTGTCCAGATCTCCTTCTATATTGATGTTATGAAGCTTTGTGTATGAATTGAAGCTTGAAACAAACTGGATCTTGATTAATTTGCCACTTCCATCTTCATGTTCTTGAGCTTGCACAGCTTGGTTCTGGCTCGAATCCTTCAATCAAGAGCTTGATCTGCACTCAATGATGATCAGAGAACACGAATATGCAATAACATTCAAGTGCTATGTGGAAAAATTTCAAGTTTCAATTGAGAGAAAAATTTGGAGGGAAGAGAAATTTTGGATCTAGAATGTTCAAAACTGTGAAATTCTATTATGATTTGGCATTTATACTCTGTCCTAATCACATTGCTAATCCACATTTGCATTGGTTAATTGAGATTAAGAAAAATAAGGTGTATGACAAAAATTGGAAAATGTGAAGTGCCATGCAAATTTGGACGTGAATAGTGCTGTATGGATGCTCAAAATCATTCAAAATCCTCTCATGCACATGTTGGCAATGGTATTTTGTTCATATGATGCACCAAATTCAAATTTCCAAATTTCCCTCCAAGATGTTCATGAATGAGCAAATGGTCATGGGGTGAACTTTCATGTAATGTAATGATGGATTTGGAAATTATAGGTCATGAGAAGCATAATGCAAAAAGAGGCACTCAAATTGGAGTTTTGGATCAAACGTTATGGCTTGTTGAAGTTTCATGTACACATTGCAATCATTGGATCATAACTCCTCAACCATTCATCAGATGCTCATGATCTTGGACTTTTTGGAAATGGGAGAGAAAGATATTCAACTTTCATGTTGGACAAAAAATCATTTGAAGCTTCTTTGATGTTGTAAAGTCAGGTTGAATTTGATCCAAAAACTTGCCATTTTTGGAAACTTGAAATTACAGGTCACTTTCCATTTTTGGAAACTTTTGACTTGACCTCAAAATCTTCAATACAGATGTTTGTCATGATGAATAGGCCTTGTTTGAACATGAATGGGATGAAGAAATTCAATTCTCACACTCAAAGCCCTCAGGTGACTTTTAGTTGACTTGCATTGGTCCTTAAATGACCTGAAAATGTCTGATGAATTTGGGACTCAACCTCTTGGGGAATTTGCTCCAAAATGAACCTCTAGCTCATATAAGCTCAATATAATGATCAAATGATCCATATCTCAATGGAAAACCTCATCTCTTGCCCAAAGGATTCACTTGATATTCCTTGACCTGTTGACTGCTTAAGTTGCAAGTAACAAAGGTTAATGACATATTTTTGTACATTTTGGTTAGTGATTAAACGAGAAAAGCAATGATATACAATGCAAGCAATGCTTGGTGAATTAAAACCACTCTCAAGAAAGATCCCACCCACAAGGAAGGAAGCAAGGTGTCCAATGATCCTTGAGGCTATGCAATGTTATGATATGATGCCATGAGGGATCTTTGGGACAAAATTGGGGTCTTACAATGATCAAGTGAGTTATTTTGTGTCAAAGATAGGTTACTTCTTGGTCAAGCAAATAACCAAAAAGTCAATACAAGGCCCTTCCCCTCTTGTTTGGCATGGCAGGTTTATGGAGCTTGGCTTACTAGTCATGACCTCTAACTTGTGTTCTTTGCCTATATTCTTATTGATCGGCCTCAGATAGGTGTGGCTACTATATTAGTCCACTTACGATTGCTTAACATAGCACTACATTATCTTATGACAAGCTAACATAACTCTACTAACTACTAAGTTTAATTTGAGCTTTTAAATTCTTGTCATTTACTTTTAATATCATTTATTTCTTGCTCATTAATCATCTTGATTTTCATTTTGCTCACTTGAGCACATATTTTATGTTTAAGTCATTTTTCTTTTGCCTTATTGAGCCCATTATTGTATATAAATATATTGCTATTTTGTATTGTTTTGTGTTTGTTTTGATGTGAACCAAAATACAAAAGGAGAAAGGACTTAGAATTAGGATTCACACATGCTTAAAGGAGTTCAAGAGCAACTAGGCCTCATGCCTTTAGAATGCAAAATGTGTTAAAGAGCAACTAGGCCTCATGCCTTTAGAATGCAAAATGTGTTGAAGAGCAACTAGGCCTCATGCCTTTCGAATGCTGAAATTCAAAGTTGACCTCAAAGGACTTCTCCTCAAACTTATTCTTTGTCCATTCCCTTTATTATGTTGTGAGCTTTTTAATGTGTGATTTTGTGTGATAGGAATCTCATCTTAAGATTGGGAAAAGAGGACCATTGCCATGAGTATCCAAGTTAAGAGCCAAGCCAAATGGAGATCCTAGGAGCTTGAATTCAAATTATTGATTGCTTATTTTGTGTGCTAAATCCAAAGGAAAGGAGCATCTTGAGTCATCTCTATGACTCCAAGAAAAGGAACTCCAAGGGTTATCTCTCCCCTCTTATCTTTATGTGCTTTAGGAATAGCCCTTCTCTCCTCTCCCCCCTATAACCAAGCCAAAAATCATTTTCAAAACTTTGACTTTATTTCAAATTAGAAACCTAGGACTTAGTCCTTTGACTTTTCAAAACCATTTTCAAATAAATACTCATTGTAAATAAACTTTAATCCAACTTTGACCTCACTTTGTAAATAAATTCAACTTGTAAATATAACCCATTTCAAGTTGTTTTGTGGTTCCAATGGCCACTTGTTAAACTCTTTTAAAAAAAAAATAGTCATAGGTTTGACTTATCATAGTGGTTGATATAAATCTCACCTCATCCTTAGTGTTGGATTATAATCCTTCCATGCTTATTATAGGGTCAACCCCTCACTAGCATGTTGAAGCCTTCCTCGCATGGTGGATTGTTGGTTTAGGTTGAGTTTTCTCCCTTTGATAACAAAAGACCTTAAGGCTTTTGATTAAAATCAATTCACCAATCTTTGAAATTTTTACCACGAACTACGAGGTTTTGATCCTCCTTTGTGATAGTACGTAGGCAATGGGTTCGTCCATTCAAACAATAAAATTTGTAAATATAATCTATTCTCTTCTCATCCCTTCAATCTTTTGCACAAATCTTTTCACAAATACCAACCTACAACATATATTTGCAAAAAGGGTTCCCTTAGAGTACTAAGGATGTTTTGGATGCGTAAAACCTTCCCATTTTATAACCAAACCCTTTACCTAGATCTCTCACATTTTTATTAGTTTTTGATTTGAAAAACTTCTTACTTGGCCTTTGTTCGCTTTTTAGCCTTTCCTTTGGATAAATAAAAGTACGGTGGCGACTCGAATTGTATGTTGACTTTTGGTTTAGTCAATAAACCTAAAGGTAATGAAAACCCCGCTACAGAAAAGTGGCGACTCTACTGGGGAACACAAGCCCCGTGGGTTTAGCCTACTTTTTCTTGTATGTGTTGTATGTTTATATTTATTTGTGGCATATTTTTGTGCAAATTTGATATGAATGTATTGTTTGTAATGTTTGAATTGCTTGATATATTAATTGCTTGTATGCTTGGTGGTTTCTTGTGAGATGGGTTCTATACCCGAACTCGAGTGCACTTATGATAAGAGAATGGCATAGTCTTGTTGACTTGTGTGGAGTTAGTCCTTAACAAGTTAACTTGCAAGTCCATTCACTTGGTCGAGGTCTTATGGGGATCACTAATGTCACACGAGTAGTCGTGGTTAGGCATTACACTTCCCAATATGAACCCTAGAAACCAAGTACCTTAGATACCTAGCCCATCTTGGCCTATTTTAGGACGTAGTGAGAAGGTCGTTCAAGTGTAAGACTTGATGCGATTGTTACGCGATACTACAGTCATAAGAGTCCCTCTCGAGAATATTTTTGGAGGACGAGTAATCATTTTATCCGATAATATCCGAAAGATGGGATGATGACTATGGGAACCTTTTAGAAAATGATTGTCAGGTTTAACCGTAGTACACTCCCGTTGGGTGGTTCTTAACCGAGACTCCGTGCTCGTGACTCACAACAAACCCGTGATTCGTGGTCGATCCGTTCTCGTATATCCTCAAAATCAATGGATCTTGGGTGTTGATATGGTGTAAAATTTAATCCACCAAGGTAGATGATTTCATATTGACGATGACTTGAGCTATCTTGTGACCTTTGTGTGGTGTGACTTGCTTGATCCTTGAGTGTGTTTGTTGCATCCATGCATGTATGCATTCATCCGCGTTCATGTCATCGACAATAAGATTTTTGCAAGGAACTTAAAAGGTGTATTTGCAAATTTTCAGACATGGATAAGCAAACAAGGAATACGAAGAAGTCCAGTTTAAGACAACCCGACTTGAGAGAGTTAAGGCGTCTGACATCTTATGTATTAGAGCCCTTGGAGTTCAAAGCTCTCCATGGGAGGCTTCTAGCTATTCTCTCTACCCAGGTGGATGAGGATCTGATGAGTGTATTGGTGCAGTTCTACGATCCTCTGTATCGGTGCTTCACTTTTCCGGATTTCCAACTTTTGCCTATATTGGAGGAGTACGCTTATCATGTGGGTATTCCTATTCTTGACCGATTTCTGTTCAGTAGTTTGGAGAAGATTTCGTCTTCTCAAGAGATTGCTGACATGCTTCACGTGGAGGTATCCGACATTGTTGCCAATATGACTACCAAGGGTGGAATTCAAGGTCTCCCGTCTGATTTTCTGATTGCCAAAGATACCTTGTTTGGGAAGGCCATGAGTAAGGAAGCTTTTGAAGCCATATTTGTACTCCTCATCTATGGGCTAGTGTTATTTCCCAACATCGACAACTTCGTGGATGTGAACGCTATTAGGATTTTCTCTTCTCTTAATCCCATTCCGACTCTGTTGGGTGACACTTATTTCTCTTTGCATATGAGGAATGAAAAGGGTGGTGGTTCAATTGTATGTTGTCTGCCTCTGTTGTACAAGTGGTTTATTTCTCACTTGCCTCAAACGCTTCCCTTCAAGGAGAACAAGGGATGTCTACAGTGGTCCACGAGACTTATGTCTCTCACTAATGATGATATCTCTTGGTATAATCTGTTTATAGGGGCATTAAGATTATTGATTCTTGTGGTGAGTTCTCCAATGTACCTCTTCTTGGTACATGTGGTGGAATTAACTACAACCCTGCTTTGGCTCGCCGTCAGCTTGGGTTCCCCTTAAAGAATAAACCTAACAACACTTCGTTGGAAGGCTTATTCTTTCAAGAGGGTAAAGATCCCCAAAACCTGAAGGATAGGATGGTCCACACCTGGCGCAAGGTTCATAGGAAAGGGAGGAATGAGCATGGTCCGAGTACCGCATGCCGTATGAGTATCCGAGACCTACCCCTATGGTTATGGTTGGGCCTTCAACCCTCCCTAATCAAGGAGTAGAGGAGTTGAGAGACGAAGACCGTTCGCGTGTTTGGGTTCGTGAGCGTGAGGAGCTTCTTCAGCAACTCAAGGATAAGGATGAATTGATCGAGTTTCTAGAGCACCAGATTATTGATGAGCCCGATGATGTGGTTACTTCTCTCCTGCCTCACTCGTCTAGGATTTAGAAGAAGAGATATGATCAGCTCACCAAGGAGAAGGCCGACATGGAAGAAGCTTATGAGAGAGAGGTGAAGAAGCTTCGTGCGAAGTATCTTCCGATCTCGAAGACTTTAGACGACTGCTTCTAGGGCTTCATAGGATGTTTATTCTCCTTTTCTCTTGTATTGTATTTGGTTACCGAGACTGTACTACCTCTTTGGTGTAAAAGTTTCCAAATATTATATTTCTATGAGTATTACACATATGTCTCAAAAAGTTCAATATTTTCAAAATATTTGCAAATAGATCCTTATAAAGTTCCTCCGATAAAAAAAACAAAAGCATATGCACGAGCATTGCATGCATCATATGCATAAGCAGGTTTTAGTTCCGAGCTCTTGATACAGTGGTCTAACTCTTTGCTCTTCATTTATTTTGAAGACAAGCTGACGCATCCATACCGGACTCGCGCAAAATTCAAAGCAATGGCCGAACAACTAGAGAACGAGAACAGAGAACTCACAAAAGAAGTCAGTCGGTTATCTGCTCTAGTGGAGTCTCTGCTCCAAGCTCAAAAGCAAGCTGTAAATGTGCAAGCGTTTGCGTCCAATCAAGCACCTGAAGTAGCTCCTACCTCTATACCAGCCCCTGCTATGGGATCAGTCAATGTTATGCATTCCGGTTACCCTTGGGGGATGCCCCATAATTTCATTCCCGAAGGATATCATCCGCAAGAGCAAGCTCAGCCGACATCTATCCTGGTCCTTGTGGTGCCACCCCAGGTGGTTAATTTTGTTCCTATTTCAGCTCCCATTCCTCAAGCCCGTGTTGACGAGACTATCTACCTTTCCGAGGCCTTTGAGAACCCGGATGTGTATGACAAATTAGACGAGATGAGAGACCAGTTCTCTGACTTGAGGAAGGAAATGAAGGCCCTTCGAGGGAAGGACTTGTTTCGGAAGAGCGCCTCTGAGCTATGTTTGGTCCCGAATGTAAAGATTCCAATGAAGTTCAAGGTCCTTGACTTTGAAAAATACAAGGGGAATAGCTGTCCGCTCAGCCATTTAGTCATGTATGCTAGAAAAATGTCTACGCATACCGACAATGACCAACTGCTCATCCATTATTTTCAAGACATCCTATATGGCGTTGCCTTGAAATGATATATGGGTCTTGACTGTGGCTCTGTGTGCACTTTCAATGACCTCGGTGAGGCTTTCGTAAGGTAGTACAAGTACAACGTGGATATGGCTCCGGACAGAGATCAACTGAGGGAGATGTCCCAAAAAGATAAGGAAACCTTCAAGGAGTATGCCCAGAGATGGAGGGAATTGGCAGCTTAGATAGTGCCACCATTGGAGGAGAAGGAGATGACAAAGATCTTTTTGAAGACGTTGAGCTCTTTCTATTATGAGCGTATGATTGCTAGTGCTCCCTCGGACTTTACCGAAATGGTAAATATGGGGATGAGGCTAGAAGAGGGAGTCCGTGAAGGAAGTCTGTCCCGTGATGATAATTCTTCAGCAAAGAAATATGGAGGATTTGACAGAGAGAAGGAAGGGGACACTCATGTTGTTTCTTCCCATAGTAAAAGAAGGCCCTCTGTGAGGAGGAAGGAAGTTCGACCAGTCGTCAACCAACACCAGGTGACTCATATAGCACCTGTTTTTAGAAAAGCTCAACAACCACAACAACAATTTCGTCAACAACAACAGGCTCACCAGCCTCGTAGCAACAATAACAACAATAACACCAACAATTATGAGAGGAAGAGGGTGACTTTTGACTCGATTCCTATGACTTATGCTAAACTGTACCCTTCCTTGATTTATAGGAAGTTGGTGACTCCACGTGTTCCTCCTGCTGTGCCAGCCAATCCTCAATGGTGGTACAAGCCTGAACTTTATTGTGTGTATCATTCCGGCGCGCCCGGACATGATGTAGAGAACTCCTTTCCGTTGAAGACGAAGGTGCAAGACCTTGTGAGGAGTGGGATACTATCCTTTGAGGATATAAGCCCTAATGTTAAGAAGAAGCCATTGCCCGAGCATGGGAAGACGGCTGTCAACATGGTCCAGGGTTGCCCTGGCAAGTATAAGGTCCTTTATGTGAATGATATAAGGCAGTCCCTGGTGGAAATGCATAGGATGTTGTGTGAGTACAGTCACTATGAGCACGATCACGATAGGTGCCATATGTGCACTGTCAATTAAAGAGGATTCCGCAAGATAAGAAGGGACATCCAAGAGATGCTAGAGCAAGGGATGATCGAGATACTTCAAAATCGTGATGAGGATGAAGTTGATGTTGTTACCCCTGTGTTCAATATTCCTGATCCTGTTGTTATCAAGTATGATGGCAGCAAAAGAAAGGTGGTGCCAACTCTTGTGATAAAGCCAGCGGGCCCTGTCCCGTATGTGTCAGATAAAGCGGTCTCGTACCGTTACAATGCTGTTATGCTTAAAGATGGGAAGGAGGTTTCGTTGCCCTCAACCTCTGTTGTAAGCATATCCGATGTTAGTGGAGTGACCCGTAGTGGTCGTGTTTTCTCGGCTCAGCCGAAATCCCACGAAAACATCATGAAGAGGGATGTAGTTAGTTCTGTCGGACCCGTGGGGACTTCTCCTTCAAATCATTCCATTCCTACTGTGAAGGGTGTTGACCCTGTTGTTGTCAAAACTGATAAAGCTCCTATCCTAGTTGGCCAGTCTGGCATATTGAGAGAGGATGGTGATGAGATACTGAGGCTCATCAAGAGGAGCGAGTACAACATTGGGGAGCAGTTGCCTTAAACTCCATCAAAGATATCTTTATTATCTTTGTTGATGAATTCAGAGCCACACCGTGAAGCGTTGCAAAGGATGCTGGACGTGGCATATGTGGATCACGATGTCACAATTGAACAATTTGATAGCATTGTTGCAAATATAACTGCCTGCAACTATTTGAGCTTCTGCGATGACGATCTTCCCGAGGAGGGAAAAGACCATAATTTGGCCTTAAATATCTCTATGAACTGCAAATATGATGCCCTATCCAATGTGTTGGTGGACACAAGGTCATCACTTAATGTATTGCCAAAGTCCACTCTCGCCAAAATTTCAGATCAGGGGCCTCCCATGAGGCAGAGTGGAGTGGTAGTAAAAGCTTTTGATGGATCGCGCAAGACCATGATTGGTGAATTAGACCTCTCGATCAAAATTGAAACTAGTGATTTCCAAATCACTTTCCAAGTTATGGACATATATTCGTCGTACAGCTGTTTACTTGGTAGACCATGGATTCACGAGGCAGGCGCCGTGACATCCACCGTACACAAAAAGTTGAAGTTCGTCAAGAACAAGAAGTTGGTGGTGATAGGGGGAGAGAAGGCTCTCTTGGTCAGCCATTTATCTTCCTTTTCCTACATTGATGCTGAGGATGAGGTTGGAACTCCATTCTAAGCCTTATCTATTGTCGATCCTTCTAGGAAAGGACTTTCTTCATTTGTCTCCTACAATGATGCGAAGTTGGCCATCGAGCGTAGCGCAACTAGTGTTTTGGGGAAAATGATAAAGATAGAAGATAATAAATCCCGAGATGGTATAGGGTATTCTTCCGGTGCTTCTAATGATCTTGGGCTTTTCCAGAGTGGAGGTTTCATCCACACCGATGGAGATCACGAAGCTACTGCCATCATTGAAGAAGACGAAGAGGAAGACCTCGACAACTTTGTCATACCTAGCGGGATATGCAATAATTGGGTCATTGTTGATGTTCCAACAGTTATCCATAAGTCAACGTAATATGTTCATTCCTGTTTAAAAACCCTTCTCCCATGTCAAAGGGAGAAGTGAAGACACTGTTGGCATAATTTGTTAATACAATGATATTCATTCAATAATCGCATCTTAAATGTTTGTTTTCCAAATTATTTTTCATTTTTGCCTTTAGCATGAAATTGGTAATTACCATAAAACCCTAAAAAAGAGAATAAAATCAATTTTTTTCATCTGCATGATGATTTTCCTTGTTTGAATTCTGAAATCTCTTTTATACTCAAAATCATTATGCAGGTTGATCAAACCCATTGAACATAATGATCCAACACCATCTCCCAACTTTGAGTTCCCTGTATTTGAGGCAAAAAAAGATGATGTTGAAGAGATTTCTGATGAGATTACCCGTCTGCTTGAGTACGAGGAGAAGATCATTCAGCCACATCTTGAGAATCTGGAAACAGTCAATTTGGGGTCTGAAGACTGCATTCGTGAAGTGAAGATTGGGGCACTCCTTGAAGAGTCTGTTAAGAAGGGGTTGATTGAGTTGCTACGAGAATATGTCGACGTCTTTGCCTGGTCGTATGAAGACATGCCTGATCTAGATACTGATATCGCGCAACATTTCTTGCTGTTGAAGCCTGAGTGTGTGCCTGTGAAGCAAAAGCTTAGAAGAACTCATCTTGATATGGCAGTGAAGATTAAAGAAGAAGTTCAGAAGAAAATTGATGTGGGGTTTCTAGTGACTTCTACATATCCTCAATGGGTGGCCAATATTGTGCCTGTACCTAAAAAAGACGGAAAAGTCTGAATCTGTGTGGATTACCCTGACTTGAATAAAGCTAGCCGAAAAGATGATTTTCCTCTACCACACATTGATATGTTAGTAGACAATACGACTAAATTCAATATATTTTCATTTATGGACGGATTTTCCGGTTATAATCAGATTAAAATGGCACCCAGGATATGGAGAAGACAATATTCATCACACCTTGGGGAACATTCTGTTATCGAGTGATGCCCTTCGGTTTGAAGAACGCCAGAGCCACATATCAACGTGCTATGACTACCTTGTTTCATGACATGATGCACAAGGAGATCGAGGTGTATTTCGAGGATATGATTGCAAAGTCGAGAACAGAAGTTGAACATGTAGAACACTTATTGAAGCTTTTCCAGCATTTGAGGAAGTACAATTTAAACATGTCAAGACAACACACGTGACATCTTGTGATAACACTAAGTTTTACCAAAATTGATGCCAACACATAGAACCAACAAACTCCCCCTTTGGAAAATTTTGGCTAAAACTATATCAGATTGTACATTCACAAGAACTCAATCAAAGTATCAGTTCAACAGCAGAAGTAAACATACACCCATTACTAGCAAAAATAGCAACTAGTAAACACACATGCGCTTGTGCTCAGAACACACCACCTCCCCCTTCAGCTACAACCTGCTTCACACAAACAAAACACAAAGAGTTCTCCCCCTGTGCCAAACAACTACACATCAGACAGTTCTCCCTCTTTAAATCAGACAAACACCATCTATAGCTATATCTACTTCTCCCTGCTTCATTTCATTTTTTAGGTCATTTATCATTCCATATTGCATTGCACCATATCAGTCAGAATTGGCATTAAGAGAATCCTCAGTGCAAAAGAGTAAGTATTTCCTTGAGATGAAGGCCACATGATTATTCTAAAGAGCTTATATGAGCTAGGGTTCATTTTGAAGCAATTTTACCAAGCGGTAGAGGCCCAAATTCATCAGTACATTTCCAGGTCATCTGAGGACCATAAAAGTCAACTGTGCATTTAACTGGGGCTTTGAGATGAGGAAGTGAGTGGAAGTATCTCAATCATGTTCAAACAAGGTTTATTCATCATGACAAACATCTATCTTGAAGATTTTGAAGTCATGGCAAAAGTTTCCAAAAATGGAAAGTGACCTGTAATTGAAAGTTTCCAAAAATGGCAAGTTTTTGGTCCACATTCAACTTGACTTTTCAACATCAAAGAAGCTTCAAATGGATTTTTGGTGAACATGAAAGTTGAAGATTTTGCTCTACTCTTTTCGAAAAGTCCAAGATCATGACCCTCTGATGAATGGTTGAGAAGTTATGGCCCAATCATCACAAAGTATACATGGAAGTTCAACATGGCATAACTTTTGATCCAAAACTCCAAATTGAACCACTCTTTTTGCAAAAAGCTCCTTGTGACCAAGAGATTCCAAATCAATCATTGACTTGCATGAAAGAAGCTCACATGATTAAGTGTCCATACAAGTGCATTTTGGAGGGAAATTGGATAATTTGAATTTGGTGAATCACATGAGCAAAATACCAATCCCACATGGATTATTGAAGGATTTTAAGTGGATTTGAAGCTTAGCATGGCACTGTTCACGTGCACATTGCTCATGCTAAGCACACTTGCTAAATTTGCCATGCACCTCATTTCTCCTTAATTTTCAATTAGCCAATGCCTAATCTCGATTTCAGCATGATTAGTGGGAAGTATATAAGCCAAATCTTAATCACATTTCAGGGGGAATAATAATTTGGATCAAAATTTCATTTCCCTCTCAATTTTCTCTCTCTTCAATTTTGAAATTTCTTCATCCAATTCCTCAAAATTCTTGCATAATCTGGTTTATCATGCATCATTGAGTAGGAATTAAGGTTTGGTTTGAAGAATTTGGTCAAGAATCATGCAGATCCAAAGCTTGAACATGAACATGGAAGCTTCAATTTGAGCTGGATCTAGGTGTTTCCAATTGCCAATTTGTGCATCAAGCTTCATAACAAAGTTGAGGAAGAAGATCTGGACATTTTGGAGCCTTGAACACGCGTATCCATCAACTGTCATCTTGAACAAGGTGAAATTCAAATCTCATTATTTGCCTTTTCATGTACATGATCTTGTAGAGCTTGTTGTGCTGATGATGTTGATATAAATATTTTTGAATTTGGCAGGATATTGAGCTTGCTACATGAACTTTAAGTTTGGTTGTTCAATATGTTTTCATTCGATCCGCTTGATTCATGGAGTTTTAGGCTAGATGAATATGATATTTGAATTCCTCATTGAAATACAGTTCAAACCATGTATAGTTTGTTAATTTCTGGATAATTTCTTGTTGGAGCACCGCCTGTGCCATCGGAGAAGACGGCTGAAACCGCCGTCCTCCGTCGTCTGTGAATAGTGCTAGGGTTTGCATGCCAAACGCTGCGTTTCGCTTGTTGAACGCGCTTGGAACCTTTGAAGCGCGGGTTCGATCCTAGCGCTTGTGCTTTTCTAATTTCCAAATTAATTTTGGTTGAGCGCTTCTTTTGACCTTAGGCACGCTGGTTCGATCCTTCGCCATGCCTTTTGTTTTATTTCATTTTGAATTATCATTTGACCTGATGTTCATGTGTTCGATTCCACGCATATGCATTTTCTGAATTTTCGCTTGTGAATATTCTCATTGTCCATGCACGTGTGTTCGAATCTGGCTTGGTGTATGTTGCTGAATTTTCATTTCAAATATCATTTTCCATTTATTTCATATTATTTCCTTTTATTTCATCAACTTTGAAAAATCATAAAAAATAGTATAGAAATCCAAATTGATCCAAACTTTTTTCCACATGCTTGCTTCAATGTCTATTATTTTTTGACGTTTATGTCATGATTTTTGTGCTTCTGGATTTTTAATTGTGATTGCTTGATTGAACATGAAGCCATATTGATATGTTGCGTTCATTTGATTGTAAAATGCTCATGGTTTGTCCAATTGACTTGAAATTTGGCATGCTTAATCCTAACATGTGATTTGATGTTTGAGCTTTGGTTTGAGACTTTTATCATATACCATCACTGTTTTGGACACATGAACATATATTGTAACATTTGGTGTCACATTCTTGACCTTGCTTTTGTTCATTTTCATTCATATACTATTTGAGCTCTTCTGGTCCTAATCTTTTGCATGATGTTCATTCTTAACATGATAAGCTGGTATAAAAAAATTCATGATCATTGGATGCTTTTCAGTTTTCATTTGGTTTTTCTAATTTGATTGTCTAATTGCTCACCTTTGCTTGCCTTGGCTTTACTTTGATCATTTGATGGCTTTGCCTTATTATTTGGCTTTGGTCCTTTTGAGGACTCTTTATTGTTTGATTGAATGTGCTTCTTGTGAAATGTTGACTTCTGTTTTGAATATTTGACTTGCCTTTGACCCTAGTCTTTGTACTAGTGGTTTGTACTCACCAATTATGTTTTGTATTTCAGGTATTGAGCAATTAGCACTAATGTTTGGTTTGGTCTCATTACTTGAGATGCAAGTTGCTTTGATTACTAACTCTTATTATGTTGTAGGTCCATTGATGTGATGAACTCACTTGAGTGCTTGCATTTGTGGCTTCCATTGTGTAGATATTGGAAAGTTCCACTGTTGTTGTTTGTTGGTTTTTTTCTGTCTGAGATATTGACTGTTTGGCTTTTGTACAGGTACATTAGTTGCTTTTAGCTCTTGCTTGAGCTTTTCTTAGGAGTGTGGTTGACACACCACCTAGGTAACCACTTTGTTTCTCCATGTAGTCTGGAAGCCCTGTCGCCTTTTGGCAGGCATTTGGCTGAAGTCCTCCTTAAGAGGCAATGATTGTGATTGTTTACATTTGTGCTAAAGACCTCTAAATGAGGCATGTTACTTGTTACGTCCTCCTAAGTGAAGAGGAAATTGACATATATAAGGGATTAGCAATCAATCCCCTGTTACTCAGTGAGTCGTTCATTACGCTCGCACTACGTGTTGATGCTCTTGAACACATAACCCAAGATCTTTGTATAGAGTCAGTCAAGTGGAATAGGGTCCCTCATTCTGGATCCCCACGCTTTCTTTGATTTGAGCTCACCCAGGCCAGGGTTAAGAGCATGAGGTCTTATCCTCATTACCACATTTCATCAGCTTCACCCTAACTCTCAATGTTAGTGGTTCAGAGCTTCAGCATACCCCTACAGTTTTGGCTTGTTTTTCGAGGTTGATATGACCCCTCTTGACTAAAGCCCAACCATTTGTCTGAGCCACTTGTTTGCATATAGTGAGTGATGCCTGTTCACTTGTGATGATGTTTATATGCTGTTTAAGCTGACTTGCTTCCTGTGTGAGTTAGTTTCTGATTAGAGACCTTAACTTAGGGATCGTTTGCATGACAACTTTTGGGCTCGAGTCGTAGTCTCCCTATTAGTTTGTTGTCTCCCTAGTCTCTGGTTAGGAGAGAGTTTCTCCCCTTCAACCCTTTTGTTTTTATTTTCTTTGTTGTGTGGATGTGCACCCTTCTTCTTTTTGTGGAGTTTGTTAGGAGTCGGATGTAAGTCCATTTATTGGCATTCTGTTTCCTGTTTGTGTTTGTTTGTTCGGAGTCGGATGTAAGTCCATCTATTGGCATTCTGTTTCCTATTTGTTGTTTGTTTGTTTTGAGGAGTCGGAAGTAAGTCCATCTATTGGCATTCTGTTTCCTGTTATGTGTGTTCTTTTGACGTCTCAGCGTCTTCTTTCAGTGTTTGTTTCGGCGTGCGTTAGCGAGCATGTCCCCCATTTCCCCGAACTACGTTGACTCTGATGTTTGTTTCTGACAAACTACGTAGGCCTAGGATGCGACATCCTGCCGAGTCCATTCCCTCCGTCTCTTTCACCTGTTTTGTTATTCCAGTGTGTGCAATTTCTTTGAGCAGTTTATCAGTAACCTTTTCCTATTCTTTTGAGCGTGGATCCCGTCGAGTACGGAGGACGTGAGGGGTGCTAATACCTTCCCCTTGCGTAACCGACTCCCGTACCTTGCAATCTCTGGTCGTAAGACCGTTCCTTTCCCTTTCTTAGGTTAGTCCTGTGCTCCCTTTCCGTCAGAGGATGAATATCGTCGGTGGAGGCTCTGTGTTTTTCCCGCCGGTTGTTTTTCGCGTTGCGATAGCTGGCGACTCTGTTGGGGATTACAGCAAAGAAAGTTGACCTCTTGCTGCTCCATCTTCCCTAAGCGAGTCAATCCTAGCGCTCCTTAGAGTAATTTTGGTTGCTTTTACTGTTTTATTTATTGCATTTGTGATTATTATGCTATGATTGTATATATTTGCATATGTGTTTGCGTGCATCATATTATCATTGTGCTGGATTCTGGACAGGTTGGTTCCTTTGATTTGGGGTGGGTGTTCTGAGTGGGGCTAAAACCCAGGCCCGAGTATACACCTAGGATTAGCGTGGTCTCATGTTTCCTCACATGTTGTATGACATGATGTTGTGACATGACATACCACAGCCGGATGAGGTTCTTTTGAGAGAGTCCTTCTGTTTGGAGTATTCCACTCAGGTTGGGTTATCTCTTTTGAGCTGTTGACTTCGGTGACCGTTCTTTCCCGGATCTTTGGTTTAGATGATCTTATGAGAGCTACAACGGCACACCCGAAAGGGCAAACCCGTTGAGTATCTTGCCCGATTGTCGAGACCATTATCCGCCTTAGGATGACCTTATTAGAATTCACCTGTGAGGGGAGGGTTTGATTCCTACAGATGCATGTTCTGGTGGTGACTCTTTGATGGTGACTAATGGTTCAGTTCTTGATCAAGGTCCTATTTATGAGTTGGATTTATGGATATTTATTTCCGGCATGCCGGAGTGCTGTCCGTGGTATTTATCAGCGGGTTCCGTTTATTTCGGATCCCTGGGTTGAATTGGAAGGTGTTGGTTCAGAGGATCTTGGTGTTATCCGCTCAGTGATTGTTTGGTGATGATGGTGATATATCCTCCGTTCCGTTTATTTCGGAACTCCAAAGTTGGACTTGTGGTTACTCGTTCCCTCAGATGGTTGGGATCAGTTCAGAGACCGGAACTTTCGCACAGTTGATGTTCAGATGACTTGGAGGATGGCACTGTGACTTGCATTCATGCATCTGCATCATTCCCATTTCGCATTCATCTGCATCTAACTCATGTCTATCCATACTCAGGGTACATTCTCGATTGAGGTTCTGATTGAGAGACATCCTGATGTCAGAATGTTGTTGTCGAATTTTTATCCGTCTCAATGAAGCCAGGAACGAAAGACAGAATGTTCCTCATACGGATAGACATTGCATGCATGCCTGAGCCATAATAACCTGTCTTCTGTTTCGCAGGTATTGGTTTCTAACATGTTAGATTGACTTAGGAATCGGTGCTCGCGTACGCCGAGTCATGCCTCTGCACATAGCTCGTCCGCACAGATACCCTATCAGACGCGACAAACCCAGACTAATGGATCCACTCAGCGCTGACATTCTCGAGCTGAAAGAGAAGATGAGTGAGTTAATCAACGCCAAATGAGGGTTCGCCCTAGGGCAACAGGAAATCGCCGAGAATGGAGAGGCCCCAGGTTAGGGAAGAATGATGGAAATTGTGGTGAAAGGAGACAAGTTTGGGATTGGCTATCAGTCGGGCCAAGGCTCGTCTGGACAGAATAGAGGACGTCGTCAACCGTTCACGTTCACCAGTGCTGGAATGCTAGATCCAGATCATGTCTGTGCGGTGGGTGAAGAGATTGACAGTGACTGCGAGCTCGAATCGTGGATAAAACCGTGCGTACCAGGGATGGAGATCCAGAACTGGAAGGCCTAAAAGATCATCACTGTCACTCTACGTGAAGAGTAATATATCTGTTTTTCAATTCTGTTTGCATGAGAGTCATACGTTTTGCCCGAAACGTAATGGTCCATTGTAAGGGTCACCTCATGTGTTTCATTTTGCAACATTTTGCATCATTAATAAAAGGATGTTTTTCACATTAAAAGAGGTGTTCCCTGTTTTTCATTTATTTTTGCAGTTTAAAAACAAAACAATAAAAATGGCAATGGTTTGTTTTCATTTTCCTTTTAATTTGCTTCGTTCCGGCTCTAAAGCAATGCATGAATCAACATTCATGCAGGTGCTATCATTCCCCGGATCTCATTGATAACAATCCTGTTACACCCCTATATGACTTCGACAATCCGATCTATCATGCCGAAGAAGAAGGCAAAGAAGATTGTGAACTGCCAGAGGAATTAGCCAGGTTTTTGAAACAAGAGGAGAAGGTGATTCAACCGCACGAGGAGCAAGTCGAGGTTGTGAATCTGGGCACCGAGGAGGTCAGAAAGGAAGTGAAAGTTGGGGCCGCTTTGGAGGTGAATGTCAAGAGCAGAATGGTAGCCTTGTTGAAAGAGTATGTTGATATCTTCGCCTGGTCTTATCAAGATATGCCAGGGTTGGATACCAATATTGTTGTGCATAAGTTACCATTGAGAGAAGACTGTCCTCCGGTGAAGCAGAAGTTGCGCCGAACTCGACCCGAGATGGCCATGAAAATCAAAGAGGAGGTTCAAAAGCAGTTGGATGCTGGTTTCCTAGCTGTCACTAATTATCCGCCTTGGGTCGCAAATATTATGCCGGTGCCGAAGAAGGACGGTAAGGTGAGAATGTGTGTGGACTACCGGGATTTGAACAGAGCTAGCCCGAAGGATGATTTCCCGTTACGTCACATCAATGTGTTGGTAGATAATACAACTCAGTTCTCGGTGTTTTCCTTCATGGATGGCTTTTCTGGCTATAATCAAATTAAGATGTCGCCAGATGATATGGAGAAAACAACGTTCATCACACCGTGGGGCACTTTTCGTTATAAGGTGATGCTAGTCGGTCTCAAGAACGCCGGTGCCACGTATCAAAGGGCTATGGTGACTTTGTTTCATGATATGATTCATCATGAAATCGAATGCTATGTTGATGACATGATAGCAACGTCCCAAACAGAAGAGGGGCATTTGGTAGACCTGGCTAAGCTGTTTGACCGGTTGAGACAATTCAGACTGAGGTTGAATCTGAATAAATGCACTTTCAAAGTGCGGTCCGGTAAGTTGCTGGGGTTTATTGTGAGCGAAAGAGGAATCGAGGTTGATCCTGCTAAAAGTAAAAGCAATACAAGAATGGCCTGAACCGAGAACAGAAAAAGAGGTTCGTGGCTTCTTAGGTAGATTGAACTACATTTCATGGTTCATATCTCATCTAATAGCCACGTGTGAACCCCTATTCAAGCTGTTAAGAAAAGATCAAACGGTCAGGTGGAATAATGATGCTTGCCAAGCGGCATTTGAAAAATAAAAGAATATTTGCAGGAGCCTCCGATTCTGATGCCTCTTGTGGAGGGATGACCGTTAATCCTGTACTTGACAGTCCTCGAGGGGTCTATGGGGTGTGTACTGGGGGAAGCATGACGAGTCTGGTCGAAAAGAGCATGCAATTTACTACCTTAGCAAAAAGTTTACCGACTGTGAAATAAAATATTCATTGCTCGAGAAAACTTGTTGTGCTTTGGCATGGGCTGCTCGCCGACTGAGACAGTATATGCTGGTTCATACCACTTTGTTGATTTCCAAGATGGATCCGATCAAGTATATATTTGAGAAGCCAGCAACCCATTGAGGATTATCACCCGATGAAGTTTGAGTTCCCTGATGAGGACATCATGTTTCTCAAATCGAAAGATTGGGAGGAACCGATCCCGGAGGAGGGGCCCGACCCTGAATCCGAGTGGATTCTGATGTCTGATGGGGCCGTTAATGTGAATGGTAGTGGGGTTGGTGCTGTTTCGGTTACGCCGAAGGGATCCCACATTCCTTTTGCTGCCCGGCTAGCATTTGAATGCACCAACAACGTGGCTGAGTACGAAGCTTGTATCCCGGGTATCGAACCTCGGTGCGTACATCTATTGGGGCAACGCCTTTCTCGCTGGTGTATGGGATGGAAGTTGTGCTACTAGTTGAGGTCCAGATCCCATCATTGAGAGTCCTGATGGACGTGAAATTGAAAGAGGCGGAATAGGTAAGGACTCGGTATGAAGAGTTGAGCCTGATTGAGGAAAAGAGGCTAGCAGCCATTTGTCATGGGTAGTTGTGCCAGCAGCGAATGAAGCGTGCTTTGACCGAGAGGTACGACCTCATGTGTATCATGTGGGAGATATGGTGGTGAAAAGGATCCTTCCTCCTCAGAACGATCGTCGGGGCAAGTGGACACCCAATTATGAAGGTCCATTCGTGGTCAAGAAGGTTTTCTCTGGCGGAGCCTTGTTATTGATCGACCATGGATGGCGAGGATTTTCCGTCCCCTGTGAATTCAGATGTAGTCAAAAAATACTTCGCATGAACTGACCCGCTGGACAAAAAGAAAAAAAGTCCAGGAAAAAAAGGGCATCCCGGCGAACCAAAAGAAAAAAAAAGGGTTCGGGCAAAAGTTAGGGATAAAGAATGAAAATAATATGTACACCTGGTAAGTCGAAAACCTGCAAAGGCGGCTTAGGCAAAAATGGGTATCCCGGTGGATTGAAAACCTGAAAAGGCCGTCCAGGCAAAAGAGGGATTAAAGCGAAGACTACAGTCTGAATTATCTGTACTTCATCGCGTTTCAGTGTCTACCATCTTGAAGGATGTGATCGGTCCAATCATTCCTCTCAGAAAGTGAAGAATTTGGGGGAAATTGAGAATATACGAGTCATAACAGAATTGGAAAATAGTGGATGTCGTGTTCACATTGCCAATAGGATAGTTTATTTCCTTTTTGGCGCAATTACCTCTTCCTAGGAATTGCTTCCTGATGTATTTGCCTTTATAGGCCATTTTCAATCAATAAAAGTCGTTATTCAGTCAAATTGCTCTCTTGTTTTTATTTTACTGTTTTGTTTGTAAAAAACGTCCGAATTTTTTATAAACATTGCATCTAAAAACATGAATTCTATACAATGACGTGCAGAAAGATAAAACATTTGAAAATCATTTTGAATGTTGAGTACACTTGAGTGTATTTTGTCCATACGACCCCCTGGGGCATGTATGTCTTGCTGTTTTGCAGGTTACTATCTTTGATTGCTGGCTAAAGCATATAAGCCAAAGCTTGTTCAAAGGTGTTTCGACACTGTCCAGTAGTATGAGAGGTTGGGTTGTCTAAGGCAAGTTCGAAACTTGTCTCCCCAGCGGGTTCGAGATTGGTGTTTCCTCAGCCAAGTCTGGAGTTTGCTGTAATCCCCAGCAGGGTTGAGAGTGTTTTTCCCCAGCAAGTCTGAAGGTTGCTGTTTCCCCAACGGAGGTGTGTTGTGGTTGTTTTCCCCAGTGAAATCCCCAAGCAGATCGGATTCAGTGGAGGTCGTCCCCAGTGAGGGTTATCATTTCCCCAACAGCAGTACTATTCCCCAGCGGGGTGGAGATTGGAGTGATATTGAGTTCCTCAGCAGAGTGGCTTGTGCCGTCCCCGGAGGGGGAGCATCATTAATCGCGTAGCATTTCCATAGTTATGGAGCATTACGCTGTAAAATCTATGCATCAGCATTGCAAGCATAAGCTAGTCCCAAGCTGTGGTTACCGTTCGAGGATTGGTTTAGCTGGTAGGTGAAGATGTTACTCTGTGGAGTTTAGCATCGCGATGTTGGGTCATCTACGTCGATTTCAGAAATTGTTTCTCCAACATGATTGAGAGGTTGGTGTTTTCCCAACAAGCGACTCCCTAGTTGAGTTGGTTTCTCTACCGTTCCGAGAATATCAGATCAGTAAGTATCCCCAGCAGTGCTACTCCCCACAGAGTTGGGAAATCGATTCAGGAATTATGTGCTCAGCAAAGTGATCATTTTCTTTCCCAGCAAGAGTTTTCCTCCCCTTGCATCTTGCAGGCTTACATCATTTCCCCAACAGAGGTGGATCATTTTTCAACATCGGTGTAGCACATTTGCAGCGGTTTCTCTTGGCAGCATTCAGGATCGATAATCCCCAAAGAGATTTATTTCTTCACCCGTCCGTGAAAGGAAAGCATGACTCCTCAGTTTAGTCCCCGGCAAGTGTCTGTCTTGTTTTGACATATGTAGATGTCATCCTGGCGATACCAGTTAGTGTCGTGTTGATACCCGTCATGTCTGTTTTTTTTTGTGTCGGTAAACATCGAATTTCTTCCCAGTCATCGATAAATGTTTGGTTGTGGTTCCTTTCTTCCCAATCATCGGAAAATGTCTGGTCATGGTTCCTTTCTTCCCAGTCATCGGTAAATGTCTGGTCGTGGTTCCTTTCTTCCTAGTCATCGGTAAATGTCTGGTCGTGGTTCCTTTCTTCCCAGTCATCGATAAATGTCTGGTCGTGGTTCCTTTCTTCCCAGTCATCGATAAATGTCTGGCCGTGGTTCCTTTCTTCCCAGTCATTGATAAATATCTGGTGTCGCGTTACGCGAAAAACCGGCGGGAAAACAAAACAACAGAGCCGCCACCGTGTGTTATTTATCCCAAAAGAGGGAAAGGAAACGCTCGAAGTAAACTTGGAAAGAACATGGTCTCGCGACCAGAGAGAGATGGGATCTTGAGTCGGTTATGCGTAGGGAAGGTATTAGCACCCCTACGCATTTGTCTTACTCGACGGGATCCACGCCCAAAAGGAAGGATAAGATTGCTAAAACTGCTCAAACAAACATCAAATACTGGCTGAAAAGAGATACATAAACGACAAAAGAAACTAACTCGGCAGGATATCGCATCCTGGGCCTTCGTAGTCTGTCAGGCACAGACATCAGAGTCGACGTAGTTCGGGACTAGGGGAAATGTGCTCGCTAGGATGTCGCATCCTATGCATACGTATCTTCTCTGACAGAAGAAGAATCAGAGCACTCGTAGCTCGGCTAACGCACGCCAAACAAAACCACACAGGAAACCGACTGCCAATCGCTGGACTTACGTCAGACTCCACACAAACAGGCAAACATGGAAACCGAATGCTAATCGCTGGACTTACATCAGACTCCGAACCAAACTCACACAGGAAACCAACTACCAATCGCTGGACTTACGTCAGACTCCAACAAGCAAACAAGACACAGGAAACCAACTGCCAATCGCTGGACTTACGTCAGACTCCTACGCAACACAAAGGAGAAAACAAAAAGGGCGCCCGGAGAGATCAGCTCATCTCCTGCCTACGTACCTCATCTGGTATGAGGATAAGGGCGACGTAGTTCCCCTACGCAAGGAAAGAACTTCTAACCTAACTAGAGACTGGGAAATGACCAACTAGAAGGGAGACTAACTCGAGCCTAATAGTTATCATGTAAATTCACCATGGTCCTAGGTTGAAGTTTCTATCTAACTTGCACAGGGAGCAAGCTATCCTAAACAGCACAGGCAAAGCAAACACACAAATAGCACACACTATATACAAACAAAGTGGGCTCACACAAGGTTAGGCTGTGAAACACAAGCCAACTAAAATCGGGTGAAGTTAGCTCTTAACTCTAACATTGAGAGTTAGGGTGAAGCAGATGAAATGGGAAGTGAAGATAAGACTTCACAGCTCTTATCCCTGGCCTGGGAGAGCTTCAGACAAATGAAAGTGTGGGAGTTCAGAAAGTTGGAACTCTTCTACACATATGACTAACACAACAGAGATCTTGGGTTAATATCCACAATGCATCAACACAAGGTGTGTGAGCAAAGTGATGACTCACAGAATAGCAGGAGATGGATTGCACATCTCTTTTATCTGCCAATTGCCTCATAGAGGTCTTTTCCTGCTTGGCACAAACTTAAACAAACACAAGCATTGCCTCTTAAGGAGGACTTCAGACAGGCGCCTGCCCAAGTAACAGGACAGGTCTTCCAGACTACATGAAGTCAGAGAAGTTATACCTCAATGCTTATGCAACCAAGCAAAGCAAAAGCAAGTTCACAATGAACTTAAGCAACTAATGTACCTTCAAGAAGCTACAGAACTGGAATCGCTCGAATCAGGTCTTGTAATGCAGAAACAGATGCTCCTCAATGCTTAGGTGGATGAATGGATGAAGAATGATAACTCAATCTTGCACGATTTGTCCAGAATTGCCAACTGCGATGGATGAGTTTGAACTTTAACAGCTTCGAATCTTGATGAAACTTGATGGATCTTGCTTCAATCTACCTCCACAATGCTTCTATGTGATGAATCAATCAAAGAACATGCAAGGTTTTTGAAGGAAATTGATGAAAAGTGAGAGAAAAAGTTTGAAGAGATTTTTCAGATCTGGAAATTATGAAGTGTTAATCCCATTTTCTGTTATGCTTTACCTTTTATATGGTCTGTTAACCATGTTTGTTAATCACAATTAAGCAATGCAAGTGTAATTAGTGAAAACCAAGTGTTTATGCAAATTGGCCAAAGCACCCTTTATGCATGAAATGGATGGAACAGTACACGAATTCCTTCTTAATTCACTTGGAAATGCTATTTTGAACCAAATGCAAATGGTGCCATGTGAAAGCAATGCTTAATTTTCAAATTACCACTTTCCCTCCAAAATTCAAATGAAAAGTCAAATATTTTTGTGATGGAAATGCATGATATGTGATGCCTGATTTGGATAGTGCATGTCAAAAGAGAAATGTTGCAAAAAGAGCCACTTCATTTGACCTTATGGTTCAAAAGTTATGCATGTTTGAAGTTCAAATTCACTTGGCCATGATTGATCCATATCTTTTCAACCATACATGAGAAATTCATGTTCTTGACTTTTTGGAAAGGTGAGAACAAGATCTTCAACTTTCATGCTGGACAAAATTTCATTTGAAGCTTGCTTGATGATGTAATCTTGAGGAGAAAACCTTTCCATTTTTGGCAATTTCAAATTACAGGTCACTTACTATTTTTGGAAACTTTTCATCTGACCTCAAATTCTTCATTGTTGATGTTTGAAATGTCAAATGAGACTTGTATGGACATGAATGAGGCCTCTCTAACCATCTCCCACCTTCAAATCCATGGTTGAATGCACAGTTGACTTTGGTTGACTTTCTAGGGTTTCAGATGAAATGCATCTTGACTGATGACCTCTGAACATCCAACCTTTGGCCAAACCACTTCAAAATGATCCCTAGGTCACATGAACACCATGAACCAACCCTAGGGCTTTGCTTCCATAGGAAATGCACTTGCTTGCTTGCACAACTGGATCTCCTGACCAGTCTTGACTGATGACTTGCACTAGGCAATGGACAATGCAATGCTATGCAGTGAACAATGCAATGCTAATGACCTAAAAATGAAAATGTATATACAAAATGGGAGGTGCAAATTTGAGGTGCTACATCTGGTCGTGGTTCCTTTCTTCCCAGTCATCGGTAAATGTCTGGTCTTGGTTCCTTTCTTCCCAGTCATCGATAAATGTCTGGTTGTGGTTCCTTTCTTCCCAGTCATCGATAAATGTCTGGTCGTGGTTCCATTCTTCCCAGTCATCGGTAAATGTCTGGTCGTGGTTCCTTTCTTCCCAGTCATCGATAAATGTCTGGTCGTGGTTCCTTTTTTCTCAGTCATCGATAAATGTCTGGTCGTAGTTCCTTTCTTCCCAGTCATCGATAAATGTCTGGTCGTGGTTCCTTTCTTCCCAGTCATCGATAAATGTCTGGTCGTGGTTCCTTTCTTCCTAGTCATCGATAAATGTCTGGTCGTGGTTCCTTTCTTCCCAATCATCGGTAAATGTCTGGTCATGTATCCTTTCATTGATAAATATCAATTCCTCAGTAGAGTCGTCAGTAAACGTCTGGTCTTGTTCCAATCGTAAACATCTTTTTCCTCTCCAGTGAAGCCGCCATCAGTAAATGGCCTCGATTTCCTTGGTTTATCGCCTACGGAGTGCAAATTCTCTGGTTCTTTTGGTATTCAATCCCTGTTTACCTTGAAAGTCTGATAGACATTGCTTTCATCCGTTCAGGTTCCCAGTTGATTGAATAGAGGCAGCTGTAGCACCTCAAATATGCCCTCCCCATTCATGCATTCATTTCATTTTTTAGGTCATTTATCATTCCATATTGCATTGCACCATATCAGTCAGAATAGGCATCAAGAGAATTCTCAGTGCAAAAGAGCAAGTATTTCCTTGAGATGAAGGCCACATGATTATTCTAAAGAGCTTATATGAGCTAGGGTTCATTTTGAAGCAATTTTACCAAGTGGTAGAGGCCCAAATTCATCAGTACATTTCCAGGTCATTTGAGGACCATAAAAGTCAACTGTGCATTTAACTGGGGCTTTGAGATGAGGAAGTGAGTGGAAGTATCTCAATCATGTTCAAACAAGGTTTATTCATCATGACAAACATCTATCTTGAAGATTTTGAAGTCATGGCTAAAGTTTCCAAAAATGGAAAGTGACCTGTAATTGAAAGTTTCCAAAAATGGCAAGTTTTTGGTCCACATTCAACTTGACTTTTCAACATCAAAGAAGCTTCAAATGGATTTTTGGTGAACATGAAAGTTGAAGATTTTGCTCTCCTCTTTTCAAAAAGTCCAAGATCGTGACCATCTGATGAATGGTTGAGAAGTTATGGCCCAATGATCACAAAGTATACATGGAAGTTCAACATGGCATAACTTTTGATCCAAAACTCCAAATTGAACCACTCTTTTTGCAAAAAGCTCCTTGTGACCAAGAGATTCCAAATCAATCATTGCCTTACATGAAAGAAGCTCATATGATTAAGTGTCCATACAAGTGCATTTTGGAGGGAAATTGGATAATTTGAATTTGGTGAATCACATGAGCAAAATACCAATCCCACATTGATTATTGAAGGATTTTAAGTGGATTTGAAGCTTAGCATGGCACTGTTCACGTGCACATTGCTCATGCTAAGCACACTTGCCAAATTTACCATGCACCTCATTTCTCCTTAATTTTCAATTAGCCAATGCCTAATCTCAATTTCAGCATGATTAGTGGGAAGTATATAAGCCAAATCTTAATCACATTTCAGGGAGAATAACAATTTGGATCAAAATTTCATTTCCCTCTCAATTTTCTCTCTCTTCAATTTTCAAATTTCTTCATCCAATTCCACAAAATTCTTGCATAATCTGGTTTATCATGCATCATTGAGTAGGATTCAAGGTTTGGTTTGAAGAATTTGGTCAAGAATCGTGCAGATCCAAAGCTTGAACATGAACATGGAAGCTTCAATTTGAGCTGGATCTAGGTGTTTCCAATTGCCAATTCGTGCATCATGCTTTATAACAAAGTTGAGGAAGAAGATCTGGACATTTTGGAGCCTTGAACACGCGTATCCATCAATTGTCATCTTGAACAAGGTGAAATTCGAATCTCATTATTTGCCTTTTCATGTACATGATCTTGTAGAGCTTGTTGTGCTGATGATGCTGATATAAATATTTTTGAATTTGGCTGGATATTGAGCGTGCTACATGAACTTTAAGTTTGGTTGTTCAATTTGTTTTCATTCGATCCGCTTGATTCATGGAGTTTTAGGCTAGATGAATATGATATTTGAATTCCTCATTGAAATACGGTTCGAACCATGTATAGTTTGTTAATTTCTGGAAAATTTCTTGTTGGAGCGCCGCCTGTGCCATCGGAGAAGATGGCTAAAACCGCCGTCCTCCGCCGTCTGTGAATAGTGCTAGGGTTTGCAGGCCAAACGCTGCGTTTCGCTTGTTGAACGCGCTTGGAACCTTTGAAGCGCGGGTTCGATCCTAGCGCTTGTGCTTTTCTGATTTCCAAATTAATTTTGGTTGAGCGCTTCTTTTGACCTTAGGCACGCTGGTTCGATCCTTCACCATGCCTTTTGTTTTATTTCATTTTGAATTATCATTTGACCAGATGTTCATGTGTTCGATTCCACGCATATGCGTTTTCTGAATTTTCGCTTGTGAATATTCTCATTGTCCATGCACGTGTGTTCGAATCTGGCTTGGTGTATGTTGCTGAATTTTCATTTCAAATATCATTTTCTATTTATTTCATATTATTTCCTTTTATTTCATCAACTTTGAAAAATCATAAAAAATAGTATACAAATCCAAATTGATCCAAACTTTTTTCCACATGATTGTTTCAATGTCTATTATTTTTTTGATGTTTATGTCATGATTTTTGTGCTTCTGGATTTTTAATTGTGATTGCTTGATTGAACATGATGCCATATTGATATGTTGCGTTCATTTGATTGTAAAATGCTCATGGTTTGTCCAATTGACTTGAAATTTGGCATGCTTAATCCTAACATGTGATTTGATGTTTGAGATTTTTTTCATATACCATCATTGTTTTGGACACATGAACATATGTTGTAACATTTGGTGTCACATTCTTGACCTTGCTTTTGTTCATTTTCATTCATATACTATTTGAGCTTTTCTAGTCCTAATCTTTTGCATGATGTTCATTCTTAACATGATAAGCTGGTATAAAAATTTTCATGATCATTGGATGCTTTTCTGTTTTAATTTGGTTTTTCTAATTTGATTGTCTAATTGCTCACCTTTGCTTGCCTTGGCTTTACTTTGATCATTTGATGGCTTTGCCTTATGATTTGGCTTTGGTCCTTTTGAGGACTCTTTCTTGTTTGATTGAATGTGCTTCATGTGAAATGTTGACTTCTGTTTTGACTATTTGACTTTCCTTTGACCCTAGTCTTTGTACTAGTGGTTTGTACTCACCAATTGTGTTTTGTATTTCAGGTATTGAGCAATTAGCACTAATGTTTGGTTTGGTCTCATTACTTGAGATGCAAGTTGCTTTGATTACTAACTCTTATTGTGTTGTAGGTTCATTGATATGATGAACTCACTTGAGTGCTTGCATTTGTGACTTGCATTGTGTAGATATTGGAAATTTTCACTGTTGTTGTTTGTTGGTTTTTTTCTGTCTGAGATATTGACTGTTTGGCTTTTGTACAGGTACATTAGTCGCTTTTAGCTCTTGCTTGAGCTTTGCTTTGGAGTGTGGTTGACACACCACCTAGGTAACCACTCTGTTTCTCCATGTAGTCTAGAAGCCCTGTCGCCTTTTGGCAGGCATTTGGCTGAAGTCCTCCTTAAGAGGCAATGATTGTGATTGTTTACATTTGTGCTAAAGACCTCTAAATGAGGCATGTTACTTTTTAAGTCCTCCTAAGTGAAGAGGCAATTGACAGATAGAAGGGATTAGCAATCAATCCCCTGTTACTCAGTGAGTCGTTCATTATGGTCGCACTACGTGCTAATGCTCTTGAACACATAACCCAAGATCTTTGTATAGAGTCAGTCAAGTGGAATAGGGTCCCTCATTCTGGATCCCCACGCTTTCTTTGATTTGAGCTCACCCAGGCCAGGGTTAAGAGCATGAGGTCTTATCCTCATTACCACATTTCATCAGCTTCACCCTAACTCTCAATGTTAGTGGTTAAGAGCTTCAGCATACCTTTACAGTTTTGGCTTGTTTGTCGAGGTTGATATGACCCCTCTTGACTAAAGCCCAACCATTTGTTTGAGCCACTTGTTTGCATATAGTGAGTGATGCATGTTCACTTGTGATGATGTTTATTTGCTGTTTAAGCAGACTTGCTTCCTGTGTGAGTTAGGTTCTGATTAGAGACCTCAACTTAGGGATCGTTTGCATGACAACTTTTAGGCTCGAGTAGTAGTCTCCCTATTAGTTTGTTGTCTCCCTAGTCTCTGGTTAGGAGAGAGTTTCTCCCCTGTTAAGGGGAACTACGTCGCCCTGATTCTCATACCAGATGAGATACGTAGGCAGGAGATTGAGCGAGATCTCTCCGGGCACCCTTTCAACCCTTTTGTTTTTATTTTCTTTGTTGTGTGGGTGTGCACCCTTCTTCTTTTTGTGGAGTTTGTTAGGAGTCGGATGTAAGTCCATTTATTGGCATTCTGTTTCCTGTTTGCGTTTGTTTGTTCGGAGTCGGATGTAAGTCCATCTATTGGCATTCTGTTTCCTGTTTGTTGTTTGTTTGTTTTGAGGAGTCGGAAGTAAGTCCATCTATTGGCATTCTGTTTCCTGTTATGTGTGTTCTTTTGACGTCTCAGCGTCTCCTTTCAGTGTTTGTTTCGGCGTGCGTTAGCCGAGCTACGAGTGCTCTGATTCTTTCTTGGTTAGAGAAGATACGTATGCATAGGATGTGATGTCCTAGCGAGCATGTCTCCCATTTCCCCAAACTACGTTGACTCTGATGTTAGTTTCTGACAAACTACGTAGGCCTAGGATGCGACATCCTACCGAGTCCATTCCCTCCGTCTCTTTCACCTGTTTTGTTATTCCAGTGTGTGCAATTTCTTTGAGCAGTTTATCAGCAACCTTTTCCTATTCTTTTGAGCGTGGATCCCGTCGAGTACGGCGGACGTGAGGGGTGCTAATACCTTCCCCTTGCGTAACCGACTCCCGTACCTTGCAATCTCTGGTCGTAAGACCGTTCCTTTCCCTTTCTTAGGTTAGTCCTGCGCTCCCTTTCCGTCAGAGGATGAATAACGTCGGTGGCGGCTCTGTGTTTTTCCCGCCGGTTATTTTTTGCGTTGCGACACTCATCATTGTTTGCAGACCTCTCACTAGAGGTGTGGGCTTCAGCTTCCTTAGCATGTTCAATATGTTCATCTTCAGCTTGCTCCAAGCTTGCAATCAAGGCTTCCAACGATTGTTTCCTAGCTGTTACTACCCTTATCCCTTCACCCAGCTCTTTACAAGTCTCCTTAAGCTCAGCAATTGTTCCACTTTTTGAGGCTGGCTTTTTCATGGAAGATGTCATGACAATATCCTCGACATGACTGCCTTCAAACAGTTTATAGTGCACAGACAGAGCAGGTTTTCTTCTACTAGGTAAGTCATTAGAGCAGAGAATACCAGGGTGTTGATTCAGGATAATCCCTCAGATCATAGAGGGCAAGGCAATAGGCAGCTTAACTGCATTAGTAGATGCATGCTTGATGATTTGTTCAAATATAAATCTACCATAGTCAAAATTCACTTTGGTTCCAACAACAAAAATAAACCTTCCAAGGGTATTAGCAATGGTGGAAATATGGTTGGTATGCACCAAATTTGCAGCTCGTATTTTATGCAATATAGCATACTTGACAGTCAACTTCCCAGCAGGAAGATGCTTTTTAATAGGCCAACATTTCACCTGCCTAGTTGTAATCTGTCTACAAACCTCATTGTCTGTAGCTTCTAATTCACCTGCACCCTCAATTTTTCTTCCCAGAAAATTGTTAATAACAGTGGGAGAGAATGTGATACACTTACCCCTCACAAACACCTTGCAAAATTCCTTGTTGTTCTTATCAGCAATATCCTCAGGAATGTTGACAATGAATTCCTTAACTAAACCTTTATAGCATTGAGAGAACCCAGCCACAGTCTTCAACAACCCAACAGCCTTTATCAGGTCCATGACCTCCTTGACTTCATCAATATCTTTTCCCAACTCCCTTTCCACAACCACCCTTCTTTGAATCACAAATTTCCACTTGGCAGCTCCATCCTCAAGATGGAAAGACATGTTATCCAAGTGCACAGCAGCAACTTTAACATGAGACTTCCTCACAATGATTTTCTTCACAGGAGAGATGACAGGGATATCTTCCTCAACATCCTCTTCAGACTCAGAATCTTCTCTAACCTTCCTCTTCTTCACTTCAACCTTGCTCCAAGATTTGGAGGGCCCAATACCAACAGTCTTCTTAGCTTTTCTAGCTGACATAAGTTCAGCCACAGATCTTCCTTTTCGAGTCTTCGTGCATTTAGCCACACTTGGCTTTAAATGATGAAGTAAGTTATCCTCTTGATCATCAGACCTATCATCCTCTAGGTCATTCACATCGTTTGCATTATCATGCTTCTTAGAGTGGGAAGCATCGACAATTTTAGATGCCACATATTTTCCTTTATCAGACACAGTTTGCCCTAGAGAGCACAACCCTTCAGCAGCCATGTCCTTCTCAGAACTAGAGAAATCGTCATCCTTCTCACTATGTTGTTCAACCTTAGGAGATGGGTACATTTTAGACAGGGGAGTAGAGACTCCCTTCAGAGAATGTCTTTCATTAAGGATTCTAATGACTAGGTTTCTTATAACACGATCAGTGTGGTGTATATCTTCCTTAGAATTAGTGGCAGGAATTGAGCCAGAAGGGATACTAGAGATGTTACCTTGATTGGGGCATGCAGAAGCTGAGGCATCCATGGGATGGTTCAAATTAAGGACCTCACAGAGAATAACTGATAGAGGAACCACATCCAGAATCTCATCATCGAAAATGTCCATGGAAGGAGCGCTAACCTTTTGAATAGACTTAGTAGTTTTTGAAGTAGAAGTATTTTGATGTTGTGACATTTTGGAGTTTTTATGGAAAAAGTGTAGTTTCCCTAGTAGAGGTGTGTGAGGAAGGAGCAGGAAGATGGAGTAGGTAGTGAAGTTGTGGGGGTAGCGTGTGAAGACGTAATAGATGGTATTTCCAAAACTAGGTGATGATTTGGCATAATGGGGGCACTTTATTTTAGCCACATAGACACTGATTTGCTTACTTTTCCCACTCCATATTAATTGCTGCAAGTCTTCATAAATGCAAAGCCCTAGTTTTCCTCTCAGGACTTCAAACTGATTTGCATCCAAGGCCTTTGTAAAAATATCAGCTAACTGCATCTCGGTAGCAACATACTCTAAGGCTACAATCTTATCCTCCACGAGTTCTCTAATAAAATGGTGACAAATATCAATATGTTTTGTCCTGATGTGCTGAATAGGATTCTTTGAGATGTTTATAGCACTCAGGTTGTCACAGTACAATGTCATGACATCTTGCGTGACATCGTATTCAGTCAGCATTTGTTTCATCCACACTAGTTGAGAACAACTACTTCCAACTCCTATGTATTCAGCTTCAGCAGTAGATAGAGAAACACAATTTTTCTTCTTACTAAACCATGATATTAAATTGTTCCCCAAGAAGAAGCATCCTCCTGATGTGTTTTTCCTATCATCAGCACTTCCAGCCCAATCAACATCACAATATCCAGACAACACAGATTCAGATCCATGAGTGTATAGCATCCCATAGTCACAAGTGCCATTGACATATTTCAGGATCCTTTTCACTTGGTTTATATGGCTCATCTTTGGTTCAGCTTGATATCTAGCACAAACACCTACAGTGAAGGCAATGTCAGGTCTGCTTGCGATATAACAGACTTCCTATCATGCTTCTGTAGAGACTTTGATCCACACTGACACCATTTTCATCTTTACACACTTTCAGATGAGTAGGAGCAGGTGTCCTCTTGTGACTTGCATTCTCCATGCCAAACTTCTTAACAATATTCTTGGCATATTTACTTTGAGATATAAAGATAGAATCTTCCATCTGCTTGACTTGCAGGCCAAGAAAATAGGTTAGTTCCCCAACAAGGCTCATTTCAAATTCATACTGCATTTGCTCAACAAAATGTTGAACCATTTTACTTGACATCCCCCCAAAAACAATATCATCCACATAGATCTGAGCAACCATGAGCTTTCCTCCTTCATCTTGGACAAATAAAGTCTTATCAATGCCTCCCTTTCTGTATTCATTGCCAATGCGAAACACTGTGAGTCTCTCATACCAAGCTCTAGGAGCTTGTTTCAACCCATAAAGAGATTTCCTCAACTTATACACATGCTTTGGAAGATTTGGGTCTGTGAATACCTTTGTTTGTTCAACATATACTTCCTCATTCAAGTAGCCATTTAAGAAGGCACTTTTCACATCCATTTGGAACAATTTAAACTTCAGAGTACATGCCACTCCTAGAAATAATCTAATGGACTCCAGGCGAGCTACAGGAGCAAATGTTTCATCAAAGTCAACTCCTTCAACTTGAGTGTATCCTTGTGCTACCAATCTTGCTTTATTTCTAGTAACCACACCTTTTTCATCAGATTTATTCTTGTAAACCCACTTTGTTCCAATAACATTTATTCCTTCAGGTCTTGGAACCAATTCCCATACTTCATTTCTCTTGAATTAGCCTAACTCTCCTGGCATGGCATTGATCCAAAATTCATCATTTAAGGCTTCTTTAACATTCTTAGGCTCAATCTTGGACACAAAACAGGCATGTGAAATCACTTCCCTTGATCTAGTGGTGACCCCCTTATTTGGGTCTCCTATAATGAGATCTTTAGGATGATCCTTCTGAGTTCTGATAGAGGGTCCCTTATTAACTTTATCAACTTCAGTTTCAGCTTAAGTGGACTCACTCTCACTACTTTTGTCCAGGAGATCAGCTAGAGCATCATTCCGAAATGTTTCAACATCATTTGTGACATCAGTCTCTTGATCATCAATAACAACATTGATAGACTCCATCATAACTTTTGTCCTGGAATTAAACACTCTAAAGGCTCTGTTGTTTGTTGAGTAGCCCAGAAATATTCCTTCATCACTCTTGGGGTCCATTTTCCTCCTTTGTTCACGATCAGCCAGGATATAGCATTTACTACCAAACATGTGTAAGTATTTGACAGTAGGTCTTCTTCCCTTCCAGACTTCATATAAAGTGGTTGAGGTCCCTTTTCTCAAGGTTACTCTATTGTGAACATAGCAGGCCGTGTTCATAGCTTCGGCCCAGAAGTGGTAAGGAAACTTCTTAGCATGAACCATAGCTCTAGCAGATTCTTGGAGAGTTCTATTTTTCCTTTCCACCACACTATTTTGCTGAGGGGTAATGGGAGAAGAGAACTCATGACTAATCCCTTCAGATGAACAAAATTCAGCAAATTTACTGTTCTCAAATTCTTTCCCATGATAACTTCTGATTCTAATAACATGACTTTCTCTTTCTCTTTGAAGTCTTTGATAAAGGTCTTTGAACACATCAAACACATCAGATTTTTCCCTTATAAAATTCACCCAGGTATATCTGGAGAAGTCGTCCACCACAACATAAGCATACCTTTTCCCACCAATACTTTCCACTTGCATAGGTCCCATCAAGTCCATGTGGAGAAGTTCCAACACTCTAGATATGGTATCATGTTTGATCTTCTAATGTGACATCTTTGTCTGCTTTCCAATCTGACATTCACCACATACTCTTCCTTCTTCAATCTTTAATTTTGGGATTCCTCTGACAACTTCAACAGATATGATCCTCTTCATTCCTTTAAGATGAAGATGACCCAATTTTTGATGCCATAGTTTCACTTCTTCTTCTTTAGCTAGAGCACATATTGATGAATAACTAGTTTCTTGAGAAATCCACATATAGAAATTGTCCTTAGATCTGAATCCTCTCATGATCACCTCACTTTTTGCATTAGTAATCAAGCAATCAGTTTTTGTGAAATTCACATTTAGACCTTGATCACATAGTTGGTTTATGATCCTCTTCATTCCTTTAACAAGCAGCATATTATCAAGGTTAGGAACTCCATGGCAGTTCAACTTTCCAATCCCCTTGATTTCACCCTTTGCTCCATCACCAAAAGTTACATAGCTGGTGACATGGGATTGAAGATCCACCGGCAGGTTTTTATTTCCAGTCATGTGTCTGGAGCATCCACTGTCAAAGTACCAATCTTCTTTGGCTGAGACTCTGAAGGAAGTGTGAGCTATCAAGTTAGTAGCACCAGCCCTAGGAACCTAGTGTTTTCTGTTAGCAGAGATGTGTTATTTGGGTCTAGGTTGATTAGTAGGACTAGGATAACCATACAACCTAAAGCAGAATGGTTTTATGTGACCAGATTTCCCACAATAATGACATCTCCATCTTTGGTGTTTTCCTTTATGTTGTCTTTCCTTGTGATGTTGAGACACCTGATGTGACATCTTTGGTTTGCTACCAGTGGGACTACAGTCAAGAGAGGATTCATTGAACCCAAGGCCATTCATGTCTCCTGCCATCTTTCCAACCTAGAGGATTTTGTCTAAGGTGTCCGATCCACTATTTAACATTTTGACATACTTTGTCATCTCATCCCGTTTGGAATTCAGGAACACAACTTCAATCTTCAACTTAGAGATGGTTTCTAAGTGTTTTGTCCTCTCAGTCTCTAGCTGAGTTATCAGTTTCTTCTGATTTTCCACTTGTTGACACACTTCTTCACTTCTGAAACACAACTTCCTGTAAGAAGTAGCTAATTCATCAAAGGTCAATTCATCATCATTGGAGTCTTCATCAGGATCCCATTTCCCAGTCAAGGCAGTCATAAGATTGGCAGATTCTCCTTCTGTTTCACTTTCAGAATTATCATCAGACTAGGTAGCAGCAAGACTCTTCTTCTGTTTCTTGAGATAGGTCCCACATTCAGCTCTAATGTGACCATACCCTTCAGATTCATGGCACTGAATTCCTTTGCCCTGTCTGGATTTTTCTTCAGATTTTGTTCTTCTTCCAGCATCATTGGGCCTACTGATGTCAAATGAGTTATTCTTGACATTAGACTTTGACCTCACATCCATCCTCTTTAGGATGTTGTTGAATTTTATTCCAAGTAACGCTAAATCATTTGCCATATCTTCATCAGTATCATGACTACTTTCTTCCTTTTTATCTTTAGTGTTTGACATAAAGGCTATGCTTTTGACTTTCTTTTCAGATCCATCACTCATTCCCAACTCAAATGTTTGGAGGGATCCAATTAGCTCATTCACTTTCATCTTGCAGATATCTTGAGATTCTTCTATGGCTGTCCCTTTCATGGCAAATATCTTGGGAAGTGATCTAAGAATTTTTCTCACAAGCTTTTCATCTGACATCTTCTTACCCAGGGCTCTTGAGGAATTTGCAATTTCAAGGATATTCAGATGGAAGTCATGAATACTTTCATCTTCTTTCATCCTAAAATTCTCAAACTTTGTAGTAAGCAGTTGCAATTTAGACATCTTCACTCTAGAGGTACCTTCATGAGTGGTTTTGAGAATAATCCAAGCATCTTTAGCCACCTCACAATTTTTCACCAGTCTGAAGATGTTCTTATCAACCCCATTGAATGTAGAATTCAATGCTTTAGAGTTTCCAAGAGCTAGTTCATCCTCCTCCTTTGTCCATTCTTCCCCAGGCTTCTTATCAGTTGTAACTTCTTCATCCTTTGTAGTGAAAGGATGTTCCCAGCCTGTTATAACAACCTTCCAAGCCTTATTATCCAACGATTTCATGAAGGCTACCATTCTAGGTTTCCAGTAGTCATAGTTAGATCCATCCAAAATTGGTGGTCTGTGCACAAATCCTCCGTCTCTATCCATAGTACCAGAAAGTAGCGGCCTAAGATCTCACCCAGAGCCAAAGCTGGATGCCTGCTCTGATACCAATTGAAATTCTGGTATCAGATATGAGATGTCGAAGGTAATGTCACGACACTAATATCTTAACAACAAATGAAATATAAACAAGATAAAAACAGAGAAACAATTTGAATAAGTGACACAAGCAATTGTTAACCCAATTCGGTGCAAACTCACCTACGTCTGGGGGCTACTAAGCTAGGAAGGAAATCCACTAAACAAAATTATTTCAAAGACTCTCCGTAAACAACTTTAAGTTACAGTCTTTTCACATAATCTCTACCCGTGTGACTTCTATCTAAGAACTCTTAGATATGAGACCCTACTCACTCCCCCTCAATCACAGCAGTGATATAAGAACAAATACAAAAAGAAAGAAGACACACTTCAAGGACACATACTTGATCTTGCTTAAGAGCTTCAACCAAGTAAACAAATACACTCGTACTTCAAAGCTTAGAGTGGTAAAATTACAACACAAAACTCAGTCCAGTTCATACATCAACAAGATGAATGAATGACTCATAATTCACAAGTTCACACAAGACTAAAACCCTAAAACTCTCTCACTTCATCGTATGTATCTTGTGTATCTAAAACAGGTTTTACATGGCCTTTAAATAGAAGCTTTTTGAATGGGCTTGGGCAGCATGAAACCCTAATTCTATTTTAATTGCGTATCTCCTAAGAAACAACAACTAATCATTTCTTTTTGTAGAATAAAACATTCTGGTTTAAAATAGAATTACTCCTTGATTAGCGCATGCAATCTCCACATAAGCATACAAAGATTTGCATGAAAAGTGCAACAACAAAACACATAACATTCAGACTGAATGTTCTGTATGCACATGTCTTAACATTGGATCTGATATCTTTACCAAAATTGATGCCAACACATAGAACCAACAAAGATTTTATGAAGCTTAGGGGTAAAAATTGGGGTATGACAGTAGGAGTTTAGCCAACCACAAACCAAGTAAAATTATGGAGAATTGAGAGTGAATCAAAGAGTTGAATTTCTGGAATGTGAATGATGTTGGACTTGCTTCCTCTTGCTTGTAGGAGAAGATTGGGACATAAAAGGCTTTGAATCCTTGAAGTCTTAGTTCAAAAACAGAATGAGAACTAAAAGTCGATTTCAAATTGAAACCTTTAAGGTATTCTTCTAATGGAGGTTTGGGATTGATGAGAAAATCTTAGGCAAGGGTTCCCCTTCATTTTTAGGCCAATTGAGTTCTTTAAATAGGCAAGGCAATGTGATATTCAAACCATTTCAAAATGAATCCAGAAATAGCAACTCTTGTGCATGGTTGCATGAGCATGCATTCAGGCCCAAATGAAGATTGCAAAAGGTCCAAACTCGTGCATATTTGATGATGAGATCACTTCATGAAGCCATGCAAAGTTGTGTGAAAATTGAGTTCTAAAGTTTCCAAATAGGGACATTCAAAATAACCATGTGCAAGTCCCTCAGCTTTGATCCAAATGCAATGATATTACACTCTTTGGAAAGCTAGCATGAAGGGGAACAATGTTCATGTTGAAAGTTCTTCCATTTGGAGCTTGGATCATGATGAATTCTGGTGTGGAAGTTGGAGGAATCACACATACTTGAAAATTTTCTAAGTTAAAAGTCAAATGACCCCTTTTTCCACCTTGAATAAATTTTGATATGAACTTCAAATGACCTTGGTTCCTTCTTATAGGTTGCATCTATTTAAATTACATTCAATTTGGTCACAAATTTGACACCATTTGGATTTTTCATGATGGTGTTATGGATTTTAGAAGTTAAGGAAAATGCATGTTCAATGGTAATGGCCCAAAATGACCTATAATGTTTCCTCATGGAACATGACCTTGCACCTAGAATTTGAATTTTCTCAAAGAATAAAAGTTGAAGAAGGCATCTTGAAATTAATCATGAAACTTGGATGATCTTCATATCATAAAAATTGAGCAAGTTGTGTTCTTAGAAGTTGACCTTCCATCTAGGGCAAAGACAAAATGACCTATAATCTTTCACCATAAAAAATTACTTTCCAAGCAAAATTAGATCTTAATGTCAACATTAAAGTTGTTAGGAATATAATAAAGAGTAAATTTTCTCTTGAAATCATTTTCATATGACGAATATTATAGGAGATAGGGTTTAGGGAACCCTATATTTGACTAGTTGACTTTTTTGGTCAACCTCCTTGACCAACTTGAAAACTTGAAGTTCTCTTGTTCTTTGGGGCTCATGGAGGATCATATATGAATAAGATGAAGTATAATGGAGTATCCCTTGATATCATTGACCAATTGTTGAAGAAACTTGCTTGATGAATTAAGGCTTCCTTGACAAACAAGCTTCAAACTCTTGATGAATTCTTGATCAATATAACAAATGAAGAACATGATTCCATATATGACACTTGGAACCAATTTGAAACTTTCTTTTATTGATCTCTTGCACTGAGGGTCTCAAACCCTAGATGTGAGCCTTATGAGGCATTAGTGGATGCACACACTACCTGTAAAAGAAATAAAGCTACACTAGACATATTTTTGGAATTTTTCTTAGTAAACAAAGAAAAATAAAGTATGATACAATCACAAATGCTTCATGACTCTCCCAATAAAAACCCAATGAATTAGGGGGGAGGAGGATACAAAGATGTGATCCCAAAGCCAATGCAAATGATGAGATGACATGAGGGATCTTAGGGGTAAAAATTGGGGTCTTACAGTTGCCCATATTTAAGGTCATTCTAGCCGAGGATGTGAAGGTTAAAATCTTTGTATCAACTCGGTAGAATGGACTTAAATAACGACATCAAGAAACAAATTTTGGTCCGTAAGAGACCTCATGATGTGTATGATATGAATGCAAAAATAATCTTTGTGGGGAGTATATTGCCACAAAGGAAAATACTCCAAGAGAGACTGAAAGTCCACAGCAGCATAATGCATTCCATAAGGAAAAACTCAGTAAGGAGACAGAGACTCTGGGGATAAAAAGCTATGCATAGGCCAGGCTACGACTTCAAAACTGATGGAGACACGAGGAGATTTCCATGAAAATAAATTAATGGAGAGACTCAAGTTGGGGAAAGAATCAGCATGTCTCAGAATAAAACAAACATAGAAAGAAACAACCACCAGGGAAAGGTGTAAATAATAACAAAGTTGAAATGCCCAGACAGAAGGAAATTCAATTTCACAAAGAAACACGAATCCAGACTCAATTGGGGGGGGGGGAGCAAAAACTTCAACACAGGAGTAAAAGAGATATATTATCTACCACTTATTATTGGGTAGGAAAATAATACACTTAGGCAGACTAACATTTGTAAGACCCTAATTTTGACCCTAAGATCCCTCATGGCCTCATATCATTGCTCATTGCATTGCCTCAAGGATCATAGCATGTGTGGCTCCTTAACCCTTGGGTTGGGACTTGTGTGAGTTGGTTTGAGACCACCAATCATGCTTGGATTGTATATTATTTCTTTTATTATTTTGTTAACTAACCAAAAGCACACAAAATATGTTACTAACTCTTTTGTTTTTGAAGCTCAAGTGAACTTGTGATCCCCTGAGCATAGGAGGCTCCTATGCTCAATGAAGTGGCTAGATGAAATTGAAAGCAAGCATGATAATGGTCCACAAAGCTCTAAATCACCATATATGTCTCCCAAGTATCTCAATTTTCCAATTTTATCAAGATAAACCAAAGGGCTTGAGGATTGTTTCCCAAGGAAACCCTAATTCAGTTGTGCTTCAACTGTGCCTTGCTCATGAAACAACCTCAACCTATGATCAGATTCAATAAAGGTAAGTTCTTTAATTAATTATTTTATGCATATATGAGCCTATTTGAGTATCCTCAATCATTCATTCATCAAGATTTGAAGTTTGGCCTTGAGAAGTTGACCAGCCAAGTCATCTAACTAAATTGAAGATCACTAAGACCTAGCTTTTGATGTGTTTGTCAAATAAAGATGACCCCAAGAGAAACAATGTTCTTAAGAACCATATAAACAACTTTCATGTTCATAAAAAATCCATTTGAAACTTGGAAGGTCATCATTCATTTCAAAACATTATAGGTCATTTTGACTGAAACCTTAATTTTGGGTCAACTTCCCAAGGACCTAACTTCCGTAATTTTTATGGTTTTGAGATGCTACCAATTTCATTGGAAATATTAAGATGTCTACTTCAAATGTTATGTTGGAAAAAATTTCATAATCCTAAAAGAAACACATGTGATAATACAAAACGTTATAGGTCACTTTGAACAAAAACCATTGAATGTGAAAAATGTCCAACTTCAAGTGCCCATAACTTTATCATAAAAAATCTAAATGATGCAAAATTTAAGTCCCAATTGATCATCTTGAAAAGATCGACAACTTTTATGTTGGAGGTTTTTCCATTTGATTCTTTCTTAATTGAATCCAAAGGGCTTGAAGTTGGTCACTTTTGGGAAAAAATTTCAAAGTAAACCTAGACATGTTTTGTACCTCAAACTTCAAGGCCAGTTTTCACAAATTTCCAAACTCCAAATGGATTTTTGCCCAACATAGCTTTTGTTTCTTATGTCAATACCTTTCCAACCATTACTCACATGACCATGTTTGGATTTTCTATGTGTGACTTTCGAAGAGGTGAATGTTTATGACCAAATATGTAATTCACTTTTAATCTTCATGCACAAGCACGTACCAGGCCATTTGCACGTCCAATTCAACTTAATATGATATCAGCTTGCATTTCAATCCAATTTTGGGCCTCACATGCTCCTGTACAGGACCATGCATGGAGGACCCAAAGCTTCATGCACACGAGTTCTTCATTTGCTTGCATCCATCTCAGCTATAAATACATTGCCATGCTCATTGAAAAAAAAACCTTATGGTGATCTGAAGCTCTACTGAAATCAAAGCCTAACCTCACTCAAAGGAATTCCAATTTTTGTTTCTCAAATTCAAGCTTGAATTTCAACACAATCAATTGATCTTCAAGTCTTATTCCTTAGCCTTGCATTCATATCACATCTCAAGATCAAATTGGAAGCAAAAGTTTGAAGGAATCGTGTTGTTCAAAGTTGCTCTTCAAAGGTATAACACCAAATTGTTTTGATCTAAAGCTAGCCATACAATGTGAATTGCTTATGTTTAACATTTTTTCTGAAGTCCTCGAGCAAGAGGCAGGCCAATGGTGGTCTTGATTTCATGATTTGAAGCATTTCAGTTTGCATATCTGGATTTTCAAGCTCAGATTTCTCACTTAATAAAAACGTTGAGCACAATCCAAGGTTACAGGGGTGATGTACATCACCCTAGCTTCATTTTGGTACCATGTTTGTTTATTTTCATTGAGGTTCAAAAAACCTGCGCGTGGTGGCTGAAATTTGTTTGCTGGCCGAAGAAGATGATGGTTTCCACCACCATCCCCACGTGGATGAGTCTGATCCCTTGGATCTCCTTCCAACGTTCTAATCCTAGCCTTTGATTTATTTGACTTGTTTTAATCCATCATGTTGCGCGCTTGACCAATGCCTACCATATGACCGTGTCTCTGAGCCGTGTGATGGAGCCATGTCATTTAATGAAGCTGATCCAAGGGGCGCGCATTTTTGCTATTTTATTATTTCTATTTTATTTTCTTTTAATTCCTTTTAATTTCAAAAATTCATAACTATTTTATTTGAAGTCACAAAAATATGAGACAAATGGCAAAAAAATTCTTAAAAAATCTAGTTTCATAATCTGATTTTTAATTATTTTTGTGACTTCATTTAATATTTTTTGTGATTTATTTTGTTTTTAATAGTTTTTAATTCATTTTAAATACTTTTTGATATCTGAAAATTCCAAAATATTTTCTTAACACATATGGATCATGATAAGTCTATGAAAAATATTCTCATCAATTTCTCAATTGATTTGAGATTTATTTGAGATTTTAATTCATTTATGTTATATTTTATTGTTTTTTATTTGATTTTAAATAGTTTCTGTTTTCAAAAAATGTTGAGAAAATTTGTCAAATCTTGTTTGACCATGTTAGACCTATGATGATTCAATTGGACTTATTGAAGTTGATTTGAATTGAATTTGAGGTTTGACCATATTTTGTCCATTTTAATTTTTCATTTATTTTAATTCGAAAAATACCAAAAAATATGTTTGACCTTGTTGACGTCTAATCTTCATTTCTATTCTGTTTTACATTGGTTGATGATGATTTGATTCACATTTGATCATTGTGTTTTGATTATGTCATTTGAATTCACATTTTGTTCATTTCATCTTCCACTCACTTCTTCTTCTTCTTCTTTTGGCCAATGAGTTAATGACGTGTGGTTGGTCTTGATATATGAGAGTTTAACCTTCTTTGATCCAAATCAAACTCAACTTGATCAAAGATCAAGTGAGTTGCTTTGTATCCAAGATAGGTTGCTTCTTGGTCAAGCAAAAAACCTAAAGTCCATACAAGGCTTTCCTTCTTTTCTTTTGGCATGGCAAGTTGTAGGAGCTTGGCTTACTAGTCATGATCTCTAACTTGTGTTTATTTGCCTATAATTTTATTGACCGGCCTTAGATAGGTGTGACTACTACATTAGTCCATATACGATTGCTTAACATAGCGCTAAATTGTCTTATGACATACTAACGTTAACTATTAACTACTAACATTAATTCAAGCATTTAATTTCTTGCAATTTACTGTAATGCAATTTACTTTCTTGCTCATTTATTCATATTGTTTTTTCCTTTTGCTCACTTGAGCATATTTTTTATGTTTATGTCATTTTCCTTTTGCTCATTTGAGCTCATTATTGTATATAAATATATTGTTGCTTTGTGTTTGTTTTGTATTTGTTTGTGTGAATCCAATGCAAAAAGGAGAAAGGACTTAGAATTAGGACCTTACCTATGCTTGAAAGAGTTCAAGAGCAACTAGGCCTCATGCCTTTAGAATGCTAAATTTGTTGAAGAGCAACTAGGCCTCATGCCTTTAGAATGCTAAATCTTAAAGTTGACTCCAAAGGACTTCCTTTCCAAAACTTATTCTTTGTCCTTTCCTCTTATTGTGTTATGAACTTTTTGATGTTTGTTCTCGTGTGTTAGGGATTCCATCTTGAGATATTAAGAAGGACCATTGTCATGAATAGCCAAGTTAAGAGAGACAAGCCCAAATGGAGATCCTAGGAGCTTGAATATAATATTTGATTGATTGCTTGAGTTATTTGCTAAGTCCAAAGGGAAGGAGCATCTTGAATCATCTTTATGATCTCAAGAAAAGGAACTCCGAGGTTTTTATTTCTTCTCTCATCTTTGCATGTTTAGGACTAACCCTTCTCTTCTTCTCTCCACTCTAACCCAAGCCAAACTCATTTTTGTGCAAACTTTGACATTATTTTCAAACTAGAAACCTAGGCCATATGCCTTTGATTTTTTAAACTCTTTTCTTTAATACTCATTGTGAATAAACATTAATTCAACTTTGACCTCATTTTGTGAATACCTCTAACTTGTAAATACAACTCACCTCAAGTTGTTTTGTGGTTCCAATGACCACCTTTGTTATAACCTTTTTTTCATAAACATTAGTCATAGGTTTGATTTATCATAGTGGTTGATGTAAACCTCACCTTATCCTTAGTGATTAGACTATAAGTCTTCCATACTTATTATAGGGTAGATCCCTCACTAGTATGTTGAAGCTCTCCTCACATGGTGGATTGTTGGTTTAGGTTGAGTTTTCTCCCTTTCATAACAAAAGACCTTAAGGCTTTTGATCAAATCAATTCACCAATCTTTGAGATTTTTACCCCGAACTACGAGGTTTTGATCCTACCTTTGTGATGGTACGTAGGCAATGGGTTTATCCATTCAAACAACAAAATTGTAAATAACTTGTATATTCTTTTCTCATCTCCACAATCTTGTTTGCACATATATTCACAAATACTAACCTACACTACACTTGAAAAAAGGGCTCCCTTAGAGTACTAAGGATGTTTTGGGTGCTTAAAACCTTCCCATTTCATAACCAACCCCCTTACCCAGATCTCTGACATTTTTATTAGCTTTTGATTTGATAAAACTTCTTACTTGGTTTTTGTTCGCTTTTTAACCTTTCCTTTGGATAAATAAAAGTGCGGTGGCGACTCGAATTGTAGGCTTACTTTTGATTTAGTCAATAAATCTAAAGGTAACGAATACCCCGCTACAACATTCGTTACCGGTTAAGGTAAACAAAGCAAGGGTGACTCGCTCAGAATTTTTTTTAGGAATATTCAATACTGGTTACCGAGTAAGAATAGTCTAATAGGGAAAATGAAGAAATAGGATTTACGACTATCTGTAGGGATAGAATAACGAAGGAAGAATATCCGTCATCAATTAGGATGAACACATCTAGGATAGACTGCCGGGAAAAATAGGATTTACAGCTACCAGTTTACTGGGTAGAAGACCAAAGAGAGAGTATCTGTCACCGGTTAAGATTAACATATCAAGGATAAACTCAGAAGGAGAGTCACCAACTATCGGTTAAGGCATCTTAATAAAGGTGATCGTCCTTAAAAAAATACGATTTATATCTACCATTTATTGGGTAGAATACCGTACAGGAAGTATATATGTCATCGGTTAGAATGAACATATCAAGGATAGACTTGTTGGGAAAGAAGGATTTACAACAACCGCTTTACTCAGCAGAAGACCAAAGAGAGAGTATCTTGTTGGTGTAAGCCCTAGAGGCCAATACTTTTGGTACTTGTATCGAATTATTTATAATAAAAGGCATTTTCTTTATTAATGGTTGATTATTAAAGTCCCTGGAATAGATAGTCCATTTAATGTATTAAGTGTGACTTAATCATGAGAACACATTAAACATAAGGACATTATTCTTAAAGTATCTGTAGTCGAGCTTTAATGTGAAGTGGGATAACATTAAAGCATTAAGACTATTATGTTTGTAGACTGATGATCACACCTCATGGATCATGGATAAAGAGTTATCAAGTCTTAAACATAGGTATGAATATTAGGAGTAATATTTATACCGGATTGACCCACTATGAGAATACTATATAGAAAGTTATGCAAAGTGTCATAAGTTATTCTCATGGTGATAATAGTGTATACCACTCTTCGACCTGAAACCACTATGGATCCTAGATGTAGAGTCGAGTGCTTTATTGCTGATCCAACGTTGTCCGTAACTGGATAACCATAAAGACAGTTAATGGGTGCTCCACGAAGCATGCTGAGGGACATGAGTGTCCTAGATGGAATTTGCCAATCCTACCTAACAGGATAAATGTCTATGGGCCCAATATTGAACTGGACAAGGGTGACACGGTCTATACCTTGTGTTCAATATAGACATAAGGGCAAAGGGGTAATTATACACATAATTATTATCACAGGAGGTTTTGTCAGATCACATGACATTTTCGTGACTTGGGTAGCAGTGATGTGTTGCTAGATACCGCTCACTGTTTATTATGTTAAATGTGTGATTTAATATAATTGCCAACATCGCGAAAACCTATAGAGTCACACACAAAGGACAGATTGATGAGAGATAGAATAATTAAGGAACATCGTAAGGTACGGTGCACTTAAGTGGAAACGAAATATGGTAAGGTACCGAATACTTAAGTGATTTTGGCATATTATGAGATATGGGCAAAATACACTTAAATGGGCTTTTTGGCTTGAAGCCCACACAAGTGGTTCTATAAATAGAACCCCTTGGGTAGAAGCATTGACACTCCACTCAGACAGAAATTCAAGTAGAGACTTGGAATTTTGTTTCCCTCTTTCTCTCACTCAAAGCCTTCATTCATAACAGCTAGCACTACGATTGAAGGAATCCGTTCGTGTGGACTGAGTAGAGACGTTGTCATCGTTCAACGTTCGTGATCGCCCGTGGATCTGTATCAAAGGTTTTGATCATTATCAGAGATCTGCACCAAAGGTTTGAATCGCCACAAGAGGTAACGATTCTATCACTGATCATGCCCACTCGTAAGGATCACTAAATGGAGAAAATTTTAAATTCCGCTGCGCCTTGGATGGCAATTCTCCAACAGTGGTATCAGAGCCACTTACGAAACCATGAATCTGATATCTGTTTTTGTTATGTAATACTATGATTAAAACAGAATGAATCATAGGTTAAATTGAGATCGATCAAGTTACATATATGTGATATATGTAACCCTGATGCAAAATACATTATATATGATATAATGTTCTTGTTTCGTTCATTCAAAAACCTCGATGATTGTTTTCCTTTGAGCGATCAATGGTCGTTTGCTTCTTGATCCGACATTAGTATGGTGAAGCAATGACGTGTTGATCAATCATACTGAATTAACAATCGAGACGTGTTTGACGGTTTGAAATTGGTGCATTAGGGTTAGTGACGGCACAAGGGTTGTGTTGTCAGAGAGTTATGCGATTGGGGTTTGAACGCACAAGAGTTGTGCTTCCTAAACACTTTTTGGAACAGTGTTAACCGGTTAACACGTATGGTTAACCGGTTAACGGAATGCGAAATAAATTTTTTGAGATTTTCAAACAGTGTTAACCGGTTAACGCATTTGGTTAACCGGTTAACGCAAGGCGGAAAACAGTTTTCCAAGACATTTTCAAACAGTGTTAACCGGTTAACGCATTTGGTTAACCGGTTAACGCAAGGCAGAAAACAATTTTTCAGATTTCAAAACAGTGTTAACCGGTTAACGCATATGGTTAACCGGTTAACGCAAGAAAATTTTCGCCCATTCGGCTAACTCAGTGCTTTAAAAGTGTCAAGTGTTGATACGAAAAGCGACATCGATTTTAAATGAATTGTTCATTAAAATGTGATGATCGGTCGTCGAAATTTAATTTGATTTTAATTAATTAAAGGAATTAATTATAATAATAATAATAAAGTGTTTATTATTGTCTTGTGGTGATCGGTTATGGCCTTAGTTTTCCTTTGTTTTGTTTTGGGTTTTTAAAATACGACCTGCGTGTCGTGCCTCTCTCTTAATCTCCCAAATGTAACTTCTTTTCTCATCTCACTCCCTCGTATGTAAAACGAGTTTCTTTCATGTAATGTTATGATATGAAGAAAGCAAAGAAGTCAGTGCCAAAGGAGGACAACCTTGAAGATCTTGCTTGGAGAAGCTTAGATCGTTGTAGGTTAGCTTAGGTTCTCTCATTGGCTTGGGAGAACAATTGTGCTAGGGGCCATAACTGTTTCATTTTGTATGTATGTATGTTGATGCATGTGAATGTATGTTGATGCATGTGAGAGACGGTTTATATGATAAACAAGCCGGTGAGATCAGAAAATTGCAATTCCCTCAAAACTAAATATTAAGTTTTAAGCTTTCCAAGTTTTAACACTCATCAAGACTAGTATCGAATAATGTAGGTTTCGCCTACGCGAGGTGCATGTTCTATATTAGTAAGGTGCGATGGGATAATTGTAATATCCAACTGTTAAAACAATGGGTAAAACTTAACTAAACAAATTATAATAAGATTATATATATGTTTAGAAGCAAGAGTTGGGAATGATCCATATGATGGATTGGAATAAGGAGTTATTCACCCAACTCAAATTTTCGAGAGTTGTATGAGATACAATTGGAAGGAGATCCTACCTAAATAACCTAGTTTTGTGTAATCCGCCTACGCGGACTTAGAACGAAGTGAAATATGGATCTCGACCCACTAGAAAATCTTCCAACGGGATTTTCCGAATCAAATGATGAGGGTCATTTGTTTTCTGTAAAATAGTGGGAGCATGTTTAATTAAAGGCCTAATTGAATATGTCAATGATACTTATATTTTCATTAATCCTTATGTAGATTACCATGACAGCAAACACCTTTAACAACATCCTGCGATCAATCCTTGATAAGGAAAAATTGTCTGGGACAAATTTTCTGGATTGGCACCGAAACCTGAGGATTGTCCTCAAACATGATAAAAAACTGTATGTCTTGGAGACACCTGTTCCTGAAGAGGAACCTCCTAGTTCTGCACCTAAGGCAGAAAGAGATGCTTATAAGAAGCATGTCGATGATGCCAATGAAACTGCTTGTCTCATGTTGGCTACCATGAACTCAGAATTGCAAAAGCAACATGAGAACATGTCAGCGTTCGATATGATCGAACACCTGAAGTTGCTCTATCAAGAGCAAGCAAGGCATGAGAGGTTTGAAGTTTCAAAATCCCTTTTTCAAAGCAAGTTAGCTGAGGGAGCCCCTGTAGGTCCCCATGTACTCAAGATGATTGGGTATGTGGAAAACCTTGAGAGATTGGGTTTTCCCCTCGAAAAGGAACTTGCAACTGATTTGATCTTGCAATCGTTGCCAGATAGTTTCAGTCAATTTGTCCTAAATTTCAATATGATTGATATGGACAAATCTCTTCCTGAACTGCTCGCCATGTTAGGAACTGCCGAGCAAAATCTGAAGTCAAAAGGGAAGTCCATTCTGATGATCGGAAATGGAAAGAGACAGAACAAAAGGCCCACTAAGCAGAGTGATAAGGGGAAGGGCAAGGAAGTTGCCAATCCCAGACCCACTGCTGCTTTGAAGCCTAGTGGAGGCATAGCAAAAGAAGGCACCTGCTTCCATTGCGGTAAGACCGGACACTGGAAGAGGAACTGCCCAAAGTACCTGGAAGATAAGAAGAATGGAGTAGAGACTTCAACTTCAGGTATTTTTGTTATTAATTTATCTACTTCTGCATCATGGGTATTAGATACTGAATGCAGTTCTCACATTTGTACAAATGTGCAGGAACTAAAAAGGAGTAGAGATTTGGCAAAAGGTAAAGTCGACCTACGAGTTGGCTGTGGAGCAAAGGTTGCTGCTTTAGCCGTAGGAACTTTTGTATTGACTTTACCTAGTGGTTTAATAATTCAGTTAGAGAACTGTTATTATGTACCTGCAATTAGCAGGAATATTATTTCCATTGCTTGTTTGGACAAGTTTGGTTTTTCATTTATAATAAAGAACAATTGTTGCTCAATTTATTTGAATGATATATTCTATGCTACTGCACAAATGAACAATGGACTATATGTCCTTGATCTTGAAATGCCTATTAATAACATTAATATAAAAGGGTGAAACCTAACGAGTTAAAACCAACTAGGTAATAATATTAAAACTCTTCGATCAGATCGAAGTGGTGAGTATTTAATCCTAGAGGTCGATGACCATCTGAAAGAGTGTGGGATCCTATCCCAACTTACTCCTCCTGGCACATCCCAATGGAAGGGTGTATCTGAGAGAAGAAATCGAACCCTGTTGGACATGGTCCGATCCATGATGAGTCACACCAATCTTCCAAACTTCTTTTGAGGACATACACCATTGACATTAGCTTACACACTTAACCGTGTTCCATCCAAAAGGTTGAAAAGACACCATATGAGATATGGAGTGGTAAGAGACCACATATGTCTTACATGAAGATTTGGGGTTGCGAAGTTTATGTGAAACGACAAATTTCAACTAAGCTTGAGCCCAAATTTGACAAATGCTTATTTGTGGGGTATCCTAAAGAAACAAGAGGATATTATTTCTACAATACTTCTGAGGGCAAAGTGTTTGTCGCTCGAACTTGAGTTTTCCTAGAAAGGGATTTTATTTCCAAAGGAATCAGTGGGAGGAAAGTAGAACTTGAAGAAATTCAAGAATCACAAAGTATCGATACACCTATGGAGGAATTAGAGCAGGAAACACAAGTAGTTGTGTAAGAGCAACCTGCTCAAATAGAACAAGACCAGCGTAGGTCAGGCAGCATACGTCACCTACCTGAGATATATGGATATCTGATCAAGGTGATGTATTACTCATGGATCAAGATGAGCCTGTGACCTACTCATGGAATCTTCGCCTTGATGAAACAGTAAAGCTGTATGGATTCATCAAGAACGAAGATGAGCCTTGTGTCTACAAGAAGGTTAGTGGGAGCATGATCGTATTCCTCGTATTATATGTAGATGACATATTACTCATTGGAATCGATATCCCTACCCTGCAACAAGTAAAGGCTTGGTTTGGGAAATACTTTTCTATGAAGGACCTGGGTGAAGCAGCCTATCAGAATCTATAGAGATAGATCATGAAATGCTTGGCCTAATTCAGAGTACATAGACAAAGTGCTGAGACGCTTTAATATGAATGATTTCAATCTGGTTATGTGTTTTGCTTAAATGGTGGCACTGTGAGCTTGAAAAGTTCAACGCAAGATGCAGTTGCTGATTCTACAACTGAGGCTGAGTATATTGCTGCCTTAAGTGCAGCAAAGGAAGCTGTTTGGATCAATAAACTTGGCATAGTCCCTAGCATTGTGGATCCCATTGGTCTCTATTATGATAACAATGGTGTTATCGCACAAGCTAAGGAGCCTAGATCTCACCAACGATCCAAACACATACTTAGGCGTTGTGCGAAAATATGTAAAGTACCTACACTTGACAATGTTGTTAACCCACTGACAAAGCCTATTGCGCAGCAGAAGCATGATGGCCATACTAGATCAATGGGCATACGGGGTATGCCTGATTGGCTCTAGTGCTAGTGGGAGATTGTTGGTGTAAGCCCTAGAGGCCAATACTTTTGGTACTTGTATCGAATTATTTATAATAAAAGGCATTTTCTTTATTAATGGTTGATTAATAAAGTCCCTGGAATAGATAGTCCATTTAATGTATTAAGTGTGACTTAATCATGAGAACACATTAAACATAAGGACACTATTCTTAAAGTATCCGTAGTCGAGCTTTAATGTGAAGTGGGATAACATTAAAGCATTAAGACTATTATGTTTGTAGACTGATGATCACACCTCATGGATCATGGATAAAGAGTTATCAAGTCTTAAACATAGGTATGAATATTAGGAGTAATATTTATACCGGATTGACCCGCTATGAGAATACTATATAGAAAGTTATGCAAAGTGTCATAAGTTATTCTCATGGTGATAATAGTGTATACCACTCTTCGACCTGAAACCACTATGGATCCTAGATGTAGAGTCGAGTGCTTTATTGCTGATCCAACGTTGTCCGTAACTGGATAACCATAAAGACAGTTAATGGGTGCTCCACGAAGCATGCTGAGGGACATGAGTGTCCTAGATGGAATTTGCCAATCCTACCTAACAGGATAAATGTCTGTGGGCCCAATATTGAACTGGACAAGGGTGACACGGTCTATACCTTGTGTTCAATATAGACATAAGGGCAAAGGGGTAATTATACACATAATTATTATCACAGGAGGTTTTGTCAGATCACGTGACATTTTCGTGACTTGGGTAGCAGTGATGTGTTGCTAGATACCGCTCACTGTTTATTATGTTAAATGTGTGATTTAATATAATTGCCAACATCGCGAAAACCTATAGGGTCACACACAAAGGACAGATTGATGAGAGATAGAATAATTAAGGAACATCGTAAGGTACGGTGCACTTAAGTGGAAACGAAATATGGTAAGGTACCGAATACTTAAGTGATTTTGGCATATTATGAGATATGGGCAAAATACACTTAAATGGGCTTTTTGGCTTGAAGCCCACACAAGTGGTTCTATAAATAGAACCCCTTGGGTAGAAGCATTGACACTCCACTCAGACAGAAATTCAAGTAGAGACTTGGAATTTTGTTTCCCTCTTTCTCTCACTCAAAGCCTTCATTCATAACAGCTAGCACTGCGATTGAAGGAATCCGTTCGTGTGGACTGAGTAGAGACGTTGTCATCGTTCAACGTTCGTGATCGCCCGTGGATCTGTATCAAAGGTTTTGATCATTATCAGAGATCTGCACCAAAGGTTTGAATCGCCACAAGAGGTAACGATTCTATCACTGATCATGCCCATTCGTAAGGATCACTAAATGGAGAAAATTTTAAATTCCGCTGCGCCTTGGATGGCAATTCTCCAACAGTGGTATCAGAGCCACTTACGAAACCATGAATTTGATATCTGTTTTTGTTATGTAATACTATGATTAAAACAGAATGAATCATAGGTTAAATTGAGATCGATCAAGTTACATATATGTGATATATGTAACCCTGATGCAAAATACATTATATATGATATAATGTTCTTGTTTCGTTCATTCAAAAACCTCGATGATTGTTTTCCTTTGAGCGATCAATGGTCGTTTGCTTCTTGATCCGACATTAGTATGGTGAAGCAATGACGTGTTGATCAATCATACTGAATTAACAATCGAGACGTGTTTGACGGTTTGAAATTGGTGCATTAGGGTTAGTGACGGCACAAGGGTTGTGTTGTCAGAGAGTTATGCGATTGGGGTTTGAACGCACAAGAGTTGTGCTTCCTAAACACTTTTTGGAACAGTGTTAACCGGTTAACGCGTATGGTTAACCGGTTAACGGAATGCGAAATAAATTTTTTGAGATTTTCAAACAGTGTTAACCGGTTAACGCATTTGGTTAACCGGTTAACGCAAGGCAGAAAACAATTTTTCAGATTTCAAAACAGTGTTAACCGGTTAACGCATATGGTTAACCGGTTAACGCAAGAAAATTTTCGCCCATTCGGCTAACTCAGTGCTTTAAAAGTGTCAAGTGTTGATACGAAAAGCGACATCGATTTTAAATGAATTGTTCATTAAAATGTGATGATCGGTCGTCGAAATTTAATTTGATTTTAATTAATTAAAGGAATTAATTATAATAATAATAAAGTGTTTATTATTGTCTTGTGGTGATTGGTTATGGCCTTAGTTTTCCTTTGTTTTGTTTTGGGTTTTTAAAATACGACCTGCGTGTCGTGCCTCTCTCTTAATCTCCCAAATGTAACTTCTTTTCTCATCTCACTCCCTCGTATGTAAAACGAGTTTCTTTCATGTAATGTTATGATATGAAGAAAGCAAAGAAGTCAGTGCCAAAGGAGGACAACCTTGAAGATCTTGCTTGGAGAAGCTTAGATCGTTGTAGGTTAGCTTAGGTTCTCTCATTGGCTTGGGAGAACAATTGTGCTAGGGGCCATAACTGTTTCATTTTGTATGTATGTATGTTGATGCATGTGAATGTATGTTGATGCATGTGAGAGACGGTTTATATGATAAACAAGCCGGTGAGATCAGAAAATTGCAATTCCCTCAAAACTAAATATTAAGTTTTAAGCTTTCCAAGTTTTAACACTCATCAAGACTAGTATCGAATAATGTAGGTTTCGCCTACGCGAGGTGCATGTTCTATATTAGTAAGGTGCGATGGGATAATTATAATATCCAACTGTTAAAACAATGGGTAAAACTTAACTAAACAAATTATAATAAGATTATATATATGTTTAGAAGCAAGAGTTGGGAATGATCCATATGATGGATTGGAATAAGGAGTTATTCACCCAACTCAAATTTTCGAGAGTTGTATGAGATACAATTGGAAGGAGTTCCTACCTAAATAACCTAGTTTTGTGTAATCCGCCTACGCGGACTTAGAACGAAGTGAAATATGGATCTCGACCCACTAGAAAATCTTCCAACGGGATTTTCCGAATCAAATGATGAGGGTCATTTGTTTTGAGTAAAATAGTGGGAGCATGTTTAATTAAAGGCCTAATTGAATATGTCAATGATACTTATATTTTCATTAATCCTTATGTAGATTACCATGACAGCAAACACCTTTAACAACATCCTGCGATCAATCCTTGATAAGGAAAAATTGTCTGGGACAAATTTTCTGGATTGGCACCGAAACCTGAGGATTGTCCTCAAACATGATAAAAAACTGTATGTCTTGGAGACACCTGTTCCTGAAGAGGAACCTCCTAGTTCTGCACCTAAGGCAGAAAGAGATGCTTATAAGAAGCATGTCGATGATGCCAATGAAACTGCTTGTCTCATGTTGGCTACCATGAACTCAGAATTGCAAAAGCAACATGAGAACATGTCAGCGTTCGATATGATCGAACACCTGAAGTTGCTCTATCAAGAGCAAGCAAGGCATGAGAGGTTTGAAGTTTCAAAATCCCTTTTTCAAAGCAAGTTAGCTGAGGGAGCCCCTGTAGGTCCCCATGTACTCAAGATGATTGGGTATGTGGAAAACCTTGAGAGATTGGGTTTTCCCCTCGAAAAGGAACTTGCAACTGATTTGATCTTGCAATCGTTGCCAGATAGTTTCAGTCAATTTGTCCTAAATTTCAATATGATTGATATGGACAAATCTCTTCCTGAACTGCTCGCCATGTTAGGAACTGCCGAGCAAAATCTGAAGTCAAAAGGGAAGTCCATTCTGATGATCGGAAATGGAAAGAGACAGAACAAAAGGCCCACTAAGCAGAGTGATAAGGGGAAGGGCAAGGAAGTTGCCAATCCCAGACCCACTGCTGCTTTGAAGCCTAGTGGAGGCATAGCAAAAGAAGGCACCTGCTTCCATTGCGGTAAGACCGGACACTGGAAGAGGAACTGCCCAAAGTACCTGGAAGATAAGAAGAATGGAGTAGAGACTTCAACTTCAGGTATTTTTGTTATTAATTTATCTACTTCTGCATCATGGGTATTAGATACTGAATGCAGTTCTCACATTTGTACAAATGTGCAGGAACTAAAAAGGAGTAGAGATTTGGCAAAAGGTAAAGTCGACCTACGAGTTGGCTGTGGAGCAAAGGTTGCTGCTTTAGCCGTAGGAACTTTTGTATTGACTTTACCTAGTGGTTTAATAATTCAGTTAGAGAACTGTTATTATGTACCTGCAATTAGCAGGAATATTATTTCCATTGCTTGTTTGGACAAGTTTGGTTTTTCATTTATAATAAAGAACAATTGTTGCTCAATTTATTTGAATGATATATTCTATGCTACTGCACAAATGAACAATGGACTATATGTCCTTGATCTTGAAATGCCTATTAATAACATTAATATAAAAGGGTGAAACCTAACGAGTTAAAACCAACTAGGTAATAATATTAAAACTCTTCGATCAGATCGAAGTGGTGAGTATTTAATCCTAGAGGTCGATGACCATCTGAAAGAGTGTGGGATCCTATCCCAACTTACTCCTCCTGGCACATCCCAATGGAAGGGTGTATCTGAGAGAAGAAATCGAACCCTGTTGGACATGGTCCGATCCATGATGAGTCACACCAATCTTCCAAACTTCTTTTGAGGACATACACCATTGACATTAGCTTACACACTTAACCGTGTTCCATCCAAAAGGTTGAAAAGACACCATATGAGATATGGAGTGGTAAGAGACCACATATGTCTTACATGAAGATTTGGGGTTGCGAAGTTTATGTGAAACGACAAATTTCAACTAAGCTTGAGCCCAAATCTGACAAATGCTTATTTGTGGGGTATCCTAAAGAAACAAGAGGATATTATTTCTACAATACTTCTGAGGGCAAAGTGTTTGTCGCTCGAACTTGAGTTTTCCTAGAAAGGGATTTTATTTCCAAAGGAATCAGTGGGAGGAAAGTAGAACTTGAAGAAATTCAAGAATCACAAAGTATCGATACACCTATGGAGGAATTAGAGCAGGACACACAAGTAGTTGTGTAAGAGCAACCTGCTCAAATAGAACAAGACCAGCGTAGGTCAGGCAGGATACGTCACCTACCTGAGATATATGGATATCTGATCAAGGTGATGTATTACTCATGGATCAAGATGAGCCTGTGACCTACTCATGGAATCTTCGCCTTGATGAAACAGTAAAGCTGTATGGATTCATCAAGAACGAAGATGAGCCTTGTGTCTACAAGAAGGTTAGTGGGAGCATGATCGTATTCCTCGTACTATATGTAGATGACATATTACTCATTGGAATCGATATCCCTACCCTGCAACAAGTAAAGGCTTGGTTTGGGAAATACTTTTCTATGAAGGACCTGGGTGAAGCAGCCTATCAGAATCTATAGAGATAGATCATGAAATGCTTGGCCTAATTCAGAGTACATAGACAAAGTGCTGAGACGCTTTAATATGAATGATTTCAATCTGGTTATCTGTTTTGCTTAAATGGTGGCACTGTGAGCTTGAAAAGTTCAACGCAAGATGCAGTTGCTGATTCTACAACTGAGGCTGAGTATATTGCTGCCTTAAGTGCAGCAAAGGAAGCTGTTTGGATCAATAAACTTGGCATAGTCCCTAGCATTGTGGATCCCATTGGTCTCTATTATGATAACAATGGTGTTATCGCACAAGCTAAGGAGCCTAGATCTCACCAATGATCCAAACACATACTTAGGCGTTGTGCGAAAATATGTAAAGTACCTACACTTGACAATGTTGCTAACCCACTGACAAAGCCTATTGCGCAGCAGAAGCATGATGGCCATACTAGATCAATGGGCATACGGGGTATGCCTGATTGGCTCTAGTGCTAGTGGGAGATTGTTGGTGTAAGCCCTAGAGGCTAATACTTTTGGTACTTGTATCGAATTATTTATAATAAAAGGCATTTTCTTTATTAATGGTTGATTAATAAAGTCCCTGGAATAGATAGTCCATTTAATGTATTAAGTGTGACTTAATCATGAGAACACATTAAACATAAGGACACTATTCTTAAAGTATCCGTAGTCGAGCTTTAATGTGAAGTGGGATAACATTAAAGCATTAAGACTATTATGTTTGTAGACTGATGATCACACCTCATGGATCATGGATAAAGAGTTATCAAGTCTTAAACATAGGTATGAATATTAGGAGTAATATTTATACCGGATTGACCCGCTATGAGAATACTATATAGAAAGTTATGCAAAGTGTCATAAGTTATTCTCATGGTGATAATAGTGTATACCACTCTTCGACCTGAAACCACTATGGATCCTAGATGTAGAGTCGAGTGCTTTATTGCTGATCCAACGTTGTCCGTAACTGGATAACCATAAAGACAGTTAATGGGTGCTCCACGAAGCATGCTGAGGGACATGAGTGTCCTAGATGGAATTTGCCAATCCTGCGTAACAGGATAAATGTCTATGGGCCCAATATTGAACTGGACAAGGGTGACACGGTCTATACCTTGTGTTCAATATAGACATAAGGGCAAAGGGGTAATTATACACATAATTATTATCACAGGAGGTTTTGTCAGATCACATGACATTTTCGTGACTTGGGTAGCAGTGATGTGTTGCTAGATACCGCTCACTGTTTATTATGTTAAATGTGTGATTTAATATAATTGCCAACGTCGCGAAAGCCTATAGGGTCACACACAAAGGACGGATTGATGAGAGATAGAATAATTAAGGAACATCGTAAGGTACGGTGCACTTAAGTGGAAACGAAATATGGTAAGGTACCAAATACTTAAGTGATTTTGGCATATTATGAGATATGGGCAAAATACACTTAAGTGGGCTTTTTGGCTTGAAGCCCACACAAGTGGTTCTATAAATAGAACCCCTTGGGTAGAAGCATTGACACTCCACTCAGACAGAAATTCAAGTAGAGACTTGGAATTTTGTTTCCCTCTTTCTCTCACTCAAAGCCTTCATTCATAACAGCTAGCACTGCGATTGAAGGAATCCGTTCGTGTGGACTGAGTAGAGACGTTGTCATCGTTCAACGTTCGTGATCGCCCGTGGATCTGTATCAAAGGTTTAGATCATTATCAGAGATCTGCACCAAAGTTTTGAATCGCCACAAGAGGTAACGATTCTATCACTGATCATGCCCATTCGTAAGGATCACTAAATGGAGAAATTTTTAAATTCCGCTGCGCCTTGGATGGCAATTCTCCAACATATCTGTCACCGGTTAACATGAACATATCAAGGATAAACTCAGAAGGAAGAATATATGTCACTAGTTAAAGAGAACATATCAAGGATAGACTGCCTAGTGAAAAGAAAAAACAAATCCGTTAGAAAAAGCCATGAAGTAAATTACCTTTTACCGGTTACTGGGTAAATCATAGGTAAAATACTCAACATCAAGAAGGAATTACTGATCATTGGGTAATAAACTGTTGGGGGACCAAAAGATCTATCTAGGTAAGAACTAGAAAGAAACGGTAAGAAAAGACTAAACCCAAAGAGGACATAACTCAAGGGGAGTGGTTCCATCCAGATAATGAACTAGGGAGGAAACATAAATAATAATCATCCACGAGGAAATAACTCAGTGGGGAAGGATAAAGGATAAACTATTTCTACTTAATGGGCTAACGCTCTATAATGAAGGAGGACAGACACACCGAATCTGCATGGGGAAATGATATCACCAAGGCGGGGGATCCGAAAAAAGGCAAATGGCGCAAAATGCATAATGAAATATCTGATTCTATGTTTATGGATGTATATGCATGAATATGCATATGATTAGGCTGACAAACAAGCACAAAGGATACAAACAGGATAATCTAACCATCCTAACTAGATACTCGACTAATCTCAACAAGATGGGAGCACAAGCCGGAGAACCTGCTAGGGAGGAAAATAAATCGTCGAGGACATAAATCCTATCTCAAATATATTAAATTCCCTAGGGATGGTGTAAGACCCCAATTTTGAATCTAAGATCCCTCGTGCTATCTCATCACTTTGCATTGGCTTTGGGATCACACCTTAGTATCCTTCTTACCCCTTATTCATTGAGATTGCATTGGAAGAGATCACCCAGAAAACTTGATTGTATCATACTTTGTTTACTAACCGAAATACCAAAAATATGTCTGTGTATAGCTTTATTTCTTTTGTAGGTAGTGTATGCATCCACCCATGCTCTGTCAAGCTCAGAATTAGGGTTTGAAACCATCATGACAAGAGATCAATCATGGAATGGTTATCCGTTTGTTCTAGACATCATAAATGGATCCTAATGTACATTATTTGTCATTTTGATCAAGAATTCATCAAGAGTTTGAAGCTTGTTTGCCTTGGATGCCATAATTCACATGGGTATCTTGTGTGACTTCCTCAGCAAGTTTCTTCAACAATTGGTCAAATATATCAAGGGATACTCCATTATACATCCTCTTATGCATATATGATCCTCCATGAGTCCCAAAGATCAACAGAACTTCAAGTTTGCAAGTTGGTTCAAAGTTGTTGACTAGAGAAAGTCAACTGGTCAAAACTGGGGTTCCCTAAACCTTATCTCCTAAAGTATTTGTCATATGAAAATGATTCCAAGAGAAAATTTACTCTATATGACATTAAAAACAAATTTCATGTTGGAATCAAGAGCTATTTTTTCTTTAAAAGTCATTGTTTATGGTGAAATATTATAGGTCATTTTATATGTGCCCTAGTTAGGAGGTCAACTTCTAAGGACCATAACTTGCTAAATATTTATGATATGAAGGCCATCATAGTTTCTTCATAAATTACAACATGTATTATCCAACTTTGATTATTTGAGAAATGTCAAATTCAACTTACAAGGGCATGTGCCAAGAGGAAAAATTATAGGTCATTTTGGGTCATTAACATTGAACAAGCAATTTTCCTAAACTTCTAAAATGCCTAACTCCCTCATGCCAAATCCAAATGTTGTCAAATTTGTGACCCTATTGAATATGATTGAGAGTGATACAAGTTTTGTGAATAAAACATTTTAATTTGGAGCTCATAGCAAAAGATATTCAAGATGGAAAAAGTGGTCATTTGACTTTGTACTTAGAAAATTTTCAACCATGTTTGATTTCTCCAACTTCCACCTAAAAATTCATCATGATCCAATCTCCAAATGGAAAAGAGTTCAACATAAACTTTTTCCCCTTTATGTCACCTTTCCAAATCATCCAAGATCACTTCATTTGGACAAGAATTGAGGGACTTGCACATGGGTTCTTTACATGGCTTCATTTGGTAAGATCAATGTCCAATTTTAATTTACATAATGCATGATCACATGATATCATTTCAGGCTGATTAGCACACAATGTACAACCTTTTAGCATCATTAAATGGGCCTTGTACATGCCCATGCAACCATGCAACCATGCAACCAAAGGTTTCCATTTTTGACAAATTTTTGAAAGTGTGTGGAAAGCAATACAAGAGCCTATATATACATGTCTTCCTGCTCAGAATCAAGGAACCATGGCCCAAGCTTTGAACTAAGACCACCCTCACCTCCATTAAAGGATAATCTTGAAGGTTTTCATTAGAAAATTGAGTTTTAATTTCACTTTTGTTTTGAAGTTAAAACTCTAAGAGTCCAAGCCATTTGAGCTTCCATTTTACCTCCTACCAACAATTAGAAGCAAGCCAAGCCAATTGATATCCAGATCGAGCTTCATCACTGCCCAACAGAAGGTGCATTTTCTCAATTTTCTCTTCTTTAACTCTCCCTCAATTCTCAACTATTTTGATTGATTTTTGATTGTCTAAAGTCCTACCAATGTATGCAAGAAGATTGAGTTACTTTGAGGTCAAATCGAAGCAACTCAGATCGTGTACCTCAAAATTAAATTGCTCATATCTCTAAATATATTTGGAATTAGACAAAATTGAGGCCAGATTCGTGATCGTGGGATTTTTCTCTTTAAAATGGTGTGCTTACTTTTCATTTTCTGGTTGGTCAAGGGTGGACCAGTCTGGTGAGGTCCACCAGAGAAGATGACCGGAGCTAGGGCTCCGATGGTGTGTTGGCAAGGTTCCAAACATTTGATCTTGTATCCACGTTTTAATCTCATCCCTCATTTCTGATTACCACTTGTACATACGCGTTGACTGTGGACTATGGTGGATGATACATGCTTGGCCATCAGATCTTCCACCTCAATTAATGAGGGAGATCTGATTGCCCTCGCTTTTTCTAATTTCTATTTTATTTCTTATTTTTCATTTAATTCCTTTATTTTGTTTAATTCATATTAATTTCATTTTTAATCCAAAAAATATGGGACTTTCACCAAAAATCTTTAAATATTTTCCTCTTTCATATTTTAAATTAAAATTATTTGTTAGATTAATTTTGATATTTTTCATGAATTAAATGTTTTTAGCATATTTTAACTGTTTTGAAATACTTTTGACTTTCTAAAAATTATGAAATATTTTGTCTAAGGTCCTTTGAGTTGCTATGATAAATCCCTTGGCTATTTATTTTGTATTTTGAAGGGATTTGAGGTTTTGTCCATTTAATAATCCATATTAATTCACTTTTAATTTGATTTAGAATTGATTAAATGTTTAAAAATTATGTTGAGCTATTTTATGATCTTGTGATGTTTGACTTTCTATTTGGGTCTTGGTCATGGTTGATTTGACTTTTGTATGATCAATACCATTGGATTTAGGGGATTGATAAAATGTACATTTCATATCCTAAAATGAATGGATGGTATTGATCATATGAAATTCCTCTCATGATCAATTTGGGTTTCTATTCTTCCCCAATCCATCACTGACCAATGATTTCTCTAATGTCTAAATGCTAGTTGATTCATCAATGACCTTGTGTCAGATGACTCAACATAAGTCTGATTGAGATAGGTACTCCCCTATTTCTTTTAGTGTGTGGTATTTTTTAGGAGTTTGTTTCTTTGTAAAAAATCTCTAACATGCATTAACACCTATATTTTTATTGCTCGGTCTCAGATAGTTGTGACTTCTACATAAGTCCAACTATGATTGCTTAACATAGTGCTAAAGTTATCCCTTAAGGCATAGCATTCTAGTAAGTGAGATTGTAAGTCTCTCATTCTTCATGGCATTGTGTGAAGACTTGACCTTTTTCCTTTCATGAAAGCTAGTGGCATACTTGTTGAATTATCCAAGTTGGAGCCCTTCTCATGGATGTGTCTTGGTTCAAGGATTCATACTTGTGAATGAATGGTTGAGTGTTCTCCAAAGAATAAATTAATTAATTAAAACTCATCACTAACATTTGACTAACCATTTACTAACTTATTAATTAACATTGCTTTAATTTCAAGTCATTTACTTTAGGCAATTTAAATTTCAGTACCTTTATCATTCATTTCCATTTACATTTCATGCAACTTGTTTATGTTTCAAGTCCTTTTCACTTTGCTCATTTGAGCCATATCTTGTGCTTGTATATTATTTGTTTGTTTTGTTTGTGTTCTTAGGACCCTAAAGCACTTAATTACAACAAAAAATCTAAAAAACCTCTTGGTGGACTGTTGGATTTTATCTGAACTGTTGGACTTAGAATTAGGCAACATTCCCTGTGCTAAAAGACTTGGCCAATGCCAACATTTGACACTGACCTATCTTTGACTATGCATTCATCTAATGCAAGATCTTGGATCCCTTTGATTCATCTTCTACTATGTTTCTGTGCTTAATTGTTATATTGTTATTATTGCTTATGTCTGATAATTATTCTGAGTTGATCAAGGAGTATTTCATCTGCTACATTGGAAGATACTGAAGACTACTAGCTATTGGAATGCTTGCTTGGATATTATGTATATCTTTATTTGATGCCTTGGTCTTCAAATGATGCTTGGATATGGCTCATTTCTTATTGCTTTTTGATTGTCAAAGTCCAAAGGAAAATGGGTTTCTATATGACATTTTTGTCTGTTGGATTGCATCCCATTGGTTAGATCTTTTCAACCCTTAACTTTTAAATTTTTTCTAGGGTAGTCTCTCCATTTCCTTCAACTTCTTTAATTTCAAAATCTCTCCCTCTTTTCAAAAACCTTCTTTGTTTGTGCTTTCAACATAGACATGTTTTAATAATTAGAAACTTTGGCCTTATGCCATTGAATTTTTCAAACTTTTTCTTAAATCAAACTTGTGAATGAACTTAACCATATCGAATTTAATTTTTTTAAAAAAAGAATTAACAACCCCAATCAAGTCTTTGGCCTTTTGTGCCTTTTCTTTTAAACTTTTGTTAAAAATCAATTCACCAACTTCTTTGAAATTTTTACCACAAACTACGGGATTTTGATCCCTTATTTTTATGTTGGTAGATAGGCATAAGACCGAAGGTCTTGTCAAACAAAATATAATTAATGAATTCTTTTCTCATCCCCTCACTCCATATTTTATCAAACACCATTTACACCAAAAACGTATGCATACAAAAAAAGGGCTCCCTAGGAGTACCTAGGACACTTTGGGTGCTATCACCTTCCCTCTGTGTAACCAACCCCCTTAACTGTAATATCTGGAATTTTATTAGTTTTGATTTGAAAACTTCTTATATTTGGGTTTTGTTCATTCTTTTCCCTTTTCATTTGGAAACAATAAAAGCGTGGTGGCGACTCTGGTTTTACTGACGTCACGTTTATCCATAGCTTGATGGTCACGAATTTATCGCTACAGGAATTAAGTGGTGAATCTATTGTGGAATAGTTCTCAGTGGATTTAGCCTACTTTTTTGTGTGTGTATATTTGTATACTTGATGTTTGTTTATATTGTTTATGTGATATATTTTGTATGTTGTGCTTGGTGATCTTTGTGTGGTGAGACAAGTTCTAATCCGAACTTTAGTGCAATTAAGAGAGGAGGATGGTATAGTCATGTTCGACTCGTATGGAGTAGTCCTTAATGAGTTGGCTTGAGACCCATCTACTCAGTGGATACCTGTTTAGAGTTACGGATGTCATGCGAGTAATTTGTGGATAGGCATTACTTTCTCTAATTTGGGAGTCCGAGAAGTTGAGAACCGTAGAACATTTAACCCAATTTGGCCTATTTAGGATGTAGTGTGGAGAATGTTCAAGTGTAGACTTGGTAATAGTTGCTATGCGATACTACACTCAGACGAGTTTCTCTTGAGAATACTATAGGTTGATGAGTCGGTCATCATAAACTATAGTTTTCGATAGATGGAATCAAGACTCTGGGAACTTTTTTAGAACATGATCTACAGGTTTTTATCCTTAGTACACTCCTTTGGGATGGTTCATAACCTGCCTCCATTCTCGTGACTCGCAACAAGCTTTTTGATTCTTGGTTATTCCGATCAGTCTCATCAATATCAATGGAACTTGGGTGTTGATAAGGCAAAAACAAAAATCCACAAAAATGGATGATTGATCTTGATTATGACTTGATACATCCCTTTACCTTTGTTTGTGTTTACCTTGTATGTGATCCCTTGTGTGTGATTGTTGCATTCATGTGTTCATGCGCATCATCACATTCATCATAGAAAAAAAATCAAGGAAACTAAGGTCTTGTTTGCAAATATATTCAGACCATGGATTATGGAAAAAGGAACACTAGAAGTATAATTTCAAATTTCCTAATTTGAAAGAGCTAAGGAAGTTATCATCCTTGTGTAGCGGTAAATTCATGACCATCAAGCTATAGATAAGCTAGACGTCAATAAAACCAGAGGCGCCACCGCACTTTTATTGTTTCCAAGGGAAAAGGGAAAAGTACGAACAAAACCCAAAAAGATAACAAGTTTTCAAATAAAAACTAATAAAATGCCAGAGATTACAGGTAAGGGAGTTGGTTACACAGAGGAAAGGTGTTAGCACCCAAATTGTCTTAAGTACTCCTAGGGATCCCTTATTTGTATGCATATGTGATTTGGTATAAAGAATTCAATAATTATATTTTTGTGTTTGACAAGACCTTCGGACTTGTGCCTACGTACCAACATAAAAATGAGGGATCAAAACCTTGTAGTTCGTGGTGTCAATTTCAAAGTGAGTGCATTGCTTTTAACAAAAATTTAAGTTTAAAAGGGAACAAGGGCCTAAAAATTGTTTGAAAGAGTGTTAGTTCTTTTTGGCTTTTGAAATTTTAAGTCAAGTATAGTTAAGTTTATTCACAAGTTTGATTAAGAAAAGGAGTTTGAAAATGCAATGGCATAAGGCCAAAGTCTCTAATTTGCAATATGGTCAGAGTTTAGAAATCAAAAAACACAAGCAAAGAAGATTTTAAAAGGAGGGAGAGACTTTGAAATTAAAGAACTGGGGAGGAGATGAAGAGAGTAATCCCAAGCATAAATTTAAACATTGAGAGTTGAAAAGATCTGACCAACGAGATGTAATCCAATAGACAAGAATGTCATATAGAAACCCAAATTTCCCTTGGACTTTAGAATCAAGAAAAAAATAATACATATATAGCAAGTTAAAGAGCAAGGCATCAAATAATGATAGCCAAATCCAAGCTGAGCAACTCCATGATCTTCTTCAAAATTTCCCATGTGTTAGATGAATTCAAAGATGACATAAGTCGAAGGTACAAAATAATAGCTTCACAATGATTATGTTGCAGATGAACACAAATGGATCTTCAAAGTTGTATCAGATGAATGTTCTTCACATGTACTTGGTTACATGAAAATTAGCATTGGCCAAGTCCTTTGCATAGGGAGTGTTGCCTAGATTCTAAGTCCAATAGTCTCAGATTAAACCAACGGTTCACACAAGATGTTTTTTAGGGTTTTTGTTCTTATTATGTACATTAAAGTCAAAAGACCACAGAATCAAACAAGTATATACAAACACAATATATCACAAAATATGGTCCAAACGGACAAAGTGAAAATGACATTAAAGTAAACAACTTAAATGGTATGAATAATGACAAATGAATAAGGCTTAAAAATTAAAGTGCATTAAAAGTAAATGACTTGAAATTAAATCTTAGTTGTTAGTGAATTAGAGGTTAGTGTTGCTTTTGCTTTGCTTTCGTTTTAGTCATTCTTTGGAGAACACTGAATCCACTTATCACAAGCATGCATCCTTGAACCAAGACATCTTCCAAAGGAAGGAAAAAAGGCCAAGTTTCCACACAATACCATGAAAGTATGGAGACTTAGAATCTCACTAACTAGAATGCTATGCTTTTTGTGTCAAAATTTAGTGCTATGTTAAGCAATCCTAATTAGACTTATGTAGAAGTCACAACTATTTGACGTCGGGCAATAGAATTTTGATGTTAATGCATGTTAGACACATAGTATAAAGGATTATGCTCATGAAACATACCACACCTAAAAAAATATGCAAAGTGAGGGACTTAATCTCATCCATACTTATGTTGATTTTGCAATCACCTAGACTTAGGATATAGAGATATCAAAGGTCCATGACATGAATGGATAAAGAAGGGGAGTGAGATGATGAGGGGGGGGGGGAGGGAATGGATCAAACACAAATTTGTCAAAGGAGGACTTTTACCAAATTAAGATCATTCATTCATTTTGGGAGATGGAATGTACATTCCATCAATCCCCTACATCTAATGATCTTAACCTAGCAAAGTCAAATCAACTTTGACCAATGCCGAAGAACACAAGTCAAACTCAACAAGTCAATTAAAATGTCTCTACACAATTAATTTGGCATTTAAACAATTAAAAATAATAAAAATATGCATTAAATTAAATTGTGGTTGGTCAATTTCCTAAAACCTCATCAAAACACCAAAGAAAAGGCCATGAGATTTATCATATGTCAAACAAGGTAAAATGACCTTGGAGAAAAAATTTCAGAATTTTTGAAAACTTAAAAGTATTTTTAAACAATTAAAAATATTCAAAAAACCAATTAAATCATGAAAAATATTAATAGCGATCCAAAAAATAATTTTAATTCAGAAAATGAAAGAGGGTTTTATTTAAACATTTTTGGTGAAACTCTCATATTTTTGGATCAATATTAAATTTAATATGAATTAATGAAAAGAAAGGAAATAAAATAAAAATCAATTAATCAGAAAAAACGTGAAGCAGTTGATCTCCCTCATTAATTAAGGTGGCAGATCAAGTGGTGGAAAACGCGCGTTACATTGTACACTTGAGTCGGCGCGCCACACAGCTGGTAATCAAAAGGAGCGCTCAAGATAAAAACAATATGGAATGGTCATGTGGTTCAGAACGTGTCTAGCACATCGCCGGAGGAAACTACCGGTCATCTTCTCCGATGACCCTGGCCGGACTGGTTCTCTCATCACCATCACATTAATGAAAAAAGAGGACATGATCTTAAAGAAAAAATGGCGTAGATCACAAATATGACCTCAATTTAACCTAACTCCAAGTATATTGAGAGATAGATGGAGTTGAATTTTGAGGTGTATGAACTGAGTTGCTTCGATTTGACCTCAAAGCAACTCAATCTTCTTGCCTACATTAATGCATAAGCAATCTTAATTAGACTTATGTAGAAGTCACAACTATTTGAGGTCGGGCAATAGAATTTTGATGTTAATGCATGTTAGAGACATAGTATAAATGACTATGCTCATGAAACATACCACACATAAAAAAATATGCAAAGTGGGGGACCTAATCTCATTTATACTTATGTTGATTTTGCAATCAACTAGCCTTAGGTTATAGAGATATCATAGGTCCATGACATGAATGGATAAAGAAGGGGAGTGAGATGAAGAGGGAGGGGGAATGGATCAAACACAAATTTGTCAACGGAGGACTTTTACCAAAATAAGATCATTCATTCATTTTGGGAGATGGAATGTACATTCCATCAATCCCCTAAATCCAATGATCTTAACCTAGGAAAGTCAAATCAACATTGACCAAGGCCGAACAACACAAGTCAAACTCAACAAGTCAATTAAAATGGCTCTACACAATTAATTTAGCATTTTCAACAATTAAAAATAATAAAAATATGCATTAAATTAAATTGCGGTTGGTCAATTTCTTAATCCTCATCAAAACACCAAAGAAATGGCCATGAGCTTTATCATATGTCTAACAAGGTCAAATGACCTTGGAGAAAAAAATTCAGAAACTTTGGAAACTTAAAAGTATTTTTAAACAATTAAATTTTTTCACAAAAACAATTAAATCATGAAAAATATTAATAATGATCCAAAAAATAATTTTAATTCAGAAAATGAAAGAGGATTTTATTTAAAAAAATTTGGTGAAACTCTCATATTTTTGGATCAATATTAAATTTAATATGAATTAATGAAAATAAAGGAAATAAAATAAAAATCAATTAATCAGAAAAAACGTGGACCACTTGATCTCCCTCATTAATTAAGGTGGCTGATCAAGTGGTGGAAAACGCGCGTTCCATGGTACATTTGAGTCAGCACGCCACACAGCTGGTAATCAAAAGGAGCGCTCAGGATTAAAACAATTTGGAATGGTCATGTGGCTCAGAACTTGTCCAGCACATCGCCGAAGCAAACTACCGGTCATCTTCTTCGATGACACTGGCCAAACTAGTTCCCTGATCACCATCACATAAATGAAAAAAGAGGACATTATCTTAAAGATAAAATGGCGTAAATCACAAATATGACCTCAATTTAACCTAACTCCAAGTATATTGAGAGATAGATGGAGTTGATTTTTGAGGTGTATGAACTGAGTTGCTTCGATTTGACCTTAAAGAAACTCAATCTTCTTGCCTACATTAATGCATAAGCAATCTTAATTAGACTTATGTAGAACTCACAACTATTTGAGGTCGGGCGATAGAATTTTGATGTTAATTCATGTTAGAGACATAGTATAAAGGACTATGCTCATGAAACATACCACCCCTAAAAAAACATGCAAAGTGGGGGAGCTAATCTCGTCCATACTTATGTTGATTTTGCAATCAACTAGCCTTAGGATATAGAGATATCATAGGTCCATGACATGAATGGATAAAGAAGGAGAGTGAGATGAAGAGGGAGGGGGAATGGATCAAACACAAATTTGTCAAAGGATGCCTTTTACCAAATTAAGATCATTCATTCATTTTGGGAGATGGAATGTACATTCCATCAATCCCCTAAATCAAATTGTCTTAACCTAGGAAAGTCAAATCAACATTGACCAAGGCCGAACAACACAAGTCAAACTCAACAAGTCAATTAAAATGGCTCTACACAATTAATTTGGCATTTTCAACAATTAAAAATAATAAAAATATGCATTAAATTAAATTGGGGTTGGTCAATTTCCTAATCCTCATCAAAACACCAAAGAAATGGCCATGAGATTTATCATATGTCTAACAAGGTCAAATGACCTTGGAGAAAAAAATTCAGAAACTTTGGAAACTTAAAAGTATTTTTAAACAATTAAATTTTTTCACAAAAACAATTAAATCATGAAAAATATTAATAATGATCCAAAAAATAATTTTAATTCAGAAAATGAAAGAGGATTTTATTTAAAAAAATTTGGTGAAACTCTAATATTTTTGGATCAATATTAAATTTAATATGAATTAATGAAAATAAAGGAAATAAAATAAAAATCAATTAATCAGAAAAAGCGTGGACCACTTGATCTCCCTCATTAATTGAGGTGGCTGATCAAGTGGTGGAAAACACGCGTTCCATGGTACACTTGAGTCAGCGCGCCACACAGTTGGTAATCAAAAGGAGCGCTCAGGATTAAAACAATTTGGAATGGTCATGTGGCTCAGAACTTGTCGAGCACATCGCCGAAGCAAACTACCGGTCATCTTCTTCAATGACCCTGGCCAGACTAGTTCTCTCATCACCATCACATAAATGAAAAAAGAGGACATGATCTTAAAGATAAAATGGCGTAGATCACAAATATGACCTCAATTTAACCTAAATCCAATATATTGAGAGATAGATGGAGTTGATTTTTGAGGTGTATGAACTGAGTTGCTTCGATTTGACCTCAAAGCAACTCAATCTTCTTGCCTACATTAATGCATAAGCAATCTTAATTAGACTTATGTAGAAGTCACAACTATTTGAGGTCGGGCAATAGAATTTTGATGTTAATGCATGTTAGAGACATAGTATAAATGACTATGCTCATGAAACATACCACACATAAAAAAATATGCAAAGTGGGGGACCTAATCTCATTTATACTTATGTTGATTTTACAATCAACTAGCGTTAGGTTATAGAGATATCATAGGTCCATGACATGAATGGATAAAGAAGGGGAGTGAGATGAAGAGGGAGGGGGAATGGATCAAACACAAATTTGTCAACGGAGGACTTTTACCAAATTAAGATCATTCATTCATTTTGGGAGATGGAATGTACATTCCATCAATCCCCTAAATCCAATGATCTTAACCTAGGAAAGTCAAATCAACATTGACCAAGGCCGAACAACACAAGTCAAACTCAACAAGTCAATTAAAATGGCTCTACACAATTAATTTGGCATTTTCAACAATTAAAAATAATAAAAATATGCATTAAATTAAATTGCGGTTGGTCAATTTCCTAATCCTCATCAAAACACCAAAGAAATGGCCATGAGATTTATCATATGTCTAACAAGGTCAAATGACCTTGGAGAAAAAAATTCAGAAACTTTGGAAACTTAAAAGTATTTTTAAACAATTAAATTTTTTCACAAAAACAATTAAATCATGAAAAATATTAATAATGATCCAAAAAATAATTTTAATTCAGAAAATGAAAGAGGATTTTATTTAAAAAAATTGGTGAAACTCTCATATTTTTGGATCAATATTAAATTTAATATGAATTAATGAAAATAAAGGAAATAAAATAAAAATCAATTAATCAGAAAAAACATGGACCACTTGATCTCCCTCATTAATTAAGGTGGCTGATCAAGTGGTGGAAATCACGCATTCCATGGTACACTTGAGTCAGCGTGCCACACAGCTGGTAATCAAAAGGAGCGCTCAGGATTAAAACAATTTGGTATGGTCATGTGGCTCAGAACGTGTCCAGCACATCGCCGAAGCAAACTACCGGTCATCTTCTTCGATGACCCTGGCCAGACTAGTTCTCTCATCACCATCACATAAATGAAAAAAGAGGACATGATCTTAAAGATAAAATGGCGTAGATCACAAATATGACCTCAATTTAACCTAACTCCAAGTATATTGAGAGATAGATGGAGTTGATTTTTGAGGTGTATGAACTGAGTTGCTTCGATTTGACCTCAAAGCAACTCAATCTTCTTGCCTACATTAATGCATAAGCAATCTTAATTAGACTTATGTAGAAGTCACAACTATTTGAGGTCGGGCAATAGAATTTTGATGTTAATGCATGTTAGAGACATAGTATAAATGACTATGCTCATGAAACATACCACACATAAAAAAATATGCAAAGTGGGGGACCTAATCTCATTTATACTTATGTTGATTTTACAATCAACTAGCGTTAGGTTATAGAGATATCATAGGTCCATGACATGAATGGATAAAGAAGGGGAGTGAGATGAAGAGGGAGGGGGAATGGATCAAACACAAATTTGTCAACGGAGGACTTTTACCAAATTAAGATCATTCATTCATTTTGGGAGATGGAATGTACATTCCATCAATCCCCTAAATCCAATGATCTTAACCTAGGAAAGTCAAATCAACATTGACCAAGGCCGAACAACACAAGTCAAACTCAACAAGTCAATTAAAATGGCTCTACACAATTAATTTGGCATTTTCAACAATTAAAAATAATAAAAATATGCATTAAATTAAATTGCGGTTGGTCAATTTCCTAATCCTCATCAAAACACCAAAGAAATGGCCATGAGATTTATCATATGTCTAACAAGGTCAAATGACCTTGGAGAAAAAAATTCAGAAACTTTGGAAACTTAAAAGTATTTTTAAACAATTAAATTTTTTCACAAAAACAATTAAATCATGAAAAATATTAATAATGATCCAAAAAATAATTTTAATTCAGAAAATGAAAGAGGATTTTATTTTAAAAAAATTGGTGAAACTCTCATATTTTTGGATCAATATTAAATTTAATATGAATTAATGAAAATAAAGGAAATAAAATAAAAATCAATTAATCAGAAAAAACATGGACCACTTGATCTCCCTCATTAATTAAGGTGGCTGATCAAGTGGTGGAAATCACGCATTCCATGGTACACTTGAGTCAGCGTGCCACACAGCTGGTAATCAAAAGGAGCGCTCAGGATTAAAACAATTTGGTATGGTCATGTGGCTCAGAACGTGTCCAGCACATCGCCGAAGCAAACTACCGGTCATCTTCTTCGATGACCCTGGCCAGACTAGTTCTCTCATCACCATCACATAAATGAAAAAAGAGGACATGATCTTAAAGATAAAATGGCGTAGATCACAAATATGACCTCAATTTAACCTAACTCCAAGTATATTGAGAGATAGATGGAGTTGATTTTTGAGGTGTATGAACTGAATTGCTTCGATTTGACCTCAAAGCAACTCAATCTTCTTGCCTACATTAATGCATAAGCAATCTTAATTAGACTTATGTAGAAGTCACAACTATTTGAGGTCGGGCAATAGAATTTTGATGTTAATGCATGTTAGAGACATAGTATAAATGACTATGCTCATGAAACATACCACACATAAAAAAATATGCAAAGTGGGGGACCTAATCTCATTTATACTTATGTTGATTTTACAATCAACTAGCGTTAGGTTATAGAGATATCATAGGTCCATGACATGAATGGATAAAGAAGGGGAGTGAGATGAAGAGGGAGGGGGAATGGATCAAACACAAATTTGTCAACGGAGGACTTTTACCAAATTAAGATCATTCATTCATTTTGGGAGATGGAATGTACATTCCATCAATCCCCTAAATCCAATGATCTTAACCTAGGAAAGTCAAATCAACATTGACCAAGGCCGAACAACAAAAGTCAATTAAAATGGCTCTACACAATTAATTTGGCATTTAAACAATTAAAAATAATAAAAATATGCATTAAAATAAATTGTTGTTGTTCAATTTTCTAAAACCTCATCAAAACACCAAAGAAAAGGTCATCCGATTTATCATATGTCAAACAAGGCCAAATGACCTTGGAGAAATTTTTATAGAATTTTTGGAAACATAAAAGTATTTTTAAACAATTAAAAACATTCACAAAACCAATTAAATCAGGAAAAATATTAATAATTATCCAAAAAATAATTTTAATTCAGAAAATGAAAATGGATTTTATTTAAATTTTTTTGGTGAAACTCCCATATTTTCGGATCATTATGAAATTTAATATGAGGAAATAAAATAAAAATCAATTAATCAGAAAAAACGTGGACCACTTGATCTCCCTCATTAATTGAGGTGGCAGATCAAGTGGTGGAAAACGCACTTTCCATGGTACACTTGAGACAGCGCGCCACACAGCTGATAATCAAAAGGAGCGCTTAGGAATAAACACAATTTGGAATGATCATGTGGCTCATAACGTGTCCAGCACATCGCCGGGGCAAATTACCGGTCATCTTCTCCGATGACCCTGGTCGGACTGCTTCTCTCATCACCATCACATAAATGAAAAAAGAGGACATGATCTTAAAGAAAAAATGGCGTAGATAACAAATATGACCTCAATTTAACCTAACTCCAAGTATATTGAGAGGTAGATGGAGTTGATTTTTGAGGTGAATGACCTGAGTTGCTTCGATTTGACCTCAAAGCAACTCAATCTTGTTGCCTACATTAATGCATAAACAATCTTAATTAGACTTATGTAGAACTCACAACTATTTGAGGTCGGGCAATAGAATTTTGATGTTAATGCATGTTAGAGACATAGTATAGGGGACTATGCTCATGAAACATACCACACCTAAAAAATATGCAAAGTGGGGGACCTAATCCCAGCCACACTTATGTTGATTTTGCAATCAACTACCCTTAGGATATAGAGGGGGAATGGATCAAACACAAATTTGTCAACGGAGGACTCTAACCAAAATAACATCATTCAGTCATTTTGGGAGATGGAATGTACCTTCCATCAATCCCCTAAATCCAATTATCTTAATCTAGAAAAGTTAAATAAACTTTGACCAAGGCCGAACAACACAAGTCAAACTCAACAAGTCAATTAAAATGGCTCTACACAGTTAATTTGGCATTTAAACAATTAAAAATAATAGAAATATGCATTAAATTAAATTGTTGTTGGTCAATTTCCTAAAACCTCATCAAAAACCAAAGAAACGGCCATGAGATTTATCATAGGTCAAACAAGGTCAAATGACCTTGGAGAAAAAATTTCAGAATTTTTTGAAACCTAAAAGTATTTTTAAACAATTAAAAATATTCACAAAATCAATTAAATCATCAAAAAATTATATATGATCCAAAAAATAAATTTAATTCAGAAAATGAAAGAGGATTTTATTTAAATTTTTTTGGTGAAACTCTCATATTTTTAGATCAATATTAAATTTAATATGAATTAATGAAAATAAAGGAAATAAAATAAAAAACAATTAATCAGAAAAAATGTGGACCACTTGATCTCCCTCATTAATTGAGGTGGCAGATCAAGTGATGGAAAACGCGCGTTCCATGGTACAGTTGAGTCAGCGCGCCACACAGCTGGTAATCAAAAGGAGCGCTCAGGATTAAAACAATTTAGAATGATCATGTGGCTCAGAACGTGTCCAGCACATCGCTGGAGCAAACTACCGGTCATCTTCTCCGATGACCCTGGCCGGACTGGTTCTCTCATCACCATCACATGAATGAAAAATGAGGACATGGTCTTAAAGAAAAAATGGCGTAGATCACAAATATGACCTCAATTTAACCTAACTCCAAGTACATTGAGAGATAGATGGAGTTGAATTTTGAGGTGTATGAACTGAGTTGCTTCGAATTGACCTCAAAGCAACTCAATCTTCTTGCCTACATTAATGCATAAGCAATCTTAATTAGACTTATGTAGAACTCACAACTATTTGAGGTCGGGCAATAGAATTTTGATGTTAATGCATGTTAGAGACATAGTATAAAGGATTATGCTCATGAAACATACCACACATAAAAAATATGCAAAGTGGGGGACCTAATCTCATTTATACTTATGTTGATTTTGCAATCAACTAGCCTTAGGATATAGAGATATCATAGGTCCATCACATGAATGGATAAAGAAGGGGAGTGATATGAAGAGGGAGTGGGAATTGATCAAACACAAATTTGTCAACGGAGGACTTTTACCAAATTAAGATCATTCATTCACTTTGGGAGATGGAATGTACATTCCATCAATCCCCTAAATCCAATGATCTTAACCTAGGAAAGTCAAATCAACATTGACCAAGGCCGAACAACACAAGTCAAACTCAACAAGTCAATTAAAATGGCTCTACACAAGTAATTTGGCATTTTAAACAATTAAAAATAATAAAAATATGCATTAAATTTAATTGTGGTTGGTCAATTTCCTAAAACCTCATCAAAACCCCAAAGAAAAGGCCATGAGTTTATCAAATGTCTAACAAGGTCAACTGACCTAGGAGAAAAAATTTCAGAATTTTTGGAAACATAAAAGTATTTTTAAACAATTAAAAATGTTCACAAAATCAATTAAGCCATGAAAAATATTAATAATGATCCAAAAAATAAATTTAATTCAGAAAATGAAAGAGGATTTTATTTAAATTTTTTTGCTGAAACTCTCATATTTTTGGATCAATATTAAATTTAATATGAATTAATGAAAATAAAGGAAATAAAATAAAAATCAATTAATCAGAAAAAACGTGGACCACTTGATCTCCCTCATTAGTTGAGGTGGCAGATCAAGTGGTGGAAAACGCGCGTTCCATGGTACACTTGAGTCAACGCGCCACACAGTTGGTGATCAAAAGGAGCGTTCAGGATTAAAACAATTTGGAATTATCATGTGGCTCAGAACGTGTCCAGCACATCGCCGGAGCAAACTACCGGTCATCTTCTCTGATGACCCTGACCGGACTGGTTCTCTCATCACCATCACATAAATGAAAAAAGAGGACATGATCTTAAAGAAAAACTGCCGTAGATAACAAATATAACCTCAATTTAACCTAACTCCAAGTATATTGAGAGATAGATGGAGTTGATTTTTGAGGTGTATGAACTGAGTTGATTCGATTTGACCTCAAAGCAACTCAATCCTCTTGCCTAAATTAATGCATAAGCAATCTTAATTAGAGTTATGTAGAAGTCACAACTATTTGAGGTCGGGCAATCGAATTTTGATGTTAATGCATGTTAGCGACATAGTATAGAGGACTATGCTCATGAAACATACGACACCTAAAAAAATATGCAAAGTGGGGGACCTAATCTCAGCCACACTTATGTTGATTTTGCAATCAACTAACCTAAGGATATAGAGATATCATAGGTCCATGACATTAATGGATAAAGAAGGGGAGTGAGATGAAAAGGAAGGGGGAATGGATCAAACACAAATTTGTCAACGGAGGACTTTTACCAAATTAAGATCATTCATTCATTTTGGGAGATGGAATGTACATTCCATCAATCCCCTAAATCCAATGATCCTAATCTAGAAAAGTCAAATAAACTTTGACCAAGGCCTAACAACACAAGTCAAACTCAACAATTCAATTAAAATGGCTCTACATAGTTAATTTGGCATTTAAACATTTAAAAATAATAGAAATATGCATTAAAATAAACAGTGGTTGGTCAATTTCCTAAAACCTCATCAAAACACCATAGAAAAGGCCATGAGATTTATCATAGGTCAAACAAGGTCAAATGACCTTGGAGAAAAAATTTTAGAATTTTTCGTAACTTAAAAGTATTTTTAAACAATTAAAAATATTCACAAAATCAATTAAATCATAAAAAAAAATTAATAATGATCCAAAAAATATATTTAATTCAGAAAATGAAAGAGGATTTTATTTAAAAAAATTTTGTGAAACTCTCATATTTTTGTATCAATATTAAATATAATATGAATTAATGAAAATAAAGGAAATAAAATAAAAATCAATTAATCAGAAAAAATGTGGACCACTTGACTCCCTCATTAATTGAGGTGGCAGATCAAGTGGTGGAAAACGCGCGTTCCATGGTACACTTGAGAGATAGATGGAGTTGAATTTTGAGGTGTAGGAACTGAGTTGCTTCGATTTGACCTCAAAGCAAGTCAATCTTCTTGCCTACATTAATGCATAAGCAATCTTAATTAGACTTATGTAGAAGTCACAACTATTTTAGGTCGGGCAATAGAATTTTGATGTTAATGCATGTTAGAGACATAGTATAAAGGACTATGCTTATGAAACATACCACACATAACAAAAATATGCAAAGTGGGGGACCTAATCTCATTTATACTTATGTTGATTTTGCAATCAACTAGCCTTAGGATATAGAGATATCATAGGTCCATCACATGAATGGATAAAGAAGGGGAAGGATATGAAGAGGGAATGGGAATGGATCAAACACAAATTTGTCAACGGAGGACTTTTACCAAATTAAGATCATTCATTCATTTTGGGAGATGGAATGTACATTCCATCAATCCCTTAAATCCAATTACCTTAACCTAGGAAAGTCAAATCAACATTGACCAAGGCCGAACAACACAAGTCAAACTCAACAAGTCAATTAAAATGGCTCTACACAATTAATTTGACATTTTAAACAATTAAAAATAATAAAAATATGCATTAAATTAAATTGTGCTTGGTCAATTTCCTAAAACCTTATCTAAACACCAAAGAAAAGGCCATGAGATTTATCATATGTCTAAAAGGTCAAATGACCTAGGAGAAAAAATTTCAGAATTTTTGGAATCTTAAAAGTATTTTTAAATAATTAAAAATATTCACAAAATCATGAAAAATCATGAAAAATATTAATAATGATCCAAAAAATAATTTTAATTCAGAAAATGAAAGAGGATTTTGTTTAAATTTTTTTGGTGAAACTCTCATATTTTTGGATTAATACTAGATTTAATATGAATTAATGAAAATAAAGGAAATAAAATAAAAATGAATTAATCAGAAAAAGCGTGGACCACTTGATCTCCCTCATTAATTGAGGTGGCAGATCAAGTGGTGGAAAATGCGCGTTCCATGGTACACTTGAGTCAACGCGCCACACAGTTGGTAATCAAAAGGAGCATTCAGGATTAAAACAATTTGGAATGATCATGTGGCTCAGAACGTGTCCAACACATCGCCGGAGCAAACTACCGGTCATCAACTCCGATGACCCTGGTCGGACTTGTTCTCTCATCACCATCACATAAATGAAAAAAGAGGACATGATCTTAAAGAAAAAATGGCGTAGATCACAAATATGACGTCAATTTAACCTAACTAAAAGTATATTGAGAGATAGATGGAGTTGAATTTTGAGGTGTATGAACTGAGTTGCTTCGATTTGACCTCAAAGCAACTCAATCTTCTTGCCTACATTAATGCATAAGCAATCTTAATTAGACTTATGTAGAAGTCACAACTATTTTAGGTCAGGCAATTGAATTTTGATGTTAATGCATGTTAGAGACATAGTTTAAAGGACTATGCTCATGAAACATACCACACATAAAAAATATGCAAAGTGGGGGACCTAATCTCATTTATACTTATGTTGATTTTACAATCAACTAGCCTTAGGATATAGAGATAACATAGGTCCATCACATGAATTGATAAAGAAGGGGAAGGATATGAAGAGGGAATGGGAATGGATCAAACACAAATTTGTCAACGGAGGACTTTTACCAAATTAAGATCATTCATTCATTTTGGGAGATGGAATGTACATTCCATCAATCCCTTAAATCCAGTGATCTTAACCTAGAAAGTCAAATCAACATTGACCAAGGCCGAACAACACAAGTCAAACTCAACAAGTCAATTAAAATGGCTCTACACAATTAATTTGGCATTTTAAACAATTAAAAATAATAAAAATATGCATTAAATTAAATTGTGGTTGGTCAATTTTCTAAAACCTCATCAAAACACAAAAGAAAAGGCCATGTGATTTATCATATGTCTAACAAGGTCAAATGACCTAGGAGAAAAAATTTCAGAATTTTTGGAAACTTAAAAGTATTTTTAAATAACTAAAAATATTTCACAAAATCAATTAAATCATGAAAAATATTAATAATGATCCAAAAAATAATTTTAATTCAGAAAATGAAAGAGGATTTTATTTAAATTTTTTTTGTGAAACTCTCATATTTTTGGATCAATATTAGATTTAATATGAATTAATGAAAATAAAGGAAATAAAATAAATATCAAATAATTAGAAAAAGCGTGGACCACTTGATCTCCCTCATTAATTGAGGTGGCAGATCAAGTGGTGGAAAACGCGCGTTCCTTGGTACACTTGAGTCAACGCGCCACACAGTTGGTAATCAAAAGGAGCGTTCAAGATTAAAACAATTTGGAATGATCATGTGGCTCAGAACGTGTCCAGCACATCGCCGGAGCAAACTACCGGTCATCAACTCCGTTGACCTTGGCCGGACTAGTTCTCTCATCACCATCACATACATGAAAAAAGAGGACATGATTTTAAAGAAAAAATGGCGTAGATCACAAATATGACGTCACTTTAACCTAACTCCAAGTATATTGAGAGATAGATGGAGTTGAATTTTGAGGTGTATGAACTGAGTTGCTTCGATTTTACCTCAAAGCAACTCAATCTTCTTGCCTACATTAATGCATAAGCAATCTTTATTAGACTTATGTAGAAGTCATAACTATTTTAGGTCGGGCAATAGAATTTTGATGTTAATGCATGTTAGAGACATAGTATAAAGGACTATGCTCATGAAACATACCACACATAACAAAAATATGCAAAGTGGGGGACCTAATCTCATTTATACTTATGTTGATTTTGCAATCAACTAGCCTTAGGATATAGAGATATCATAGGTCCATCACATGAATGGATAAAGAAGGGGAGTGATATGAAGAGGGAGTGGGAATGGATCAAACACAAATTTGTCAACGGAGGACTTTTACCAAATTAAGATCATTCATTCATTTTGGGAGATGGAATGTACATTCCATCAATCCCCTAAATCCAATTACCTTAACCTAGGAAAGTCAAATCAACATTGACCAAGGCCGAACAACACAAGTCAAACTCAACAAGTCAATTAAAATGGCTCTACACAATTAATTTGACATTTTAAACAATTAAAAATAATAAAAATATGCATTAAATTAAATTGTGGTTGGTCAATTTCCTAAAACCTCATCAAAACACCAAAGAAAAGGCCATGAGATTTATCATATGTCTAAAAGGTCAAATGACCTAGGAGAAAAAATTTCAGAATTTTTGGAATCTTAAAAGTATTTTTAAATAATTAAAAATATTCACAAAATCAATTAAATCATGAAAAATATTAATAATGATCCAAAAAATAATTTTAATTCAGAAAATGAAGGAGGATTTTATTTAAATTTTTTTGGTGAAACTCTCATATTTTTGGCTTAATATTAGATTTAATATGAATTAATGAAAATAAAGGAAATAAAATAAAAATCAATTAATCAGAAAAAGCGTGGACCACTTGATCTCCCTCATTAATTGAGGTGGCAGATCAAGTGGTGGAAAACGCGCGTTCCATGGTACACTTGAGTCAACGCGCCACACAATTGGTAATCAAAAGGAGCGTTCAGGATTAAAACAATTTGGAATGATCATGTGGCTCAGAACGTGTCCAGCACATCGCCGAAGGAAACAACCGGTCATCAACTCCGATGACCCTGCCCGGACTCGTTCTCTCATCACCATCACATAAATGAAAAAAGAGCACATGATCTTAAAGAAAAAATGGCGTAGATCACAAATATGACGTCACTTTAACCTAACTCAAAGTATATTGAGAGATAGATGGAGTTGAATTTTGAGGTGTATGAACTGAGTTGCTTCGATTTGACCTCAAAGCAACTCAATCTTCTTGCCTACATTAATGCATAAGCAATCTTTATTAGACTTATGTAGAAGTCACAACTATTTTAGGTCGGGCAATTGAATTTTGATGTTAATGCATGTTAGAGACATAGTATAAAGGACTATGCTCATGAAACATACCACACATAACAAAAATATGCAAAGTGGGGGACCTAATCTCATTTATACTTATGTTGATTTTACAATCAACTAGCCTTAGGATATAGAGATAACATAGGTCCATCACATGAATTGATAAAGAAGGGGAAGGATATGAAGAGGGAATGGGAATGGATCAAACACAAATTTGTCAACGGAGGACTTTTACCAAATTAAGATCATTCATTCATTTTGGGAGATGGAATGTACATTCCATCAATCCCCTAAATCCAATGATCTTAACCTAGGAAAGTCAAATCAACATTGACCAAGGCCGAACAACACAAGTCAAACTCAACAAGTCAATTAAAATGGCTCTACACAATTAATTTGGCATTTTAAACAATTAAAAATAATAAAAATATGCATTAAATTAAATTGTGGTTGGTCAATTTTCTAAAACCTCATCAAAACACCAAAGAAAAGGCCATGTGATTTATCATATGTCTAACAAGGTCAAATGACCTAGGAGAAAAAATTTCAGAATTTTTGGAAACTTAAAAGTATTTTTAAATAACTAAAAATATTTCACAAAATCAATTAAATCATGAAAAATATTAATAATGATCCAAAAAATAATTTTAATTCAGAAAATGAAAGAGGATTTTATTTAAATTTTTTTTGTGAAACTCTCATATTTTTGGATCAATATTAGATTAAATATGAAATAATGAAAATAAAGGAAATAAAATAAATATCAAATAATCAGAAAAAGCGTGGACCACTTGATCTCCCTCATTAATTGAGGTGGCAGATCAAGTGGTGGAAAACGCGCGTTCCTTGGTACACTTGAGTCAACGCGCCACACAGTTGGTAATCAAAAGGAGCGTTCAAGATTAAAACAATTTGGAATGATCATGTGGCTCAGAACGTGTCCAGCACATCGCCGGAGCAAACTACCGGTCATCAACTCCGTTGACCCTGGCCGGACTAGTTCTCTCATCACCATCACATACATAAAAAAAGAGGACATGATTTTAAAGAAAAAATGGCGTAGATCACAAATATGACGTCACTTTAACCTAACTCCAAGTATATTGAGAGATAGATGGAGTTGAATTTTGAGGTGTATGAACTGAGTTGCTTCGATTTACCTCAAAGCAACTCAATCTTCTTGCCTACATTAATGCATAAGCAATCTTTATTAGACTTATGTAGAAGTCACAACTATTTTAGGTCGGGCAATAGAATTTTGATGTTAATGCATGTTAGAGACATAGTATAAAGGACTATGCTCATGAAACATACCACACATAACAAAAATATGCAAAGTGGGGGACCTAATCTCATTTATACTTATGTTGATTTTGCAATCAACTAGCCTTAGGATATAGAGATATCATAGGTCCATCACATGAATGGATAAAGAAGGGGAGTGATATGAAGAGGGAGTGGGAATGGATCAAACACAAATTTGTCAACGGAGGACTTTTACCAAATTAAGATCATTCATTCATTTTGGGAGATGGAATGTACATTCCATCAATCCCCTAAATCCAATTACCTTAACCTAGGAAAGTCAAATCAACATTGACCAAGGCCGAACAACACAAGTCAAACTCAACAAGTCAATTAAAATGGCTCTACACAATTAATTTGACATTTTAAACAATTAAAAATAATAAAAATATGCATTAAATTAAATTGTGGTTGGTCAATTTCCTAAAACCTCATCAAAACACCAAAGAAAAGGCCATGAGATTTATCATATGTCTAAAAGGTCAAATGACCTAGGAGAAAAAATTTCAGAATTTTTGGAATCTTAAAAGTATTTTTAAATAATTAAAAATATTCACAAAATCAATTAAATCATGAAAAATATTAATAATGATCCAAAAAATAATTTTAATTCAGAAAATGAAAGAGGATTTTATTTAAATTTTTTTGGTGAAACTCTCATATTTTTGGATTAATATTAGATTTAATATGAATTAATGAAAATAAAGGAAATAAAATAAAAATCAATTAATCAGAAAAAGCGTGGACCACTTGATCTCCCTCATTAATTGAGGTGGCAGATCAAGTGGTGGAAAACGCGCGTTCCATGGTACACTTGAGTCAACGCGCCACACAGTTGGTAATCAAAAGGAGCGTTCAGGATTAAAACAATTTGGAATGATCATGTGGCTCAGAACGTGTCCAGCACATCGCCGGAGGAAACAACCGGTCATCAACTCCGATGACCCTGCCCGGACTCGTTCTCTCATCACCATCACATAAATGAAAAAAGAGCACATGATCTTAAAGAAAAAATGGCGTAGATCACAAATATGACGTCAATTTAACCTAACTCAAGGTATATTGAGAGATAGATGGAGTTGAATTTTGAGGTGTATGAACTGAGTTGCTTCGATTTGACCTCAAAGCAACTCAATCTTCTTGCCTACATTAATGCATAAGCAATCTTTATTAGACTTATGTAGAAGTCACAACTATTTTAGGTCGGGCAATAGAATTTTGATGTTAATGCATGTTAGAGACATAGTATAAAGGACTATGCTCATGAAACATACCACACATAACAAAATATGCAAAGTGGGGGACCTAATCTCATTTATACTTATGTTGATTTTACAATCAACTAGCCTTAGGATATAGAGATAACATAGGTCCATCACATGAATTGATAAAGAAGGGGAAGGATATGAAGAGGGAATGGGAATGGATCAAACACAAATTTGTCAACGGAGGACTTTTACCAAATTAAGATCATTCATTCATTTTGGGAGATGGAATGTACATTCCATCAATCCCCTAAATCCAATGATCTTAACCTAGGAAAGTCAAATCAACATTGACCAAGGCCGAACAACACAAGTCAAACTCAACAAGTCAATTAAAATGGCTCTACACAATTAATTTGGCATTTTAAACAATTAAAAATAATAAAAATATGCATTAAATTAAATTGTGGTTGGTCAATTTCTAAAACCTCATCAAAACACCAAAGAAAAGGCCATGAGATTTATCATATGTCTAACAAGGTCAAATGACCTAGGAGAAAAAATTTCAGAATTTTTGGAAACTTAAAAGTATTTTTAAATAATTAAAAATATTCACAAAATCAATTAAATCATGAAAAATATTAATAATGATCCAAAAAATAATTTTAATTCAGAAAATGAAAGAGGATTTTATTTAAATTTTTTTGTGAAACTCTCATATTTTTGGATCAATATTAGATTAATATGAAATAATGAAAATAAAGGAAATAAAATAAAAATCAATTAATCAGAAAAAACGTGGACCACTTGATCTCCCTCATTAATTGAGGTGGCAGATCAAGTGGTGGAAAACGCGCGTTCCTTGGTACACTTGAGTCAACGCGCCACACAGTTGGTAATCAAAAGGAGCGTTCAAGATTAAAACAATTTGGAATGATCATGTGGCTCAGAACGTGTCCAGCACATCGCCGGAGCAAACTACCGGTCATCAACTCCGTTGACCCTGGCCGGACTAGTTCTCTCATCACCATCACATACATGAAAAAAGAGGACATGATTTTAAAGAAAAAATGGCGTAGATCACAAATATGACGTCACTTTAACCTAACTCCAAGTATATTGAGAGATAGATGGAGTTGAATTTTGAGGTGTATGAACTGAGTTGCTTCGATTTACCTCAAAGCAACTCAATCTTCTTGCCTACATTAATGCATAAGCAATCTTTATTAGACTTATGTAGAAGTCACAACTATTTTAGGTCGGGCAATAGAATTTTGATGTTAATGCATGTTAGAGACATAGTATAAAGGACTATGCTCATGAAACATACCACACATAACAAAAATATGCAAAGTGGGGGACCTAATCTCATTTATACTTATGTTGATTTTGCAATCAACTAGCCTTAGGATATAGAGATATCATAGGTCCATCACATGAATGGATAAAGAAGGGGAGTGATATGAAGAGGGAGTGGGAATGGATCAAACACAAATTTGTCAACGGAGGACTTTTACCAAATTAAGATCATTCATTCATTTTGGGAGATGGAATGTACATTCCATCAATCCCTTAAATCCAATTACCTTAACCTAGGAAAGTCAAATCAACATTGACCAAGGCCGAACAACACAAGTCAAACTCAACAAGTCAATTAAAATGGCTCTACACAATTAATTTGACATTTTAAACAATTAAAAATAATAAAAATATGCATTAAATTAAATTGTGGTTGGTCAATTTCCTAAAACCTCATCAAAACACCAAAGAAAAGGCCATGAGATTTATCATATGTCTAAAAGGTCAAATGACCTAGGAGAAAAAATTTCAGAATTTTTGGAATCTTAAAAGTATTTTTAAATAATTAAAAATATTCACAAAATCAATTAAATCATGAAAAATATTAATAATGATCCAAAAAATAATTTTAATTCAGAAAATGAAAGAGGATTTTATTTAAATTTTTTTTGTGAAACTCTCATATTTTTGGATCAATATTAGATTTAATATGAATTAATGAAAATAAAGGAAATAAAATAAAAATCAATTAATCAGAAAAAGCGTGGACCACTTGATCTCCCTCATTAATTGAGGTGGCAGATCAAGTGGTGGAAAACGCGCGTTCCTTGGTACACTTGAGTCAACGCGCCACACAGTTGGTAATCAAAAGGAGCGTTCAGGATTAAAACAATTTGGAATGATCATGTGGCTCAGAACGTGTCCAGCACATCGCCGGAGGAAACAACCGGTCATCAACTCCGATGACCCTGCCCGGACTCGTTCTCTCATCACCATCACATAAATGAAAAAAGAGCACATGATCTTAAAGAAAAAATGGCGTAGATCACAAATATGACCTCAATTTAACCTAACTCCAAGTACATTGAGAGATAGATGGAGTTGAATTTTGAGGTGTATGAACTGAGTTGCTTCGATTTGACCTCAAAGCAACTCAATCTTCTTGCCTACATTAATGCATAAGCAATCTTTATTAGACTTATGTAGAAGTCACAACTATTTTAGGTCGGGCAATAGAATTTTGATGTTAATGCATGTTAGAGACATAGTATAAAGGACTATGCTCATGAAACATACCACACATAACAAAAATATGCAAAGTGGGGGACCTAATCTCATTTATACTTATGTTGATTTTGCAATCAACTAGCCTTAGGATATAGAGATATCATAGGTCCATCACATGAATGGATAAAGAAGGGGAGTGATATGAAGAGGGAGTGGGAATGGATCAAACACAAATTTGTCAACGGAGGACTTTTACCAAATTAAGATCATTCATTCATTTTGGGAGATGGAATGTACCTTCCATCAATCCCCTAAATCCAATTATCTTAACCTAGGAAAGTCAAATCAACATTGACCAAGGCCGAACAACACAAGTCAAACTCAACAAGTCAATTAAAATGGCTCTACAAAATTTATTTGTCATTCTAAACAATTAAAAATAATAAAAATATGCATTAAATTAAATTGTGGTTGGTCAATTTTCTAAAACCTCATCAAAACACCAAAGAAAAGGCCATGAGATTTATTATATGTCTAACAAGGTCAAATGACCTAGGAGAAAAAATTTCAGAATTTTTGGAAACTTAAAAGTATTTTTAAATAATTAAAAATATTTCACAAAATCAATTAAATCATGAAAAATATTAAAAATGATCAAAAAAATAATTTTAATTCAGAAAATGAAAGAGGATTTTATTTAAATTTTTTTGGTGAAACTCTCATATTTTTGGATCAATATTAGATTTCATATGAATTAATGAAAATAAAGGAAATAAAATAAAAATCAATTAATCAGAAAAAACGTGGACCACTTGATCTCCCTCATTAATTGAGGTGGCAGATCAAGTGGTGGAAAACGCGCGTTCCTTGGTACACTTGAGTCAACGCGCCACACAGTTGGTAATCAAAAGGAGCGTTCAGGATTAAAACAATTTGGAATGATCATGTGGCTCAGAACGTGTCCAGCACATCGCCGGAGCAAACTACCGGTCATCAACTCCGTTGACCCTGGCCGGACTAGTTCTCTCATCACCATCACATACATGTAAAAAGAGGACATGATTTTGAAGAAAAAATGGCGTAGATCACAAATATGACGTCACTTTAACCTAACTCCAAGTATATTGAGAGATAGATGGAGTTGAATTTTGAGGTGTATGAACTGAGTTGCTTCGATTTTACCTCAAAGCAACTCAATCTTCTTGCCTACATTAATGCATAAGCAATCTTTATTAGACTTATGTAGAAGTCATAACTATTTTAGGTCGGGCAATAGAATTTTGATGTTAATGCATGTTAGAGACATAGTACAAAGGACTATGCTCATGAAACATACCACACATAACAAAAATATGCAAAGTGGGGGACCTAATCTCATTTATACTTATGTTGATTTTGCAATCAACTAGCCTTAGGCTATAGAGATATCATAGGTCCATCACATGAATGGATAAAGAAGGGGAGTGATATGAAGAGGGAGTGGGAATGGATCAAACACAAATTTGTCAACGGAGGACTTTTACCAAATTAAGATCATTCATTCATTTTGGGAGATGGAATGTACATTCCATCAGTCCCTTAAATCCAATTACCTTAACCTAGGAAAGTCAAATCAACATTGACCAAGGCCGAACAACACAAGTCAAACTCAACAAGTCAATTAAAATGGCTCTACACAATTAATTTGACATTTTAAACAATTAAAAATAATAAAAATATGCATTAAATTAAATTGTGGTTGGTCAATTTCCTAAAACCTCATCAAAACACCAAAGAAAAGGCCATGAGATTTATCATATGTCTAAAAGGTCAAATGACCTAGGAGAAAAAATTTCAGAATTTTTGGAATCTTAAAAGTATTTTTAAATAATTAAAAATATTCACAAAATCAATTAAATCATGAAAAATATTAATAATGATCCAAAAAATAATTTTAATTCAGAAAATGAAAGAGGATTTTATTTAAATTTTTTTTGTGAAACTCTCATATTTTTGGATCAATATTAGATTTAATATGAATTAATGAAAATAAAGGAAATAAAATAAAAATCAATTAATCAGAAAAAGCGTGGACCACTTGATCTCCCTCATTAATTGAGGTGGCAGATCAAGTGGTGGAAAACGCGCGTTCCTTGGTACACTTGAGTCAACGCGCCACACAGTTGGTAATCAAAAGGAGCGTTCAGGATTAAAACAATTTGGAATGATCATGTGGCTCAGAACGTGTCCAGCACATCGCCGGAGGAAACTACCGGTCATCAACTCCGATGACCCTGGCCGGACTCGTTCTCTCATCACCATCACATAAATGAAAAAAGAGCACATGATCTTAAAGAAAAAATGGCGTAGATCACAAATATGACGTCAATTTAACCTAACTCAAGGTATATTGAGAGATAGATGGAGTTGAATTTTGAGGTGTATGAACTGAGTTGCTTCGATTTGACCTCAAAGCAACTCAATCTTCTTGCCTACATTAATGCATAAGCAATCTTAATTAGACTTATGTAGAAGTCACAACTATTTTAGGTCGGGCAATAGAATTTTGATGTTAATGCATGTTAGAGACATAGTATAAAGGACTATGCTCATGAAACATACCACACATAAAAAATATGCAAAGTGGGGGACCTAATCTCATTTATACTTATGTTGATTTTGCAATCAACTAGCCTTAGGATATAGAGATATCATAGGTCCATCACATGAATGGATAAAGAAGGGGAAGGATATGAAGAGGGAATGGGAATGGATCAAACACAAATTTGTCAACGGAGGACTTTTACCAAATTAAGATCATTCATTCATTTTGGGAGATGGAATGTACATTCCATCAATCCCTTAAATCCAGTGATCTTAACCTAGGAAAGTCAAATCAACATTGACCAAGGCCGAACAACACAAGTCAAACTCAACAAGTCAATTAAAATGGCTCTACACAATTAATTTGGCATTTTAAACAATTAAAAATAATAAAAATATGCATTAAATTAAATTGTGGTTGGTCAATTTCCTAAAACCTCATCAAAACACCAAAGAAAAGGCCATGAGATTTATCATATGTCTAAAAGGTCAAATGACCTAGGAGAAAAAATTTCAGAATTTTTGGAATCTTAAAAGTATTTTTAAATAATTAAAAATATTCACAAAATCAATTAAATCATGAAAAATATTAATAATGATCCAAAAAATAATTTTAATTCAGAAAATGAAAGAGGATTTTATTTAAATTTTTTTGGTGAAACTCTCATATTTTTTGATTAATATTAGATTTAATATGAATTAATGTAAATAAAGGAAATAAAATAAAAATCAATTAATCAGAAAAAGCGTGGACCACTTGATCTCCCTCATTAATTGAGGTGGCAGATCAAGTGGTGGAAAACGCGCGTTCCATGGTACACTTGAGTCAACGCGCCACACAGTTGGTAATCAAAAGGAGCGTTCAGGATTAAAACAATTTGGAATGATCATGTGGCTCAGAACGTGTCCAGCACATCGCCGGAGCAAACTACCGGTCATCAACTCCGTTGACCCTGGCCGGACTAGTTCTCTCATCACCATCACATACATGAAAAAAGAGGACATGATTTTAAAGAAAAAATGGCGTAGATCACAAATATGACGTCACTTTAACCTAACTCCAAGTATATTGAGAGATAGATGGAGTTGAATTTTGAGGTGTATGAACTGAGTTGCTTCGATTTGACCTCAAAGCAACTCAATCTTCTTGCCTACATTAATGCATAAGCAATCTTTATTAGACTTATGTAGAAGTCACAACTATTTTAGGTCGGGCAATAGAATTTTGATGTTAATGCATGTTAGAGACATAGTATAAAGGACTATGCTCATGAAACATACCACACATAACAAAAATATGCAAAGTGGGGGACCTAATCTCATTTATACTTATGTTGATTTTGCAATCAACTAGCCTTAGGATATAGAGATATCATAGGTCCATCACATGAATGGATAAAGAAGGGGAGTGATATGAAGAGGGAGTGGGAATGGATCAAACACAAATTTGTCAACGGAGGACTTTTACCAAATTAAGATCATTCATTCATTTTGGGAGATGGAATGTACATTCCATCAATCCCTTAAATCCAATTACCTTAACCTAGGAAAGTCAAATCAACATTGACCAAGGCCGAACAACACAAGTCAAACTCAACAAGTCAATTAAAATGGCTCTACACAATTAATTTGACATTTTAAACAATTAAAAATAATAAAAATATGCATTAAATTAAATTGTGGTTGGTCAATTTCCTAAAACCTCATCAAAACACCAAAGAAAAGGCCATGAGATTTATCATATGTCTAAAAGGTCAAATGACCTAGGAGAAAAAATTTCAGAATTTTTGGAATCTTAAAAGTATTTTTAAATAATTAAAAATATTCACAAAATCAATTAAATCATGAAAAATATTAATAATGATCCAAAAAATAATTTTAATTCAGAAAATGAAAGAGGATTTTATTTAAATTTTTTTTGTGAAACTCTCATATTTTTGGATCAATATTAGATTTAATATGAATTAATGAAAATAAAGGAAATAAAATAAAAATCAATTAATCAGAAAAAGCGTGGACCACTTGATCTCCCTCATTAATTGAGGTGGCAGATCAAGTGGTGGAAAACGCGCGTTCCTTGGTACACTTGAGTCAACGCGCCACACAGTTGGTAATCAAAAGGAGCGTTCAGGATTAAAACAATTTGGAATGATCATGTGGCTCAGAACGTGTCCAGCACATCGCCGGAGGAAACAACCGGTCATCAACTCCGATGACCCTGCCCGGACTCGTTCTCTCATCACCATCACATAAATGAAAAAAGAGCACATGATCTTAAAGAAAAAATGGCGTAGATCACAAATATGACCTCAATTTAACCTAACTCCAAGTACATTGAGAGATAGATGGAGTTGAATTTTGAGGTGTATGAACTGAGTTGCTTCGATTTGACCTCAAAGCAACTCAATCTTCTTGCCTACATTAATGCATAAGCAATCTTTATTAGACTTATGTAGAAGTCACAACTATTTTAGGTCGGGCAATAGAATTTTGATGTTAATGCATGTTAGAGACATAGTATAAAGGACTATGCTCATGAAACATACCACACATAACAAAAATATGCAAAGTGGGGGACCTAATCTCATTTATACTTATGTTGATTTTGCAATCAACTAGCCTTAGGATATAGAGATATCATAGGTCCATCACATGAATGGATAAAGAAGGGGAGTGATATGAAGAGGGAGTGGGAATGGATCAAACACAAATTTGTCAACGGAGGACTTTTACCAAATTAAGATCATTCATTCATTTTGGGAGATGGAATGTACCTTCCATCAATCCTCTAAATCCAATTATCTTAACCTAGGAAAGTCAAATCAACATTGACCAAGGCCGAACAACACAAGTCAAACTCAACAAGTCAATTAAAATGGCTCTACACAATTTATTTGTCATTCTAAACAATTAAAAATAATAAAAATATGCATTAAATTAAATTGTGGTTGGTCAATTTTCTAAAACCTCATCAAAACACCAAAGAAAAGGCCATGAGATTTATCATATGTCTAACAAGGTCAAATGACCTAGGAGAAAAAATTTCAGAATTTTTGGAAACTTAAAAGTATTTTTAAATAATTAAAAATATTTCACAAAATCAATTAAATCATGAAAAATATTAATAATGATCAAAAAAATAATTTTAATTCAGAAAATGAAAGAGGATTTTATTTAAATTTTTTTGGTGAAACTCACATATTTTTGGATCAATATTAGATTTCATAATAATTAATGAAAATAAAGGAAATAAAATAAAAATCAATTAATCAGAAAAAACGTGGACCACTTGATCTCCCTCATTAATTGAGGTGGCAGATCAAGTGGTGGAAAACGCGCGTTCCTTGGTACACTTGAGTCAACGCGCCACACAGTTGGTAATCAAAAGGAGCGTTCAGGATTAAAACAATTTGGAATGATCATGTGGCTCAGAACGTGTCCAACACATCGCCGGAGCAAACTACCGGTCATCAACTCCGATGACCCTGGCCGGACTAGTTCTCTCATCACCATCACATAAATGAAAAAAGAGGACATGATCTTAAAGAAAAAATGGCGTAGATCACAAATATGACGTCAATTTAACCTAACTCAAGGTATATTGAGAGATAGATGGAGTTGAATTTTGAGGTGTATGAACTGAGTTGCTTCGATTTGACCTCAAAGCAACTCAATCTTCTTGCCTACATTAATGCATAAGCAATCTTTATTAGACTTATGTAGAAGTCACAACTATTTTAGGTCGGGCAATAGAATTTTGATGTTAATGCATGTTAGAGACATAGTATAAAGGACTATGCTCATGAAACATACCACACATAACAAAAATATGCAAAGTGGGGGACCTAATCTCATTTATACTTATGTTGATTTTGCAATCAACTAGCCTTAGGATATAGAGATATCATAGGTCCATCACATGAATGGATAAAGAAGGGGAGTGATATGAAGAGGGAGTGGGAATGGATCAAACACAAATTTGTCAACGGAGGACTTTTACCAAATTAAGATCATTCATTCATTTTGGGAGATGGAATGTACATTCCATCAATCCCTTAAATCCAATTACCTTAACCTAGGAAAGTCAAATCAACATTGACCAAGGCCGAACAACACAAGTCAAACTCAACAAGTCAATTAAAATGGCTCTACACAATTAATTTGGCATTTTAAACAATTAAAAATAATAAAAATATGCATTAAATTAAATTGTGGTTGGTCAATTTCCTAAAACCTCATCAAAACACCAAAGAAAAGGCCATGAGATTTATCATATGTCTAAAAGGTCAAATGACCTAGGAGAAAAAATTTCAGAATTTTTGGAAACTTAAAAGTATTTTTAAATAATTAAAAATATTCACAAAATCAATTAAATCATGAAAAATATTAATAATGATCCAAAAAATAATTTTAATTCAGAAAATGAAAGAGGATTTTATTTAAATTTTTTTGGTGAAACTCTCATATTTTTTGATTAATATTAGATTTAATATGAATTAATGTAAATAAAGGAAATAAAATAAAAATCAATTAATCAGAAAAAGCGTGGACCACTTGATCTCCCTCATTAATTGAGGTGGCAGATCAAGTGGTGGAAAACGCGCGTTCCATGGTACACTTGAGTCAACGCGCCACACAGTTGGTAATCAAAAGGAGCGTTCAGGATTAAAACAATTTGGAATGATCATGTGGCTCAGAACGTGTCCAGCACATCGCCGGAGCAAACTACCGGTCATCAACTCCGTTGACCCTGGCCGGACTAGTTCTCTCATCACCATCACATACATGAAAAAAGAGGACATGATCTTAAAGAAAAAATGGTGTAGATCACAAATATGACGTCAATTTAACCTAACTCCAAGTATATTGAGAGATAGATGGAGTTGAATTTTGAGGTGTATGAACTGAGTTGCTTCGATTTGACCTCAAAGCAACTCAATCTTCTTGCCTACATTAATGCATAAGCAATCTTTATTAGACTTATGTAGAAGTCACAACTATTTTAGGTCGGGCAATAGAATTTTGATGTTAATGCATGTTAGAGACATAGTATAAAGGACTATGCTCATGAAACATACCACACATAACAAAAATATGCAAAGTGGGGGACCTAATCTCATTTATACTTATGTTGATTTTGCAATCAACTAGCCTTAGGATATAGAGATATCATAGGTCCATCACATGAATGGATAAAGAAGGGGAGTGATATGAAGAGGGAGTGGGAATGGATCAAACACAAATTTGTCAACGGAGGACTTTTACCAAATTAAGATCATTCATTCATTTTGGGAGATGGAATGTACATTCCATCAGTCCCTTAAATCCAATTACCTTAACCTAGGAAAGTCAAATCAACATTGACCAAGGCCGAACAACACAAGTCAAACTCAACAAGTCAATTAAAATGGCTCTACACAATTAATTTGGCATTTTAAACAATTAAAAATAATAAAAATATGCATTAAATTAAATTGTGGTTGGTCAATTTCCTAAAACCTCATCAAAACACCAAAGAAAAGGCCATGAGATTTATCATATGTCTAAAAGGTCAAATGACCTAGGAGAAAAAATTTCAGAATTTTTGGAAACTTAAAAGTATTTTTAAATAATTAAAAATATTCACAAAATCAATTAAATCATGAAAAATATTAATAATGATCCAAAAAATAATTTTAATTCAGAAAATGAAAGAGGATTTTATTTAAATTTTTTTGTGAAACTCTCATATTTTTGGATCAATATTAGATTTAATATGAATTAATGAAAATAAAGGAAATAAAATAAAAATCAATTAATCAGAAAAAGCGTGGACCACTTGATCTCCCTCATTAATTGAGGTGGCAGATCAAGTGGTGGAAAACGCGCGTTCCATGGTACACTTGAGTCAACGCGCCACACAGTTGGTAATCAAAAGGAGCGTTCAGGATTAAAACAATTTGGAATGATCATGTGGCTCAGAACGTGTCCAGCACATCGCCGGAGCAAACTACCGGTCATCAACTCCGTTGACCCTGGCCGGACTAGTTCTCTCATCACCATCACATACATGAAAAAAGAGGACATGATCTTAAAGAAAAAATGGTGTAGATCACAAATATGACCTCAATTTAACCTAACTCCAAGTACATTGAGAGATAGATGGAGTTGAATTTTGAGGTGTATGAACTGAGTTGCTTCGATTTGACCTCAAAGCAACTCAATCTTCTTGCCTACATTAATGCATAAGCAATCTTAATTAGACTTATGTAGAAGTCACAACTATTTTAGGTCGGGCAATAGAATTTTGATGTTAATGCATGTTAGAGACATAGTATAAAGGACTATGCTCATGAAACATACCACACATAAAAAAATATGCAAAGTGGGGGACCTAATCTCATTTATACTTATGTTGATTTTGCAATCAACTAGCCTTAGGATATAGAGATATCATAGGTCCATCACATGAATGGAAAAAGAAGGGGAAGGATATGAAGAGGGAATGGGAATGGATCAAACACAAATTTGTCAACGGAGGACTTTTACCAAATTAAGATCATTCATTCATTTTGGGAGATGGAATGTACATTCCATCAATCCCTTAAATCCAATTACCTTAACCTAGGAAAGTCAAATCAACATTGACCAAGGCCAAACAACACAAGTCAAACTGAACAAGTCAATTAAAATGGCTCTACACAATTAATTTGGCATTTTAAACAATTAAAAATAATAAAAATATGCATTAAATTAAATTGTGGTTGGTCAATTTCCTAAAACCTCATCAAAACACCAAAGAAAAGGCCATGAGATTTATCATATGTCTAACAAGGTCAAATGACCTAGGAGAAAAAATTTCAGAATTTTTGGAAACTTAAAAGTATTTTTAAATAATTAAAAATATTCACAAAATCAATTAAATCATGAAAAATATTAATAATGATCCAAAAAATAATTTTAATTCAGAAAATGAAAGAGGATTTTATTTAAATTTTTTTTGTGAAACTCTCATATTTTTGGATCAATATTAGATTTAATATGAATTAATGAAAATAAAGGAAATAAAATAAAAATCAATTAATCAGAAAAAGCGTGGACCACTTGATCTCCCTCATTAATTGAGGTGGCAGATCAAGTGGTGGAAAACGCGCGTTCCATGGTACACTTGAGTCAACGCGCCACACAGTTGGTAATCAAAAGGAGCGTTCAGGATTAAAACAATTTGGAATGATCATGTGGCTCAGAACGTGTCCAGCACATCGCCGGAGCAAACTACCGGTCATCAACTCCGTTGACCCTGGCCGGACTAGTTCTCTCATCACCATCACATACATGAAAAAAGAGGACATGATCTTAAAGAAAAAATGGTGTAGATCACAAATATGACCTCAATTTAACCTAACTCCAAGTACATTGAGAGATAGATGGAGTTGAATTTTGAGGTGTATGAACTGAGTTGCTTCGATTTGACCTCAAAGCAACTCAATCTTCTTGCCTACATTAATGCATAAGCAATCTTTATTAGACTTATGTAGAAGTCACAACTATTTTAGGTCGGGCAATAGAATTTTGATGTTAATGCATGTTAGAGACATAGTATAAAGGACTATGCTCATGAAACATACCACACATAACAAAAATATGCAAAGTGGGGGACCTAATCTCATTTATACTTATGTTGATTTTGCAATCAACTAGCCTTAGGATATAGAGATATCATAGGTCCATCACATGAATGGATAAAGAAGGGGAGTGATATGAAGAGGGAGTGGGAATGGATCAAACACAAATTTGTCAACGGAGGACTTTTACCAAATTAAGATCATTCATTCATTTTGGGAGATGGAATGTACATTCCATCAATCCCTTAAATCCAATTACCTTAACCTAGGAAAGTCAAATCAACATTGACCAAGGCCGAACAACACAAGTCAAACTCAACAAGTCAATTAAAATGGCTCTACACAATTAATTTGACATTTTAAACAATTAAAAATAATAAAAATATGCATTAAATTAAATTGTGGTTGGTCAATTTCCTAAAACCTCATCAAAACACCAAAGAAAAGGCCATGAGATTTATCATATGTCTAAAAGGTCAAATGACCTAGGAGAAAAAATTTCAGAATTTTTGGAATCTTAAAAGTATTTTTAAATAATTAAAAATATTCACAAAATCAATTAAATCATGAAAAATATTAATAATGATCCAAAAAATAATTTTAATTCAGAAAATGAAAGAGGATTTTATTTAAATTTTTTTGGTGAAACTCTCATATTTTTGGATCAATATTAGATTTAATATGAATTAATGAAAATAAAGGAAATAAAATAAAAATCAATTAATCAGAAAAAGCGTGGACCACTTGATCTCCCTCATTAATTGAGGTGGCAGATCAAGTGGTGGAAAACGCGCGTTCCATGGTACACTTGAGTCAACGCGCCACACAGTTGGTAATCAAAAGGAGCGTTCAGGATTAAAACAATTTGGAATGATCATGTGGCTCAGAACGTGTCCAGCACATCGCCGGAGGAAACAACCGGTCATCAACTCCGATGACCCTGGCCGGACTCGTTCTCTCATCACCATCACATAAATGAAAAAACAGCATATGATCTTAAAGAAAAAATGGCGTAGATCACAAATATGACGTCAGTTTAACCTAACTCTAAGTATATTGAGAGATAGATGGAGTTGAATTTTGAGGTGTATGAACTGAGTTGCTTCGATTTGACCTCAAAGCAACTCAATCTTCTTGCCTACATTAATGCATAAGCAATCTTTATTAGACTTATGTAGAAGTCACAACTATTTTAGGTCGGGCAATAGAATTTTGATGTTAATGCATGTTAGAGACATAGTATAAAGGACTATGCTCATGAAACATACCACACATAACAAAAATATGCAAAGTGGGGGACCTAATCTCATTTATACTTATGTTGATTTTGCAATCAACTAGCCTTAGGATATAGAGATATCATAGGTCCATCACATGAATGGATAAAGAAGGGGAGTGATATGAAGAGGGAGTGGGAATGGATCAAACACAAATTTGTCAACGGAGGACTTTTACCAAATTAAGATCATTCATTCATTTTGGGAGATGGAATGTACCTTCCATCAATCCCCTAAATCCAATTATCTTAACCTAGGAAAGTCAAATCAACATTGACCAAGGCCGAACAACACAAGTCAAACTCAACAAGTCAATTAAAATGGCTCTACACAATTTATTTGTCATTCTAAACAATTAAAAATAATAAAATATGCATTAAATTAAATTGTGGTTGGTCAATTTTCTAAAACCTCATCAAAACACCAAAGAAAAGGCCATGAGATTTATCATATGTCTAACAAGGTCAAATGACCTAGGAGAAAAAATTTCAGAATTTTTGGAAACTTAAAAGTATTTTTAAATAATTAAAAATATTTCACAAAATCAATTAAATCATGAAAAATATTAATAATGATCAAAAAAATAATTTTAATTCAGAAAATGAAAGAGGATTTTATTTAAATTTTTTTGGTGAAACTCTCATATTTTTGGATCAATATTAGATTTCATATGAATTAATGAAAATAAAGGAAATAAAATAAAAATCAATTAATCAGAAAAAACGTGGACCACTTGATCTCCCTCATTAATTGAGGTGGCAGATCAAGTGGTGGAAAACGCGCGTTCCATGGTACACTTGAGTCAACGCGCCACACAGTTGGTAATCAAAAGGAGCGTTCAGGATTAAAACAATTTGGAATGATCATGTGGCTCAGAACGTGTCCAGCACATCGCCGGAGCAAACTACCGGTCATCAACTCCGATGACCCTGGCCGGACTAGTTCTCTCATCACCATCACATAAATGAAAAAAGAGGACATGATCTTAAAGAAAAAATGGCGTAGATCACAAATATGACGTCAATTTAACCTAACTCAAAGTATATTGAGAGATAGATGGAGTTGAATTTTGAGGTGTATGAACTGAGTTGCTTCGATTTGACCTCAAAGCAACTCAATCTTCTTGCCTACATTAATGCATAAGCAATCTTTATTAGACTTATGTAGAAGTCACAACTATTTTAGGTCGGGCAATAGAATTTTGATGTTAATGCATGTTAGAGACATAGTATAAAGGACTATGCTCATGAAACATACCACACATAACAAAAATATGCAAAGTGGGGGACCTAATCTCATTTATACTTATGTTGATTTTGCAATCAACTAGCCTTAGGATATAGAGATATCATAGGTCCATCACATGAATGGATAAAGAAGGGGAAGTGATATGAAGAGGGAATGGGAATGGATCAAACACAAATTTGTCAACGGAGGACTTTTACCAAATTAAGATCATTCATTCATTTTGGGAGATGGAATGTACATTCCATCAATCCCTAAATCCAATGATCTTAACCTAGGAAAGTCAAATCAACATTGACCAAGGCCGAACAACACAAGTCAAACTCAACAAGTCAATTAAAATGGCTCTACACAATTAATTTGGCATTTAAAACAATTAAAAATAATAAAAATATGCATTAAATTAAATTGTGGTTGGTCAATTTTCTAAAACCTCATCAAAACACCAAAGAAAAGGCCATGAGATTTATCATATGTCTAACAAGGTCAAATGACCTAGGAGAAAAAATTTCAGAATTTTTGGAAACTTAAAAGTATTTTTAAATAATTAAAAATATTTCACAAAATCAATTAAATCATGAAAAATATTAATAATGATCAAAAAAATAATTTTAATTCAGAAAATGAAAGAGGATTTTATTTAAATATTTTTTGTGAAACTCTCATATTTTTGGATCAATATTAGATTTAATATGAATTAATGAAAATAAAGGAAATAAAATAAAAATCAATTAATCAGAAAAAGCGTGGACCACTTGATCTCCCTCATTAATTGAGGTGGCAGATCAAGTGGTGGAAAACGCGCGTTCCATGGTACACTTGAGTCAACGCGCCACACAGTTGGTAATCAAAAGGAGCGTTCAGGATTAAAACAATTTGGAATGATCATGTGGCTCAGAACGTGTCCAGCACATCGCCGGAGCAAACTACCGGTCATCAACTCCGTTGACCCTGGCCGGACTAGTTCTCTCATCACCATCACATACATGAAAAAAGAGGACATGATCTTAAAGAAAAAATGGTGTAGATCACAAATATGACCTCAATTTAACCTAACTCCAAGTACATTGAGAGATAGATGGAGTTGAATTTTGAGGTGTATGAACTGAGTTGCTTCGATTTGACCTCAAAGCAACTCAATCTTCTTGCCTACATTAATGCATAAGCAATCTTAATTAGACTTATGTAGAAGTCACAACTATTTTAGGTCGGGCAATAGAATTTTGATGTTAATGCATGTTAGAGACATAGTATAAAGGACTATGCTCATGAAACATACCACACATAAAAAATATGCAAAGTGGGGGACCTAATCTCATTTATACTTATGTTGATTTTGCAATCAACTAGCCTTAGGATATAGAGATATCATAGGTCCATCACATGAATGGATAAAGAAGGGGAAGGATATGAAGAGGGAATGGGAATGGATCAAACACAAATTTGTCAACGGAGGACTTTTACCAAATTAAGATCATTCATTCATTTTGGGAGATGGAATGTACATTCCATCAATCCCTTAAATCCAGTGATCTTAACCTAGGAAAGTCAAATCAACATTGACCAAGGCCGAACAACACAAGTCAAACTCAACAAGTCAATTAAAATGGCTCTACACAATTAATTTGGCATTTTAAACAATTAAAAATAATAAAAATATGCATTAAATTAAATTGTGGTTGGTCAAATTCCTAAAACCTCATCAAAACACCAAAGAAAAGGCCATGGGATTTATCATATGTCTAACAAGGTCAAATGACCTAGGAGAATTTTTTTTAGAATTTTTCGAAACTTAAAAGTATATTTAAAGAATTAAAAATATTCACAAAATCAATTAAATCATGAAAAATATTAATAATGATCCAAAAAATAATTTTAATTCAGAAAATGAAAGAGGATTTTATTTAAATTTTTTTGGTGAAACTCTCATATTTTTGATCAATATTAGATTTAATATGAATTAATGAAAATAAAGGAAATAAAATAAAAATCAATTAATCAGAAAAAGCGTGGACCACTTGATCTCCCCCATTAATTTAGGTGGCAGATCAAGTGGTGGAAAACGCGCGTTCCTTGGTACACTTGAGTCAACGCGCCACACAGTTGGTAATCAAAAGGAGCGTTTCAGATTAAAACAATTTGGAATGATCATGTGGCTCAGAACGTGTCCAGCACATTGCCGGAGGAAACTACCGGTCATCGAAGTGATGACCCTGGCCGGACTCGTTCTCTCATCACCATCACATAAATGAAAAAAAGGACATGATCTTAAAGAAAAAATGGCGTAGATCACAAATATGACGTCAATTTAACCTAACTCCAAGTATATTGAGAGATAGATGGAGTTGAATATTGAGGTGTATGAACTGAGTTACTTCGATTTGACCTCAAAGCAACTCAATCTTTTGGCCTACATTAATGCATAAGCAATCTTTATTAGACTTATGTAGAAGTCACAACTATTTTAGGTCGGGCAATAGAATTTTGATGTTAATGCATGTTAGAGACATAGTATAAAGGACTATGCTCATGAAACATACCACACATAAAAAAATATGCAAAGTGGGGGACCTAATCTCATTTATACTTATGTTGATTTTGCAATCAAGTAGCCTTAGGATATAGAGATATCATAGGTCCATCACATGAATGGATAAAGAAGGGGAGGATATGAAGAGGGAATGGCAATGGATCAAACACAAATTTGTCAACAGAGGACTTTTACCAAATAAAGATCATTCATTCATTTTGGGAGATGGAATGTACATTCCATCAATCCCTTAAATCCAGTGATCTTAACCTAGGAAAGTCAAATCAACATTGACCAAGGCCGAACAACACAAGTCAAACTCAACAAGTCAATTAAAATGGCTCTACACAATTAATTTGGCATTTTAAACAATTAAAAATAATAAAAATATGCATTAAATTAAATTGTGGTTGGTCAAATTCCTAAAACCTCATCAAAACACCAAAGAAAAGGCCATGGGATTTATCATATGTCTAACAAGGTCAAATGACCTAGGAGAATTTTTTTTAGAATTTTTCGAAACTTAAAAGTATATTTAAAGAATTAAAAATATTCACAAAATCAATTAAATCATGAAAAATATTAATAATGATCCAAAAATAATTTTAATTCAGAAAATGAAAGAGGATTTTATTTAATTTTTTTTGGTGAAACTCTCATATTTTTGGATCAATATTAGATTTAATATGAATTAATGAAAATAAAGGAAATAAAATAAAAATCAATTAATCAGAAAAAACGTGGACCACTTGATTTCCCTCATTAATTGAGGAGGCAGATCAAGTGGTGGAAAACGCGCGTTCCATGGTACACTTGAGTCAACGCGCCACACAGTTGGTAATCAAAAGGAGCGTTCAGGATTAAATCAATTTGGAATGATCATGTGGCTCAGAACGTGTCCAGCACATCGCCGGAGGAAACAACCGGTCATCAACTCCAATGACCCTGGCCGGACTCGTTCTCTCATCACCATCACATAAATGAAAAAGAGGACATGATCTTAAAGAAAAAATGGGGTAGATCACAAATATGACGTCAATTTAACCTAACTCCAAGTATATTGAGAGATAGATGGAGTTGAATTTTGAGGTGTATGAACTAAGTTGCTTCGTTTTGACCTCAAAGCAACTCAATCTTTTGGCCTACATTAATGCATAAGCAATCTTTATTAGACTTATGTGGAAGTCACAACTATTTTAGGTCGGGCAATAGAATTTTGATGTTAATGCATGTTAGAGACATAGTATAAAGGACTATGCTCATGAAACATACCACACATAACAAAAATATGCAAAGTGGGGGACCTAATCTCATTTATACTTATCTTGATTTTGCAATCAACTAGCCTTAGGATATAGAGATATCATAGGTCCATCACATGAATGGATAAAGAAGGGGAGTGATCTGAAGAGGGAGTGGGAATGGATCAAACACAAATTTGTCAACGGAGGACTTTTACCAAATTAAGATCATTCATTCATTTTGGGAGATGGAATGTACATTCCATCAATCCCCTAAATCCAATTATCTTAACCTAGGAAAGTCAAATTAACATTGACCAAGGCCGAACAACACAAGTCAAACTCAACAAGTCAATTAAAATGGCTCTACACAATTAATTTGACATTTTAAACAATTAAAAATAATAAAAATATGCATTAAATTAAATTATGGTTGGTCAATTTCCTAAAACCTCATCAAAACAGTAAAGAAAAGGCCATGAGATTTATCATATGTCTAACAAGGTCAAATGACCTAGGAGAAAAAATTTCAGAATTTTTCGTAACTTAAAATTTTTTTTAAATAATTAAAGATATTTTACAAAATCAATGAAATCATGAAAAATATTAATAATGATCCAAAAAATAATTTTTATTCAGAAAATGAAAGAGGATTTTATTTAAATTTTTCTGGTGAAACTCTCATATTTTTGGATCAATATTAGATTTAATATGAATTAATGAAAATAAAGGAAATAAAATAAAATTCAATTAATCAGAAAAAACGTGGACCACTTGATCTCCCTCATTAATTGAGGTGGCAGATCAAGGGGTGGAAAACGCGCGTACCATGGTACACTTGAGTCAACTCACCACACAGTTGGTAATCAAAAGGAGCGTTCAGGATTAGAACAATTTGGAATGATCATGTGGCTCAGAACGTGTCCAGCACATTGCCGGAGGAAACTACCGGTCATCAACTCCGATGACCCTGGCCGGACTCGTTCTCTCATCACCATCACATAAATGAAAAAAAGGACATGATCTTAAAGAAAAAATGGCGTAGATCACAAATATGACGTCAATTTAACCTAACTCCAAGTATATTGAGAGATAGATGGAGTTGAATTTTGAGGTGTATGAACTGAGTTGCTTCGATTTGACCTCAAAGCAACTCAATCTTTTGGCCTACATTAATGCATAAGGAATCTTTATTAGACTTATGTAGAAGTCACAACTATTTTAGGTCGGGCAATAGAATTTTGATGTTAATGCATGTTAGAGACATAGTATAAAGGACTATGCTCATGAAACATACCACACATAAAAAAATATGCAAAGTGGGGGACCTAATCTCATTTATACTTATGTTGATTTTGCAATCAACTAGCCTTAGGATATAGAGATATCATAGGTCCATCACATGAATGGATAAAGAAGGGGAAGGATATGAAGAGGGAATGGCAATGGATCAAACACAAATTTGTCAACGGAGGACTTTTACCAAATTAAGATCATTCATTCATTTTGGGAGATGGAATGTAGAGTTCATTACTCCCTTAAATCCAAAGATCTTAACCTAGGAAAGTCAAATCAACATTGACCAAGGCCGAACAACACAAGTCAAACTCAACAAGTCAATTAAAATGGCTTTACATAGTTAATTTTGCATTTAAACAATTAAAAATAATAGAAATATGCATTAAATTAAATTCTGGTTGGTCAATTTCCTAAAACCTAATGAAAACATCAAACAAAAGGCCATCAGATTTGTCAAATGTCAAACAAGGTCAAATGACCTTGGAGAAAAAATTTAAGAATTTTTGGAAACTTAAAAGTATTCTTAAACAATTAAAAATATTCACAGAACCAATTAAATCATAAAAAATATTAATAGTGATCCAAAAAATAATTTTAATTCAGAAAATGAAGGAGGATTTTATTTAAATTTTTTTGGTGAAAATCTCATATTTTTGGATAAATATTAAATTTAATATGAATTAATGAAAATAAAGAAAATAAAATAAAAATCAATTAATCAGAAAAAACGTGGAGCACTTGATCTCCCTAATTAATTGAGGTGGCAGATCAAGTGGTGGAAAACGCGCATTCCATGGTACACTTGAGTCAGCGTGCCACACAACCAGTAATCAAAAGGATCCCTCAGGATTAAAACAATTTGGAATGATCATGTGGCTCAAACCGTGTCCAGCACATCGCCGGAGCAAACTACCGGTCATCTTCTCCGATGACCCTGGCCGGACTGGTTCTCTAATCACCATCACATAAATGAAAATAGAGGACATGATCTTAAGGAAAAAAATGGCGTAGATCACAAATATGATCTCAATTTAACCAAACTCCAAGTATATTGAGAGGTAGATGGAGTTGAATTTTGAGGTGTATGAACTGAGTTGCTTCGATTTTATCTCAAAGAACCTCAATCTTCTTGCCTGCATTAATGCATAAGCAATCTTAATTATACTTATGTAGAAGTCACAATTATTTGAGGTCGGGCAATAGAATGTTGATGTTAATGCATGTTAGAGACATAGTATGAAGGACTATATTCATGAAACAAACCACACGTAAAAAAAATGCAAAGTGGGGGACCTAATCTCATCCATACTTATGTTGATTTTGCAAATAACTAGTCTTAGGATATAGAGATATCATACGTCCAAGACATGAATGGATAAAGAAGGGGAGTGAGATGAAGAGGGAAGGGGAATGGATCAAACACAAATTTGTCAAAGGAGGACTTTTACCAAATTAAGATCATTCATTCATCTTGGGGGATGGAATGTACATTCCATCAATCTCCTAAATCCAATGAACCTAACCTAGGAAAGTCAAATCAACATTGACCAAGGCCAACAACAAAAGTCAAACTCAAAAAGTCAATTAAAACTGCTCTACACAATTAATTTTGCATTTAAACAATTAAAAATAATAGAAATATGCATTAAATTAAATTGTGGTTGTTCAATTTCCTAAAACCTAATTAAAACAGGAAAGAAAAGGCCATGAGATTTATCATATGTCAAACAAGGTCAAATGACCTTGGAGAAAAAATTTCAGAATTTTTGGAAACTTAAAAGTATTCTTAAACAATTAAAAATATTCACAAAACCAATTAAATCATGAAAAATATTAATAGTGATCCAAAAAATAATTTTAATTCAGAAAATGAAGGAGGATTTTATTTAAATTTTTTTGGTGAAAATCTCATATTTTTGGATCAATATTAAATTTAATATGAATTAATGAAAATAAAGAAAATAAAATAAAAATCAATTAATCAGAAAAAATGTGGACCACTTGATCTCCCTCATTAATTGAGGTGGCAGATCAAGTGGTGGAAAATGCGCGTTCCATGGTACACTTGAGTCAGCGTGCCACACAACCGGTAATCAAAAGGATCCCTCAGGATTAAAACAATTTGGAATGATCATGTGGCTCAAACCGTGTCCAGCACATCGCCGGAGCAAACTACCGGTCATCTTCTCCGATGACCCTGGTCGGACTGGTTCTCTAATCACCATCACATAAATGAAAATAGAGGACATGATCTTAAGGAAAAAAATGGCGTAGATCACAAATATGACCTCAATTTAACTAAACTCCAAGTATATTGAGAGATAGATGGAGTTGAATTTTGAGGTGTATGAACTGAGTTGCTTCGATTTGACCTCAAAGCAACTCAATCTTCTTGCCTACATTAATGCATAAGCAATCGTAATTCGACTTATATAGAAGTCACAACTATTTGAGGCCGAACAATAGAATTTTGATGTTAATGCATGTTAGAGACATAGTATAAAGGACTATGCTCATGAAACATACCACATCTAAAAAAATATGCAAAGTGGGGGACCTAATCTCATCCATACTTGTGTTGATTTTGCAATTAACTAGCCTTAGGATATAGAGATATCATAGGTCCATGACATGAATGGATAAAGAAGGGGAATGAGATGAAGAGGGAGGGGGAATGGATCAAACACAAATTTTTCAAAGGAGGACTTTTACCAAATTAAGATCATTCATTCATTTTGGGAGATGGAATGTATATTCCATCAATCCCCAAAACCAATGATCTTAACCTAGGAAAGTCAAATCAACATTGACCAAGGCCGAACAACAAAAGTCAAACTCGACATGTCAATTAAAATGGCTCTAGACAATTAATTTGGCATTTAAACAGTTAAAAATAATAAAAATATGCATTAAATTAAATTGTGGTTGGTTAATTTTCTAAAACCTCATCAAAACACCAAACAAAAGGCCATGAGATTTATCATATGTCAAACAAGGTAAAATAACCCTGGAGAAAAAATTTCAGAATTTTTGGAAACTTAAAATTATTTTTAAACAATTAAAAATATTTACAAAACGAATTAAATCATGAAAAATATTAATAGCGATCAAAAAAATAATTTTAATTCAGAAAATGAAAGAGGGTTTTATTTAATTTTTTTTGGTAAAATTTTCATATTTTTGGATCAATATTAAATTTAATATGAATTAACAAAAAGAAAGGAAATAAAATAGAAATCAATTAATCAGAAAAAACGTGGACCACTTGATCTCCCTCATTAATTGAGGTGGCAGATCAAGTGGTGGAAAACGCACGTTACATTGTACACTTGAGTCAGTGCACCACACAACTGGTAATCAAAAGGAGCGCTCAGGATTAAAACAATTTGGAATGATCATGTGGCTCAGAACGTGTCCAGCACACCGCCGGAGCAAACTACCGGTCATCTTCTCCGATGACCCTGGCAGGACTGGTTCTATCATCACCATCACATAAATGAAAATAGAGGACATGATCTTAAAGAAAAAATGGCGTAGATCACAAATATGACCTCAATTTAACCTAACTCCAAGTATATTGAGAGATAAATGGAGTTGAATTTTGAGGTGTATGAACTGAGTTGCTTCGATTTGACTTCAAAGCAACTCAATCTTCTTGCATACATTAATGCATAAGCAATCATAATTAGACTTATGTAGAAGTCACAACTATTTGAGGCTGAACAATAGAATTTTGATGTTAATGCATGTTAGAGACATAGTATAAAGGACTATGCTCATGAAACATACCACACCTAAGAAAATATGCAAAGTGGGGGACCTAATCTCATCCATACTTATGTTGATTTTGCAATAAACTAGCCTTAGGATAAAGAGATATCATAGGTCCATGACATGAATGGACAAAGAAGGGGAGTGAGATGAAGAGGGAGGGGGAATGGATCAAACACAAATTTGTCAAAGGGGGACTTTTACCAAATTAAGTTCATTCATTCATTTTGGGGGATGGAATGTACATTCCATCAATCTCCTAAATTGAATGAACCTAACCTAGGAAAGTCAAATCAACATTGACCAAGGCCGAACAACAAAAGTCAAACTCAAAAAGTCAATTAAAATGGCTCTAGACAATTAATTTTGCATTTAAACAATTAAAAATAATAGAAATATGCATTAAATTAAATTGTGGTTGGTAAATTTCCTAAAACCTAATCAAAACAGCATAGAAAAGGCCATGAGATTTATCATATGTGAAACAACGTCCAATGACCTTGGAGAAAAAATTTCAAAATTTTTGGAAACTTAAAAGGATTCTTAAACAATTAAAAATATTCACAAAACCAATTAAATCATGAAAAATATTAATAGTGATCCAAAAAATAATTTTAATTCAGAAAATGAAGGATGATTTTATTTAAATTTTTTTGGTGAAAATCTCTTATTTTTGGATCAATATTAAATTTGATATGAATTAATGAAAATAAAGAAAATAAAATAAAAACCAATTAATCAGAAAAAATGTGGACCACTTGATCTCCCTCATTAATTGAGGTGGCAGATCAAGTGGTGGAAAATGCGCGTTCCATGGTACACTTGAGTTAGCGTGCCACACAACTGGTAATAAAGAGGAGCGCTCAAGATTAAAACAATTTGGAATGATCATGTGGCTCAAAACGTGTCCAGCACATCGCCAGAGCAAACTACTTGTCATCTTCTCCGATGACCCTGGCCGGACTGGTTCTCTAATCACCATCACATAAATGAAAATAGAGGACATGATCTTAAGGGAAAAAATGGCGTAGATCACAAATATGACCTCAATTTAACCAAACTCCAAGTAAATTGAGAGATAGATGGAGTTGAATTTTGAGGTGTATGAACTGAGTTGCTTTGATTTGACCTCAAAGAACCTCAATCTTCTTGCCTACATTAATGCATAAGCAATCTTAATTACACTAATGTAGAAGTCACAGCTATTTGAGGTTGGGCAATAGAATTTTGATGTTAATGCATGTTAGAGACATAGTATGAAGGACTATGCTCATGAAACATACCACACGTAAAAAAAATGCAAAGTGGGGGACCTAATCTGATCCATACTTATGTTGATTTTGCAATTAACTAGCCTTAGGATATAGAGATATTAGAGGTCCATGACATGAATGGATAAAGAAGGGGAGTGAGATGAAGAGGGAGGGGGTATGGATCAAACACAAATTTTTCAAAGGAGGACTTTTACCAAATTAAGATCATTCATTCATTTTGGGAGATGGAATGTATATTCCATCAATCCCCAAAACCAATGATCTTAACCTAGGAAAGTCAAATCAACATTGACCAAGGCCGAACAACAAAAGTCAAACTTAACAAGTCAATTAAAGTGGCTCTAGACAATTAATTTGGCATTTAAACAATTAAAAATAATAAAAATATGCATTAAATTAAATTGTGATTGGTCAACTTCCAAAAACCTCATCAAAACACCAAAGAAAAGGACATGAGAAAATATTAATAGCGATCCAAAAAATAATTTTAATTCAGAAAATGAAAGAGGGTTTTATTTAATTTTTTTTGCTAAAACTGTCATATTTTTGGATCAATATTAAATTTAATATGAATTAATGAAAATAAAGGAAATAAAATAAAAATCAAATAATCAGAAAAAACATGGACCACTTGATCTCCCTCATTAATTGAGGTGGCAAATCAAGTGGTGGAAAACGCGCGTTACATTGTACACTTGAGTCAGTGCGCCACACAACTGGTAATCAAAAGGAGTGCTCAGGATTAAAACAATTTGGAAAAGATCATGTGGCTCAGAACGTGTCCAGCACATCGCCGGAGCAAACTACCGACCATCTTCTCCGATGACCCTGGCCGCTCTGGTTCTCTCATCACCATCACATAAATGAAAATAGAGGACATGATCTTAAAGAAAAAATGGCGTAGATCACAAATATGACCTCAATTTTACCTAACTCCAAGTATATTGAGAGATAGATGGAGTTGACTTTTAAGGTGTATGAACTGAGTTGCTTCGATTTGACCTCAAAGCAACTCAATCTTCTTGCCTACATTAATGGATAAGCAATCATAATTTGACTTATGAAGAAGTCACAACTATTTGAGGCTGAACAATAGAATTTTGATGTTAATGCATGTTAGAGACATAGTATAAAGGACTATGCTCATGAAACATACCCCACCTAAGAAAATATGCAAAGTGGGGGACCTAATCTCATCCATACTTATGTTGATTTTGCAATAAACTAGCCTTAGGATATAGAGATATCATAGGTCCATGACATGAATGGATAAAGAAGGGGAGTGAGATGAAGAGGGAGGGGGAATGGTTCAAACACAAATTCATCAAAGGAGAAGTTTTACCAAATTAAGATTATTCATTCATTTTGGGAGATGGAATGTACATTCCATCAATCCCCTAAGTCCAATGATGTTAACCTAGCGAAGTCAAATCATCTTTGACCAAGGCCGAACAACAAAAGTCAAACTCAACAAGTCAATTAATATGGCTCTAGACAATTAATTTGGCATTTAAACAATTAAAAAAAATGCATTAAATTAAATTGTGGTTGGTTAATTTCCTAAAACCTCATCAAAACACCAAACAAAAGGCCATGAGATTTATCAGAAGGCAAACAAGGTCAAATGACCTTGGAGAAAAAATTTCATAATTTTTGGAAACTTAAAAGTATTTATAAAGAATTAAAAATATTCACAAAATCAATTAAATCATGAAAAATATTATTAATGATCCAAAAAATAATTTTTATTCAGAAAATGAAAAAGGATTTTATTTAAATTTTTTTGGTGAAACTCTCATAATTTAGGATCAATATTAAATTTAATATGAATTAATGAAAATAAAGGAAATAAAATAAAAATCAATTAATCAGAAAAAACGTGGACCACTTGAACTCCCTCATTAATTGAGGTGGCAGATCAAGTGGTAAAAAACGTGCGTTACTTTGTACATTTGAGTCAGCACGCCACACAGCTGGTCATCAAAAGGAGCGCTCAGGATTAAAACAATTTGGAAAAGATCATGATGCACAGAACGTGTCCAGCACATCGCCAGAGCAAACTACCAGCCATCTTCTCCGATGACCCTGGCCGCTCTGGTTCTCTCATCACCATCACATAAATGAAAATAGAGGACATGATCTTAAAGAAAAAATGGCGTAGATCACAAATATGACATCAATTTTACCTAACTCCAAGTATATTGAGAGATAGATGGAGTTGAATTTTTAGGTGTATGAACTGAGTTGCTTCGATTTGACCTCAAAGCAACTCAATCTTCTTGCCTACATTAATGCGTAAGCAATCATAATTCGACTTATGAAGAAGTCACAACTATTTGAGGCCGAACAATAGAATTTTGATGTTAATGCATGTTAGAAACATAGTATAAAGGACTATGCTCATGAAACATACCCCACCTAAGAAAATATGCAAAGTGGGGGACCTAATCTCATCTATACTTATGTTGATTTTGTAATAAACTAGCCTTAGGATATAGAGATATCATAGGTCCATACTATGAATTGATAAAGAAGGGGAGTGAGATGAAGAGGGAGGGGGAATGGATGTAACACAAATTCGTCAAAGGAGAACTTTTAACAAATTAAGATTATTAATTCATTTTGGGAGATGGAATGTACATTCCATCAATCCCTTAAGTCCAATGATGTTAACCTAGCAAAGTCAAATCAACTTTGACCAAGGCCGAACAACAAAAGTCAAACTCAACAAGTCAATTAAAATGGCTCTAGACAATTAATTTGGCAATTAAACAATTAAAAATAAAAAAAATATGCATTAAATTAAATTGTGGTTGGTTAATTTCCTAAAACCTCATCAAAACACCAAACAAAAGGCCATGAGATTTATCATAAGGCAAACAAGGTCAAATGACCTTGGAGAAAAAATTTCAGAATTTTTGGAAACTTAAAAGTATTTATAAACTATTAAAAATATTCACAAAATCAATTAAATCATGATAAATATTATTAATGATCCAAAAAATAATTTTAATTCAGAAAATGAAAAAGGATTTTATTTAAATTTTTTTGGTGAAACTCTCATATTTTTGGATCAATATTAAATTTAATATGAATTAATGAAAATAAAGGAAATAAAATAAAAATCAATTAATCAGAAAAAACGTGGACCACTTGAAATCCCTCATTCATTAAGGTGGCAGATCAAGTGGTAAAAAATGCGCGTTACATTGTACATTTGAGTCAGCGCGCCACACAGCTGGTAATCAAAAGGAGCGCTCAGGATTAAAACAATTTGGAAAAGATCATGTGGCTTAGAACGTGTCCAGCACATCGCCGGAGCAAACTACCAGCCATCTTCTCCGATGACCTTGTCCGCTCTGGTTCTCTCATCACCATCACATAAATGAAAATATAGGACATGATCTTAAAGAAAAAATGGCGTAGATCACAAATATGACCTCAATTTTACCTAACTCCAAGTATATTGAGAGATGGATGGAGTTGAATTTTGAGGTGTATGAACTGAGTTGCTTCGATTTGACCTCAAAGCAACTCAATCTTCTTGCCTACATTAATGTATAAGCAATCGTAATTCGACTTATGTAGAAGTCACAACTACTTGAGGCCGAAAAATAGAATTTTGATGTTAATGCATGTTAGAGATATAGTATAAAGGGCTATGCTCATGAAACATACCCCACCTAAGAAAATATGCAAAGTGGGGGACCTAATCTCATCCATACTTATGTTGATTTTGCAACAAACTAGCCTTAGTATATAGAGATATCATAGGTCCATGACATGAATGGATAAAGAAGGGGAGTGAGATGAAGAAGGAGGGGGAATGGATCAAACACAAATTTGTCAAAGGATAACTTTTACCAAATTAAGATTATTCATTCATTTTGAGAGATGGAATGTACATTCCATCAATCCCCTAAGTCCAATGATGTTAACCTAGCAAAGTCAAATCAACTTTGACCAAGGCCGAACAACAAAAGTCAAACTCAACAAGTCAATTAAAATGGGTCTAGACAATTAATTTGGCATTTAAACAATTAAAAATAAAAAAAATATGCATTAAATTAAATTGTGGTTTGTTAATTTCCTAAAACCTCATCAAAACACCAAACAAAAGACCATGAGATTTATCATAAGGCAAACAAGGTCAAATGACCTTGGAGAAAAAATTTCAGAATTTTTGGAAACTTAAAAGTATTTATAAACAATTAAAAATATTTACAAAATCAATTAAATCATGATAAATATTATTAATGATCCAAAAAATAATTTTAATTCAGAAAATGAAAAAGGATTTTATTTAAATTTTTTTGGTGAAACTCTCATATTTTTGGATCAATATTAAATTTAATATGAATTAATAAAAATAAAGGAAATAAAATAAAAATCAATTAATCAGAAAAAACGTGGACCACTTGAACTCCCTCATTAATTGAGGTGGCAGATCAAGTGGTAAAAAACGTGCGTTACTTTGTACATTTGAGTCAGCGCGCCACACAGCTGGTCATCAAAAGGAGCGCTCAGGATTAAAACAATTTTGAAAAGATCATGTGGCTCAGAACGTGTCCAGCACATCGCCGGAGCAAACTACCGGCCATCTTCTCCGATGACCCTGGATAAGTTGTGTTAAAACTGAAATTGAATCTGTAATTAGATGGGTAGTGATTTTCCGAAAACGTAGCTTTTTACGGAATCGGAATCGGAGGTCCGGAAGTCCTCCAACGGCGGAAAATGCGGATAATTCTGCATTCTGCTTCGTGTTAGCGCAGGGACAGCTTTCTGTCTTGCGTTAACCGGTTAACCCAGGGTGTTAACCGGTTAACACTGTTGTGATTTCTGAGAAATTGCTGTTCTGTCTGCGTTAACCGGTTAACCCAGGGCGTTAACCGGTTAACACTGTTAAGTTTTGCCAGGAAGCGTGTTTTGGTCTGCGTTAACCGGTTAACCCAGGGCGTTAACCGGTTAACACTGTTGAAAAGTGGGAAAATTGGTATTTAAATGTTGTGTACATATTTAATGGTTGGCCTATATCGGTGTGTGATATAGTAGGGATTATTTCCCGTTGTTTGGAGCAGTAAAGGTATTAGTGGAGTGTGCTAATACTGTGATTAATTATTTGACATGATATGATGTTTTGATACATGTGCTGATGATGTGTGAAAATATGCATAATGTTGTGAATGTATATATTATGCATGTGTTGGTGAATGGACTGTTTTATGGCTTAGAGTGTGATCATATGTCCATTGTGGATTGTTGTTAATGATGTTGCATTGCTAGGTGAATTAGCATGCATATTGTGGCCTTTATGGTGGTAGCTAATTCCCATAGTGAGGAATTAGTGAGTAAATCATTGTGGATTATTGTTGATGATTTTGCATTGCTAGGTGATTTAGCATGCATATTGTAGTCTGTATGGTGGTAGCTAATTCCCATAGTGAGGAATTAGTGAGTTAGTGGTAGCTAATTCCCGTGGTGAGGAATTAGTGAGTGAGTCACTAGGTCTCAAATGAGTGGGACTAGTGGGCTTGGTAGCCGTATCTGGATTTGATCGGTGAGGTGAACTATATGTTCACGAATAGTCGGTACCGCATGCATGGAGTCTCATTGCATAATGTATGTCTTGTGTATAATATGAATGGATGTGTTCCAATATTATACGTGTGTGTTGATGTTATGTTGAGCATGATTATGAGGTTTGAGTGGAGGTTGCTGTTACCGAATGTGTGATATGATTAGGGTGATTAATGTGTTATTTACTTAGCATTACATGATGTTTTATAATGCTTATTATATCGATTGAGGAACTCACCCTTACAACTATTTTTCAGGTAACGAGCAGTGATTGAGTAGAAGCTAGTGCTTGGAGTCTAGTGTAGTCTCCTTAGTGGGTCATGCTCTAATAGATGTAACATAGGGACGGGATGTTTTACCTTGTTGAATAATTTTACATGTAATGTGTTACATGTTTTGCATGATTGAATTGATTTCTATCCGCTGCGTATTGTGCAAATGCTTTATGTTTTGAATTAATAAAAGAGCATGACAGTTATTATGGTGAATGGTGTGAAATGATTGTGTGACACCCTTAATTGCATAATTACTCTGATTGATGTATTACTATTTTAATTAAATATTTGGGGTATTTTAGAAGGGTGTTACATTAGTGGTATCAGAGCATAGTCGGTCGAGTCGAGTCGTAATTATTCTGGTTCCCCTGTACGGGATAGGTGTTGTGTAACCCTATCAGTACTTATTGTTTTAGCTTGTTGGGTTTTCAGAATAGAGATGGCTGGAAGAGGTAGAGACGATGCTGCGATTGCTGAGGCTCTGGGTATGCTAGCTGGAGTACTTGGAGGAAATCCGAATGTTGTGGGAATGGGAGCTGCTCGTCAACTGAGTGAGTTCCAGAAGAACAATCCTCCAATGTTCAAGGGAGCATACGATCCAGATGGTGCTCAGAAGTGGTTGAAGGAGATCGAGAGGATCTTCCGAGTGACTGAGTGTGCCGATAACCAGAAGGTCAGGTTCGGTACGCATATGCTGTCAGAAGAAGCAGATGATTGGTGGGTTGCTACCCGCACTGAGTTGGAATCTGCTGGGAATGCTGAGATCACTTGGGCTGTGTTCAGAGAGAGATTCCTGAGGAAGTATTTTCCAGAGGATGTCAGAGGAAAGAAAGAGATAGAGTTCTTGGAATTGAAGCAGGGCAATCGGTCTGTTACTGAGTATGCTGCTAAGTTCACAGAGTTGTCGAAGTATTACACTCCCTATGATGAGGCTGCTGGAGAATTCTCAAAATGTGTGAAGTTTGAGAACGGGTTGCGTCCCGAGATCAAGCAGGCTATTGGATATCAGCGGATTAGAGTGTTTTCTGATTTGGTTGACTGTTGCAGGATTTTTGAACAGGATACCAAGGCCAGAGCGGAAAGCTATCAGCAGAGGGTTGATAGGAAAGGCAAGAATCAGAATGATCGTGGGAAACCGTATGCAGCTGGCAAAGGTTTCCAGAGACAGAGTGGAATGAAGAGGCCTAGTGGGGGAGACTCTAGTGCCCCTGCTAAGTGTTACAGATGTGGTCAGGCTGGACATCGTGTCCATGAATGTACCAGTGCTGAGAGGAAGTGTTTCAAGTGTGGAAAAGGTGGTCACTTGGCTGCAGAGTTCCGGTTGAAGACTGTGACTTGTTTCAACTGTGGAGAGTTGGGTCATATCAGTCCACAGTGTCCTAAGCCGAAGAGAGAGAACCAGTCGGGAGGCAAGGTCTTTGCTTTATCGGGTTCTGAGACTTCTGCAGATGATCGTTTGATCCGAGGTACGTGTTATATTAATGGCTTTCCTCTTGTAGCTATTATTGACACCGATGCTACTCATTCCTTTATATCTTTGGATTGTGCTGTGAAACTTAAGTTAGAGATATCTGAGATGCATGGAAGTATGGTGATTGATACTCCTGCGAAGGGTTCAGTGACTACTACTTCAGTTTGTTTAAATTGTCCTTTGAGTATTTTTGGTAGAGACTTTGGGATGGACCTTGTGTGTCTTCCACTAGTGCAGATTGATGTTATCTTGGGTATGAACTGGTTGGTGTTTAACCGAGTTTATATCAATTGTTTTGATAAGACTGTGATCTTTCCTGAGATTGAGGAAGGAAAGAGTTTGTTTCTATCTGCAAGGCAGGTGAATGAAGCAGTAGCAGATGGGGCAGAGTTGTTTATGTTGTTAGCGACTTTGGAGGCTAAAGATAAACTGGTGATTTGCGATCTAGCTGTGGTGTGTGATTTTCCTGATGTGTTTCCAGAAGAAGTGAATGAATTACCGCCAGAGCGTGAAGTTGAGTTCTCGATTGATTTGGTACCTGGTACTAGGCCGATGTCGATGGCTCCGTACCGTATGTCTGCTGTTGAGTTAACTGAATTGAAGAGTCAGTTGGAAGATCTGTTGGATAAGAAATTTATTCGTCCGAGTGTGTCGCCGTGGGGTGCACCAGTGTTATTGGTTAAGAAGAAAGAAGGTACTATGAGGTTGTGTGTGGACTACAGGCAACTGAATAAAGTGACGATCAAGAATCGGTATCCTTTGCCGAGGATTGATGATTTGATGGATCAGTTGGTTGGTGCGAGTGTGTTCAGCAAAATAGATTTGAGATCTGGGTATCATCAGATACGTGTGAAAACTGAGGATATTCAGAAGACTGCTTTCAGAACAAGGTATGGACATTATGAGTATTCTGTAATTCCTTTTGGTGTGACTAATGCGCCTGGAGTATTTATGGAGTATATGAATAGGATTTTCCATCCGTATCTAGACAAGTTTGTTGTGGTGTTTATTGACGATATTTTGGTGTATTCGAAATCGGAAGAAGAGCATGCTGAGCATTTGAGAAGGGTTTTAGGAGTTCTACGAGAAAAGAAGTTATTTGCTAAACTGTCCAAGTGTGAATTTTGGTTAGAAGAAGTTAGTTTTCTTGGTCATGTGATTTCAAGAGGTGGTGTTACTGTTGATCCTTCTAAGATAGAAGCGGTATCTAAGTGGGAAGTTCCGAAGTCAGTTTCGGAGATAAGGAGTTTTCTTGGTTTGGCTGGTTATTATAGGAAGTTCATCGAGGGATTTTCTAAGTTGGCGTTACCGTTGACGATGTTGACTAGAAAGGGGCAAGCGTTTGTTTGGGACTCAAAATGTGAAGAAGGTTTCCAAGAGTTAAAGAGAAGGTTAACTACTGCTCCTATTCTGATATTACCGAGTTCGTCGGAATCATTTGAGGTTTACTGTGATGCTTCATTGTTGGGCTTGGGTGGTGTGTTGATGCAGAATAAGCAGGTTATAGCTTATGCTTCGAGACAACTGAGGGTTCATGAGAGGAACTATCCGACACACGATTTAGAGTTGGCAGCTGTGGTATTTGTTCTGAAGTTATGGAGGCATTACTTGTACGGGTCAAGATTTGAGGTTTTCAGTGACCATAAAAGTTTAAAGTATTTGTTTGATCAAAAAGAGATGAATATGAGACAGAGGAGATGGTTAGAGTTTCTGAAGGATTATGACTTTGGTTTGAATTACCATCCGGGTAAAGCAAACATAGTGGCTGATGCATTGAGTCGGAAATCATTGCATATGTCTATGTTAATGGTTAAGGAATTGGATTTAATTGAGCAGTTTAGAGACTTGAGTTTGGTGTGTGAGAGTACTCACAATAGTGTTAAATTGGGAATGTTGAAGTTAACGAGTGGTATTCTGGATGAGATTAGAGAGGGTCAGAAATCCGATGTGCTTTTGGTTGATAAGTTGACTCTAGTGAATCAAGGTCAAGGTGGTGAATTCAGAGTGGATGAGAATGGTGTTTTGAAATTTGGTAATCGGGTGTGTATTCCGGATGTTACCGAGCTTAAGAAGAGCATTCTTGAGGAAGGACATCGTAGTGGCCTGAGTATTCATCCTGGGGCTACGAAGATGTATCATGATTTGAAAAAGTTATTTTGGTGGCCGGGAATGAAAAGAGAAATTGCGAGTTTTGTTTATTCTTGTTTGACTTGTCAGAAGTCAAAGATTGAGCATCAGAAGCCGTCTGGGCTAATGCAACCGTTGGCTATTCCAGAGTGGAAGTGGGATAGTATCAGTATGGATTTTGTTTCTGGTTTACCGAGGACAAGTAAGAATTTTGAAGCTATTTGGGTGATTGTCGACAGATTGACGAAATCGGCTCATTTCATTCCGATCAGAATGGATTATCCGTTAGAGAGATTAGCCGAGTTGTATATTGAGAAGATTGTAAGTTTGCATGGTATTCCGCCGAGTATTGTTTCGGACAGAGATCCTAGATTTACATCGAAGTTCTGGGAAGGTTTGCAGAAGGCTATGGGAACTAAGCTGAGATTGAGTTCTGCATATCATCCGCAGACTGATGGTCAGACTGAGAGGACGATTCAGTCACTAGAGGATCTTTTGAGGGCTTGTGTTTTGGAAAAGGGAGGTGCTTGGGATTGTTATTTACCTTTGATTGAGTTTACCTACAACAATAGTTTTCATTCGAGCAATGGTATGGCACCGTTTGAAGCTTTGTATGGTAGGAGATGTCGGACACCTTTATGTTGGTATGAGTCCTGTGAGAGTGCTGTGGTTGGACCGGAGATTGTTCAACAAACTACGGAAAAGATTAAGATGATTCAGGAGAAGATGAGAATTGCTCAGAGTCGTCAGAAGAGTTATCACGACAAGAGGAGGAAGTCACTTGAGTTCCAAGAGGGAGATCATGTCTTTCTTCGTGTTACTCCGATAACTGGTGTTGGTCGAGCTTTGAAGTCGAGGAAGTTGACACCTCGATTTATTGGTCCTTATCAGATTTTGGAGAGGATATGGGAGGTAGCCTATCGTATCGCTTTACCGCCGTCACTTGCGAATTTGCATGAGGTTTTTCATGTGTTTCAGTTGAGGAGGTACATTCCTGATCCGTCGCATATGGTCCAAGTAGATGATGTACAGGTGAGAGATAACCTGACTGTTGAAACATCACCTATGAGGATCGAAGATCGAGAGTTGAAGCAGTTGCGGGGTAAAGAGATTGCCTTGGTGAAGGTAGCTTGGGGAGGACCAGCAGGTGGCAATGTGACTTGGGAACTTGAGAGTCAGATGAAGGAGTCTTATCCGGAGTTATTCGCTTGAGGTATGTTTTCGAGGACGAAAACTCTTTTAGTGGGGGAGAGTTGTAACACCCCGATAAAAATAAGATAATTATTTAATTTAAGTTAATATTATGTTTATTAATTTAATTAAATAATTGGAATTATTAAATTATTATTATTATTATTATTGGAATAATAATTATTGGAAAATATATATAAGTTGGAAATAAGAAAAAGAGTCCATTTGGTAAAGAAAGGGTTTTTACGTGAAAAACAGAGAAGCGGCTGAAAAGTGGAAAGTGGAGAAAGGGCAAAGAGGCAGGACAAGAGGAAGAAGGTTGAAGAAGGAAGAGCTCGAAGCTAAAAGATTCGCCGGATTAACTCAGGTAAGGGGGGTTTATCGTCGTTTAATGGGTATTATGGATTAACATGTAATGGGTAGTGATAAACCGTTGAATTGACCCTAATTGAGATATTGAATGCTGAGAAATCGTGTTGGATAAGTTGTGTTAAAACTGAAATTGAATCTGTAATTAGATGGGTAGTAATTTTCCGAAAACGTAGCTTTTTACGGAATCGGAATCGGAGGTCCGGAAGTCCTCCAACGGCGGAAAATGCGGATAATTCTGCATTCTGCTTCGTGTTAGCGCAGGGACAACTTTCTGTCTTGCGTTAACCGGTTAACCCAGGGTGTTAACCGGTTAACACTGTTGTGATTTCTGAGAAATTAATGTTCTGTCTGTGTTAACCGGTTAACCCAGGGCGTTAACCGGTTAACACTGTTAAGTTTTGCCAGGAAGCGTGTTTTGGTCTGCGTTAACCGGTTAACACTGTTGAAAAGTGGGAAAATTGGTATTTAAATGTTGTGTACATATTTAATGGTTGGCCTATATCGGTATGTGATATAGTAGGGATTATTTCCCGTTGTTTGGAGCAGTACAGGTATTAGTGGAATGTGCTAATACTGTGATTAATTATTTGACATGATATGATGTTTTGATACATGTGCTGATGATGTGTGAAAATATGCATAATGTTGTGAATGTATATATTATGCATGTGTTGGTGAATGGACTGTTTTATGGCTTAGAGTGTGAGCATATGTCCATTGTGGATTGTTGTTAATGATGTTGCATTGCTAGGTGAATTAGCATGCATATTGTGGCCTTTATGGTGGTAGCTAATTCCCATAGTGAGGAATTAGTGAGTAAATCATTGTGGATTATTGTTGATGATTTTGCATTGCTAGGTGATTTAGCATGCATATTGTAGTCTGTATGGTGGTAGCTAATTCCCATAGTGAGGAATTAGTGAGTTAGTGGTAGCTAATTCCCGTGGTGAGGAATTAGTGAGTGAGTCACTAGGTCTCAAATGAGTGGGACTAGTGGGCTTGGTAGCCGTATCTGGATTTGATCGGTGAGGTGAACTATATGTTCACGAATAGTCGGTACCGCATGCATGGAGTCTCATTGCATAATGTATGTCTTGTGTATAATATGAATGGATGTGTTCCAATATTATACGTGTGTGTTGATGTTATGTTGAGCATGATTATGAGGTTTGAGTGGAGGTTGCTGTTACCGAATGTGTGATATGATTAGGGTGATTAATGTGTTATTTACTTAGCATTACATGATGTTTTATAATGGTTATTATATCGATTGAGGAACTCACCCTTACAACTATTTTTCAGGTAACGAGCAGTGATTGAGTAGAAGCTAGTGCTTGGAGTCTAGTGTAGTCTCCTTAGTGGGTCATGCTCTGATAGATGTAACATAGGGACGGGATGTTTTACCTTGTTGAATAATTTTACATGTAATGTGTTACATGTTTTGCATGATTGAATTGATTTCTATCCGCTGCGTATTGTGCAAATGCTTTATGTTTTGAATTAATAAAAGAGCATGACAGTTATTATGGTGAATGGTGTGAAATGATTGTGTGACACCCTTAATTGCATAATTACTCTGATTGATGTATTACTATTTTAATTAAATATTTGGGGTATTTTAGAAGGGTGTTACAATAGGTCCATGACATGAATGGATAAAGAAGGGGAGTGAGATGAAGAGGGAGGGGGAATGGATGAAACACAAATTCATCAAAGGAGAACTTTTACCAAATTAAGATTATTCATTCATTTTGGGAGATGGAATGTACATTCCATCAATCCCCTAAGTCCAATGATGTTAACCTAGCAAAGTCAAATCAACTTTGACCAAGGCCGAACAACAAAAGTCAAACTCAACAAGTCAATTAAAATGGCTTTAGACAATTAATTTGGCATTTAAACAATTAAAAATAAATAAAATATGCATTAAATTAAATTGTGGTTGGTTAATTTCCTAAAACCTCATCAAAACACCAAACAAAAGGCCATGAGATTTATCATAAGGCAAACAAGGTCAAATGACCTTGGAGAAAAAAATTCAGAATTTTTGGAAACTTAAAAGTATTTATAAACAATTAAAAATATTCACAAAATCAATTAAATCATGATAAATATTATTAATGATCCAAAAAATAATTTTAATTCAGAAAATGAAAAAGGATTTTATTTAAATTTTTTAGGTGAAACTCTCATATTTTTGGATCAATATTAAATTTAATATGAATTAATAAAAATAAAGGAAATAAAATAAAAATCAATTAATCAGAAAAAACGTGGACCACTTGAACTCCCTCATTAATTGAGGTGGCATATCAAGTGGTAAAAAACGCGCGTTACATTGTACATTTGAGTCAGCGCGCCACATAGCTGGTAATCAAAAGGAGCGCTCAGGATTAAAACAATTTGGAAAAGATCATGTGGCTCAGAACGTGTCCAGCACATCGTCGGAGCAAACTACCGGCCATCTTCTCCGATGACCCTGGCCGCTCTGGTTCTCTCATCACCATCACATAAATGAAAATAGAGGACATGATCTTAAAGAAAAAATGGCGTAGATCACAAATATGACCTCAATTTTACCTAACTCCAAGTATATTGAGAGATAGATGGAGTTGAATTTTGAGGTGTATGAACTGAGTTGCTTCGATTTGACCTCAAAGCAACTCAATCTTCTTGCCTACATTAATGCATAAGCAATCATAATTCGACTTATGAAGAAGTCACAACTATTTGAGGCCGAACAAAAGAATTTTGATGTTAATGCATGTTAGAGACATAGTATAAAGGACTATGCTCATGAAACATACCCCACCTAAGAAAATATGCAAAGTGGGGGACCTAATCTCATCCATACTTATGTTGATTTTGCAATAAACTAGCCTTAGGATATAGAGATATCATAGGTCCATGACATGAATGGATAAAGAAGGGGAGTGAGATGAAGAGGGAGGGGGAATGGATGAAACACAAATTCGTCAAAGGAGAACTTTTACCAAATTAAGATTATTCATTCATTTTGGGAGATGGAATGTACATTCCATCAATCCCCTAAGTCCAATGATGTTAACCTAGCAAAGTCAAATCAACTTTGACCAAGGTCGAACAACAAAAGTCAAACTCAACAAGTCAATTAAAATGGCTCTAGACAATTAATTTGGCATTTAAACAATTAAAAATAAAAAAAATATGCATTAAATTAAATTGTGGTTGGTGAATTTCCTAAAACCTCATCAAAACACCAAACAAAAGGCCATGAGATTTATCATAAGGCAAACAAGGTCAAATGACCTTGGAGAAAAAATTTCAGAATTTTTGGAAACTTAAAAGTATTTATAAACAATTAAAAATATTCACAAAATCAATTAAATCATGATAAATATTATTAATGATCCAAAAAATAATTTTAATTCAGAAAATGAAAAAGGATTTTATTTAAATTTTTTTGCTGAAACTCTCATATTTTGGATCAATATTAAATTTAATATGAATTAATAAAAATAAAGGAAATAAAATAAAAATCAATTAATCAGAAAAAACGTGGACCACTTGAACTCCCTCATTAATTGAGGTGGCAGATCAAGTGGTAAAAAACGCGCGTTACATTGTACATTTGAGTCAGCGCGCCACACAGCTGGTAATCAAAAGGAGCGCTCAGGATTAAAACAATTTGGAAAAGATCATGTGGCTCAGAACGTGTCCAGCACATCGCCGGAGCAAACTACCGGCCATCTTCTCCGATGACCCTGGCCGCTCTGGTTCTCTCATCACCATCACATAAATGAAAATAGAGGACATGATCTTAAAGAAAAAATGCCGTAGATCACAAATATGACCTCAATTTTACCTAACTCCAAGTATATTGAGAGATAGATGGAGTTGAATTTTGAGGTGTATGAATTGAGTTGCTTCGATTTGACCTCAAAGCAACTCAATCTTCTTGCCTACATTAATGCATAAGCAATCGTAATTCGACTTATGTAGAAGTCACAACTATTTGAGGCCGAACAATAGAATTTTGATGTTAATGCATGTTAGAGACATAGTATAAAGGACTATGCTCATGAAACATACCCCACCTAAGAAAATATGCAAAGTGGGGGACCTAATCTCATCCATACTTATGTTGATTTTGCAATAAACTAGCCTTAGGATATAGAGATATCATAGGTCCATGACATGAATGGATAAAGAAGGGGAGTGAGATGAAGAGGGAGGGGGAATGGATGAAACACAAATTCGTCAAAGGAGAACTTTTACCAAATTAAGATTATTCATTCATTTTGGGAGATGGAATGTACATTCCATCAATCCCCTAAGTCCAATGATGTTAACCTAGCAAAGTCAAATCAACTTTGACCAAGGCCGAACAACAAAAGTCAAACTCAACAAGTCAAATAAAATGGCTCTAGACAATTAATTTGGCATTTAAACAATTAAAAATAAAAAAAATATGCATTAAATTAAATTGTGGTTGGTGAATTTCCTAAAACCTCATCAAAACACCAAACAAAAGGCCATGAGATTTATCATAAGGCAAACAAGGTCAAATGACCTTGGAGAAAAAATTTCAGAATTTTTGGAAACTTAAAAGTATTTATAAACAATTAAAAATATTCACAAAATCAATTAAATCATGATAAATATTATTAATGATCCAAAAAATAATTTTAATTCAGAAAATGAAAAAGGATTTTATTTAAATTTTTTTGCTGAAACTCTCATATTTTTGGATCAATATTAAATTTAATATGAATTAATAAAAATAAAGGAAATAAAATAAAAATCAATTAATCAGAAAAAACGTGGACCACTTGAACTCCCTCATTAATTGAGGTGGCAGATCAAGTGGTAAAAAACGCGCGTTACATTGTACATTTGAGTCGGCGCGCCACACAGCTGGTAATCAAAAGGAGCGCTCAGGATTAAAACAATTTGGAAAAGATCATGTGGCTCAGAACGTGTCCAGCAAATCGCCGGAGCAAACTACCGGCCATCTTCTCCGATGACCCTGGCCGCTCTGGTTCTCTCATCACCATCACATAAATGAAAATAGAGGACATGATCTTAAAGAAAAAATGCCGTAGATCACAAATATGACCTCAATTTTACCTAACTCCAAGTATATTGAGAGATAGATGGAGTTGAATTTTGAGGTGTATGAATTGAGTTGCTTCGATTTGACCTCAAAGCAACTCAATCTTCTTGCCTACATTAATGCATAAGCAATCGTAATTCGACTTATGTAGAAGTCACAACTATTTGAGGCCGAACAATAGAATTTTGATGTTAATGCATGTTAGAGACATAGTATAAAGGACTATGCTCATGAAACATACCCCACCTAAGAAAATATGCAAAGTGGGGGACCTAATCTCATCCATACTTATGTTGATTTTGCAATAAACTAGCCTTAGGATATAGAGATATCATAGGTCCATGACATGAATGGATAAAGAAGGGGAGTGAGATGAAGAGGGAGGGGGAATGGATGAAACACAAATTCGTCAAAGGAGAACTTTTACCAAATTAAGATTATTCATTCATTTTGGGAGATGGAATGTACATTCCATCAATCCCCTAAGTCCAATGATGTTAACCTAGCAAAGTCAAATCAACTTTGACCAAGGCCGAACAACAAAAGTCAAACTCAACAAGTCAATTAAAATGGCTCTAGACAATTAATTTGGCATTTAAACAATTAAAAATAAAAAAAATATGCATTAAATTAAATTGTGGTTGGTTAATTTCCTAAAACCTCATCAAAACACCAAACAAAAGGCCATGAGATTTATCATAAGGCAAACAAGGTCAAATGACCTTGGAGAAAAAATTTCAGAATTTTTGGAAACTTAAAAGTATTTATAAACAATTAAAAATATTCACAAAATCAATTAAATCATGATAAATATTATTAATGATCCAAAAAATAATTTTAATTCAGAAAATGAAAAAGGATTTTATTTAAATTTTTTTGGTGAAACTCTCATATTTTTGGATCAATATTAAATTTAATATGAATTAATAAAAATAAAGGAAATAAAATAAAAATCAATTAATCAGAAAAAACGTGGACCACTTGAACTCCCTCATTAATTGAGGTGGCAGATCAAGTGGTAAAAAACGCGCGTTACATTGTACATTTGAGTCAGCGTGCCACACAGCTGGTAATCAAAAGGAGCACTCAGGATTAAAACAATTTGGAAAAGATCATGTGGCTCAGAACGTGTCCAGCAAATCGCCGGAGCAAACTACCGGCCATCTTCTCCGATGACCCTGGCCGCTCTGGTTCTCTCATCACCATCACATAAATGAAAATAGAGGACATGATCTTAAAGAAAAAATGGCGTAGATCACAAATATGACCACAATTTTACCTAACTCCAAGTATATTGAGAGATAGATGGAGTTGAATTTTGAGGTGTATGAATTGAGTTGCTTCGATTTGACCTCAAAGCAACTCAATCTTCTTGCCTACATTAATGCATAAGCAATCGTAATTCGACTTATGTAGAAGTCACAACTACTTGAGGCCGAACAATAGAATTTTGATGTTAATGCATGTTAGAGACATAGTATAAAGGACTATGCTCATGAAACATACCCCACCTAAGAAAATATGCAAAGTGGGGGACCTAATCTCATCCATACTTATGTTGATTTTGCAATAAACTAGCCTTAGGATATAGAGATATCATAGGTCCATGACATGAATGGATAAAGAAGGGGAGTGAGATGAAGAGGGAGGGGGAATGGATGAAACACAAATTCGTCAAAGGAGAACTTTTACCAAATTAAGATTATTCATTCATTTTGGGAGATGAAATGTACATTCCATCAATCCCCTAAGTCCAATGATGTTAACCTAGCAAAGTCAAATCAACTTTGACCAAGGCCGAACAACAAAAGTCAAACTCAACAAGTCAATTAAAATGGCTCTAGACAATTAATTTAGCATTTAAACAATTAAAAATAAAGAAAATATGCATTAAATTAAATTGTGGTTGGTTAATTTCCTAAAACCTCATCAAAACACCAAACAAAAGGCCATGAGATTTATCATAAGGCAAACAAGGTCAAATGACCTTGGAGAAAAAAATTCAGAATTTTTGGAAACTTAAAAGTATTTATAAACAATTAAAAATATTCACAAAATCAATTAAATCATGAAAAATATTATTAATGATCCAAAAAATAATTTTAATTCAGAAAATGAAAAAGGATTTTATTTAAATTTTTTTGGTGAAACTCTCATATTTTTGGATCAATATTAAATTTAATATGAATTAATAAAAATAAAGGAAATAAAATAAAAATCAATTAATCAGAAAAAACGTGGACCACTTGAACTCCCTCATTTATTGAGGTGGCAGATCAAGTGGTAAAAAACGCGCGATACATTATACATTTGAGTCAGCGCGCCACACAGCTGGTAATCAAAAGGAGCGCTCAGGATTAAAACAATTTGGAAAAGATCATGTGGCTCAGAACGTGTCCAGCACATCGCCGGAGCAAACTACCAGCCATCTTCTCCGATGACCCTGGCCACTCTGGTTCTCTCATCACCATCACATAAATGAAAATAGAGGACATGATCTTAAAGAAAAAATGGCGTAGATCACAAATATGACCTCAATTTTACCTAACTCCAAGTATATTGAGAGATAGATGGAGTTGAATTTTGAGGTGTATGAATTGAGTTGCTTCGATTTGACCTCAAAGCAACTCAATCTTCTTGCCTACATTAATGCATAAGCAATCATAATTCGACCTATGAAGAAGTCACAACTATTTGAGGCCGAACAATAGAATTTTGATGTTAATGCATGTTAGAGACATAGTATAAAGGACTATGCTCATGAAACATACCCCACCTAAGAAAATATGCAAAGTGGGGGACCTAATCTCATCCATACTTATGTTGATTTTGCAATAAACTAGCCTTAGGATATAGAGATATCATAGGTCCATGACATGAATGGATAAAGAAGGGGAGTGAGATGAAGAGGGAGGGGGAATGGATGAAACACAAATTCGTCAAAGGAGAACTTTTACCAAATTAAGATTATTCATTCATTTTGGGAGATGAAATGTACATTCCATCAATCCCCAAAGTCCAATGATGTTAACCTAGCAAAGTCAAATCAACTTTGACCAAGGCCGAACAACAAAAGTCAAACTCAACAAGTCAATTAAAATGGCTCTAGACAATTAATTTGGCATTTAAACAATTAAAAATAAAAAAAATATGCATTAAATTAAATTGTGGTTGGTTAATTTCCTAAAACCTCATCAAAACACCAAACAAAAGGCCATGAGATTTATCATAAGGCAAACAAGGTCAAATGACCTTGGAGAAAAAATTTCAGAATTTTTGGAAACTTAAAAGTATTTATAAACAATTAAAAATATTCACAAAATCAATTAAATCATGATAAATATTATTAATGATCCAAAAAATAATTTTAATTCAGAAAATGAAAAAGGATTTTATTTAAATTTTTTTGCTGAAACTCTCATATTTTTGGATCAATATTAAATTTAATATGAATTAATAAAAATAAAGGAAATAAAATAAAAATCAATTAATCAGAAAAAACGTGGACCACTTGAACTCCCTCATTAATTGAGGTGGCAGATCAAGTGGTAAAAAACGCGCGTTACATTGTACATTTGAGTCAGCGCGCCACACAGCTGGTAATCAAAAGGAGCGCTCAGGATTAAAACAATTTGGAAAAGATCATGTGGCTCAGAACGTGTCCAGCACATCGCCGGAGCAAACTACCGGCCATCTTCTCCGATGACCCTGGCCGCTCTGGTTCTCTCATCACCATCACATAAATGAAAATAGAGGACATGATCTTAAAGAAAAAATGCCGTAGATCACAAATATGACCTCAATTTTACCTAACTCCAAGTATATTGAGAGATAGATGGAGTTGAATTTTGAGGTGTATGAATTGAGTTGCTTCGATTTGACCTCAAAGCAACTCAATCTTCTTGCCTACATTAATGCATAAGCAATCGTAATTCGACTTATGTAGAAGTCACAACTACTTGAGGCCGAACAATAGAATTTTGATGTTAATGCATGTTAGAGACATAGTATAAAGGACTATGCTCATGAAACATACCCCACCTAAGAAAATATGCAAAGTGGGGGACCTAATCTCATCCATACTTATGTTGATTTTGCAATAAACTAGCCTTAGGATATAGAGATATCATAGGTCCATGACATGAATGGATAAAGAAGGGGAGTGAGATGAAGAGGGAGGGGGAATGGATGAAACACAAATTCGTCAAAGGAGAACTTTTACCAAATTAAGATTATTCATTCATTTTGGGAGATGGAATGTACATTCCATCAATCCCCTAAGTCCAATGATGTTAACCTAGCAAAGTCAAATCAACTTTGACCAAGGCCGAACAACAAAAGTCAAACTCAACAAGTCAATTAAAATGGCTCTAGACAATTAATTTGGCATTTAAACAATTAAAAATAAAAAAAATATGCATTAAATTAAATTGTGGTTGGTTAATTTCCTAAAACCTCATCAAAACACCAAACAAAAGGCCATGAGATTTATCATAAGGCAAACAAGGTCAAATGACCTTGGAGAAAAAATTTCAGAATTTTTGGAAACTTAAAAGTATTTATAAACAATTAAAAATATTCACAAAATCAATTAAATCATGATAAATATTATTAATGATCCAAAAAATAATTTTAATTTAGAAAATGAAAAAGGATTTTATTTAAATTTTTTTGGTGAAACTCTCATATTTTTGGATCAATATTAAATTTAATATGAATTAATAAAAATAAAGGAAATAAAATAAAAATCAATTAATCAGAAAAAACGTGGACCACTTGAACTCCCTCATTAATTGAGGTGGCAGATCAAGTGGTAAAAAATGCGCGTTACATTGGACATTTGAGTCAGCGTGCCACACAGCTGGTAATCAAAAGGAGCACTCAGGATTAAAACAATTTGGAAAAGATCATGTGGCTCAGAACGTGTCCAGCAAATCGCCGGAGCAAACTACCGGCCATCTTCTCCGATGACCCTGGCCGCTCTGGTTCTCTCATCACCATCACATAAATGAAAATAGAGGACATGATCTTAAAGAAAAAATGGCGTAGATCACAAATATGACCACAATTTTACCTAACTCCAAGTATATTGAGAGATAGATGGAGTTGAATTTTGAGGTGTATGAATTGAGTTGCTTCGATTTGACCTCAAAGCAACTCAATCTTCTTGCCTACATTAATGCATAAGCAATCGTAATTCGACTTATGTAGAAGTCACAACTACTTGAGGCCGAACAATAGAATTTTGATGTTAATGCATGTTAGAGACATAGTATAAAGGACTATGCTCATGAAACATACCCCACCTAAGAAAATATGCAAAGTGGGGGACCTAATCTCATCCATACTTATGTTGATTTTGCAATAAACTAGCCTTAGGATATAGAGATATCATAGGTCCATGACATGAATGGATAAAGAAGGGGAGTGAGATGAAGAGGGAGGGGGAATGGATGAAACACAAATTCGTCAAAGGAGAACTTTTACCAAATTAAGATTATTCATTCATTTTGGGAGATGAAATGTACATTGCATCAATCCCCTAAGTCCAATGATGTTAACCTAGCAAAGTCAAATCAACTTTGACCAAGGCCGAACAACAAAAGTCAAACTCAACAAGTCAATTAAAATGGCTCTACACAATTAATTTGGCATTTAAACAATTAAAAATAAAAAAAATATGCATTAAATTAAATTGTGGTTGGTTAATTTCCTAAAACCTCATCAAAACACCAAACAAAAGGCCATGAGATTTATCATATGGCAAACAAGGTCAAATGACCTTGGAGAAAAAAATTCAGAATTTTTGGAAACTTAAAAGTATTTATAAACAATTAAAAATATTCACAAAATCAATTAAATCATGATAAATATTATTAATGATCCAAAAAATAATTTTAATTCAGAAAATGAAAAAGGATTTTATTTAAATTTTTTTGGTGAAACTCTCATATTTTTGGATCAATATTAAATTTAATATGAATTAATAAAAATAAAGGAAATAAAATAAAAATCAATTAATCAGAAAAAACGTGGACCACTTGAACTCCCTCATTTATTGAGGTGGCAGATCAAGTGGTAAAAAACGCGCGATACATTATACATTTGAGTCAGCGCGCCACACAGCTGGTAATCAAAAGGAGCGCTCAGGATTAAAACAATTTGGAAAAGATCATGTGGCTCAGAACGTGTCCAGCACATCGCCGGAGCAAACTACCAGCCATCTTCTCCGATGACCCTGGCCACTCTGGTTCTCTCATCACCATCACATAAATGAAAATAGAGGACATGATCTTAAAGAAAAAATGGCGTAGATCACAAATATGACCTGAATTTTACCTAACTCCAAGTATATTGAGAGATAGATGGAGTTGAATTTTGAGGTGTATGAATTGAGTTGCTTCGATTTGACCTCAAAGCAACTCAATCTTCTTGCCTACATTAATGCATAAGCAATCATAATTCGACTTATGTAGAAGTCACAACTATTTGAGGCCGAACAATAGAATTTTGATGTTAATGCATGTTAGAGACATAGTATAAAGGACTATGCTCATGAAACATACCCCACCTAAGAAAATATGCAAAGTGGGTGACCTAATCTCATCCATACTTATGTTGATTTTGCAATAAACTAGCCTTAGGATATAGAGATATCATGGGTCCATGACATGAATGGATAAAGAAGGGGAGTGAGATGAAGAGGGAAGGGGAATGGATGAAACACAAATTCGTCAAAGGAGAACTTTTACCAAATTAAGATTATTCATTCATTTTGGGAGATGGAATGTACATTCCATCAATCCCCTAAGTCCAATGATGTTAACCTAGCAAAGTCAAATCAACTTTGACCAAGGCCGAACAACAAAAGTCAAACTCAACAAGTCAATTAAAATGGCTCTAGACAATTAATTTGGCATTTAAACAATTAAAAATAAAAAAAATATGCATTAAATTAAATTGTGGTTGGTTAATTTCCTAAAACCTCATCAAAACACCAAACAAAAGGCCATGAGATTTATCATAAGGCAAACAAGGTCAAATGACCTTGGAGAAAAAATTTCAGAATTTTTGGAAACTTAAAAGTATTTATAAACAATTAAAAATATTCACAAAATCAATTAAATCATGATAAATATTATTAATGATCCAAAAAATAATTTTAATTCAGAAAATGAAAAAGGATTTTATTTAAATTTTTTTGGTGAAACTCTCATATTTTTGGATCAATATTAAATTTAATATGAATTAATAAAAATAAAGGAAATAAAATAAAAATCAATTAATCAGAAAAAACGTGGACCACTTGAACTCCCTCATTAATTGAGGTGGCAGATCAAGTGGTAAAAAACGCGCGTTACATTGTACATTTGAGTCAGCGCGCCACACAGCTGGTAATCAAAAGGAGCGCTCAGGATTAAAACAATTTGGAAAAGATCATGTGGCTCAGAACGTGTCCAGCAAATCGCCGGAGCAAACTACCGGCCATCTTCTCCGATGACCCTGGCCGCTCTGGTTCTCTCATCACCATCACATAAATGATAATAGAGGACATGATCTTAAAGAAAAAATGGCGTAGATCACAAATATGACCTCAATTTTACCTAACTCCAAGTATATTGAGAGATAGATGGAGTTGAATTTTGAGGTGTATGAATTGAGTTGCTTCGATTTGACCTCAAAGCAACTCAATCTTCTTGCCTACATTAATGCATAAGCAATCGTAATTCGACTTATGTAGAAGTCACAACTACTTGAGGCCGAACAATAGAATTTTGATGTTAATGCATGTTAGAGACATAGTATAAAGGACTATGCTCATGAAACATACCCCACCTAAGAAAATATGCAAAGTGGGGGACCTAATCTCATCCATACTTATGTTGATTTTGCAATAAACTAGCCTTAGGATATAGAGATATCATAGGTCCATGACATGAATGGATAAAGAAGGGGAGTGAGATGAAGAGGGAGGGGGAATGGATGAAACACAAATTCGTCAAAGGAGAACTTTTACCAAATTAAGATTATTCATTCATTTTGGGAGATGGAATGTACATTCCATCAATCCCCTAAGTCCAATGATGTTAACCTAGCAAAGTCAAATCAACTTTGACCAAGGCCGAACAACAAAAGTCAAACTCAACAAGTCAATTAAAATGGCTCTAGACAATTAATTTGGCATTTAAACAATTAAAAATAAAAAAAATATGCATTAAATTAAATTGTGGTTGGTTAATTTCCTAAAACCTCATCAAAACACCAAACAAAAGGCCATGAGATTTATCATAAGGCAAACAAGGTCAAATGACCTGGAGAAAAAATTCAGAATTTTTGGAAACTTAAAAGTATTTATAAACAATTAAAAATATTCACAAAATCAATTAAATCATGATAAATATTATTAATGATCCAAAAAAAAATTTTAATTTAGAAAATGAAAAAGGATTTTATTTAAATTTTTTTGGTGAAACTCTCATATTTTTGGATCAATATTAAATTTAATATGAATTAACAAAAATAAAGGAAATAAAATAAAAATCAATTAATCAGAAAAAACGTGGACCACTTGAACTCCCTCATTAATTGAGGTGGCAGATCAAGTGGTAAAAAACGCGCGTTACATTGTACATTTGAGTCAGCGTGCCACACAGCTGGTAATCAAAAGGAGCGCTCAGGATTAAAACAATTTGGAAAAGATCATGTGGCTCAGAACGTGTCCAGCAAATCGCCGGAGCAAACTACCGGCCATCTTCTCCGATGACCCTGGCCGCTCTGGTTCTCTCATCACCATCACATAAATGAAAATAGAGGACATGATCTTAAAGAAAAAATGGCGTAGATCACAAATATGACCACAATTTTACCTAACTCCAAGTATATTGAGAGATAGATGGAGTTGAATTTTGAGGTGTATGAATTGAGTCGCTTCGATTTGACCTCAAAGCAACTCAATCTTCTTGCCTACATTAATGCATAAGCAATCGTAATTCGACTTATGTAGAAGTCACAACTACTTGAGGCCGAACAATAGAATTTTGATGTTAATGCATGTTAGAGACATAGTATAAAGGACTATGCTCATGAAACATACCCCACCTAAGAAAATATGCAAAGTGGGGGACCTAATCTCATCCATACTTATGTTGATTTTGCAATAAACTAGCCTTAGGATATAGAGATATCATAGGTCCATGACATGAATGGATAAAGAAGGGGAGTGAGATGAAGAGGGAGGGGGAATGGATGAAACACAAATTCGTCAAAGGAGAACTTTTACCAAATTAAGATTATTCATTCATTTTGGGAGATGGAATGTACATTCCATCAATCCCCTAAGTCCAATGATGTTAACCTAGCAAAGTCAAATCAACTTTGACCAAGGCCGAACAACAAAAGTCAAACTCAACAAGTCAATTAAAATGGCTCTAGACAATTAATTTGGCATTTAAACAATTAAAAATAAAAAAAATATGCATTAAATTAAATTGTGGTTGGTTAATTTCCTAAAACCTCATCAAAACACCAAACAAAAGGCCATGAGATTTATCATCAGGCAAACAAGGTCAAATGACCCTGGAGAAAAAAATTCAGAATTTTTGGAAACTTAAAAGTATTTATAAACAATTAAAAATATTCACAAAATCAATTAAATCATGATAAATATTATTAATGATCCAAAAAATAATTTTAATTTAGAAAATGAAAAAGGATTTTATTTAAATTTTTTTGGTGAAACTCTCATATTTTTGGATCAATATTAAATTTAATATGAATTAATAAAAATAAAGGAAATAAAATAAAAATCAATTAATCAGAAAAAACGTGGACCACTTGAACTCCCTCATTAATTGAGGTGGCAGATCAAGTGGTAAAAAACGCGCGTTACATTGTACATTTGAGTCAGCGTGCCACACAGCTGGTAATCAAAAGGAGCACTCAGGATTAAAACAATTTGGAAAAGATCATGTGGCTCAGAACGTGTCCAGCACATCGCCGGAGCAAACTACCGGCCATCTTCTCCGATGACCCTGGCCGCTCTGGTTCTCTCATCACCATCACATAAATGAAAATAGAGGACATGATCTTAAAGAAAAAATGGCGTAGATCACAAATATGACCACAATTTTACCTAACTCCAAGTATATTGAGAGATAGATGGAGTTGAATTTTGAGGTGTATGAATTGAGTTGCTTCGATTTGACCTCAAAGCAACTCAATCTTCTTGCCTACATTAATGCATAAGCAATCGTAATTCGACTTATGTAGAAGTCACAACTACTTGAGGCCGAACAATAGAATTTTGATGTTAATGCATGTTAGAGACATAGTATAAAGGACTATGCTCATGAAACATACCCCACCTAAGAAAATATGCAAAGTGGGGGACCTAATCTCATCCATACTTATGTTGATTTTGCAATAAACTAGCCTTAGGATATAGAGATATCATAGGTCCATGACATGAATGGATAAAGAAGGGGAGTGAGATGAAGAGGGAGGGGGAATGGATGAAACACAAATTCGTCAAAGGAGAACTTTTACCAAATTAAGATTATTCATTCATTTTGGGGGATGGAATGTACATTCCATCAATCCCCTAAGTCCAATGATGTTAACCTAGCAAAGTCAAATCAACTTTGACCAAGGCCGAACAACAAAAGTCAAACTCAACAAGTCAATTAAAATGGCTCTAGACAATTAATTTGGCATTTAAACAATTAAAAATAAAAAAAATATGCATTAAATTAAATTGTGGTTGGTTAATTTCCTAAATCCTCATCAAAACACCAAACAAAAGGCCATGAGATTTATCATAAGGCAAACAAGGTGAAATGACCTTGGAGAAAAAATTTCAGAATTTTTGGAAACTTAAAAGTATTTATAAACAATTAAAAATATTCACAAAATCAATTAAATCATGATAAATATTATTAATGATCCAAAAAAAAATTTTAATTTAGAAAATGAAAAAGGATTTTATTTAAATTTTTTTGGTGAAACTCTCATATTTTTGGATCAATATTAAATTTAATATGAATTAACAAAAATAAAGGAAATAAAATAAAAATCAATTAATCAGAAAAAACGTGGACCACTTGAACTCCCTCATTAATTGAGGTGGCAGATCAAGTGGTAAAAAACGCGCGTTACATTGTACATTTGAGTCAGCGTGCCACACAGCTGGTAATCAAAAGGAGCGCTCAGGATTAAAACAATTTGGAAAAGATCATGTGGCTCAGAACGTGTCCAGCAAATCGCCGGAGCAAACTACCGGCCATCTTCTCCGATGACCCTGGCCGCTCTGGTTCTCTCATCACCATCACATAAATGAAAATAGAGGACATGATCTTAAAGAAAAAATGGCGTAGATCACAAATATGACCACAATTTTACCTAACTCCAAGTATATTGAGAGATAGATGGAGTTGAATTTTGAGGTGTATGAATTGAGTCGCTTCGATTTGACCTCAAAGCAACTCAATCTTCTTGCCTACATTAATGCATAAGCAATCGTAATTCGACTTATGTAGAAGTCACAACTACTTGAGGCCGAACAATAGAATTTTGATGTTAATGCATGTTAGAGACATAGTATAAAGGACTATGCTCATGAAACATACCCCACCTAAGAAAATATGCAAAGTGGGGGACCTAATCTCATCCATACTTATGTTGATTTTGCAATAAACTAGCCTTAGGATATAGAGATATCATAGGTCCATGACATGAATGGATAAAGAAGGGGAGTGAGATGAAGAGGGAGGGGGAATGGATGAAACACAAATTCGTCAAAGGAGAACTTTTACCAAATTAAGATTATTCATTCATTCTGGGAGATGGAATGTACATTCCATCAATCCCCTAAGTCCAATGATGTTAACCTAGCAAAGTCAAATCAACTTTGACCAAGGCCGAACAACAAAAGTCAAACTCAACAAGTCAATTAAAATGGCTCTAGACAATTAATTTGGCATTTAAACAATTAAAAATAAAAAAAATATGCATTAAATTAAAATGTGGTTGGTTAATTTCCTAAAACCTCATCAAAACACCAAACAAAAGGCCATGAGATTTATCATAAGGCAAACAAGGTCAAATGACCTTGGAGAAAAAATTTCAGAATTTTTGGAAACTTAAAAGTATTTATAAACAATTAAAAATATTCAAAAAATCAATTAAATCATGATAAATATTATTAATGATCCAAAAAATAATTTTAATTCAGAAAATGAAAAAGGATTTTATTTAAATTTTTTTGGTGAAACTCTCATATTTTTGGATCAATATTAAATTTAATATGAATTAATGAAAATAAAGGAAATAAAATAAAAATCAATTAATCAGAAAAAACGTGGACCACTTGAACTCCCTCATTAATTGAGGTGGCAGATCAAGTGGTAAAAAACGCGCGTTACATTATACATTTGAGTCAGCGCGCCACACAACCGGTAATCAAAAGGAGCGCTCAGGATTAAAACAATTTGGAAAAGATCATGTGGCTCAGAACGTGTCCAGCACATCGTCGGAGCAAACTACCGGCCATCTTCTCCGATGACCCTGGCCGCTCTGGTTCTCTCATCACCATCATATAAATGAAAATAAAGGAGATGATCTTAAAGAAAAAATGCCGTAGATCACAAATATGACCTCAATTTTACCTAACTCCAAGTATATTGAGAGATAGATGGAGTTGGATTTTGAGGTGTATGAACTGAGTTGCTTCGATTTGACCTCAAAGCAACTCAATCTTCTTGCCTACATTAATGCATAAGCAATCGTAATTCGACTTATGTAGAAGTCACAACTACTTGAGGCCGAACAATAGAATTTTGATGTTAATGCATGTTAGAGACATAATATAAAGGACTATGCTCATGAAACATACCCCACCTAACAAAATATGCAAAGTGGGGGACCTAATCTCATCCATACTTAAGTTGATTTTGCAATAAACTAGCCTTAGGATATAGAGATATGATAGGTCCATGACATGAATGGATAAAGAAGGGGAGTGAGATGAAGAGGGAAGGGGAATGGATCAAACACAAATTTGTCAAAGGAGAACTTTTACCAAATTAAGATTACTCATTCATTTTGGGAGATGGAATGTACATTCCATAAATCCCCTAAGTCCAATGATGTGAACCTAGCAAAGTCATATCAACTTTGACCGAGGCCGAACAACAAAAGTCAAACTCAACAAGTCAATTAAAATGGCTCTAGACAATTAATTTGGCATTTAAACAATTAAAAAAAAATATGCATTAAATTAAATTGTGGTTGGTTAATTTCCTAAAACCTCATCAAAACACCAAACAAAAGGCCATGAGATTTATCATAGGGCAAACAAGGTCAAATGACCTAGGAAAAAAATTTTCAGAATTTTTGGAAACATAAAAGTATTTATAAACAATTTAAAATATTCACCAAATCAATTAAATCATTAAAAATATTATTAATGATCCAAAAAATAATTTAAATTCAGAAAATGAAAAAGGATTTTATTTAAATTTTTTTGGTGAAACTCTCATATTTTTGGATCAATATTAAATTTAATATGAATTAATGAAAATAAAGGAAATAAAATAAAAATCAATTAATCAGAAAAAACGTGGACCACTTGAACTCCCTCATTAATTGAGGTGGCAGATCAAGTGGTAATAAACGCGCGTTACATTATACATTTGAGTCAGCGCGCCACACAACTGGTAATCAAAAGGAGCGCTCAGGATTAAAACAATTTGGAAAAGATCATGTGGCTCAGAACGTGTCCAGCAAATCGTCGGAGCAAACTACCAGCCATCTTCTCCGATGACCCTGGCCGCTCTGGTTCTCTCATCACCATCACATAAATGAAAATAGAGGACATGATCTTAAAGAAAAAATGGCGTATATCACAAATATGACCTCAATTTTACCTAACTCCAAGTATATTGAGAGATAGATGGAGTTGAATTTTGAGGTGTATGAACTGAGTTGCTTCGATTTGACCTCAAAGCAACTCAATCTTCTTGCCTACATTAATGCATAAGCAATCATAATTCGACTTATGAAGAAGTCACAACTATTTGAGGCCGAACAATAGAATTTTGATGTTAATGCATGTTAGAGACATATTATAAAGGACTATGCTCATGAAACATACCCCACCTAAGAAAATATGGGGGACCTAATCTCATCCATACTTATGTTGATTTTGCAATAAACTAGCCTTAGGATATAGAGATATCATAGGTCCATGACATGAATGGATAAAGAAGGGGAGTGAGATGAAGAGGGAGGGGGAATGGATGAAACACAAATTCGTCAAAGGAGAACTTTTACCAAATTAAGATTATTCATTCATTTTGGGAGATGGAATGTACATTCCATCAATCCCCTAAGTCCAATGATGTTAACCTAGCAAAATCAAATCAACTTTGACCAAGGTCGAACAACACAAGTCAAACTCAACAAGTCAATTAAAATGGCTCTAGACAATTAATTTGGCATTTAAACAATTAAAAATAATAGAAATATGCATTAAATTAAATTGTGGTTGGTCAATTTCCTAAAACCTCATCAAAACACGAAACAAAAGGCCATAAGATTTATCATAGGTCAAACAAGGTCAAATGACCTTGGAGAAAAAAATTCAGAATTTGTGGAAACTTAAATGTATTTTTAAACAATTAAAAATATTCACAAAAATCAATTAAACATGAAAAATATTATTAATGAACAAAAAAAATAATTTTAATTCTGAAAATGAAAGAGGATTTTATTTAAATTTTTTTGGTGAAACTGTCATATTTTTGGATCCATATTAAATTTAATATGAATTAATGAAAATAAACGGAATCAAATAAAATTCAATTAATCAGAAAAACGTGGACGACTTGATCTCCCTCATTAATTGAGGTGGCAGATCAAGTGGTGGAAAACGAGCGTTCCATGGTACAATTGAGTCAGCGCGCCACACAGCTGGTAATCAAAAGGAGTGCTCAGGATTAAAACAATTTGGAATGATCATGTGGCTCAGAACGTGTCCAGCACATCGCCAGAGCAAACTACCGGTCATCTTCTCCGATGACCCTGGCCGGACTGGTTCTCTTATCACCATCACATAAATGAAAAAAGAGGACATGATCTTAAATAAAAAATGGCGTAGATCACAAATATGACCTCAATTTAACCTAACTCCAAGTATATTGAGAGATACATGGAGTTGAATTTTGAGGTGTATGAATTGGGTTGCTTCTATTTGACCTCAAAGAAACTCAATCTTCTTGTCAACATTAATGCATAAGTAATAGTAATTAGACTTATGTAGAAGTCACAACCATTTGAGGTCGGACAATAGAATTTTGATGTTAATGCATGTTAGAGACATAGTATAAAGGACTATGCTCATGAAATATACCACACCTAAAAAAATATGCAAAGTGGGGGACCTAATCTCATCCATACTTATGTTGATTTTGCAATACACTAGCCTTAGGATATAGAGATATCATAGGTCCATGACACGAATGGATAAAGAAGGGGAGTGAGATGAAGAGGGAGGGGGAATGGATCAAACACAAATTTGTTAAAGGAGGACTTTTACCAAATTAAGATCATTCATTCATTTTGGGAGATGGAATGTACATTCCATCAATCCCCTATGTCCAATGATCTTAACCTAGCACGGTCAAATAAACTTTGACCAAGGTCGAACAACACAAGTCAAACTCAATAAGTCAACTAAAATGGCTCTACACAGTTAATTTGGCATTTAAACAACTAAAAGTAATAGAAATATGCATTCAATTAAATTGTGGTTGGTCAATTTCCTAAAACTTCATCAAAACACAAAATAAAAGGCCATGAGATTTATCATAGGTCAAACAAGGTCAAATGACCTTGGAGAAAAATTTCAGAATTTTTGGAAACTTAAAAGTATTTTTAAACAATTAAAAATATTCACAAAATCAATTAAATCATGAAAAATATTATTAATGATCCAAAAAATAATCTTAATTCAAAAAGTGAAAGAGGATTTTATTTTAATTCTTTTGGTGAAACTCTAATATTTTTTGATAAATACTAAATTTAATATGAATTATTGGAAATAAAGGAAATAAAATAAAAATCAATTAATCAGAAAAAACGTGGACCACTTGATCTCCCTCATTAATTGAGGTGGCAGATAAAGTGGCGGAAAACGCGCGCCACACATCTGGTAATCAAAAGGAGCGCTCAGGATTAAAACAATTTGGAATGATGTTGTGGCTCAGAACGTGTCCAGCACATCGCCGGAGCAAACTACCGGTCATCGATGACCCTGGTCGGACTGGTTCTCTCATCACCATCACATATATGAAAAAAGAGGACATGATCTTAAAGAAAAAATGGCGTAGATCATAAATATGACCTCAATTTAACCCAACTCCAAGTATGCTGAGAGACACATGGAGTTGAATTTTGAGGTGTATGAACTGAGTTGCTTCGATTTCACCTCAAAGCAACTCAATCTTCTTGCCCACATTAATGCATAAGCAATCGTAATTTGACTTATGTAGAAGTCATAACTATTTGAGGCCGGACAATAGAATTTTGATGTTAATGCATGTTAGAGACATAGTATAAAGGACTATGCTCATGAAACATACCACACCTTAAAAAATATGCAAAGTGGGGGACCTAATCTCATCAATACTTATTTTAATTTTGCAATAAACTAGCCTTAGGATATAGAGATATCATAGGTCCATGACATGAATGGATAAAGAAGGGGTGTGAGATGAAGAGGGAGGGGGAATGGATCAAACACAAATTTGTCAAAGGAGGACTTTTACGAAATTAAGATCATTCATTCATTTTGGGAGATGGAAGGTACATTCCATCGATCCCTTAAGTCCAATGATCTTAACCTAGCAAAGTCAAATCAACTTTGACCAAGGCCGAACTACACAACTCAAACTCAACAAGTCAATTAAAATGGCTGTAGACAGTTAATTTGGAATTTAAACAATTAAAAATAAGAGAAATATGCATTAAATTAAATTTTGGTTGGTCAACTTCCTAAAACCTCATCAAAACACGAAAGAAAAGGCCATGAGATTTATCATATGTCAAACAAGGTAAAATGACCTTGGAGAAAAAATTTCTGAATTTTGGGAAACTTAAAAGTATTTTGTAACAATTAAAAATATTCACAAAATCAATTAAATCATGAAAAATATTAATAATGATCCAAAAAATAATTTTAGTTCAGAAATGAAACAGGACTTTATTTTAATTTTTTTGGTGAAACTCTCATATTTTTGGATCAATATTAAATTTAATATGAATTAATGAAAATAAAGGAAATAAAAGAAAAATCAATTAATTAGAAAAAACGTGGACCACTTGATCTCCCTCATTAATTGAGGTGGCAGACCAAGTGGTGGAAAACACGCGTTCCATGGTACACTTGAGTCAGCGTGCCACACAATTGGTAATCAAAAGGAGCGCTCAGGATTAAAACAGTTTTGAATGATCGTGTGGCTCAGAACGTGTCCAGCACATCGCCGCAACAAACTACCGATCATCTTCTCCGATGACCCTGGCCGGACTTGTTCTCTCATCACCATTACATAAATGAAAAAAGAGGACATGATCTTAAAGAAAAAAATGGCGTAGATCACAAATATGACCTCAATTTAACCTAACTCCAAGTATATTGAGAGATACATGGAGTTGAATTTTGAGGTGTATGAACTGAGTTGCTTCGATTTGACCTCAAAGCAACTCAATCTTCTTGCCTACATTAATGCATAAGCAATCGTATTTAGACTTAGGTAGAAGTCACAACTATTTGAGGTCGGACAATAGAATTTTGATGTTAATGCATGTTAGAGACATAGTATAAAGGACTATGCTCATGAAACATACTGTAGCGGTGTATTCGTTACCATTGGAAATATTAACTAGATCCAAGGTAAATCATACAAAGTCGAGTCGCCACCGCACTTCTATTTATCCAAAGGAATGGTTAGAAAGCGAACAAAAACTTATAAAGTTTTACAAACAAAACTAGTAAAAGAAGGCCAAAGATCTGGGTAAGGGGGTTGGTTATGCAAAGGGAAGGTGTTAGGCACCCAATGCATCCTAGGTACTCCTAGGGAGCCCTTTTCACACTTGTTGCAAAAGGTTATTGTTTATGAAATTGTTTTGTGCAAACATGATTGAAGAGATGAGAAAAGAATATACAAGTTTATTTACATTTTTGTGTTTGGATGGATGAACCCATTGTCTACGTACCTTCTCATGAAAGATAAGGATCAAAACCCCGTAGTTTGGGTAAAAGATTTCAAAACAGTGAGTGGATTGATTGGTCCAAAAGCCTTAAGGTCTTTTGTTATCAAAGGGAGAAAACTCGACCTAAACCACAAATCCACCATGTGAGGATAGCTTCGACATGCCAGTGAGGGGTTAGCCCTATAATAAGCATGGAAGACTTACGGTCGACTCACTAAGGATGAGGTGAGTATTATATCTACCACAAGGATAACTCGAACCTAATAGCAAAAGGTTATGAAAAATTTGATTAAGAAAGTGGACATGGAGCCACAAAAGAGACACATTTGAGTGAGTTGCATTAACCAATTAGTAGTATGTACAAAATGGTCAAAGTTGATTTAAAGATTCAATTCACAATGAGTGTTATGAAAAGAAAGTTTGAAAATCAAGGGCATAAGGCCTAGGTTTCTAATGTTGAAAACAAGTCAAATGTTTGCACAAAAGTTTTGGGTTTTTGGTCTGGGTTAAGGATGAAGATATGGATCAAGGTTAAGGATGCAAGAGGTGGGGGATAAAGGGATAAAGCCACAATAGGAGTTCCTTTCTCAAGATCATAGAGATGATGCAAGTAAGTTGCTTTGGAATGAGCAAGCACAAGGCAAAAGCAATAAACAGGTCTCAAAAAAGAACCTCAAAAAGAGGAAACAGAATGCCAATCAATGGACTTACATCCAACTCCTAACAATAAAACTGGAAACAGAACGACAATAGATGGGCTTACATCTAACTCCAACAACACAAACAGGAAACAGAATGCCAATAGATGGACTTATATCTAACTCCTCAAATCAAACAAATGAGTAAAAGCAAACACAATGCAAAGCAATCAAGCACACAATGCATCACACACTATATACAAACAAGAGGCTCAATCAAATAGGTGGGCTTTAGTCAAGAGGGGTCATATCAACCTCGACAAACAAGCCAAACTGTAATGGTAAGTTGTGAGCTCTTAACCACTAACATTGAGAGTTAGGGTGAAGCTGATGAAATGTGGTAATGAGGATGAGACCTCATGCTCTTAACCCTGGCCTGGGTGAGCTTATGCAATGAAAGCGTGGGGATCCAGAAAGAGGGACCCTATTCCACTTGACTGACTCTATACAAAGATCTTAGGTACTTGTTCAAGAGCATCAGCACGTAGTGCGAGCATAGTGAACGACTCACTGAATAACAGGGGATTGATTGCTAATCCCTTCTATCTGTCAATTGTCTCTTTACTTAGGAGGACTTATCGAGTAACATGCCTCAACAAGAAGGTCTTTGGCACAAATATAAGCAATCACAATCAGAGCCTCATAAGGAGGACTTCAGCCAAATGCCTGCCAAAAAGGTGGCAGGACTTCCAGACTACATGGAGAAAAAGAATGGCTACCTAAGTGGTGTACCAACCACACTCCAAAGCAAAGCTCAAGCAAGAGCTAGAAACTGATGTACCTGTAGAAAAGCCAAATAGTTAATATTGTATTCAGAAAACCAACACACAACAGTGGAGCTATTCATCAGTTTTACACAATGCAAGTCACAAGTGCAAGCACTCAAATGAGTTCATCACATCAATTGACCTATAACATAACAAGAGTTAGTAATCAAAGATATTGGAATCTCACAAAGTGTGACCACACCAACCATTAGTGCTAAATGCTCAAACCTGAAACACAAAGCACAGTTAGTATGTGTACAAACTACTAGCAGAAAGACTAGGTTCAAAAGCAAGTCAAATGGCCAAAACAGAACTCAATATTTTGCATGAAGCACATTCAATCAAACAAGAAAGAGTCTTCAAAAGGACCAAAACCAATTCATAAGGCCAAGCCATCAAATGATTAAGGTAAAGCACAAGCAAGCAATGTGATCAAAGTTGGACATCAAAAATAGAAAATCCAAATCAAAACATAAATACAACCAATGATCATGAAATTTTTTATGTGAGTTTATCATGTTATGAGAAAGCATCATACCAAAAAATAAATCCAGAAGAGCTCAAATGGTGTGTGAATAAAAATGCACAAATGCAAGGCACAAAATGTTACACCAAATGTCACACTACATGTCCATGTGTCCAAAACAGTGATGACATATGATAAAATTTCCAAACCAAAGCTCAAAAATCAAATCAGATGTGAGGATCAAACATGCAGAATTTCAGATCAATTGGATTAACCATGAGCATTTCACAAAGCATTTAATGTAGCATATCATTTTGGCACATGGTTCAATCAAACAATATCAAATAAAAAAAATCAGCAGCGCACAAATCATGCAAATAACATCAAAAAATAATAGACATTAACACAAGCATGTGGAAAAAAATTGGGATCAATTTGAAGCATCCTACTATTTTTAATGATTTTTTGAAGTTGATGAAATGAAATGAAATGAAATAAAATGAAATAATGGAGGGAAAAATGAAGTTCAAATGAAATCAGCATATGCACACAAGCAGATTCGAACCCACGCGTCCAAGGATCAAGCGAATTCACATTAATATTCAGAAAATGCATTAGCGAAGGATCGAACGCGCGGTCAAAGGCTCCAAAAGCGTTCATGAAACTTTGCGTTTCATTAAAACGCGTGGCAACCACATCACCAGTCAATGCACGCATGGAACGGTCAGGCAAATACAAGCCAATCGAAACGACACGCAAGGCAACAATCAGCAGCTGACAGGGCAAAAGCCCTAGCAACACGCAGAGACGCCGGAACAGTGGTTCCGGTCGGCTAGCTCCGACGGACATGCATCAAAAATATTCCAGAAATGGACGTGTTATACATGGTTCGAAAGGTCTGCTCACAAGGAATCCGAATCTATAATCAAAATATCCTAACTCTTCCTAACACGCACGGATCGAGCAAGAACATTTTCATCAACCAAACTTGAATTCAACATATCATGATCAATATCCAGCCAAATCAAAATCTAATTACATCAGCATGGTTAGTGCAACATGATCTACATGTTTATGGCAAGAAAATGGCAAAATAAGAGGATCAAATTTCATCTACCTGAAATTGCAGTGATCCAAACTCGTGTCCTTAGATGCTATGGAGCTCCAGATCCATTCCTCTATGCGTGCCTTGAAGCTTGATGCAAGAATTAGCAATTGAAAGCACTCCGATCCAGCTCAATTTCAAGTTCCATCTTCATGTTCATGCTTATGAATCTGCTCGAATCTTGCCCAATTCCAACAAATAATGGTTGATCCTTGCTCAGAATTCCACAAGGATCATGAATATGCAAAGAGATTGATGAATCATATGAAGAAAAATGAATTTCGAAGAGAGAGAAAATTGGAGGGAAATGTTAATTTTGAGATCTGAAATTGTTCTCTCTTGAAAAACAGTTATGATTTAGCTTATATATGATCCCTTAATCACACTCCAATCACAATTAAGCATTGGTTAATACATGATTAGTGAGAAATAAGGTGAATTGCAAAATTGCAAGTGTGCTTAGCATGGCCTTCCCACACGTGAACAATTCCCATGCAAGGTTCAATTCCACTTAAAATCATTCAATAAACATCATGGAATGGTTAAATGGCTTGTATGATCATCCATATTCAAATTATCAATTTTCCCTCTAAAATGCATATGTGTGAACAAATGGTCACATGAGCTTCTTTAATGCAAGGCAATGGTTGATTTGGAATCTTTTGGTCACAAGGAGCATTTTGCAAAAAGAGTGGACCAATTTGGAGTTTTGGATCAAAAGTTATGCCACTTTGAACTTCCATGCATACTTTGTAATCATTTGGCCATAACTTCTCAACCAATCATCAGGTGGACATGATATAGGACTTTTTGAAAAGGGGAGAGAAAGATCTTCAACTTTCATGTTCTCCAAAACTTCATTTGAAGCTTCTTTAGTGTTGGAAAGTCAAGTTGAATGTGGACCAAAAACTTGCCATTTTTGGAAACTTGAAATTACAGGTCACTTTCCATTTTGGGAAACTTTTGCAATGACTTCAAAATCTTCAAGATAGATGTTTGACATGATGAATAGGCCTTGTTTGAACATGAATGGAGTGTTTCATATCACTTCCCCACCTCAAAGCCTTCAGTTAACTGCACAGTTGATTGTATTGGGCCTCAGATGACCTTGACATGCTTGATGAATTTGAGCCTTTACCACTTGGGGAATTTGCTTCAAAATGAAACCCTAGCTCATATAAGCTCCATAGAATAATCATGTGGTCCTCATTTCAAGAAAATACCATTAGCTCTTGTACAATGGGTGCTCTTGAATTGCTTGACCTGTGCTTGCTTAGACTGCAAAACAAAATGTTAATGACATATTTTTGTGCTTTTAGTTAGTGATTAAAACAAGAAAAGAAAGGATATACCATGCAAGCATGCTTGATGATCAACAATCACTCACAAAAGATTTCCCACCCAAAGGTAAGGAAGCCAAGATGCTCAGAGATCCTTGAGGCTAATGCAATGCAATGCTATGATGCCATGAGGGATCTTAGGGACAAAATTGGGGTCTTACAGATGCCCCTATTTAAGATCATTCTAGCCAGAGAAATGAAGGTTAAAATCTTCGTCTCGACAAGGTAGAATGGGCTTAAATAATAACAAAGAGACAAATTTTGGTCCCTGAGAGACCTCATGATGCAAATGTATGCAAAACAAACAAACTCTGTGGGGGATATGCGTCTACAAAGAAGAAAAGAAATCCGGAGAATTGGCAATCCATCAGAGTAATACACTCACTAGGAATAGAGACTCTAACGGGACTCTTATGGGGATAAGAAAAAGAAAAATGCGTGAGCAGGACACGACTGGAAACTGGAGACTTTATTGGAGAGTAAAGGACTGAAACTGCGTGAGCAAGCTAAGACTCGAAACTGGGGAAAAGAATTCCAAATGGAAATAAATCCAATGGAAAGACTCAAGCTGACTCAGGCTGGGGAAAAAGCTGACAAGGCAACTCTGCCGGGGAAAATGCATGTATTGGGGAATATGCCAACACAGCAAAAGGCGAATCATAACAACAACTCCGCTGGGGAAATCTAAGAGACTCTCCAGGGAAAGCGAAAGGATGGGGTGTTACCGGTTAGTGGGTAACAAGCTCAGGAAGAATGAATATCTAAGACCGGTGTACAGGTGAGAGATATCAATCAACCAAATCATCTGAGGAAGACCTAAAAAGGTATATTTCAACTCAGGAAAATATGACTCCACAAGGGACCGAGGTCATAATAGGGAGCAGAAAGGAAGGAACACCAGGGATACTGGTTACTGGGTATATAATAGGTGACCGACCAAGATGTGAATTGGTGTGTCTTCCAAAACACTCATCATCCTGGAAGAAAGCAAAACGCAAATTTGTTAAAGGATGGACATTCGATTCCACAAGGAATACGAATCTTACTCAACTGAAGAAAGACAAAACTTCGCCTGAAGAGTGCATGAGACATATTATCTATTTCCTTCATAACGTAGATAATATATTCGCATGCAAGATTATCCACAACCGGGTTGTAAGTTGTTAAAGGATAAATCGACTGAAATCGTGAATTCGTGTGTGTTCCAAAACACTCATCATCCTGGAAGAGAGCTGAACAAGCAAACTTGTTAAAGTATGGACATTCAATTCCACAAGGAATACGAATCTTACTCAACTGAAGAAAGACAAAACTTCGACTGAAGAGTGCATGAGACATATTATCTATTGCCGTCATAACGTAGATAATATACTCGCATGGAAGATTATGCACAACAGGGTTGTAAGGTGTTAAAGGATAAATCAACCGAAATCGTGAATTGGTGTGTGTTCCAAAATACTCATCATCCTGGAAGAGAGCTGAAAAAGCAAACTTGTTAAAGGATGGACATTCGACTCCACAAAGGAATATGAATCTTACTCGACTGAAGAAAGACAAAACTTCGACTGAAGAGTGCATGAGATATATTATCTATTGCCGTCATAACGTAGATAATATACTCGCATGGAAGATTATCCGTAACCGGGTTGTATGTTGTTAAAGGATAAATCGACCGAAATAGTGAATTGGTGTGTGTTCCAAAACACTCATCATCCTTGAAGAGAGCAAAAGCAAACTTGTTAAAGGATGGACATTCGATTCCACAAGGAATACGAATCTTACTCGATTGAAGAAAGACAAAATTTCGACTGAAGAGTGCATGAGATATATTATCTATTGCCGTCAGAACGTAGATAATATACTCGCATGGAAGATTATCCATAACCGGGTTGTAGGTTGCTAAAGGATAAATCGACCGAAATCGTGATTTGGTGTGTGTGCCAAAACACTCATCATCCTGGAAGAGAGTTGAAAAAGCAAACTTGTTAAAGGATGGACATTCGATTCTGCAAGGGAATACGAATCTTCCTCGAATGGGGAAGGAGAAAAGGCTTCAACCAAAGAGCGCATGAGATATATTATCCATTACCGTCAGAACATGGATAGTATACTCGCATGGAAGATTATCCACAACCGAGTTGTAAGTTGTTAAAGGATAAATCGACCGAAATCGTGAATTGGTGTGTGTTCCAAAACACTCATCATCCTGGAAGCGAGCAAAAGCAAACTCGTTAAAGGATGGACATTTGATTCCACAAGGAATACAAATCTTACTCAACTGAAGAAAGACAAAACTTCGACTGAAGAGTGCATGAGATATATTATCTATTGCCGTCAAAACATAGATAATGTACTCGCATGGAAGATTATCCACAACCGGGTTGTAGGTTGTTAAAGGATAACTCGATCGAAATCGTGAATTGGTGTGTGTTCCAAAACACTCATCATCCTAGAAGAGAGCTGAAAAAGAAAACTTGTTAAAGGACGAACATTCGACTCCACAAAGGAATACGAATCTTACTCAACAAAAGAAGACAAAACTTTAACTGAAGAGTTCATGAGATATATTATCTATTGCTGTCATAACATAGATAATATAATCGCATGGAAGATTATCCACAACCGGGTTGTAAGTTGTTAAGGGATAAATCGACCAAAAAGAAAGACATCGGGATACCAAACTAGGTATATAATGATAACCAATCAAAGGAGAAACAATCGTTACCAGCAACAAAAGGGTAGACAAGAGGTGACTCACTGGGGATAAATTGCGCAAACAAGGCAACTATCCAAACAAGAATGGGGTAGAATGAATATTCGGTTCCGCAAAGGAACACGAATCTTACTCAACTGGGGAAACACAACAGGCTTCGACTGAAGAGTGCATGAGATATATTATCTATTGCCGTCATAACATAGATAATATACTCGCATGGAAGATTATCCATAACCGGGTTGTAGGTTGTTGAAGGATAAATCGACCGAAAAGAAAGGCATCGAGATACCGAACTAGGTATGTAAAGATGACCAATCAAAGGGAACAACAAACATTACCGACAAACGGTAAATGAAGGAGGACTCGCTGGGGATAAAATTGCTTACTCAGAGCAATTATCCGACGGAAGATGGAATATCAAGACCGCATATTGGATAATGATAACTGTCAAAGAGGGGATTACATCTACCGGTTACTGGGTAGAAAACCGCAAAAAGTAACTGTCATCAACTAGGATGAACACAAGGGTTAACTCTGCAAAGGGGAGAAAATAGGGTTTACAACTACCGGTTAGTAGGTAGAAAACCGCAGACTCCGATGGGGAGAAAAAGATGTAGGATTTACAACTACCGGTTACTGGGTAGAAGACCGCAGACTCAGCTGGGACACAGAGATTAGGGTTTATAACTACCAGCTACTGGGTAGAAAACCACAACAATAGGACTTATAACTACCGGTTAGTAGGTAGAATACCACAAATTCCGCTGGGGGAATAAGATGAATGAGTTCCGGTTAGTGAGTAACAATTCATTTATACCACAGGGAAGTGCAAGAGACAGCCACAAGGAGCCAATTTAGGATCAAACCAAAAAGGCAAACTCAATCAAGACTCATCCTAATGAGGAAATAACTCAATAGGGAAACCCATCCCAATATATGTGTCGGGAGGAAACGGAAACAAACCGTCATCCATGAGGATATAACTCAGTGGGGAGTGCAGAAAGAAAGGGTAAACACTTTCTGCCTAAGGGGCTGACTCTATATGGAGAGATCAGACACACCTACATTTGCTTGGGGAGATCTACTGTGGAGATCTATATCACCAATTAGCAGGAGACAACAATCAAAAGATATATGGCAAAGAATGCAACATGAATATCTGAATGTTACGATTATGCATATATGCATGGTTTATGTATGATGAATGCTGACAAAACAGACATGTCTAACACACATAGGTCGAGGAATCAACCACCCGGTACTACCCCTCAAGAGGGAAGCCAAAATCACCAGAGAGCAAAGAGAAATCTGCCGGAGACCGGATACCAGGGAATAACAACATCTCTGCAGGGGAGGAAAACATAAGAGACTCCGAAGGGATCATCAGTCACCACCGGAGAAAAGAGTTCATTGCACAGGCAGAAACGGCCACAAAAAACAACTCTGCTGGCAACTTCACTGCGGAAGAGATGAGAGGAAACTGGTGATCAAACACCAAGTACCAAACCTGCTGAGGAAATTACGTCCTGCCGAGGAGAGAGGGTCTCTGCTCTGTTGCTGAAAGGGAGAGTGGTGAACATCCCAACAAACATACCACTCAGGGATGAACCAACACAGATAAAGTTCACCACACCAACCACTCTGGTGGGGATATATCCGAAGGAAATCTGGGGATCAACCACCAAATACCGAATCTTCCAGAGAGTATCACACCTGCTGCTGAGGAAACATTGTTGCTCTGCTAGAGAGATGAAGGTTTAAATCTTCAACAAGCGCTCTGCTTGGGAACTACCCCACAATAGTGTTCAAACAACACTCTACTGGAGATGAACCACGAAAGTGTTCAAACAGCACTCTACTGGGGATGAACCACAATAGAGGCCCGGAGGAGGAAGATACAGCGATGCAAGGGATATGAACAAATGCCTTACCCTGTTGGGAATCATACCACCCTTGGGAGAGCACTGAGGATCTCTTAAGTATCTTTGTGTCATTGTGAACATTCACTTTGTTTAAAAACAATTTATGAAAAATTTAGTTTTCAAAACAATGACGTTTTATCAATTAAAACATGCGAAACATTTGTTGAATAGGAACAAATAAGAGTGCGAATAATTGGATAAAAGCTCAAATTTATTTGATGGAATGGTAGCCTGCAAATGGCAAGACTCCATAGATCTGTACAAGTTTGAAATTAGTGATATATATTGGAAAAGGGCTACATTGAATATAATGACCATTTCTCCACCAATTCCGAATTCGATGTATTCGAAGCTTCAGTTGACGACAAATCAAGAATTTCTGGTGGATGACAGATGTAGAACACAGTCTTGTCAGGATGCAGTTACTTGCCAAATCCCTAATTTTTGCCTAGATTGCCCCAGGGTGAGGTACTCAATCTAGCGGGATGCAAATATATTCTTTTTTTTTCATGTCTCTAACTTTTGCCTGGATCGCCCTTTCGGGTTTTCAATCCACCGAGACGCTCATTTTTGCCTAAGCCGCCCTTTCGGGTTTTCAACTTAGCGAGCTATTCTGTTTTTCTTTCTAGGCGAAGTATTTCTTGACTGCATCTGAATTCATAGGACGAGTGAAATCCTCCCCATCCATAGTTGTAAGTATTAAAGCACTGCCTGAAAAGGCTCTCTTAACAACATATGGACCCTCGTAGTTTGGAGTCCACTTGCCCCTGGAATCGGGCGCGAAAGACAAGACTTTCTTGAGCACAAGGTCACCTTCTCGGAACACACGAGGCTTGACCTTTTTATCAAAAGCTTTCTCCAATCTCTGCTGATATAACTGACCATGGCACATGGCAGTCAATCGCTTTTCTTCGATCAAATTCAGCTGGTCGTAACGACTCTGAACCCATTCAACATCAGTCAACTTGGGGTCTGAGGGCGCCATTTTTTCTTTTATTTTTCTCTACATTTCTTCTTCTTTTTTTTTTGATTTTTTTGATTTTTATTTTTTATTTATTTTGATTTTGTTTTTCACCCCTTTTTTTTATTACATCTCTAAAACCCCAATTTGACTGTTTCAGGTTCTCAAGATGCGGCTGAATGATCATATTTTCATGCTCAAGAAGACGGGTAATCTTGTCAGGAATCTAGTCAACATCATCTTCCTCTGCCTCAAATACAGGGAACTCAAAATTCGGAGATGGCGTTGGATCATTATGTTCAATGGGTTTAGAAATTAACCTGCATAATGATTTTGGATATGAAAAGCTTTTAGAAATCAAACAAGGCAAATCATTATGCAGATGAAAAGATTGATTTTATTCTTGTTTTTATGGTTTTATGTGATCACCAATTTCATGCAAAAAAGCGAAAAGGGAAAACAATTGGAAAAACAAACATTTAACATGAATTTATTGAATGAAAACATCATTGTATTTATGCTGCCAACAATGTCATCACTTCTCCTTTTGGCATGGGAGAAGGGTTTTTAAACAAAGTGATTATTACTTTGATTTGTGGATGACTGTAGGACCATCCACAGCGACCCAATTGTTGCAGATCCCACCAGGGATGACAAAGTTGTCAGAATCCTCTGCATCCTCTTCCAAGATAGCAGCAGCATCTTCACTCTGACCAGTGTGGATGAAACCTCCACTCTTGAACAACCCTTTCTCGTTGAAGACCCCAGAAGAAAAGCTAATGCCAGCCCGAGACTTATTGTCTTCAAGCTCGATCATTTTTCCTAGACCAGCAATTACACCACACTCAATGGCCAATTTCGCATCTCGATAGTAAGCAAATGAAGGAGTTCTCTTCTCAACAGGCTCAGCTATAGATAAAGCTTGGAAAGGAGTTCCAACTTCATCCTCAGCATCTATGTATGATAAGGAAGACAAGTGGCTATCAAAGCACTCAGTCTGGTGACTTCCTCCTTGAGTTCACGGTTCTCTTGCTCTAGATGATCCATCAATTTGGAAGAGTTGGCTCGGTGTAGTACCGGTGAGTCAGCTTATCTTCAAAATAAATGAAGAGCAACAGAGTTAAACCACAAGACCAGAGGCTGAGAACAACACCTGCTTATGCAAATGATGCATGCAATGCTTGTGCATATGATTTGTTTTCATTTCAAAGGAACTTTAGGGTGTTATTTGCAAATTTTGGAAATATTAAGCATTTGTTTGCATTTGGAAATATCTCATCAAATATTTCTTTGTCTTTCCATGTCTGAAAATTTTGCAAATGAACCCCTTGAGTTCCTTGAAAATTTTCTTTTTATCTGATGATATGGATGCAGATGAATGCATGAATGCATGAATGCAACAATCACACTCAAGGATCAAGCAAAGCACACCAGACAAAGGTCATGGGATGGCTCATATTATCCTTAATATCAATCATCCATTTTGGTGGATTATGGTTTACACCTTATCGACACCCAAGTTCCATTGGTATTAACGATACATGAACGGTTCAACCCTCCTTAATATCAATCATCCATTTTGGTGAATTATGGTTTACACCTCATCAACACCCAAGTTCCATTGATATTAAGGATGTATGAACGGATCAACCATGAATCAAGGGTTTGTTGCGAGTCACGAGCATGGAGTCTCGGTTAAGAACCACCCAAAGGGAGTGTACTAGGGTTTAAACCTGCCTAACATGTTCTACAAGAGGTTCCCATAATCATCATCCCATCTTTCGAATATTATCGGAGAAACGACTACTCGTATTCCAAAAATATTCTCAAGAGAGACTCTTATGAGTGTAGTATCGCGTAACAATCACATCAAATCTTACATTTGAATGACCTCCGCACTACGTCCTAAAATAGGCCAAGATGGGCTTGGTAAACTAAGGTCCTTGGCTTCTAAGGCACATATTGGAAAGAGTAATGTCTAACCACAACTTACTTGTGTGACATTATTATCCCAACATGACCTCCACCAAGTGAATGGACTCGCAAGTCAACTTGCTAAGGAATAACTCCACACAAGTCAACGAGACTATGCCATTCTCCTATCCTAAGTGCACTCGAGTTCGGGTATAGAACTCATCTCACAAAGATCACCAAGCACACAAGCAATTGATATATGAAGCAATTCAATCATTACAAACAATACAGTAATCCCAAATTGCACAAAAATATGTCATAAACAATATATTACAACAAGTGTGAAAAGTTGGCAAAACCCACTAGGGAGATATCCTTTTTATCCCCAGCAGAGTCGCCACTTTTTTGTAGCGGTGTATTCGTTACCATTGGAGATATTGACTAAATCCAAGGTAAATCATACAAAGTCGAGTCGCCACCGCACTTCTATTTATCCAAAGGAATGGTTAGAAAGCTAACAAAAACCTATAAAGTTTTAAAAACAAAACTAGTAAAAGAGGGTCAGAGATCTGGGTAAGGGGGTTGGTTATGTCATGGGAAGGTGTTAGGCACCCACAATATCCTAGGTACTCCTAGGGAGCCCTTTTCACGCTTGTTGCAAAAGGTTATTGTTTATGAAATTTATTTGTGCAAACATGATTGAAGAGATGAGAAAAGAATATACAATTTTTTTACATTTTGTGTTTGGATAGATGAATCCATTGCTTACGTACCTTCTTATAAGAAGAATAGGATCTAAACCTCGTAGTTCGGCTAAAAGATTTCAAAACAGTGAGTGGATTGATTGGTCCAAAAGCCTTAAGGTCTTTTGTTATCAAAGGGAGAAAACTCGACCCAAACCACAAATCCACCATGTGAGGATAGCTTCGACATGCTAGTGAGGGGTTAGCCCTATAATAAGCATGGAAGACTTACGGTCGACTCACTAAGGATGAGGTGAGTATTATATCTACCACAAGGATAACTCGAACCTAATAGCAAAAGGTTATGAAAAATTTGATTAAGAAAGTGGACATGGAGCCACAAAAGAGACACATTTGAGTGAGTTGCATTAACCAATTAGTAGTATGTACAAAATGGTCAAAGTTGATTTAAAGATTCAATTCACAATGAGTGTTATGAAAAGAAAGTTTGAAAATCAAGGGCATAAGGCCTAGGTTTCTAATGTTGAAAACAAGTCAAATGTTTGCACAAAAGTTTTGGGTTTTTGGTCTGGGTTAAGGATGAAGATATGGATCAAGGTTAAGCATGCAAGAGGTGGGGGGTAAAGGGATAAAGCCACAATTGGAGTTCCTTTCTCAAGATCATAGAGATGATCCAAGTAAATTCCTTTGGAATGAGAAAGCACAAGGCAAAAGCAATAAACAGGTCTCAAAAGAGAACCTCAAAAAGAGGAAACAGAATGCCAATCAATGGACTTACATCCAACTCCTAACAACAAACCTGGAAACAGAATGCCAGTAGATGGGCTTACATCTAACTCCAACAACACAAACAAGAAACAAAATGCCAATAGATGGACTTATATCTAACTCCTCAAATCAAACAAATGAGTAAAATCAAACACAATGCAAAGCAATCAAGCACACAATGCCTCACACACTATATACAAACAAGAGGCTCAATCAAATAGGTGGGCTTTAGTCAAGAGGGGTCATATCAACCTCGACAAACAAGCCAAACTGTAATGGTAAGTTATGAGCTCTTAACCACTAACATTGAGAGTTAGGGTGAAGCTGATGAAATATGGTAATGAGGATGAGACCTCATGCTCTTAACCCTGGCCTAGGTGAGCTTATGAAATGAAAGCGTGGGGATCCAGAAAGAGGGACCCTATTCCACTTGACTGACTCAATACAAAGATCTTAGGTACTTGTTCAAGAGCATCAGCACGTAGTGCGAGCATAGTGAACGACTCACTGAATAACAGGGGATTGATTGCTAATCCCTTCTATCTGTCAATTGCCTCTTCACTTAGGAGGACTTATCGAGTAACATGCCTCAACAAGGAGGTCTTTGGTACAAATATAAACAATCACAATCAGAGCCTCATAAGGAGGACTTCAGCCAAATGCCTGCCAAAAAGGTGGCAGGACTTCCAGACTACATGGAGAAAAAGAATGGCTACCTAAGTGGTGTACCAACCACACTCCAAAGCAAAGCTCAAGCAAGATCTAGCAACTAATGTACCTGTACAAAACCCAAACAGTTAATATTGTATTCAGAAAACCAACAGACAACAGTGGAGCTATTTATCAGTTTTACACAATGCAAGTCACAAGTGCAAGCACTCAAATGAGTTCATCACATCAATGGATCTACAACACAACAAGAGTTAGTAATAAAAGGTATTAGCATCTCACAAAGTGTGACCCAACCAACCATTAGTGCTAAATGCTCAAACCTGAAACACAAAGCACAATTAGTACGTGTACAAACTACTAGCACAAAGACTAGGTTCAAACGCAAGTCAAATGGCAAAATGGAACTCAATATTTTTCATGAAGCACATTCAATCAAACAAGAAAGAGTCCTCGAAAGGACCAAAACCAATTCATAAGGCCAATCCATCAAATGATCAAGGTAAAGCACAAGCAAGCAATGTGATCAAAGTTGGACATCAAAAATAGAAAATCCAAATCAAAACAGAAATGCAACCAATGATCATGAAATTTTTTATGTGAGTTTATTATGTTATGAGAAAGGATCATACCAAAAATTAAATCCAGAAGAGCTTAAATGGTGTGTGAATAAAAATGCACAAATGCAAGGCACAAAATGTTACACCAAATGTCACACTACATGTCCATGTGTCCAAAACAGTGATGACATATGATAAAAATTCCAAACCAAAGCTCAAAAGTCAAATCAGATGTGAGGATCAAACATGCAGAATTTCAGATCAATTGGATTAACCATGAGCATTTCACAAAGCATTTAATGTAGCATATCATTTTGGCACATGGTTCAATCAAACAATATCAAATAAAAAAAATCAGCAGCACACAAATCATGCAAATAACATCAAAAAATAATAGACATTAACACAAGCATGTGGAAAAAAATTGGGATCAATTTGAAGCATCCTACTATTTTTAATGATTTTTTGAAGTTGATGAAATGAAATGAAATAAAATGAAATAATGGAGGGAAAAATGAAGTTGAAATGAAATCAGCATATGCACACAAGCAGATTCGAACCCACGCGTCCAAGGATCAAGCTAATTCACATTAATATTCAGAAAATGCATTAGCGAAGGATCGAACGCGTGCTCAAAGGCTCCAAAAGCGTTCATGAAACGCTGTGTTTAGCATGGCCTTCCCACATGTGAACAGTGCCCATGCAAGGTTCAATTCCACTTAAAATCATTCAATAAACATCATGGAATGGTTAAATGGCTTGTATGATCATCCAAATTCAAATTATCAATTTTCCCTCCAAAATGCATATGTGTGAACAAATGGTCCCATGAGCTTCTTTCATGCAAGGCAATGGTTGATTTGGAATCTTTTGGTCACAATAACCTTTTGCAACAAGCGTGTAAAGGGCTCCCTAGGAGTACCTAGGATGTTGTGGGTGCCTAACACCTTCCCATGACATAACCAACCCCCTTACCCAGATCTCTGACCCTCTTTTACTAGTTTTGTTTGTAAAACTTTATAGGTTTTTGTTCGCTTTCTAACCATTCCTTTGGATAAATAGAAGTGCGGTGGCGACTCGACTTTGTATTTTTTACCTTGGATTTAGTCAATATCTCCAATGGTAACGAATACATCGCTACACATACCACACCAAAAAAAATGCAAAGTGGGGGACCTAATCTCATCCATACTTATGTTGATTTTGCAATAAACTAGCCTTAGGATATAGAGATGTCATAGGTCCATGACATGAATGGATAAAGAAGGGGAGTGAGATGAAGAGGGAGGGGGAATGGATCAAACAAAAATTTGTCAAAGGAGGACTTTTACCAAACTAAGATCATTCATTCATTTTGGGAGATGGAATGTACATTCCATTAACCCCTAAGTCCAATGATCTTAACCTTGACAAGTCAAATCAACTTTGACCAAGGTCGAACAACACAAGTCAAACTCAACAAGTCAATTAAAATGGCTCTACACAGGAAATTTGGCATTTAAAAAATAAAAAATTATAGAAATATGCATTAAATTAAATTATGGTTAAATTTCCTAAAACCTCATCAAAACACCAAAGAAAAGGCCATGAGATTTATCACAGGTCAAACAAGGTCAAATGACCTTGGAGAAAAATTTCAGAATTTTTGGATACTTAAAAGTATTTTTAAACAATTAAAAATATTCACAAAATCAATTAAATCATTAAAAATATTAATAATAATCAAAAACATATTTTTAATTCAGAAAATGAAAGAGATTTTTATTTAAATTTTTTAGGCTAAACTCTCATATTTTTGGATCAATATTAAATTTAATATGAATTAATGAAAATAAAGGAAATAAAAGAAAAATCAATTAATCAGAAAAAACGTGGACCACTTGATCTCCCTCATTAATTGAGGTGGCAGATCAAGTGGTGGAAAACGTATGTTCCATGGTACACTTGAGTCAGCGCGCCACACAGCTGGTAATCAAAAGGAGCGCTCAGGATTAAAACAATTTGAAATGATCATGTGGCTCAGAACATATCCAGCACATCGCCGGAGCAAACTACCGGTCATCTTCTCCGATGACCCTGGCCGGACTGGTTCTCTCATCACCATCACATAAATGAAAAAAGAGGACATGATCTTAAAGAAAAAATGGCGTAGATAACAAATATCACCTCAATTTAACCTAACTCCAAGTATATTGAGAGATACATAGAGTTGATTTTTGAGGTGTATGAACCGAGTTGCTTCTATTTGAACTCAAAGCAACTCAATCTTCTTGCCTACGTTAATGCATAAGCAATCGTAATAAGAATTATGTAAAAGTCACAACTATTTGAGGCCGGACAACATAATTTTGATGTTAATGCATGTTAGAGACATAGTATAAAGGACTATGCTCATGAAACATACCACACCTAAAAAAATATGCAAAGTGGGGGACCTAAACTCATCCATACTTATTTTGATGTTGCAATAAACTAGCCTTAGGATATAGAGATGTCATAGGTCCATGACATGAATGGATAAAGAAGGGGAGTGAGATGAAGAGGGAGGGGGAATGGATCAAACACAAATTTGTCAAAGGAGGACTTTTACCAAACTAAGATCATTCATTCATTTTGGGAGATGGAATGTACATTCCATTAATCCCCTAAGTCCAATGATCTTAACCTTGCAAAGTCAAATCAACTTTGACCAAGGCCGAACAACACAAGTCAAACTCAACAAGTCAATTAAAATGGCTCTACACAGTAAATTTGGCATTTAAAAAATAAAAAATTATAGAAATATGCATTAAATTAAATTTTGGTTGGTAAATTTCCTAAAACCTCATCAAAACACCAAAGAAAAGGCCATGAGATTTATCACAGGTCAAACAAGGTCAAATGACCTTGGAGAAAAAATTTCAGAATTTTTGGAAACTTAAAAGTATTTTTAAACAATTAAAAATATTTACAAAATCAATTAAATCATGAAAAATATTAATAATGATAAAAAATTTACTTTTAATTCAGAAAATGAAAGAGAATTTTATTTAAATTTTTTAGGTGAAACTCTCAATTTTTGGATCAAAATTAAATTTAATATGAATTAATTAAAATAAAGGAAATAAAAGAAAAATCAATTAATCAGAAAAAACGTGGACCACTTGATCTCCCTCATTAATTGAGGTGGCAGATCAAGTGGTGGAGAACGTACGTTCCATGGTACACTTGAGTCAGCGCGCCACACAGCTGGTAATCAAAAGGAGCGCTCAGGATTAAAACAATTTTGAATGATCATGTGGCTCAGAACATGTCCAGCACATCGCCGGAGCAAACTACCGGTCATCTTCTCCGATGACCCTGGGCGGACTGGTTCTCTCATCACCATCACATAAATGAAAAAAGAGGACATGATCTTAAAGAAAAAATGGCGTAGATCACAAATATCACCTCAATTTAACGTAACTCCAAGTATATTGAGAGATACATGGAGTTGATTTTTGAGGTGTATGAACTGAGTTGCTTCTATTTGACCTCAAAGCAACTCAATCTTCTTGCCTACGTTAATGCATAAGTAATCGTAATAAGACTTATGTAGAAGTCACAACTATTTGAGGCCGGACAACCGAATTTTGATGTTAATGCATGTTAGAGACATAGTATAAAGGACTATGCTCATGAAACATAGCACACCTAAAAAAATATGCAAAGTGGGGGACCTAATCTCATCCATACTTATTTTGATTTTGCAATAAACTAGCCTTAGGATATAGAGATGTCATAGGTCCATGACATGAATGGATAAAGAAGGGGAGTGAGATGAAGAGGGAGGGGGAATGGATCAAACAAAAATTTGTCAAAGGAGGACTTTTACCAAACTAAGATCATTCATTCATTTTGGGAGATGGAATGTACATTCCATTAATCCCCTAAGTCCAATGATCTTAACCTTGACAAGTCAAATCAACTTTGACCAAGGCCGAACAACACAAGTCAAACTCAACAAGTCAATTAAAATGGCTCTACACAGGAAATTTGGCATTTAAAAAATAAAAAATTATAGAAATATGCATTAAATTAAATTATGGTTAAATTTCCTAAAACCTCATCAAAACACCAAAGAAAAGGCCATGAGATTTATCACAGGTCAAACAAGGTCAAATGACCTTGGAGAAAAAATTTCAGAATTTTTGGATACTTAAAAGTATTTTTAAACAATTAAAAATATTCACAAAATCAATTAAATCATGAAAAATATTAATAATGATCAAAAACATATTTTTAATTCAGAAAATGAAAGAGATTTTTATTTAAATTTTTTAGGCTAAACTCTCATATTTTTGGATCAATATTAAATTTAATATGAATTAATGAAAATAAAGGAAATAAAAGAAAAATCAATTAATCTGAAAAAACGTGGACCACTTGATCTCCCTCATTAATTGAGGTGGCAGATCAAGTGGTGGAAAACGTATGTTCCATGGTACACTTGAGTCAGCGCGCCACACAGCTGGTAATCAAAAGGAGCGCTCAGGATTAAAACAATTTGAAATGATCATGTGGCTCAGAACATGTCCAGCACATCGCCGGAGCAAACTACCGGTCATCTTCTCCGATGACCCTGGCCGGACTGGTTCTCTCATCACCATCACATAAATGAAAAAAGAGGACATGATCTTAAAGAAAAAATGGCGTAGATAACAAATATCACCTCAATTTAACCTAACTCCAAGTATATTGAGAGATACATGGAGTTGATTTTTGAGGTGTATGAACCGAGTTGCTTCTATTTGACCTCAAAGCAACTCAATCTTCTTGCCTACGTTAATGCATAAGCAATCGTAATAAGAATTATGTAAAAGTCACAACTATTTGAGGTCGGACAACATAATTTTGATGTTAATGCATGTTAGAGACATAGTATAAAGGACTATGCTCATGAAACATACCACACCTAAAAAAATATGCAAAGTGGGGGACCTAAACTCATCCATACTTATTTTGATTTTGCAATAAACTAGCCTTAGGATATAGAGATGTCATAGGTCCATGACATGAATGGATAAAGAAGGGGAGTGAGATGAAGAGGGAGGGGGAATGGATCAAACACAAATTTGTCAAAGGAGGACTTTTACCAAACTAAGATCATTCATTCATTTTGGGAGATGGAATGTACATTCCATTAATCCCCTAAGTCCAATGATCTTAACCTTGCAAAGTCAAATCAACTTTGACCAAGGCCGAACAACACAAGTCAAACTCAACAAGTCAATTAAAATGGCTCTACACAGTAAATTTGGCATTTAAAAAATAAAAAATTATAGAAATATGCATTAAATTAAATTTTGGTTGGTAAATTTCCTAAAACCTCATCAAAACACCAAAGAAAAGGCCATGAGATTTATCACAGGTCAAACAAGGTCAAATGACCTTGGAGAAAAAATTTCAGAATTTTTGGAAACTTAAAAGTATTTTTAAACAATTAAAAATATTTACAAAATCAATTAAATCATGAAAAATATTAATAATGATAAAAAATTTACTTTTAATTCAGAAAATGAAAGAGAATTTTATTTAAATTTTTTAGGTGAAACTCTCAATTTTTGGATCAAAATTAAATTTAATATGAATTAATTAAAATAAAGGAAATAAAAGAAAAATCAATTAATCAGAAAAAACGTGGACCACTTGATCTCCCTCATTAATTGAGGTGGCAGATCAAGTGGTGGAGAACGTACGTTCCATGGTACACTTGAGTCAGCGCGCCACACAGCTGGTAATCAAAAGGAGCGCTCAGGATTAAAACAATTTGAATGATCATGTGGCTCAGAACATGTCCAGCACATCGCCGGAGCAAACTACCGGTCATCTTCTCCGATGACCCTGGGCGGACTGGTTCTCTCATCACCATCACATAAATGAAAAAAGAGGACATGATCTTAAAGAAAAAATGGCGTAGATCACAAATATCACCTCAATTTAACGTAACTCCAAGTATATTGAGAGATACATGGAGTTGATTTTTGAGGTGTATGAACTGAGTTGCTTCTATTTGACCTCAAAGCAACTCAATCTTCTTGCCTACGTTAATGCATAAGTAATCGTAATAAGACTTATGTAGAAGTCACAACTATTTGAGGCCGGACAACCGAATTTTGATGTTAATGCATGTTAGAGACATAGTATAAAGGACTATGCTCATGAAACATAGCACACCTAAAAAAATATGCAAAGTGGGGGACCTAATCTCATCCATACTTATTTTGATTTTGCAATAAACTAGCCTTAGGATATAGAGATGTCATAGGTCCATGACATGAATGGATAAAGAAGGGGAGTGAGATGAAGAGGGAGGGGGAATGGATCAAACAAAAATTTGTCAAAGGAGGACTTTTACCAAACTAAGATCATTCATTCATTTTGGGAGATGGAATGTACATTCCATTAATCCCCTAAGTCCAATGATCTTAACCTTGACAAGTCAAATCAACTTTGACCAAGGCCGAACAACACAAGTCAAACTCAACAAGTCAATTAAAATGGCTCTACACAGGAAATTTGGCATTTAAAAAATAAAAAATTATAGAAATATGCATTAAATTAAATTATGGTTAAATTTCCTAAAACCTCATCAAAACACCAAAGAAAAGGCCATGAGATTTATCACAGGTCAAACAAGGTCAAATGACCTTGGAGAAAAAATTTCAGAATTTTTGGATACTTAAAAGTATTTTTAAACAATTAAAAATATTCACAAAATCAATTAAATCATGAAAAATATTAATAATGATCAAAAACATATTTTTAATTCAGAAAATGAAAGAGATTTTTATTTAAATTTTTTAGGCTAAACTCTCATATTTTTGGATCAATATTAAATTTAATATGAATTAATGAAAATAAAGGAAATAAAAGAAAAATCAATTAATCAGAAAAAACGTGGACCACTTGATCTCCCTCATTAATTGAGGTGGCAGATCAAGTGGTGGAAAACGTATGTTCCATGGTACACTTGAGTCAGCGCGCCACACAGCTGGTAATCAAAAGGAGCGCTCAGGATTAAAACAATTTGAAATGATCATGTGGCTCAGAACATGTCCAGCACATCGCCGGAGCAAACTACCGGTCATCTTCTCCGATGACCCTGGCCGGACTGGTTCTCTCATCACCATCACATAAATGAAAAAAGAGGACATGATCTTAAAGAAAAAATGGCGTAGATAACAAATATCACCTCAATTTAACCTAACTCCAAGTATATTGAGAGATACATGGAGTTGATTTTTGAGGTGTATGAACCGAGTTGCTTCTATTTGACCTCAAAGCAACTCAATCTTCTTGCCTACGTTAATGCATAAGCAATCGTAATAAGACTTATGTAAAAGTCACAACTATTTGAGGTCGGACAACATAATTTTGATGTTAATGCATGTTAGAGACATAGTATAAAGGACTATGCTCATGAAACATACCACACCTAAAAAAATATGCAAAGTGGGGGACCTAATCTCATCCATACTTATTTTGATTTTGCAATAAACTAGCCTTAGGATATAGAGATGTCATAGGTCCATGACATGAATGGATAAAGAAGGGGAGTGAGATGAAGAGGGAGGGGGAATGGATCAAACACAAATTTGTCAAAGGAGGACTTTTACCAAACTAAGATCATTCATTCATTTTGGGAGATGGAATGTACATTCCATTAATCCCCTAAGTCCAATGATCTTAACCTTGCAAAGTCAAATCAACTTTGACCAAGGCCGAACAACACAAGTCAAACTCAACAAGTCAATTAAAATGGCTCTACACAGTAAATTTGGCATTTAAAAAATAAAAAATTATAGAAATATGCATTAAATTAAATTTGGTTGGTAAATTTCCTAAAACCTCATCAAAACACCAAAGAAAAGGCCATGAGATTTATCACAGGTCAAACAAGGTCAAATGACCTTGGAGAAAAAATTTCAGAATTTTTGGAAACTTAAAAGTATTTTTAAACAATTAAAAATATTCACAAAATCAATTAAATCATGAAAAATATTAATAATGATAAAAAATTTACTTTTAATTCAGAAAATGAAAGAGAATTTTATTTAAATTTTTTAGGTGAAACTCTCAATTTTTGGATCAAAATTAAATTTAATATGAATTAATTAAAATAAAGGAAATAAAAGAAAAATCAATTAATCAGAAAAAACGTGGACCACTTGATCTCCCTCATTAATTGAGGTGGCAGATCAAGTGGTGGAGAACGTACGTTCCATGGTACACTTGAGTCAGCGCGCCACACAGCTGGTAATCAAAAGGAGCGCTCAGGATTAAAACAATTTTGAATGATCATGTGGCTCAGAACATGTCCAGCACATCGCCGGAGCAAACTACCGGTCATCTTCTCCGATGACCCTGGCCGGACTGGTTCTCTCATCACCATCACATAAATGAAAAAAGAGGACATGATCTTAAAGAAAAAATGGCGTAGATCACAAATATCACCTCAATTTAACGTAACTCCAAGTATATTGAGAGATACATGGAGTTGATTTTTGAGGTGTATGAACCGAGTTGCTTCTATTTGACCTCAAAGCAACTCAATCTTCTTGCCTACGTTAATGCATAAGCAATCGTAATAAGACTTATGTAGAAGTCACAACTATTTGAGGCCGGACAACAGAATTTTGATGTTAATGCATGTTAGAGACATAGTATAAAGGACTATGCTCATGAAACATACCACACCTAAAAAAATATGCAAAGTGGGGGACCTAATCTCATCCATACTTATTTTGATTTTGCAATAAACTAGCCTTAGGATATAGAGATGTCATAGGTCCATGACATGAATGGATAAAGAAGGGGAGTGAGATGAAGAGGGAGGGGGAATGGATCAAACACAAATTTGTCAAAGGAGGACTTTTACCAAACTAAGATCATTCATTCATTTTGGGAGATGGAATGTACATTCCATTAATCCCCTAAGTCCAATGATCTTAACCTTGCAAAGTCAAATCAACTTTGACCAAGGCCGAACAACACAAGTCAAACTCAACAAGTCAATTAAAATGGCTCTACACAGTAAATTTGGCATTTAAAAAATAAAAAATTATAGAAATATGCATTAAATTAAATTTGGTTGGTAAATTTCCTAAAACCTCATCAAAACACCAAAGAAAAGGCCATGAGATTTATCACAGGTCAAACAAGGTCAAATGACCTTGGAGAAAAAATTTCAGAATTTTTGGAAACTTAAAAGTATTTTTAAACAATTAAAAATATTCACAAAATCAATTAAATCATGAAAAATATTAATAATGATAAAAAATTTACTTTTAATTCAGAAAATGAATGAGAATTTTATTTAAATTTTTTAGGTGAAACTCTCAATTTTTGGATCAAAATTAAATTTAATATGAGTTAATGAAAATAAAGGAAATAAAAGAAAAATCAATTAATCAGAAAAAACGTGGACCACTTGATCTCCCTCATTAATTGAGGTGGCAAATCAAGTGGTGGAAAACGTACGTTCCATGGTACACTTGAGTCAGCGCGCCACACAGCTGGTAATCAAAAGGAGCGCTCAGGATTAAAACAATTTGAATGATCATGTGGCTCAGAACATGTCCAGCACATCGCCGGAGCAAACTACCGGTCATCTTCTCCGATGACCCTGGCCGGACTGGTTCTCTCATCACCATCACATAAATGAAAAAAGAGGACATGATCTTAAAGAAAAAATGGCGTAGATCACAAATATGACCTCAATTTAACCTAACTCCAAGTATATTGAGAGATACATGGAGTTGATTTTTGAGGTGTATGAACCGAGTTGCTTCTATTTGACCTCAAAGCAACTCAATCTTCTTGCCTACGTTAATGCATAAGCAATCGTAATAAGACTTATGTAGAAGTCACAACTATTTGAGGCCGGACAACAGAATTTTGATGTTAATGCATGTTAGAGACATAGTATAAAGGACTATGCTCATGAAACATACCACACCTAAAAAAATATGCAAAGTGGGGGACCTAATCTCATCCATACTTATTTTGATTTTGCAATAAACTAGCCTTAGGATATAGAGATGTCATAGGTCCATGACATGAATGGATAAAGAAGGGGAGTGAGATGAAGAGGGAGGGGGAATGGATCAAACACAAATTTGTCAAAGGAGGACTTTTACCAAACTAAGATCATTCATTCATTTTGGGAGATGGAATGTACATTCCATTAATCCCCTAAGTCCAATGATCTTAACCTTGCAAAGTCAAATCAACTTTGACCAAGGCCGAACAACACAAGTCAAACTCAACAAGTCAATTAAAATGGCTCTACACAGTAAATTTGGCATTTAAAAAATAAAAAATTATAGAAATATGCATTAAATTAAATTGTGGTTAAATTTCCTAAAACCTCATCAAAACACCAAAGAAAAGGCCATGAGATTTATCACAGGTCAAACAAGGTCAAATGACCTTGGAGAAAAAATTTCAGAATTTTTGGAAACTTAAAAGTATTTTTAAACAATTAAAAATATTCACAAAATCAATTAAATCATGAAAAATATTAATAATGATCAAAAATTTTTTTAATTCAGAAAATGAAAGAGATTTTATTTAAATTTTTTAGGTGAAACTCTCATATTTTTGGATCAAATTAAATTTAATATGAATTAATGAAAATAAAGGAAATAAAAGAAAAATCAATTAATCAGAAAAAACGTGGACCACTTGATCTCCCTCATTAATTGAGGTGGCAGATCAAGTGGTGGAAACGTACGTTCCATGGTACACTTGAGTCAGCGCGCCACACAGCTGGTAATCAAAAGGAGCGCTCAGGATTAAAACAATTTGAAATGATCATGTGGCTCAGAACATGTCCAGCACATCGCCGGAGCAAACTACCGGTCATCTTCTCCGATGACCCTGGGCGGACTGGTTCTCTCATCACCATCACATAAATGAAAAAAGAGGACATGATCTTAAAGAAAAAATGGCGTAGATCACAAATATCACCTCAATTTAACCTAACTCCAAGTATATTGAGAGATACATGGAGTTGATTTTTGAGGTGTATGAACCGAGTTGCTTCTATTTGACCTCAAAGCAACTCAATCTTCTTGCCTACGTTAATGCATAAGCAATCGTAATAAGACTTATGTAGAAGTCACAACTATTTGAGGCCGGACAACAGAATTTTGATGTTAATGCATGTTAGAGACATAGTATAAAGGACTATGCTCATGAAACATACCACACCTAAAAAAATATGCAAAGTGGGGGACCTAATCTCATCCATACTTATTTTGATTTTGCAATAAACTAGCCTTAGGATATAGAGATGTCATAGGTCCATGACATGAATGGATAAAGAAGGGGAGTGAGATGAAGAGGGAGGGGGAATGGATCAAACAAAAATTTGTCAAAGGAGGACTTTTACCAAACTAAGATCATTCATTCATTTTGGGAGATGGAATGTACATTCCATTAATCCCCTAAGTCCAATGATCTTAACCTTGACAAGTCAAATCAACTTTGACCAAGGCCGAACAACACAAGTCAAACTCAACAAGTCAATTAAAATGGCTCTACACAGGAAATTTGGCATTTAAAAAATAAAAAATTATAGAAATATGCATTAAATTAAATTATGGTTAAATTTCCTAAAACCTCATCAAAACACCAAAGAAAAGGCCATGAGATTTATCACAGGTCAAACAAGGTCAAATGACCTTGGAGAAAAAATTTCAGAATTTTTGGATACTTAAAAGTATTTTTAAACAATTAAAAATATTCACAAAATCAATTAAATCATGAAAAATATTAATAATGATCAAAAAATATTTTTAATTCAGAAAATGAAAGAGATTTTATTTAAATTTTTTAGGCTAAACTCTCATATTTTTGGATCAATATTAAATTTAATATGAATTAATGAAAATAAAGGAAATAAAAGAAAAATCAATTAATCAGAAAAAACGTGGACCACTTGATCTCCCTCATTAATTGAGGTGGCAGATCAAGTGGTGGAAAACGTATGTTCCATGGTACACTTGAGTCAGCGCGCCACACAGCTGGTAATCAAAAGGAGCGCTCAGGATTAAAACAATTTGAAATGATCATGTGGCTCAGAACATGTCCAGCACATCGCCGGAGCAAACTACCGGTCATCTTCTCCGATGACCCTGGGCGGACTGGTTCTCTCATCACCATCACATAAATGAAAAAAGAGGACATGATCTTAAAGAAAAAATGGCGTAGATAACAAATATCACCTCAATTTAACCTAACTCCAAGTATATTGAGAGATACATGGAGTTGATTTTTGAGGTGTATGAACCGAGTTGCTTCTATTTGACCTCAAAGCAACTCAATCTTCTTGCCTACGTTAATGCATAAGCAATCGTAATAAGACTTATGTAGAAGTCACAACTATTTGAGGCCGGACAACAGAATTTTGATGTTAATGCATGTTAGAGACATAGTATAAAGGACTATGCTCATGAAACATACCACACCTAAAAAAATATGCAAAGTGGGGGACCTAATCTCATCCATACTTATTTTGATTTTGCAATAAACTAGCCTTAGGATATAGAGATGTCATAGGTCCATGACATGAATGGATAAAGAAGGGGAGTGAGATGAAGAGGGAGGGGGAATGGATCAAACAAAAATTTGTCAAAGGAGGACTTTTACCAAACTAAGATCATTCATTCATTTTGGGAGATGGAATGTACATTCCATTAATCCCCTAAGTCCAATGATCTTAACCTTGACAAGTCAAATCAACTTTGACCAAGGCCGAACAACACAAGTCAAACTCAACAAGTCAATTAAAATGGCTCTACACAGGAAATTTGGCATTTAAAAAATAAAAAATTATAGAAATATGCATTAAATTAAATTATGGTTAAATTTCCTAAAACCTCATCAAAACACCAAAGAAAAGGCCATGAGATTTATCACAGGTCAAACAAGGTCAAATGACCTTGGAGAAAAAATTTCAGAATTTTTGGATACTTAAAAGTATTTTTAAACAATTAAAAATATTCACAAAATCAATTAAATCATGAAAAATATTAATAATGATCAAAAACATATTTTTAATTCAGAAAATGAAAGAGATTTTATTTTAATTTTTTAGGCTAAACTCTCATATTTTTGGATCAATATTAAATTTAATATGAATTAATGAAAATAAAGGAAATAAAAGAAAAATCAATTAATCAGAAAAAACGTGGACCACTTGATCTCCCTCATTAATTGAGGTGGCAGATCAAGTGGTGGAAAACGTATGTTCCATGGTACACTTGAGTCAGCGCGCCACACAGCTGGTAATCAAAAGGAGCGCTCAGGATTAAAACAATTTGAAATGATCATGTGGCTCAGAACATGTCCAGCACATCGCCGGAGCAAACTACCGGTCATCTTCTCCGATGACCCTGGCCGGACTGGTTCTCTCATCACCATCACATAAATGAAAAAAGAGGACATGATCTTAAAGAAAAAATGGCGTAGATAACAAATATCACCTCAATTTAACCTAACTCCAAGTATATTGAGAGATACATGGAGTTGATTTTTGAGGTGTATGAACCGAGTTGCTTCTATTTGACCTCAAAGCAACTCAATCTTCTTGCCTACGTTAATGCATAAGCAATCGTAATAAGACTTATGTAGAAGTCACAACTATTTGAGGCCGGACAACAGAATTTTGATGTTAATGCATGTTAGAGACATAGTATAAAGGACTATGCTCATGAAACATACCACACCTAAAAAAATATGCAAAGTGGGGGACCTAATCTCATCCATACTTATTTTGATTTTGCAATAAACTAGCCTTAGGATATAGAGATGTCATAGGTCCATGACATGAATGGATAAAGAAGGGGAGTGAGATGAAGAGGGAGGGGGAATGGATCAAACACAAATTTGTCAAAGGAGGACTTTTACCAAACTAAGATCATTCATTCATTTTGGGAGATGGAATGTACATTCCATTAATCCCCTAAGTCCAATGATCTTAACCTTGCAAAGTCAAATCAACTTTGACCAAGGCCGAACAACACAAGTCAAACTCAACAAGTCAATTAAAATGGCTCTACACAGTAAATTTGGCATTTAAAAAATAAAAAATTATAGAAATATGCATTAAATTAAATTGTGGTTGGTAAATTTCCTAAAACCTCATCAAAACACCAAAGAAAAGGCCATGAGATTTATCACAGGTCAAACAAGGTCAAATGACCTTGGAGAAAAAATTTCAGAACTTTTGGATACTTAAAAGTATTTTTATACAATTAAAAATATTCACAAAATCAATTAAATCATGAAAAATATTAATAATGATAAAAATTTACTTTTTAATTCAGAAAATGAAAGAGAATTTTATTTAAATTTTTTAGGTGAAACTCTCATATTTTTGGATCAAAATTAAACTTAATATGAATTAATGAAAATAAAGGAAATAAAAGAAAAATCAATTAATCAGAAAAAACGTGGACCACTTGATCTCCCTCATTAATTGAGGTGGCAGATCAAGTGGTGGAAAACGTACGTTCCATGGTACACTTGAGTCAGCGCGCCACACAGCTGGTAATCAAAAGGAGCGCTCAGGATTAAAACAATTTGGAATGATCATGTGGCTCAGAACATGTCCAGCACATCGCGGGAGCAAACTACCGGTCATCTTCTCGGATGACCCTGGGCGGACTGGTTCTCTCATCACCATCACATAAATGAAAAAAGAGGACATGATCTTAAAGAAAAAATGGCGTAGATCACAAATATCACCTCAATTTAACCTAACTCCAAGTATATTGAGAGATACATGGAGTTGATTTTTGAGGTGTATGAACTGAGTTGCTTCTATTTGACCTCAAAGCAACTCAATCTTCTTGCCTACGTTAATGCATAAGCAATCGTAATAAGACTTATGTAGAAGTCACAACTATTTGAGGCCGGACAACAGAATTTTGATGTTAATGCATGTTAGAGACATAGTATAAAGGACTATGCTCATGAAACATACCACACCTAAAAAAATATGCAAAGTGGGGGACCTAATCTCATCCATACTTATTTTGATTTTGCAATAAACTAGCCTTAGGATATAGAGATGTCATAGGTCCATGACATGAATGGATAAAGAAGGGGAGTGAGATGAAGAGGGAGGGGGAATGGATCAAACACAAATTTGTCAAAGGAGGACTTTTACCAAACTAAGATCATTCATTCATTTTGGGAGATGGAATGTACATTCCATTAATCCCCTAAGTCCAATGATCTTAACCTTGCAAGTCAAATCAACTTTGACCAAGGCCGAACAACACAAGTCAAACTCAACAAGTCAATTAAAATGGCTCTACACAGGAAATTTGGCATTTAAAAAATAAAAAATTATAGAAATATGCATTAAATTAAATTATGGTTGGTAAATTTCCTAAAACCTCATCAAAACACCAAAGAAAAGGCCATGAGATTTATCACAGGTCAAACAAGGTCAAATGACCTTGGAGAAAAAATTTCAGAATTTTTGGAAACTTAAAAGTATTTTTAAACAATTAAAAATATTCACAAAATCAATTAAATCATGAAAAATATTAATAATGATCCAAAATTTACTTTTAATTCAGAAAATGAAAGAGATTTTATTTAAATTTTTTAGGTGAAACTCTCATATTTTTGGATCAATATTAAATTTAATATGAATTAATGAAAATAAAGGAAATAAAAGAAAAATCAATTAATCAGAAAAAACGTGGACCACTTGATCTCCCTCATTAATTGAGGTGGCAGATCAAGTGGTGGAAAACGTACGTTCCATGGTACACTTGAGTCAGCGCGCCACACAGCTGGTAATCAAAAGGAGCGCTCAGGATTAAAACAATTTGGAATGATCATGTGGCTCAGAACATGTCCAGCACATCGCCGGAGCAAACTACCGGTCATCTTCTCCGATGACCCTGGGCGGACTGGTTCTCTCATCACCATCACATAAATGAAAAAAGAGGACATGATCTTAAAGAAAAAATGGCGTAGATCACAAATATCACCTCAATTTAACCTAACTCCAAGTATATTGAGAGATACATGGAGTTGATTTTTGAGGTGTATGAACCGAGTTGCTTCTATTTGACCTCAAAGCAACTCAATCTTCTTGCCTACGTTAATGCATAAGCAATCGTAATAAGACTTATGTAGAAGTCACAACTATTTGAGGCCGGACAACAGAATTTTGATGTTAATGCATGTTAGAGACATAGTATAAAGGACTATGCTCATGAAACATACCACACCTAAAAAAATATGCAAAGTGGGGGACCTAATCTCATCCATACTTATTTTGATTTTGCAATAAACTAGCCTTAGGATATAGAGATGTCATAGGTCCATGACATGAATGGATAAAGAAGGGGAGTGAGATGAAGAGGGAGGGGGAATGGATCAAACAAAAATTTGTCAAAGGAGGACTTTTACCAAACTAAGATCATTCATTCATTTTGGGAGATGGAATGTACATTCCATTAATCCCCTAAGTCCAATGATCTTAACCTTGACAAGTCAAATCAACTTTGACCAAGGCCGAACAACACAAGTCAAACTCAACAAGTCAATTAAAATGGCTCTACACAGGAAATTTGGCATTTAAAAAATAAAAAATTATAGAAATATGCATTAAATTAAATTATGGTTAAATTTCCTAAAACCTCATCAAAACACCAAAGAAAAGGCCATGAGATTTATCACAGGTCAAACAAGGTCAAATGACCTTGGAGAAAAAATTTCAGAATTTTTGGATACTTAAAAGTATTTTTAAACAATTAAAAATATTCACAAAATCAATTAAATCATGAAAAATATTAATAATGATCAAAAACATATTTTAATTCAGAAAATGAAAGAGATTTTTATTTAAATTTTTTAGGCTAAACTCTCATATTTTTGGATCAATATTAAATTTAATATGAATTAATGAAAATAAAGGAAATAAAAGAAAAATCAATTAATCAGAAAAAACGTGGACCACTTGATCTCCCTCATTAATTGAGGTGGCAGATCAAGTGGTGGAAAACGTATGTTCCATGGTACACTTGAGTCAGCGCGCCACACAGCTGGTAATCAAAAGGAGCGCTCAGGATTAAAACAATTTGAAATGATCATGTGGCTCAGAACATGTCCAGCACATCGCCGGAGCAAACTACCGGTCATCTTCTCCGATGACCCTGGGCGGACTGGTTCTCTCATCACCATCACATAAATGAAAAAAGAGGACATGATCTTAAAGAAAAAATGGCGTAGATAACAAATATCACCTCAATTTAACCTAACTCCAAGTATATTGAGAGATACATGGAGTTGATTTTTGAGGTGTATGAACCGAGTTGCTTCTATTTGACCTCAAAGCAACTCAATCTTCTTGCCTACGTTAATGCATAAGCAATCGTAATAAGACTTATGTAGAAGTCACAACTATTTGAGGCCGGACAACAGAATTTTGATGTTAATGCATGTTAGAGACATAGTATAAAGGACTATGCTCATGAAACATACCACACCTAAAAAAATATGCAAAGTGGGGGACCTAATCTCATCCATACTTATTTTGATTTTGCAATAAACTAGCCTTAGGATATAGAGATGTCATAGGTCCATGACATGAATGGATAAAGAAGGGGAGTGAGATGAAGAGGGAGGGGGAATGGATCAAACAAAAATTTGTCAAAGGAGGACTTTTACCAAACTAAGATCATTCATTCATTTTGGGAGATGGAATGTACATTCCATTAATCCCCTAAGTCCAATGATCTTAACCTTGACAAGTCAAATCAACTTTGACCAAGGCCGAACAACACAAGTCAAACTCAACAAGTCAATTAAAATGGCTCTACACAGGAAATTTGGCATTTAAAAAATAAAAAATTATAGAAATATGCATTAAATTAAATTATGGTTAAATTTCCTAAAACCTCATCAAAACACCAAAGAAAAGGCCATGAGATTTATCACAGGTCAAACAAGGTCAAATGACCTTGGAGAAAAAATTTCAGAATTTTTGGATACTTAAAAGTATTTTTAAACAATTAAAAATATTCACAAAATCAATTAAATCATGAAAAATATTAATAATGATCAAAAACATATTTTTAATTCAGAAAATGAAAGAGATTTTTATTTAAATTTTTTAGGCTAAACTCTCATATTTTTGGATCAATATTAAATTTAATATGAATTAATGAAAATAAAGGAAATAAAAGAAAAATCAATTAATCAGAAAAAACGTGGACCACTTGATCTCCCTCATTAATTGAGGTGGCAGATCAAGTGGTGGAAAACGTATGTTCCATGGTACACTTGAGTCAGCGCGCCACACAGCTGGTAATCAAAAGGAGCGCTCAGGATTAAAACAATTTGAAATGATCATGTGGCTCAGAACATGTCCAGCACATCGCCGGAGCAAACTACCGGTCATCTTCTCCGATGACCCTGGCCGGACTGGTTCTCTCATCACCATCACATAAATGAAAAAAGAGGACATGATCTTAAAGAAAAAATGGCGTAGATAACAAATATCACCTCAATTTAACCTAACTCCAAGTATATTGAGAGATACATGGAGTTGATTTTTGAGGTGTATGAACCGAGTTGCTTCTATTTGACCTCAAAGCAACTCAATCTTCTTGCCTACGTTAATGCATAAGCAATCGTAATAAGACTTATGTAAAGTCACAACTATTTGAGGCCGGACAACAGAATTTTGATGTTAATGCATGTTAGAGACATAGTATAAAGGACTATGCTCATGAAACATACCACACCTAAAAAAATATGCAAAGTGGGGGACCTAATCTCATCCATACTTATTTTGATTTTGCAATAAACTAGCCTTAGGATATAGAGATGTCATAGGTCCATGACATGAATGGATAAAGAAGGGGAGTGAGATGAAGAGGGAGGGGGAATGGATCAAACACAAATTTGTCAAAGGAGGACTTTTACCAAACTAAGATCATTCATTCATTTTGGGAGATGGAATGTACATTCCATTAATCCCCTAAGTCCAATGATCTTAACCTTGCAAAGTCAAATCAACTTTGACCAAGGCCGAACAACACAAGTCAAACTCAACAAGTCAATTAAAATGGCTCTACACAGTAAATTTGGCATTTAAAAAATAAAAAATTATAGAAATATGCATTAAATTAAATTGTGGTTGGTAAATTTCCTAAAACCTCATCAAAACACCAAAGAAAAGGCCATGAGATTTATCACAGGTCAAACAAGGTCAAATGACCTTGGAGAAAAAATTTCAGAATTTTTGGAAACTTAAAAGTATTTTTAAACAATTAAAAATATTCACAAAATCAATTAAATCATGAAAAATATTAATAATGATAAAAAATTTACTTTTAATTCAGAAAATGAAAGAGAATTTTATTTAAATTTTTTAGGTGAAACTCTCATTTTTGGATCAATATTAAATTTAATATGAATTAATGAAAATAAAGGAAATAAAAGAAAAATCAATTAATCAGAAAAAACGTGGACCACTTGATCTCCCTCATTAATTGAGGTGGCAGATCAAGTGGTGGAAAACGTACGTTCCATGGTACACTTGAGTCAGCGCGCCACACAGCTGGTAATCAAAAGGAGCGCTCAGGATTAAAACAATTTGAAATGATCATGTGGCTCAGAACATGTCCAGCACATCGCCGGAGCAAACTACCGGTCATCTTCTCCGATGACCCTGGCCGGACTGGTTCTCTCATCACCATCACATAAATGAAAAAAGAGGACATGATCTTAAAGAAAAAATGGCGTAGATCACAAATATCACCTCAATTTAACCTAACTCCAAGTATATTGAGAGATACATGGAGTTGATTTTTGAGGTGTATGAACTGAGTTGCTTCTATTTGACCTCAAAGCAACTCAATCTTCTTGCCTACGTTAATGCATAAGCAATCGTAATAAGACTTATGTAGAAGTCACAACTATTTGAGGCCGGACAACAGAATTTTGATGTTAATGCATGTTAGAGACATAGTATAAAGGACTATGCTCATGAAACATACCACACCTAAAAAAATATGCAAAGTGGGGGACCTAATCTCATCCATACTTATTTTGATTTTGCAATAAACTAGCCTTAGGATATAGAGATGTCATAGGTCCATGACATGAATGGATAAAGAAGGGGAGTGAGATGAAGAGGGAGGGGGAATGGATCAAACACAAATTTGTCAAAGGAGGACTTTTACCAAACTAAGATCATTCATTCATTTTGGGAGATGGAATGTACATTCCATTAATCCCCTAAGTCCAATGATCTTAACCTTGCAAAGTCAAATCAACTTTGACCAAGGCCGAACAACACAAGTCAAACTCAACAAGTCAATTAAAATGGCTCTACACAGCAAATTTGGCATTTAAAAAATTAAAAATTATAGAAATATGCATTAAATTAAATTGTGGTTGGTAAATTTCCTAAAACCTCATCAAAACACCAAAGAAAAGGCCATGAGATTTATTACAGGTCAAACAAGGTCAAATGACCTTGGAGAAAAAATTTCAAAATTTTTGGAAACTTAAAAGTATTTTTCAATAATTAAAAATATTCACAAAATCAATTAAATCATGAAAAATATTAATAATGATCCAAAATTTACTTTTAATTCAGAAAATGAATGAGAATTTTATTTAAATTTTTTAGGTGAAACTCTCAATTTTTGGATCAAAATTAAATTTAATATGAGTTAATGAAAATAAAGGAAATAAAAGAAAAATCAATTAATCAGAAAAAACGTGGACCACTTGATCTCCCTCATTAATTGAGGTGGCAAATCAAGTGGTGGAAAACGTACGTTCCATGGTACACTTGAGTCAGCGCGCCACACAGCTGGTAATCAAAAGGAACGCTCAGGATTAAAACAATTTGGAATGATCATGTGGCTCAGAACATGTCCAGCACATCGCCAGAGCAAACTACCGGTCATCTTCTCCGATGACCCTGGGCGGACTGGTTCTCTCATCACCATCACATAAATGAAAAAAGAGGACATGATCTTAAAGAAAAAATGGCGTAGATCACAAATATCACCTCAATTTAACGTAACTCCAACTATATTGAGAGATACATGGAGTTGATTTTTGAGGTGTATGAACTGAGTTGCTTCTATTTGACCTCAAAGCAACTCAATCTTCTTGCCTACGTTAATGCATAAGCAATCGTAATAAGACTTATGTAGAAGTCACAACTATTTGAGGCCGGACAACAGAATTTTGATGTTAATGCATGTTAGAGACATAGTATAAAGGACTATGCTCATGAAACATACCACACCTAAAAAAATATGCAAAGTGGGGGACCTAATCTCATCCATACTTATTTTGATTTTGCAATAAACTAGCCTTAGGATATAGAGATGTCATAGGTCCATGACATGAATGGATAAAGAAGGGGAGTGAGATGAAGAGGGAGGGGGAATGGATCAAACACAAATTTGTCAAAGGAGGACTTTTACCAAACTAAGATCATTCATTCATTTTGGGAGATGGAATGTACATTCCATTAATCCCCTAAGTCCAATGATCTTAACCTTGGAAAGTCAAATCAACTTTGACCAAGGCCGAACAACACAAGTCAAACTCAACAAGTCAATTAAAATGGCTCTACACAGTTAATTTGGCATTTAAAAATTAAAAATAATAAAAATATGCATTAAATTAAATTCTGGTTGGTCAATTTCCTAAAACCTCATCAAAACACCAAAGAAAAGGCCATGAGATTTATCACAGGTCAAACAAGGTCAAATGACCTTGGAGAAAAAATTTCAGAACTTTTGGATACTTAAAAGTATTTTTATACAATTAAAAATATTCAAAAAATCAATTAAATCATGAAAAATATTAATAATGATCCAAAAAATATTTTTAATTCAGAAAATGAAAGAGAATTTTATTTAAATTTTTAGGCGAAACTCTCATATTTTTGGATCAATATTAAATTTAATATGAATTAATGAAAATAAAGGAAATAAAAGAAAAATCAATTAATCAGAAAAAACGTGGACCACTTGATCTCCCTCATTAATTGAGGTGGCAGATCAAGTGGTGGAAAACGTACGTTCCATGGTACACTTGAGTCAGCGCGCCACACAGCTGGTAATCAAAAGGAGCGCTCAGGATTAAAACAATTTGGAATGATCATGTGGCTCAGAACATGTCCAGCACATCGCCGGAGCAAACTACCGGTCATCTTCTCCGATGACCCTGGCCGGACTGGTTCTCTCATCACCATCACATAAATGAAAAAAGAGGACATGATCTTAAAGAAAAAATGGCGTAGATCACAAATATCACCTCAATTTAACCTAACTCCAAGTATATTGAGAGATACATGGAGTTGATTTTTGAGGTGTATGAACTGAGTTGCTTCTATTTGACCTCAAAGCAACTCAATCTTCTTGCCTACGTTAATGCATAAGCAATCGTAATTAGACTTATGTAGAAGTCACAACTATTTGAGGCCGGACAACAGAATTTTGATGTTAATGCATGTTAGAGACATAGTATAAAGGACTATGCTCATGAAACATACCACACCTAAAAAAATATGCAAAGTGGGGGACCTAATCTCATCCATACTTATTTTGATTTTGCAATAAACTAGCCTTAGGATATAGAGATGTCATAGGTCCATGACATGAATGGATAAAGAAGGGGAGTGAGATGAAGAGGGAGGGGGAATGGATCAAACACAAATTTGTCAAAGGAGGACTTTTACCAAATTAAGATCATTCATTCATTTTGGGAGATGGAATGTACATTCCATCAATCCCCTAAGTCCAATGATCTTAACCTAGGAAAGTCAAATCAACTTTGACCAAGGCCGAACAACACAAGTCAAACTCAACAAGTCAATTAAAATGGCTCTACACAGTTAATTTGGCATTTAAAAAATTAAAAATAATAAAATATGCATTAAATTAAATTATGGTTGGTCAATTTCCTAAAACCTCATCAAAACACCAAAGAAAAGGCCATGAGATTTATCACAGGTCAAACAAGGTCAAATGACCTTGGAGAAAAAATTTCAGAACTTTTGGATACTTAAAAGTATTTTTATACAATTAAAAATATTCAAAAAATCAATTAAATCATGAAAAATATTAATAATGATCCAAAAAATATTTTTAATTCAGAAAATGAAAGAGAATTTTATTTAAATTTTTTAGGCTAAACTCTCATATTTTTGGATCAATATTAAATTTAATATGAATTAATGAAAATAAAGGAAATAAAAGAAAAATCAATTAATCAGAAAAAACGTGGACCACTTGATCTCCCTCATTAATTGAGGTGGCAGATCAAGTGGTGGAAAACGTACGTTCCATGGTACACTTGAGTCAGCGCGCCACACAGCTGGTAATCAAAAGGAGCGCTCAGGATTAGAACAATTTGGAATGATCATGTGGCTCAGAACATGTCCAGCACAACGCCGGAGCAAACTACCGGTCATCTTCTCCGATGACCCTGGCCGGACTGGTTCTCTCATCACCATCACATAAATGAAAAAGAGGACATGATCTTAAAGAAAAAATGGCGTAGATAACAAATATGACCTCAATTTAACCTAACTCCAAGTATATTGAGAGATACATGGAGTTGATTTTTGAGGTGTATGAACTGAGTTGCTTCTATTTGACCTCAAATCAACTCAATCTTCCTGCCTACGTTAATGCATAAGCAATCGTAATAAGACTTATGTAGAAGTCACAACTATTTGAGGCCGGACAACAGAATTTTGATGTTAATGCATGTTAGAGACATAGTATAAAGGACTATGCTCATGAAACATACCACACCTAAAAAAATATGCAAAGTGGGGGACCTAATCTCATCCATACTTATTTTGATTTTGCAATAAACTAGCCTTAGGATATAGAGATGTCATAGGTCCATGACATGAATGGATAAAGAAGGGGAGTGAGATGAAGAGGGAGGGGGAATGGATCAAACAAAAATTTGTCAAAGGAGGACTTTTACCAAACTAAGATCATTCATTCATTTTGGGAGATGGAATGTACATTCCATTAATCCCCTAAGTCCAATGATCTTAACCTTGACAAGTCAAATCAACTTTGACCAAGGCCGAACAACACAAGTCAAACTCAACAAGTCAATTAAAATGGCTCTACACAGGAAATTTGGCATTTAAAAAATAAAAAATTATAGAAATATGCATTAAATTAAATTATGGTTAAATTTCCTAAAACCTCATCAAAACACCAAAGAAAAGGCCATGAGATTTATCACAGGTCAAACAAGGTCAAATGACCTTGGAGAAAAAATTTCAGAATTTTTGGATACTTAAAAGTATTTTTAAACAATTAAAAATATTCACAAAATCAATTAAATCATGAAAAATATTAATAATGATCAAAAACATATTTTTAATTCAGAAAATGAAAGAGATTTTTATTTAAATTTTTTAGGCTAAACTCTCATATTTTTGGATCAATATTAAATTTAATATGAATTAATGAAAATAAAGGAAATAAAAGAAAAATCAATTAATCAGAAAAAACGTGGACCACTTGATCTCCCTCATTAATTGAGGTGGCAGATCAAGTGGTGGAAAACGTATGTTCCATGGTACACTTGAGTCAGCGCGCCACACAGCTGGTAATCAAAAGGAGCGCTCAGGATTAAAACAATTTGAAATGATCATGTGGCTCAGAACATGTCCAGCACATCGCCGGAGCAAACTACCGGTCATCTTCTCCGATGACCCTGGCCGGACTGGTTCTCTCATCACCATCACATAAATGAAAAAAGAGGACATGATCTTAAAGAAAAAATGGCGTAGATAACAAATATCACCTCAATTTAACCTAACTCCAAGTATATTGAGAGATACATGGAGTTGATTTTTGAGGTGTATGAACCGAGTTGCTTCTATTTGACCTCAAAGCAACTCAATCTTCTTGCCTACGTTAATGCATAAGCAATCGTAATAAGAATTATGTAAAAGTCACAACTATTTGAGGCCGGACAACATAATTTTGATGTTAATGCATGTTAGAGACATAGTATAAAGGACTATGCTCATGAAACATACCACACCTAAAAAAATATGCAAAGTGGGGGACCTAATCTCATCCATACTTATTTTGATTTTGCAATAAACTAGCCTTAGGATATAGAGATGTCATAGGTCCATGACATGAATGGATAAAGAAGGGGAGTGAGATGAAGAGGGAGGGGGAATGGATCAAACACAAATTTGTCAAAGGAAGACTTTTACCAAACTAAGATCATTCATTCATTTTGGGAGATGGAATGTACATTCCATTAATCCCCTAAGTCCAATGATCTTAACCTTGCAAAGTCAAATCAACTTTGACCAAGGCCGAACAACACAAGTCAAACTCAACAAGTCAATTAAAATGGCTCTACACAGTAAATTTGGCATTTAAAAAATAAAAAATTATAGAAATATGCATTAAATTAAATTGTGGTTGGTAAATTTCCTAAAACCTCATCAAATCACCAAAGAAAAGGCCATGAGATTTATCACAGGTGAAACAAGGTCAAATGACCTTGGAGAAAAAATTTCAGAATTTTTGGAAACTTAAAAGTATTTTTAAACAATTAAAAATATTCACAAAATCAATTAAATCATGAAAAATATTAATAATGATAAAAAATTTACTTTTAATTCAGAAAATGAAAGAGAATTTTATTTAAATTTTTTAGGTGAAACTCTCAATTTTTGGATCAAAATTAAATTTAATATGAATTAATTAAAATAAAGGAAATAAAAGAAAAATCAATTAATCAGAAAAAACGTGGACCACTTGATCTCCCTCATTAATTGAGGTGGCAGATCAAGTGGTGGAGAACGTACGTTCCATGGTACACTTGAGTCAGCGCGCCACACAGCTGGTAATCAAAAGGAGCGCTCAGGATTAAAACAATTTTGAATGATCATGTGGCTCAGAACATGTCCAGCACATCGCCGGAGCAAACTACCGGTCATCTTCTCCGATGACCCTGGCCGGACTGGTTCTCTCATCACCATCACATAAATGAAAAAAGAGGACATGATCTTAAAGAAAAAATGGCGTAGATCACAAATATCACCTCAATTTAACGTAACTCCAAGTATATTGAGAGATACATGGAGTTGATTTTTGAGGTGTATGAACTGAGTTGCTTCTATTTGACCTCAAAGCAACTCAATCTTCTTGCCTACGTTAATGCATAAGCAATCGTAATAAGACTTATGTAGAAGTCACAACTATTTGAGGCCGGACAACAGAATTTTGATGTTAATGCATGTTAGAGACATAGTATAAAGGACTATGCTCATGAAACATACCACACCTAAAAAAATATGCAAAGTGGGGGACCTAATCTCATTCATACTTATTTTGATTTTGCAATAAACTAGCCTTAGGATATAGAGATGTCATAGGTCCATGACATTAATGGACAAAGAAGGGGAGTGAGATGAAGAGGGAGAGGGAATGGATCAAACACAAATTTGTCAAATGAGGACTTTTACCAAACTAAGATCATTCATTCATTTTGGGAGATGGAATATACATTCCATTAATCCCCTAAGTCCAATGATCTTAACCTTGCAAAGTCAAATCAACTTTGGCCAAGGCCGAACAACACAAGTTAAACTAAACAAGTCAATTAAAATGGCTCTACACAGCAAATTTGGCATTTAAAAAATTAAAAATTATAGAAATATGCATTAAATTAAATTGTGGTTGGTAAATTTCCTAAAACCTCATCAAAACACCAAAGAAAAGGCCATGAGATTTATTACAGGTCAAACAAGGTCAAATGACCTTGGAGAAAAAATTTCAAAATTTTTGGAAACTTAAAAGTATTTTTCAATAATTAAAAATATTCACAAAATCAATTAAATCATGAAAAATATTAATAATGATCCAAAATTTACTTTTAATTCAGAAAATGAATGAGAATTTTATTTAAATTTTTTAGGTGAAACTCTCAATTTTTGGATCAAAATTAAATTTAATATGAGTTAATGAAAATAAAGGAAATAAAAGAAAAATCAATTAATCAGAAAAAACGTGGACCACTTGATCTCCCTCATTAATTGAGGTGGCAAATCAAGTGGTGGAAAACGTACGTTCCATGGTACACTTGAGTCAGCGCGCCACACAGCTGGTAATCAAAAGGAACGCTCAGGATTAAAACAATTTGGAATGATCATGTGGCTCAGAACATGTCCAGCACATCGCCAGAGCAAACTACCGGTCATCTTCTCCGATGACCCTGGGCGGACTGGTTCTCTCATCACCATCACATAAATGAAAAAAGAGGACATGATCTTAAAGAAAAAATGGCGTAGATCACAAATATGACCTCAATTTAACCTAACTCCAAGTATATTGAGAGATACATGGAGTTGATTTTTGAGGTGTATGAACTGAGTTGCTTCTATTTGACCTCAAAGCAACTCAATCTTCTTACCTACGTTAATGCATAAGCAATCGTAATAAGACTTATGTAGAAGTCACAACTATTTGAGGTCGGACAACAGAATGTTGATGTTAATGCATGTTAGAGACATAGTATAAAGGACTATGCTCATGAAACATACCAAACCTAAAAAAATATACAAAGTGGGGGACCTAATCTCATCCATACTTATGTTGATTTTGCAAACAACTAGCCTTAGGATATAGATATATCATAGGTCCATGACATGAATGGATAAAGAAGGGGAGTGAGATGAAGAGGGAGGGGGAATGGATCAAACACAAATTTGTCAAAGGAGGACATTTACCAAATTAAGATCATTCATTCATTTTGTGAGATGGAATGTACATTCCATCAATCCCCTAAATCCAATGATCTTAACCTAGGAAAGTCAAATCAACATTGACCAAGGCCGAACAACACAAGTCAAACTCAACAAGTCAATGAAAATGGCTTTACATAGTTAATTTGGCATTTAAACAATTAAAAATAATAAAAATATGCATTAAATTAAATTATGGTTGGTCAATTTCCTAAAACCTCATCAAAACACCAAAGAAAAGGCCATGAGATTTATCACAGGTAAAACAAGGTCAAATGACCTTGGAGAACAAATTTCAGAATTTTTGGAAACTTAAAAGTATTTTTAAACAATTAAAAATATTCACAAAATCAATTAAATCATGAAAAATATTAATAATGATCCAAAAAATATTTTTAATTCAGAAAATGAAAGAGAATTTTGTTTAATATTTTTAGGCGAAACTCTCATATTTTTGGATCAATATTAAATTTAACATGAATTAATGAAAATAAAGGAAATAAAAGAAAAATCAATTAATCAGAAAAAACGTGGACCACTTGATCTCCCTCATTAATTGAGGTGGCAAATCAAGTGGTGGAAAATGTGCGTTCAATGGTACACTTGAGTCAGCGTGCCACACAGTTGGTAATCAAAATGGGCGCTCAGGATGAAAACAATTTGGAATGATCATGTGGCTCAGAACGTGTCCAACACATCGCCGGAGGAAAGTACCGGTCATCTTCTCCGATGACCCTGGCCGGACTTGTTCTCTCATCACCATCACATAAATGAAAAAAGAGGACATGATCTTAAATAAAAAATGGCATAGATCATAAATATAACCTCAATTTAACCCAACTCCAAGTATATTGAGAGATACATATAGTTGAATTTGGAGGTGTATGAACTGAGTTGCTTCGATTTGACCTCAAAGCAACTCAATCTTCTTGCCTACATTAATGCATAAGCAATCGTAATTAGACTTATGTAGAAGTCCCAACTATTTGAGGCCGGACAACAGAATTTTGATGTTAATGCATGTTAGAGACATAATATAAAGGACTATGCTCATGAAACATACCACACCTAGAAAAATATGCAAAGTGGGGGACCTAATCTCATCCATACTTATGTTGATTTTGCAATAAACTAGCCTTAGGATATAGAGATATCATAGGTCCATGACATGAATGGATAAAGAAGGGGAGTGAGATGAAGAGGGAGGGGGAATGGATCAAACACAAATTTGTCAAAGGAGGACATTTACCAAATTAAGATCATTCATTCATTTTGTGAGATGGAATGTACATTCCATCAATCCCCTAAATCCAATGTTCTTAACCTAGGAAAGTCAAATCAACATTGACCAAGGCCGAACAACACAAGTCAAACTCAACAAGTCAATGAAAATGGCTCTACACAGTTAATTTGGCATTTAAACAATTAAAAATAATAAAAATATGCGTTAAATTAAATTATGGTTGGTCAATTTCCTAAAACCTCATCAAAACACCAAAGAAAAGGCCATGAGATTTATCACAGGTAAAACAAGGTCAGATGACCTTGGAGAACAAATTTCAGAATTTTCGGAAACTTAAAAGTATTTTTAAACAATTAAAAATATTCAGAAAATCAATTAAATCATGAAAAATATAATAATGATCCAAAAAATATTTTTAATTCAGAAAATGAAAGAGAATTTTATTTAAATTTTTTAGGCTAAACTCTCATATTTTTGGATCAATATTAAATTTAATATGAATTAATGAAAATAAAGGAAATAAAAGAAAAATCAATTAATCAGAAAAAACGTGGACCACTTGATCTCCCTCATTAATTGAGGTGGCAGATCAAGTGGTGGAAAACGTACGTTCCATGGTACACTTGAGTCAGCGCGCCACACAGCTGGTAATCAAAAGGAGCGCTCAGGATTAGAACAATTTGGAATGATCATATGGCTCAGAACATGTCCAGCACAACGCCGGAGCAAACTACCGGTCATCTTCTCCGATGACCCTGGCCGGACTGGTTCTCTCATCACCATCACATAAATGAAAAAGAGGACATGATCTTAAAGAAAAAATGGCGTAGATAACAAATATGACCTCAATTTAACCTAACTCCAAGTATATTGAGAGATACATGGAGTTGATTTTTGAGGTGTATGAACTGAGTTGCTTCTATTTGACCTCAAAGCAACTCAATCTTTTTGCCTACGTTAATGCATAAGCAATCGTAATAAGACTTATGTAGAAGATACAACTATTTGAGGCCGGACAACATAATTTTGATGTTAATGCATGTTAGAGACATAATATAAAGAACTATGCTCATGAGACATACCACACCTGAAAAAATATGCAAAGTGGGGGACCTAATCTCATCCAGACTTATTTTGATTTTGCAATAAACTAGCCTTAGTATATAGAGATGTCATAGGTCCATGACATGAATGGATAAAGAAGGGGAGTGAGATGAAGAGGGAGGCGGAATGGATCAAACACAAATTTGTCAAAGGAGGACTTTTACCAAACTAAGATCATTCATTCATTTTGGGAGATGGAATATACATTCCATTAATGCCCTAAGTCTAATGATCTTAACCTTGCAAAGTCAAATCAACTTTGACCAAGGCCGAACAACACAAGTTAAACTCAACAAGTCAATTAAAATGGCTCTACACAGTAAATTTGGCATTTAAACAATTAAAAATAATAGAAATATGCATTAAATTAAATTGTGGTTGGTCAATTTCCTAAAACCTCATCAAAACACCAAAGAAAGGCCGTGAGATTTATCACAGGTCAAACAAGGTCAAATGACCTTGGAGAAAAAATTTCAGAATTTTTGGAAACTTAAAAGTATTTTTAAACAATTAAAAGTATTCACAAAATCAATTAAATCATGAAAAATATTAATAATGATCCAAAAAATATTTTTAATTCAGAAAATGAAAGAGAATTTTATTTAAATTTTTTAGGCGAAACTCTCATATTTTTGGATCAATATTAAATTTAATATGAATTAATGAAAATAAAGGAAATAAAAGAAAAATCAATTAATCAGAAAAAACGTGGACCACTTGATCTCCCTCATTAATTGAGGTGGCAGATCAAGTGGTGGAAAATGTACGTTCCATGGTACACTTGAGTCAGCGCGCCACACAGCTGGTAATCAAAAGGAGCGCTCAGGAGTAGAACAATTTGAAATGATCATGTCGCTCAGAACATGTCCAGCACATCGCCGGAGCAAACTACCGGTCATCTTCTCCGATGACCCTGGCCGGACTGGTTCTCTCATCACCATCACATAAATAAATAAAAAGGACATGATCTTAAAGGAAAAATGGCGTAGATCACAAATATGACCTCAATTTAACCTATCTCCAAGTATATTGAGAGATACATGGAGTGGATTTTTGAGGTGTATGAACTGAGTTGCTTCTATTTGACCTCAAAGCAACTCAATCTTCTTGCCTACATTAATGCATAAGCAATTGTAATTAGACTTATGTAGAAGTCACAACTATTTGAGGCCGGACAATAGAATTTTGATGTTAATGCATGTTAGAGACATAGTATAAAGGGCTATGCTCTTGAAACATACCACACCTAAAAAAATATGCAAAATGGGGGATCTAATCTCATCCATACTTATTTTGATTTTGCAATAAACTAGTCTTAGGATATAGAGATGTCATAGGTCCATGACATGAATGGATAAAGAAGGGGAGTGAGATGAAGAGGGAGGGGGAATGGATCAAACACAAATTTGTCAAAGGAGGACATTTACCAAATTAAGATCATTCATTCATTTTGTGAGATGGAATGTACATTCCATCAATCCCCTAAATCCAATGATCTTAACCTAGGAAAGTCAAATCAACATTGACCAAGGCCGAACAACACAAGTCAAACTCAACAAGTCAATGAAAATGGCTCTACACAGTTAATTTGGCATTTAAACAATTAAAAATAATAAAAATATGCGTTAAATTAAATTATGGTTGGTCAATTTCCTAAAACCTCATCAAAACACCAAAGAAAAGGCCATGAGATTTATCACAGGTAAAACAAGGTCAGATGACCTTGGAGAACAAATTTCAGAATTTTCGGAAACTTAAAAGTATTTTTAAACAATTAAAAATATTCACAAAATCAATTAAATCATGAAAAATATTAATAATGATCCAAAAAATATTTTTAATTCAGAAAATGAAAGAGAATTTTATTTAATATTTTTAGGCGAAACTCTCATATTTTTGGATCAATATTAAATTTAACATGAATTAATGAAAATAAAGGAAATAAAAGAAAAATCAATTAATCAGAAAAAACGTGGACCACTTGATCTCCCTCATTAATTGAGGTGGAAGATCAAGTGGTGGAAAACGTACGTTCAATGGTACACTTGAGTCAGCGTGCCACACAGTTGGTAATCAAAATGAGCGCTCAGGATGAAAACAATTTGGAATGATCATGTGGCTCAGAACGTGTCCAGCACATCGCCGGAGCAAACTACCAGTCATCTTCTCCGATGACCCTGGCCGGACTTGTTCTCTCATCACCATCACATAAATGAAAAAAGAGGACATGATCTTAAATAAAAAATGGCGTAGATCATAAATATAACCTCAATTTAACCCAACTCCAAGTATATTGAGAGATACATAGAGTTGAATTTGGAGGTGTATGAACTGAGTTGCTTCGATTTGACCTCAAAGCAACTCAATCTTGTTGCCTACATTAATGCATAAGCAATCGTAATTAGACTTATGTAGAAGTCACAACTATTTGAGGCCGGACAACAGAATTTTGATGTTAATGCATGTTAGAGACATAGTATAAAGGACTATGCTCATGAAACATACCACACCTAGAAAAATATGCAAAGAGGGGGACCTAATCTCATCCATACTTATGTTGATTTTGCAATAAACTTGCCTTAGGATATAGAGATATCATAGGTCCATGACATGAATGGATAAAGAAGGGGAGTGAGAGGAAGAGGGAGGGGGAATGGATCAAACACAAATTTGTCAAAGGAGGACTTTTACCAAATTAAGATCATTCATTCATTTTGGGAGATGGAATGTGCATTCCATTAATCCCCTAAGTCCAATGATCTTAACCTTGCAAAGTCAAATCAACTTTGACCAAGGCCGAACAACATAAGTCAAACTCAACAAGTCAATTAAAATGGCTCTACACAGTAAATTTGGCATTTAAACAATTAAAAATAATAGAAATATGCATTAAATTAAAGTGTGGTTGGTCAATTTCCTAAAACATCATCAAAACACCAAAGAAAAGGCCATGAGATTTATCACAGGTCAAACAAGGTCAAATGACCTTGGAGAAAAAATTTCAGAATTTTTGGAAACTTAAAAGTATTTTTAAACAATTAAAAGTATTCACAAAATCAATTAAAGCATGAAAAATATTAATAATGATCCAAAAAATATTTTTAATTCAGAAAATGAAAGAGAATTTTATTTAAATTTTTTAGGCGAAACTCTCATATTTTTGGATCAATATTAAATTTAATATGAATTAATGAAAATAAAGGAAATAAAAGAAAAATCAATTAATCAGAAAAAACGTGGACCACTTGATCTCCCTCATTAATTGAGGTGGCAGATCAAGTGGTGGAAAATGTACGTTCCATGGTACACTTGAGTCAGCGCGCCACACAGCTAGTAATCAAAAGGAGCGCTCAGGATTAGAACAATTTGAAATGATCATGTGGCTCAGAACATGTCCAGCACATCGCCAGAGCAAACTACCGGTCATCTTCTCTGATGACCCTGGCCGGACTGGTTCTCTCATCACCATCACATAAATAAAAAAAGAGGACATGATCTTAAAGGAAAAATGGCGTAGATCACAAATATGACCTAAATTTAACCTATCTCCAAGTATATTGAGAGATACATGGAGTGGATTTTTGAGGTGTATGAACTGAGTTGCTTCTATTTGACCTCAAAGCAACTCAATCTTCTTGCCTACATTAATGCATAAGCAATCGTAATTAGACTTATGTAGAAGTCACAACTATTTGAGGCCGGACAATAGAATTTTGATGTTAATGCATGTTAGAGACATAGTATAAAGGGCTATGCTCATGAAACATACCACACCTAAAAAAATATGCAAAGTGGGGGATCTAATCTCATCCATACTTATTTTGATTTTGCAATAAACTAGTCTTAGGATATAGAGATGTCATAGGTCCATGACATGAATGGATAAAGAAGGGGAGTGAGATGAAGAGGGAGGGGGAATGGATCAAACACAAATTTGTCAAAGGAGGACATTTACCAAATTAAGATCATTCATTCATTTTGTGAGATGGAATGTACATTCCATCAATCCCCTAAATCCAATGATCTTAACCTAGGAAAGTCAAATCAACATTGACCAAGGCCGAACAACACAAGTCAAACTCAACAAGTCAATGAAAATGGCTCTACACAGTTAATTTGGCATTTAAACAATTAAAAATAATAAAAATATGCGTTAAATTAAATTATGGTTGGTCAATTTCCTAAAACCTCATCAAAACACCAAAGAAAAGGCCATGAGATTTATCACAGGTAAAACAAGGTCAGATGACCTTGAAGAACAAATTTCAGAATTTTCGGAAACTTAAAAGTATTTTTAAACAATTAAAAATATTCACAAAATCAATTAAATCATGAAAAATATTAATAATGATCCAAAAAATATTTTTAATTCAGAAAATGAAAGAGAATTTTATTTAAATTTTTTAGGCTAAACTCTCATATTTTTGGATCAATATTAAATTTATGATGAATTAATGAAAATAAAGGAAATAAAAGAAAAATCAATTAATCAGAAAAAACGTGGACCACTTGATCTACCTCATTAATTGAGGTGGCAGATCAAGTGGTGGAAAACGTACATTCCATGGTACACTTGAGTCAGCACGCCACACAGCTAGTAATCAAAAGGAGCGCTCAGGATTAGAACAATTTGGAATGATCATGTGGCTCAGAACGTGTCCAGCACATCGCCGGAGCAAACTACCGGTCATCTTCTCCGATGACCCTGGCCGGACCTGTTCTCTCATCACCATCACATAAATGAAAAAAGAGGACATGATCTTAAATAAAAAATGGCGTAGATCATAAATATAACCTCAATTTAACCCAACTCCAAGTATATTGAGAGATACATAGAGTTGAATTTGGAGGTGTATGAACTGAGTTGCTTCGATTTGACCTCAAAGCAACTCAATCTTGTTGCCTACATTAATGCATAAGCAATCGTAATTAGACTTATGTAGAAGTCACAACTATTCGAGGCCGGACAACAGAATTTTGATGTTAATGCATGTTAGAGACATAGTATAAAGGACTATGCTCATGAAACATACCACACCTAGAAAAATATGCAAAGAGGGGGACCTAATCTCATCCATACTTATGTTGATTTTGCAATAAACTTGCCTTAGGATATAGAGATATCATAGGTCCATGACATGAATGGATAAAGAAGGGGAGTGAGAGGAAGAGGGAGGGGGAATGGATCAAACACAAATTTGTCAAAGGAGGACTTTTACCAAATTAAGATCATTCATTCATTTTGGGAGATGGAATGTGCATTCCATTAATCCCCTAAGTCCAATGATCTTAACCTTGCAAAGTCAAATCAACTTTGACCAAGGCCGAACAACATAAGTCAAACTCAACAAGTCAATTAAAATGGCTCTACACAGTAAATTTGGCATTTAAACAATTAAAAATAATAGAAATATGCATTAAATTAAAGTGTGGTTGGTCAATTTCCTAAAACATCATCAAAACACCAAAGAAAAGGCCATGAGATTTATCACAGGTCAAACAAGGTCAAATGACCTTGGAGAAAAAATTTCAGAATTTTTGGAAACTTAAAAGTATTTTTAAACAATTAAAAGTATTCACAAAATCAATTAAAGCATGAAAAATATTAATAATGATCCAAAAAATATTTTTAATTCAGAAAATGAAAGAGAATTTTATTTAAATTTTTTAGGCGAAACTCTCATATTTTTGGATCAATATTAAATTTAATATGAATTAATGAAAATAAAGGAAATAAAAGAAAAATCAATTAATCAGAAAAAACGTGGACCACTTGATCTCCCTCATTAATTGAGGTGGCAGATCAAGTGGTGGAAAATGTACGTTCCATGGTACACTTGAGTCAGCGCGCCACACAGCTAGTAATCAAAAGGAGCGCTTAGGATTAGAACAATTTGAAATGATCATGTGGCTCAGAACATGTCCAGCACATCGCCAGAGCAAACTACCGGTCATCTTCTCTGATGACCCTGGCCGGACTGGTTCTCTCATCACCATCACATAAATAAAAAAAGAGGACATGATCTTAAAGGAAAAATGGCGTAGATCACAAATATGACCTAAATTTAACCTATCTCCAAGTATATTGAGAGATACATGGAGTGGATTTTTGAGGTGTATGAACTGAGTTGCTTCTATTTGACCTCAAAGCAACTCAATCTTCTTGCCTACATTAATGCATAAGCAATCGTAATTAGACTTATGTAGAAGTCACAACTATTTGAGGCCGGACAATAGAATTTTGATGTTAATGCATGTTAGAGACATAGTATAAAGGGCTATGCTCATGAAACATACCACACCTAAAAAAATATGCAAAGTGGGGGATCTAATCTCATCCATACTTATTTTGATTTTGCAATAAACTAGTCTTAGGATATAGAGATGTCATAGGTCCATGACATGAATGGATAAAGAAGGGGAGTGAGATGAAGAGGGAGGGGGAATGGATCAAACACAAATTTGTCAAAGGAGGACATTTACCAAATTAAGATCATTCATTCATTTTGTGAGATGGAATGTACATTCCATCAATCCCCTAAATCCAATGATCTTAACCTAGGAAAGTCAAATCAACATTGACCAAGGCCGAACAACACAAGTCAAACTCAACAAGTCAATGAAAATGGCTCTACGCAGTTAATTTGGCATTTAAACAATTAAAAATAATAAAAATATGCGTTAAATTAAATTATGGTTGGTCAATTTCCTAAAACATCATCAAAACCCCAAAGAAAAGGCCATGAGATTTATCACAGGTAAAACAAGGTCAGATGACCTTGGAGAACAAATTTCAGAATTTTCGGAAACTTAAAAGTATTTTTAAACAATTAAAAATATTCACAAAATCAATTAAATCATGAAAAATATTAATAATGATCCAAAAAATATTTTTAATTCAGATAATGAAAGAGAATTTTATATAAATTTTTTAGGCGAAACTCTCATATTTTTGGATCAATATTAAATTTAACATGAATTAATGAAAATAAAGGAAATAAAAGAAAAATCAATTAATCAGAAAAAACGTGGACCACTTGATCTCCCTCATTAATTGAGGTGGAAGATCAAGTGGTGGAAAACGTACGTTCAATGGTACACTTGAGTCAGCGTGCCACACAGTTGGTAATCAAAAGGAGCGCTCAGGGTTAAAACAATTTGGAATGATCATGTGGCTCAGAACGTGTCCAGCACATCGCCGGAGCAAACTACCAGTCATCTTCTCCGATGACCCTGG